>NC_136071.1:596069862-597552362 GCF_964261635.1 Lissotriton helveticus | reverse complement strand
TGACAGAGAGAGAGAGAGACTGTGATGGAATTGGGGTCATAGTGTGTATAAAGCTATGCAATGCCTCTTAAGATTGCTATAGTCTACTAATAAAAATGTATTATCAAAATGTGCTCTATTTAGTTACATCTGCTTTTAAATACTGCATTGTCGCATTGTCTAATGTTTTAAAACGGAAACGAGAAGGAGCAGTGGATGTACTTTTGTCAAAACTGAACGATGAGTGGGCCCGATGTTGTATATCATGACAGGAGTCTGCATCAGGAAACCCACCTAAAATTGGACAAACTTCCCCGGCGTACTGATGGCAGGGACCCTGTAATGAATGGACCACCACCTATGATAGCCTGCGGGCAGACTAGGCCCAACCTTTGACTCCACCATCCAGTGTTACTTATAACGGCTGGATTGGTGACAGTGGCGTAACCATCGCCCCGCATCCCCTGCAGTATGGCGGGTCGCTGGCCTGAGAGCTCTAGACTGGCACGGAGGATGGGGGGGGCCCCTCCATGTAGTTTGCAGGGGGGCCCCCTCAAGTTTCGTTACGCCACTGGTAAGGGCAGCGCATTGCTGGAATCGTGTCGCAAGCGCGACACAACTCCAGCATTGCTCAGGGGTGCCCTATACCTAACATGCTGCGTCACTCCTTACGCCTGCTTCAAGCAGGCTTAAGGTTTTGGCGCAGCATGGACGTAAAAGTGACTCCGTGAAGTGCATCACTTTTACAGGGCTTCCTTGCGACGGAACGCCCACCCTGCATACATTATACCCGACACAGATATAATGTAGCACAGGGCTTTACAACATGACGCATCTCACTTGATACGTCACATTGTAAATCTGCCGCATGGTGGCACATTGTTTAAAACGCCACTGCGTCACAGAAGTGATGTAACCGTCTCGTAAACATGTTGCAAGGGGCTTGTAAATCTGCCCCTTAACCCCTTGCATGCTGATGACGGCCCCCATCCGTCATGCACTACGACGCTCGTGTGTTGATGACGACTGGGGGCCGTCATGAACCCGCCCACTCGCGTTTCTGCCGCACAGGCGCAGACTCGGGCAGCGTGCAAGGGGTTAATCTCCCCGTGCCTACCAACAAAAAAAGTGTCCTTGTGTAAAGTAACTGGTGCTCATGTAAAGCGCTCCAATACCTTCGGGTCGAGTTTGCGCAATATAAACAGAAAAAAATGAATAACTCCCATTAAGCGCCATCATTCTTCGAGTGAACCAAAAGCTTTTCAGAATGTGCATATCGCAGTGCAGGCTTCTATTTTAACGTCCAATCCGTAGCCCTTTTCTGTAGTGCATCAAACTTGCCTGTACCAGCCTCACCGGTGATTCACACTCACGTGGTTACTCTGCACTGAAGGCTTCTCTGTTCGCTAGTTTACTGTTTGAGGGGTAACATGATTTCTGGACCCCGCTCCAAAACTATCTCAAGCGTCTTTTTTATTTTATATTTGATGCTGTTGTCGTGTAGACGTTTTTTTTAAGTAGAGCGTGACTTTTTCCCCCCAGCATTGTAATTTTTCTTCCCATAGATAATACAGTCCTTTTACAATTTATTTTTTAGAAAGTGTCTGTAGGTCCCTAGATCGGGATTTTAAACTATCTCTACCTTCCAACAAACTTCCAAGTTTGAATAATCGAATGGGGCAGTCATTTTGTGTCTGGGTAAACCTGTAAGTGGTAGTTCCAGATTTACACAGGGGCAAAACTACCCTCTGGTAATATTTTAGTCAGCTCATAAAGACGGTCGAAATAGTGTATACAGAGTTACAATGAAATGTCGGGCCTCCAATCCAGCAGTAACTAAACTACGTTGTTTGTTTTAGTTTCCTATAGCGCGTACTCGACCCGAAGGTATCAGAGCGCTTTACATGAGCACCAGTTACGAATCACTCCAAGTTGAAAACCTATATCTGTTCAATATGAAGATGGACAATGTACAGAGAATGGAGAACTGAACAGGCGCCTGAGGGCGGCTGTGGGATAATTATAAATATTCCTGACTGTGGTTTCCTAGTGAACAGACCTTGTGCATCACAGATGTGTCTAAGCACCAATGAGAGGAAATCAAAGCTGTAGCGAGCTTTTCCCACCCGTGACATGCCAGTTATTTCGAGGCACAAGAAAACGTTATTTATTGTGAATTTTAAAAAAGCGATTTTTCTATAAGGTGGGAATGTAAGTCCTGCCAAGCCATTAACAGGTTCAGGAAGATTAAAAAGGGAATTTGACGGCTGTGTCCTGCGTCCTTAACAGAAATATATGCTCAGTTGGGTATCTATGTCTTCTCGGGTAAAAAAAAATATATATTTATGAAATACTTCTGCCCAGTTACTTTTGTTGGTCATGTTTAATTGTGGGAAGCAGAGATGCATGTTGCGGGCTTCAGGTGCCTTACCTCCAGTAGCTCAGTGCTTAATGTGTAAATGAATAAGAGTCGGGCCCAAAGCTTTGCTCAATAGCCCGTGGCTAGTGCTTTCGAATATCTAAGTTCCAGAATACTTAGGCTACATAGTTTACTAAGGCTACATAGTGTTGATTTCCAGTGGGAGCTCGCCGAGGAAGTGCTGCGGGCGTTGAAGCGGGGCGGGGTAGGGCCAGGGTGGGGGGTAGTGGACTCAGACATACGACTGAATGGAGTAAAGTAAGTAAATGTGTGCAAAAATTCAAGAATTCCCTTTTCCTTTTTTGTTGGTTATGAGACTCCTATCTCACGAGGGTCTTAGTTCAAGGAACTAAACTAAAAAGGGCTTAGAGTATCAAACAGATTAACAAATTTACATTATATGCAATATTTAAGTATTTAAATTGTAGACAACAAGCATTAGGATACAATGAGGGTGGAGAGGCAAGAGGATACATTATATCTCTTTCTTATTTATTGGTTTTTCGGATAATCATGTTCAAAAACATCCTTTTATTCATAAAAACATTACATCATAAAACAATTCATGAAGAAAAAAGAATATATGTCTAAAGTAAAGTAAAGTAAGTAAATACATAAATAAAACTATTTACCTTGCGCGCGCAGCATTGCCAAATTGGCGCTGCCGAGCGCGTAAGGTAAATAGTTTTATTTATTTATTTACTTACTTTTACTCCGTTCCGTCACATGTCCGAGTCCACTACACCCACCCTGCCCCTCCCCTGCCCTGCAGCACTCCCTCTGTGAGCCGCCACTGTTGATTTCAGCAAATGCCTCATTCACCCACCAACAGACACTCCCTACATCTTAATGTCACTCTTTCAGCTTCTTTTTCTTCTTTGCTCTTTCGTTGTCACCGTGTTTCTGTATTTTTCTTTCTCCATCATTCCCACTTTTGTGCATTTCTCTCTCTTGGTCTGTGTCAAAGTCTGATTAGGATAAACAAGTGCCTGCCCACACAAAAAAGAGTGCAAGCTTTTAAAGAATGAGAGGCGTGGTCTATGAAATAAGGAGGGAGTATTTTGTAGAGCTACAATAACAACGATTAAGGGAAGACAGGCACCCGATTTAGAGCTCGCTACACTCAGAGAGAGGAGGCATGTATAAAATGGAAGGTAAGGGGAAGGACTTTTGAAATAAACAGAGGAGACCGAACAATCGAAAGCTTTAAGTCAAGGTACGTTTTTTATATATTGTTTTAGGAATATTGTGGTTGGAGGCTTTCTGAGATAGCATGCAATGGAAGTGATCGAAAGAATGTTACACCACTGAATTCCACCTCCAGAACAGACCGTGCCACAATGAAATATACTCTTAAAGCACGAGCTCATGCTGTGTTCCTGGTGTTGGTGAACAAGTAGTGTTTACTACTCACGTATCTTTACATTGAGTGAGAGATTCAGAGGTTCCCTTCGAGTTACCAGATAGTGTTGTTGAAATGGTGACAGTGGGACACTAGCTCTTTCAGAGGGTGGTAACTTGTGGGGTATCAGATATGTTGCTCTGCTGCCCTCCGCCCTCAAGGGGTCGCTGTTGCTAAAACTCCCATTAAAAGGCATATTTCATTGAGGCGCCGCCTTTCCTTGGAAACCCGGAAATATGAGCACCATACAGCTATACTAAAAAATATCTGCATCCCAAGTTTTAAAATAATTTGTGTCATGAATTTTGGACCTTGCTTCCCCCACTAGTGTGCCGTTCTCCATCTCTGATTATTTTTTCGGACTGCGCCAAAAAGCTTTTGTACGCCAACAATTTTATGAGGAGAATGGGTGATGTTTAATTTGTAAAATAAGCCTCTGTTAGACATAGTAGATAGAGTGCTCGGCACTTGCACTTAATCGTCAATAAGGGCGCTTATGACAGCTGCCACATGGTGGTAGTGTTTCCATAATTTAGAAATGAGCAGAACAGTGATTAATTCAGTATACATTTAAAAAAACGAAAACATGCCGCCCACGCCATTTTTATAGCTTTAGGGGCCTGGAATAGTCTACTCTACATTATCATACTTGTAGCAGTGTGCTAGTTAGTAGTTGTGTTGGTACAGTCCTTGACAACACAGGAAGTATAGATGGAATTTATAATAGTCTATTCTCGTCCCTCATTTCATTGTGTCTCCCAGGAAACTCAGGATAAGGTTCTGAAGTTGAACCAACCCTTCGAATGGAAAGAACCTCTTCTAGGATTCGATGAACAACATACTAAACCGGTGGAAGGTGGGGGTGCTTTCAGACAACTGTTCTTCGCTTCCCGCCAAGAACTAGCCGACCACTTTCCAGTCATAAGCCACAGGAGGACTTGGAGTTCCAGACCTTTATTTAAATTAATCAAGGTGTAGGACCCAGACATACTTTAAACTGATTCTATGAAAAACACTTGGGCTAAAAGAAAGACTTCCTCTGCCTTTTCGATTTCTAAAGTGTTCGCATTGTTTCCTAGCCTGCTGCATCAGGGGACGTGCCAGAAGTCTTTCTTTGATACTGGAGATGTGCCAGTCGTGGGTCATATGTATCATACAGCACATCTGAGGGCACTCATATCTGTTTACATTAGTAGAATTCATAAAGTGCTGTCACTACGCATTTTTCGGTCTTATGGAGAAACATTGAATGGTGAGCTGGATGGCATTCTCAGAGAGCCAAATGGCGCCTGCGTCGCATACGTGGGAGATATCATGGTGCGCGTGGGGAAATCCCATAATAATGAAAGCTACACTCGGGCATTATGGCCGGGACAGGGCGTGAGCGCGCCACCTAACTTGTTGTCAACCATGTAGCAGGGCCGTAACGCAGGCTCCTGCGGCCTCTGCATGCAGGGGTGCCCCCCAAACTCCCCTGAGGGGCCCCATTCAGTCCAAAGCCAATTCATATTTGTGAACTATGACAGACTTCAGGACCCCATCATTTTACTTTACACCACTGCTATGTAGAGTTTTTATATTGCTTCCCTTTTAGGTCTCAGCATAACATACAGCACATCTTTCTGGTTTTCTAAAGACATCTTGGGGACATTCCGAAAGCTTCCAGAGGAATGTATTCCACTTGTTGCTTACCTTTGTCTTTGTGGTTTGTAACTCACATTTTGTGGCTTTCTATTTGCTGGCTTTATTTGCTTTAGGCTGTCTAGCTGGAGTTTGTACCTCCTTTTGCTCAAACCTTGTTTACTGTATTCTTCCACAAACTCACTTTCTGTAAAAAAGCCTTTCAACCTTGTTCTTCTCTTGTCATATTTGCCATGCATTCACAGACAGAAATCAAATCTTAGGCTGTGTCTTCCAGCTAGCTTGCTGTTTATTTTTCTTTCTCTGGCTTCAAAGTGAGAGGATTTATGTGACAATCACACTGGCAGCTGGGGGTCTGCTTGAGGAAGGCTCTACAATGTTTTTTTTAATAACACATAACAAAATGTAAATGTCTGTAAAAGAACTGTGCTGACGATTGTTAGACCCGGGATCTCTGGTTGGCTGAGGTAGGAACCTTAGGCCAAGTAGGGACCCGTGTTCCAATGTCAGAGAAAGGAAGGTCACCTTCTTAGATAGCCGGGCTCACCCCCTCAGTAGCTTGGCACAAGCAGCCAGGCTTATCCTCAAGGCAAATGTGTAAAGTATTTGCAACCACGCTCACAACAACCCAATGATGACACCACAAATAGACTCCACACAAGTTTTATAAAAACGAGTATAAACTTTATATAAAAAGATATACGATAAGACCACACAATATAAATCCAACATATGAGGTTGTGTACTATTTCTCCTGGCCGGTTGTTAGGCCAGCCAGCCCTTTTAAGTTCTGGCTGTATTAATGAGCACTTCTAAATATTGTACTATAATCCTAATATCATGTTATACAGTTTGTAATGCTAGAATCAGGCACTTTTGCAATGTAAAAATACTGTAAGGCGTAACGCAGCAATCTGACACTCTGCTAGGTAAAAAGAATGCAATGCGTAACGCAACAATCAGGCACTTTTCAAGGTAAAATAATGCAATACGTAATACAACCACCAGGTATGTCGTTATGCAGAAATAAGGCAATGCGTAATACAACAATCAGGTAGTTCTTAACGCAGATAAAATGCCATGCGTCATACACTAATCAGGTAGTTCCTTATGCAGGAATAATGCAATGCGTAATGATCTAATTAGGTACTACGTTATGCAGAAATGGAATAATGCGTAATACACTAAGGCACCGATCATTGTGCATTACGCGTCTCTCCACCTCTCCTTCTGACTTGCAGTTAGCCTTTCAACAGTTGCCCCCTACACGGGTACGATGTAATCAAAAAGTGCAGCTCTGCACTCCAGCCCCTGTACTGCCACTCCCTTGGCAATACAGGCCGCGATCAGAGGCTCGTGCTGCCGACACGAGTGAGAGGCCGAGAGCGTCTCCCTCCGAGCCCGCACCCCGCCCCAGGAGTCAACACACGTTACCTGGGGGGTGCAAACCCACTTTCCTCTCCTTGTCCAGCGGCTGAGGCCTTCCAATGCAACCTTGTGAATTGGCAACATCGGGCTTGGGCTGGCAACTCAGCTCCTCTGGGACTGCCGGTCTGGGCCGCTACAGTAACAAAGATATCAGGCTGCCACAGAGCACACGCACACAGCGTCACTGAGTCTTCCTTAAGCTTCAGGTGCACGATCACGGGGCACTCCACACACAGGTCCCAGGCTGCACGAAGATCACACGCACAGCGTCGCTGAGACTCACTTTAACTTCGGTCCACACGATAACAAGGCAAATCCTCATGAAGGGAGCCTTTCCAAAACAGGAAGGGGTGGGAGCACACTGCTTCACCTCCCTGCACAGTTTGCCCCTTAGCATTATGGTAAATGCAGTTCTTAGCACATGCTTACTTGAGATTTTACTGGAGTGTTCCCCCAAAGTTGGTGCAGGTTAATGCTGTACATCTATAGACACGTGTTTCTGGATTACATCCGTCATCAGTAGAGATAAAAACGAATTTTATATGGGGTTGCTGAGCAGGCTGCCACAATCCTTACAGGTCTCAGTACCTTTCACAGGCGCACAGGAGCATCTCCACAAGCTCGTCAGCTTAATGGCTCATGGGAGCCTTTTCAAAACACGAAGGGGTGGGAGCACACTGCTTTACCTCCCAGCACAGTTCGCCCCTTAGCATTACGGTAAATGCAGTTCTTAGCACATGCTTACTTGAGATTTTTCTGGAGTGTTCCACAAAAGTTGGAGCAGGTTAGTGCTGTACATCTCTAGACACGCGTTTCTGGATTACATCCGTCATCAGTAGAGATAAAAACAAATTTTATATGGGGTTGCTGAGCAGGCTGCCACAATCCTTACAGGTCTCAGTACCTCTCACATTTTATTTTTCTTTGCTCTCTAATACTGCTGCTCTCTACTGAAGACAGGCTCAACCCAGAAACACATGTCTAGAGATATACAGCAATGTCTGCACCAACTTTGGTGAAAAACTCCAGCTAATTTTGAAGTAAGTTTGAACTGTGTACTGCATTTACCAGGATGCAAAGGGGCGACTGTGGGGCAGTGTGCTCCCAACCCCCATTCTGTTTCAAAGGCTCCCTTGAGCCAGCAAGCTGACGAGCTTTGGAGATGCACCTGTGTGCCTGTGAGTAGTACTGTGACCTGAGAGAAACTTGATAGCATTTCCAGCAACACCAGATGATTTTTCTTTGCTCTCTAATACTGCTGCTCTCTACTAAAGACGGCTCAACCCAGAAACACGTGTCTAGAGATATACAGGAATGTCTGCACCAACTTTGGTGAAAAACTCCAGCAAATTTTGAAGCAAGTTTGAACTGTGTACTGCATTTACCAGGATGCAAAGGGGCGAACTGTGCTGGGACTGTGAGGCAGTGTGCTCCCAACCCCCTTTCTGTTTTAAAGGCTCCATGAGCCAGCATGCTGACGAGCTTTGGAGATGCACCTGTGTGCCTGTGAGCGGTACTGTGACCTGAGAGAAACTTGGCAGCATTTCCAGCAACCCCAGATGATTTTTCTTTGCTCTCTAATACTGCTGCTCTCTACTGAAGACGGACTCAACCCAGAAACACGTGTCTAGAGATATACAGCAATGTCTGCACCAACTTTGGTGAAATACACCAGCTAATTTTGAAGTAAGTTTGAACTGTGTACTGCATTTACCAGGATGCAAAGGGGCGAACTGTGCCGGACTGTGAGGCAGTGTGCTCCAAACCCCCCATTCAAATCATCATGAAGGTCTCACGGTGTACAACACACAGTGTTGATGAGATTCACTTGGATTCCGGTGCACGCGATCCATGGACAATCCTCACAAAGGGGTTCAGGCTGCACAAAGCACACGCACACAGCGTCGCTGATCCTCGCTTGGAGTCCAGGTGCCCACGATCACAAGGCCTGCCTTAAGAGGGTCTCAGGCTGCAACAAGCACGCACACACAGCGTGGCTCATGGAAACTTTTGTGTTCCTGTGTTTCCAAACAGGGAGCCAGCTCACCTCGGGCCCTTGGGGATAAGTTACTTCAGGACACAGCAGAGTTCCTTTAGCCTTTCCTTGGTTAAAACAGCAAACTGCAGGCCATCCCCAGAACACACAGCAAGGTTCAGTCCTATCCTTCAGTCTCTTCCGTTGTTTCTTCCTTGGAAAAGGTCCTCTTGACCACGAAGTAGCTCCAGTCTTGTTGACACTTGATCAAGCCATTCTCCAAAGTTCAGGGGCTTCTGCTCTCATAGCTATAACTCTCAATGGCTTTGAAGTCTTTGGCCCTCATTAGGATGGCGGGAGGACTTAGCCCGCCATCCTCACGGTACTTGGGACCACCCGCCATAAGGGCGGGGGTCCCGTGGGGGGTATTAAGATGCACCCGCCACAGTGGCGGGCGCATCCTGCATTTTTAACATTGTGGCGGGCGGTGCTCTCAGCACCGCCCGCCACAATGCTAAAAATGCATGTATGCATTTGCATACACAAAGCGGCAGGCACCGCGCGGTGCCTGCCGCATTGTGTATGCAAATGCTGGGGGGTACAACAGGTACCCTCCCCATGTGCACCCCACACCTCGCCTTCACTTCGAGGGTGAAGACCGCCTGCCTTTCCGTGGCGGCATCGCCGCCATGGAAAGGCATCTGTTTCAGCCCATCCAAATATGGCTGGCGGTGTCTGATAGACACCGCCACCATATTAAACCTTTTCCGCCCCGTTCACAAGGCGACAGGGGCGGAAAAGCGGCGGACGGTCATTCCGTCCGCTGTGGTCCCCCCCGCCATGGTAATATGGCGGGGGGAAAATGGGTGACGGGCAGACCAGGATGTCGGGCGGATCACCACCGCACGCATGGCGGTGGCGATCCACCTGACATCTTAATGGGCCCCATGGTGTTTCAGGGGGCACAGACTCCTGTTCAAACCAGTTCTGGGTGCCTCCGTGCCAGTGACACCTTCTTCCTTTGATTAGTGGAGGGCTGGATTCTCAATCACTCAGCAGGAGATGGGACAATTGTTTTATAGCAGCAACCCAGGCCTCTTCACCTCTAGGGGCTTCTCCTCCCCCTACACTCCAGATGCAGGTCAGCCTGTTGCTGTCTCACCTTCTCCCCTGGGTCAAGACATTCCCCAGATCCTATCGCTTTCAAATCCAGACAGTTAATCCACAGCCAGGCAGAGAGACACAGAAATGTTACAGCACAAAAAGTAAAAGTCCACATTTGTAAAGCGCACAATCACCCGTAAGGGTCTCTAGGCGCTGGGGGCCGTCGGGAAGATTAAGCGAGCTATTGCCCAGAGTCACATGGTGCTGGGCTAACCTGCCGCCGGAGCCAGGGATCGAACCGTGGTCCCCAGATTCCAGCGTCAGTCGCCCTGGCCGCGGCGCCACTCAGTCACTTCTAAAAGAGTGGCTTCTAAACACACAATGCATAAACCACCTCCATAAAAGTATGTGTTATTACCTTGTGAGTTCAGGCATACTAAACGTCACCTTTCCATCTTAAGCCTTTGGGAAGATAGGATAGATAACATATTACACAGCCTTCCCAGTCTATCCTATGGGCAAGATGGCCTTTCCACGGTGAAAAAACGAAATAGAGATTATTTCACTGTCAGGTCAGAGTACACACCTTAGTACATGTCCTAACTTTCACATGCAATGCACCCTGCCCAGGGAAGGGTAAGGTCTGGCAAGTGAGTGCACTTGACATAACAACATGGCAGTTTAACAACTGCGCGCATGCCCTGCAATGGCAGGCCTGAGTTCCCTTTTTAAGGCTACTTGTGTGGTTGGCACAAATAGTGCTGCATGCCCAGGAGTAGCATTTGCATTACCAGCCCTGGCACACATAGTGCACTTTACTAGTAAGGCAAACATACCAATCATGGACAACCAATTACCATTACACTTTATACAGGGAGCACTTGCACTTTGACACTGTTTAGCAATGGCAAAGTGTCCAAAGCATCCAAGTTGGCAACAAATGTATGACGTTACAACGCATACATTTACAATGCATGCCTTTACAACGCTGTTTTTACATCGCAACATCCTTTCCAACGCATTCTTTTACATCTCATGCCATTACATCGCATTTTCAGAAACTACCTTTACAACGCATTCCACTACATCGCATTATACCTTTACAATGCATACCATTACAAAGCATACCTTTACATCACATTTAAGGTAAGTGTTGGATAGTATAGGGGTAATAATTAGCATTCTAACTCCAGTGAGTGCAGCAGTAGGATAAGTGTTGGATAGTGTAGGGGTAAAAATTACAATTCTAACTCCAGTGAGTGCAACAGTAGGGTAAGTTTTAGATAGTGTAGTGGTAAAAATTACTATTTAAACTCCAGTAAGTGAAAAGTACGGTAAGTGTCGGATAGTGTACGGGTACTATGCATTGTAATGGTATGCGTTGTAATGACTTGCAATGTAATGCCTGCGTTGTAGTGACATGTGTTGTAGTGACATGCGATGTAATGGCTGCGTTGTAAGGACATGCTATGTAAAGGATATTGCGATGTAATGACTGCTATGTAAAGGTAGTGCAATGTAATGACTGCGTTGTAAAGGTTGTTTCCCATTGGCAACACCATGTCAGAAAAAAGGTCTAGGGGGAAGCAAAAAGTTTAGGGACTTTAGTCAAAAAGGGCCAAGTCCTACAACGATTACATTTATACATTAGGTGATGACATTTCAACACATTATCGTGTGTGCTCTGTTTACTTTTATAAATCTGTATGTGAGTGCAAATGTAATGGCCATTTCAATTGAAGATGTGTTGTCTGTAAAGGCAGTGCGCAACCATACCATGCATACTCCATGTTTCTCCACTCCACACCACTGCACTCTACTCTGCACCACTCCACACTATGTCACTCCACTCTGCGTCAGTGTACTCTTCATCACCACTCCACTCCAAGCCTCTCTACTCTACACCACTCCACTCTACTCTATGCCTATGCACTCTACACTCTAGTCCAATCTACTCAACACCACTGTACTTTATGCCTCTTCACTCTAGGCCAATCTACTCCACTCCAAGATACTCCACTCTATGATGCTCTACTCCGTTAAACTCTGCTCCACTGACACTCTACCCAGTTCTACGACACTCCACTCTACAGCACTCTACTCCACTATGTGCTATTATACGACACTACTCCACTCTGTGATGCTCTACCCAACACACGCCATGCCACTTCATGCCAATTTACTCTACTCTATTCTATGACGCACTACTCCACTCTACTTCACACCACTCCACTCTGACAATCTACTCTGTTCTACCCCACTCATCTCTACAACACTCTATGCAACATCCTCTATGCCACTCCACTCTGCTCTACACCACTCTACGGCACTCTATGCCACTCCACTGTACGACACGCTACTCAACTCTGACACTGTGCTCCACTCTACGTTACTCAATTCTACTCCCTTCCACTATATAACACTCTACTCCCTCCACAACATTCTACAGCACTGTAATCTACTCTGTGACACCACTTCACTCCACTCTTCAACTCTACAGAACGCCACTCCACGCCACTCCGCTCCACTTCACTTTACGACACTCCACTCCACGCCACTCTTCTTTGCCCCACTAACTTTCAGCCATGCTGAACCGCAGCCACTCTGGCTAAAAAAAAAAATCATTTTTTTTCTTTAACACTTCATTGTCTGTGTGTTAGTATGTGAATGAGCGCTGTCATTCTGTGCCCCTCGGATGATGTAAACATTGTCGTACTTATTCTATTTTTGCAAAATGTCCCGGTTATTTGTTTTCAAAATCTGGTCACCCTATGGCAGAAGGAATCCGAGTTCTCTGGTGTGACTGCAAGCGCCATGCTTAGCACTATACAAAACTCTTCAATACATACATACATTGATAAAAGAGCAATCTCTGGATTTATTTTAGTTTACACATCTGATTTATTCTGAGGCAAACGAAAGCTAAAACCTGAAAAAGTGACAGAATAAATGGTAATATATACTGAAGCGCCTCATACATTTCTTCTATACTATCCGTGCTTTAAATGCCTAGGACAATTAAAGCACGTTAAGCAAGATTCGCACTCGCACACAGAATCAGTTGCACCTGCTGAATCTAGCATTTTGGTTAAAAAAAATTCTTCCTGACAAGTTCACCTACCTCCAATTCACCGCGAGGCGGCGCGCCTGCTCCACCCAGAAGACACGGATCTCCTCTTTGCTTTTGGATGGAAGAAACAAAGCGTACGTTTGTAAGCGCCATAAACAAAACGTGATTACTGCAAACTCCCAGAAAGTTTATGGTGGAGGTGGGCGGGGCCATTGAATGCTCGAGCCAGGAGCCTGGCTCTGCTCGAGGTCCTCTGTGAACCTCGGGCCCAAAACGAGCCGAGACATCACTTCATGCACCTTCAAGCCACGCTCACCTCACCCCACACTGAGCCTTCAGAACAGCGGCTCAGCTTCACACCAACTCACGTCTCCCATTCTCCTACAAGCCCACTCAGCCCCGCCTCCGCCATCAGCTCCAGGCCGGTCGTGGAACCGCTGTGAGTGCAGTGACTCCCAGTCCAGGGCCAGACTGGGAATCCAAAGCAGCAGTGGAAACATGTCAGACCCGCCCGTTGCATTGTGAGTGCAGCCAGTGAGCCTGACCATTTCAAGGAGGGTTTGAGGTGGGAAAATGTGAGCAAGAATGGCACATTCTAAAACCCATTGTAATTATATATTCAATTGTATTAGCTTTTAAAGTGTAGTAAAGGATGACCTTTGAGTGCACTAGGATTCAACAGTCTTTGTTGGGGCTCTTCAATGATTCCCTCACAATCGCCCTCCAACAGTGCCTGTCCTCTCTCACATGTATTTCATTTGTGTAATAGCACCTCTCATATACCAGTGTAGGGTGTCGGAGCACTTTGATCACACACAATACAGAGGCAATGAATGTGTAAATCAGTGTACAGAAAATGTTACAAAGGGAAATACAAGGTGTAGGGTTCACGTCACCCATCCTGGTAGGTATTGTTTAAAAGTGCTTGGTGTGGAGAAGCACCAACCCACGATTCAGAACGCAGCACAGTGGTTAAGGTTGGTTTTACTAATAAAAGACCTAAAAATTTGGGTCTCCAAAGGCAAACGAATGGTTTCACAGGTGCTTCCATTACCTGTTAGTACAGACGTTCCTCTAAATGAAGACAATTTGATGTGGAACTGGTTACCAGGAGTCTTATCAAATACAACCTCGAGAAACCCACGACCTTTTTCGCATCTTTAACACTTGTTTAAAAATTGTTTCTTGGAATGCCGCCGGTTTGTCGAATTGCCCTGAGAAATTTGATTTTCTTTCTTCTCTGAAAGCAGATGTGATATGTATCCAAGAAACATGGTGTAAAACTCTCCCTTATGGAGGGAAAGATTACTTTGTCTTAGAGGCTCCTGCAACATCATCAAAAAAAGGCCATGCTAAGGGAGGAATTGCCTGTTTGTTATCAAACGCACTACAATGGCAATTTTCCCATCATAAGGACGAGAGTAATCTATTCCAATCCATAACCATATCCAATATGGACTCTGTTAGTCAACGGTCCTCGCTTATAATATTAAATGCCTATATTCCTCCAGAAGATAATTACACGAAAGTTTTAAAACGTATGTTTTCCCATGTTAAACAACTAATAGAGGTGGATCACCCGCCATATTTACTGCTGGTGGGGGACTTAAATTGTAAAGTGTCTAACACTTCTCTGGCCATGTTTAGAAATAAAGATAAGGAAGAAGCATATAATATACCTGAAGCAGTCCTGCCTGCCCATATTAAAACTAACAAAAGAGGCAAGATTCTTCTCGGGGAACTTTGCTCCTTGGAGGGAATTATTATAAATGGCAGGATGCCTTCTGATACTCCTGCAAATTATACACATGGATCTTTTAGGGGTGAATCTATTTTGGATTATGTAATAACGGATTTTGATATGTTCTTTTTTCTTAAAGATTTGGTGATCTCTCACTCCCCTTTGAGTGATCATAAAATTATCAATATAACAGTCTCATTATCACCCCCTGCAACGAGCCTCTGGTCTTTAAAGAATAGAGATTTTTCAATCAAGTGCAACACAAATAGATGCTATTGGGGAAAAATTACTAGTAAGGATGTACTAATTATCCTTAGCCAATTATTATTGGAGTTGGACTACTGGCAAGGTAGGGAATTCCTCTTTCTTGAAAACCTTATAAAAAAAGTCACCGCGGTGGCTAAGATTTCAGGAAAACCAAAAAAGAAACATTTTTCTCCTAGTCCTCTATTAAGGTTAAATAAAGAAATAAATAAACTTGTGAGGAAGCAATACCTCAATAGATCGGGGGAAATTGAATCTCAGTTAGCTTTATTAAAAAGAAGGAGGGTAAGATTGAGATATAAATTAAAAAAAGAAAAAGAAGATAATTTATGGATCAAGTTAAGAGAGGCTTCAATTTGTAATAACTCTAGAGATTTCTGGTCCATAATAAGACAAGGATGTGGCTCTATAACAACGCCTACTCCGATAGTTATTACGGAAGATGTCTGGACCGTATTCGTGTCCACCCTATACGCGTCTAATGGCGCAGGGGCGGACCCTCGGCTGCCAGGGCTAAATAGTGACTGTATAATGGAACTCCCCACTGAGCAATCCATAGCAACCGTAATAAAGAGCATGCGCTCTTCCGGGGCTATGGGGCCTGATGAATTGCCAATGTCTATAATTAAACAAGATGTTATGACTTGGAGCAAGATTCTTCTTCCAGTATTTCTGGCATGTTTTAAATTACGAACAGTCCCCGACTCTTGGCGGGGAAGTATCCTAATCCCAATTTTTAAAAAAGGTGATCGGGACAACCCCTCTAATTATCGTCTAATAGCTCTATTAGACTCAATAGGGAAAATTTTTGCTAAACTGATATTATTATTAATAATGAAATGGATAAATCAACACAATATTTTACCCATGGAACAGACAGGATTTCGTAAAGATCATGGAACTTTAGATAATTTAACATTGCTACAGGTAATAATGGATAAATATGCACGTGTCCGAGGTGGTGGCGTATACGCTGCATTCATTGATTTCTCCACAGCGTTTGACAAAGTGGATCGTCCAACGCTGTGGAGAAAATTGGCGGCTATGGGTATGCCGGGATACCTATTAGACTTAGTTAAGTCCTTACACTCGTGCACATGGTGTAAGGTGTTACAAGGAGGTGAGAGGGGTCTTTCTAATTCTATCCCCTCCCTGAACGGATTAAAACAAGGCTGTATATTGGCACCCATATTGTTTTCTTTATATACGGCTGATCTCCCTAGGACTGTTTCAGTTTGTGAGGGGTTAGCCCCGAAAATTGGAGGGTCAGCTATATCAATTTTAATGTATGCGGACGATATACTTGTCTTAGATCTGACTCCGAAAGGTCTTTCTAATCGTCTTCATGCATTGAATCAATTCGCAGATGTACATTATATGAAAATTAATAGTTCCAAAAGTAAAGTTATGTGCATCTTCGGTAAGAAGAAAAGCAGGTCTAGTAGCTATAATTGGACAATTAGCGGAGAAAAACTTGAGGTGGTAAAAACCTACACGTTTTTAGGCAAAATAATATCTGCTAACCTTAGTGAGAAGTCTCACATCGAACATAATTCCAGAAAAGCGATGACCCATGGTATGGGATTATGTTCCTTGTATAAAGCTACTGGGAAGAGACATTTCTCCATATGCTTGGAGGTATTCCGAATGAAAATTCCTGCAACTCTCCTTTATGGAATGGAACTAGTGGAGTTGAAACAATGGGGTTTCATGCAAAAAATGGAAGGAAAGATACTAAGAAAAATATTGTCATTTAACTCAGCCTGCTCTACATCCTCATGCAGGCTGGAATTCGGACTTCGAAGTTGTTGGGCACAGGGGTTGGTAGCCCTTGTGAGATGGGTAGCTTGTCTGGCCAGAGGTAAACCGGGAACCTTACGGGAAATTATAAAAAAAGAACTATTAGGCAACTTTAATGAGTTCTCGCTGCTGGTAAGAAATTTTAGAAAAGCGGTATCGCTGCTTGAACTGGATGAAAGCACATTATTCTTACTTTCTCCATTAGAGTTAAAGTTGAAGTTAAAAAGTATGTCCTGGGAACTCTGTATCAAGTCAGATATACTTGCCCAACCGAAGCAAAAAGAAAGGGAAGCACTGGTTACGACATATACTCCCAAAGTAGCCCAACAATATTTAATTTGGAATATTCCACATGGCGTCCGTAGATTCTGGTACCTTCTACGCCATAATTTGCTTCCACTGAATTCATTGTTAGCCAAATGGTATGGGGTTTCGCCTCTGTGCAGTTTTTGTAAAAATGCTGTTCAGGATTTTAATCATGTTTTGCTTATTTGCCCGGTATTGGGTCCCATGCGCCAAAAATGGATAAAACCAATTTGTTTACAATTGGGAATTGTGAATGTAAAAATGTTTTTCCATGCACTTTATTGCCCCCCAAGCGAAATGTTCTGTTCCAGAATTTTTAACTATTTTAAAGCGTTTTTAGATATTTATTAATGAATTTCCGGGAGATGTTGATAATTGCCTCTCGTGCAGATAATTCTTGTGGCTATTTTCTATGTCGTATGATGTTTTGTATGTATAATATTGTGTTAATATGTGTGTATCTTTTTATGTGGCCCTCAATGAGAGCCAAATCATAATAAATTTTGACTTTGACTTTGACTTTGACTTTGGTTTTACTAATAAGGATTTATTTCTACACAAACAAACCCTTTTTCTTAGCAACATTAGGTTAATGAAATATTAAGAAATAAATATAACTTTCTAACCTGAACAATGTAGTTTACATGTAGCTATTTGATGATGCTTCGTAGCTCACTGTGCTAGATTATGATTGTAACTTATGAACTGCTCAGTAACAAAAGGGTCTCTGTGACGAAAGCAGTAACCCCTGAGCTATGCACATGCACATTAAATGCTTTTGTGTGATCTGCATGGTCAGGGCCAGACTGGCCGTAGCGGGCACCGGGCGATCCCCCGTCGCACTGCACGGGGGGGGCAGTTTGGGGTCCTTGGGGGCCGATTTTGTTACAGAGCCGTTTTTGCACCAAAATCGGCCGAAAACCGGCCCCGGCAAAGAGCTTGGCAACACCCACAGCCCCTTGGTGGAGGAGGGGGCAGGCCGGCCGAGCACTTTGCCAGGGCCGGTTTTAGTTCCCAGTCTGGCCCTGAGCATGGTGCACGTCCTTTGCAGCAGGCATATTAATCCTCTGCGCTACCTTAGATGAGTCAAAACTGCCACTAGAAGAAACTCCAATCTCTCTCCCAATCAGCTACATTAATCACCAGAGTTATTTTGACACTTTTATCGTGACCTGAAAACTACTGGATATATAAGCAACTCTGCAGTGGGTGCTTTCAGAACTGCTGCACTGCTACAAAAACGGTCCCCAGTAACAAAACAGTTCCCCCACCCTTCCAGCCTCCCGGGGAAATGCCCGATGCCAGGTACAGCCAGTCTGGCCTTGTCCCTGCCCCATATTTGCAGTGACGTAGCTTGGTCAGTGAGATTCTTGGGGTGGGGGGGTGAATTGCAAATTTCCCGACTATAAAACAGTATGCCAAAGGGTGAATGGATGATATGAGCAAGGATTGGGATAGAGTGTTCCTAAAAGTAGCAGGTTTAATACTGATTTGTATTCAGTGGGCCTCTGTCTAAGTTCCTGATTAAAAAAAAAATAACAAGTTAAAACCTTGTAGTCAAATAAGGACAAAGAGAAAAACCATAAAAGGCACAGGAGACCCGACTTTGGGCCCCAGAACCCAACTCTCAGGCCAATAATGCATTTATTTGGGGGGTGCCACACACCAAGCACCCCCCTGAAGCTATGCCCCTGCTTATTCGATCTCTTGTCAGTAAGCAGCTCTATGATATAACCATGTTTGATGCAATGACCATGCTGCCCAACATCTGAGTTAAAAAATTGGTCTAAGCCTCTGATTGCCAAGGTATACAGAGACACTTGTTGGATTTCACATTTAGGATTAATTTCCCTGCATTTGTAAACCTATCAACAAAGGTTTATGGTGCATTTACGAACTTAGCATTTCACTCGAGTTAGAAGAAGAGCAGATCTACAAGTATCTTGCTGTTATGCCACACCGCTCAAAAGGAAAAAAATCTATAAAGTCAGTCTATTTTATAATTTAATTTGACGTGCTCAGTTCAACCCTCTGTTTTACTGTGCCCAGAACACTTAAACACTAAGGGGGCCTAATTATGGGGAAGTCACACAGTGCACCAAGCCACCTTGGAGCCCTGCACTGCACTGCACTGTGTTACAGGTGAAGGCAGGAATGTGCATTATTTAAGGCAATACGGAACATTCCTCTCCTTTCCCATGCGCTGCCGCCCTTTTGGCTGCGTAGCGCCAACAAAGGCACTTTTTGACCATGGGGCAAAGGTGCCGGCGTTGCATGCAGGATTGTTTTTGTGCAGGAAGGGTAATTTCCTGCACATAAACAATCCTGGGAGGCATATTCCTCTATGTGTGCTGCAGAATACAAAGAAAGAGGAAGAAACAAAGAGAAATAGAGATATTTCTCTTCGGTACACCTCCCAGGGGAAGGTTTAGTATTTTGGCACACTCACAGCTTTACAAGTTCTTGTAAATCTGGGAATGCATTAAAAACCATGAGAGTTGTCTGGGAATACCCAAGCAACGCCCATAGAATGCCTTCCCACGGGAGAGTAACTCAACACAGTGATTTCCACTGTGTCGCGCTACTCCAGATTTTTGGAGCCACACAGAGCCACCATGCAAAGTGTCTTTGAAAGCGTAAAAAATCTGTCCTAAGGTTTGCGTCGCTCTTGCACCACATTCTGTGATCACATTCTGTGACGCAAATGGTTTCATAAAGGCCCCTAATTTATAAGGGCCCCTAAAATGCTACTCATAAGTGATAGTTTTTAAAGGCCTACTGTGCTTATACGTTACAGTCTACTACTCTTCTGCCTCTCAAACTTCTCCCCGGTTGGTCCACTCACATAGAGCCATAGGAGGAACACTGTAAGGGGCAGATACACCAAATATGTACAGGAGTCAAAAGGAGGGGGGGAGGAAGGGAAAGTGAGAAAAGGAGCTTAAAAGAGTGCAAGGGTTGGAGGAAGACGCACTAATATGGGTGAGAGGGAATGAGAGAAAAAAAGAATGAGGGACATTGGTGAAAGTGAAAAGAGATACACAAAACTAGGAGGGAGAAGGAAGGAAAGAAGGAGAAAAAAAGGAAAGAGAATTGTTAGAAGAAAGATATGGACAAGTGGTGTATTGTGAGAAGCAAGGAAAGAGATATAAAGACAGGAGGGCGGTGAGAGGCTTTTTTTCACATTTGCAATTACCCCAGGAATGGCTCGGTCTGATCTCACCCTCAGCCCATCTGAAGCACCACTCGCCTCCCCAGACTCGAATCAAAAATATACCAAGCATTGGCAAAGCCAATATGTTTTGCCTATGCAAGAGCTATTGGCTTTGCCAATGTGTTTTAGCCACGTTGTACACCGGTGTGGCCTCTGTTCAGCATGGCTAATGGGTAGTGGCAAAGACTAGAAAAAATGGTAAGGGGTTCTGCCCACCTCACCCTCCCGTACCTGAGCAGGAGACATCCAAGGATGAAAAAGTAGAGAAAAATGGTACTGAAGGGATCAATTCACTTTTAATTATCGAACAAGAAACAATTAATTATCTTGTGATTGACGAATTAAACCAAGGAAGAGTATATATTAATTCATATACACATATATGAGCGGACAGCCAGAGAGGCACAACAAATAACAGTTTATATACAACACATCACATGTACATTATATACAAATATACAACACATTTACAATATCAAAAACACTTCTATGTACCCTCAGGACAAATAATATATACAAATATATATATACACACACCAATTTACATATGTACCTCCTCTTAAATTAGAGTGGAGTATACAACAAAAAGGTAGTCCCAAATGAAAAAGCACCAGGGGGTTAATACATCAACCCGGCCTACATTTGTGTTGGTGCATCTATGAGAAAATCAAATCTTTCTTGAATTTAACTAGGGGACTCCGTTCGAAGCAAGCGGTGTCGACGCAGTCGCGGTCGCGTTTCAGCCAGATGATATAGGCTTCATCAGGACATGGGTACTCTAGTCTTCACGGCCCTGGCACAATCTAGGGCAAGTCTCATCGGCCCACCCACACTACCACCCGGGGGGGTGGGGTAGGTGCCACCGTCTCGGCTCAAGTCTCGAGAACTCTCAATATTATAACTGTGTCCGCCCAGAAAGATATATAGAATATGTGTGTCGGAAGTGGCTCAAGTCTCACGATCTTCCTTAAATATCCAGCAGGATCAGCAACGCGTAAAAACGAAGTTTGCTGCAGCGTCTCTCTAAGTCAAATGGGTAGTGGCAGAGAGAAGAATGGAGTGTAGTGGTGAAGAGTGGAGTATATTGGCTTGGAGTAGAGTGGAGTATAGTGGCAAAGAGTGGAGTAGATTGGCATGGAATACAGCATCATAGAGTGGAGCTGAGTGTTGTGGAGTGTCATGGACTAGAGTGTTGTAGAGTGGAGGCTGTTCAGCATGGCTAATAATTAGTGGCAGAGAGGAGAGTGGCGAAGAGTGGAGTAGATTGGCATGGAATAGAGCGTCTTAGAGTGGATTGGAGCGGAGTGTTGTGGGGTGTCATGGACAGGAGTGTTGTAAAGTGGAGGGGCATAGAGTAGAGTGTCGTGGAGTGGTTCGAGCCATACAGTTGGATGGTGCAGATTGGAGTATATTCGCTGGGTAGCGTGGCCTAGAGTGAAGTGGCCTAGAGTGGAGTGGTGTACAGTGGTATATGGTGTCGCCGAGGGTAGTGTAGTAGAATGTAGTGGAGTGTCATAGAGTAGAGGGGCTTAGATTTGAGGGGCATAGAATAGACTAAAGTGTTGTGGAGTGGAGTTGCATAGAGTGGAATGGTGCAGAATGGAGTGGCATAGCATAGATTGTAGAAGAGTGTCATTTTGTGGAGTAGAGTGAAGTAACGTAGAGTGGCATAGAGTGTTGTAAAGTGGAATGTTGAAGAGTGGCCTAGAGTACACTGGCACACAGTGGCATGTACTGTGATGGGATGGTGTATTATGGCTTAGAGTGGAGTGGCGTAGAGTGGAGTATGCATGATGTGTTTGTTAGCACATTGCCATTGCATACAGCATATTGTCAATTCAAATAACATTACATTTGCACATACAGTTTTACTGATGAAGTTATACAGTGCACAAACGATAATGTGTGGAAATGTCATCACCTAGTGTGCTAATTTGTTTTGATCGCGTTAAAATATTTGTTTCCACCACGCTTCCGAATTACAAAAGCAATTTGCTTAGCTTGTGCTTTCCTAGTTTTGATATATTCTGAAATAGTTGCACAGTTCATTTACAGACCTTTACATTTTCTTGTGTGCTAGAAAAAAAAACATTTCTTTCCAAGTACCTGGCAAGATTGTCACATAAATCCTCTCACTTTGAAGTCAAAGAAAGAAAAGTAAACACCAAGTTCCCTCGGAAGACAGAGCCTGACATTTGACCTCAGACTTCGAACACACAGCAAATGTCTTGTCTTGTGGAAGCCTTCAGGGAATGCTGGTGTACAAGCTTTGCTCCATTGGAGGGACGAAGATATGCTGGACAGCCTAAAACAAATAAAACTAGCAAATAGAAAGCCTCAAAATGTGAGTTGCAAACCACAAAGGTAATGGTAAGCAATGGGTGGAATGTATTCTTAGGGGTGCTTTCAGAATGCCCACAAGAATCCTTTACGCAGCCAGATAGATGCACTGTCTGGTAGGCTTAGACCTAAAAATGGAATAGCCTGTCCTTGCTCGTGAGTGTAAAAGTCTTTTGGCAACCTAGCTCTGCACTTATCTTTTGTCTCAGTGCAGACCTGTTACTCTGGGGGATCTCGGAGACTCCTTTGTCTTGCTAATGATTCTAAATGGGGTTTTTGAGGTGTTGATGGGCTTTAGGTTCTCTTGCTGTGGGTGTTTTTGTTAAGTATGGGGAAGCTGGCGATAAACGTATAAAAGCAAAGTATCCTTGAATCCCTTAATTTAGTACTTAACTTCATACTTCATTTTGTTCCTAATAACAACTTGGGTCAGTTGATTTAATTTGTGATTCGACACAAGTTGACTAATCCAGCTCCTCAAAGAATGAATCACTAAGCACTGTCCTTTGGAGTTGAACGGTAGAGATAAAGAGGCACCCATCCTTTGGCTCATTTGCACAGTTTGGAGCCCGGATTAGTGGGATAAACTCCAGTCTCACCGTTTGATCAAATGGTGTCATTCTTGGCAATTGTTTTTACTTTACTCTGCCACCTTTTCTGTCATTATCACATTTAAGAGCACCTTGAAGTACGTCTGTTCAGGAAATGCACTGTATAAAGGCTTGTCTTGTATAAGGTTTAACTGACTATTTTATTGCTGCATGGTTATGAACAATATTGGCCAATACGTACTGACATGAACATTGACTTACCTCTTGGCTCAGTGACTCTATCATCATCAAAGGAGAAAGGAGGGTGGTTTATAATGTTTCTGGGTTTATGTGGAGAAACTAACACTTATTTTTAATTTGAAAGACTATCATATTTAGCACAACAATTTCAGTTTACTTTACAAATAAATTATTTTGTAGGGTTCGGCTCTGGTTAGGGCTCTAGAGCCAAGCCAGTCCCCTGGCCCGGCCTGTTATTTGGTGGCTCACACTCCTCTAGTTTTGAGAGGAGAAGAACAGAGGAAGCCTTTAAACGTTAGAAATTTAAATTAGGAACATTGCGGGTCTGAAATGCCGTATATTTTTATTTTGTACATCAAATGCAGTGAATACATTTTAGAGTGGGGCGTGTGTATGTACTGAAATCATGATTTGAGGATGTGAGGTAAATAGAGTTTTGGGTGGGGGAGTGTATTAATCTCCAGGTATTTATGTTAATATCTAGTTATTCATTTGTATACATTTGAATAATAATTTTTATTAGTTTAAAATAATTGAAATAAATACTTATGTAGGTGTAAAATCCCCCCATCTCTGGCATGGGATGCAAGGAAAATAAGGGTTTTTGAGTGGGAGAGTGTTTTAATACCCAGACATTCATTTTAATACCGGAATATTACATTTGTTTAATTTAAATATTAATTTTCATTATTTTAAATTTTAAAGCAATTAAAATCAATACCTATGAGGGTGAAACTCCCCACATCTTCTGGCATGGAATGTGAGGGAAATAGGGTTTTTGGGTGAGATTGCTTATTAATATCCAGGTATTCATTTTAATACCTGGGCATTAATTCGTTTTTAGTTTTAATATTAATTTTAGTTATTTTATAACAATTGAAATCAATACCTATGAGGGTGTAAAACCCACCCTCTGGTACGTGATGCAAAGAACATAGGGGGTTGGATGAGAGGCTGTATTAATACCCAGGTATTAATTTTAATGCCTGGATATTAATTTGTTTTACTTTTAGTTATTATAAAACAAATCAAAATGTATGAGGGTCTTACACCCAGCCTCTTGCACTGGATTCAAGCAAAATAGGGGTTTAGGAAGGTGTAGAGTATTAAACCCCAAGTAATAATTTTAATAACTGGGTATGCATTTTTGAAAAAATATAATTAATTGATACTCTTAAAAATTGGTAAATATGTACACTCATATAATGTAAAAAAATATAGAAAATGTTAAAATGATATTTAGAATGTTATAAAATTTTATATCTATAGAAATAATTTAGTGGGGCACACAAAATATAAAACATAAAAAGATGCATCAAGATATATATATATATATATATATATATATATATATATATATATATATATTGCTTCGTCTCTTCTCACCACAAATATCACAGCTGAAGTCACGGCACAGCAACAGGTCAGTTTATAAAAAGTTTTATTCACACACCATGTGCAAGTTAAGCGTGCATCAAATAACGGATGGCCTACGCGTTTCGGCTACTCCTAGCCTTCCACTGGACCATAGAGTCCCTAGGTCTAGACCTCTTTTAAAGTGCTCATTGTAAGTACCCTCTTCCCTTTCCATAGTCATCTAGACCATCAACCTTGCACAGTTTTACCGGCTTCTAGGGTCAGCCATTTTACACATATTGTTTCATTTCAACATTTAAGTAAAGTACTATAATTGTTCTAAGAAACTCAAAGCAAAATCATATTGTATACATTATTTACATTATTCAATTTTTTGCCTAGTCGTGAATCAAAATAATTTTTTCCCAATAACTGTGATCCTTCTGATTGCCGGGGACCTGTGAGAAGTGGCGCACGCACCGGCAGAGCACGCCGGCAATACAATCCATAAAATGTTCACAAGTAATGTGAGCTCTCAGTACAAACACACACAGCTTCCGTAAAGTATCCTCAAAAGGTGTTTATTTCACAACGCGTTTCAGGTTACTGCGAAGCCTTGATCACGTGAAAAGTGCTCAAGCAACAGGCAAATAATTAAGAGTTTCAACACGACATGAACACAAAGAAGGGACAGCATAAAGGGAAAGTACACAACTCTTGCGCTGAAATGGACGTGAATGGAGAATCGATTTAAAAGAGATCCGTGAAGAGCCCAAGTGATCATCAGGAATGAACATACACATACCTGAACCGATGGTAAGATAATGGACAAGTGCTCGTGTGTTACTCCTTGTGATCGAGGACGTAACTAGAAGGGGAATTGTGGCACACATATGTCAGAAAATACGTGAAAATCTGACCAGGCAAGACGGTTCCTGTCCTGCCCCTGATGAAACTCATGAATTGGTTGCCCATCTCTAAACTGTGATGGTGAGAAGAAGGGGAAAAGGTTAGGAGGCCCGAGAGGCTGAATACCACTGGGTGGGCCCCTTCCTTTCCTCCTGTAAAAAGAAACAGAAAAGAACAAAATATTAGTGAAGTTACCAGATAAAATCCAAGGTTAAAAACAGTGCAGTAAATCTTTTCTACTAGTAGTCAGTCAAAGAAAGAGCAGTAGATCAGAATGGCAGCAATGATGTGTATCTGCTGACAACACTGGGGGGGAGTGGAGGTGGAGCAAAACATGACATAACTGTTCATTTTTCAAGTGTATTGACGGTTCCTCATCCTGGTTGAGTCCTCCTGGATATCTAGTTTGGAAATCTACAATCAATCTAGACTCTTTTTGTCAGAGTTTCAAAACCCTGTTCCCTCCCCTGGGGCTTCTAACAATCTGTTCCCAAATGAAGAATGTTAACCGGGATGAATCTGAAAAATGTTCCTCGTAAAAATGTCGTGCCACAGGGTATTTCTCATCGATGTTAGTGATGGCTCTAGTGTGTTCCAGAATGCGTTTTTTGGCCATGAGTGTAGTACTGCCAATATACCACAGCCAACACGGGCATTCTATCGCATAGATCACAAACGTGGAACCACATGTGAGAAACTGGGTAATCTCCTTACTCACACCATTATGTGTAACCTTTTTACGAAATTTGCTGTTCTTTCATTCCTTGCAACGGCCGCAGGGGAAGAAACCACTCAACCCATGCTCGTATCTATTGGGCTGTATGGTAATGTCACTGTGCACCAATAGGTCTTCAACGTTTCTCCCTCTCCTATATGTAATGCTAGGTCTATCAGGAAGACTATTGATTATGATGTTGTCGTGCTTATGAATGTCCCATTTCCTAGAAAGAATGTGCTTGATATTTTTGGAATCCGAGTTATAAGTCATAATCATCCTGGTACTACTCTCACAAGTGTCAGTGGATTAGTGTCAGAAATGGTTTGTGTTCTGGTAACTCCATCTGCCCTTTCTTTAGCTCTGCGGAGAACCCAGTTAGGATAACCCCTGATTCTGAGCCGTTCCATCATGGTTTTGCTCTCTGTCTGATAAGATGCTTCGGTATTGCAGTTTATTTTTGCCCTCAGCAGCTCCCCATAAGGAATGCTCCATTTGAGAGCCTCAGGGTGACTGCTGAGGGCATGCAGAATACTGTTACCGGCGGTGGCTTTTCTGAAGAGAGTAGTACGGATCTGGTTATCACTGATGTTGAGGCCCACATCAAGATATTCGGCACTCGTGTTACTGATATTGCTAGAGAGGATGATGTTACACTCATTCTCTTTTCATTTCTCAATGAACTCACTTGCCTCTTGTTCTGTACCCCTCTAGATGATGAATAAATCATCTATGTATCTCATCCATACAGCTACATGTTCTAGGTGCCCTGCACATTCAGGGTTGGCAAACAGTGCCTCCTCCCAGCATCCCATAAAGAAGTTGGCAAGCTGGGAGCGAAGCACGAAGCCATCACTGTACCAGTGATTTGTCTGTACAGGGCACCATTGAACAGAAAGATGTTGTTGGTCAGGCAATACTCAATCATATCAAGTAGCATCTGATTGTGTTCCTGAAATCTGGCTGGTCTATTCCTCAGATAGTAATGATATGCATCCAAACGCTGTTTATGATCAATTATAGTGTACAGGGAGTGCACATCAAGTGTGATCAACAGAGAGTCATCGTCCCACTGTACGTCCTGATGTTTGTTCAGGAAGTCTTTGGTATCCCTGAGATAACTAGGTGATGATGTAACAAAGTCTCTCAAGAAATGATTTACATATTTAGAGGTATGTTCTGCTACACTCCCTTTGGAAGAGACAAAGGGACGTCCTGGTGGATTAATGGGGTCTTTGTGCAGTTTGGGTAACAGATAAAGCACAGGGAGCACAGGTGGCCTTAAGGTAGCAGTCCTCCTCCCACTCCAGTATCCCTTTTTCCCTCCATGTAGTGAGCTTGTCCCAGATATTAATGATACTATTGCTATAAACCTCCATGATAAAACCTAGTATCATCTAGTTGTCTAGCAGCCTCAATGATGTACTGTTCCCTGTCACGTATGACAACATTGCCACCCTTGTCCGCTGGACAGATGACGATGCTGTCATCTTCAGTGAGGGATTTGAGTGCCTGTCTCTGTTGGTAGGTAAAGTTGTTAACATTCTTCCTGTTGCTACTGTTCTTATGTCTGTAGGAACAAAGAGCCTTGCTCACACTATCATGAAAGGTGTCTATATTGTCCTAGGAGAAGTTCGGAAGAAAGGTAGATCTGGGTCTGAACCCAGTTGAAGCTGATGCGTCAGTGGTGAGGTCAAGGGCCACAAAAGTTTGAGTGGTGCTCATATCAGAGGTGGTGTCTGTGTTGCCCTGTTGAAGTTGGACCAGAGTATCAATATCACCCACAGTAGCATTGCCTGATTGTTCAGGTAAGGAGTTTTAGATTTCCTATTATCATGTAATCTTTTGAGCTTTTGCCACTTTTTAAGCTTGAGCCTTCTTACAAATGTGAACAAATGTATTCTCGTGTCAGTGTAATTAAATAGGTATGTAGGGCAAAATGATAATCCTAGGCAGAGTGTAAGTTTTTCAGTGTCACTCATAAGTCAGTTGGAAAGGTTAATCACCTTGTGTTGATAATTTCTTGGTCCATTAAAATGGCTTCCTGGAGCGGGTTTCGTTGCTTCCCATGCTGCCCCGTCCTCTGCCTCTTCTGCCACCGTTGCTTGATTTGTTTCCGTCTGTTGTGGCATTTCCTCGTCCTCTTCCTCGTCCTCTTTGGCCCCATGTCTTTGGTGCCGGAGGGTCTCTCGTCGTCTGTCGGCCCCGGCGTAGATGCCGGTACTCGTCTAAAAAAGTAATGGGCCGGGGATTGCGTTCTTCGTTTGGGACATTGTCAACTGAAATGTCCGATTCAGTCTCACTGGCTGTGGTGACTGCAGATGTGAGATTCTCATTAACAATGACATTGCCTGTAGAGAAATTACATGGCACTGGAAATCGAATAAGGGCCCTTCAATTAGGCGATGGGCGAACGAATTGCAGAAATGGGCACGGAGTGAAAGTGTGGTCAGACTCCGACAAGCTACTCGCACAGCAAATGTAAAGGGCTTAGAAATGGCGAGAGCCTGGGAGGCAATAGTGCAGGCCCTAAAGGACTATTTAACTGATGACGATGACATAATTCATTGTTTGCTTATGCATCTGCAATAAAAACAAATTTAAAAAAAAACAAAAAAAAACAATGACATTGCCTGTCACTGTTGGGGTATTTTGTTGAGTATACAGGTGGTCATACTTGCGACTGAAAGTCAGAATCTTGCCGCTTTCATAGTCCCCATAGTCTCGATTGAGTTTCCTTTGCTTCCTGACTTTAATATCTTTCTGTGACAAAGTAGACCTGTCACCGGAGAAACATATGAACCAAGACAACTGGTGGAGCGCTATACCTCCCTCTCCGCCTCTTCTTTCTTCCCGACAGGATGCCTGGACCACAGATCCCAGAAATCCCTCTGCCCTGGACGATACACTCGATAGCGGCGATGCCGACTGGGGAATCATGAGGAACGTGACTCCGCCCCCTGACGTATTTTCCGAGGGAGCCATAAAGAAGGATATCCGGAGGAGCCCGTGGCAGTACACCGACGAGGAAGACGAATCGTAAGGAGAGAAGACTGCGCTGTATGAAGGGATCGGAGCCGAGATGAGAGAGAACCGGAAGGCCGTGTCACCTGGGACATCGGCAGAGCCAGGAGGCCAACGACCCCGCGAACCGCCCAGCCACGCGCCTGGAGGTGCGTGGCTCCTACAGGCACGCAACCGAATCGCGGGCTGGGCCGGGAGGTAGGATAGCGTCACCCCATAGCCCCGAAGCAGCATTTTGTTAAAGTCTGTTGGTTTCACAATAGTTTTGGGTGTCACGTTTAGAGCACTACACACTTGGTCCTTTTTTTTCATTTGACTTCTTGTGTGCACGAGTGCTCAGGTGTCCCCTCACTACCCTCCCTGTCACTAGGATAAAAAAATCAGAAACGACGCCTGACCCCTGCTCTTGGCTCTTTTGTTTATGTACCTTGGCGCATGGACAAAGAACCCCCTGAGACCCACCGCAAGACAAGGCGGGGGCTCGTACATCGAGAGTCCGAGAGAGAAAGAAGCCTAGTACATAAAGTGGAGCTAGGACTTAGTAGCCCCGAAAGACTGACAAGGAGAAGGAAACATCTGTCTATTCTAATAAAACCTGCGTTAACACACTCTAGTCTCTGTTCAGCTCCTTTCCCCACGCAACACTTCCTCATGTTTTTGACGCGCTCTTTCATTGAGGTCAGTGCCTTTTCCAAGTTCTCAGTGTCCATGATTGTTAGACCTGGCACCATTGGCGTGGGTCTCCCTTCCATTTTTTTGCTGTTGCCTCTTGTATTTTTGCTTTGGGCACTGTGCCACTGCTATTCAGTGCCACAGTGCAAGTGCTCCCTTTTGTAAATTGATGTATGGATTAGTGATTACATGTTTGGGTATTTTGGTTTACTTGTCAGACCCTAGTCTAGTGCACTGAGTGTGCCAGGGCGTGTAATCCAAATGCTGCTGGTGGGCCTGCAGCACTGGTTGTGCCACCCACAGAAGCAGCCTTGTAAAATGTGTCTAAGGTCTGCCATTGCAGAGCCTGTGTGCAGTCTGGTACTGTCATGCTGTCTGGACAAGTGCACCCACTTCCCAGTCTCGAAACCTTCCCTTTCTTCATATCAGTCACCCCTATGGTAGGCCCAAGGACAGGGTGCATTGTAAGTATAAGGTAGGACAAGCCCTGATGTGTGTGGCATGTCCTAATAGTGAATTACAGCCATTTTCGTTTTTCACTATTGCAAGGCTACCTGTTCTCCATAGGCCAGAATGGGCTGTTAAAGTTATTACATTTTATAATCCTAACAAGCTCAGAGAACATGGTAGAAATTCGAGTTTTGTATGCCTGAACTCAGAATAATAAAATACATATTTTAGTAAAGTTTATTTTAATATTTTGTGCTTGTAAATACCACTTTTAAAATGTAGGTATTTGCTTGTCTAACCATTCAAACCAGCCTCTGCTAGTTTGTGTATTAATATGTCTGGTTTTGAGAGTGACAGGGCTGGGGAATCCCAGGAGACAGGCTGAGTCACCCAGTGGTGAATAGAGAGATCTGCATCTAGATGGGAGGGAGGAGTTCACCTGAACCTTGAATAGGGCTGTGCCTGCCTTTCCCAATGCTGGCTCCACCCCCTGGGAGCGGCTGATGTCTCTGCCCTGCACACTGAAAGAAGAGAAGGAGTCCTGTAAACAGAGTGCTCCAGGACTGTACTTGCCTTCCACAATGCTGGCTCCACCTCCTGTGGGGCGTCTGATGTGCATGCCCTGCACTGTGAAAGGAAAGGAGAAGTCTGGGGAACAGAGTGCTTCAGAACTGGTTTGGACTGGGCAAGGGACCCTCTCCCCTCAGAGAACAAAGGGTATCTGGGTATAAGTGAGACCCTGCTCCAAAGAAATTAGATCACTTTGGACTACAAGAAGAAACTTTTACTGAGGAGAGGAACCTGAAGAAACTGAGGAGAGGAACCTGAAGAAACTGAGGAGAGACTATTCCCAAGCTGAAGTGCTGCTTGGGGATTGGCCTGCAGTGGTTGCCTTACTGCTAAAGGAAGGAGAAAGGAACTTTGTAACTTTGTTTTCAACTTGTGAAGGATCTCCAAGGGCTTGGAAAAGAGCTTGCCTCCTGCTGAAGTCTCAGGGACAACAGACTTCACCCCCCAGCTCCCCAGAGTTCGTTTGGAAGTGCCTGCTGCTGTTTTGGGCCTTCTGAGGAACTGCGTGTCCCAAGGAGCTGGAAGCGCGACTCAACGAGAAGAAGCGTGTCACCGTCGCTGTGCCTGACGTCGCAACTCCGGAGAAAGGAGGGTGTCGCTGCTGGAACTGTCGCACTGCACGGCATCGGAGAGAAGCGTGCCGCAACTAAGAGGAAGCGTGCCGCTGCTGCCGTCGCAACTCCGAAGAAGGAGGGTGTCGCCACTGGAGCTGTCGCACTGCACCACATCAGGAGAAGAATCTTGCAACGAGGTCGGAGCGTGTCGCTGTCGCTGTGCCTGCCGCCGCAACTCCGGAGAAGGAGGGTGTCGCCGCTGGAACTGTCGCACTGCACTGCATCGATCAAGAGCACCTTGCATGCCCGAGAAGCGCGCCGCCGTCGGAGCTGCTGCCGTCGCATCTTGAATGTCGCCGCTGTAGTTGTTGCATCGAGCAGAAGCTTCGCGCATCGTGGGAGAAGAGCGTCACCGCTGGAGCTGCTGCCGTCGCATCGTGGATGTCGCCACTGTAGTCCACGCATCAGACCGAGAAATTTTCGCATCCACGAGAAGCGTGCCGCATCTGGAAGATCTTCACGTCTTTATTTCTTTGTATCTGAACTTTGCCGCATTTCCCATCGCTGCGACATTGCTTGTCGTGGAAGCACAGCGCAACTTAAGGTACATTGACGCAGAGTGTCGCATCTAAGAACTGAACTGAACTGAACTAAGCTTAATCTACCATCCTAAAGTAATCATAGTGTGTATTTTTGTCGTTTATGGTCTTGTGGTAACTCTATATAAAGTCTACTTATCTTTTATATAAAACCTGTGTGGTGTCCATTTGTAGTGTTGTCACTGGATATGTGGTCACAACTGCTTAACTTACAACGCCTCTGAAATAAGCCTTGACTGCGCGCGCCACGCAACCTAGAGGGCGCGCAGGGGTTATTTTAGGTGTGTAATCCCCTTTCCCTGACTAGAGGAGAGGGTCCCTATCTGTCACAAGTACCTACCTGTGCCAACTAGAGACCCCCAAATCTAACAATGATCTTTTTCAAGTCCTCCATGATCTCCTGGATTTGTTTGAGAATGGCATCTCTATCAATCCAGGTATATTTTACGAGGATTTCCAACATCCTTTTGGAGCTCTGGGAAGAGTTTTCAGGCCACTCTTCCAGCATCTGTGGATTGGGTGTCTCGTACGTTGGAGTAGTAAAAATCCATGGACCTCTGGGAGCCATTCCTTGATCTACATAATTTTGTAAAGAAATGGCCTTCCAACATTTAGATATATCGGTTCTTTTCAGTTTTTCCAGCTTGCGCAATTTCTCTTCTATAGGTTGTGTTAGAACAGTCTTGATTTCAGTGGTTGCCCCCAGTTTGGGTTTCCTTGAAAAAATGGCAAGCACTGCCACCCTTCTTTCATCCTCCTCCTCCATGTGCACTACACCTTTGTGGAATATCGAAAGTGAAGCGGAGCCTGTCGCACCCCTGTCAAATGCCAGGTTCTTCTTTCCATGCGCTCAAACGCTCCAATACAATGTACAGAGCTTGCAGGTTAATGGTGTAATCTGTTGTCACAATTTCCCTGCTGATGTTAGAAACCCCAGGGGAGGGAACAGGGATTTGAAACTCAGACAAAGAGAGTCTAGATTGATTGTGGATTTCAAAACTCCATATCCAGGAGGAACTGGCAATACATTTGAAAGATGAATAGTTATGTCATGTTTTGCTCCACCCCCCGTGTTGTCAGCAGATACACATCATTGCTGCCATTCTGATCTACTGCTCTTTCTGTGAATGTGTACTAGTAGAAAAGATTTACTGCATTTTTTTAACCTTGGATTTTATCTGGTAACTTCACTAATATTTTGTTCTTTTCTGTTTATTTTTACAGGAGGAAAGGAAGGCGCTCACCCACTGGTATTTACCCTCACAGGCCTCCTAACCTTTTCCCCTTCTTCTCACCATCACAGTTCAGAGATGGGCAACCATATGAACAATTCATGAGTTTCATCAGGGACAGGACAGGACCCGTCTTGCCTGGTCAGATTTTCATGTATTTTCTGACATATGTGTGCCACAGTCCCACTTCTAGTTACGTCCTTGATCACAAGGAGTAACACACACTTGCACTTGCCCATTATCTTACCATTGGTTCAGGAATGTGTATGTTCATTCCTGATGATCACTTGGGCTCTTCACGGATCCCTCTTAGATTGATTCTCCATTCACGTCCATTTCAGCGCAAGATTAGTGTACTTTCTCTTTAGGCACTCGCCGTACTTCAGGTCTTGGATAGCTTTTACCAAGCACTGGGTGTCTTCATGGCACGTGCCCCGTGCATTAGCTAGGGATCAGTGAGTTTGCTTCAGGCACTTGCCTCATCATTTGAATGAATTGTCTGATATGTTATGTCTCTGTCTAAAATGATAAAGTTATGTCTGTATTTGTCTGTCATGACCCTTACTATGTTTTGCTTTTTGCTTACCTCCAGACAATATTGAGACATGCTGATTTGTAACCTTCTGAGGACTCACCAGGGGCACATGTCTAAGATTCTTACTTTGATTGTTTCTTTGTTTTTGGCCATGACAAGATGTCCGCCACTTTGGAAACATAACAATGTATTAGCGCTCATCAGGCTGTCCCTTCTTTGTGTTCATGTCATGTTGAAACTCTTTATTATTTGCCTGTTGCTTGAGCACTTTTCACGTGATCAAGGCTTCGCTGTAAGCTGAAACACATTGTGAAATAAACACCTTTTGAGGATACTTTACGGAAGTGGTGTGTGTTTGTACTGAGAGCTCACATTACGTGTGGACATTTTATGCATATATATATATATATATATATATATATATATATATATATATATAATTCAAAATATTTCGCAACATGTTTTTTTACGAGTACGTGGACGTTTTGAGATCACAGATGCCTTGGTTCGCCAAATGGATTCTGTGAACAATTTGCTTTTAAAAAAAATATGTAATCTTTATGCAGGATTTTTACAATATGAGGAACTTTTGGATTTTGCTAATCTTTTGCCCAGTTATGGATGTATTTAAAACGCATAGACAGTGGTTTGCAGCAGTCGATTTTGCTGGAAAATATGTCTATGGCAATCTGTGTCTGTTTTGACCCCTGGCTTGGCATCTTATTTGGTTGGTCGCACTCCTCTATGTTTGAGAGGAGAAGTTTGTATCAGAAAAGGGGTGCAGGTTCGTATAAGTTCAGAGGAAGCCTCTAAACGTTAGAAATTTAAATTAGGAACATTGCAGGTCTGAAATCCTATATATTTTTATTTTGTTCATCAAATGCAGTGAATACATTTTAGAGTGGGGCATGTGTGTGTACTGAAATCATGATTTGAGGATGCGTGTAAATAGAGGTTTTGGGTGGGGGAGTCTATTAATCTGTAGGTATTCATTTTACTACCTAGGTATTCATTTGTATACATTTTAATATTAATTGTTATTATTTAAAAATAATTTAAATAAATACTTGTGAAGGTATAAAACCCCCGCATCTCTGGCATGGGATGCAAGGGAAATAGTATTTTTGGGCGGGAGTGTGTATTAATACCCAGGCATTCATTTTAATACCTGGATATTATTATACATTGTTTTAATTTTAATATTCATTTTGATTATTTTAAAGCAATTAAAATCAATTCTTATGAGGGTGAAACTCTCCACATCCTCTGGCATGGGATGTGGGGGAAATAGGGGTTTTGGGTGAGGGTGCTTATTAATATCCAGGTATTCATTTTAATACCTGGGTATTCATTTCTTTTAATTTTAATATTACTTTTAGTTATTTTATAACAATTTAAATCAATACTTATGAGGGTATAAAATCCACCCCCTGCTATGAGATGCAAGGGAAATGGGGGTTGGGTTGGGTGGGAGACTGTATTAATATCCATGTATTAATTGTAATACCTGGGTATTAATTTAATTTGTTTTAATTTTAGTTATTATAAAACAATTAAATCAAAATGTATGAGGGTGTTACACCCAGCCTCTTGCACTGGATTCAAGCAAAATAGGGGTTTAGGGTGGGGTAGAGTATTAAACCCCAAGCAATAAATTTAATACCTGGGTATTCATTTTTGAAAAAATGAAATGAATTGATAACACTCTTGAAATAGGTAAACATGGATATATGTACACTCAAATAATTAAAACAAATATACAGAAAATGTTAAAATGGTATTCAGAATGTTATCCAGTTTTATTTCTATGAAATAATTTAGTGGGACACACAAAATATAAACATAAAAAGGTGTATTTATTTAAATTAATACATAATACCGGATTAAAAATAAGAAAAAATCAATAAAAATAATTGTATATACATATTTATATTTAAATTCAAAATATTTTGCAACATGTTTTTTTAAACAAAGTACACTGTATTCATGCCAGTTTGAGTACGTGGAAGTTTTGAGAACACAGATGCCTTGGTTTGCCAAATGGATTTTGTGAACAATTTGCAATTACATTTTTTTTAAAAATATTTATGCAGGATCTTTACAGCGTGAGGAACTTTGGACTTTGGATTTTGCGAATCTTTTGCCCAGTTATGGATGTTTTTAAAACATATAGACAGTGGATTGCAGCGATGGATTTTTCTGGGAAATATGTCTATGGCAATCTGTGTCTCTTTTGATAGTCTTGCACAGTTAGATTGCATCGTGGATTAGGGATGTGTAACTTTGGATTCTTAGAGTGCTCAAGACTCTTGGTGAACTGTGGAACTTTACGAATCACCAAGAGTTGAAGAAAGAAGACAACTCCGGGTAGGACACCCGACCTTTCTTTAATTTGGAAAAATATAATTTGAAAAATGTCAATCTAATTATTAAAAATGAATTGCAAAACGTAAGATAGTATAGGTGTTGGTGTCAGTTAGAAATGTAGTATGTGTGCAATATTGTCTAGGTTGTCTGAATGCACCAGCAACAAAAATTGTTGAAATTGTTACAATAGTCGCTCTGACAATTGTTTTGTTCTTTTAGAAATTTGTGGGTTCAGACTCCCAGTCAATGACTGCGCTATTCTCATTTCTTGGAAACTTTGCTCCTTCCGCAAAATTTGCCATATTATTATAAAAGTTATTAGTCTTTGCTCCTCCTCTAAGCAGTTTGTGTAACAGTTCCACTATTTTACAGGAAACCTTGGATTCCTCTTTCGACCAACCTGCTTAGATGGCCTACCATGTGTCCTCAAAGTAATTTAATAAGGGTGCCAATTTGTGTTAGTTCGTTGTAAAATACTCAGATTCTGTAATTGATGTGTAGTATTCATCCACACTGTCAGGAGTAACAAAGCATAATGCTATTCATTTCTTTAACTCAAATTGCAGTTTACTGTCTGACATGTAATCCTCAACTAAGGATGGTTTTGAGTTTTTCTCTAATAGGTCTGTGAAAAGTGAAAAAAACATCCTTGCATTTGGGTCTCAGGATAAATTTTGGTTACGCTGTTAATCATGGGTAATTCAAAACCAGTTATCACTTTTCTAGACTTTTATTCAGTGCTTTAAATTTTACCGCTGTTACAAATTCACTGTATTTTGAGGTTTGCTTATCAGGGAGTAAACTGCACACTAAATGAACTGGGTGTGTAAATTTAAACGTCCCATCCATCATCCCCAATTTTACAAGGTTATGGGGTGTGCTAAAGATTAGTATCCTTTTCTGACGGTTTTCGTTGTCATGCAAAAGAAAGATTTCATTTGTAACGGTTAGTCAGTTCAGGAGGAATGTTATTATCAAAGTATGTTTGGGGTGTTACACGTTAGGGGTTACTTGCCTGTCTTTTCCTTTGGATAATTCTGCATGGATTAGGAATTGTGGTATACAACTTGCTACATGTATAGGAATGTATTAAGATACCTCCCTCAAAACCGCGCCACAGGGTTCATTGAAGGTGGATGCAAGTACTTTCAATTGATTCATGTTTTCTCTAACTTTGATCTCCAGTGCAGAGGCAGAGTGGTTATTCTCTGTTGGCCTTTTAGACAGTGTCACCAAGGGTAACCACTCTGCCTGTGCAATGGGATGAGTAATACTGGACACACCTTCAATGACTCCTGGGCTCAGTTAATCTCTCCTTACAATAAAGATATCCACGTTTCTTAAGTAACCGATTGCCTCTGTTGGACTTGATGTATGTTGCCTGTCTTCCAGTTGACATATTGATTTTTTTCTGAAAATATTTTTTTTATTGATTACAACCTGTAAAAAAATCTGGTTAATATTTCTTTAAGTGACTATTGACTTTTCTAAGAACATGTTGTTTATTCTATTGTATGACTTTGATTTAGCCAGCTATGATTTTGTCCTATGGTCTGTAGTTGATTCCTGTGAAAAGAAAAATAGGCCTTTTAAATAGGCAATGTATTTTGCTTTACTTTAGTAAGGTTCCTTTGTCTGCTTGCTTGTCCTTTTGCTAGTATATGACTTTCGTGGTCACTATTTACTTTATCATGTGATCGGTCTCATCAAATTATTTCATTAGCCTTCTAATCCATATAGGTACAACACCATCCACAATTTTCATTTTATAATTTTATTTGTTTTTATTTTTTCTGTAGTGTATAAAAAATATATTTTTTCTTTTTCCTATTTTAGTTCATTTCTTCCATATACATCAGTAACATGATTAATAGTACAGATTGAATTAATTTATAAAAAGTGCATTGCATCATATCAAAAAACATTTGTAATATCTACCTAAATCAGAGAGTTACATAATACAAAACATCACCCTGATATATACACATAAATCACCAGTCACACTTGCACAATCATACAGATTCAGACTTATACTACTCTCAGTCTTCTCCCAGTCAAAACTAGATCCTACAATTGAGGTAACACAGTTGTTGCTTGTGTGTAGTTATACGCCAGGTCTACGCGCGTTTCGGTGGAGTAAGACCACCTTCCTCAGGACCAGGGTACAAAGTTTTATTCCTTCCTCTCTGTGTATATACAGGGTACCTGAAATTACAAACAAAGTGTAATGTACCTAAGACTTAACTTGGAAAGAAGGTCAATTACGGCAATCTACATTCCTTGTCATAATACTTATTTCGTACATTAGCTGAAAAACACCACATTGCATCATGGATAAACAGGCTGTAAGGTACAGGCATTTTATAACGACATTATTCCCAATGCTTCGTAATTCCATCTAAAGATGCGACTCCAATTGTGATTGGACCATAAGAGACTATTACTTAATCATAATTACCAGCGTATACAGATGTATTAATGTCTCTTTTACATGAGATTACAGTGACAGAGGAAGAGGTGTGGCGCCGCGGCCAGGGCGACTGACGCTGGAATCTGGGGACCACGGTTCGATCCCCGGCTCCGGCGGCAGGTTAGCCCAGCACCATGTGACTCTGGGCAATAGCTCGCTTAATCTTCCCGACGGCCCCCAGCGCCTAGAGACCCTTACGGGTGATTGTGCGCTTTACAAATGTGGACTTTACTACTCCAGATTTACGATAAACTCTCACCTAGTCTTTGTTGTGTGGTGAGGGTATCTGCATATCTTTATACCAATAGGGAAACTTTTCCACTGTTATAAGCAAGTATATAGTTACATCCTAAAAGAAATGGTGGAGTATATGTATAAAAAGTTTATTAGCGAGGTTTGTATTACTATAGTATTAGGACAAAGGGCAAAAGCATACCTTAGGTTTATTGTAAAGCCTCAATACGAAGTATTGTTTAACTCAGTCTATTTTGTCTGGCAAGAGGTCTCCTGGTAAGGTTCTCGTCGTAATGATCCCTAAGTAAGATAGGTACATCATTACATAGTTACATCTTGTAATTCACTTTGTTGGCAAAGGTTGTGTCACAGTATTTTGTATTAGGGACCAACCTTTTATCTAATCCAAATTCTTTAATCTTCTTTTATGTTTTCAGCGCGGGGCCCACTTTGTATTTCTTTTAAACGTTTCACTCTTTCAATAGTTCAACCTAAAATACGAGATAATATATTGTAAGCCCATCTCTATATATTCAAGGTCCATAGTATAATTCTAGACAAGAAAAAAAACATTTATAGGCAAAAAAATGCAGCAATTACAACTGACTCAGATGTCAACTAAATTTTAGTTAGTTCTAATAGTCCTGTCTACATATATTCGCTCAGGGGTACATTTTGTTGATCGTACAGTTAACCTATCTGCTACACGTAATTATATGGTGTTTTACCATATGCAACAGATAATACCCAATATTATAATTGATGTATCTTACGTTTGACTAATTAGCTTAGTACTAGCCCACTCTCTAGGGCTGGTCTTTCATAGAGGCATAAGGCGAGGTTCTAGTTTAATTAAAAATAGCCTAGTTCATTTGCTAAGAGTTTAACTATCGCTGGTCAGTGATGGTCTCTACTAGTTTATATTCATACCTTTTTTCTTTGATGGTATCGAGGCATACGGTCGTCTTGCCACGTATCGAGGTTCCTGCAGATAGGGGATTCGTACCCACGCTCAAATGATTTAAATAGGGGCTGTGAGTATGTGAACTTCGTAATTCGGCGTCTAGTCAACCGGAAGTAATTACCATCAAGTGTAATTCGGATCGAGCATGGGCGCCATGTTGGAATGGGTTAAGTTAGGTTAGAACATATTGTTGCTTCTTAGATAAATGTTGTTTGTTACTTTATAGTTCCCAGGAACCTATCATATTTATGTGGGTTCCTACACAACGATATTTTAAATAAAGGTTGACAATATATGAGATTCAAGATGACGATGTCTAGTCAAACGAAGGTGGCCCATTATCGAGTGTAATTTAGGTCACTTCCTATTGGCCAGAAAGGGCGCCATGTTGGAATGGGTTTGATTTATTTAACATTGGATGGCAAGAATATACATTTAATGAGCACCAACTAAATAAATTTGACTCTATTTATAGCGAGATAGTAAATTATCCATTATAGTTTTCAGACATGTATCATATTAAATTGGTTTACCAGTTTAGTTATCAAATATCCCATTGTAGGATAGACGATTTATAATACATAGAGCACCCTCCATATCTCAATTATCCTGTTACAGGACAGTGAATTTGTAATACATAGAACTCAGACCTCAAGTAGGTAATGGGTAATGCTCTTATTATTAACCAGATCTAAAAAATAGATGTACGGTTTAAGGGTTGAAGACATTGGTGACAGTTGTACTAAATCTTTAAGACCAATTCGTACATTCTTTACAGATTGCAATAGATATTTGGTAGGGATAGTCATATTAAGTTTGTTTTGTAACAAACCAAGCTATATTTTCATTTAGACCCCTACGTACACTGTCAAATTGGAAAATCCAAAAAATCTCTCGTTTTTTGCGAGTATATTCCATTGACTGGCCCATTTTGAGTTGAACTTTTTCAAGAATGCACCAACGTAGTTCTGTTTCATTGTGGTTTAAATCTACACAATGTTGGACTGAAGGTGCAGATGTTTTCTTTAATCTAACTGCCGACTTATGTTCACTGAATCTCGTCCGAAATTCCCTCCCGGTCTCACTAACATAAGCGAGGCCACATGGACACAGAATAATGTAAATCACATTACTGCTTCTGCAGTTTGTCAGAGATCTTAGTGTAATTTTGAAGTTATTGTAGTCCACTGAATCAGTTAGAATTGCTGCATCACAAGCGTGACATGATCCACACTTGTGGTTGCCCAAGACTGGTTTTTGGCATACTAAGGATGTCTGAGTATAGCCTACCTTCTGTTTATTTCTGGTATGGACTAAGTGGTCTTTTAGGTTTTTATTTCTTCTATAGGCCACTAAAGGTTTGGTGGTAAAGGTTTCACTCTCTTCTGTTTCCAATATACTCCAATTCTTATCAATGATGTTTTTAATCTTGTAATTTAAGGATGAGTGATTTATGACACACGTGATTCTCTCCGAGGGTTTCCGTTTGGTGCCACTCAATAAAGAATCCCGGTCATAATATTTTGCCCGTTTAAAGGCTTGACGAATCAATCGATGAGGGTAACCTCTAGGAATCAGTCTGATCTTTAATGCTTCACCATGGCGTTGATATTCCGTTAGATTTGTGCAGTTTCGGCGTATTCGAAGAAATTCGCCAAACGGAATGGAGTCTTTTTGGCAATGCGAGTGAAAGCTCCCAAACTGAAGAATTGTATTTTTTGCTGTTGGTTTTCTAAAAAGACTTACTTCTAGGACTCCATTATTTCCTCTTATCTCTATATCCAAAAATTCCACTTTGACTGTGTGGTAATTTGAGGTAAACTTGAGATTAGGGTCACTAGAGTTAAGCCACAAAATGTAGTCCTTCAAAAGTGCTTCAGTGCCACGCCAAACAAAAAAAATATCGTCTATAAATCGACGCCATAAATGAACATTCTCAAAAAAGGGTGCCACCTCATTATACACATTTTTTAGTTCCCACTCTCCCATGTAGGTGTTTGCTACGCTTGGGGCGCAAGAAGCTCCCATACTGGTGCCCTTTATCTGCTTGTAAAGGGCACCATCGTAGTCAAAATAGTTATTTAGTAGGACCATTTCCAGACATTGCAATATAAACCTGTCAGGTCTGTTGTCTGGGTGTCTATTTAGCAGGGAAGATGCTGCCTGTAACGCTTGACATTGAGGGATGTTGGTGTATAACGCCTCAATGTCAAGCGTTACTAAGATGTCAGTGGTTGCATCAAAGATAGTACCCTCTATTTTAGAGATCATGTCTCCCGTGTCTCGGATAAATGATTCATATTTTTGTGTTAGAGGGCACAGGAATTTGTCCACGTATTTTGACAGTGGCTCCGTATTTGACCCAATCGTGGAGATGATTGGTCGCATGGGGGGGTTGATTTCATTTTTATGGGTCTTTGGTAGACCATATAATGCTGGTACTACCGGACAGGATTTATTTAAAAAAATAAGTTCATCTTCACAGATGAATCCTTCCTGAAATGCGATGTTTGTAATTTCTCATATAGTTGTATTGAGGCGTTGTAATTCCCTCGGATGTGCCGGTCTATAGTGTGCTTCAACACTCAATAAATCCAACATCTTTTTATTGTATTCAGTTTTATCAAAAATGGTAATACCGCCACCTTTCTCACATGGTTTTATTATGAGGCTGTTATTACTCTCAATGTTTTTAAGGGCTAAGTTTTCCTGTTTAGATAAGTTGAAGTTGGATCTATTGGTTCCTGTCAACAGACGTGTGAAGTCTTGTAGTACCTTCCGTTCAAAAATTTGAACTTCGGGCCCTACTGCATCTAGTGTAGGTGTGAAGCTCGAGGGTGGTTTACAGCCAGATAGGTTGACACATTCCTCTCCTCTTGTTGTTCCTTCGAAGAATTTTTTAAGTCTGACCTTTCGGAAAAAGGCGAATAAGTCCTCATGAAGTTTAAATTTGTTCAAACTCGTGCAGGGTACAAATGATAAACCCCTACTCAATAGTGTCACTTCGTCATTACTTAGGTTCTCAGAGGATAAGTTATATATTGGGATTATATCCAATGGCTCATCATCTCTTATATTAACAGTTCGGTCTACCACCAGTACTGTTGGTTCCGTGTTTTTACGTACTGTTGCTGAGGTTGAGGGCTCATCATTTGATGTCCCCCCCTGTCCTGTTGCCAATGTACGTTCTTGCCCCTGTATGGGCCTCTCGACAAAAAACCCCGGGTGTGGGTGTTCTGGTATCCCTGTCTGCCTCTAAATGGGGGTCTAGAGTTGTAACGTCCCCTCCCTGCATCTTGATAATTATCTGTGTCAGACTCAGAGGACCCAGTATCTGAGAAATTTGTATAGTTTCTTTTATAGGTGTTATCATAGCTGGGATTATAGTTAGCCTGATTTCCTCCTTGATAGTAATTTGGATTAAGATATGGGTAGATTTTCTCTTTTGCAAACCACCGGACATCTTTTTAAGTTTTTCAGTTTTTTTATTTGTTAGATAAGTATCAAAATCTTTCATTTCCGATTGAATCTTTTCAAGTTTATTTTTTGCATCATCCACAGCGTAAACATTTTTTTTCTTGTCTAGAATTATACTATGGACCTTGAATATATAGAGATGGGCTGACAATATAATATCTCGTATTTTAGGTTGAACTATTGAAAGAGTGAAACGTTTAAAATAAATACAAAGTGGGCCCCGCGCTGAAAACATAAAAGAAGATTAAAGAATTTGGATTAGATAAAAGGTTGGTCCCTAATACAAAATACTGTGACACAACCTTTGCCAACAAAGTGAATTACAAGATGTAACTATGTAATGATGTACCTATCTTACTTAGGGATCATTACGACGAGGACCTTACCAGGAGAAGTCTTGCCAGGCAAAAATAGACTGAGTTAAACAATACTTCGTATTGAGGCTTTACAATAAACCTAAGGTATGCTTTTGCCCTTTGTCCTAATACTATAGTAATACAAACCTCGCTAATAAACTTTTAATACATATACTCCACCATTTCTTTTAGGATGTAACTATATACTTGCTTATAACAGTGGAAAAGTTTCCCTATTGGTATAAAGATATGCAGATACCCTCACCACACAACAAAGACTAGGTGAGAGTTTATCGTAAATCTGGAGTCACTGTAATCTCATGTAAAAGAGACATTAATACATCTGTATACGCTGGTAATTATGATTAAGTAATAGTCTCTTATGGTCCAATCACAATTGGAGTCGCATCTTTAGATGGAATTACGAAGCATTGGGAATAATTTCGTTATACAATGCCTGCACCTTACAGCCTGTTTATCCATGATGCAATGTGGTGTTTTTCAGCTAATGTACGAAATAAGTATTATGACAAGGAATGTAGATTGCCGTAATTGACCTTCTTTCCAAGTTAAGTCTTAGGTACATTACACTTTGTTTGTAATTTCAGGTACCCTGTATATACACAGAGAGGAAGGAATAAAACTTTGTACCCTGGTCCTGAGGAAGGTGGTCTTACTCCACCGAAACGCGCGTAGACCTGGCGTATAACTACACACAAGCAACAACTGTGTTACCTCAATTGTAAGATCTAGTTTTGACTGGGAGAAGACTGAGAGTAGTATAAGTCTGAATCTGTATGATTGTGCAAGTGTGACTGGTGATTTATGTGTATATATCAGGGTGATGTTTTGTATTATGTAACTCTCTGATTTAGGTAGATATTACAAATGTTTTTTGATATGATGCAATGCACTTTTTATAAATTAATTCAATCTGTACTATTAATCATGTTACTGATGTATATGGAAGAAATGAACTAAAATAGGAAAAAGAAAAAATATATTTTTTATACACTACAGAAAAAATAAAAACAAATAAAATTATAAAATGAAAATTGTGGATGGTGTTGTACCTATATGGATTAGAAGGCTAATGAAATAATTTGATGAGACCGATCACATGATAAAGTAAATAGTGACCACGGGGGAATCTCTCATATGTTGCGTTGCTATTTTCCTCTCTTTTCCCTGGTCCTGAAAGTATTATTAGAGGGGGTCCCGTTATTTATGCTATAGTATAGGACTTTCTCCTGGTGATCCGTCTGACTTAGTGTTCTCCCTTCTGGGTGATGTTAGGTAGCCCTAAAACGAAAAGATGACATTAACAGAGGTTTTGAAAATGATAGTTCGGTTAGCCTGTTTATGCCATTTTTTTTAATTTGTTTTTTTAAAACAGATTGGTATTTGTTTTGCTTTATGGTTAGTAATGAGAAAGGGTTTGGTTAGTTTTGGCTGTAACATTAGGTTTTTCAATTATGTTTCCTCTCAAAGGCCTTCTGCTTGTTGAGCAACTGCTGGTGATTATGGTTTGGAGTCCAGCTGATGGTTTTGTTCTTATTATTTTTTCTGGTTATTTTATTGAACCTGTAAAAAAAGTATAATGACTGTGTGCAACATTTAATTGATTACATTTCATCAAGCAACAACTGACCAGCACCTTTTCCCAGAGACAGACACCCAGCGGAGTTAGATTATTAATTTTGCCCCTCACCACTGACCAGCACCTTCCCAGAGGCATGCACCCGGCACAGTTAGGATAGTAATTTTGCCACCCACCACTGACCAGCACTTTCTCTGAGTCAAGCACTCAGTGGAGTTAGAATATTAATATTAATTTTGCCCCCCATCCCGGAACAGCACCTTCCCTGAGGCAAGCCCCGCAGAGTTAGAATAGCAATTTTGCCCCCTACCACTGACCACGCAAACAAATGATGGACAGAATGCTGAATGAATCATACATTCACCCCCATTCAAGGGATTTGGGTTAAATACATTGTTCTTTTGCTCACCATGCCACCCCAGTTTAGACCCAGCCATATGCAAATCAGTCTTGACCCTGTGCCTCGTGGGAACAGTCCAGACCGAACTGCCAAGCTAGGTCCTCCCTCGACCGGAAACAAGTGTAGTGAGGGCTGGGCCTTGTTTGCGCACATTGCTATGTTAGCATAGGCTTATTGGAAGTTTAAACGCCATTTTACCTTTTGCTGCTTTTTGCACATGACACTGAATATAGCTGTTGTTGTAAGTTAGGCTGCTTGAATTATTTCACATGAGAAGGGCTTGTTTTCGGCATCCCTAGACCTACATCGCAATCCTAGTCTGCACAGTGAGTGCTAAAGCCTCCAAGGTTATCATAACAAGTTAGCTGTTGTTCAGGCTGATCGGCTCACGTTTTACACTGAACATACATGCAGATACAGTCTACTGAGATTCTGGCGCCTTTAATATTGCACTGTAGGCATGATTTCAGGCACTTGGAAGAATTCTGTTTCCAGAGAGACAGGGAGCTTTTGCAGATCCTGATGTGATACACTCCTGCTGATCTTAGAGGTATGGGGTCCCCCACACAAGCCTAAGAGACCTTCTATATTTTATAAAACATAGTTCTTAGCTAGGAAGGGTGATATACTAGGCGCAATAAGACCTATGTTCACCATCATTGTATTATGATTTCTCCTTTTGTGTTTTATCGAATTGTAACAATGCTCATCATATTATTTCTAATCATATATCTGCTTGTGTTAGCAAAAATACTGCATCTTCAAGCACGTCGTTAAAATAAATATTTTAACCTTTCCTGTGTCTCTGTTTACTCCTGTTGTGGACTGGTATGAGAATAACAAACAAAAGAGTGTTCTTGATTCACACCATTCCTGAGTATAACCTATGTTCTGGGTTGTCTATCACTGGTTCCTCTGCTATAGGATGAAGAGCTAATGTGACACTGATGCTAGTCGGTTAGGGTTTCTAGGTACTGAGGTGAGTTTTTTGGTCCACCACAATTCACTGTGGTCCTGGGTCTCTGTGCACAGTTCTGTGTCTGAGCAGAATCCCTGCAACATGGCGCACCCAACCTAGTGGTCTTATTTTGAGACTTTAGAGTAGTGCTTATATCAGTCCACGACTCCCTCACTATTGTTTCCGGTTGACAGTGGTGACGGATAAGCCTACCTATAGTTATATAGTTGGTGGTGATTGAATTGTGCTTTTATGGATATTTGTATCCGAATAAAGATTATTGAATGTAAACCTACCGATAGTAAATAGGTAATTCAAGCTTGATAATTTCAAAAAAATTTCTTGAATTACTACCCAGTCGTGCTACATTTCTTTGCATTGTTCTTTTCCGTGTCCTTATGGCTGACGTTGACATCCCACAGCATAGTAGGGTGGCCGTCCGCAATCATTTGCAGACGTATGGCGTCACTGTTGATGGCTTAGCAGTTGTTTTTGTGGTGAGTGCTGAGGCAGCATACCCATTTGAGCTCTTCTACTCATGGGTTACCTTTCCTGTGGTAGATGTAGGTTCCGGTTTGTTTCACATTTACACTCCCACAGCCGTGCCTCTACACTACACCCCGTATAGGACACCGGAGATCCCTATTAATGCTTGGCAGCACCGCATTTGGTGATGGCGCCCTTCCCCAATCTTTAACAGCGGTTCGGTTGGGCCCTTTGTCTATTCCAGGGGCCACGTGGCCGGTTTTGACCGGCTACACACCGCATCCGCGTTATAACACAGTCACTATTGAGGAGTTGCGTTTGCTCTATACCTCTTTGGTTAGAGTGCACCGGGCTCTGGTACAATATGTGACACGCAACGTCCATGTGGGGGCACCTGGTGCTGCGGTGCGTCCATTTGGACCGGCCGGGATCAAAATGAATCCTGTCATGGTTAATTCGGTTATGGGCAAGCGACCCCAAGATAAGGATGATAGCCTTTCTGGCTTGCTGAGAAATTTGACCAACTGGAGGTGCTATTTCCTAACACAACTCCTGTTGTAAAGCACAGGATTCTCACCATTAGTTTGCAGAAAGACTCAATACCGGAGGTTCCCGATTGTGAAACCTGGGGCAAGATTTTTGCAACAGTATAGGCTAAGTGCTTCGGCACTCCATCCATGGCTGTCCTACCTTCCGTCATTAAGTGTGTCCCAGATGAACACGGAGCAGAGGCGCTGTTGAATTGGGAATGAGACTCAAGGGAGTGTTTGACATAGTTTCCGATCTCATCCTTGCTAATGTCAAGGGAGATGCAGTGAGCTTTCAGGTGTCGAATGCTTTACGCAATGTCCCCGATGCCGATAAACCTCGTCAGTTACCTAAAATTATTACAGCGGCTTATAAGATCATTGGCCGTAATAGTTTTGGTGTTAAGCCTTTTGACAAAGTAGTGCAGAAGAAAACTCAGGTGAAGAAATCTGACCAGGATGAACGCCCCAATTTTCCAAAACAGAATTAGAATAAGAATAAGAAATAGGGGAGACAGCAACAGAAACAGGGGTCCCGTCCTGCATCTCCAATACCTACGTCTACTGACCGCACTACTATTAAGTCATCTGATTATTTTCAGGTTCCTGATCAACGTTCTCCTCGCTCTTTGTAGGAAACATCAGTCTCACCCACTGGTGGAGGAGACGGCGGCAGAGGTCGGGGTGCCCAACAAAGTTGTGAGCAGCCCCGCAAGACGAACGGTAAAGGAAAGCAAGACGACTCTCCGCGTCAAAGACCCCAGTTTCAGAAAAAGAAAGTTGCAGCTTTAACAGCAAGATATACCACGGATAGTGAGAACCCAGCTTCGGAACCTGACGTGGGCGCTGACGCTACTAGACAGCGTGGCGGAAATTGCCATAGTGCGGGAAGCATTGCGTCCACTTCTGAAGGTGACAGCAACTAACACATGCTTTGTTGTTCAGACAGCTGACACTAGAGTGGCTCCCCCTGAAAGACTTTTTGAAATCGTTCTTTTAATTGTAGGTGACATACAACATACTGTAAAAGGGGTATTTTGGGAGAATCTAACGACTACCTATGACATTCTGTTGGCGGAGGCCGACTGGCCGTCACCTTTCGTTTTGGCCGCTCCGCAAGGGGAGGAGGTGATCTTCCCTAGTTTCGTGCACACTGTGCTGAAAGAGCAGGCTCTGCATTTTGCAGAAGAATGGGCTATGGTGCTTGCACCTGCTTTGTACCTTACTCACTGTGGCTGGGATAAAATTTCCCCCCAACATGAGGTACCATTGCGGTCTATGCCACAGCCTCAACCACAATACCCCTTGTGGCATTAAGCGAAAGCTCCCGTGGCAGAAATCCTTGAACAATTGGAATATCAAGGTGTGATTGAAATGTGTGTGTCTCCGATGAATAACCCTCTTTTCACTGTGACCAAGCCTGATGGCTCGTACTGTTTAGTATTGGATTACCGGGACTTAAACTCTCACTGTCAGACCTGCACGGTACAAAACACTCACAGTTCTGCCCTTGTAGATAGTCTTGTGTGTAAACGGTTTAAGACCACACTTGACATATCCAATGGATTTTTCGGCCATAACCTGTCCTCCATTAGTAGTCAATGGACAGCTTTTACCTGCAGTGGCAAACAAAGACAGTTCAGAAGATTGGCTATGGGCTACAAGAACAGTCCAGGCGTCTTTGTCACCCTCATAGTTTGCCTTTTAGAGAGACTCGACCTAGATGCATGTTCGTATGTGGATGACATTTATCTCACAGACGACGAATTAGGGCAGCATCTGTGTCGTGTACACTGCATAATTTGTCGGTTTGCAGACTTCGGTTACAAATTCAACTTTGCAAAATCTCACATTGCAGAGTACACAGTGTTGTTTCTGGGCTATGAGCTCAACAATGAAGGTTGAGGTTTAGCTCCTCACTTCTTGGAGAAATGCGCACAGCTGTGTGCTCCTACAGCACTGAAGAAACTACAATCTTTACTGGGCTCTTTAAATTTTGGGCGTACTTACATTCCCAAATATGCCCAGCGTATCAAGCCTCTTTACGCTTTGGTACAACCAACTTTCAACAAATCATGCTGGATGCCTGCTCATTCAGCCATCTTGCAATATTTGCAGGCTGATCTTCTAGAATCTAAATTCTTTATGACTTGTGATAACCACACCAACCTGGTGATTAGAATCGTGCCTGGGGCGGTGGGTTTCACGTAACTGACTTTTAATGAGGGTGACACAGTCCCTATCGCTTACAAGTCACACTTGTACACTTCGGCTGAGCTGCGGTTTTCCACTGTGGAAAAAGTTTTGACAGCAGTGCAAATGGCAATTCTGAAAGAACGTGCACTGTCTCAGGGAAAACGCATATTGGTTGTTACTCTGTATCCTGCCTTGGAGGCAGTGACAAAAGCCAGTGTACCAAATTCAAAAGCTTTGCACAAAAAGTGGATACAATGGACTACGTCCTGGACGTCTCCGGATCTCACGTTCATTTTCGACTCCTCTTTGCAGACTCAGGAGTATTTGTGGTATATATTCGTTCATCTGGCTCCTCTGACCATGCGCCCGCTGGAGGATTTCCATTGTATTTTACACTGACCGTTCGGCGCTGCCGGCGACGGATTCAAAGCATGCTTATTCTTCGGCCTGCGCAATAGTGGTTGGTACTATGGTGAATGGAGAATTCATGTCCGATATTGTGCATACACAGACATTAGGGGACTGTACCGCCCAATTGGCAGAGCTCCGGCCTCTAATGTTTGCTCTGGAGTATGCTGATCCTAGTGTGACTACTCTTATCGTAAGTGACTCTTACTACTGTGTACAGTCTTACAATGACAATTTGTTCTTTTGGACTGAAAATGAATATCGTGATTCCAAAGGTAGCACAATAAAACACAAGATGATCTGGGTGCGAGTGGCTGAGCTTAAGGAACTTCTGCTACTCGTGTTTGTGATTCATACTTTTAGTCACCAGCGTGTCCGAGTTCACGCTGTTGGCAATAGTCTTGCTGATGAGGCAGCAAAGACCGCAGTAGCGACATATGTAGTTGCAGCAGTTACACATTCCAAAAGTAAGATTGATGATGACATCTTGGTAGCTATTGCCGCAACTGAGAAGGGAAGGTTTCCGTTTCAGATACTCTTATCACTTAAGTCCTGATAAAGTTCCTTATGTGAGAATTAACGACGCTGGTGACAGATTGATTCCCAACGCGGACCGCAGGTCCTCACTGATAACAGCCGCTCATGAGGGTATGGCATCCGCTGATGCGGGTGTCTCTGCGACTGTATCTCTTTTACAACAGCATTACTGGTGGTGCAGATTGTACAAACAAACTTGTGATTATGTCCTTCATTGTCACATTTGCCAGCAGATTAAACCTTCTACTGCTGTACGCCCGCTTCAGACACAGTTGTATATATCTAATAAACCACTTGGTTGTGTTTATTTAGATCACTACGGTCCTTTCTCTTCTGATACTGCGTATAAGTACATCTTAGTTGCAGTTGATTCTTGCACGCGCTTTGTGTGGGTGTGGCCAAAAGGAGTGCTGATTCTCAAACTGTCGTAAGGGATTTGCGTGTCTTTGTGGGAATTTTTGCATGTGGTACCTTCCACTCGGACCAGGGTCCAGCATTCGCCTCTAAGGCGTACAAGGATGCCATGCGTTCATTGGGGGTGCAAGTCAAATTTTCGGCTCCATACAGGCCTGAGGGCAATAGTGTTGTGGAGCGGATGAACTGTGACTTAAAGCAATCCTTGACTGCTAAGGTTTTAGGTACAGGCCGGAACTGGCCAGCCTACTTCAATAGCGTTCAGTTTTCACTTAAAATTTCCCTAGAAGGTTTCTGGGTGGGCGGACCCCATACGAAATGTTCTTTGTCATTAAAATGTTTGTTCCAGACCTTGAGGGTCTAGGCCAGGTGGCGTCTGCCGCTCCCTTTGACGTAGATGAACATTGTGCTGTTTTTCCAGAATCTACAAAAGACCTGTGACAGTCTTGCAAAGGAACATTTGCCCTCCACAACGAATGCTGCGTTGCAGATTCTGGTAGTTGGCTGGCTACCCCGAGTTGGTGAATTGGTCCGAGAGAAGGTCGAGAATAAGAAGGAGTTCGGCCCCTCATATAGTGCTCCAGTTCCTCTACTTGGTGTGCAGGGACCAAGAACAGTCATTTTACCTCCACTTCCTGGTCGTAAGGAAAACCGGTACATCTCCATTGACAATGTCAAACTACGCAGAGTGGCTGATTCTTCTTAGTATTACACCTGCGGTCTCTCTTCCAGCAATGCTGAGAAACTCTGTTTTAGTTCCGGCAAGTAACACCGGCCCTGACATTGCCATCGAGATGCCTACAGTTACAAATCCTTTATTGAATCCACCAGCCGGTGATCCCCTTGATTATACTGAGTACACTCACCACACAGACTTATCGATGCTGATTTACAGACCTGTGTGGCTAACCAGTCACGCTTTTCCTTTGACTCTGACTCTACCACATCAAAGTCCCCCTCAAAAGTTTCGATTTTTGTTATTTGGTTTAAAAAACATTTTTTAATTCCTCCTTGGACTTACATTTGGCTGGTGCTTTTTTCAATTTTTTTATTCATGTCCATTGGTTTTGTGGTGTATTTTTTCCGTCTCGTGAATGGACACTCTGTTAAAGAAAGAACTACAATTAGACTAATTGATGGAACTTTGGCACCCCACTCCTCATCACACAGAATGAAGAGGGACCAGACTTTTGTGAATATCACTGCTTGGCCGGTCTTAGATGTGTTTATATGGGATGGTGTTAAATTTCAAATACACGGACCCACAGAGGTTATTCATTGTCCCTAATGTACTTTGTGTTTTAATGGGGGATGTGCTTAAACAAAATATACGCTCTGATGATTGGGACATCCAAGCCGTAGAGCCTCTATTTTCTTATTTTAAATATTATGCTGCCTTTGATGCTGAAGATTTGTACTTAGACTCTGCAAATTATGCTGACTTGTTTTGTTACCAACATTATGGCAATCATTTTCTGCACAAAACAAACACATTTAGGAATGTGGTTAATTACACACAATGGGAACATTGTCCCCCTCCTGTTGAAGGCAGCTCCAAAACTCTTTTGAAAAAGTTTTCTTACTTTACTGTTTTTAATCAATTCAACCCTGATGCATTTTATTTTAAGATGAATGAGAAGTCCTCTTCTAAAGTTAGACTTACCCACACTAAATTATTATATTCAAAGTCCTTTATCGACCAATTGGCAATAGGAGGCTATGAGATGTGGAAGGATACTATTGATCTTAAATCTGTTTGGGGTTCTAAAAATTGACAAGTGCAAGACACTGAGGCTTTGCATCGTGCATGTCTCATCCCAAACCATATGTTGTTTCTGAATTCAACTATTTCACAAACCACCTGCTTTCGATTGGCTACGTCTAAAAAATTAAATGCTCCTTCAATTCCTGATTTGGGAGAATACTCCAAATGGAATAATCACAGCAGTAGTTCCCTTAGTGATTTAAAGACTCTGTTACGAAATTCGTCCTTTAACATTTCCAGTTTGGATCTCCAATGTTGGTTGTTATAGCAAAGAAGTGCAGATTCATGTCAGCATCGTTTTCTGGGTTTGGCCCCATGCTATATAAAGGTTAGGGAGGATCCTCGTTTCAAGAGTGACCATTCGGTCACTACCTATTCAGTAGGCAAGCTATGTCAGAACTGGCTCAAACACTCCACCTTAGCATCAGTTAAACTCCATTTGTCTAAACTGACCAACGACGCTGACTTGAATGACTTTGTGAAATGTCCTGCAACTGGCAGATCCAAAAGATGGATATATGCTATTTATAACAAAGTGTGGAAACTGTCCCAAATTGAAGCTGCTTCTAGGTTAAGGGCTATTGATCAAGATAATTTAGAAAAAGTGCTTGCAGTTTTAGATAATAGCATTAACACGCTTTCTTCCAGAATTTAAACATTAGATAATATTGTTTCTTCTGTCGTTGATATTGTGCAAGATGATGTCTCAGTTTTGTACCATGGTCAAAATCAATTGCGTTCTATTATGCAGTTTGCATGGACTTTACAAATGTTGAAGGCTGGGAAAGTGCCTTGGGACTACATGAACACTTCTTTGCTATTTTTACCATTTAATTTGACTGTTAAACAACAATTTATGTCAATGAAAGGTGCGTCATTTTCACTATTGCATATTGAAAAGTTAGAACCTTTACCGTTTTCTGGGCCGAAACAAATTCTGCAGTTTGGCTTATTCATGGGTTAACAACGCTACAATTTCCACTGTTTAAATTCGAAGCATGCATGAAACATTATGCCATAGGCAGATATGAACCATTAGGTAGCGCATATCTCCATGAAGTTTGGTCTCTACCCTTTACCTATAGGTGCTTGAGGGAAGAAAAGAAGGTTTACTTAAAAGGTGAAGATTGCACTTCCACACCCGATCACTCATTGGTCTGTAAGAATATACAATTGCACGGCTCTTGTAATTCAGAAGCCCTAAATTTGGCCTGTATTTTAAAAGGTACACCCGCCCCAGCTATTACACCGACTTTCACGTTGTTAGCAAACGGTAGTTATTTACTTTTAAATAATGAAGATTGCTGTGGTATGCTGGCAGGGATTCCATACATAGTGACTGTCTCCCATCGTGTAGTTTGTTGTAAAAATGTTCTGTTCCCTCCTCTGCATGGGAAGCTCGATATATCCATCTGGCTTCCATTCCGACCTTGAAAGCAGAGTTCAACAAGATGAGATAAGGGCTCTTTTGTCTCAAAAAGAAGTCACCCTTACATCCGCACTTCAAACATTCGTTCTTCACGTGGCTAACACTCGTACTGAGGTACATACCCTTCTGAATACTGATATCTCCCTGCATTTTGGAGCGTTGATTCACACTATATTCAATGCCTCGTCGACCACAGGCTTCGCGCACTTTTTTAAAGAAGGGAGTTCTGGCCTTGTGACTTCATTCCAAACTATATTTGGTGTGATGCCTGCATTTTTTTCATTCTATTTTTTCCTGCCTCTTTGGCGGTTTACCATTAATTCTCACATTGGCTGCCGGTGTACTGCTGTTAATTGGCTTGCTCCAAAATGTTTGCACATTCTGTACCCCACGACAACCTGCCCCGGATGCTCCAATTTCGTAACCGGATGCTTGAATAATATGGATCACTACCACTGGCTACTTTGAGTGTGGTGTATAGTTTATCTTTCCGGTTTTCGTACTTTATATGCGTGCAGCCAGTTTCCCACTGCCTGGATTGCAGTTTTGAATGGGCTCTGGATTTGTGTCTCTGCAATACGGTGTCTCCTAACCCGGATTATGATCTACTAATGGGTCCCTTAGTTGCTCATGAACTAGACTGTTCTGGTTTTGGGATTATGGCCTGAGCAGCGGCTCATGGAGTCCTAGGCAATTGGAATATAGGGACTGCAGCCCATGACTTTCTGGCACGCAGTTATCTCAAAGAACACCCGAGTTGTCCTCTGATGGTGCTAGAGGCTCCAGCTGTTGAAGAACATGTGTGTTCTTTTCCATTACTGAATTGGATGGCTGAAATGTTCACTGACGATAACAACCACTTCCTATTGGAGGCAGTTGCAACGTACTGTGCCTATACGCTGTTGGATTGAAGAGGCAATTTTTTGTTCTGCTTCATAGACACGTACTGGACTCATGATTTTTTCCTTAATTGTTTCTTTCTACACATTACATGTGTTTGACACTATGCCCCCCCCCCCTGTTGGGTGTTTGTAGGTTTTGTGGTTACTAATTCAGGATTTACTCCCAATTATCCAGTTTGGCAAAATTTGAACTTGGTTCGGTCTCATTCTAACTTGAACTCTGCTTTCTAAAAATTGCCCCCCCCCCTTATTGTGCATTCTCCAATCAAGGGAGGGTGTAATGAGGGATGGGCCTTGTTTGTGCACATTGCTATGTTAGCATAGGCTTATTAGAAGTTTAAACACCATTTAACTTTTGCTGCTTTTTGCATACAACACTGAACATAGCTGTTGTAAGTTAGGCTGCGTGAATTATTTCACATGAGAAGGGCTTGTTTTCGGCATCCCTAGACTTATATCGTGACCCTAGTCTGCACAGTGAGCGCTAAAGCCTCCAAGGTTATCATAACAAGTTAGCTGTTGTTCAGGCTGATCGACTCACGTTTTAGACATAACATACATGCAGCTGCAGTCTACTGAGATTCTGGCGCCTTTCATATTGCACTGTAGACATGATTTCAGGCACTTGGAAGAATTCAGTTTCCAGAGAGACAGAGAGCTTTTGCAGATCCTGATGTGATACACTCCTGCTGATCTTAGATGTAAGGGGGCCACCACACAAGCCTAAGAGACCTTCTATATTTTATAAAACATAGTTCCTAGCTAGGGAGGGTGATATACTAGGCACTATGAGACCTGTTTTTACCATCATTGTAATATGATTTCTCCTTTTGTGTTTTATGCAATTGTAACAATGCTGATCATATTATTTCTAATCATATGTCTGCTTGTGTTAGCAAAAATACTGCATCTTAGAGCACGGCCTTAAAATAAATATTTAAACCTTTCCCGTATCTCTTTTTACGCCTGTTGTGGACTGGTATGAGAATAACAAGCGAAAGAGTGTTCTTGATTCCCACAATTCCTGAGTATAACCTAAGTCGCTGTCTCGAGAGGTCTGGGGAGGGGGTATGGCACACTCTGATTTTGCCCTCTAAAAGAATATGGCAGAACTACCGAATAGTGGGGCTTTGCTTTTTTATTTTTATTGTGCCCAAAAACATAATTAATCAATAGTGAGATATGTAGCCTTGAAGATTCTCGCTCGTTGTCCTGTCCTTGTTGTGGGGGTTCACGTGGGTTACTGGAGACTTCCTTTCTCCCTACAAAGAATCAGCGTTGTAGGAAAGAAAATCAAAAGCCAAGGATCAGTACGGGAGAACCTTCTCTAAGACGGTAGCAGGGACGGGTTGTGAGGGACGCACCAAGCTCCACCACTATGTGAGAGAGTGACGGAACAACCGGTGACCACCTTCCACCCTTTACCCGTTCCCTCCCTGTGAAAACACAAACCCCCGTATGCGGCGACGTATCTGCTCCAGCCACCCTCCTCCTGGAGTGTGGTGGGGCGTCGCGTCCCGTATCTGGTGTCCTGTAGTCTCTGGGTCTGTCGACACCTTCGTGGGCTCTTCGGACCTTTCTACAGGATGGTGACCTCCCTCCGTTTCTCCCGACGCCTTCAGCAGGCTCTCTGGTCTCCACACTGGAATCCCAGCGGACGCCACACCGTACTCGGTGTCTTCCGCCTTAACATCCGGTTTGCTCCGTGATAGGGTGGTTCGTGCTGACGTCGTCTCTGGGTACTCCTCCTCTGGACCTTCTTGGCTTTGCTTAAAGAAGCCGCTCACACCCTGTGCATGAAGCGGTAGTACGTCAGTATTCCTGTTATCGGACGAGTCCCGATCCCCGAAGACCTCCTGACACATCCCCCCTAGAATTTTCCCGATTGGGGGGAAGAGGGTAACAGGACAGATAGTCAGCGTTCCCTTGTTCAACACCTTTACGGTGGCGGACTTCGAACTGTAATGGCTGGAGGGCCAAGAACCATCGAAGGACACGATCATTACATCCCTTGTTCTTTTGGAGCCAAGTTAAGGGGGCATGGTCAGTGTATAGTATAAAGGATCTACCCACAAGGTAATAATGTAGTTTCTCAATTTCCCACTTGACCGCCAGACATACCTTCTCTATAGGGGGATAAACTTTCTCCCTCGGAAATAACTTTCTACTGATGAAAAGGACAGGTCTTTCATTACCCCCGCAATCTTCTTGTGATAGAACTGCTCCAATGCCTACCCCTGACGCATCGGTTTGAAGGATAAATGGTTTATTGAAGTCAGGTGTGACTAATACAGGAGAGGTGGTTAGAGCTGTTTTGAGATCCTGAAAGGCCTGTCTTTCAAGAGTCGAGGGAGATAGGAGGTGGCTTGGAGAGGTCCTCTTTTTTAGTATGTCGGTGAGAGGGGCTGCGACTTCTGAGAATTGTGGGATAAACCTCCAATAGTAGCCCACTAATCCTGAGAAGGCTCTGAGTTCACGTTTTGTCGTGGGAAAAGGTGTATCTTGTATTGCCCGTACTTTTTCTGCCTGTGGTTCTACTACTCCCTCTCCTAAAAGGTAACCCAGATACCTCACTTTTTGAAAAGCAAATCTGGATTTCTTGGCATTTACGTGTAGGTCAGCTGTTTGAAGAGCAGAAAGGATTGCCTCAAGATGGGTTAGGTGTTCCTCCCATGACTTGCTATATACAATTATATCATCTGAGTAGGCTGATGAATACTTTATGTGGGGTGCTAAGAGGGTATCGATTAGCCGCTGAAAACTGGCTGGGGCCCGTGTAACCCAAAGGGTAACACAGTGAAATGATAAAGACCATCAGGGGTGGCAAAAGCTGTTTTTTCCTGGTTGTCTGGGTTCAAAGGTATCTGCCAATAGCCTTTGGTGAGGTCTATAGTGGAGATGTAACGGGCCTCACCAAGGCGTTCTACTAACTCATCAACCCTGGCAAGGGGATAGCCATCTTGCTTGGATATCTGGTTCACGGCCCTAAAGTCAATACAGAACCGGATACTACCATACGGCTTCGGTACCAGTACTATGGGAGAACACTAGTTGCTGCGGGAGGGCACTACGACACCCATTTTCAACATTTGGGTACCTCCTTTTGTAGGACGATGACGGGCTTCCGGGATTTTATATGGTTTTTGTTTTACTATTTTTCCTTCTTGGGTGGGAATGGAATGTGTGGTCAAGGAGGTTCTTCCCGGCTGGTCTGAAAATATGTCCTTGAAGGAAAGGAGGAGTGTGTATACTTCATTCTTTTGTCTTTCAGTTAGATTAGAATTGATGACCGTAAGATCAACGGTATGTGGCAAGTCCTCCACAGTGTAGACGTTATGCGTATCTTTAGGAAGGGGACCCAACCATTTCTTAAGAAGATTGATGAGGTACATCCGTGTTTTAGAATTCGGGAGGGCTAAGATATATGTAGTTTTTCCGATTTTCGTTTTAATTTCGAAAGGACCTTGCCACTCCTTCCTCATTTTATGTGTAGAGGAAGGTAATAAAACTAAAGCCCAATCACAATATTCAGTTCTCTCCATTTTCTTCCTTTATCATAAAAATACTTCTGTTTCTCTTGGGTTTCCTCTAATGTGTCATAGGCCAATGTTCTGAGTTTGTGCAATCTAGTTTTTACCTGGTTGGCATAATTCAGTAGTGAATGTGTGTAATGAGGTGGAAGGTGTAGAAGGAAGGGAGCCAGAGGCCTTAAGTAGGGATCTCAAAGAAGGCTTTATTTTTATATAGGACTTCCATTTCCGGCTTGTCAGTCTTTCTCTGGCAAAGGCTGCGGGGTCCGTCTTGGTATCGGGATAGAAACCACGGGTGGAGAATGGCACGTTCCTGGGAAGCACGAGTGACAGCAGGTTCTTCCACTACGTCCGGCAACCAGGAGAGAAAGAGAGACAAGTAGGGATATTAGAGGGGTGACCGGGAGCTTGAAGTGCAAGGGCCGGGGGTGAAGGAAACCCAGTGGAAGAGTGCTATTTACAAACTCGATAAGTGCTCAGAGTGCTCGTGAAAGGAATGGGTTCTTTTGGCAAACTGTACACAGAGTTTTACACTTATTTACACTGGTGTTCGATAGCAGGCAGGCTGTATCGCCCCACCCAACCCGCTACTCTGCCCCGTACCTGTTGAAGCCACGCTCCTCCCGCGAGAGCGTGGCGGGGCGCTTCGTGATGACGTTGGCCTCCGGGCTTACTACTACCACCACGGGGATCTTCTTCCGTCTCGTCCTCCTTCGTAACGCTTCGCTCCTCTCCTCTTCTCCGCTCTCTAGCACTGCTCTCGTCCCCGGGGAAACGCCATCCGCTGACTTCCTGATTCCGCCCGCATTTGTTGCCAGCAGCGTAGTGACGTCATTGGGAGGAGTCTCGTCATGCTCAAACCCAGCGTTAAAGGAGCCGTCTTTGTTTACAGTACTGCCGGACCAAAGGGGCTCGTTTTCTTGTTCACACCATCCATCCTGGTAGTAAGGAAGGGACTCCTGGTGAGAAGGGACACAAGCAGGTGAGAGGGGGGTAGCTAGCCACCAGTCCCGTGTCCGCTCCAGTTCCCCTGAAGGTGTACCGGCTCCGGCTCCGTCACAATGTGCTTCTTGGGCCCCATTGGTTTCCCTTCTTACCTTAGTTATCTCAAGTAGTGTACGGGATTTTCGCCCCAAGAGGAGTTCGAAGGGGGAGACTCCAAGGCTACTTTGTACCTGGCTTCGGAGAACGAATAGGGCTAAAGGGAGAAGCTGGTCTCAATTTTTTCCGTCCCCGGTTAACATCTTCTTGAGAGTAAGTTTAAGATGACCATTATAGCGCTCTACAAGTCCATCAGTCTGGGGGTGATACACTGATGTTTTAATATGTTTTATGTCTAGCTGTTTATAGACCTGTTTCGTAAACGGGACAGAAAGGGGGTCCCCTGCTCGTTAAAGATCTCCCTCGGAAACCTCATTCACGAATAGACCTCAATCAGCCGTTGTGCTATAGTGGGGGAGGTAACAGAGCGTAAAGGAAGGGCTTCCGGATATCGGGTTGAATAGTCCACTATGACCAGAACATGTTGATAACCCCTAGTGGATTTAGGAAGAGGCCCTATGAGATCCATTCCGATACGATCAGAAGGCTTACTAATGATGGGGAGGGGGTTCAGTGGGACTTTTGGAGGGATGTATGGGTTCTTTTTTTGGCATATTGGGTACTCTTGGCAATACTTCTTCACTTGAGCATGGATCCCTGGGCAATAGAAATTCTGAAGTATTGACTGGGCTCTTTTTTCTGCCCCACAATGCCCCGCAAGGAGATGATCATGGGCAAAAAAAAGAACCTGATCTGGAAAGTCGGTGGGTACTACCAACTGTGGTTCCTCCCCCTCTTTCGCTATCCTATACAGAAGCCCCTTACGTTCTCTGAAACATGGGTAGGTCTGGTGAGGGGAGTACTGTGTTTCGTTAGCATTTTGCCAAGCATTGTTGAGACTACTATCGTTTAATTGAGCTGTCCTGAAATGGGTGTCTGTAGCCCAGGGCTCTGAGGCTAAGAGGTCATCATGGGGGTTCTTCAGAGTGGGGATATTATGCAGGTTCCCTAACAAGAGATCAGGGAAGCATGGGTTGTCTATACCTATTATAAGACGTTCAGGAAGAAAAGGCAAGACTCCTACCTTGGTCCGTACTTCTGCCCCGAGTTCTGTTTGAAGAGTGATTCTAGCTACCGGACATGCTTTTATGTCTCTGTGAACACACTTGATCCTTACTATCTTTCCAGGGACCAAATACTCATAGGGAATCAGTTCCTTTCTTACTACCAAATGCCTACACCCTGAGTCTAATAAGGCGATTACCGGTTGACCATTCATACACAGACTTACATAGTATACTGGACCTGTCTCTTGAGCATATAAGATGGATTGGGGTAAGTAGCTAACATCCATGGGTGGTTCTTCTTGTTTTTCTCTTTTCTTTTTACAAAATCTGGCTAAATGTCCCCACTCGCCACATTCATAGCACTGAGGTCCGGACAAAGGCAGGGTTTCAATTTTTTCTACACGTGATCTTAAGGGTTCTGACGGGGTTTTGGTTGGTTTTCTTTCATTCTTTGTAGGCAGAGAAGTCTTAAGGTTTTTTTCTGGTTCTCGCAGTAGATTTCTACTTTGGGCCCTGATATAGGAAGTGGCCATTTCCACTACATGCTCGATCGTCAGTCCAGCATGTTGACAAAGCCACCTTTGGGTCCCGTAAGGTAAGGCCTCCAGGAACTGTTCAAGGTAAATCTTATTCATAATTTCTTCTGAAGTAGACTCTAGGGGGTTGAGCCAACGATCGGCCGCATCCTTTAACTTGTAAAATAGTGCTTTTGGGGTGTCTCCTGGTGCTCCTCTTTCCTGTCGGAACCTTAGGCGGTGGGTTTCATCATCAACCCCCAGCCTACCTAGGATGAACTGCTTCATGTGCCCGTATGCGGCGGTGCCGTACTTATTAGCCATTTGACATGCGGCTTGCGCCTCTCCTGTGAGCAAGGGGGCTAAATAGAAGGGCCATCTCTCTGCGGGCCACGCACTGGCCCTAGCTGCTCCCTCAAAATTCAGAAAGAAAGAGAGAGGGTCGTCACCTGGAACGTATTTCTGGAGCGGAATAACTGTTCCTGGTAATGTAGGGGCTTTACTCTGAGTAAGCGCTAACATTAACTGGGACTGTCCCTCGGCCAGTTTGGTCAAATTGTTCGCTTAGGTTTGTATAGCTGAAGAAAAAATTGCCCGATCCCTCTCTGCTTGGCTGGCATTCTTTTCCATGGCCCATTCCAGCTTGTTCTGGTTTTCTCTCATTTGGGCTATCACGTTCTCCATCCTTTATCAGATGGTGTGTGCCCGCATTCTCCACCAAGTTTTGTCTCGAGAGGTCTGGGGGGGGGGAGGGGTGGTGTATGGTACACTCTGATTTTGCCCTCTAAAAGAATATCGCAGGACTAACGGGTAGTGGGGCTTAGCTTTTTAATTTTTATCGTGTCAGAAAAACAAATAATCAATAGTGAGATATTTAGTCTTGAAGATTCTCGCTTGTTGTCCTGTCCTCATTGTGGGGGTTCACGTGGGTTACTGGAGACTTCGTTTCTCCCGCCGAAGGATCAGCGTTGTAGGACAGAAAATCAAAAGCCAAGGATCAGTACGGGAGAACCTTCTCTAAGGCGGTAGCAGGGACGGGTTGTGAGGGACGCACCGAGCTCCACCACCATGTGAGAGAGTGAAAGAACAACCAATGACCACCCTCTACCCGTTCCCTCCCTGTGAAAACACAAACCCCCGTATGCGGCGACGTACCATCTCCAGCCATGCTCCTCCTAGAGTGTGGCGGGGCATTGTGTGGCGTATCTGGTGTCCTGTAGTCTCTGGGTCGGTCTGCACCTTCGCGGGCTTTTCAGACCTTTCTACTGGATGGCGACCTCCCTCCATTTCTCCCGGCGTCTTCAGCAGGCTTCTTGGTCTCCACGCTGGAATCCCGGCGAACGCCACACCGTACTTGGCGTCTTCCGCCTTAACATCCGGCTTGCTCTGTGATAGGGTGCTTCGTGCTGACGCGTCTCTGGGTACTCCTCCTCTGGACCTTATTGGCTTTGCTTAAAAGGGCCGCTCACACCCTGTGCATGAAGCGGTAGTACGTCAGTATTTCTGTTATTGGAGGAGTCCCGATCCCCGAAGACCTCCTGACAGTTGCATATTCTGGGTTGCCTAATCATTGGTTCCTTTGCTATAGGACGAAGAGCTAATGTGACACTGATGCTAGTCGGTTAGGGTTTCTAGGTACTGAGGTGAGTTTTTTGGTCCACAACAATTCACTGAAGTCCTGGGTCTCTGTGCACAGTTCTCTGTCTGAGCAGAATCCCTGCAACACAAGCATCTTGGGACCGGTTTCAGGGCATGTCACCCTTCTTCAGCCAGGCTAGCTTGAATCCAGTAGCACAGTGAGCAAGGGACCCACGCCTGGGCATACCCATCCCACATAGGGCAAAAAGTGCTATGCAAACAAATGATGGACGGAATGCTGAATGAATCATACATTCACCCCAGTCAAGAGATCTGGATTACATCCATCGTTCTTTTGCTCACCATGCCACCCCAGTTTAGACCCAACCATATGCAAATCAGTCTTGACCCTTTTGCTTCTTCCCCCTAAGTGCGCCGGGTATGCTCAGACAAGGGTCCCGGGCTCACTGTGCCACTGGATCAAGCTATCCTGGCTGAAGAGGGATGAAACCCCAAAACCGGTCCTAGGATGCGTGTTTCCGGTCCAGGAGGACCTGGCTTAGCAGTTCGGGCTGGACTGTTCCTATGAGGCACAGGGTCAAGACTGATTTGCATATCGCCAGGTCTAAACTTGGGTGGCATGGTGAGCAAAAGAATGATGGATTTTACCCAGATCTCTTGACTGGGGGTGAATGTTTAGATTTTTTCCTGCATTCCGTCCATCAATTGTTTGGCTTTTGCTTCCCTAACACTGACCAGCACCTTTCCAGAGGCAGGCATCTAGCGGAGTTAGATTAGTAAATTGGCCCACACCACTTACCAGCACCTTTCCAGAGGCCAGCATCTGGCAGAGTTAGATTAGTAAATTGGCCCACACCACTTACCAGCACCTTTCCAGAGGCCAGCATCTGGCAGAGTTAGATTAGTAATTTTGCCCCACACCACTGACCAGCACCTTCCCTGAGGCAAGCCCCCTGCGGAGTTAGAATAGTAATTTTGCTTCCTACCACTCACCAGCACCTTCCCAGAGGCAGGCACGTGGCGGAGTTAAATTAGTAATTTTGCCCCCTGCCCCTGACAAGCACCTTCCCTGAGGTAAGCACCCAGCACAGTTAGAATAGTAATTTGGCCACCCCACCAATAACCAGCACCTTCCTTGAGGCAGCACCCTACAGAATTAGAATAGTAATTATGCCCCCACCACAGACCATCACCTTCCCTGAGATAAGCACCCTGCTGAGTTAGAATAGTAATTATGCCCCCACCACTGACCAGCACCTTCCCTGAGATAAGCACCCGGTGGAGTAAGAATAGTAATTGTGTCCCCCACAACTGACCAGCACCTTCCCAGAGGCAAGCACCCCGAGGAATTAGAATAGTATTTTGCAGCCCCACCAATAACAGGCACCTCCCTTGAGGCAAGCACCCTGCAGAGTTAGAATAGTAATTATGCCCCCACCACAGACCATCACCTTCCCTGAGGCAAGCGCCCTGAAGAGTTAGAATAGTAATTTTGCCCCCCACACAAGACCAGCACCTTCCCCAGAGGCAAGCACCCCAAGGAAGTAGAATAGTAATGTTGCCACCCACCACTGACCAGCACCTCCCTTGAGGTAGGCACCTGATGGAGTTCGAATAGTAATTTTGCCCCCCACAACTGACCAGCACCTTCCCAGAGTCAAGAATCCTGAGGAATTAGAATAGTAAATTTGCCACCCACCACTGACCAGCACCTTCTCTGAGGTAAGCACCCAGTGGTGTTAGAATAATTATTTGGCCCCACAGCAGTGACCACCACCTTTCCTACCACTGACCAGCACCTTTCCCGAGGTAAATCATTTTTTTATCATTTCTAAATATATATTTTTTCCTTCTAATAGAAGCAGTTGAGCGTAAATTTACTGAACATTTTCTTCAGGTATTTGAATCAAATTCAATAGCAGTATGTCTGTCTGTAAATGTGAATTTCTTAGAAAAATCTAATACATTTTAGGTTTGGGATTTTTTTTGCTTTAAATTAAATGTGATTTGTTAAAAATGCACTTATTTTCAACTTGTTTCTAAGTAAATGTGTTTTGTCTAAAACTTACACTTACTTCAGTCAATAGATGGCAGTGTTTGAACTCCAAACTCTCACTCGTCTCCTCCTGCTCCAGCTGGTCACCAGGGAAGTCAGTGTACCACTGAGCACGAAATGGTGGTCCGCTGAATTTATACGTTTGTTAGGGGTTAACGTAAATTTAAAAGAAAATATGTTTTAAAATAGATTTTTCCGCATGATTCAAAACCTAACCGAATGTATATTTATTAGGTTGCGTGTAAAATGTTGTTTTTGACATTCTGTTTTAGAATGGCAGCCATTTTGAGTAGTTGATGGCTGTACAGTTTTAGTGGAAATAGTGGAAGGACACCAGTTTCTTAAGCTTTGTATGTACAAGCTGGTTTTGCCACTGAGTGTACAGTGTTTTTTATAAAATTGTTTAGATGACTACTTTGAGTGATTTACATCCTGAAAAATGTTTTTATTTTCGTTTGTGAAATGTAATTTTTAAAAATGATTTCTTAATTTTTGTTGTGGTTTTTTAGTAATATCAATATTTGGTTAACATAGAATAACTAAAATGTGTAGTTATGGCATGCGTTGTATTGATATGCATGGTAATGGTACCCATGGTAATGGTACTTTTTATATATCCCTTTGAACATGCGTTGTAATGGCTTGCATTGTAATATCATGCATTGTAATGGTAGTCGCGTTGTAAAGTCTGCGTTGTAAAAGTATGCATTGTAATGGTATATTCCACCCAGATATTTCAAAAGCCTTCATTTCTTTATAGAAATACGTGGCATCTTTCCGTTCCATAGGAATCTATTGATCATTTTGTCTATGGTGATAAAGAACTCTTCTGAGAAAGTGATAGACATCATGCCTAACAAATAATTCATTATTGGAGTAATGATCATTTTAACTGATTCTATCTTGCTCCACAAGTGAGAAATATAGGTGACCAGGAATCTATTATAGAAAAAATCTTCTTAATCACTAAGTGTTCATTATGGCTCTGAGATTCCTGGAGATCATTACATTCTAACTATTTTAGGAAGTATTTTTGTCAAATTAGGCCAGGGTTTCCCAAAATAGGTTCATTACAATGAATATTAAGTGGACAAGATTCAGATTTGTCCTTATTAGGGAGTAGCCTGAAACCATGGCATAATCACTGATTGTTTCAATAAGGGCGGGATTGTTGTATCCACCTGTTCTGACATAACCATAATATCACTTACATATGCAGCTGCCTTAAGGGAAGTATTATTATTTAGAATGCCAGTAATTTTCAGATTATGATTAATTGATACCAGCTGTAGCTCAATGGCTAATGGGGACAAAGCTGACGAAAGTGGGCATCTGTGTTGTTTCCCTGCTTCATTGAAAAAACATTCAGAGAGGATGTTTCCGACTTCAACTCCAGCCCTGGGTTGGTGGTGGAGTGCCATAGCCATCTTGATGTTTTCCCTCATAGGAAAGAGCCCCTTTTTGGCTATTCTGTGACCGAGGACATACCTGCTGCCCCGCTGACCTGGATAGCTGCTCCTGGGTGGCATACGCTGTGAGTCTCCCCGCCGCTGCTCTGCACCATCTAGCGGCCGGAGACTACAGCTCCCAGTGAGCTTTGCGGGCACTTCCGGCTTCCCGCCCTCATCGCGCCCGGAGGGGCTACAAAAGCGCAGACGCTCCCTCGGTGAAGCGGGGGGCCATTCTGTGACCGCGGACATACCTGCTGCCCCACTGACCTGGATATCTGCTCCTGGGTGGCATACGCTGTGAGTCTCCCCGCCGCTGCTCTGCGCCATCTAGCGGCCGGAGACTACAGCTCCCAGTGAGCTTTGCGGGCACTTCCGGTTTCCCGCCCTCATCGCGCCCGGAGGCGCTACTAAAGCGCAGACGCTCCCTCGGTGGAGCGGGGGGCCATTCTGTGACCGAGGACATACCTGCTGCCCCGCTGCCCTGATAGCTGCTCCTGGGTGGCATACGCTGTGAGTCTCCCCGCCGCTGCTCTGCGCCATCTAGCGGCCGGAGACTACAGCTCCAAGCGAGCTTTGCGGGCACTTCCTGTTTCCCGCCCTCATCGCGCCCGGAGGCGCTACTAAAGCGCAGACGCTCCCTCCGCATCGCGGGACGCGTGCGGGACCAGCCGGGCTAAGCCGGGGCAAAGGGCGGGCCCTCTGTGGCCCTCAGAGGCCAGAAGAGACTGGGCTGGGCCACAGACCCTGATTTCGTTCGGAACTGATTAATAACTGCTTGATTCACGTGAGACTTTGGTGTTTTGTTTATTTTTAACTGTGCAAAGTGCTTTAGGTATTTTCTGATTGTACTATCATTGCATACATCTCCCACTGTGTAAGGATAAGACTGTGTAATGTCAAAATCGAAATCTAATACAGATAAGTCTGCTTCCGGTTTGGGCACCATGGATAACTATTTGGTTAAAAAGGTGAACCAAATCAACAATGAGAGAAGGGCTTCTTTGGGTCGAGTGAGTCTCCCTTTGTTACATGATGATGCCTCGCCTCCACTGGGGGACATTGCACTGGAAAACAGTGATGTTACAAGTGACCGGGCTATCATAACCACAGTAGTACAGGTACATAGGGAGACACTTGACGTCCTGCCTGATACTTCTTAGGAGGAATCAGAGCAGGCGCCACCAGTAACCAGACCTGTGAGATCCTGTAGAAAACTGCAATCTAAACGTGGGGGGAAGCACAGCAAAAAAAGAGTAGATCCTCCACGAGTAGTTTGTAATGGCCCTATCCCAGGACCCTGTCCTGTGGACGGAAATAAAGAGGGGGGTACGCTCATACATTCTGAGCAATTTTCCCTACTTGTTAGCTCTATAGTAGCAAAAATAGAGGCTAAAATGGAAGATCTGTTGAGACCCCTGACCATTAAGCTGGACACTGTGTCGCTAGAAGTGGATAGACTGGGTGGACTAGTGTCAGCATATCTGGCCACAGCTCCAGCTGCTCCACCCAAGTTAGTAGATAAGGGTCAGAGTGCCAGGAGAGAGAATGTGCAGCAGATCTGTCGGCAAGTATCTGCCACTGAATCTGCTCCCCCTGCCCAACAACTAGCAACTGATCAGAATAGACAACCTATAGTAGAGTCTGAAGGCAGGCCTGACTTCAAACATATAAGGAAAAGTCGCTATATTAATTTGCCCCCGGATTGTGCTCCTTATGTGGCGGTATTAACAAATGTTCCGCCTATTGATGACTTTTCTGCCCAGTGTCACGAGTCCTTAAAAAACAAAACAGTTGCGTGGTTGAGTAAAAACTGTGGATTTCCAACTAAATACTCTGATGAAATACTATCAACGCAAAGGGTGAATTGGATTGGACCGTCTGGTAAGACCACCAGTGGGGATTGTATTGTTGTAAATTTTAACCACCCGCAACATGTGGCAACAGTATTACTAAGGGCGGCCTCTCTAGTATATAACGCGAACAGTGTATGTGTTCGCCCACTTGGCTATTTTTATGCCCATCTGATTGTAGCCACCCCTGACCCCAGGAAATTCAGACCATTGACTCAGTCCTTGACACCGGCACTGAAGACACCACATCTGCATAATGTTAATGCCCACCGTTGGAATGGCCCCAATGTGTTAACACATAATAGACATAATGCTGCTATCCAATGTGGGAATGGTTTTAATGTGGACATTCAGAACAGATATGACTTGCTCTGTGGCCTGGAGGCGTGTGATTGACGCAAGGAGTGTGTGGAGCAAGGAAAGGAATATGTGGTAGAAGAAGGTCTTTAAGGTATTCCTGAGGTGATAACGAATGGTAGCAATGTAATTTGTTGGAATACTGCGGGATTGGGTTCAAAGATGGGAGATTGCAATTGGATCAGGTTCATTAAGCAATATCAGATCATCTGTCTCCAGGAGACCTGGTCAGTTGAATGTGACTTTTTCCTTGAAGGTTATAAATCATTCTATGTTCCTGCGTCTGCATCTAGCAGGGGTAGGCCAAAGGGGGGATTAGTCACATTCATTTCTGTTGCTTTACCTTGTAATATACGTAGAGTTTTAACGGACAACCCAGGTATTATTGGGTTGATATTAACTGGAGATAACTGTTTGGCTGGCCTGGTTAATTTTTATAATGGTGTAAATTTATGCTCAGCTCTTAGCCAAGTTCAGGCACTAAATGATTTTATTTGCTCCTATATGAAAGAATGTCTCCATAACCTCTTGATTATGGGTGATTTTAATGTCCATCCATGTGGTGATCTCTTGCTGAAATGCATTTCGGATGTGCATTGTGTACGATCCCAGGGCCTGCACATGGAACACACAGTTGAAGGGGAATTACTCAATGATTTATTGAATGATCTAGACTTAATAATAGCCATGGAATTGAGGGACCCTACTAAGTGTTTTTATACCCCAACCTTTAAAGGGCATGGACGGGGAACCTTCATTGACTATGTGTTACTCACATTGCCAATGCAGTCCTTTGTGGACTCCTTCTCTATCGAAAATAGTGAATTTAGTGATCATAACCCGCTCACTTTTCAGTTGAAGGGCCCCTGGGTAGTTAAGGAAACCCCGAATTATGTTTCTGGTAGGCTTAGCACAACTGATGGAAGACGCCGCCTTAGATGGTCAATGATTGCTGCTGATCTGCTGTACAAAAAAATAATAGACACTTGTACAGATGAAATCTTGAGTTGTACCTCAGTTGGGACGGAACCAATTAGGGTCCTGGGTGCTTTTCAAAATTTGTCGGATAAAGTATCTCAGCTGATGTTGGCCCCTGCAAAAAACATAGAAGTCAGGGGACCAAGATGGTTTAACCAGGATTGTTCTAAAGCAGCACGCAATTTAAGGTTGGCTCTGGCAGCTAAACCCAGAGTAAAATTGACTGTTCAAGCGTGTAGGAAAGAATATAAATCAGTTATTTGCCACACGCAAAGACTTTTTAAGAGAGGAGGCATGGAATGAGTTTCTTGATCCAGATACCTTGAAGTGCAGCTCTAGATTTTGGGCAGTGGTAAAGAAACCTTTCCTGGTGCAGGATTCGGGTGATGGTCTGGAATGTTGCATAACTAAGGATGAGTGGGTAAATCGCTTTAAAATCTATACTGTTGCACATCGATGGAAATCCCCAATTTTCCCCCTTGCGATAGTGATAGCATTATCAGGTGTGAAAGAGGCGAGATTATGGAGGGCATAGTGGGATTGACAGCTGGGAAAGCTCCGGGCCCCGACGGGATCCCCCCAGACTTGTATAGGTCTGACCCTAGCTTTTGGGCACCCATACTGGAGGCGGTCTTCAATGCGGCTGCAACAGTTGGTTGTCCACAATCATGGGGGGTCTCCACAATTGTTCCGGTCTTCAAGAAGGGGGACAGGGGTAGCCCACTCTGTTATAGGCCAATTTCATTAATTGATTCTATGGTCAAAATAGTATGTAGAATGCTACTGCAGAGATTGTCAGACTGGCCGTTGGCAAATAACATCATGTCCATCGCGCAGTATGGCTTCTGCGGTGGACGCTCGACCATAACACAGTGCCTTAATCTCTTCTTAATTCTAAGCAAGTATACTGTAGCGAAGAGGGGTACAATCCACCTTGCCTTCATGGACCTGTCATCTGCTTTCGACTGTGTCAACAGGGGAAGGCTCTGGCAGTCCATGAGGGAAAAGGGTGTTGATAATGGGATTGTTAACTTCCTTGCTGACCTACACAGTAATACTAGTGCCAATGTAAGGTATTCTCAGGATCTGGGCGTAACTAGTAATTTTGATATCAGAAAGGGCGTGCGTCAAGGTTGTATCCTAGCCCCCTTTCTTTTTAACTTCTATATCAATGATCTAGATAGCGACCTGCAGAATATCCATGCCGACTGTCCTAGAGTCGGTAGGCGGGGTATTCCTGTTCTTTTATATGCAGATGATGCGGTTTTAATCTCTAGAACTGAGAGGGGACTCCAAGCTCTACTTAACGCTTTTAAACTGTTTATGTCAGACAGAGACTTATTGGTCAACAATTCCAAATCATTTATAATGCAAGTTGGCCAACAGCCTAGTAGAAACTTCTTGTTTAAGCTAGATGATGTAGTGATCCCTGTATCGAAAACATTCTCGTATCTTGGGGTTACTTTCGATAATAAACTTAGTTGAGGTCCACATCTTGTTAAGAAGAAAGGTGAATTGGCCAGGGTGAACGCCTCTATTTTTAATTTTGCGGTAAAACTAGGGAAAAAACCTACCAGTGCCATGATGAAACTTTACAATGCGAAATCAGTGGCTACTGCTGTTTATGGCAGTGAACTGTGGGGTTATGTCGTGAGGGAGCAGTTACAGACTGCTGAAAATTCTTTCATGAAGCGCCTTTTGTGTGTCACAGTTGGAACTTCTAACTTTGCAGTACATGAAGAGTTGGGGGCACAATACATAAGCGACATTTCTTCTTTACGCCCGCTGACATGTTGGCTAAATTTGTGGCTAAATGTGGACATTCCATCGACTCATTTGATCATGAAAGACTTTTTGTCCCAGGATAAGGCAATGGGCACCCCATGGTTAAATTACTTGAAATCTAGTTTTTCCAGGATGGGTCGTTTGGATTTGTTTGAACATCTGAGCAGGATTGTAAAAGGGGATGTGGAGGTAATTAAACGGGATTTCCTTATGGATAGGAGTATGCAAAGGGAAGGTGTGGAGCTTCAAAAACCAACTGTAAGAAAATCTGTTATGCTAAAATCATGTGAATCAATGGAGCCATATTTGACTGGCTCATTGACCTCACATGAGAAGTTCTTGCTAACAAGGTTTAGGTTGAATCTGTACCACCATCTGCTGATTAGACCAAAAAGTGACATTTTTAATAAATTTGCTGCACCCTGTGGCTGCGACGGAAAGTCTCCACAGGATATGCTGCATTTTATATTTTTATGTAGGTTTTATGATTACCCACGCAAACGCTATCTGGTTGTTCTTTTAAAAAAACTTAATTTTAATCAGATCAGACCAGCCCTTATGTACCTACAACTTCTGCATAAGGACAGTATTCTTCAAGTTACTGATTTTTTAAAGCTATGTATAAGGTTGAGAAACTGTTTGGATCAGTGATGGTCCTCTTTGTTTTATTTATCTCTTGAATTTACTTATTGTATGTAAATAACTGACCCGTGAATTTTCTGCACTTTACCGTTTATTTTTATATTTATTGAATTTTTAAACTGCTTTGTTGCATATGTGCTTTTATGGTTTGAATCAAAACCGAAATAAAGTCTCTATTGTATTGTATTGTATTGACAGAAGTGTGCTAGGTTCCTGCAATCCACGTACCCAGTGCGAAATCTCTTTCCCTAAAAGTGTGCAATTGTTCTCCCAATTGGCAATACCTTTAGCACCCCTGTAACTCTCTAGTAAAGGATACCCCCGGTATTTAGGGCATGGGCACTAAAGTGGGCCCCTCAAGGCTGCAGCATGTATTGTGCCACCCTAAGAGACACCTCACCTCACTCATGCAAACCACCATTGCAGAGTGTGTGACATTGTGCACACAAAAGTGAAGACATGACATGGCACACCTGTGTGCCATGCCTGCTGACACTGCATGCAATATATGTAATTCACCCTTACAGCAGGGCTTACAGCTCTAAGGCAGGGGGAATTGTATTACATATGAGGACATATCTGCATGAGTAGATATGCCCCTGTGGTGTCCAAGTTGATTCGTGGACATTACCAGTGAACAGGGAAGCCATCTGGAGTGGGCACTGGTGATTGCAAATTCACCAGCAACATGATGGCTTCACTGAAACCAAAGATGTTTGGTATCAAACATCTCGTATTAATAAGCCCACACTGATTCCCGTGATGCTTGCGGGGTTGACCAAAGGGGGGGCCTTACAACCTGGATTAGACAGGATGATCGCTATAAGGTCAAACAGCTGGATTCTAAGAGTTGTGATATACTACTAATTCGAATCCAGAGTGCAGAGTTTAAGGACCTTTTTATCTTTAACATTTATGCTAGAGGTAAGCCGGGGTAGAGCCTCGGATACCGTTGCCTTGTTAGAATCGCACCTCAATTTTTATAATGGGAAAGGGAACATACTAGTGGCTGGAGATTTTATTTGCTGTTTTGAACCTCAAAATGATAGTGATATAAATCTAACCCTAGAGGAAGACCGCTCCTGGAACATTCCACAATTGTCCCCACCCACCATTAAAAAGTGGTCAGAGGCTGCACTCCAGCTTAAAGTTGTATGCTTTGAACAAGGGCTAAGGGCAGCAAATGGTCGAACTGAATCTGATGTACAGGGGGCTCCTACTTTCAATAATGGACTGTGAAGAAGTCGTATAGACTATATTCTGTGTAACAAAGATAACTGGACTTCTATTAGGGACATGGCAGTAATAGAAAGAGTGGAAAGCGACCATGATCCGTTAGTGCTATCCTTTAAGCTGACTAAACGTGACCCCCCCCCGAAGATTGCATAGAAGGGACTGAAACTCTTCTTTCTAATGACACTAGAAGAGTAAAATGGGCAAGTCGCCTCCTGAAAGAGGAAGATTTAGTTGCGATGAGGGAGCTGGCAGTAGAGGCGACAATGGATCTTCAGAAATTTATTACACAGGAGGATATGGTTGCCAAGGTTATTCCTACCCATACAAACCTTTTTAACCAACGTAGGGTCTTTTTATTACAAAGGTTTCTAATCAGCTGAAGCGTCCTATAACTAGGGTGGAAACCTGGTAAGATAAAACGTGCAGGGATGCGTATAAGGCCTTGGCAAAGGCCATAAGATCTAAAAATAGGGACAGTATTAAAAATGCACGGACGGTGCACAAAAAAGTGCAAGAGGATGCTAAACGGTTCTGGGATGAAGAGCCCTGGAGGGAGCTGTATTATGCTAGCAGAGAAAGGAATATGAGCTCTTTTTGGGATCTGGTAAAATGGGGCAAGGGGCACCCTAGGGGACAACCTACCAACTATGTTCCCCCTGATCTTTGGGTGTCGCATTTTAAGACCCAGTTTGCGCTACCAGTTACCGATATTGAGTCAGACCTAGACCCTTTGATCATCCCTAAAGATATTTCACCGCTATACTTCAGTAAAGAAGACGTCGAAAGATCACTGAATACCATCCCAAAGGGTAGAGCACCCGGGTTGGATCAGGTACCAGCCAATTTGTTTTTACATGATAAGGGAGTGTGGGTGCTATATATACAGTCCCTAGCCAATGACATTGCCAATGGTTCACCCGTACCCGATACCTAGAAGGGCGTGGAGATAATCCCGGTCTTTAAGAAGGGGGATCGCTCTGATCCAGGAATGTATAGGCCGATTAGATTAATAGATCGCATCCAGAAGGTAATAGCTAGACTTGTTTTGACTAGAATCCAAGCAGGGATTGAAGAGGAAGGCATTCTGACACCTCTACAGGCAGGGTCCCGTACTCATAAGAGTACCATGGATCAAGTTTTTAGATTTGTTTTAATTTATTGGCGGGTGGTAATATTGAGTGGAGGCACGCTCTTCGCGGCATTTGTCGACCTTAAGTCAGCCTTTGATTTAGTGCCACGTGAAAAAATGTGGAGTGTGTTTGCAGGTCAGGGTATGCCATTGGATGCACTGGCCTTTTTAATCAAACTCCACGAAGCCAACTTTGCCCCAGTTCGTTGGGGACAGCATGGGAATGTTACAGACAGGTTTCCTATCTCGCCAAGAATGCGTATTAGCACCAATTTCACTGTACATTAACAGGGTGATTCAGTACTTTGAGAACCATCCCACTGATGCCCCCAAGTTGGGTGGTAAACGAATCCCTCTGCTAATGTTTGCAGATGATACCTTGTTAATCTCAAAAACCCAGCAAGGCCTTCAGAAAGCCATAGAGCGTTTTGAGGTATTCTGCAAGGATTATGGTCTTTCCATCAATGTGAGTAAAACCAAGTTTATGGTGCTTCATAAGCACAAGCTTGTAGGAGGGAGGGTGGTTATGAATGGTGCTCTGTTAGAGCAGACCCAAGTCTTCTCATACCTTGGTATTACTCTGGGCTCAAAATTGGATTGGAAACCCCACATCAACCAGCTGGTTACCAAACATGCACAACTCACAGGAGCTCTAATAAAGGAGCTTCACTCCTCATCATCCCAACCTATTACCCCAGCGCTGAAAATGTATGGTTCCAAGATTAGCTCGTCTGTTCTTTATGGGGCGGAGTTGTGGGGGTTTAGTAATCTATCATCACTAACGAGTGCCCAAAACAAGTTCTTGAGGGGTATAACTGGTCTTCCATCTTCGACGCCATTATTGCCCCTTTATTATGATTTGGGATGCCATCGCATCGAGGATATAGCTCGCTATAGACAAGTTGCTTACTGGAGGAGACTGTGGGTCACTCCAGAGCTCTACCAGTATGCCCAGGCATTCCTCGAAGTTAGAGATCCAGATAGTGCCCACAAAATCCCCTTGTTGAGTGAGGCTAGGGCAGCTTATACTGCCATGGGCCTGAGTTCTTTGTGGGAGAACCCTACTGCTAACTCTTTCCCGCCGAGAAAGGTACTCAAAGAGTTGTATTGGACAATGGTTACTACGAGAAGGTTTAGTAATTGTATAGGCCCTTCACTCTCAAGAGACTTCATGGATTTCAAACATGAAGCTGCCTATGAAGGATACTGGGATTTTATTATGCTTCCAGGAGACATGAAACGGTGCCACCAATTTAGGGTGGGAACGCTTCCTGTAAATTACTTTGTTGCAAAATGGCATTCTGGTAACAACCCAAGTTGTCCGTTCTGTCCAACTCAGCGGGAAAGTATTGCACACATTCTGTTTATTGACAAGTTTCCCAGGCACACGTGGATAAAGTCTATCTGTCTTCAGATGGGCATTACCACTGGTTCCGAGGCCCTCAGGATACTAAAAACTGATTGTTCTGAATCTGTGGCCATTGCTGTCGCCAAATTTTTACATTGGATGTGTGTTATTCGTGCATGTAAATTAAGCCCACACTAAGATTGGAGTTTTAATAAAACATCAATAATTGTAATAGTTATAACCTACTCTGTGATGCAAAATGTAATTTGATATTGGATTCTTTTTAACGTTTTTAATAGCAATGTTATTATGTTTTTAAGCTAAATTATTTTGTAATGGACGGAATGACTTGGCAATCAAATCTCCTAGTTTTACAATGTATTGATATGAAATAATGGAATGTTTACGCCCTTTTAATATATTTGTCTTTTATGATGTATATGTCGAAATAAAGACTTTAAGAATGTATGATTCCCGTGATGGATTTATTAATACATGCACACCTTAGATGTACCCCCCGATTGTCCACTAGTGTGCTGGCTGACTGGTCCAGTACAGCCTGCTAACACAGACGCATTTCTGAATCCCTAGGAGAAGAGATTGCCACTCTCAGAAGTCAGGAACAATGCTCTGGCAGGAGGTGTTTACACCTCCTCCAAATAGGATGGCTAGCAATCAGCATATCAAGACCACAGGGTTTAAAGCCATGTCGCCTTTAATATGTGACCCCTGTATCCCCCAGACCTGGGAGATGCCACCCCCTGCCCTGAGGCTCATTTGGCAATTAGTACGTGAAGTTGGTGTTCAGCACACCGAAGTCACTCACACCCCTTAGGTGAGCTACTGATGTGCCCCACTCTAGGAAAATTACGCCATCTTGGTGATGGTAGAATTCAGGAAACTGGTAGTCGAGACTACACATTCCTGGGAAATATTCTTTTGCGTTTTACGCTTTGGCAGGAGTGGAAATGCGCGGAGTGGCCATATTGTTTTCCAGCTCTATAGCCTGGCAAATTAAGACGGTCTCATGGGATAGCAAGAGCTTTGTGGTTTGAGTTCAAGTTAGTGTTGCAGATGAGGTATTGAATTTTTGCAACTACTATGGCCCCATATCAGATGACACAGAGGTTCTGAGACAAATTTATAATTTGGCATCACAGCTGAGGGATCGCTAGTAATAGAGAGTGATTTTAATTTCATACAAGATTGAGGGTATGACACATTCAATAGCGATAAGAGGCATATGAAGCCAAAATCTGCAAAGCTTCTCAGCATGATTTAGCAAGATCTAGCCTTGTTGTATCCCTGACGGCTAGACTACCCTAATTTCTCCCAATACTTAGTCCTCTTTATTAGCATCAAGAGGGAGCTGAAATAACCAAAATGTTTAAAGAATCGGTCATTGTCAGTTTTATTTAAAAAGATAAAGATCTTATAAACCCTAATTCATATTGCCCCATAAGTCTACTTACTGTAGACTAACAATTATTCATGAAGATCTGGACGGATAGGTTTGCACCATTTGCGCAATCACTGTTTCACCTGGATCAAAATGACTTTTTGTCCAAAGGTACCTATCAACTGGTACAAGCCATCAATTACTTTTCAGTTAATAAAGAGAAAGTGGCAATCCTTAATGGATGCAAAAAAGGTGTTTGACTTTGTCAATTGGAAAGTCATTTTCTTTATCCTGGGTATATTCGGCTTCCAACCCACAATTGTAGACATGCTCAAGAAGCTTTATCAGGGGACCGAGGCTAAGAATATTATTAATTCTCATGAGGAGGGGAGAGTGAAAATTAATTTTGGTCAGGGTTGCCCCCTTCCCCACTTCTTTTTATCGAGCCTTTACCCTCCAGCATTAAAAAAAATCAAACTATTTTACCAACTATTGAGGAGATGATGAAAATCAAGTTATTCACCGATTACCTGATTTTATATTTAAGGGCCGACAGTTTAAACATCCATAATGCTATGAATGGAATTGATAATTTTACGAGAATTAGGGGTTATAAAGTCAATCACGTTAAGACCGAGCTCTTATTGTTTAATTCATCCTGTACTGAGCTTTTAACTGTTTTACAGACGGTTCCATAGCACCCTTTTAGGTATTTACGGATTTTTGTCACAGAAAATTTGTTTAAATTACTGTGCACCACTTGTAAAAACCAGGTGGTTACTGAAAAAATGGGCTTTATTCCTCTGTCCCTGGTTGGCAGAGTTGCGTTGTTTAAAATGTTTATTATTCCCCTGTTTCTATTTCTCTTTCCGACTATTCCCCTAACAATACTCAGGGCCTGATTATGATGTTGGTCGGAGTTGCCTCCGACCGACACCGTTGCGGTGGAGGAACCGCTCGACCATAGGTCGGGGGTTCCACACACCGAATTACGATCCTGCCACACAGAGTGCAGTCTGATACTCCCATATCTCAATGGGAACTTGTGCAGCGGGCAGAATCCACCTGTAGCACAAGCTCCCATTGAGAAATGAGTTTGTGAACATCCTTGCACCGTGTGGCAGGCACCTCATGGTGTCTGCCACACGGTGCAGGAATGTTCAGGGGGCACCTATCCCCCAAGCCCAGATGCGAAGTCCCATGGGGCCCTGCTAGGGGCCCCCATATATCACTTATGACAGCCTTTCCATGTCGGATAGGCCGACATGGTAAGGCTGTCGAAAACCAACATTATAATCCCAACAGCGGAAACTCCGTCTTTAAGGGATAATGAGGAGTTTCCGACCGACTAACGAGCTCCATGAGCCAGTTGGAAAGCATCTGTCGGTCCCTCCGACTGCTGTCTCCGCCCGCCTACATTGTAATGCGTCGGGTTGGACCGCAGCAGAGTTGCGGTCCGAACCATATCGTAATTAGACCCTTAGTGTTTATTTTAAAGACCTTGATACCATTATTAGAAGTTTTGTTTGGTCCAAGAAACAACCTCAGGTTAAAAAGTCCGTTCTACAACTCTACACAGTGCACGGAGGTCTTGCCTTGCCACGTTTTGGGACATATTATCAAGCTACCTTAATTGATTCTTTGGTCCAGCTAGCAGCGATACCACAGGTTACAATATTATTTTGTTAGATCGCATGATTGGGCAAAGTCAAATATATTTACCAGTTTTTCTCTGCACTGCCAAACTTCCCAAGAAAATGAGATACAAGGTCGAGAGGCCTTAGCTTCACGTATAAAGACTTTTTTGAAATCCTGGGAAATTTTGGTATGTTATTGTTGGACTTGGCCTTTTTGCAGCGTCATCCCTGAAATTTTTGCCTTCCTCCTGTATTTTGTCTGACCTGTTTTTGTTGGTTGTATGACTCTGGGCACTTTACCACTGCTGATCAGTGCTAAAGTGCATATGCTCTCCCTGTATAAATTGATGTATGGATTAGTGACTCCATGATTGGCTGATTTGGTTTACTTGTCAGACCCTAGTACAGTGCACTGTGTGTGCCCAAGGCTTGTAAATCCAAATGCTGCTAGTGGGCTTGCAGCACTGGTTGTGCCACCTACAGAAGCAGCCGGTAAAAGTGTGTCTAAGGCCTGCCATTGCAGAGCCTGTGTGCAGTCTGGTACTGCCATGCTGACTGGGCAAGTGCACCCACTTGCCAGTCCCTAACCCTTCCCTTTTCATCATACCAGATACCCTTATGGTAGGCCCAAGGGCAGGGTGCATTGTAAGTATAAGGTAGGACATGCCCTAGTGTGTGTGGCATGTCCTAATAGTGAATTACAGCTATTTTTGTTTTTCACTATTACAAGGCTTCCTGTTCTCCATAGGCCAGAATGGGCAGTTAGATTATTACATTTTATAATCCTAACTGACTCAGGGAACATGGTAGAAATTCGAGTTTAGTATGCCTGAACTCAGAATGATAAAATACATCTTTTAGTGAAGTTGATTTGAAAATTCTGTGTTTGAAAATACCACTTTTAGAAAGTAGGTATTTTCTTGTCTAACTATCCAAGCCTGCCTCTGCTAGGTTGTGTATTCCTTGTCTGGAGTTTGAGTGACAGGGCTGGGGGATTCCAGGAGACAGGGTGAGTCAGCCCAGTGGTGAATAGAGAGATCTGCATCTAGATGGGAGGGAGGAGCTGCACCTGGGACCTGAATAGGGCTGTGCCTTCCCTCGACAATGCTGGCTCCACCTCCTGTGGTGTGTCTGATGTCTCTGCCCTGCACTGTGAAAGGAGAGAAGGAGACATGTCAACAGAGTGCTCCAGGACTGTGCTTTCCCTCCACAGTGCTGGCTCCACCTCCTGCTGTGTGTCTGATGTCTCTGCCCTGAACTGTGAAAGGAAAGAGGGAGTCATGTAAACAGAGTGTTCCAGGACTGACCAGAACTGGTTTGGACTAGGCAAAGGCCCCTCTGCCCTCAGAGGACAAAGGATTTTGGGGTATAAGTATTGGGACCCTGATCCCAAGAAATTAGATCACTTTTGGACAACAAGAAGAAACCTTTGCTGAGGCGAGGAACCTGAAGAAACTGAGGAGAGACTATCCCTAAGCTGAAGTGCTGCTTGGGGGATTGGCCTGCAGTGGTTGCCTGACTGCCAAAGAAAGGAGAAAGGAACTTTGTGTGCTTTATTTCAACTTGTGAAGGATCTCCAAGGGCTTAAGAGAAGAACTTGCCTCCTGCTGAAGTCTCAGGGACAATAAACTTCAACCCCCAGCTCCCCAGAATTCTTTGGAAGTGACTGTTGCTGTTTTGGGGCTTCTGTGGGACTGTGTGTCGCAAGGAGCTGGAAGCGCGGCTCAAACTGAGAGGAGTGTCGCAGCCGCTGCCGTCGCATCATGGATGTCGCCGCTGTAGCTGACACATTGGACCGCATCTCAAGAAACGTCCCGCAACCCCAAAGAAGTGTGTCGCCGTCGCAGCCGTCGCATCGTGGATGTCGACGCTGTAGTTGACGCATTGCACAGCATCAAGAGAAGTGTCACGCAACGAGGAATAAGCGTGTCGCCGTCACAGCCGCTGCATCACTGAGTAAGGATGTCACCGCTGTAATTGTCGCATTGCACAGCATCACAAGAAGCGCCTGGCATCCACGGAGAAGTGTGCCGCCGTCGGAGCTGCTGTCGTCGCATCACTGAACAAGGGTGTAGCCGCTGCAGTTGTCGCATCGAGCAGAAGTGTCTCGCATCGTCAGAGAAGTGTCACCACCAAAGCTGCTGTCGTTGCATCACTGAACAAGGGTGTCGCCGCTGCAGCTGACGCTTCAAGTCAAGACTTCTCGCAACATCAGAGAAGCTTGCCGCATCAGGAAGAACTTGACGTCTTTATTTCTGTGCACTGGATCTTTGCCGCATTTCCATCGTGTCGAATCTTAAGGTACATTGACTCAAAGTGTTGCATTTTAAGAACTAAAGAGAACTAAGCTAAAACTACCATTTTAAGTACAGTATTGTGGATTTTTGTCGTTTGTGGTCTTTTGATAAGTCTATATAAAGAATACTTATTTTTTAAATAAAATCTGTGTGGTGTCCATCTGTAGAGTTGTCACTTGATTACTGTATGTGTTCACAAATGCTTTACACACTGCCTCTGGGATAAACCTGCCTGCTCGTGCCAAGCTACCAAGGGGGTGAGCAGGGGTTATTTTAGGAGTGTACCCTCTTACCCTGATTAGAGGGAAGGGTCCCTATTTGTCACAAGTACCTACCTGTGCCAACTAGCGACCCCCAAATCTAACAGTAATGCTTATACTTCACAACAGGACAGTGAGGTCTGGAACTGTCTCAAATGATGGCTAAGTCATGGCAAGTGTTAGGCTTCGAAAATTGGGGGATTTTTATAATGGTTGAATCTGATCTTATGGGATTTATTAACCAAACAATTTGTAAATCCGAATATGTTATCTTAGTTCACTTTTACACAAATAACCAGTTAAAAAAACTAACTATGTGATAATAAAGGAAGAGATTTGCCAAATTGTTTTATGTATATATGAAACGCGGCTGGTGGTAATAGGAAATTGGTACCAGTTGCTATGGCAACAGGCCAGTCAGATTGTATTATCTGAGTTCCTGTCAAAAGTCTTTCAGGCAAACAATTGCAGGTATAATATTATGGTATGGCAGCGCCTTTCTGAAGTAGGATATAGATTGCTCAGAACTGCATATTATAAGAGAATGGCATTTCTATCCAGATGATTAGCTTATTAAATGCCTGATAGGCTGCACAGAATGTTTCCATCCTATCCAGACTAGTGTTTTAGATGTAAGGTAGCTGACCGGGGCAGGTGGGTCCACATGTTTTTTTACATTTTCCATTGCTCCAACAATTTTGGGAGGTTTTTTTTTTTTTACACAATTAGTCAATCTTTGCATACTAGAGTATCCCCGTCGTCTAAATTGGTGCTCTTTGGATCATCTTATGAGGCATGGAATCTACATAAACACCATCAGGATTTCATATCGATAGCTATTGCGGTGGCTCGGTCATTAATGCTCCAAAATTGCAAAACAGACGTGGCCCCACTACATTCTCATTGGAATGATAAAATGATTAGGACACAATCCTTTGAAGAGGCGTATGCTAAACAGGTAGGGGCCCTTCAGAGATTCAGTGCAACAGGGGGTGCCTTTATGCTATTGTAGTACAGCTTAATGGTAGGGTAGCTACATTAGGTGTAATGATTTTTTTTAATTATCTAATAACAGCCCTTCGCTCAGCAGCCAGCATATCCGTTGGCGATGGGGAGCTACTCACTTGCAGGCACCGACCATGACAACCAGTTAAAAGAAGCTGCTGTCCACCTGATCCACCAAGCAGTAGCCACCCAGGAGAAGGTCAGCACACTCAATGAGGTCATATTCATCTTCCTGCTAAGCCTGAAAGTGTAAGGACCCTCCACAAGCCCTCCTGCATCTATTCCCATGGTGCCGTAACCTTGCTGTGACCCAACGCTTCTTGAAAGTCTAGTCCAACTCCAATGACAACACCGCAGCCGATGAGGGATATCAGCACCACAGAGGCCAGCACCAAGAGTGGCCCAACTGTCCTGTTTTTGTCCCACTTGCTGGTCCTGACCGACAACCATGAGTGCCTTGATGCCTGAGAGCCACCCGACCACAAACAATTTTCACCTGAGCCACCCTGCCCGGGCTTGAGGAAACTGACTGCTTCTTCATGTGCCTAGGACCCTCATGACCCAAGCCCCTCATTGGGAGCACCTGGACTTGTCCCCAAGTCCTCTCTGCAACCTATTTCCAAGTGGCGTCCCTTCCCTTCTTCTGCGTAACGTACAAGGCTGCCAACCTGTCCAGCACCTCTGCACTGGGACTCACCAGGGCAGATACAACCAACCTGCTAGTGGTACTTTGGTCTTTGTCCTTCTACCACCTTACGACCAAAAGAGGTCCCAAGTAAACGCATTGCTGGTATATGCATCTACCTGTTCTTTCTCCCATAGGAAAGCATTACGCGTAAAAACTGCAAAAAGTCTATGATGAAACAGTACTTACCTGATAACAAAGTTCTTTGGTTACAAATATATCTAAAGATAATTGTTATATTTCAAAATTGGTGTAGCTCTCCTTTTTGAGTGTGTGCATCATTTATTAACTCTGTGTGTGCAATAAATGTCTAACACTCGTCTCTGATAAACCTAAGGCTGCTCGACCACACTTCCCTAGATAGAGGACCTTGGGCTTGCTGGAGCAATCCCCTGCCCACTCATATGGGATACCTGGACTCTTTACAGATCATACCTCTTTTTGGTATACTATATAAACAGCCAGCTTCGTACATTGCTGGTGTAGCGGTGGAATACAATACTTGACATTTTGCTGTAATACTCTGCTAATAAGTGATTCCACTCAGGAGCGCGAAATTGTTTTTAGCTAAGAAAACAATTTTTTTTGTTGAATTTGAAATTGTTTCTAAATTGTTTAAAAATAACTATTAGGGCCTTATGTTAAGTCTCCCAGTCCGAACTGGGACTGAATATTGTTTGAATTTTCTAAGAAGGTCTCAACTATTTTAAAAACATGTCTGATACAGAAGGTACTAGCCGGGAACTCAACCTGACCCCTACAAGAATCTTAAGTTAGAACAACTTAAAAACTGCTGTAAAGCATGTGGCATTGGCATTGCTGTGTGACATAAACCCACTAGGGCACAACTCCAAGAGTTGCCTGCAAAACACGATGGAGCCCTGGCAATGAGAGAAAACCTTCCAGCGGATGGAGCTGCCAATGAGGGTGATGGTACCTCCAAATGTACCCTAGAAAAAGTTGAAGATGAAGACCCTGATCTTCAGAACCTAGCTACAAGAGTAGCCCTTGCAGCCAAAATCTTACCCACAGAAAAGGAAAAGGCTGAGATGGGCCTAGGATCATCTCTAGTGGCAGCAAGATTTTAAGTAGGGAGAAAGATCAAGCTTTTGACCCTAAAATCCCCAAAGGGATTGTCCCAAAATATGAAAAGGTGATGATATCAGCAAATGTTTTACATCCTTTGAGAGGACTTGTAAGATGAGGAAACTCAGCCAAACGTATTTGGACTCTCTACTCTGGGAGCTGTTCTCATTAAAGTGTAGGGTTTGACTCCTGGCACTTAATGAGGCAGGTGCTGAGTCCTATGACCTCATGAAGGATACCCCAATTGAGGGCTTTGGACTCCGCACTGAGGAATACAGGATTAAGTTCAGGGAGAGTCACTAAACCTCGAGCCAGACCTGGGTAGATTTTGTTGATTTCTTAGTCAAACACTAAGTGGCTGGCTGAAAGGTAACCAGGTGCAAGACTATGATGGACCTTATAATTTAATTATGAAACAGAATCTGGTAAGTAACTGTGTTTCTGACAAATTGCATCAGTACTTGGTGGACCTAGGTCCAGTCTCTCCCAAGAATTGGGAAAGAAGGCTGACCATTGGGTCAAGACTAAGGTGTCCAAGAGTCTTATGGAGGGGTGACCAAAAGAAAGGGGGTTCTAATTCACCCCAAGGGAAAGAGAGTGGGCAGTCTTAAGGTAAAAACAGAGTCCTCTAAAGACCCCATAAAATGTTCAGGAGGGTTGGTCCAGAGACCATACACGGTCCAAGGGTGGGTACCAGGTTAAAGACTGGGTTCCCAAGAAGGCTTAGTGCTTTAATTGTAAGGCCAATGGGCACCGAACTGGAGACCCTAACTGTCCCAAAAAGGTTCCCCCTAGTGCAAATGCAGTTCCTGCTGCAGTGGTGAGTCTCCTGATGGGATCCTTGGTGTGCCCCGACCATGTCAGAGAGCATGCCGAAGCCACTTAAGTCTCAGAATGTTGGGTGGATGTAGCTGCCCTGGCTGTCTGGCCCAGTACCTTGGAAAAATACAGACAAGAGCCATATATCAATGCAGTTAGAGTGGAAGCACTGAGGGATACAGGTGCAAGTGTCAGCATGGGGACTGAAAAACTAATATCCCCAGAGCAGTATTTACAACCAGACTAAAGTTCATCCAATGGCAATGTTGTCCTTAGAATGGGGAGCGATTAGTTGCCAAATAAAGGTGGTTGTGTTGTGTCCTCTGCAATTCCTGTAGCCTGTCTGCTTGGAAATGATCTGAAGTCTTCTGCTTCAGCTGAGGTGGTGCTAAAAAGCCATGCTGGGAATACCTGAATTGGTGTGTGTGAAAACTAGAGCAATTCCTGTAGTCTGTCTGCTTGGAAATGATCTGGAGTCCTCATCTTCGGCTGAGGTAGAACATGAATAGCCATGCTGGGAATATACTAATGGGTGGGTGTGAAAACTACAGCACAAAGCAAAGCTCAGGGTGAAAAAGAGGAGTTTGAACCTGGAATAATCAATGGCTCAATCCTGCAAGAGAAAAGGCAAGAAGTCTGGGAAACCAACTTCAAGGCAGACACATGCTCTGATTTCCTCTCCTCAGGAAGAACACCTGTCAGCTCCAGAGGGAACTGAGTCCCAGGAAGTTGGGTCTTACTCAGCAGAGCCCATAGGCCAAGGGGGACACACAAGGGTACATCTGGGCCTGGAACACAGGACCTGTCCTACTCTTGAGAGCCTGAGACAGCAAGCTGCTGATCAGGAAAAGGGAGATGTCAGTGGCTTCCACAGATCCTGTTGGGAGGGAGGACTCCTGAATACTAAGGCCAGATACCCCACACCTGGTGCCACTAGGATAGTGGCAATACATCAGCAGTATAGAGATTTCTTACTCTCTTTAGCTCATAACATCCCCTTAGGTAGGCACCCGGGCCGGACAAAACCTGGGAGTTGGTTGGTCACCCACTTCTAGTTGCCAGGTATGTCCCAGAAGGTGAAGGAGTTGTGTAACTCCTGTGCTACCTGTCAAGCCAGTGACAAGACAGTTAACAACACAAAGGCCCCCTTAATTCCACTTCAAGTGGTTAGGGTTACCTTTGAAATGGTAAGGGTTGACATTGTTGGCCCCCTTGACCTTCCAACAACATCAGGGAACTGATGAAAGTTGATCATGTCACTGGGTACCCTGGAGCTATTCCACTTAGGACTCTCACTGCTTCTGCAGTTGCTGGGCCCTCCTGAGTATTTTTACAAGAGTGGGTTTTCTTAAGAAGGTGGTGTCAGTCGAAGGTGGTAACTTCATGTCCAGCTACCTAAAGTCCATGTGGAATGGGTATGGTGTGACTTATGAGTTCACTACCCCATATCATCCACAGACCAATTGTTTAGTTGAGTGATTCAACAAAACCATGAAATGTATGATCAGGGGACTCCCTGTAAACTCAGAAGGAGATGGTATGCTCTTTTGCCATGCCTGCTTTTCGCCTACAGAGAGTTGCCACAGAAAGGAGTGGGCTTTAGTCGTTCTGAACTTCTCTTTGGTCATCCTGTGAGGGGACCATTGTGTCTGGTAAAGGAAGGCTGAGAGAAACTTCTCAAAGAGCCTAAGCTACTTATTGTGCACTATGTACTTAGCCTAAGTTCAAGGATGGCTGAATATATGGCGAAAGCATCCAAAAACCTTGAGGCCAGCCAAGTGCTCCGGAAGCTCTGATATGACCAAAAGGCTGCACTGTTGGAGTCCCAACCAGGACAGAAGGTGTGGGTACTAGGTCCTGCTGCTCCCAGGGCACTCAATGACAAATGGAGTGGCCCTTACCATAGCCTTGAAAGGAAAGGTGATGTCACCTACTTAGTTGACCTAGGCACTAGCAAGAACTCTCACAAGGTCACCCATGTGGATGTACGTTGTTACAACGCATGCTTTTACCACGCATGCTTTTACATCGCAGGTTTTTCAACGCAAGTCGTTACAACGACTTGCGTTGGGGGGTGCTGGATAGTGAATAGTTTAATTTACTATTCCAACTCCAGTCCCCGTGGATAGTAGGGAAGGTGTTGGATAGTAAATTAAACTATTACCTATCCTAGAGCGCCCCTCAGCGCAATTCGTTGTAATGACTTGCGTTGAAAAACCTGCGTTGTAAAGGCACTGCGTGGTAAAAGTTGCATCGTAAAGGATGTTTCCCACCCATGTGAACCGCCTAAACCCTTTTCATGATAGGGCTGATGTGGCCATGCTGATGGTCACTGATGAGGATCAGGAAGAAGAGCGTGAACCTCTCCCTTACCTCTTCTCCCACAGTCCTAGAGATGGGTCAGTTGATGGAGTGGTATTTTCCGACTCCCTCTCTGCCCAACAACAAGCTGACTGCAGGCAAGTACTGGCGCAGTATGGTGAGCTTGTTTCCCTCACCTCTGGTCATACTAACTGGTATACCCATGATGTAGATACTGGTGACAGTATACCAGTCAACAATAAAATATACAGTCTGACCAAGCAAAGGAAAGCATCCAGGCGAAAGTCAGCAAGATGCTGGAGTTAGAGGCGATTGAACCCTCTGAAAGCCCCCGGGCCAGCCCAGTGGTCTTAGTCCCCAAAACTCATTCCAAGGATGGTAAACCAGAGCTGAGGTTTTGTGTGGACTATAGAGATCTCAATGCTGTCACTAAGACATATGCACGCTGTAGGAAAGTGGGTTTCTGTTGCAGTAACCCCCCCACCTTTTCCCAGATTTCTGATGCTCTTTGACTTGATGTGCCCTGGGTCCTTGCCAATCAAGTTCCCATGGCCTGTGTTCTTTCCCAAAACTGTTCATTTGTAGCCACAACTGACACCTCTCTGGCCACATGTAAGTCTCCATGTGTACCAAGGGCACTGTGAGCAGGGAAGCCCTCTAAGGGCTGCAGCACATATTGTGCCAACCTTAACGATCCTGTACCTTTACGCACACACACTACCATTGCAGGCTGCGTGTTGTGGTGCAGGGAAAAGTTAAGAGTCGACATAGCACACATACCACTGCACCCAACACTTACGGTACGAGTCCAAATGGCCCACTGGTCCCAGTGAGGTCCCCCAGCACTCCAGAGTCCAAGTCCACCATGGGTTGACCACTACAGGACTCCCCAACGCCACCTGCATCCTCTGCACAGAATCCCCCCCACCGCAAGTGGCCCGATAAGGTGGAATGTGACCTCAAAAGGCACCCTGTTTCCGGCCGCCCTGCACCCTGGAGAAGGCATACGACCCCCAGTACTCAAAGTAATCCAAAAGTAACAAAAAAATATTCTAAAAGTAATTATTGTATAATGCAAACTGCTTTCGTAATCAATACCAACCTGTAACTATTACACACTTCAATCATAACTGTATTTCATTGTGAAATCCTACATTGAAAGTATATTTTACCTACCTGTACCAAGTCCTGCTTGTTTCTAGAAATAAAATACAAGTTTACCTTTTTTTATACTTACACAATTAGTCTGGATTCTGTCTCTGAGTGTGTGTATAAGTCTTGATTGAGTGAATATAATAAATGCTTAACACACCCTCTGGATAAGCCTAACTGCGTGCCCACACTAACAAAGAGAGTTGTTAGTACTTACCTAATTTAGCCACTGCTATACCTCTTGGGATTCCCTGGACTCTGTGCACACTATACCCTGCTTTGGTATTGTATATACAGAGCCAGCTTCCTACACAAACCTTATCCCAAAGACAGATGCACTTATTGACAGGCTACGGTCAGCCATGTTTCTCAGTACTTTTGATTTAACATCAAGGTCCTGGTAAATTGGTCTGACCCCTGGAGCAAATGAAAAGTCAGCATTTTCAACCCTAGATGAACATTACCGTTTACAGTAATGCCATTTGGACTAAAGAATGCCCCTGCCACCTTCCAAATGTTGGTGAACAAAGGGAACTACAGGAGGTTTGTGAAGGGGTGTGGTACCATTGTGGCACCCCTCACAGAACTGATCGCCAATAAGAAGATGCCAAATTGTAAACTGGACAGTGATCTGTCAAAAGGCTTGTGACAATCTGAAGGAAGCAATGTGCCCAGCACCCATTCTAAAAGCTCCAGATTATTCCAAGCCGTTCATAGTGCAGACAGATGCATCTGAACATAGGATAGGAGCGGTCCTATCCCAGACCAATGATGATGGCCATTACCAGCCTGTTGCTTTCATTAGCTGGAGGTTACTCCCCAGAGAGCAGTGTTGGAGTGCCATTGAGAGGGAAGGTTTTGCTGTGGTTTGGTCCCTGAAGATGTTGAGACCATACTTTGGTTCTCACTTCCTTGTTCAAACTGACCAAGGCCTCTCAGATGGCTTATGGAAATGAAAGGTGAGATCCCCAAACTGTTGAGGTGGTCCATCTCCCTACAGGGTCTCCCCCACATGTTTCCTGGTAATTAATACAATGTTAACAGAAGTGCACTGGGTTCCTGCTATCCAGGTCCCCAGTGCCAGATCTCTTTCCCGAAAACTGCAAATGTACCCCCAGTTGGCAATACCTTTAGCACCCCTTTAAGTCTCTGCTAAATGGTACCCCTGACACCTTGGGCACTAAAGAGGGTCCCTTAGGGCCACAGCATGTATTGTGCCACCCTAAGGGACCTCTCACCACACTCATGCAACCCATCATTGCAGAGTGTGTGATGTGGTGCAGACAAAAGTGAAGACACAACATGACACACCCCCTGTCAGCCATGCCTGCAGGCACTGCATGCAATATATGTAAGTCACCCCTACAGCAGGTCTTAAGCCCTAAGGCAGAGGGAATTATATTACATCTGAGGACATATCTGCATGAGCAGATACGCCCCTGTGATGTCCAGGTCGATTCTTGGACATTACCAGTGAAAAGGGAAGCCATCTTGAATATATGTGCTTAGAGCTAGTGATTACGAGTGCCCCAGATACATGATGGCTCCACTGAAACCAAAGATATGCGGTATCAAACATCTGGTATTAAACCCACGCTGATTTCAGTGATAGATTTATTAATACATGCACCCATTGGGGATCTTAGAGGTACCCACTGAAACCTACCGGGTCCACTGGTGTGCTGGCTGACTGGTCCAGTCCAGCCTGCTACCACAGACACATTTCTGACCCCCTAGGCGGCGAGTGCCCTGCTCTCAGAGGTCAGGAACAATACCTGCTCTGGCACGAGGTGTTTACACCTCCTTCAAACAGGATAGCTAGCAATCGGTATATCAAGACTGGAGGCTTCAAAACCATGCCACCTTTGGTATGCGACCTGGGTATCCCCCTTACCTGGGAGATGACAGCCCCTTCTCTCAGGCTCATTTAGCAACCAGGACAGGTGGGAAATTAATAGGCAAAGTAGGCATGGAGCACACCCAGTCATACCCATAAGGTGAGCTGCCTGATGTGTCCCACTGTAGGAAATCTTGGTGATGGCAGAATTTAGGAAACTGGGACAAGGATATGCCCACTTTCCACAGGAAGTGGTAATATAGGGGGCGCAGTGACCCCAAGGGTAGGTAGTCCATTGTTTACTAATCTCCACTCCCCTCATGCCGCTATAATTAGTATTTAGGGGACTTCTTGAATCCAAAACTCTAGATTCCACTGACTGAAAAGAAGAAGAGGACACTGATGAGCCGACCTCCAGAAGAACTGAAGACTGCTGTGGACTTTTGGCACCAAACCCTGCCTGCCGCACAGAGACTCGAAAATTGCAAGGACCTGACTTGTCCTGCAGCTGTGCATCCTCCACAAGCCCCAGAGGGTTGCCAACACTTTGCTTAGCAACCAGCATCTCCCTTGGAGTAAAAGCGCTACTACCCTCCAGCGTTCAGGCACAGAATGCGACATCAGGTTTAAAGAATTTGCTGTCCACCGGTCTACCGGTTCCACCAAGCAGTTTTTTAAAAATTCTCTTTATTGGATTTTCATAGTGAGACAGTAAAAAAAACCTACATGACGCCTCGCAGGGTGTTTAAAACAAAACACCCCAAGCAACAGGCTTGTGTCTTACGCATGTATTCCACATTACCAATCAGGACATTGACAACAGGTAATGACGAAGTCCGAGACCTATCCACTCAGATTTGCAGATTATTACATCATTAAAATTACAATTACAATCAAGGTGATGTGACCTCACTCTGGGCTTGACTCATCAGATATTGCCTCAGCGGCTCCCAGATGTCCTTGGGTCTGGATGTAACTGGCAACTCCTCTGCATACAATTCCAGAGTTTCCTTACAGTACACTAACTCTTTAATCCACCCATCAATCTGAGGACTAAGCCTGCTCTCCCATGTCATAGCCACCCTCCTCTTGGCCAACAGAAAGACGATTCGAACATATCTGCCCAACACGCCTTTCAGCTGAGGTATGTAACAAAGCAGACATGCGAGTGATGTACATTGAAGTGTGGTCCCTGTCATATTATGTATATGGCTAAGTACCTCCTCCCAGTAGCCAAAGACTGCTCCACACCTCCATGCTAGATGATAGAAGTCAGCTTCACCTCATCCACATCATTTACATTGATCCAAATCACAAAGTCCTATTTTATGCAGTTTAGTAGGAGTGTGATATGCCTGGTGAATAAACTTGAAATGAATAATGCGTAGGTTCCCATTGGGCGAAAGTCTGCCAGTTAAAATGCAAATTTGTTCCCATTCTTTCATAGTTATTGGGGCTCTAAGATGGAGTTCCAACGCTCAAGACTTTTATCTACCATCCTCATTGTTTCCTCCTTTACTGCCTTATACAATTTAGTGATTAGCTTCTTTTTGGTGGGAGCTACAATAAGAAGCTGCAGAGAGTGGAGAGACGGTGGTTCATCAGGGAAAGACGGATAGTGGCACTGCATGGCGCGCTTTAGGCGATACGTAGTGTACAGAAAGAGAGGTGTGGGATTAGCAATGAAGCCTAAATCACCGTTGTCTATATATGTACCAGCAGGGTAAAGATTGCGCATATGTGTGATTCCCATTTCCTTCAAGGATCTCAGAGGGCCAGCCTCTTGTGTAACAGATAGTGCAGCGTGTCCAACTACTGACAGAGCCGGCGCATAAATAGGGAGCTTGCCGGCCAGCTTTCCAATTGTCTGCCATGCCGCCACGGTGGCGTGAATGGAGTTAATCTCTTTTTTGGGTGTACACCTGTTAACGTGTAATTATCTGTTAAAGGTATGGGATGTGCGTTCCCGTCTTCCACCGCTAAGTGTGGAGTGAAGTCATGTGGCCTGAACCAGTAATAGGCATATTGAGCCTGCGCACACAAGTAATATGTGTACAGATCTGTTGCCCCAAATCCCACTTGAGGATAGGAGAGTGTCAACGTTGTCCAACTAATTCTACCCTGTTTGCCTCCCCACACTAGTTTCAAGAGTTGTGTTTTGATTATGGAGAATAAGTGCTTGGTGAGGCTAATTGGTATATTACTCAGTTCCACCAAGCAGTTGCCTCCCATGGTAAGTCAGCACACTTAAGGAAGTCAGATAAGTCTTCCTACCAAGCCTGAAGATGCCAGGACCTCCACAAGCCCCCCTGCATCAATACCCGGGGCACTGGACCCTTGCTGCAACCAACGCTCGTTGGTAGTTCAGTCCAGACTCCAACGACAGTACAGATGAACAGCCGACAAGGGACATAAGTACTACAGAGGCCAGCACCGAGAAAGCACAGAGAATGGCCTAGCTGTCCTGTTTTTGTCTCCCTTGCTGGCCCTGACCAACAACCATGAGCGCCTTGACGCACGAGAGCCAGCCACCACAAACACTCTGCACCCAAGCAGAAAGGCCCGGGCACAACAAACCGACTGCTTTGCCATGTGCCCAGTACCCTCATGACCTGAGCCCCCTGTTAGGACCTCGCAGACTTGTCCGCAGGTCCCCTTTGCAGCCTATTTCCAGGTGGCCTCCCTTTCCTTCTACTGTGTAGCGTACAAGGCTACCAACCCGTCCAGCATGTCTACACCCAGATTCACTAGGGAAGATATAACTGATCTGCTGGTGGAACTGTGGTCCCTGTCCCTCTACCAGCTCACTACTAAAAGGAGTCCCATGGAAGCACATTGCAAGTATATGCATGCAGTAAATGTTCTTCCATAGGAAAGCTTTATGTGTAAAAATGCACTGTTGGTTAACTGAGCTAAATCTGTAAAAAGTCTATAACGTACTTACATGATAACAAAGTTCTTGGTTACGAAATATATATAAAGATACCTGTTATTTTTCCAAATTGGTGTGGATCTCCTTTTTTAATGTGTGCATCATTAATTCACTCTGTGTGTACCAGAAAAGTGTCTAACAATACTTTGTGATAAGCCTAAGGCTGCTTGACCACTCTACCGTGGATAGAGCACCTTGAGATTGCTGGAGCAAGTCCCTGTCCACTCTTTAGAAACTCATTTTGGTATACTACATAAAGAGCCAGCTTCCTATATCCCCCAATTCAAATGTTTTAAGCATCCTGAGTTGAAAAGGCCATTCTACCTTATTCAAGGCCCTTTTGCGGCTAGTTGTTTGAATGCTTGACAGAGTTGCCTTATATTATCACTCACTAGATGACCCTTCATAAAGCCTGCTTGATATCATCTAATTAAGTGAGATACAACTTGTTCCAAATTCTTAGCTAAAACCTTTACATAAATCTTGCAGACAAGAGTGATCAAGAATTTCAGTCTATAATTTATTGGTAGATTTATGTCCTTACCATCTTTTGGGATAAGAGTTATTATTGCCTCAGCTGTTGTTTTTGTAATTTCCCCAGAGGATCTATTAATGGGTCTTTCAGATTATCCTATTAGGGTTTTATAAAACTATGCAACCAGGCAGTCTGGGCCTGGAGCTTTCCCCACTTTGAGCTATTTGAAAATCGGGTGTAACTCCTCCGAAAGTGTTGTTTTTTATTTAGGAAACATTTCCGTTCATTAGTGAGATCGGGTAAGTTTAAGTTGTGTAAATCAGTGTACCCCCTTTCGGTGTCAACAGAGTTCTTATCATCATGGAGATCCTTATAGAACTCCAAGATGATATGAATGATTTTCTGAGAGTTAGAATGTACCTTGCCCTTTTTGTCTTTGATGGTAAAATCCTGATTTCTGTGTTGCTTCTACTTCAAATATTGTGCTAATATTCTCCCCACTGTGTTACCTTTGCAGAGATTGATGCAATTGTGTCGTGTCTCTCAATGTCCTGCTCTTTTACTTAGAATTCTGTCTATTCATATTTTATGGTTGTTCAGCAGGTCTAGAACTACCCCACCTTTTTCTGATCTATATTGTAATTCAAGTTTTTTAATCTCTATTTCTAATAATTCCAATTGTTTTTTTCGCTTCCTTATTCGTTTGAGCTCTTAAATGTATCAACATTCCTCTGATCATTGTTTAAAGGCATCCCATCGTAACTATGGTTAAAAATCTATTTTTGAGTTTCCTTGAAGTAATCTCAAATAGTTACCAGATTGGCTTGCAGTATGTTGGTCCTGCATAATTTATGGGTTCATATGCCAGTTTTTATCCTGTTTTGTAGGTAGGTGCATTTCAGTCAAGTGACGGAGTGATAGCTGAGGGGTGAGAAATAACCCTAGATTCGATTGATGGATTGATCATAGTCCGAACCATGTTATCAGAGATTAAGAGATAATTGATTCTAGAGTGTGTTTGGTGAGGGTGGGAGAAAAAAGTTGTAGTCCCGATGCTTAAGTTTCCAGGCATCTTTCGGAGCATATTTATTGCAGATTTTGTATAGTATTTTTTGTGTTGGGATGGGCATGCTTTACAGTTAGACAGTCTATATAATGTCATATCAATTGAAAATTTGAAGTCCCCTTAGAACAGAATGAAATCATCTTTGGGGGTTTTGTTCAGTAAATCATTGACTAAGTTCCAAAACTTTGTGTCATTGATATTGTGTGTGTAAATGTTAAGTGTGTAATATTCTTGTCCTGCTTTAGCCAATTTGTTGAAAATCCATCCGCCTTCTTTATCTGTGTACATTGCTGAAATTGAAATTTTTGAGTATTCTGCTAGGACTGCAAGTACTCCATTCTTTTTGTTAATAGGAGAACAGAGAACTTCACCCACTAAGTAACCACAGACAATAGTTATTTCTTTTTCCCTAATTTAAGTTTCTTGTTGGAACATAATACCCCCCTTTAGGTTTATGTAAGTATTTTTCAATATTCGTTCTTTTTATGCGGTGGATAATCTCTTTGACATTTAAGGATACCAGTTTTAGACCGTCACTTTTGTGGCTGACCATGAGACCTTAAGACGAAGGGTAATGACCCTAGGTAGAGTATGAATAAGATACATTCCATAGGACATCTGTCAGTACATAAAGAATGGGATTGTTGACCGTCAGCAATTTAAAAGGCCAAGGCAGACTATGCAATTTGGAAGGGTTAGGCTGTAAGTGGTGACAAATTAAAAGGACAGAGTAACGGACCGAGAATGCAAAAACAGGAGGGAAAAATGAGAAATAAATAAAGAAAAGAAAGAAAAAAAAACTTTGGGGGCCCTCCATACCCCTCCATAACTCCCTTTACTCACCCACCTCCCTGTCTCCGAAATGGGAAATGCATGGTAGGAACAAGGAAGAGAAGCACAACAGAGACAACTCCTCCAGCGCTTCCCCCATCAGAAGGAGCATACATTTTACCTTTGTAAGACAAAGGGTGATCAGAACGTAAACCACCAAACATGAGTTACAGAAAATGAGAAATGCTTATTAACACTTGGCAACAAAGACACCATATGAGTTTGTACTCGCGAAAGCAGTAGGTGGAGTTAGTGAGTAAATATCAAGCATTCTGTAATCAAACCAGTATTCTAGTTAATGAAATAAGTTCCAACTATGATGGAACTAGTAAGGTTCTTCTTGTTCTGTGCTCTACAGATAGGAATATAAGTCAGACATTCGTTGAAGTAACCACCAATAGAGCAACAGATGCAGTAGAGTTCTGAAGCAGATTATATAGAATACCAGAATCTAGCTATAACCCGGGTCCGAAGAGCATGACCACTTTACAGGTAAATAAAGATAATATCCGGGTTGGTGTTAGAAGGCGCAAAAGAAGTTACATCCAAATTTGAGGTGTCCGTCTCTAAGTCTTGAAGGTGTTCCAAGAAAGCAAGCAAATCCATGCAGTTGTTGAAAATCTTTGGTTTACCTTTGCAAACAATTCTAAAGTGAGCCAGACCTGCAAAAGAAAATGTGAGGTTCATGTCACCCCACTTTGAGCGAAGAACCAGAAAGCCTTTACTTGGCTGCACTGTGTCCTTTGAGTAATCCTGTGAGATGCTGATGATTTTCTCGCCTTCCCATGAGATGAATATATGCTTGCACATGAAGTCCAGGATCAGTTTGACATGTTGGTATAGAAGCGGTTGGTATACATTCAGTCTGGGAGACATGAAGGACAACGGTTACTTAAAACCAGGGTGGCTTCTGTGAAGGCCAGCTAGCCTTCTTACCCAGAATGTCTGGTGCATACCAAAACTCTGCGTGTATTAGAAACAGACCAAAACTGTAACCATGTCAAGACCGTTATGACACTACATTGACTTCACATGGTCCAAATGTTGACCAGTTCCCGTGCAGTATGATAGACCCACCCATAATTGTGTGTTATTTTTTTTCCATATGGAGTAGTGTGCGAATGTGGAAAAGTAGTATTTCTACTGCTAGTTGCAAGGTCCAACATTTTCTGTCATAAAAATATAAGAAAATGCACTTTTTCACTAATAATTTGATTTTTATATAGCATTCTTGGTAAGAAAAATTAGTGAGTCTATTTAAGCCCCACCATCCTGGATCCCCCCCGGATATCTATTTTTCAGAAATGTCTGAGATTGGTTGGTTTGGCTTGGTGCCAGATGACTCAGTGGGGGATGGGAGGTGGGATTGTTAACATCAGTACTTAAGAGGTTAATTAACCAGTGTGAAGTACATCAGACGCACACACAATGGAGACAATTTAAAAGTATATATCAAAACACACACTCCGCTTTTCATGCAAAGACTACAGACTGAAAAGCCTCAAAAGTGAGAACGCTGTCTGTATGGACAAATTAGGTAGATGATTCCTTTAACTGAGAATTTTCAAGTTTTTGTTAAACTAATATCTCTGGACGGGGACCGGAGCTATAGACTTGTAGAGACTTAACAGATCTTACCTTCCGGGAGGTAGCAGGACTGGCATTGTGTGGAGAAGGGCTGGTAGTGTGCATGACTGGCAAGCATTGTGCTGAGTAGGTTGGTGGTGTGCACTGCTGGTCGGCCATGTGCCAGGTGGAAGTGTGCAGAGGTGGCTGGGCACCAGAGTGCCTTGAGGTCTGGCAGTGAGCAGGGCTGGCATTCACCATTCAGGGCTGGCAGAGCGCTAGGCTGCCTTCAGTGCATTCAAACGGCGTGTCTGTGGACGGAGCGGGTGTTGAGCAGGATGCACTTCAGGTGGTTGCTGTTGGTGCTCGGCTTGGCGGGTGCGGTACAGGTCCGGATGCAGGAGAATTTTGCAGGCTTGGCAGGTGAAGGGTCCGTGGGTGCGTCTCGGGGTGGCTCGGTAGCAACCGGGGATCCGGCCGGTGTTGAGTGCGTTGAGGGTGGCGGCGTCGTAAGTCCGGCGGGTGGGCTGGCATCTGCGGGGACCAGGGGTTCTGGCGCTAGGCGCGGATCAGGCGTGGACGGGCGTAGACGGGCTTGCCTTTGGCGCGCCTTCGGCGCACAATCGGCGTGAACGCTGCGCGTACGCGTGCACTCCGCCATAAATGGCGAAGTGGGAGGGAGGAGCAGCTGGGAGGCGAGAGCGGGGCGGTCAATGGGAGGGATACAGAAAAGAAAGGGGCGGGGCCGCAGGGGAGCAGCGGCGGGGAGCGGGGAGAGGGCGGGAACGCGGCTGGGCACAACAAGAGGGACAGAAATACGCAGCAACAGAGGCAATGACGAAAAAACGGGGGCAAAATACACATTAACTCAACAGAGGAAAATACGAAACGCGTAACAGAGGCAAGCACGCAACAGAGGCAAATATGAAAACACGAAACAGAGGCAAAAAACAACGTTCAGGGAACAGGAGCACAGCTGCGGGCAGCGGCGGCACTCGGCGGGATCGGGGGCAGCCTGGGCTCACTCATGGGGAGTGTGCGCGGTGCGTGGGGTGACCGGCCCAGAGGGTCAGAGGTCACTGCTCACCACCGCGTGCACTCCGCCATAAATGGCCAAGTGGGAGGGAGGAGCAGCTGGGAGGCGGGAGCGGGGCAGCCAAAGGGAGGGCTACATAAAAGAAAGGGGCGGGGCCGCAGGGGAGCAGCGGCGGGGAGTGGGGAGAGGGCGGGAACGCGACTGGGCACAACAAGAGGGACAAAAATACACAGCAACAGAGGCAATGACGAAAAAACGGGGGCAAAATACACAATAACTCAACAGAGGAAAATATGAAACGCGTAACGGAGGCAAACACGCAACAGAGGCAAATATGAAAACACGAAACAGAGGCAAAAAACAAACGTTCAGGGAACAGGAGCACAGCTGCAGGCAGCGGCGGCACTCGGCGGGATCGGGGGCAGCCTGGGCTCACTCACGGGGAGTGTGCGCGGTGCGTGGGGTGACCGGCCCAGAGGGTTGTTGGCCCCTTGACCTTCCAACAGTATCAGGGAACTGATGGAAGTGGATCATGTCACTAGGTACCCTGGAGCTATTCCACTTAGGACTGTCACTGCTTCTGCAGTTGCCGGGTCCTCCTGAGTATTTGTACTAGAGTGGGTTTTCTTAAGACGGTGGTGTCAGACGAAGGTGGTAACTTCATGTCCAGCTACCTAAAGTCCATGTGGAATGGGTATGGTGTGACTTATAAGTTCACTACCCCATATCATCCACTGACCAATGGTTTAGTTGAGTGATTCAACAAAACCATGAAATGTATGATCAGGGGACTCCCTGTAAACTCAGACGGAGATGGTGTGCTCTTTTGCCATGCCTGCTTTTCGCCTACAGAGAGTTGCCACAGAAAGGAGTGGGCTTTAGTCCCTCTGAACTTCTGTTTGGTCATCCTGTGAGGGGACTATTGTGTCTGGTAAAGGAAGGCTGAGAGAAACTTCTCAAAGAGACTAAGCTACTTATTGTCCACTATGTACGTAGCCTAAGTTCAAGGATGGCTGAATATATGGCGAAAACATCCAAAACCTTGAGGCCAGCCAAGTGCTCCAGAAGCTCTGATATGACCAAAAGGCTGCACTGTTGGAGTTCCAACCAGGGCAGAAGGTGTGGGTACGAAGTCCTGCTGCTCCCAGGGCACTCATTGACAAATGGAGTGGTCCTTACCGTAGCCTTGAAAGAAAAGGTGATGTCACCTACTTAGTTGACCCATGTGAATCGCCTAAACCCTTTTCATGATAGGGCTGATGTGGCCATGCTGATGGTCACCGATGAGGATCAGGAAGAAGAGCGTGAACCTCGCCCTTACCTCTTCTCCCATAGTCCTAGAGATGGGTCAGTTGATGGAGTGGTATTTTCCGACTCCCTCTCTGCCCAACAACAAGCTGACTGCAGGCAAGTACTGGCGCAGTATGGTGAGCTTGTTTCCCTCACCTCTGGTCAAACTAGCCAGTATACCCATGATGTAGACACTGGTGAGAGTATGCCAGTCAACAATAAAATATACAGTCTGATCAAGCAAAGGAAAGCATCCAGGCAAAGTCAGCAAGATGCTGGAGTTGGAGGCGATTGAACCCTCTGAAAGTCCCAGGGCCAGCCCAGTGGTCTTAGTCCCCAAAACTCATTCCAAGGGTGGTAAACCAGAGCTGAGGTTTTGTGTGGACTATAGAGATATGAATGCTGTCACTAAGACATATGCATGCTGTAGGAAAGTGGGTTTCTGTTGCAGTGACCCCACCACCTTTTCCCAGATTTCTGATGCACTTTGACTTGATGTACCCTGGGTCCCTGCCAATCAAGTTCCCATGGCCTATGTTCTTTCCCAAAACTGTTCATTTGTAGCCACAACTGACACCTCTCTGGCCACATGTAAGTCTCCATGGGTACCAAGGGCACTGTGACCAGGGAAGCCCTCTAAGGGCTGCAGCACATATTGTGCCAACCTTAACGATTCTGTACCTTAAAGCGCACACACTACCATTGCAGGCTGCGTGTTGTGGTGCAGGGAAGAGTTAATAGTCGACATGGCACACATACCACTGCACCCAACACTTACGGTATGAGTCCAAATGGCCCACTGGTCCCAGCGAGGTCCCCCAGCACTCCAGAGTCCAAGTCCACCATGGGTTGTCCACTATAGGACTCCCCAACGCCACCTGCATCCTCTGCCCCCCCCAAACGCAAGTGGCCCGATAAGGTGGAATGTGACCTCAAAAGGCACCCTGTTTCCGGCCGCCCTGCACCCTGGAGAAGGCATACCACCATCAGTACTCAAAGTAATCCAAAAGATATTCTAAAAGTAATTATTGTATAATGCAAACTGCGTTCGTAATCAATACCAACCTGTAACTATTACACACTTCAATCATAACCTTATTTCATTGTGAAATCCTACATTGAAAGTATATTTTACCTACCTGTACCAAGTCCTGCTTGTTTCTAGAAATAAAATACAAGTTTACCTTTTTTACACTTACACAATTAGTCTGGATTCTGTCTCTGAATGTGTGTATAAGTCTTGATTGAGTGAATATAATAAATGCTTAACACACCCTCTGGATAAGCCTAACTGCTTGCCCACACTACCACAAAGAGAGTTGTTAGTACTTACCTAATTTAGCCTCTGCTATACCTCCTGGGATTCCCTGGAATCTGTGCACACTATACCCTGCTTTGGTATAGTATATACAGAGCCAGATTCCTACACAAACCCTATCCCAAAGACAGATGCACTTATTGACAGGCTAGGGTCAGCCATGTTTCTCAGTACTTTTGATTTAACATCAAGGTCCTGGTAGATTGGTCTGACCCCTAGAGCAAATGAAAAGTCAGCATTTTCAACCCTAGATGAACATTACCGGTTTACAGTAATGCCATTTGGACTAAAGAATGCCCCTGCCACCTTCCAAATGTTGGTGAACAAAGGGAACTACAGGAGGTTTGTGAAGGGGTGTGGTACCATTGTGGCACCCCTCACAGAAATGATCGCCAATAAGAAGATGCCAAATTGTAAACTGGACAGTGATCGGTCAAAAGGCTTGTGACAATCTGAAGGAAGCAATGTGCCCAGCACCCATTCTAAAAGCTCCAGATTATTCTAAGCAGTTCATAGTGCAGTAAGATGCATTTGAACATAGGAAAGGAGCGGTCCTATCCCAGACCAATGATGATGGCCATTACCAGCCTGTTGCTTTCATTAGCTGGATGTTACTCCCCGGAGAACAGTGTTGGAGTGCCATTGAGAGGGAAGGTTTTGCTGTGGTTTGGTCCCTGAAGATGTTGAGACCATACTTTGGTTCTCACTTCCTTGTTCAAACTGACCAAAGGCCTCTCAGATGGCTTATGGAAATGAAAGGTGAGATCCCCAAACTGTTGAGGTGGTCCATCTCCCTACAGGGTCTCCCCCACATGTTTCCTGGTAATTAATACAATGTTAACAGAAGTGCACTGGGTTCCTGCTATCCAGGTCCCCAGTGCCAGATCTCTTTCCCGAAAACTGCAAATGTACCCCCAGTTGGCAATACCTCTAGCACCCCTTTAAGTCTCTGCTAAATGGTACCCCTGATACCTTGGGCACTAAAGAGGTTCCCTTAGGGCCACAGCATGTATTGTGCCACCCTAAGGGACCTTTCACCACACTCATGCAACCCATCATTGCAGAGTGTGTGATGTGGTGCAGACAAAAGTGAAGACACAACATGACACACCCCCTGTCAGCCATGCCTGCAGGCACTGCATGCAATATATGTAAGTCACCCCTACAGCAGGTCTTAAGCCCTAAGGCAGAGGGAATTATATTACATCTGAGGACATATCTGCATGAGCAGATATGCCCCTGTGATGTCCAGGTCGATTCTTGGACATTACCAGTGAAAAGGGAAGCCATCTTGAGTATATGTGCTTAGAGCTAGTGATTACGAGTTCCCCAGATACATGATGGCTCCACTGAAACCAAAGATATGCGGTATCAAACATCTGGTATTAAACCCACGCTGATTTCAGTGATAGATTTATTAATACATGCACCCATAGGGTATCTTAGAGGTACCCACTGAAACCTACCGGGTCCACTGGTGTGCTGGCTGACTGGTCCAGTCCAGCCTGCTACCACAGACACATTTCTGACCCCCTAGGCGGCGAGTGCCCTGCTCTCAGAGGTCAGGAACAATGCCTGCTCCAAACAGGATAGCTAGCAATCGGTATATCAAGACTGGAGGCTTCAAAACCATGCCACCTTTGGTATGCGACCTGGGTATCCCCCAGACCTGGGAGATGACAGCCCCTTCTCTCAGGCTCATTTAGCAACCAGGACAGGTGGGAAATTAATAGGCAAAGTAGGCATGGAGCACACCCAGTCATACCCATAAGGTGAGCTGCCTGATGTGTCCCACTGTAGGAAATCTTGGTGATGGCAGAATTTAGGAAACTGGGACAAGGATATGCCCACTTTCCACAGGAAGTGGTAATATAGGGGGCGCAGTGACCCCAAGGGTAGGTAGTCCATTGTTTACTAATCTCCACTCCCCTCATGCCCCTATAATTAGTATTTAGGGGACTTCTTGAATCCAAAACTCTAGATTCCACTGACTGAAAAGAAGAAGAGGACACTGATGACCTGACCTCCACAAGAACTGAAGACTGCTGTGGACTTTTGGCACCAAACCCTGCCTGCCGCACAGAGACTCGAAAATTGCAAGGACCTGACTTGTCCTGCAGCTGTGCATCCTCCACAAGCCCCAGAGGGTTGCCAACACTTTGCTTAGCAACCAGCATCTCCCTTGGAGTAAAAGCGCTACTACCCTCCAGCGTTCAGGCACAGAATGCGACATCAGGTTTAAAGAATTTGCTGTCCACCGGTCTACCGGTTCCACCAAGCAGTTTTTTTTAAATTCTCTTTATTGGATTTTCATAGTGAGACAGTAAAAAAAACCTACATGACGCCTCGCAGGGTGTTTAAAACAAAACACCCCAAGCAACAGGCTTGTGTCTTACGCATGTATTCCACATTACCAATCAGGACATTGACATCAGGTAATGACGAAGTCCGAGACCTATCCACTCAGATTTGCAGATTATTACATCATTAAAATTACAATTACAATCAAGGTGATGTGACCTCACTCTGGGCTTGACTCATCAGATATTGCCTCAGCGGCTCCCAGATGTCCTTGGGTCTGGATGTAACTGGCAACTCCTCTGCATACAATTCCAGAGTTTCCTTACAGTACACTAACTCTTTAATCCACCCATCAATCTGAGGACTAAGCCTGCTCTCCCATGTCATAGCCACCCTCCTCTTGGCCAACAGAAAGACGATTCGAACATATCTGCCCACCACGCCTTTCAGCTGAGGTATGTAACAAAGCAGACATGCGAGTGATGTACATTGAAGTGTGGTCCCTGTCATAATATGTATATGGCTAAGTACCTCCTCCCAGTAGCTAAAGACTGCTCCACACCTCCATGCTAGATGATAGAAGTCAGCTTCACCTCATCCACATCATTTACATTGATCCAAATCACAAAGTCCTATTTTATGCAGTTTAGTAGGAGTGTGATATGCCTGGTGAATAAACTTGAAATGAATAATGCGTAGGTTCCCATTGGGCGAAAGTCTGCCAGTTAAAATGCAAATTTGTTCCCATTCTTTCATAGTTATTGGGGCTCTAAGATGGAGTTCCAACGCTCAAGACTTTTATCTACCATCCTCATTGTTTCCTCCTGTACTGCCTTATACAATTTAGTGATTAGCTTCTTTTTGGTGGGAGCTACAATAAGAAGCTGCAGAGAGTGGAGAGACGGTGGTTCATCAGGGAAAGACGGATAGTGGCACTGCATGGCGCGCTTTAGGCGATACGTAGTGTACAGAAAGAGAGGTGTGGGATTAGCAATGAAGCCTAAATCAGCGTTGTCTATATATGTATCAGCAGGGTAAAGATTGCGCATATGTGTGATTCCCATTTCCTTCAAGGATCTCAGAGGGCCAGCCTCTTGTGTAACAGATAATGCAGCGTGTCCAACTACTGACAGAGCCGGCGCATAAATAGGGAGCTTGCCGGCCAGCTTTCCAATTGTCTACCATGCCGCCACGGTGGCGTGAATGGAGTTAATCTCTTTTTTGGGTGTACACCTGTTAACGTGTAATTATCTGTTAAAGGTATGGGATGTGCGTTCCCGTCTTCCACCGCTAAGTGTGGAGTGAAGTCATGTGGCCTGAACCAGTAATAGGCATATTGAGCCTGCGCACACAAGTAATATGTGTACAGATCTGTTGCCCCAATTCCCCTTGAGGATAGGAGAGTGTCAACGTTGTCCAACTAATTCTACCCTGTTTGCCTCCCCACACTAGTTTCAAGAGTTGTGTTTTGATTATGGAGAATAAGTGCTTGGTGAGGCTAATTGGTATATTACTCAGTTCCACCAAGCAGTTGCCTCCCATGGTAAGTCAGCACACTTAAGGAAGTCAGATAAGTCTTCCTACCAAGCCTGAAGATGCCAGGACCTCCACAAGCCCTCCTGCATCAATACCCGGGGCACTGGACCCTTGCTGCAACCAACGCTTGTTGGTAGTTCACTCCAGACTCCAACGACAGCACAGATGAACAGCCGACAAGGGACATAAGTACTACAGAGGCCAGCACCGAGAAAGCACAGAGGATGGCCTAGCTGTCCTGTTTTTTTCTCCCTTGCTGGCCCTGACCAACAACCATGAGCGCCTTGACGCACGAGAGCCAGCCACCACAAACACTCTGCACCCAAGCAGAAAGGCCCGGGCACAACAAACCGACTGCTTTGCCATGTGCCCAGTACCCTCATGACCTGAGCCCCCTGTTAGGACCTCGCAGACTTGTCCGCAGGTCCCCTTTGCAGCCTATTTCCAGGTGGCCTCCCTTTCCTTCTACTGTGTAGCGTACAAGGCTACCAACCCGTCCAGCATGTCTACACCCAGATTCACTAGGGCAGATATAACTGATCTGCTGGTGGAACTGTGGTCCCTGTCCCTCTACCAGCTCACTACTAAAAGGAGTCCCATGGAAGCACATTGCAAGTATATGCATGCAGTAAATGTTCTTCCATAGGAAAGCTTTATGTGTAAAAATGCACTGTTGGTTAACTGAGCTAAATCTGTAAAAAGTCTATAACGTACTTACATGATAACAAAGTTCTTGGTTACGAAATATATATAAAGATACCTGTTATTTTTCCAAATTGGTGTGGATCTCCTTTTTTAATGTGTGCATCATTAATTCACTCTGTGTGTACCAGAAAAGTGTCTAACAATACTTTGTGATAAGCCTAAGGCTGCTTGACCACTCTACCGTGGATAGAGCACCTTGAGATTGCTGGAGCAAGTCCCTGTCCACTCTTTAGAAACTCATTTTGGTATACTACATAAAGAGCCAGCTTCCTATATCCCCCAATTCAAATGTTTTAAGCATCCTGAGTTGAAAAGGCCATTCTACCTTATTCAAGGCCCTTTTGCGGCTAGTTGTTTGAATGCTTGACAGAGTTGCCTTATATTATCACTCACTAGATGACCCTTCATAAAGCCTGCTTGATATCATCTAATTAAGTGAGATACAACTTGTTCCAAATTCTTAGCTAAAACCTTTACATAAATCTTGCAGACAAGAGTGATCAAGGATTTCAGTCTATAATTTATTGGTAGATTTATGTCCTTACCATCTTTTGGGATAAGAGTTATTATTGCCTCAGCTGTTGTTTTTGTAATTTCCCCAGAGGATCTATTAATGGGTCTTTCAGATTATCCTATTAGGGTTTTATAAAACTATGCAACCAGGCCGTCTGGGCCTGGAGCTTTCCCCACTTTGAGCTATTTGAAAATCGGGTGTAACTCCTCCGAAAGTGTTGTTTTTTATTTAGGAAACATTTCCGTTCATTAGTGAGATCGGGTAAGTTTAAGTTGTGTAAATCAGTGTACCCCCTTTCGGTGTCAACAGAGTTCTTATCATCATGGAGATCCTTATAGAACTCCAAGATGATATGAATGATTTTCTGAGAGTTAGAATGTATCTTGCCCTTTTTGTCTTTGATGGTAAAATCCTGATCTCTGTGTTGCTTCTACTTCAAATATTGTGCTAATATTCTCCCCACTGTGTTACCTTTGCAGAGATTGATGCAATTGTGTCGTGTCTCTCAATGTCCTGCTCTTTTACTTAGAATTCTGTCTATTCATATTTTATGGTTGTTCAGCAGGTCTAGAACTACCCCACCTTTTTCTGATCTATATTGTAATTCAAGTTTTTTAATCTCTATTTCTAATAATTCCAGTTGTTTTTTCGCTTCCTTATTCGTTTGAGCTCTTAAATGTATCAACATTCCTCTGATCATTGTTTAAAGGCATCCCATCGTAACTATGGTTAAAAATCTATTTTTGAGTTTCCTTTGAAGTAATCTCAAATAGTTACCAGATTGGCTTGCAGTATGTTGGTCCTGCAGAATTTATGGGTTCATATGCCAGTTTTTATCCTGTTTTGTAGGTATGTGCATTCCAGTCAAGTGACAGAGTGATAGCAGAGGGGTGAGAAATAACCCTAGATTCGATTGATGAATTAATCATAGTCCGAACCATGTTATCAGAGATTAAGAGATAATAGATTCTAAAGTGTGTTTGGTGAGGGTGGGAGAAAAAAGGTCTAGTCCTGATGCTTAAGTTTCCAGGCATCTTTCGGAGCATATTTATTGCAGATTTTGTATAGTATTTTATGTGTTGGGATGGGCATGCTTTACAGTTAGACAGTCTATATAATGTCATATCAATTGAAAATTTGAAGTCCCCTTAGAACAGAATGAAATCATCTTTGGGGGTTTTGTTCATTGACTAAGTTCCAAAACTTTGTGTCATCGATATTGGGAGTGTAAATGTTAAGTGTGTAATATTCTTGTCCTGCTTTAGCCAATTTGTTGAAAATCCATCCGCCTTCTTTATCTGTGTACATTTCTGAAATTGACATTTTTTAGTATTCTGCTAGGACTGCAAGTACTTCATTCTTTTTGTTAGTAGGAGAACAGAGAACGTCACCCACTAAGTAACCACAGACAATAGTTATTTCTTTTTCCCTAGTTTTAGTTTCTTGTTGGAACATAATACCCCCCTTTAGGTTTATGTAAGTATTCTTCAATTTTCGTTCTTTTTATGCGTTGGATAATCTCTTTGACATTTAAGGATACCAGTTTTAGACCGACACTTGTGTGGCTGACCATGAGACCTTAAGACGAAGGGTAATGACCCCAGGTAGAGTATGAATAAGATAAATTCCATAGGGCATCTGTCAGTACATAAAGAATGGGATTGTTGACCGTCAGCACTTTAAAAGGCCAAGGCAGACAATGCAATTTGGAAGGGTTAGGCTGTAAGTGGTGACAAAATAAAAGGACAGAGTAACGGACCGAAATGCAAAAACAGGAGGGAAAAAGGCGAAATAAATAAAGAAAAGAAAGAAAAAAGAACCTTGGGGGTCCTCCATACCCCTCTATAACTCCCTTTACTTTACTCACCCACCTCCCTGTCTCCGAAATGGGAAATGTATGGTAGGAATAAGGAAGAGAAGCACAACAGAGACAACTCCTCCAGCGCCTCCCCCATCAGAAGGCGAATACATTTTACCTTTGTAAGACAAAGGGTGATCAGAACGTAAACCACCAAACATGAGTTGCAGAAAATGAGAAAATGCTTATCAACACTTGGCAACAAAGACACCATCTGAGTTTGTACTCACGAAAAAAACAGTAGGTGGAATTAGTGAGTAAATATCAAGCGTTCTGTAATCAAACCAGTGTTCTAGTTAATGAAATAAGTTCCAACTATTATGGAACTAGTAAGGTTCTTCTTGTTCTGTGCTCTACAGATAGGAATATAAGTCAGACATTCGTTGAAGTAACCACCAATAGAGCAACAGATGCAGTAGAGTTCTGAAGCAGATTATATAGAATACCAGAATCTAGCTATAACCCGGGTCCGAAGAGCATGACCACTTTACAGGTAAATAAAGATAATATCCGGGTTGGTGTTAGAAGGCGCAAAAGAAGTATACATCCAAATTTGAGGTGTCCGTCTCTAAGTCTTGAAGGTGTTCCAAGAAAGCAAGCAAATCCATGCAGTTGTTGAAAATCTTTGGTTTACCGTTGCAAACAATTCTAAAGTGAGCCAGACCTGCAAAAGAAAATGTGAGGTTCATGTCACCCCACTTTGAGCGAAGAACCAGAAAGCCTTTACTTGGCTGCACTGTGTCCTTTGAGTAATCCTGTGAGATGCTGATGATTTTCTCGCCTTCCCATGAGATGAATCTATGCTTGCACATGAAGTCCAGATTCAGTTTGACATGTTGGTATAGAAGCGGTTTGTATACATTCAGTCTGGGAGACATGAAGGAAAACGGTTACTTAAAACCAGGGTGGCTTCTGTGAAGGCCAGCTAGCCTTCTTACCCAGAATGTCTGGTGCATACCAAAACTCTGCGTGTATTAGAAACAGACCAAAACTGTAACCATGTCAAGACCGTTATGACACTACATTAAATTCACATGGTCCAAATTTTGACCAGTTCCTGTGCAGTATGATAGGCCCACCCATAATTGTGTGGTATTTTTTTTCCATATGGAGTAGTGTGCAAATGCGGAAAAGTAGTACTTTTACTGCTAGTTGCAAGGTCCAGAATGTTCTGTCACATAAATATAAGAAAATTCACTTTTACACGAATAATTAGATTTTTATATAGCATTCTCTGTAACAAAAATTAGTGAGTCCATTCAAGCCCCACCGTCCCGGATCCTGTGGAAAAGTAGATTTTGCCATGTTCTGTGTCCCTACGTGTCATCCATCATATGTTATGTGTGCATGATTAAATATGCATATGCATTCCCTATGTTCGATTAATGACGCAATTACAGTTGTGTCCACCTCTAGTATGCCAGTTTCCAGTTCTCGTGAATACTACGAATATCAGGCCTATGCAAAGCTACGTTGCCACGTTTCTCAGTGTGCACGTTATTCTATTGAAAAGTCCCTGTTTCTAGGCCTCAAAAGGGCCTGGACACCAGATTCAGCTCCTGTCTCCTGAAGCCTCGCTGAGGAGCGATACAGCCCCCACCTGTATCCTCGACCCTTCACTTACTTCCTGCCTCGCAGTGCCCGGCTCACCCTGGCTCTGCCTCTGAGTCTGCCAAGAATATGTTATGATTCCAGTTATCAGTTCAGTCCTCCTTCTCTGCATTCCTAAAGCTACTGAATCGCATCGATAGTTTCCGTCATTGTCTAGCCTTCACGTCTCCACGTTAGAGAAATACTGCATTTAATGATCATTTAATATTCTTCATCACGCACTACATGTAGAATAATGCATGGTCCAGTCTTAGAATCAAGTTAGCCTTTCCCCTCCTGACTTCTAGTTTATATCAACATGTTCTCTAAACATCGGATACTAGATACTGTTTAGGTACATGTCGCCCTGACTCTCCAGACTTCAGTCTCTGCTCCTAGCACAGAGTTCATAGCCCCCCAGCTTCTCCTAGTAACACGTCATTGCTAGTTTGCGCGCACCATCAGGTTAGAGGTCCCGGCTCCTCAGGTAGCCCCCTCCATGGTTTCCGCCCCATTCATGACATATTCTGTTACGTTTGCATCACATGTCTATGTATACGCCCTGTTACACCTCTTTTCACCCTTATCTTTCGCGACTGCTACGCGTCACGCCTTTTGCTCCACCCACTGCTACGCCTATTGCAATGTAATGCTATGTGTTTGCGTTATGTATATATGCCCATGCACTGTTATTAAAAAGTTGTTCCCCTTGTCCCGATCCTGACCCCGGCAGCGCTGCTGGGCCTTGCCATCCTGTATTGCTGTATTAAACCTGCAAAAACTCCTACTACCTCGAATCTTGACTCTTATTTATTGAGCTATCTGTTATTCATTTATGCATTCAAAAATAGGGTATTATTTATTTATTTACCACATAATGGCGCCCGAATAGGGACTTGCCCTTTCCCCACGCGTCGGTGAAGCCACGCCGACCCCCTGACCCTCTGCAGTCGTGACGGAACTCTTCTGCGCACCGGCAGATATTTCTGCTTCAAGTATCCCTCAGGCCCACGGAGGAGACGGAGGAGGCGGTCCAGCATCCAGACGAGATGGTGGAGGAACGCGGCGAGTCCCGACCAGAGCCCAAGCCGAGAGTCCAAGGTCCGAGGTATCCGGAGGCCCACCTGTAACAGAAGTCCGAAGTTCGTCCGTCCGGCGTCCAAGCAGTCCCGTCCAGTCTGAGGCCTTCCGTTCTTGCTGCCCGGTGAGTACCATTACTGGGGTAGTATCTAGACAGGGTCAATTTAATTGACTCTGGTCCGTGGGTTGGTGGTACACAGACCCACAAACGAAGTGTCCACTTCGGTGGATGCGGGTCCTGACGTGTCTCTGTATGAGACCGGTAAGTTTCGTACTGTTTCAGCAGTGCATCTAGTTCCTGTTCTAGTCAGTTCTGTTCTCGAGAAAATTCATGTATTCTGTGTTCTGTATTCCAGGTAGTATTCTGTTCGAACTGTTATTTTTAAATGTTCTTCATGTATTTTAATCTCGTGGTATGAATGGGGAATAAGTATCGTGTTCATTGTGTATTGTATTGTGTCTAGATTACAGTCCAGTCATGCCCTTGTTTTCTAAGTTACGCCAGTTAAAAACTAGAAAGGGTCTGCTGGAAGCAGCAGTTCCTGTCCCGCCTAGGGACAGTCCAGGTCATTTTATGTATCAGAAGCATGGCATAAGCGCCATACTGTATCTAGATTTATGGGTAGATTATACCAAACAGTTAGAAGAAAAGTATAGATGGCCCGTATCGGGTACATGGGATGCCGAGTGCATCATGCGAGTAGAAGAGGCATTATGGAAAAAGAAAGCCAGACAGTCACAGAAAGATGCCATCGAGTTATGGCGCAAAGAAGCTCATAAAAGAACTGAAAAAGAAATCAGAAAGTCAGAATTAAGTAGAGAATCCTTGGAACGAGCCCATGAAAAAGAACTAATCGAGATAGGTGAACAAGTCAAAGCCGAACAGTCAGACAGACAGAGGCATGCCCTTATTAGGGGTATGTATCCTCTCCTTGCCGAGGGCTTGCCAAAAGCGACCCCAGAGGCATCCAGTAATTTCCCGCCACCATTAGTTCCGACCAAGCTACGTCACAAACCGACCGCAGCTGATATTTTTATTTCGTCCTATTTGGACGACACAGTCCCAGAATATGCAAATCCTGTTCGCGCTCCGCCAGTCCCTGTAAATCAGGCACTTCCCGCTCCTCCAGACACCGGAGTACCTGTTATGGTACCCCCGGTCCAGCCTGCCATACAAGTCCAGCCTACATTTCCATTTCCCACTCTGCCAGGACGAAGAGCCTCAGTAGACGACTCTAGTTTAGGGGCCGCAGGGGGAGGTACTCCTCAAACCCCGCCGCCACACAAGCGTTTAACGACAGCCGAATTACATATACAAGCATCACAGCGTACGCCCAGGCATCAGACTGTAGCAGAAATAAGAAAATCCCTTGCCGAATGCGGCTATGATCCAGTCCCAGGCGAGGATAATATGGTTTTATATTCATTCCGTGTAAGAAAGGTGGCCGAGTATCTAGTCACCTTACCGAATATGAAAGAAGATCTAGACAGAATATATCGCTTCATCCGTACAGGGGATGATCCAGAAAGCATTGGCGAGGCCATGTCTCAAAGGAAAGCTGAGACCCAGCTCATGATATTAAAGTTTCTGATCAATTGTCTAATAAGAGAACAAGATTACCCGTCTAAAGATCCGGCTGAAATGAAAACCCTGACAAGGTGGAGTGATAATATAGCCGAGGGTAAGCACAAGACCGTCGGTGCTATGGAGAGTATGTACAAGAAAATCCGTAAAGAAATAATAAAGTTACACGAACAGCGTAAAGCAGCACAAGTAAGCCAGAAAGAAAGTAACTCTGATCCTGAAGAGTTAGACGACGAGAATCCTGACAGAATAGCGTATGTAGGAAAATCTAGATTTCCAGATGGCCATTTACGCCTAGAACACAAGTCTATTTTTCATCATCCAGCACCAGAACAAGGTTCTCTAGAACAAGTGTTTCAAGCTACCGATCACATTCTGAAATCACGAATCGGTTACAGTGAGTTAAGTACCATGCATGAACAAGAACTAGCCCGATCAGCAGTCCGATGGATTACTGATTCTACCACTTTTCCAGACGAAATAGTGGCACAAATGTTTCTGAAAATGCCCCCAGCCGAGCAACGACTGGCGGGTATGTATATGATTCAGCACCTCATTACATTGTATGAGGGTCAGCACTCTGATCCAGGTCCGTTACATGATATCCTGAACGAGTTACTCCAGTATAGATGGAAAGGTTTAGGTACCGACTTAATTAGTATCATTCTAGAACAGCGTCACAAATATAGAACGTTTATGAATCCGCGTTTTGTTCATGTCTCACCCCCCGAAAGTAAACCATTTTATATAGAGAGACAGAATCCGTTACGAGAAGTCCACCCAGTTAGAGGAACGGGTGGCGAACTAGAACGAGTGTTTGTTTACACTCCGATTACAAAGATGGAACTCCTAGAGATGAAGAAATTAATTCCCTGTCATGATAAAGATCCAGCAGGGTTCCATAGAGAATTAAAAGACATGCTCCGTATGGGAGAATACACGTATCCAGATATAATTAAAATGTTAAAGGTTCTGCTGCCCGCAGGGGTGTATGAAAAGCTCAAGGAAAAAGAATGGGAGGTGGGAGAGAAAAAGATCGATTGGGCAGTTCTAGAAGCTGAAGACAAGGCACGAGTACCAGGTACCGGTCTTGGAGCAAAATGTAAAGAATTACCAGAATTATTAATACAAGTTTTACCTAGATTATTGACAACTAGAAAAGAAGACTGGGATGCAATCTCAGCCTGTAAACAGAAACAAGACGAAGATATTAGTGATTTTTATTCCAGATTTGAGAAATGTTTTAGCATCAACAGTGGCCTCAAGACAAGTAGTGAGTCATACCCTCACCTTTTTGTTACTAAATTAGTCGAGAATTCAAGTCCACAAATTAAAAATCGAGTTTTGAAAGTCGAAAGTACCTGGCAAGCTAATACCCCGTCCCAGATGTTGCAGATGCTCCAATACCACCAGAATAGGATCAGGGAAGAACAGGAACACGAGAGAAAACGTATGAAAGACACGAAAATGAAAGTACTAGTTGCACAATCTGTTCCTCAAGACAGTCAGAAGAGGGGTCCGAATCAAGCCAGTCATCCTGCAGCTCCCGTTAAAGGGAACTGCAATTATTGTAAACAGCCAGGTCATTTTATAAACGAGTGTGCAGTTCTGAAACACAACATAGCTACTGGTAAGACTAAAGAAAGACCACGTCCGCCTAGACAAGAACAAGTTTCACAGATTCCTCAGCCACAGAATGCACCACAGACAGTTACCGCACCGCAGCCCATCGCTGCAACACAGCACGTTACACAGCAGATGTACCAGTATGCACAGTCTGAGTATCCAGAGTACCAACAGTATTCATGAAACAGCCTAGAGAGGGAGGTAGGCTTGCCTCTCATCGAGATACCTGTAGATCAAGAAGGTCCCTATGTTCACAGTCAAGTATTAGGGAAAGACAGAAAGTTTTTGATTGATACAGGGGCAAGTAGGACCACAATTAGTCACGCCGAAGTTCCAGGGGCTCCGCTCTCAGGCTCAAGAAATGTTTCCCTTGGATTTTCAGGAAAACCCATTGTAAATGAAATATCAAAGCCAGTTACTCTAGAAGTAGGTCCATTGTCCCGCACTACTGATCTGTTACTTACTAAGTCATGTCCAGAAAACCTATTAGGCATTAAAACACTGAAGGAGTTAGGTGCAGTTATATGCTGTTCCCCAGAGGGAATACGATTGTTCCTACGTGACTTTAAGGGTCACTATGTATTATGAGATTTTGATTCCAGATTGTCTAATGTCCCGCAGCATCTATGGGCGCAAGGTCCAACTGATGTTGGTTATATGCAAATCACACCCTATCGTGTGACTCTCAAGCCAGGTGTAGTGTTACCACGAATCAGACAGTACAGATTGCCACCTGAGGCTGTAGCAGCCTTATCCAAAATTATTGACGAGCTCATGGCTCAAGGAGTGGTTGTAGAAACTGACTCCAATGTATGCAATTCTCCGATCATTCCAGTCATGAAACGTACTGATCCAAATGCACCCCCAGTATATCGATTAGTGATTGACCTACGAGAGCTTAATAAATGTATTATTCCTCAGTACCCAGTCGTTCCAGATATCTCTTCCCTATTGACAGCCATTGATTCCGAAGCCACGTTCTTTACTGTAATCGACCTCAAGAACGCGTTTTTCAGTGTCCCTATTCATCCAGACAGCCAGTTCCTTTTCGGATTTTGTTTAAATGGAAGGAGCTATATGTTCACACGCGCTCCTCAAGGTTTCACAGAAAGCCCTAGCATTTACAGTCAAGCACTTAAAAGACAACTAGACAACATTCACATGCCGACTGACACTGCCCTGCTCCAGTATGTCGATGATCTTCTGATCACAGCCCGTTCTGAACGTGCTTGCGAGCGAGCATCCCTTACAGTCTTGTATTTCCTAGCCGAGATGGGGCACAAGGTGTCCCCTTCGAAGCTTCAATTCTGTGTCCAGCAAGTGGTCTACTTAGGACACTTACTGTCCAAGAGGGGTAGGCAGTTGACACCAGACCGTATCCAGTTAATAGCGAGTCTTCCTCAGCCCAAGACCCAGAAGGAGGTACGTGCTTTTATCGGCCTTACTTCTTACTGCAGACAATGGATTCCTCAGTATGCATTTCTAGCCAAGCCACTGATACAGTTAACGACACAGGAGGCAGCCGTATCGACTGTCCTCCCTTGGACATCTGAACATACACTTAGTTTCAATGAGTTAAAGAAAGCCCTATGCCAGGCTCCAGTTCTAGCTACACCGAACTACAGTAAGCCTTTTACACTTTTCGTCACTGAACGCGAAGGTACAGCATTATCTGTTCTCACACAAGATCAAGCAGGACAATACAAGCCCTGTGCTTATTTTTCGAGCACATTAGATCCTGTAGCCCAGGCTCTGCTTGCGTGCCTCAAGTCAGTTGCAGCCACAGCACTAGCTATCAGACAAAGTGATTCCATAGTATTAGGACATACCTTGACAGTACAAGTTCCACATTCCGTGGAAGTTCTTTTAAACCGAACACAAACTCAGCACCTGACAATTGCACGTTTAACAGGTTATGAATTGACACTGTTCCAGCCACACATAGAAATCAGACGCTGCAACATCCTGAACCCTGCTACACTGTTACCATCAGTTACTCCGAATTCGGCCACACATGACTGTGTGGAAGTAGTTAACATTATGACCAAGCCAAGACAAGATCTGACAGATATTCCGTTACCAGACCCCGACCTGACACTTTATGTGGATGGTTCATGTATGAGAACAAGTACAGGAGAACTAGTCGCCGCGTATGCAGTGACTACTGACACTGAAGTTATTGAAACACACCGTATTGACACCCTGTCCGCTCAAGCAGCAGAGCTAGTTGCTCTGACACAAGCCTGCATACACGCCAAGAACTTGAAAGTTAATGTTTACACAGATTCACGCTACGCATTTGGAGTTGTACACGACTTCGGAGTGCTCTGGCAAGAGAGAGGTTTCATGACTTCTCATGGAACCAAGATTCAGCATGGTCTCCTTATTCAAGCTCTGTTAGAGGCCATACATTTACCGACATCTATCGCTATCATGAAGTGCAAAGCACATACGAAAGTTACTGACACCATTTCTCAAGGTAACGATCTAGCAGATCGCACAGCCAAGCTTACAGCACAGACTCTAGACATTCCAGTTAACATGACACACACTCCAGATCCGATTACATGTATGACAGTTAAGGACCCTACACAAGATGTCATAGATATCCAGTTACATGCTACTCCCGAAGAAATCAAGAAATGGTCCGAACAAGGAGGGGTCCAGACAGATCAAGGATGGTTAACGAAGGGTAGAGCCACATGGTTTCTCCCCGACTCTATGGTTCAAGTCATTATTAATACCGCACATAGTCCAGCACATTTAGGAGAAAAAGCTATGTTAGACAGTATCCAGAACATCTGGTTCAACAAGCATTTACGAGCTGCAGCCAAGCAGAAAGTCCGTACCTGTATGATATGTTGTCAGTTTAATCCAGGTAAAAGTGTCCCGGTGGAACAAGGTGGATTCCAGCCCCCTGACCACCCTTTTGAAGTCCTCCAGATGGATTATATTCAGATGGAGCGATGTCGAGGTTTCAAGTATGTCCTTGTAGTTGTATGCGCTTTGTCCAGGTGGACAGAAGCATATCCAGTCCCAGATTACACAGCCGCGACCACTGCCAAGCAGTTGGTTCGTGAGTTCTTCCCCCGTTATGGACTCCCTAGAGTCGTATATTCTGACAACGGCCAGCCATTCTCATCTGAGTTGATGAAGCATGTTTCCCTTTTGTTGGGGTACCAGTGGAAGTTTCATTGTGTACGCCATCCTGAAGCAGCCGGTCTCGTAGAGAGACATAACCAGACTCTGAAAATCCGTATTGCAAAAGTGTGTAAAGAGAAAGGTGTGGACTGGCTAGTAGCTCTGCCAGTCGCTTTATTTTATATGCGCATGGTCGCACATTCCAGATCAGGTCTGTCCCCGTATGAGGTCGTTTTCGGCCGCCCCCTAACATGTGGGGTACTCCTAGACCCCGAAGTATTACCGATGTTTCAAGTAATATGCTGACAGATTACCTAGCTTCCTTGATGTCTGCCCTCAACTCTTGTCGTTCACAGGTTGCCGCCGCATTTCCAGACAATACCGAGGTGGCACCGCATGAAATCGTTCCAGGATCCATGGTTCTTGTCCGCAATTTTGACCGCTCAAGTCCGCTGGAGCCACGCTGGAAGGAGCCCCGACAGGTCCTCCTCGCCACCCGTACAGCCGTGAAGTTGGAGGGTCGCAAAGGCTGGGTGCACCTTTCACATATAAAAAAGTTTTATGGACTGAAACCCGTCTCAAAGAACATTTCCCAGGATTTGAAGGATTGCCAAAATATTGTTCTCAAGGACTGTCCCGCAAAAGACATTGCTACAAACCCTCCCCTGTTAGAGAAAACTCCGCAACAGGAGTATAAGTTGAAACTCCGGTCTAGTAAAATAAGTCAGCCAGTTTGATTGTCTAAGTCCTCCCCTAGGTGAAACGGTTAAACTGTTTCTGACATGTATAAAATAGACCCCCATAGTGAGAGAGTTAGTCAAAACTCAATTCGATGTATCGTTTTTCTATGTTTCATATTGTTTCTCAGCATTATGATTTCCTGCACCAGTTATGCATTTTTCTTGTATTTCCCAGTTCTTCATGTAAATAAGTCTGCTAATGCTACAGTAGAGCACACGTTTAGTGATCTGCCTCCTCATGAACTCTCTTACCGCCTCGCTATGAAAAATAATTCTTTCATCCGCATGTTACATTACTCACATCAGACCAGCAATGCCACTAATTGCTGGGTGTGTGGTCGACTCCCCCCTTTCCAGATACCGAAGGGAGTTCTGCCACTTTTTCCTTATCCATTTTCACATAATGGTTCGTGTGGAGCATGGTCCACGTTAACGTCATCCTCAACAGATATGTCTTTTCTTAACAGTACATGTTTTCCAGACAAGCAAGGTCTTCCCCACAGAACCGGGTTAGATCTAGAAAATGAAGTGTATAATTTAGGTAACTATTCTTCGAATTTCATGGTCCTGAATGTTCAGTCTGATACTACTCCAGACTTACCTGCTATTTCAGTATTACCAGTTAAAGGCGAATTATGTGTCCGAAATAATGGTTCTGTACACGTAGGACATAGTGATTGTACTACTATTGTCAAGTATAGTGACAGTGGGAAATCCATTTTCAAAGCTTCACGTCATTCTTATTTTATTTGTGGTCAAACTGCATATGTTCGTCTGCCCCTCGATTGGGAGGGAACCTGTTACATTGCCTTCCTACTGCCACCAGTTTTCCTAGCCCCACCTGATTATCATAGAAACACACATCTAGTACACATTAGACATAAAAGGGAGTCCCCAATTGTCGATTATACTGAAACTGCTCTAGAACAGTATACAGATTTTAACAGAGGTTTCTTTTTCTTTATAGGACCTATCCAGAATAGTAAGCTAATCCGTAGGTTAACCAGAACCCTCGAAGCTGTAGTAAATGAGACTGCCTCTGCTCTAGGTAATTTAACTGAAGAGCAATCTGCTATGAGATTTGTCGTTTTACAGAATCGTCTCGTCCTTGACGTCATACTGGCCGATAGGGGCGGGGCCTGTAGAGTCATCGGATCTAGTTGCTGCATTTTCATTCCAAATAACGCGCCGTCTGTTTATTCAGCTATAACCAGACTCCATAAAATTGCCCATCTGTTACACCAAGATCCAGGCACCTGGACATGGTCCGGTTGGTTCTGGAATATAATTTCCGCCTGGGGATGGAAAGTCTTGTCCTTTCTAGGTATCGCAGTAGCGATCATATTCAGCTGCTGCCTCTGTATACAATGTGGCCCTGCGATTTGCGGCATTTGTGCTACCTCTTGTATTCCTAGTCCCAAGCCCCGTTCTAAATCCCGTTCCAGGATCATTCGAGACGAGCAAATGATACTGTATGAAATGATAGATGGTATCATGAATATTGATGTTTCCTGATGGAATCGTAGTGACAAGGAGGGAATGTGGAAAAGTAGATTTTGCCATGTTCTGTGTCCCTACGTGTCATCCATCATATGTTATGTGTGCATGATTAAATATGCATATGCATTCCCTATGTTCGATTAATGACGCAATTACAGTTGTGTCCACCTCTAGTATGCCAGTTTCCAGTTCTCGTGAATACTACGAATATCAGGCCTATGCAAAGCTACGTTGCCACGTTTCTCAGTGTGCACGTTATTCTATTGAAAAGTCCCCGTTTCTAGGCCTCAAAAGGGCCTGGACACCAGATTCAGCTCCTGTCTCCTGAAGCCTCGCTGAGGAGCGATACAGCCCCCACCTGTATCCTCGACCCTTCACTTACTTCCTGCCTCGCAGTGCCCGGCTCACCCTGGCTCTGCCTCTGAGTCTGCCAAGAATATGTTATGATTCCAGTTATCAGTTCAGTCCTCCTTCTCTGCATTCCTAAAGCTACTGAATCGCATCGATAGTTTCCGTCATTGTCTAGCCTTCACGTCTCCACGTTAGAGAAATACTGCATTTAATGATCATTTAATATTCTTCATCACGCACTACATGTAGAATAATGCATGGTCCAGTCTTAGAATCAAGTTAGCCTTTCCCCTCCTGACTTCTAGTTTATATCAACATGTTCTCTAAACATCGGATACTAGATACTGTTTAGGTACATGTCGCCCTGACTCTCCAGACTTCAGTCTCTGCTCCTAGCACAGAGTTCATAGCCCCCCAGCTTCTCCTAGTAACACGTCATTGCTAGTTTGCGCGCACCATCAGGTTAGAGGTCCCGGCTCCTCAGGTAGCCCCCTCCATGGTTTCCGCCCCATTCATGACATATTCTGTTACGTTTGCATCACATGTCTATGTATACGCCCTGTTACACCTCTTTTCACCCTTATCTTTCGCGACTGCTACGCGTCACGCCTTTTGCTCCACCCACTGCTACGCCTATTGCAATGTAATGCTATGTGTTTGCGTTATGTATATATGCCCATGCACTGTTATTAAAAAGTTGTTCCCCTTGTCCCGATCCTGACCCCGGCAGCGCTGCTGGGCCTTGCCATCCTGTATTGCTGTATTAAACCTGCAAAAACTCCTACTACCTCGAATCTTGACTCTTATTTATTGAGCTATCTGTTATTCATTTATGCATTCAAAAATAGGGTATTATTTATTTATTTACCACAATCCCCCCGGATGTCTAGTTTTCAGAAATGTCTGGGATTGGTTGGTTTGGCTTGGTGCCAGATGACCCAGTGGGGGATGGGGGAGGGTGGTTAAAATCAGTACTTAAGGGGTTAATTAACCAGTGTGAAGTACATCAGACACACACACAGTGGAGACAATTCAAAAGTATATATCAAAACACACACTCCGCTTTTAATGCTAAGACTATAGACTGCAAAGCATTAAAAGCGAGAACGCTGTCTGTATGGAAAAATTAGGTAGATGATTCCTTTAACCAAGAATTTTCAACTTTTTGTTAAACTAATATCTCTAGACGGGGACCGGAGCTATAGACTAGAAGAGACTTAACAGATCTTCCCTTCCGAGAGGGAGCAGGACTGGCAGTGTGTGGAGAAAGGCTGGTAGTGTGCATGATTGGCAAGCATTGTGCTGAGCAGGCTGGTGGTGTGCACTGCTGGTTGGCCATGTGCCAGGTGGAAGTGTGCAGAGGTGGCTGGGCACCAGAGTGCCTTGAGGTCTGGCAGTGAGCAGGGCTGGCATTCACCATTTAGGACTGGCAGAGCACTAGGCTGCCTTCAGTGCTGACTGTGTATAGGACTGGCAGAATGTGTTCAAGCCTGGCAGAGTGCTAGCTGCCCTCAATGCTAATAGTGTGCAGGGTTGTTCAGTGTTAAGGACCATATTTATGACACAGTAACGCAACACAACGCAGCGCAGCACAGCAAGTCCCCTTGCTGTGCTGCGTCACAGGGAAAGTGCAGAAATGCACCGTATTAAAAGAATTGGATGCATTCCTGTATTTGTCCCTGCGATGGTACCGTTTTGGCAGCCTATCACCAAACCAATGCAGGCAACCATTCCCCCATGCCACAAGGGTGCCTGCATTGCTGACAGGACTGTCTTTGTTCTGGGACACCTTCCTGCACAAAAACAATCCTGAGAGACAAATTTCTTATGTTTACCAGTACTGGTAAATCTGGGAATGCATCAAAAACCTTGTGAGTTGCATGGGAACACCCACGCAACACCCATGGAATGCCTCTCTGGGACAGAGGAAGGCAACACTGCGATTTGCGCTGCGTTGCTTTACTCAAGATTTATAAAGCCACACAGGGTCCCTCAAGGTGGACTTGCGTGGATCATAAATTGCTTTTTTGTGTTGTGTTGCTCTTGCACCAAGTTGCGTGGAGCAAGAGCGACACAACGAGGTTCATAAATATCCCCTAAGTAGTAAGTGTTAATGCTAAGTGTACGCAAGCTCCCATTGTGATTCAAACTAAAGCAACACAATTCTGCTTTATTGACATGATTTGATGTACCAGCATTTCAAAGCTCATTTTTTTACAAATTAATTTCAATGTGAGGCATTTATATAGTAGCTCTAGACGGAGAGCCTGATTACGAGTATGGCGATCTTGAGACAACCATACCGTCAGTAGTGGTCTGACCGCCGCCCCCTCGGCGGTCCACCTGCCCGAATATCTTAGATCCTGTGGTGGCAGCAGTGGGGAAAGCAGCGCTCCATGGCAGCGGTGCCGATGCCTGCACCGCTGTGCTGATTACGACCTGCCTTTCCGCCGACCTTTTCATGGCGGGGACCCCGCCATGAAAAGGTTGGCAGAAAGGCAGGAAAAGGGGCCATAAACAGGGCCTCAGAGCCATTTTGCCAGTTGGGGACAGAGCTCTGTTCGCACTGTCATGCGTGCCCTATGTGCCATGCATGACACGGTGCATGGTACACAGTGCACCCAAAGTGCAAGTGGCACTTCCCTGCTGCGGCATATGATGCAGTCTCTTTCTATGAGCCGAAGCATACCGCCACCGCAACACTGCCAAGCCGGCAGTAAGGTCACATGTGGCAGTCAGGATGCTGACGGATTGGCGGTGTTCTTCTAACTGCCGCAACACGGCGGTCTGGCGGTCCGGCCGCCAAACTCTTAATCGGAGCCAGAATGTAACAAAGGAGAAATAAAGAGGATCCTATGGTTCCTGCTGTGCAGTTCACATACGCTGTTAAGGCTTGGTGGGGTGGGCAGTGTCCTGCCTTTGTAGAGCACAAGGCACCCTTGACTGTTAACAATGCACATGGCTAGGAGTCAGCAAGTCTGCCTTCTTTGCTGGCAGTGGGCAGGACTGGCAGAGGGGAAAGCTGCTGTAAGAGAGTGGCAGTGCCCAGAATGACCGACTGTCCCTTGGAGGGCCGGTAGTGCACAGGGCTGGTAAAGTGCAATGCAGCATTCAGCGCTGGCAGCAGTGCAGAGGGCTTGTGCAAGGCTGTCTTCAAGGCTTGCAGATGGTGCCCATGGCTGGCAGTGCACAGGACTAGCAGAGTACATACAGTCTTCTTGGCACACATGGCAGGGGTGCATGTGCTGATCTCCTTTTACAGAAGGCTACCTGGGCATACAGTTTGTCAATGTGGACAACTGCCTGTAGATCTGGTATGAGGGGCTGCCCATGTGCAAAGCTGCATGTGGGGATCTCTATGCACAAGATAAGTCAGTGTGCAGGGTCTATGCACAGCTTGCCATGGACACCGCCTCCCATGCACAGGGGCACCACACACCAGAGTGAATAACTGCTGTTTTGGGTGCATTGGTAATCCAACATCTTGTACATGCGCTCTTGTGGTACAGAGCACCATAAAGCATTATATTGATTTACTTGCCAGCAAAATTGTGCTGATTGGGCAGCGTGGTACCATTAGTAAATTTATGCCGCAGTATTCAGAGCTAGTCCCAGACTGGAGACAAATGGATCTGGCTTTGCGTTGAATCATAGGTGTGTTTGCACCAGCATTACACGTGTTATTGGGGTCTCACTCTGCATTACAGTGCTGTTTAGAGCTGCAGTCACGTTGACTTTCAGTGAAAACCCCCACTGCGTGCAAAAGTTGATTTTTGCCATCATTTGTGTCACTTTGCGTCACGCAAGCGCCAGTGCACAACTTGATTAAACCATGGCCTGAGTCTTACAGCAAAGACAGCATTAGTCAGAGTATGGCAGGAGGCAGATATCGAAACAGGAAAAGGTGCAGGGAGAAGGCGAGAGAGAGCAAAAGAGAGAGAAAGAGTGCAAGAACTCTCTTCAATACAAGGAGAAAGATTGGGAAAGTAGGAAAGAGGTGGATGAGAGGAAATTGTGAGTTTCCTTCGTTGGTTGTACTTACTACTGAATATGGACCCCAACAATATCGAGATAAAGTAATACTAAGGGAAATATTTTGAGGGGAAAAATATCGAAAGTTAAATGCAAATAGGGAAGTACAGATTTACTGTTCCTAACTCTACATCTATGTACCTTGAAGATATATGTACTGCATAGGTACATATATGTGGAGTTATGACATATCTGTGGAGTTATGTAAAAAGGAAATCTAGATTTATTTACTTGTCAATATATTTTTTTATATTTTGTTCTCATTATTCTGTCCCACCCATATTGTGGGTTGGATATTCAGGGTGCACCCCCCCCCCCTTCTAAGCCTTAACCGCATCGCTGCGGCGGCTTTTCCCGCTGTGCGCGGTAATTTTCACCGTTACATGACGAGCTCAGCTCGTCATGAGCGCACGGCAGGTTACGGCAGGCACGTCACGGCAGGTTACGCTCATGACGAGCTGAGCTCGTCATCAGCCTGGAAGGGGTTAAATAACCAACATGAATCATTCAATCAATCAATCAGTAGATTTGTAGAGCGCTTCTTGTCACCTGTGAGAGACATAACCTGTCTCTGTTCTCCCACCAAGAAGAGAAGTACAGAGATACTAGGGAGGTGAGTTTATAAACTACAGGCAAGAACAGAGCTGGATATCGGGCAAAAAGAAAAGTCAACGGCGTTCTGCACCCATCTCACCCCAAACACTTTGTGGTTTAATGGGCAGCTCCGTTATATTAAAATATCAATGTTATACGAGCAGTCGGTCCTCATTGGTGCAGCAGGTGCAGTGGCACCAATCCCACTTGAGTGACAATCCACTGCAGCTGAAATATGGTTACTTTTTACCAGCCAATGGGCAAAAGGGAGGGTTGTGGGAGGGGTGCTCGGGGTTTATTGTCCTTGCTTGCGTTCGGGTCCAAGGTACTCTTGGGCCCAGATCCTGAAAGACGCCAGGCAACGCAGCGCGGCACAGCACCCAAAAATGCTGCGCTGCATTGCGTGACAGGCAAAGAGCAGGAGAGCGCCATAGTCACAGAGATATGGCCCACTCCTCCTCTCTCCCTACTGCTTATGCTAATTTCAGTTGCCGTGCGCCAAGCACACACCTTAACACCATAGCGCTCGGGTGCTTGCCTGAGTATAGCGTAGGTTTTGTGCAGGAAGGGAACGCTTCTTGTAAAAAATACTATGCCTAGACAAGTTTAAAAGCTGTTCCTACTTTGTATGTGTTCTGTGCAGTGCAGCATGAATGCAAAGTCATAAAAGCACAGACAAATGAAAACATTTCTCTGTTTAACGCCTGCTTTTAAGATGTGTTAATTTTTGGCACCGAACCCTTCCTACCAATGTTAGTGGATAGGGTTTAGTGTCAAAAAGCATGGGTGCTTGCATAGGGACACCCATGTTACACCCCCTTGACGCAAAGTAACGCAAAGCAGCATTTTGCGTTGCTATGCATTACATTTATATACAAACCAACGCTAATACCAATTCGCGTTGGTTTGTCAATCCCAAAATTTGTCGGGTTTGCGTTGAAAAAGTAATGCTATCCCGACGCTAATCCTTTGATTATCTGGGCCTTGGTATGCCGCTCTGTAAAACCTTGTTTTGTGACTACTGAAGGAAAGTATGAGTTGTTACCTGGTGCATATCTGGGCACCCCACTGTGCTGCTTCCCATGGTGACTGAGGAAGCACACAGTCCGCATTTACTAAGAGTCAGGCAATGCATGGAGACCTGCAGCACGCATCGAGTGAACTGCAAAAAAATATGCCGCACCTTATATATTAAATGTTGGGTGCTCGCGCTACAAATGCGACATCTGTGTGACGCGAAACACAAATTAACATTGTGCCACGATGAAAAGGCGCTTTGGATTCAGGCGCATCCTCCAGTACAAATTTCTATGTGCACACACCCGCCAAAAAGCTCAATTGCGTACTATATGGAAATCTGTGGAAATGCTGTATGCATGGTATGTCAAGCAATTTGTTTGCCATCTTATTAACCATTGTTTTAGCCTGTATAAATTTGGAGCTAAAATTCCATGCGAAACCAGGAAATGTACGTTGTTATAACACATGCTTTTACTACGCATGCCTTTACAACGCAGGTTTTTCAACGCAAGTCGTTACAACGACATGCGTTGGGGGGGTGCTGGATAGTGAATAGTTTAATTTACTATTCCAACTCCAGTCCCCGTGGATAGTAGGGAAGGTGTTGGATAGTAAATTAAACTATTACCTATCCTAGAGCGCCCTCCAGCGCAATTCGTTGTAATGACTTGCGTTGAAAAACCTGCGTTGTAAAGGCACTGCGTGGTAAAAGTTACGTCGTAAAGGATGTTTCCCGAAACCAGGTAAGGGTACTTTGCGTGGCGTTGGTTTATCTGGCTTTGCATTGCATCTTGGGGATGTTTGCCCTGTTCCTGCCCCATTCCACCCATTTTGCAAAAATGATCAGAGGTATCACACCATGTGCAACAAATGCTGTTCAGCACTGCACCTACGTATGTAGCACATGTTTGCGTCAAGGGAGCATCTCTGCTAAACCTTAGTAAATCTGTGCCTTGGTCACAAATGTGTGCTGCATCTGCATCCTGCCTGGGTTGTTGCTCACCTTTTAGTCCACCACTGACGTATTATTTATTATTTGACCTGTTTTTCCTGCATCCCCATCCGCAATCTCAGCGTCTGTTTAAATCATTATTTCTGAATTGACACATTTTGTTCTGCTCTCCCCCCTCCTTCTCCAACCCTGCAAAAGTCCCGTGTCATCCGTCAACTGGTACATGTCGCATTTTAAATATTTGCACTAATGCACCGCAGAGAAATACTGTTTAAAGAGAGAGTGTGAGTACATAAGTGGATCAGTGTACAGACAATGGAGGGACACAAACATTGGAGGTGACCTGTCATGCACCAGCGGCAGGAAGATGAATCGAACCTGAAGAAGAATGGTTTAAACAGTGAAAAATACATCATGTCACCAGTGCTTAGTTTGTAAAAGGCCGAAGTTTTGTTCAGAAACCTGCGGCCAGCACTATCCTAGGTCTGGATGCTGAATATCAAGCTTGCGTAGTCTTAATTCCACCTCATGCCTCTTTCATCTACCACCAGACACTCACTGCCTCTTTATCTGTCTCTTGTAGCTTCTTTTTTAAACCTGATTTCTCCCTTTCTCACTGTGTTGCGGTCTTTTTCTTTCTCCTTCTTTTCCCCTTGTGTGTTTTCCTTCTCTTTCTTTGGATCAAGGTTTCTTAAGGAAAAGTAAGTGCTGGTTCCCAAAAACGAGTGCTGGTGCAACCCACCTGCAGCCACTAGGCTAAAATGATGTACTGTGTGTAGTATGTATGGTGTGAGAGCTGTGCCTGTTGTACAATCATTGAAGAAAAACAGAGGGATCTGGCTTCTGTGAAGAGAAATTGTTCTCTCAAATTTCACTGAAACACCTGGGCCTAGTACAACACAGGCAGCAGCAGTGCAAGTTTCCCACATAGAACTGCTAGAATGTGCAGCAGTAGTGAAAGCAACACACATACACCATACCTGCCAACTCACACGGTGCCACCGTGTGTCACATCATTTGGGTTGTGAAGAGAAATTGTTCTCTCAAACTTCACTGACACACCTGGAACCGCAGCACAGGCAGCAGCAGTGCAAGCTTCCGACACAGAACTGCTAGAATGTGCAGCAGTAGTGCAAGCAACACACACATACCAAACCTGCCAACTCACACGGTACCACCGTGTGACACATCATTTCAGCTCTCTTCACACGGTCACCTGAAGAGGAGCCGAAATCACATGGTGGTTGGCAAGAGGAACTGGAAACCACTCAAAAGTGTGGATTTCCAGCCCCTAACGGCTTTAGAGCAGTGCGACTGGTGCGGCCCCATTGGGCGCTGACTTGTGGAGGGGGGCGCTGTGACCTCAGGGGGATGCTGTGTTTAGCAATATCTTATGATAGGAGAGATGAGGGGCACTTTTGCAGGTGGTAGTGAAAGAATCTGAGGAGGTGGTCATTGGACGAGGGGGCGCCAAAAGTGATTGTCGCACCGGGTACCACCAGCGCTAATGCCGGCCCTGTCTGTAAGCAGCGGCTATCCATTAGGAGGTGTGGAAAAACCCCAGGACTTTGTCAGGAGGCCCAGCAACAGGGGCGGCCTTAGGCATGTGCAAACTGTGCACCTGCACAGGGTCGCCAAACCCCAGGGGCCGCCACAACAATATATATCCTTAATATAATAATCCTCTGAGGATGGATACATATTTGCGTGGCGGCCCCTGGCAGGGATTTGGCAGCCTCCGGCTCTGTTCCACTTCCAAACACCCTGACCCCCCTGTCGTGTCCTGAGACAGTCTAGTGGTTGGGGGCGGAGCTGCGGGTAGGAACAGGAATAGGAGGGACAAGGACCGAGGGGCAGTTAGTAAGGTGACACAGGAGAATAAAGAGGTGTCCACTTACCCCTGGCTCCGTGTTGTTCTTAGCGGGAGCGCGACACTGGCGACGAGGGTGGGATCGTGAATCCCCTTGCGCATCACCGCTCAAACCCTGCCGCCTGCACGCGGCCACAAACACAGAGCCTGCAGCACTCGCCGAGACGGAGCGCGGGAGCGCACAAAACAGCCCGAGCCCGAGCCCGCCTGCTGCCATACAACGGCCGGTGATCACCGGCCCACGCCCGAAGGAAGACAAGTCCTAGCGGTAAGAAAAATGAAACCAGAAAGGGCGCGAAAAAGGAGGAGCGCCTGGCGATCGGCTCACTATGCCCAAAAGTGAAGGGGTGAGTCCCAAATGCCAAGAGTCAACCTGTTTAATAAGCCGAGTTTGCAAACAGTGTCAGCCACCCAGCAGAGACATAAAAGAGACAAGGACATTGCAAAACACTGATTTCAGTGGAAGCCACCTGTCTCGAGCGGCGGCCATCTTAAAGTCAGGCGCCGGCCATAGGCCCCCATTGAATTTTATGCATCGGCCATGTTAGGGTCAGGCAGCTGTGGAAACTGCTAACAAGCGTGAGAAAATGCAACCCTCTGAAGTCAATAGGAAAAACACAAGTAAGTGCAAGAGGTTTAACAAAGAAACAAGCACGTGCAAGAGACAGAATAAGACTGACACACATACAACAAGCATTGGTAAATGCACGACAAACAGGCAATAAAATATGCCTGCATAAATACAAGAGATAAAATAAGAAAAGAAGCACAAGTAAAGACAACAGTAGAGTGAACAAACACGAGCGACTGCAAGAGAGCAAAATGTAATCAAACAAGCACAAGCAGCTACCAAACTAACAGCGGTAAAGACGAGAGGAAACATCAACATACATTGGCAAACACAAGAGAACAAGCCTTGATGAGCGCAAACAACAAGCATAAGCACATACGAACAAAATCAAACGCAACAATTACGAACAAAGAAACCTACCGCCAACGGGTGAGTGACGACCAAGCTGATCTCAAGAAACCAAGTTCTTCCAACTGAAGCTTGCGAATTCCACCATCATGCCAGTGAGGAAAGACACGCATAAACCCAACCCCTGCATTGGAGTACCTCCTCCAGTGGCACAGACCAGCGACCACTGTTTAGGTCCCGAATGGTCAAGGTGGCTGGAGTCGTTGGACGAATTCCTCGCAACGACCGGCGAGCGAAGGGATAGCAGACGTCGACTACTATTGCTTCAGCTGGTGGGTCACGAAGGTCGACGCCTAATCAAAACATTTTCAGCAAAAGACACAGAGACATATAGGGAACTCAGAGGGACGCTGCTCACTCATTTCTACACAAAGGAAGACGTGGATCATGAACGCATTGCTTTCAACGCAGCACGGTAGGAACCATTAGAATCCTTACCAAGCTTCATTACCCGGCTGCAACGTCTAGTGAAATGTTGCCACTTCGACACTTTCACAAATGAAGATGCAATCCGACTGCGGGTGATTGAAGGCTGTTCAAAACCCGACACCAAGCGCAAGATCATTCAAGGGCGGTTCTCGCTAAAAGAGATCATCAGGAGAGCCGAAGTTGGAGAGCGGGTCACAGCGAGGGAAGCATCCAAAGAATTTCACCAGGACGCAGGAAACAAAAAGAGAAGAAAGGAGACATCCCCACGTCCGCGAGGAAAGCCCAGGAGACAAACAAAACCCGAGAGAGGGAGGGCGAAGGCGGACTAGAGGCAAGATATCGTGAGAGACGAAGTGACAGCGGACCAGAGACAAGATACCATGAGGGACAAAGTGACAGGGAACTCCCTGAGTCAACAATACAAAGGGCAAAGGAAAGAAAAAAGATATTCCCCATGTCCGTGAAGAAAGCCCAGGAGACAAACAAAACCCGAGAGAGGGAGAGCGAAGGCGGACTAGAGGCAGGACACCGTGAGAGACAAAGTGACAGGGAACCCCCTAAGTCACCAACACAAAAGACAATGGATAAGGGTGTACGAAAGACTGGGACAACCAGGAATTGTGATAGCCTGTTTGACATAACGTCGAGAAGTCACTCAACACACTACTCTGGAGAAATATCAAGCAGTGACACAGACCACACAGAGGAGGCCGAAGACAGTCTACTCAACGGTTATGACGAAAATACCAAACACCGGCGAGGGGTCAAGTCACGTTATCTCCGGAAACTAACATACTACTCTGGAGAAACATCAAGCAGAGACACAGACCACACAGAGGAGACCGACGACAGTTGACTCAACGGTTATGAGGAAAGGACCAAACACAGGCGAGGGGACAAGCCACGCCATCTCCAGAAACCGATACACACACACACTCGAACAACTCAAGACGCATACGCTCAAGCCATCCGTGATCAGGAGAAAACAGAGAAGAGTCGAATGTTCCAAGACCAAACCAAAGAAGTAAATACGTGGCTAGCAAACAACCCCGTCACAGCAATAACACAAAAGACACTTCAAGAGATGCACCCAGAGGAGTGTCTCCTCGATAACGTCAACTCCAGGAGTGTGTCATCGACCGATTTAGAAAGCATGTCCGGACGATCACGTAGATCAACTGAATCCTGGTACCGACAACGGTCACGGTGTCCACCACCTGAAAACACAGTGGAAGCAAAGACCGTCTTCCCTGTCCAAAGTAACACACCTCAGGCCAACAACCCGCAATGCCTGAACTCCCCACAAAACAACATGCCATGTCAGCCCCAGGAACGTCATGACGTGAAGAACATACTGTCACCATTGAAGGGGTCAGCAAGGCTTACGCAAAAGGGGCACAGAAGAAGCACAGATGCAGGTGACTGTACCCGCCGGGCGGGAAGGGACCACCCAGTCACCCTACCCAGAAGGGCCAACACGTTGGGAAAGAGAGGTCATCATCATCAGTTAGAAAGGAAACGTGCACCGATGTTGTCTGGTATGCCTGCCCACGGACAGGAGGACAGTGTTGACCCTGACCGAATAAGACAACGAGAAATAGAAGTGCATGCAGGCGCTCGGAAGAGAACAAAAACAACGTCCACACATGTAATAGATCAATTGCCACTCAAACAAGAATTACAAAAGAATACGGACAGCCGACATCTAGCGGAGCCATCGACAGCCACATCACAAGAAGCGATACTCCTGTCAAGACAGCCGGAAAGACACAACGAAGTATCTCCAACAGACTGCACCCTGCTGACGCCTGAGAAACAGACTGAGCTTGAGTTTGTAATGGAGATGTCTCATGACTCGAACAGACGGGTCGCAGCCCTGGGCAGCTGACCAAGAAACTATAGACGTTTCGGAAATCAACTTCGTTTGTTAAGAAAGGGGGGAGATGTCGTGTCGTGAGACAGTCTAGTGGTTGGGGGGCGAAGCTGCGGGTAGGAACAGGAATAGGAGGGACAAGGACCGAGGGGCAGTTAGTAAGGTGACACAGGAGAATAAAGAGGTGTCCACTTACCCCTGGCTCCGTGTGGTTCTTAGCGGGAGCGCGACACCCCCCTCTTCACTGCCCGGACCCCCTCTTCCGGGGCCCCTTACCTACGCTCCCTGCCCAGGGCCGCCATGAGGCTAGAGTCGCCCATGCCAGCAACCTTTGCGTTTTTTCTTTTTTCCAGAGGGGAAGGTCGATCGGTGCAGCACAGCAGAGGACACAGGGGCCTCAAAGTTACTTCTCAGCATAAAGCCCCGCTGCCGCATAGGCCACGCCTCCATCTCACATGGCGAATTTTACTTTTAAGTTGGCAGGTTTGACAAACACACCGCATAGGCAGCGGTTACATTCCGCATAAATACATACATAAAGTTCACCAGAGAAGCAGTTTCTTGGCACCCAGTAGAACTCTTCCTTGTCCTACTACCCACCTGTGCTAATTTGATCATACCAGAAGGATGAAAGGCTCAGCTGACACAGCTCGATTCTAATTTGTGACTACATTGCTAAAAATGGCTTCTATGCCTGTCATGCATGTGTTAGACCAGTGAGCAACTACACAGGTCCTTCAAAAAGGATCTTCTTAGGATCCGTGGATCCTTGTTCCCCTAGTAAGGAAACCTTCCAGCTCACTCCGGATCTGTGATCAGCTCTGTGCACACCTGACAGCGGTCTCTGCAGGCCCTGCGGTTACTCCATTTAAGACTCTCAAGAGTCCCGTAGGTACCCATCACCATCAGCTGGGACCCCATAACTCCATGGCAGCCGAAACGTTTCCCTGTTTGAAAAACAAAAGCACCTTTTCAAGCTAACTGCCCCAAAATTAACCTGTATTATTTAATAAATGCATAACGAGTGACGTTTAAACAGGTCCTATATTGCCATCGCGGGGTTCAGATGACATTTAAAAACCACTGTGTCACCCGAACCACTTGATGGCAGTATTGCACCATAATACATGGTTATCCATTATAAATCCTCTTTAGATATTTAAATATAAATTAAAAGAAGGTATTATAAAAAAGGAGGTGGTACAGGGAAACTCACCATAAAACAGAGTAGTTAAAAAAAGAAAAGAAATCACTTAATTTAAAAAGGTCCGCCCGTTAATATAACTTAAATAAGATATTAAAAACTGAACTAATGTTGGAAAAGAATTAACTTATTAAAAAATAATGATGACAACTTTCGGCGGGGGGTAATTCTTCCAGCAATAGGCAGAGTGGAGATGCAGGGGCTCGAAGAAGGGGTGAAAAAACTACAACGCCTAGTTAACAAGTAAATGGTCTTTGAAAGCCCAGTTAAGTACTCAGGTGCGACTGCAATAAGACGGATGCCGGACCAGCCAGCCTACAGCAGCTCAAAAACTGTCTGTGTGTGTGCCCAGGAAGCTGTCTCAGCCCGGGCTCACACACATGACAGGGGGGCTGTAGCCCTTTGAGCCCTATGGGCGTTCTGCGCCTGGCTGGATCCAAACTGAGGTAGCATGGTGTGCAAATTAACAATTGACTGGGATGCTGCCAAGGCAATAAATAACCAGTGGCTGAGATTAATTTAAGCAATTCATCAATCACTTTTTTTATACTTCTAAGTTAAAAAAACAAACACAAATATATATGTATGTTTATATGCATATGTATTGTAAACAAAACGTGCCAGAAAGGAATGTGCCAGTTTTCTTTGGTGGGGCTCATTGTATGGATTTTGGTTTTAAATAAAGGTGGCACTATTTAACCTACTATTGCAATGTTTAGCTAGCAGGGTCAGGGAAGACGGGCCATTCACTGAATTTGTATCGGACAGCCAATTATAAGCTAGTTGTGTATGCTGATGATATCATGATGACAGCGACACATCCAGATACCACACACCTGCCCTAATGGAGGAATGGGAGGCCAATGGCAAAGTATCAGGTTTCCAAGTCAATATTAATAAATCCCAAACTTTGAATCGTACACTCCCCCAGGACCAAGTAGTAAAGCTCGATCAACAGTTCCCATGTCAATGGTCCAACAGTACCATTCCATATTTGGGAATACAAGTTGCATCAAAAGTAGACTGCACAACCCACGCAAATTATGACATCCTGATTAAAACTCTTTGCATAGACTTGTTGTTATGGCACATTGGAGGGATTCGCTCGGATGGAGTGCATAGCTGTCATAAAAATGACCTTACTCTCATGCCTCTTGTATACATTTCTATTCTCTTACTTTTAGTTAAAGGGGCTCTCCTACTCAAGATACAAGCACCTATAGATGACTCGGTGCGGGCGGGGAAAAGCACAGAATTGCACTGTGTATACTTCAAAATCATAACAGAGACGGTGAGGTAGGACTGACGAATACTATAAGATATCACCAAGCTTCCAAGTTGAAGTACATGGTTGAATGGACCCAATGGGAGTCAGACAAACATTGGTGCTTTATGGACCAGACTGTAACGGGGGTATACATTGGACAGGTCCCCTGGATGTGCAAAAAAGATAGAACCTCTATAGTGTACTCTTCCCCTGAGGGGGACTGGAGGTCTGGGATGGAGAAGTGGAGATAGATAAGCCTGCAACATTTACTGTCCACTCTGACCCCTAAGTTTTGAAAATGCTGATTTTGATCCAGGTGGAGAAGACAGAAGATTTGAAGGCTGTAGAAATGAGCTGTACAAGATTAGGAGGAATGTTTGATAGCTCCAAAATCAAAACATTTATGAACATTTGTTCGCACTGTGACTTACTGGAATCTGGAGGATTCGAATACACTCCAATTAGACACTGGATCTTGAACACTAATACCAAACAATAGGCGAGTAGACTTTGGGCAGTTGTCCGGCAAAGAGTGGTGGGGGGTATACTCTAGGTCTCGTAATACTGCAAGGACAGCCACAACACAGGAAGCATTATACAAAAAGCAATGCACTGGTATCATATCCCAGAAAAGAGATAGGAAAGAACAAGCAAAACCCCTGGGAATATTGGCAAAGCTGTGACACAGACGGTACATTAATCCAATAACTCTGGGAATAAGGAGATGGTATAGCTAATATGATTCAGGTTCAGATCCTACACTCCTGGCATATGTACTTGTGGGAGTTGCCATCCACCACACATATCCACTACACACAAAGACTGACAAGTTGGTGTCCTTGCTCCTATGTGTGGTGAAACAAGTGACAACTGCATTTTAGGGTGGGAGGTCATATCCTGGATCTCTGGGAATTACTCAATCGACTGTGGCACATCCTCGTAAAAATATTTAACACCCATGGAGGCTTGGCAAAACATTCTGACCCACATTTACTAACGCTTTGCACTGGATTTGCATTACTTTGGTAATGCAAACCTGACGCAAAGTGTTAAGGTGGGATTTACTATTCAACGTAAATCTAGATTTATATTGGATAGTATCCAAAGCAACGCAAAGTTGAACAATGCTCACACTTAGTGTGGGTCCTCGGGAAGCAGGTGGGAATATGTAACAGTTTAATTTATTAGGTAGATGTAAACAAGGAAGAGGTTAGCATCCACTCAGAAAGCTCACCCACGGGTCTCAAAACAGAAAGAAGCCATGCAGTCTCTTGGCCTGGTTCTGAACTGTCTCAGAAGCGTTTCTTCATCCCAGTCAATCTCTCTCGCTACTACCTGGTGCGCAATCTCTTTGGGAGGGGCCAGGTGTGGAGAGGGCAGTTGGTCCACCACAATGAGTGTCAACAAGGGAACAACTGATGAATGGGGAGTAACACAGGGGAGCCTCTCGACGGGACGATACATTGCGTCACAGGGCGTTCCATGGGTGGTGCATCGGAATTCTCAAGCAACCACCTATGGATTTTGACACAAATCTCTATCTTCAAAGAATCGTATATGGGGATTTGCGGAAAAATTCCAATGCCTCCTCAAAGCAGGTGCAGTAAGGAGAACTGTTTTCATTTCTCCCTGTTTTGTCCTACTGGGCTTGTGTGCTGCATTGTACAGCACACATAGAACCAGGGAAAAGCCTTAAAGCATAATTTGTATGCTGGAAGAGATCCTTTTCAGTACAAAACCTATGCTTTAGAGAACTCCGATACCTTGCACTATAGTGCAAGGGTTTCTGCATTGGTGCAAGGCTGCCAAAAGGGCACCAGCGCAGGGAGAGAAAACAAGCCACATCATTGTAGAAATGGTGCTGCTCTGCTTTCTTCCCTCCACGCAACGCAGCACAGCAACATTAGTTAGTGCTCTATGTTGCATTATTTCTTAGTAACTCTGGCGCTTTGAATCACAATAGATCCCACTCCTTTGGTTTTTAGCCACAGAAATTAGGGGGTTCAATTACCCACGGTGCCTATGATCGCTAAATATATTACAAGTAACATTAACAGCATATGGTTTGCAAGTCAAAATGTGGAACTAAGGGGAGGGGTGGTTAAGGAGGGGACAACATAAAACATATGCAACCCATTCTACCCCAATAGAAAATAGGACGAGTGGGTGGCGCACAATTAAAGAAAGAAAAGACGATGGTAAGAAGGTGACAAAGGAAGTAGAGCCCAGTAAGTCACTAAATAGATTGCTGTGCATGAGCATTACAAAACCACTGGGAGCACTCCTATTGGTATCCTTCAAAGAACCATTGGCAAAGCCAATAGTTTGCGTCTTTTTGACTTATTGGCTTTCAGGAAGAAATAGGCTGGTGCGACGACGGGCTTGCCTCACTATGCCTGTACGCCCCGAGGGAATGATGAAGACACAATTTTTCCCTTTTATTTATTTACCGATCCAAGGTGGTGGACTGCATTTCAATCGATAGATAAAAACATATTTATGTTTTAGTAGAGTCAAACCTCTTTTTACAATACAATTGCTGGGACCATTAAAAAAAGAAAAAGAAAAGAAAATGTTATGGACTGCAAAGTCTCCAGGCACCAACGGAGGAGTGGGTGGGGCGAAAGTGCTGGAGGGGAAGTAATGGGGCGTGGGGCTTTGATGGAACAATGAAGGTGCTGGACACTGCCCACAGGATACAAAAATTATTTAAAAAGGGGCAAGGAGGCGTGGAGTAAGGAGGAGAGTGCTTGGGGGAGACGAAGGGAGCAATATAAAGCACATGGGGGGGGGCATGAATATTTGCAGAAAGAAGAAACACCTGAGGGTGACAGCCACAGAGCATGCACACTTTCATGGAGAGCAGGAAGAAAAACAAAATAAGTAGTTCCGTGAATGTAAGCAGTTCAAGAATACACTTTTTTTTTTAATTTTAAAAACCTTTATTGCGTAAAGGGAGTTGCATTACAGTATCCATCAGCATAATCTGCCCATCAGGAGCAACAAAACTCACATACGAATAACATTTGGCACTGCAATGAGTCAAAGTTCAGAAGTCCACTCGCCATGCAAGGAAATGTCTCTGGGTCTTCGGCCTGGGGTACGGTAAAATCTGCGACATTGCTTCCTCCCACCCTCCCATACTGCCTCACTCCATTCGCTCGCACTCCAAAAGCCCTTTCCATTCTCACATCACATCACACACACTCCTCCCACGTACTGCCCTCGGCCTCACCCTCCCTGCTCTCCTGCCTTAGTAAGTAAGTTGTTAAGGGTCCCCATATGTCCCGTGGCCTCGACCTCAGCGGCAGCTGCTCAGCATACACATGCAAGTATTCCTGCCAAGTAGACATGTCTTGGAGCCAATCCTTAAACTTAGGGGCCCTTCCCCTACCCCATCTACAAGCCACCTGCCATCGCGCTAGGAGAATACCAATGGCTAGAAACTGTTTGTGTGGTGTTTGGACATCGCCCGTCAGTTCTAACAGGGCACTTAGAGGAGTTAGTGGGATCGGTTTGGCCACCATGCTGGTTAATCCTGCAAACACCTCCTCCCAGAAAGAAGCTACTCGGGGGCATCTCCATGCCAAATGCATGAAATCTGCCTACCCTTGACCACAACGCAGACATCTGTCGTCTTCCCTAAGGTGAACCCTATGGAGGCGCGCTGGGGTATGATAAAGTCGGTGAAGGAACTTATAGTGAAATAGCCGGAGTCTGCAGCTACTGGATATGGCTTCCGTTTGTAGACAGGCTGTTTCCCATTGGTCATCCGTCATGGGGCAGTCTAAATCCGCATCCCATTCCCGGCGTGCCCTAACGGGATGTACAGGGGGTGCACTGCGCACTCTCTTATACAGCATGGAAATAACATGTGTGGGGGCCTCAGGCTGCAGCATTAAGTGCAGTGACGTAAAAGTCTCCGGCTCCTGCGGGAACTCCGGGGTTAGGGCCCTAACACTCTGCCGCAGCCGCGTATAAAGAAACACATCCATGAAGTAGTGCGTATAGTCTCCAAAAAACTGCTCTTTCATACGAAATTTCCCTTCAATATATAGGTCTCCCCATGTCGCCAGCTTCAGTCACTCTAGCAGACGTTGACAAATCTTTTCACTCGTGACCTGCAACAACGGGCAGTGGCGCAATGATACTCTAGGAGAGTACATCAAGCGTATTCCCTCAGCTTTCGCCAGCCAGTTCCACGCTCGGACAGTACAGTCCACCGTGGAGGGGTCCTCGCATTGCTCCCTGGAGGTTGTGTAAACATACTAGGGGCGTCGGAACAGGGGCCATGTAGACGTTCTCCACTGCAAGGTGAGGCATATATGGGGGTGGGTGGAACCAGTATAAAACAAAGTGCGTCTGAGCTCTATAATAATGTTGCTCGAAGTTGGGAACGTCGAACCCGCCCTCGCGATACGGCAGCATGAGTGTGGTTAACTTCAGCCGCGCTTGCTTGCCCCCCCAAATAAGGCAAACTAGCTGTGAGTTAAGCGTGTGAAAAAAGAAGGCTCCGGGGTGATAGGGAATGTTTTTGAATAAATATAAGAATTTCGGTAGTATGTTCATTTTGACCAACGATATCCTCCCTGCCATTGAAAGGAGTAGTTTAATCCATTTGGAGACATTATCTGTCATTTTGTTCATAGCCTGACCATAATTAAGTCGCATCAATGCATCTCGTTCTCAGGAGACTTTGATGCCCAAATACTTAAGGTCCTCCGTCTCCCACGTCAAGGAGTAATCCAACGCATGCGGCAGAGTGCGGTCGGTCAAGGGGTAAACTGCAGATTTATTCCAGTTTATTTGCACTCCGGACACCCCGCGAACTTGGTAATTTCCATCAAAACTGGGATTAGGTTGTCCTGTGGCTTGTGGACATACAGCGTTATATCGTCGGCATAAAGCGACACTAGCAACTGCCTAGCTGGGTACACGAGACTTCTATGGTTGTGGTGCTGCCGTAGTTTCGCAGCTAGGGGCTCAATTGCCATGGCGAACAAAACAGGGGAAAGTGGGCATCCCTGCCTCGTGCCTCTGGAGACCGGAAAACTTGGAGATCTAGAACCATTAAGTAGAACTCTGGCACACGGTTCAGTATATAATAGCTGGATCCAATTAACAAAGGAGATGGGCATCCCCATACGAAGTATCACCCCCTATCAAGTAGTCCCACTCGACAGAGTTGAACGCTTTGGTGGCGTCCAAGAAGACTGCCACCGCCGCGCTGTTAGGGTCTATGTCTTGTAATACCGCTAATAGAGTTCGTAGATTATGAGCTGTTGCCCGATGTGGCACAAAGCCCGTCTGATCAGGCAGACTAGTTTTTCTAAAAGTAAATTAAGACGCGTCGCAAGCACTTTAGCCAGGATCTTGGTGTCGCTATTAAGAAGTGATAGGGGACGTTATGAGTTGCAGAGCAGCGGTGTCTTACCAGGCTTTAACAGGGACATTATTTGCGCCTCCCTCATAGTGGCGGGCAAGCTACCTTCCTCCAGGGCTACGTAAAACACTGCTTTAAGTATGGGTGCTAGGGTAGTCACGAAGGCTATATAAAAATCGAAAGGAAGACCGTCGGATCCTGGGGCTTTCCCAGACTGCATGGACATAATAGCCTCCGTGATCTCGTCGACCTCCAGGTCATGCGCTAAGAACTTGCGCTGCGCGTCCCCAAGCCACGCCAGTGCTATATCTCCCAGATAGCTGTTCAGATCTAGCGGAGTGCCTCTCTGTGTCGTAATAAGCTTGGTATAAAACCCCACCAGTACCTCCATTTGATCTGGGAGGTTCCGGCACACATTTCCCTGTTCATCTTGCAGTTCCGCAACATAGTTTTGAAACCTAGGGACACGTATCGCGCCGACCAAGACTTTACCCGGCCTATCCCCTTCTCCGTACACCCGGGCTACGTGGTGTTTCCCACGGAATTTACACTCCCTGTCCGCAGCTTTCTCATATTCTGATAGTTTCTCGCTGAGGTTGGTACGCAGTTCCCCGGTGTCTCCTCCCGCGCTAATATCCGTCGCTAGAGTTTTTAGTTCCCCTTCTAACTTTTGGAGCTCCCGCCAGAGGTCCCGAAGTATACCGACCCCCTTAGCCATGCACCAACCGCGTACTGTCACTTTGAACGCCTCCCATACCGTCGTGAGGCTCGCAACCGAGTCCGTATTCCGAACGAAAAAGTCCTGAATGTCTAATTCCAGCTCTGTTTTGAACACTGCATCCTGCAAGTGCCATAGATTCAGCCGCCAACCCAGGAAAGGGGAAAGATCTACCGGCTGGTTAATCGTCACCACAACTGGGGAGTGATCCGAGTATGTGCGGGCCAGGTGTAATACCTTGCTTATCCAATGTGCCATTCCCAGAGCTACCAATATGTAAACCAGTCTGGCCCACGTGTTATGTACTGCTGAATGATGTGTCCCTTCTCTCTGGGAGGGGTGCAGATGACGCCATGTGTCCAATAAATAATCTGTCTTTAAAATGTCCTGAAATGTACGTTGTGCAGTTTGCTGCTACTGCATGAGAGCGGTCATATTTGGGATCTAAAACCGTGTTAAAGTCCCCTCCCCATATGACATAGGTGGATCCTAGCGTGTTAAGCTTACCTCTGAGTACTAGGAGGGGGTGATCATCATCTATGTTAGGGCCGTAAAAGTTAGCAATCACAATATCTTGGGAATTCAACCTTCCCCACAATAGGCAGTATCTCCCTTCAGGGTCCACATCCATTCCTCCCTGCACAAATCTCACCCCCTTCTTAATGAGGATGGCGACCCCTCTGGAGTAGCTGGAGTAGGAAGCGAAGCAACGGTGGGAGGCCCAGCGGGAGGGAAACGGGGTCAATCCTCCATGAGGGACGTGCGTCTCCTGTAACGGGGCGACATGGAGCGATGGCGATCCAAGTAACCTAGCACCTGTCTTCGCTTTCTGGGGTCATTCAGCCCCCTAACATTCCAGGACATCACATTCAATTCACCATTAGTACTGTTGCTATTGGCCATAAGTCGTACCCAGCGCAATCAGCCTGTTCCAATAATCAGTACCATCTTGCCTATACCCGCTATGTGCCTGTACCCTCCCCACCAACCCCCTACCCCCACCCACGCCGGCTCCCCAAACTTGCCAGGAATATCCCTCCCACCCCTCCCAATCATCCAACAGAACAACTTTCATCCGTCACACACAACCTAACCCCAAACTCTTAATCAGGGAAATGCCCTCCAAGGGGGACCGCTAGGGGCTCCCGCACTATCACTCTACCGCTCTATTTTACCCGTCCGTTCCCCCGTTGATCATGGGGTACTCTATGACAGGACGTCGGCGAGTGCCCATGTAGCAGCAACTATCTCGGCGTGCAATAAACAGGAAATATACATCACCAATTCGGAACATCGGATAGGAGTCTTTACAGTTCAGAGCTACTAGTGTCCACCGCCACAGCAGTATTCCATCAGCCAATGTCTGACAGAGGCGAGTGGGATCTGGATCATCTTCGGGAGGCCTCTTCCCTCAGCTCCGCGCTGCGATCCCGCTTCAGGTAATCCTCAACTTGCTGGGGAGAGTTAAAGAGGTGCTGGTGTCCTCGATGGTTGATCTTCAAACGTGCTGGGTATAACATAGCATACGTGATTTCTTTAGCCTGTAGTTTTTTCTTTACATCCGTGAACTTTCGGCGGGCTTCCTGTACTGCCTGGGTAAAATCAGGATAGAAGGATAAGATGGTATTGTCATAGCGCACTTCCCCCTTCTCACGGGCCAGGCGTTGAACAGTATCTCGGTCCCGGTAAGTTAAAAATCTCATTATCACGGCCGGGGTGGGGCTCCTGGAGGGGGTCGCGCCGCCAAAGATCTGTGCGCCCTCTCAATAGACATGTGGGCGGAGAAGGAGTCTTTACCAAATAGGTCCCCCAGCAGGCGTTCCATGAAGTCCTCCAGCCTGCCTGTGTTTGTAGATTCAGCAAGGCCTAATACCCTCACGTTGTTCCTTCGGGAACAAGCCTCCAACTCCTCGTTTTTCTCTGCGATGACCCGCAATAGTTTGTCCATCTGCAGCATGTGTTGCTTAGTCGTGCCGGCCCCATCCTCCAGAGTCGACACCCTTTGTTCCGCTTCCTTAAGCCGCTCTTCGTGCTGGTCCAGCTTCTCCACCACCTTGTCCAGCCGGTTATTCATAGCGTCCATTTTGGAGTCAATGGAGGGGAGGCTCTGTTGCATTCCTATCAGGAGGATCTTCCAGTCTTTGTCCCGGGGTTCTGGGGGGTCCTGGCCGGTCCTGTCTTTGGAGCTGGAACCAACTGCCTTCCTGGCATCAAAGGAAAGCTTTGCCTGCTTGGGCTCGGTGCGCCCCATGGTGTACTGTAGACAGGAGCGGTGTGCCCCTCGCGCGGGAGTAATGCGGGCAGCTTAGTGGAGGCGCCTCTCCGATCTCTCACCCTCTCACAACTCCACGGGAAATGTCAATGCTCCAGGTACGCAGGTCTCTTCCCCCTCTCCTAGGTACAGGGATAGCATCTGATCCACTTCATTTCAGCTCGTTCTCCCAAGTTTTAAGGCAGGCAGTGGTTCCAACAAGGAGAGGAAGCGCTGTCTCTAACGTACGCCAAGCGCGGGAGCCCGGCAACGGCCCTTACGCAAAATGGCGCCACGCGGCCTCTCCGACCGCGCTGGTATCTTCCAGGCTGTCACCACAATCAGCGCTCTCCTCACGCAGGTGTTTCCCTCCAGGGAGCCAGCCCCTTGGGCCCCTCGTCAGGAATGAGTCCCCTCAGGCGCCTCCAGGCAAGTATGTACCCAGTTCGCAGCCTAGCACTCAGTTCGCGGGCCGTTCGCTGCACCCCATACGTCTCTCCAGGAGCTCGGGAACCTCATTGAGCGTGGCCTCCAATTTCAATATAGGTGCTCCCACGCGCTAGTATTAGTGAGCCGCGAGGCTCCGCTCCTCTCATGCGGGCTTCTGTCGTGGTGCGTAGCGTCCAGCCACCTCACAGAGTTTCCGGCGCCCTCGCGGCCAGGCCCACAAATCCCCGGCCTCGCGTAGTGCCGGGCTGCCAACGGGCTCACCAGCCTCTCCGTCACTCTGCTCCGCCGCCGAACTGCCGCGACTCACCGCCACACCAGACAGCGTTGCGGGGGCCTCAGGATCAGTGCTCCGGCAGCCGCTGATGTTCCGCTGCTCGAAATCAGGGAGTCCAGCCCATTAAGACGCCAAGGATGGGGTTTATGTGTTATATTCCGCCCGGGTCGGCGGGAGCCTTTCTACGGCGCGGCCATGATGGTCAAGCGCCACCTAGCGTGCAGTTCAAGAATACCCTTCATCCAATCAAGGAACTGTTTTCAAGGGGAGGGAAGAACACAAGAGGAAGAAGGCAACTAATAAGAAGCAAGCAAATGAGAGTGACAATAAAGCAAACTAATGGTAAGCAATGGGCCTTCTGTATGAGCAAAATATGTGGACACACTGTAAACTCCTGAACAGGGAAGTGATGTTCAAGTAGAGATTCAAGAAGTAAGACAAAAGTATCTGCCACACAGATTGGGAGTGCTCATTAACAATGAAAGGCGGACATCAGCATTTTTGATAAATTCAAGCATATATGTATTGTGTCTCAGTGGTTCCATGTTCGAATACAAAAATATTATAAATAAAGTACAAGCAAACTTTGAAGGGCTGGGTTGGATTACTAGGATGAGAAGTATTGCTCAAGGACTAAGGGAGATGTGTCTGATTTAGGGAGAACTCCACCTGGACCTTTGGTTACAATGAAAGACACTCACAAAGGCCTGCACCAGAGGTGAACACAATCACCAGACTTCTGGTACTTTCAGGAACTTCTTTCTAGGGCCCACACTGTCCATGGTGGTCTTGTTTCATAGAGAAGCAGGAACAGAGCTCAAATTGCAACGTTATTGAACATTTTAGAAATAAATGTGCAACTTATTCCAGCACGACTGTTTAAAATGTGTTTGGCAGAAGCAGCCCTACAGTGCTACAGCATACCCAAGAGAAGTTTGAAGTTGCAAGCCCAGGTGAGGTGGAGAGTGCATCGGAAACTGCATGCCCTCTATTCGAAGTGGAAGTCACAGCAGCTTGGCTTTAAGGTTAACTGAACAGGATATGTAGCAAATTACATCACCAGTGGGTAGTTTATAAAACACAAAAGGCCAATTCAGTCTTATACATCACTGGCCTAATTTATGAGGAATTGGCATAGGGCAGTGCTGCAAGCCTTCTTGCTGTGCTGCCCTACGCCATTGTGAAAGGTCAGGAATGCACCGTATTTATGAAATCCAGTGCAGTCCTGTTCTTTCCCCCTGCGCTGGCGTACAATTTGCTGCCTAGTGCCAGCGTAGGCACCCTTGCACCATGGTGCAAGAGTGCCTCCGTTGCAGGCAGGATTGTTTTTGTGCAGGGAAGGAAACACTCCTGCACAAAAACAGTCCAGAGAGATGTTTTCCTCTTCTCTTTCTATGTGTGCTGCTGAAGAAAAAACAAAGAGAAATAAAAATAGTTCTCCTCGTTATGCCTGCTCTGGGGAGGCGTAAGGTTTTGACAATTAGTACTGCCCAAGGTTTATGTGATTAAGCAAATCTGGGGCAGGTTCAAAATCCATTGGTGTTGTGTGGGAACACCCACTGCAATGCCCATGGAATGACTCATTAATGCAGAGTAAGGCAATACATTGGTGAAGGCAAAGCCACACGCCTTCTAGCTACGCTGCCCTACATCAAAATAAAAGGCAGGAAAGTGCCGTATCTACAAGATACAAAAACAACAGGTGATGGACAGAATGCAGAACAATGTCGTACATTCACCCCAGTACAGTGATCTGGGCCTAAACCCATCGTTTTTTTGCTCACCATGCCATTCCAGTTTGAACCCACCCATATGCAAATCAGTCTTGACCCTGTGCTCCATGGGAACAGTCCAGCCCGAACTGCCAAGCCAGGTCCTCCCTGGACTGGAAACAAGCATCCAAGGACCGGTATCGGGCTTTTCAGTACTGGGGTGATTGTATGACATTGTTCTGCATTCTGTCCATCAACTGTTATTTTTGCATGTATCTACAAGATATGGCACATCCCTGTCATTTTTGCTGGCACACAAGCTGCAGCCGAGCACCAACGCAGGCACCCTTGTGCACGGATGTCTGTTGGCATGATTGTTTCTGTACAGGAAGGGACACCTTCCTACACAAAAACAATAAAAGGAGGCGTTTTCCTGATTCTATAATTGGAAAGGCATTAGTTTTGGTGCTGCCCCAGATTTACGCTGTGTTGTAAATCTGGGGCAGTGTCAAAAACCATGGGCGTTGCATGGGAACACCCACAACAGCACCCATAGAACACCCCTTCCACGCACATTAAGTGATTGCCTTACTCCATATTTACAAGACCATGAATAGCCACGTAGGGCGTCTTTGCGTGGCCTTGTAAAATATGGGCCGGTACACTGCGCCTGTGCAGGGGCATTGTAAATATTCCTCCATATCTATGAGGCCATAAAAATCCACCCAGAGTGGCTTTCAGCTGTCTCATAGGGGGAACATCCTTTACAACGCAATTCTTACCACGCAGTGCCTTTACGACGCAACTTTTACAACGCAAACCATTACACCGCATTGCGCTGGGGGGCGCTCTAGGATAGGGAATAGGTTTAATGTACTATCCAACACCTTCCCTACTATCCACGGGGACTGGAGTTGGAATAGTAAATTAAACAATTCACTATCCAGTGCCCCAAAGCACTATGCGTTGTAAAGGCATGCGTTGTAAAAACTGTGTTGTAAAGGCATGCGATGTAAAAGCATGCGTTGTAATGTCATACATCCGTCTCATAGATATGATTGAGAGGCTTGCACTGCCAAAGATTAAAAAATAAGTGACGCTCTGGCAGCGCAAACCTCTCCTAAATAAGCCTCGCTCTGTCTTGGCTAGAATGGCAGTAAATGACTTAGTTCAGGTGAATTTCTTTTTTCTTTTTTAATGAGCATTTTATTAGTCGGAGATGGAAATTATACAGAGCATATGAGTACATACATATTGCAATTGTAATGCCTAATGTATAATCTTGTACAGCAAGGAATAATTAAAGGAAAGAAAAAATACAAGGAAGGGAAAGTAAAGGGAAAAAAATATATAGGGGAGAGAACAAACAAAAACCACAACATAGGGGGGAAACCAGTAAAGCAGCTGAAATCGCATGGATCAACACATAAAGTACAGTGCCAACCACAGCATTTATCTCAATGTAGACACTAGGGGGGGAAATGTAGAATATTCGACAAAGATTGTCATTAGCCCGAAGGGCCCGCCATCATGGCCACAGGACTTATCGGGCCGTAGCGGTCAACGGGAAAATCATGCAATGGAACTTAGTGCAACCCTAAGGCTCAGTTGTATTCACATCTAATGGGTCTTGTGAGTGAATCCAAGACTGAAAGGGACCCCAAATGTCCCGGGGTCTAGCGGCCATCGGCATCAGCTCCCAGAATGTATTGAGTTGTTCCCGGCAATGTGTGACATCGTTAATCCAAGACTGGACCTTTGAGACCCTTGCCCTCCCTCAGGTCATGACAACACGTCTCTTTGCTAACAGTAGCAACATCGCAAGTGAATTTGAATTTAAAAAGCTTATATAGCGCATCATACACCATAACGGTTTCTTGGCGCTTTTGGCGGCATGCAGAGCAGACAAGGCGAGGATCATTAGTGTGGAAAGGCCTGAGCAAACAGAAAGGTTTTCAGGCCCTTGCGAAAGAGGGAGTATTGTTTTGTCGCTCGGAGATGGTCAGGCAGGGAGTTCCAGAATGCAGGAGCCAAGATGGAGAAGTTGGAACCTCCCCATTTTTTTCTAGTGAAACGAGGGACCTGCAAAAGGGACCGATCGGACGAACGAAGATGTCTAACGGGAACATAATTAGTTAAAAGGGAAGAAATAAAAGCAGGGGCCGTTCCCTGCCGTGCCTGAAAAACCATGCAACCAATCTTGAAAAGAGATCGTTGCCGGACAGGCAACCAGTGCAGTGCCTTCAACAATGGTGTAGAATGGTGGAAACGGGGAAGGCCATACACCAGCCGGGCTGCTTGGTTCTGCACAAGCTGGAGTTTGCGTAGACTATATGCCGGGATGCCGTTGTACAGGGCATTGGCATAGTCTAGCCGGGAGATGACCAAGGCAGACATAATAAGTTTAAGTGCCAAAGGGGAAAAGAACCGGGAGACAGTGCGGATAGTTCGGAGCATCAGAAAACAAGAAGAAACAACAGAACCAACCTGTGAATGAAGAGTGAGCTGGTTGTTAATTTTTATACCTAGAGTCTTAACCGTAGAATAGGGAAGGGGAGGGGAGCCAAGGGTGGGGGGCCAAAAAGAAGAGTTCCAGGGACTGGAGGAGCCACCAGTAAGCACCAATTCGGTTTTATCTGGATTAAGCTTCAAATGGTTGTGGCTCATCCAGTCCCTGATAAAAATCATAATAGATTGAAAATTAGAAATAGCGTGAGGGGAAGAAGAGAGGTCAAAGTAAGCGCCTAATATCAGGTGGGATGTCTTTTGTGTACCCTAGGATACCCAGGAGCGGTGACAGCTCCAATCCTGACTCGAGTATTCTGCTAATTGAAACACAAATGTCTAGCCAGTATTGTGCTATCTTGGGGCAGTACCAAGACATGTGGAGGAAGGGGGCCAGGGGCAAGTCGCATCTCCAGCATCTGGCATCCTCACGCAGACCGAACTGGAGAAGCTGCACAGGCGTCCTATAATATCTATGCAAGAATTTAAAGAGAATCTAATGGAGTTTATAATTTGGAGAAAGCATCTTCACCTGTCCACAGCAAAAGTTCGACTGTTGTTCGGTCAGAGGCGTGGGTAGCTCTTCGTTCCAACCTGCTAAGGCCTTGGTTTGTATGATAGGGAAATTGAGTTGCATAGAATTGTATAATCGTGTGATTAGCTTACACTGGGATCCATTTTTAGTATGTGCTCTAGGGCCGTTAATGTGGGTGGGGAGGCAGGGAAGGAGTTATGTAATTTGCAACAACTAGCCCTAATACAGTAGTATAGGAGCAAGTCGGAAAAATGTGAAGTGTCAACCCATGTTGCCACCGGTGGGGAGAAGAAGGTATCCCCTGGGTGCAGATCGGTAAATGTCTACTTTTGCCAATGCTGGTATTGGGGGGGGGGGGAGGGGGGGGGGGTTATATGTGAGACGGGCAGAAGGGGCATACGGCAACTCCTTCTCTTCTCATGCGCAACCCGTCCCAAGCTCACCGGGGCGTTTCAGTAGTGTCAATCTAATTTCTGGGTCTTTTGAATTTGGAGAATATTGCCACGTTTAGTGGAACAGGCGCTGTAGTTACGTGCGGCTGGAATGGGGTGGGGAATGCCCAATGATGTAGGAATTGGGCCTGTGCACAATAGGCATACAAGGAGTTATCCGGTGCTCCCAGCCCCCCCTGACTCAGGGAGGATAAGCAGTTCCCATGAAATTTGCGCCTGCTTCCCAGCCCATACTAATTTTATCAGCAAGGATTTTCCTGTTTTTAGGAACGATTGTGTGAAGGGGATGGGGAGATTGACAAAGAGATATAAAAGTTTGGGCAGCACGAGCATCTTGACTATAGCAATTCTTCCTGCTCAGGACAGGAGTGGGGTAGACGGGACCAAGTTTAACTTTCCCTTCCAGCTAGCTAATCGTGAGTCCAAAGTTCATCTCCCCGAGCTCCTGCATGTCGCGACTTAGCCAGATCCCCAGGTATTTAACCGGACCCTCTGCCCATTTTAGTGGATAGTCAAGTGGAAATGGGACTGTGCGATCTGTCAGAGGGAACATTGTGGATTTGGATCAGTTTATTTGGATCCCAGAAAGCCCACCAAATCTGGTCAATTTATGGAGTCTAGGGAGTGTGTTTACTACCGGGTCATTTATATGAAGCGTGATATCATCCGCATACAGCGAGATCAGCAAGCCTCTAGATGGGAACCCCACCCCTCTATTGGCATGATACTGTCGCATGCGAGCGGCCAAAGGTTCCATAGCTATGGTGAAGAGGAGTGAGGATAGAGGGCACCCTTGCCTTGTGCACCTAATGATGGAAAAGCTGTCTGACAGAAGACCATTTACCCGGAGTCTAGTGGTGGGACCGGAGTAGAGGAGCTTTATTTGATTTATGAATGCCAGACTGTAGCCTAATCTAGACAATATAGTGAATAGGTATGTCCATTCGAGAGAATCGAATGCTTTAGCTGCGTCTAGGAACACAGTCGCTGCTGGTGTCTGGGGATTTAAGTAATGGATTAAAGCAAAAAAGGTTCTCAGATTATGTGCTGTCGACCTACCAGGTATAAAGCCAGATTGATCTGGCCTGGCTACCAGGGGGAGTAGGGGCTATAATCTTAGGGCTATTAGTTTGGCATATGTTTTGTTATCTACATTTATGAGAGACGGCGGACGATAGGAGTCCTGGCTTGTTGGGTCTTTATCAGGCTTTAAGAGTGTTAATATTACTGCTTCGTGCATCGTGGGTGGGAGATGACCTGTGTCAATCGATTCCTAGTAAACCACTAATAAGTGTGGGGCTAATAAAGTACCATGTTTTATAAAAGAAGCGGTCAGGTCATCCAGGCCATCCGGCCTTATCATTGGGAAGACTATGAATGACATGTATTATATATTCTACTGTATACGGTTCATCTAGATGTTCCCTGTGTGCCCTACCCAGCCAGAGCAGCTCCAGTGATTCTAAATAGGTATGTAGCTCATCCTTTATATCCAGGACAGTAGAGGAATATTAGTTAGCATAAAAGTAAGATAGGTGATTGAGTATCTGTTATGATCCTCTAATGGGTTTGCCATGCTCATAAATAACAAAACGTGAGTGGAGGGCCCAAGGGATATTTAAAGACCAGCCTAGGTAGTATCCCTAGAAAGAATTAAATGAACAACAAGAAAACCTAGGGGTCTCTGTAGGAAAGTAACATAGAAATTCCTATTTACTTAACCCGACATCTAACATAGTACATCTGGTTTAAGACTAGACAGTTCTCATAAAGCACAAAAAACCTCAAGAATGGGGCCACCAGTGATTGTAGATCAACAGAACCTTTTATAGGATTCCCATCAAAGACTTGTGATGATCAATGTTATCATTTGGTCATCCTTAGGGTCGTGTGTCTCTGGATCATTGAGACAAAGATCGTACCCTGTGGTGGATAAGGGTTGCGACCCGCAATCACTGTTGGACCATATGATGTTGATCTGATGGGTTCTAGTGCAGTGCAGAAAAGCAAGAAAGTGGTGAATTAAAATAGGATAGAGAACCTAAAGAGGAAATTTTAATAGGGAAGGTCTCTTCCTGTTAAAAACAAGAACAGCGCAATAACATAGCAGTTTTAACCAAATAGCTGCAAGGGGGCCAACATGTTTCAGCCTAATGGGAAAAAGGGGACCCAGGCTTTCTTCAGGGCCTCTGTTCTCAAAAAGTAAAGCTACAGCATATAGTGTAAATAAAGTGCCAAAACAAAATTTGTGAATAACATTTTATAACAGCAAAGGATATTTCTGGCGTCTGTTGATTCTCCTCCGTGACACCTGGTGTATTAGTTATCTCCAGATTGTCCGGGGAACAGACCTCAACTCTCCTGGACCTGGCTCATGACTTGTGAGACCCCGCTCTGTCTGTCGTTGCCTCTGGCCTCCCCCTGACTCAGTGCCGGCCAGAGGCAACGACAGACAGAGCGGGGTCTCACAAGTCCTGAGCCAGGTCCAGGAGAGGTGAGGTCTGTTCCCCGGACAATCTGGAGATAACTAATACACCAGGTGTCACGGAGGAGAATCAAAAGACGCTGGAAATATATATCCTTTGCTGTTATAAAATGTTATTCACAAATTTTGTTTTGGCACTTTATTTACACTATATGCAGTAGCTTTACTTTTTGAGAACAGAGGCCCTGAAGAAAGCCTGGGTCCCCTTTTTCCCATTAGGCTGAAACATGTTGGCCCCCTTGCAGCTATTTGGTTAAAACTGCTATGTTGTTGCGCTGTTCTTGTTTTTAACAGGAAGAGACCTTCCCTATTAAAATTTCCTCTTTAGGTTCTCTATCCTATTTTAATTCACCACTTTCTTGCTTTTCTGCACTGCACTAGAACCCATCAGATCAACATCATATGGTCCAACAGTGATTGCAGATCGCAACCCTTATCCACCACAGGGTACGATCTTTGTCTCAATGATCCAGAGACACACGACCCTAAGGATGACCAAATGATAACATTGATCATCACAAGTCTTTGATGGGAATCCTATAAAAGGTTCTGTTGATCTACAATCACTGGTGGCCCCATTCTTGAGGTTTTTTTGTGCTTTATGAGAACTTTCTAGTCTTAAACCAGATGTACTATGCTAGATGTCGGGTTAAGTAAATAGGAATTTCTATGTTACTTTCCTACAGAGACCCCTAGGTTTTCTTGTTGTTCATTTGCCATGCTCAATCCTAAGCTCTGTAATGATTTCAGAGTTTCTCTGAGGTCCAAGCATGGACACCAGAGTTCTCCCAGGGCGGTCTCTCTCTCCGTATCTTGTGGGAGTATTGTATTTCCTCATAAACTTCACTTCCCGATTTGCTCCCTCTGTATATTCCGAAAGTGATGCCAAGTGGTCCCCTTCACCCATACTATAAAAATTCATCTCCCCATCTTTAATTTGTAACTCAAGAGTTTGGAGTCTCTGTCTGATGGATTTGAATACGCCAGCTTGTTTGGAAATACAGCATCCCCTTATTACCACCTTAAAGGCCTCCCACAGTGTTCCTGCCGAGGTGACTGAGCCCTTGTTTTCTGCAAAATAGTCACTTATATCTTTCCTGATTTCCTCATGGAAGGCCCAATCTAGTAGGGCCAGGGGAAGGAGCCTCCATGTGAGAGGGTGTCTAGTGGGGGACGGGGTTTTTAGCTGCAACAGACAGGGGGCGTGGTCAGAGAGGGTTCTGGGCAAAAGACACACATCTGACGTCCATGTCGCAATATCCCGGGAAAATACCCAGTAGTCTAGTCTAGACCAGGCGTTATGATGTGAGGTGATGCAGGTTCCTACTGCGTTGTCTGGGTTCCGTTGCCTCCATATGTCCACCAGATCATTTGCTTGAATAAGACAATTAAGAGTTTTGCTGACACAGGAATGTAGTCTCCGCAACGCCCCTCTTCTTTATAGGGAATAATTTAAAACGGCATTAAAGTCACCTCCCCAAATGACAGTTTCACATTCCAGGCCTGCTATATGAGCCCATACATTGCGGAAGTACTCTAGCTCGTCCGTGTTGGGGCCGTAGTTAGCTGCGAACACCACCTCCGTGCCACACCATGAGCCTTTAAGAATGACGAATCTCCCTTCAGTGTCTAAGTGTGTATGTGTGGTGTTCCATTCCAGACCCTTGCGTGTGAGCATAGCCACCCCTCTTTCAGAATTAGAGTAACCAGTGGCGTAAACCTCCCCCCAATATCTATGGTGAAGCTTAGTATTGGATGTGTCAGACAGATGGGTCTCCTGCAGGAGACAGCAATCGATCTTGTGACACATCAAATATGGTTGTATGAGCCTGGTCTTTCTGTGGTCATTCAGACCTCTGATATTCCATGTTAAGAACCTAAGGGCTGTCATGTAACTTTGATGCAATATGTTCAATTTTCCATTTGTACCCCCATGTCTGGGCCCCGGATCTCAACCTTCATCATAGGTACAGAAGCCAGCCAAATCTGGGAACAAATATGAGTGTGCCTTCCTCTGCCGTCACAAATAATAGGATTTTATTTTATTGGACTTCTCTGCCGCCTTCGATACGGTTCCTCACCAGCTTCTTCTCTCCCTCCTTTCTGCCATTGGCCTCTCCGGCGCAGTGTGGGCCTGGCTGGCATCTTTCTTGGCTACTCGTACCCAACAGGTCTGGCTGCCTCCCTTTTCATCCGCGGCCAGGGAGGTCTTGACTGGAGTCCCTCAGGGCTCGACTCGGAGCCCTCTGCTTTTTAATATCTATCTGACTCCACTGACCTCCCTGGCGGAAGAGCTGGGTGCCAAAATCATGGCTTATGCTGACGACACCCAGCTCTTATTTACCTGGAATGGCCCCGACCTGGGCACCGGGACGGCGCAGAGGTGCCTAGCCGCCGTGTATACATGGCTTGTACAGGCCAAACTCAAGTGCAATGAGGGGAAATCAGAAATACTGCTCTACGGCCAATTTCCACCTTTCTTCACTGAAGCCTTGTGGCCCCCTGATTTCCCCCGCCTACTCTCTGAGGGTGGTCCAGCTAAGAACCTGGGAATCTGGTTTGGGGAGGATCTCAGGTTCTCGGAACACATCAAGAGACTAACGGGTGCCTGCTTTGGTATGCTTAAGTCACTGAGCAGATTCTTCCCTCTGCTCCCCCAGCCGGTGAAGGAAATGGTGGCCCGTGCACTTATCCTATCCCGCTTGGATTATGCCAATGCGCTTTTCCTTGGCATTCCGGGATACCTGGTGAATAAACTGCAATTGATCCAGAACGCGGTGACCAGACTCTTATTTAACATCTTTAAGAGATCAAGCATCAGATCGCACTTGTGTGACCTTCACTGGCTGCCTGTTGTCCAGCGGGTGCAGTTCAAGGCTCTTACGCTAGCTCACAAAGCGTTGCACAATTTAGGACCCTCATATATTAAGAAACGGGTGTCCTTCTATACCCCCCGTCGCTCCCTACGATCTGCCTCTCACCGTCTGATGGCCACCCCCCGCTTTAGCCGCTCTAGGCTAGGGGGTCAGTCACTTGCGGTCAAAGTAGCCACTCTATGGAACGGCCTTCCGGTCTCGCTGCGCCACATCCAGGACCTACGCTGTTTTAAGAAACTTCTCAAAACGTATCTGTTCAAGCAGGCTTTCTGAATCTTTTTCCATCTGCATGACTGTAGCCCTATCGCGCCAGGATACTCATGAGTAATTGTGCGCGTTACAAATCCCATATAACATAACATAGCATAAAACATGTCTAATAGTTTACACACATTTCTTGAATTTTTTTATTTATTTTTTTTTTTTTATTGCAAGACATCGATGTGAAACAAATGAAAAGGAAGATTCACACTGCGTCACGCCAACAACCCGGAGGCAGGCCGCTACCAATTAGGGCATACAAAAATCACAAAGAAAACAAACCAGAGGCCGACATCCGACCGGGTTAATCATGCAGAAATAAACAGGAAATACAATAAAATCTGTTGCGTGTGCAGTGCGACTTCAGCGAGGGAACGGTCTTGCTTTTCTCACAGTGTCGCAGACAATTGAAAGATAGCGAAGATCAGTGAAGCCGCCCCTAAAGAAGCAGCGGTCAACTACCCGCTGCAGCGGCCTATGGAAAGGATATGCCTATCAGCACCATTTTTTCTCCCAACAGGACCCCCCAACAAGCTAACCCAAAAAGAAACGCCAAAACATAGGTGCAAGTACATATAAACAGCAGTCATACAACACTTCAGTCCACAACAGAGTTGCGCGGTCTCGCCACGGAGCACTCAGATAGAAGGCAAGCCATAATCGGGGCAGGCGTGCAATGGCATCTCATCAGTGCCCGTATAGGCTGAGGGGCATGTGGGGGGGGGGGGGGGGGGGGCAAGCAATAGGCCACAAGAGGGCCAGCGGGAGGGAGAGGCCAGGGACAAGAACGGGGTCAGTGGGGGCAGCAACTGCAGAGCGCGCTTCAGGGCAGGGCTTGTCCTCGACAGCGCCACTTCGCAGGACTGCAATCATAAACCTACGCAGCGCGCATCCTCAGCCCATATCATCTGAAACACTCGTAGCACGTGAAGTACCTGGGGTGTCTGAACTCGCGCGCGCCGCAGTCCACTGTACAAACGGGCCCCAGATGTCAGTGGGTCTGGAAGCGGTGGGCATGGTCTCCCAATAGTGTGTCAGTTGTGTGTGGCCATAAGTCACATCTCTAATCCAGCCCTCGAAAGAGGGGAGAGCCGGTCTGCCCCAGTGCAGTGCGATCTGACGTTTGGCGTATAAAAGGAGCAACGCATGCAATTTCCTGTCGCAGGGTGTAGTGTCTTTAACATACCCCAGCAGACCCAGCAGTGGGGACGGTGAGTCAGTCCTTTGTATGATGTGATTGATGGCAGTGAAGATCTCCGACCAGTATGTGCTCAACTTCGGGCAGCTCCAAGCCATATGAATAAAGGTCGCATCCACACCCCCACACCTCCAGCAAGAGGCGTCCTCACGGAGACCCATACGGTGTAGTAGTGTCGGAGTGCGGTAATACCGGTGTAGGAATTTGAAGTGGATAAGCCTCAACCGATAATTAGGGGATAGGGCTGTCAGTTGAGCACAGCAATATTCCCATGTGTCGTCCGGCAGCTGATTCTCTAGGTCAGCAGCCCAAGCGTGTTTGGCCACGGCCTCCGTCACCGGGGCCTGTTCCTGCATGCAGTTATACAGTCTGGACACCAGCTTTTTGGGGGAAGGTCGTGACAGCAAGTTTTGGAGAGCAGCTAGTGTGCAGGGTTCCTCCGGGAAGCACGGTCCCATCTTCTTGCAAGATTCCCTAAGGGAATGATATAGCAACGTGTCAGCAAACGAGCAGGGCTGGCTGTCCCCATCAGCGGACATCTCAAAAAAAGTACCTTCCGGATATAAGTCAGCGAAAGTGAAAAGGCGATTGCCACGGATGGTGAGGACGCCACCCCTTGCTGTCAAACAAGGCAGCATCGGGTTACCTCTCAGGGGGACGGCTGGCGCATAAAGTAGGGAGAGACCGGCTCTCTTCTGGAGTTCGCGCCAGGACCAGCGGACCATTTCCACCGTGTCCACCTCACGCGACGGGCATGTGACTTTACCATATAGTGCCACTCGTAAAGGCAAGGGGGCGACCACTGCTATTTCTACCGCAGCATGTGGCTGGTATGGGGTGGGGTAGGCCCAGAAATGCAGGAACTGAGCTTGCGCACAGAGGGAATAGAGCTTCAAGTCCGGGGCACCCAGACCTCCTTGACGGAGTGGAAGCGTGAGTAAGTCCCAGGAGACTCTGGCTTGACCGCCGGCCCACACCAACTTCAGCAGCAGGGAGCGTACACGAGCATGGAAGGGCGCTGTCATAGGCAGTGGTACGTTGACGAACAAATACAAGAATTTGGGGAGAACCACCATTTTAGCCAGTGCAATTCTCGCGACCAGAGACAGCGGCAGTTTGTTCCAGACCTCGACCTTCCCCTCCAACCAGTCCACCGCCCTCCCGAAATTCAGCGACCACAACTCCTGCACATCTCGGCTGATCCAGATACCCAAATATTTGACAGCCCCCGTCTCCCATCTGAGGGGGTAATCAGGAGCAGGGCGAACAGTGCTCTCTGTCAGTGGGAACGCCACCGACTTTGTCCAGTTAATGGATATCCCCGCTAGGCCCTCAAATCGTACAAATTCACGGAGTAGCGGACTTAGGTTATCTTTAGGATTAAGGACGTATAGGGTGACATCATCCGCGTATAGCGAAATCAGTAAGCTTCTAGCACTGAACCCAATGCCCCTGGCGGTGTGATGTTGCCGTATTCGAGCCGCAAGCGGCTCCATCGCTATCGCGAAGAGTAGCGGGGATAGAGGACATCCCTGCCGAGTTCCTCTCGAGACACGAAATGGTTTGGAGATGAGGCCATTAACGCTCACCCGGGCTCTGGGTGCTGTGTAAAGGAGCTTGATCAGGGTCATGAAGTTCTGGCTGAATCCCATCCGCCCTAGGACACTGAAGAGGTAGGGCCATTCCAAGGAGTCGAAGGCCTTGGTGGCGTCAAGGAACACCACCGCCGCCTGTACAGATGGGTGTAAATAGTGAAGGACAGAGAAGATAGTTCTGAGATTATGTGATGTCGCGCGTCCAGGGATGAATCCCGATTGATCTGGAAGCGCAATCATAGGCAACATCGGTTGTAACCGATCTGCAATAACCTTCGCGTATATTTTAGCATCCACATTGATAAGAGACAGGGGCCTGTAGGAGTCCAACTGTTGTTCATCTTTATCCGGTTTGAGTAGTGTGATAATTAGAGCCTCACGCATGGAATCTGGAAGGGTATTCGATTCGAGAGCCTCGACAAATACAGAGTGTAGTCTCGGCGCCAGTTCAGCTGCATAGGTTTTATAGAAGGAGGTTGTCAGACCATCTGGGCCAGGGGCTTTATTAGCCGGCATGCTCTTAATCACCTGGGCAATGTCTTGTATCGTGACCGAGAGGTCCATGTACTGTCTGTGGTTATCGTTGAACCATACGAGTGCTATGGAATCAAGAAAGTCGCGCAGTGAAGGCGGTGCTGTGGGTTGCCTTGAGGTGTACAGGGTAGCATAGAAGTCTGCGAAGGCGCCTAACACTGCCTCTTGGCCCAACACTAAGTGTCCGGATGTATCATAAATAGTGTGTATGTAGTTCGAGTGTGTGCGAGGAGTAGTCAGCCTGGCAAGGGTCCTGCTTGGTCTATCCCCTTCTCCATATCTGCGCGCCTCAGCCTGTTTCCCCAGAAATTTCACCTCCCGCTCCGCTTCCTCATTAAAGGCCAGCAATTTAGTTTTTAGAGCGCCAGCAATCTCCAATGACGGATCAGAGCTAAAAGCAGCATCAAGATCCTTCAGTTCCCCCTCAAGTTTAGCTAGCGTGTCCCTGATGGAGCGTAGGACCCCTGCTTTTCGTGCTATACACTGACCTCTGATCACAGCTTTAAAGGCATCCCAAACAATAGCCTCGGATGTGGCAGAACCAGCATTCTCTTCAAAATATGTAGTGATGTCCTCTCTAATCTCTTCTACGAACACTGGGTCTGTGAGCACGTGAGGGGGAAGGCGCCATTGGAACGCCCTGTGTATAGTGTCTGGGGGGCTCAATTCTAACATACACGGAGCATGGTCCGACAGTGATCTAGCCATAATATCAACATTCGATACCCATGTCGCAACTTCAGGAGACACCAACCAGAAGTCTAGCCGTGACCAGGCAGCTTTATGGCAGGTGTAGCAGGTCCCCACCTTGACTCCCGGATTCCTAGCTCTCCACACATCTGAAAGCAGACCTTCATTCATGACATCAAATATCGCCTGACGCGCTCTAGCATGCTGCGGTCTGCTCACACCCCTACGATCCATGTCATCATTTAATGCAATGTTGAAATCTCCCCCCAGCACAATCGTCTGGCAGTTCAGTAACTCAATCCTCGCCCAAACACTTCTAAAAAAATCAGGATCGTCCACATTGGGGCCATAGATTGCAGCCAGGACAATGGGTCGCCCCTGTAAAGACCCATGGAGTAAGACATACCTTCCCTCCACATCTCGTACCTGGGAGAACTCCCTCCAATCCAACCCTCTACGAATGAGTATGGCAACGCCCCTCGCATAACTGGAGTAGATGGAGGAATAGATGTGCGCCCATCTGGAATTTTTCAATCGGGCCGAGGGGATCACGTTTAAATGAGTTTCTTGTAGGAAGCAAATATCAACGTTGTGTCTGGACAACATGCCGTGCAGTAACCGGGCCTTCTTGTAGTCCCCAAGGCCTCTAATGTTCCAAGTCCAGAGTTTGATACCCCCCATCAGAGTGCAGTCCAGCACAGAAATCTCCCCACACATCTCCGCCCCCGGAGGCCAGGCAAGTGCTCAGGCACAACATCTGCAGACCCAGCGCGCAAAAATAGAGGCATTTGTAGTAGTACATTGCACCAGATACGGACGAAAACTCGCAACTTGTGAAACCCCCCCCTCCACCCCCCTCCCTCAGCAACCCCCCAATTAGGTCGTGACATACCCCAGAAACTCGCACGCATAGCGTGGAAATACCCCAACATCAACAACAAAGGGAGGCACCCCATGAGGCGTGGTGCGCTCGGCAAACACCCCCGTATACTCGGGGTGGCTACAGTCAAACTTTAGCGTTCCTGGGCTCTAGCAGTTCCCCCAACTCCTGGTCCACAAAGCCCGCAAGCAATCAATGTCTCAATGGAGGCACGGTAACGGCAGCAAAATTCTGTGCACAAAAGTGTCTCCAAGACTTACCCTCGATGAGACAATGCGGGTGTAACAGACCTGTGTGCTAGGCGCTAACAGGCTCCCATCCTCGAGGCAAAGAGGAAAGTTGCAGCCGTTCAGGGTGGGCGTTGTAGAGACCTCAGTCATTGTCACTGAGGGGATCCGAAGCTTCCTCAAGTCTTGGCGATTTTCTCCTGGCTCCAGCACAAATGTGTTTGGCGAACTTGAGGGCTGATTTGGCGTCAGTGAAGAAGTGAGAGGCGTTGTCGTGTTGGACCTTTAATTTTGCCGGGTATAGGAGAGAGTAGGGCACGCCAGCTTGCAGTAGAATCTTCTTAGCTGGTAGGAATTCCTTGCGGGCCGCCTGCACCAGGGGGGTGAAATCTGGGTAAAATGAGATGTGATTGCCCTGGTGCGTGATCTTACCCTTCTCCCTCGCCAAGCGCAGAACGACGTCCCTATCTTGGTAGTTGAGCAGTTTAGCCAGAATTGGACGCGGAGGGGCGCCCACCGGGGGTTTTTTCCCAAGGGATCTATGCGCTCTCTCCACCGCAAAGACCGGGGACAGATCTGGGTCAAACAGTTCATGTAGGAGGCTCGATACAAACGATTCCATCTTTCCCGTGTTGGTTGTCTCCGGAACGCCTGTAATGCGGATGTTGGACCTTCTGGAGCGTGCTTCCAAATCGTCCGACTTTGCGCGCAAATTTTCAAGTTCCCGCTCCAGTGTAGTTATGTGCTGCTTGGCCTGCTGCTGAAATTCACAACATTCAGTCTGCCTATTTTCGAGACAGTCCAGCCTCGTCTCGTGAGCGTCCACCTTAGTTTTCACTGATTCAAGTTGCGCAGCCATGTTATCAAGCTTGGCATCTATGCTCTTCAAGCTGGTTCTCACCTCCATGATGAGGGCCCCAAAATCAATGTCCGGGGTAGTACATTGCGACGACGATGCGCCATTATCCAACTCCATCGTTTTGTTTTTCGGTGGCTTCCTATTGTCAAAGCTTAGTTTCGCTTGCTTTGCGTCGTTTTTTCCCATCACCACAGTACGAAGAGGTCCACCTGCCACGTAGTGAGGTAGCACCTATCCTGCGTCTCAGCCAGCAAGTGCCTAGCCCGCTCGTGACTATCCAGGTGATGCCAGGGCGCGCCAGGCGCAATGGAGCGAACGCGGTATTGTGGGCCAGCCGCGTTAAATATAGTAGCAGGCGTCCGGCGATGTCACCCAAACTGCCACGTGTCTAGCAGGTCTCCTCAGGCCCCAAAATGGCGGGCTCACATATCGTAGTGGGGAATCCACCCGCCAGGCAGAATCAAACCCAGCGCAGGGGCTCCAAGGGGATCGGGGCCGCAAGGCGTCTCACCATGCACACTGCGGCCCACTCCGTCGATTTCAGGAGCCGCTGGGGGGTCCGGGTGCAGTCGTGGAGCGGGAAGAATGCCAGGGGAAACCCGTCCCTCCGCAGCACCTCCTCACCTTCTCTCCAGCTCCCGCCGTAGCGCAGGTGGTGCAGACGCGACTTCTTTTCCCTGCACCGGGCCCCTCTCATGCAAGCTCCGCCGCAGCCGGTCTCAGGATCACTCCTCCGCAGCGCGGCCGCTCCCGCCAAGCCTCGCCAGTCGCAGCCAGTCTCTCAGCGGAGATCGCCGTTAGGTGCAGCGGGGGCACAATATTGAAGTGCCGTCGGCATGAACACGGCAAGCGCCTGACCTCCGCCGAGTCCAATCAGGCCGCAGGGGCCTCCGCAGCCGCGGCCCACAGTTTAACTCGGCTCCCAGCGAGAGTCACTTCCGCTGGGGCGCAAGACCAGCACGCCTGCCGCTGGTGATTCCGTCTGTTGCCGCTTCAAGGAGAAACCACCTCCTCGCACCAAACTCGGGTCAAAGGATCACCCGGGCTTGCGGAGCGGAACCCGTGAGGAACGGGGGTCCGCAGGCGCCAGGAACAGGATAGCGTAGAGGATTAATTAAAGTAGCCGGCGGAGCTCACTCAGAGAGCGGCCATCTCGCTGCTCTGCTAGCCACGCCCCCACACACATTTCTTGAATTTTTAACAGTATTCTGCTGCACTGTAACCCCGAACTCTAGCTACCCTCACCAATCCCCAATTAGGTTGAGCATTAGCATCCCTCCCCCCCACAAAATTCAAACAGCTCCCCAACATCTGCTAAAGAGAGCAGTTATGGGAGATCTCCCCAGGGGCGAGGTGTCTCCGGCATACAGCCTGACCGGAGGGCAGGTGGCGGAAAATTTTAATGAGAGATCTGTTGTGATTACCCATTCCCTTTTTGACAATGTGAGTTGGACAGTGGAAGGTGCAGACACCAATCGAATCTTTAGTACATAATGTCTGTGCCCCCCAACTAGCTCCTTACCACCACTCCTAGGAATCCAATCATTAGAAATATGCAAAAATGTCAATTGTTGTCACTGAAGGTCGCCTCTGATTTTCCTGAAGGTTTTGGCAAGCGTTTGTTTTCAGCCACATGTTTGGCAAACTTCATAGCCAATTTTGCACCCATGAACAGGTGGTGACTGCCTTCATGTGTTACCTTGAGCTTGGCTGGGCACAGAAGAGCATAGGTGATGCCAGCTTGATGAAGGATACGTTTGGCTGGGATGAATTCTCTTCTCGCAGACTGGACTGCCGGGCAGAAATCCAGGAAAAGGGAGATCTGGTTACCTTGGTGCGTTATCTGGCCCATCTCTCTTGCTGCACGAAGAATTCCCTCTTGATCACGAAAGTTGAGTAAGCGAGCCAGGATGGGTTGCGGGGTGCAACCCACTAGAGGTCTTGGGGCCAAGGATCTGTGAGCTCTCTCCATAATAAACATGGCAGAAAGAGAAGATCAATAAATGTCCTGCAAAAGGGTTTCAACAAATTCCTCAAATTTGCCCATCGCCGTGGTCTCTGGTATGCCTGTAATGTGAATGTTGTTTCGGCGGGACCAAGCCTCCAAGTCCTCATTTTTAGCCTTAATGACCTCCAGGACCCTCTCCATATTTAGCAATTGTTCTCTGGATGCAACCTGAACCTTGTGTGCATCTGTGGCTCGGTTTTCTAATTCATCAAGGCGCAATTCATGAGTGTCCACTTGTTTTTTAACCTGGTCTAGCCTGTGTGTGAGCTTATCTATCTTATTGTCAATTGTTTTGAGGCTAGACTTTACCTCCAGGAGAATGGAGTGCAGATCATCACCCCCCTCGGTGGCCCCATCTCTGTGCTCACCTTCAGGGTCCTGTTCAGAATCAGTGTGTCTTGTTAACCTTTTGTTTTCAAATGGCAGTTTGGATTGTTTAGTATTCGTTTTCCCCATGTTTCTGGCTATGTTCACCCTTGTACTCCTCCCAGCAGTGGGATTATTAATATGGGGGTATAGTTGCTTTCAGCGCTGCCGCGGACTCGAGTATCTGACACACTTCTTGACGCCATTACCGGCGTTCCTCGAGGCCACGCCCCTTTCGAGGCCCCGCCCCCCGCCCAGAGTCATCCCACCTTCCCTATTAATTCATATGCATCTTCCAGACGCGCAGCCCGTCATCGCCAAGACATCGCCTCTCGCCTGTCCCCCTGGCCAAGCTCTACGGGAAATTCGCCACTATGATAGGGAACTTCTTGTCGCTCTGAACCCTGGCCGGAGCTGTGAGGAGATATCAGGCCACCTCGGACAGACATGCCTACAATGTAAGTCCTGTCTTTTCGCTACACCCAGCCCCTGCCTATCTGGGTTCAGATTAGGCTCGCCTAATTATACCCCTCTCACCATTCTCCAACTGAATGTTAGGTCCCTCGTTAAACATCACTTAGAGGTAAATACTCTCCTACTTGATGAGACCCCTGACATTCTTTTTCTATGTGAAACCTGGCTTCGTGATGACATGACTAGTATAACTAACCTCACGATGCCAGAGGGCTATTTAATGAAGACTCTAAATAGAGACGCTAGAGCCAGCGGCATAGCAGTTATCTATAAAAAACAATACTGCTGCTCCTTCACTAAGGAAGATATTTGGGGCTGTGAAAGTGCTCAATTCAAGATCACGACGGGCCCCCACTTTGCCCTGTCTGGGCTCTACATCTATCGACCCCCTGGACCTACTTCAAAGTTCATCGAAGCTCTCCTTGAGGTAGCAAACTCCTTAGTGGTGGGCTCGGCCAACTTCACGATATTAGGAGATCTTAATCTCCATTTTGACTTGACTCAAGACCCCACCATCAAAAACCTCCTGGCTGACTTTGCAGCCTTACAATTAAATCCCTTAATCCAGGCTGCCACACACTCGGCTGGGCATATATTAGACCCTGTCTTCACTAACATCCCGGAGGTTAGGACAGAAGTGCCCAAACCTATGGGATGGACAGACCACTATCTAATCAAAATCACCATGATGGTTAGGGAAACGTTCAACAAAGACGAGCCAACTCGATGCCTAAAGAGGCAGTGGCATAAACTTTTAGTCAGAAACCTCCACGCCACTCTAGGAGAATTCCAGTATGAGGCAAACATGAATATCGATATGACATACGCTGCCTACCATGATTGGATTACTAGAGGACTAGATGCTCTCATCCCAGCCAAATGGACTAAGGGGCGCAGTTCCCCCTCCAACCCATGGTACAATGATACGTTGAAATCCATGCAAAAAGAATGCAAAAAAGCCGAGCGAATCTGGAGAAAGGATTACAATGATAGGGATAAAGCATCTTATTTAGCCAAACAAAAACTCTATCATAAAGCTATTTGCTCCACACGCGCCTCCTTTTACGCAGAAGAAATCAACTCTAGCCCAAATCCCACCAAAGTTATTTTTAAATTGGATTGGTGCAAGAACTGCAGAGTAGCAGAACCTCAGCCTCCAGTATTACCTCTGCGCAGCAGTGTGACGACCTTGCCACTTTCTTCGTAGAAAAAGTACAAAAAATCTACAGATCATTTCCACAGCACCCTTCTGACCCGCCTAACTCCACTAACTCCACTACTGATGGCACCATGCTGATGCTTATACCAGAAATCTCATATGAGGATCTAACTAAACTCAGCAGGAAGGTTAAGTCTGGTTCCCCAGCAGACTCAATGAGGCCGGCTCAATTTATTGAATCTTTAGAATTTTTCCTACCTTCCCTGGCCTCTATACTCAACCTTTCTTTTTCTTCGGCTAGTGTCCCGACTGTTTGGAAACAAGCCTGGGTCTCCCCCATTATTAAGAAGCCTACCTTAGACCCTTCCAAACTGGAAAACTTTAGACCCATCTCGCTGCTCCCATGGCTGTCTAAACTTGCGGAGGCTCATGTAAACAACGTTCTGTCCCAACATATGGACCATAATAACATCTTGGACCATCTCAAAACGGGTTCAGGCCGGGCCACAGCACTGAGTCTGCCCTCCTGTTCTCGACTGAACATCTCCAGACAATCCTTGATGCCGCTGCGCTGATTTTATTAGACCTCAGCGCAGCCTTTGATACGGTTTCTCATAACATTCTGTTAAATCGTCTGGTGACAGTAGGGATTACCGGTCTTGCCCTGGAATGGTTCCGCTCATTCCTGAAGGACAGATCCTTCCGGGTGTCAGCTCCCCCGTTTCTCTCCCAGTCCCATTCCATCGGCCAAGGAGTCCCTCAGGGCTCTGCACTTAGCCCATCCCTTTTTAATCTATATGTGAAGCCACTTATGGCAGTGGCTAAAGAGTGGGACCTAACGCTGGTGTCATATGCAGATGACACGCAGCTGGTCATCACTCTCACTGAAGGCCCGTCCACTTCGGCCTCGAGATTTAGGGATGGCCTGGCGGCAGTAGCCCAGTGGATGACGGACAACTGCCTGCAGCTTAATGCAGGCAAGACAGAGGTGCTGCTCCTCGGGAAGAACTCCAGCTATTGGAATGAACACTGGTGGCCCTATTCGTTGGGCACCATTCCACCACCTAAAACCTTGGTCAACAATCTGGGCGTCTGGATGGACTCCTCGCTTAGTTTCCAGACCCACACAAAAAAAGTGGCAGCTACTTGTGTGGGCCTGTTGAGGAGTCTCAACCCGATACTCGGTTTCTTTGACTCCAAAGTCCGCCAACTTATTGTTCAATCCACAATCCTCTCCCGTTGAGACTATGCCAATGTCTTACTTTTGGGCGCCAACAAAGCGGAGATAGTGCGATTGCAACGCGTGCAGAACTCTGCGGCAAGAGCCTTGGTTGGTCTTCCCCGAAGATGCTCGGTCCGAGCTACCATCCGAAATCTGCATTGGCTGCCCATTGAATCTCGTATTCAGTTCAAAACCCTCATCATGGCATTTAAGATCCTCAAATTCGGCTGGCCAGAACTTCTGTGCCCGCTTCTAACATCTTATGTGCCACAATGCAATTTGCGCTCATTAGGCCAGCACCTTCTGACTGTACCCCGTACAAAGCTTTGCCGAATCGGCGGCCGCTCCTTTAGGGTTTTGGGAGCCAAGCTCTGGAATTCCTTGCCACTGAACATTCGCTTTCTGGAAGACTTATCTGCCTTCCGGAAAGCTATTAAGACCCATCTGTTCCCCTCTCCTTGGGACTCTGTCTGCCTTCCTTCTTCTCTTTGTACAGCTCTGGTTGGTTCCTTAGCGCCGGGATGCCTCTTTGCTGGGGCAGCTGTTGCGCTTTATCAAAATGTTAACTTAAGTTAACTTAACTTAACTTACACCGCCTTTTCTTAGGCCTGGCACAGGGGGAATACCTGGCCTGACTGTTGTACCCCAGCCCGCTGTTGTCACTGGGACAGCAAGTAGGCACCAGGAGGGGAGCGTCCCACAATCCCTGCCCAGCTTTTATTCCTGTGGATGCAAACACCTCTGTGTAAGCTACCCTCCGGGATCGCAGCCGGTGAGGTGCCGGGGTAGGACTTCAAGTTGGGGCCCTGGAGCAAAGCCAAATCTAAATGTTCCACCACGCCAATGTAGCAGTCAGCAGGGGGCCACGTCTCCGCGTCCAAGATGAGCAGGAGTCCAAGGGGGGGGGGGGGGGGGGGGGCCTGGGGCTTCAATGACATCTGCGTCTCAGGGCGATTGCATGTGGGCCAAATTGTAAAATGGAGGATCCCCTCCCCGACTCGAGTGATGTTAGATTGCTAGAAAAGTGACGTCCGCTAGCCGCGGCCACCGCACACCCGCCGATGTGCCCTGCCTCATATATCCAACCCGGTCACGAACTGGGTGCTGGGGAGCCCCCGACAGGAAGAGGCCTTGACCACAGGCCCCAGTCCAGCATGAGGGATGGCGACCCCGCAGCGCTGGTGGATTCCTGGGACCTGCAGCCTACAAAGCGGGCTCAAATAGCGCCGGATGTGTTGCGGAATCATATATTAGTGATTAAAGGTTTTTATGCTTCCCGATATGTAAGGATTTTGGGCGGATGATGACACAGCCGGCAGAGCCCTTTCAGAGATTGGCCATCTCGAAGCACGGCTAGACCACAACCCCCGTTCAGGTAAAAAAATGTATGACATAGTTGGATAGCAATCATACCACAGAACTGGCCAGGAGCTCTGAATGGGGCGCAGAGCTAGCCAAATGCAACATTAGGGTCTGCATTATAAGTTCCTTGGATCTCCCAATTTTGTAATACCGCATACAATATTCCAGATACCACAGGATGCAGTAATACAACCATTATATGTTTCTGTCCTCAAGTTGGGGCTAACCACAGAAATATGAAATAAGTATATCAGTTTCTGAATGTTTTACCAAATTTTAGCTGTGCATATTTTGACAAGATTTTGCAGGAAAAACCTACAAGGGGAAAATCATGCATGAAGTGTTCTACCCACTACTTATGATTCTGATTTAACTGGTAATTTATGCTATTGGCCAAATCGGATTTCATAGAAGATCTTTGCATCCAGACAGCTCTTGGACAAGCTGACAATGTTGAGGCCGCTTGTCCGTGGGATGAAAGTGGCATTATTGAACTCTGCCTATTCCCTTCCCCAAAATCATCTCTTTACTTAATAGCCTTTGAGGGCAGGGCTGTTCCACAATTGGTTTGTTGAAAGAAGATTGCATGACTTATAATGTTTTAGATTAATCAAATTGTTATTAGGGCTGATGCTGGAACAGGGTAGTCCCAACAAGCAGAGGGTATTGAGTTGGATTTTCTTTTTCCCTGGACTACATTTATTTAATTAATTAGATACAGGTGCTCATTGCACCTGGCAAAAATGGGAGAAGCATTAAGATGGCCCTGGAATACATTTTTGGATCCAGACTGCGAATAAACGTCAGACAAGGTAGTTCTAGAAAACGTTAGGGCCTTCACTGATGTACGTTTTGTAAGAGCCTAGTGATTCACTGCCAGGACCTCCTTACATTGAACATTTCTTTGCAATTGCATGTACCATGGTTATCCGCCCCAAATCACTAGTGAGGTAACTCAGTGGTCTGGGCACAAGTGGCTGATGTTTGTGTAAGTTTGTAGGATATACATTTTAGAGGTCTGCTTTAGAGAAATGTGTTCATGCTGACACATATTGAGGCCTTGTATTAGGAAAATGTGCATTTAGTGACAGAAATTGCACATTTTAACAGTAAAAACAGACTCTTCATGAGGCAAGTGAATTCTTGGGTGATGGTGTTTCTCCAGTTTCACATTTCAAAATAATGTCTGTGCAATGCAGTTTGTAGATTTCTGGATGCGCCTGGGAAACCTGGAGTCCCTTCCATGCTGTCCCCCTGGCAATAGCTTAGACCCACAAAGGATAGGTTGTCAGCATTGAGAAGACAAGAACAGAAAGAAGAGTGCCTCTTGGGAAGTGTGAGCTCCAACCCAGGTGTTAGCTTTGTGAGAAGAGTGTGTTTGAGCCTCACAGACGAAGATAATCACCCTATGGAGAGATGACGTAGCTGGGACTAAATGAGCGAGCAGGCACCTGAATGGGAAGATAACACCTGACATGGTACACATCAAGGAAACAAACCAGCAGAACACGGTTGTATGACAAATAAAAAAACGGTGAACACCTTTATTGAACAAACGAACCATTTGTGTGAAAGCAAAGGTTAATACATCCGAGCAGTTAACGCTACCCCGACCTGCAATGCAAACAGGTTCTCAGTTCCTTCTCCATAAGCACAGTGCAGGGCATATTTTCAAGCCCCTATAGCCACTACAACGTCACTTTTTCAGGCGTTGTGGTGGCGATAGGGACTTTGACTTATTAACGTGGCTTAGTGCTGCCTTGTAAATAAATTGTTTCGAAGGAACAAGGGAAACCCAATTTAGCGTTTGGGCAGGGACTTTGGGTACTTATAGTATTTCTAAAGACAGTGGTCCCTAGACAAAGTAAGTTAAACGTAGAAATAAATATATATATATTCTTTGTCCAGCCGGACAGAATTTAATGTATAGTATATAGGTTAGTAGTCAATTATCCATAAAGATTCAAGTGGGACACAGCCTGTGTCCTACTACCACATATAGAACTGTTTGACATATAGAAGGGGAGTTCAGGCATGGGCAAGGGGTCTGCGTACAATACAATCTTGCAGACTGATAAATCAGGAGTACACTATTGCGACATGTTATATAGTACACTCTTAGGCATATAGTGTATACAGTGTCAACTGCGATTCGATCCCCATGTAGGGATAAAGGGATCATCCTCAGGACATTTAATTCATGTCTGTATAACATTGCATTATTAACTACGGCTGGAGGGGGTATGACAAGGGCCGTGGTCTATCAGTGAAGGGGCGAGGGCGATAGTACAACCGGTGACTATTTTCACATAAGGTACGAGCTGGGGTTCCGGAAGGAACTCTGCAGCTGGGAAAGAACACGAACTCTGCAGCTAAGGGTTGAAGCGAGTGCTGCTTACGGGTAAAGCGGCGGCAAGCCCCGACTGTGTACTTGAAGATCTTGGAGCCGTGAATGGGTTCCGTGTGGACAGTTGAGGTGATGCTCAGGATGACTGTCTCACATAAAAACCTGGTCTTAAACAGACGAAACGAGGAGTAATGCTTTATTTTTCCTCGTTTTTGCTGTTTCCGTGTGTGCTGCGTTGTGCAGCACACATAGAAACAGCAAAAGGCCTTTGATTGTTTATGTGCAGGAAAGTGTCCCTTCCTGCACATAAACAATCATTGAAAAAACTACGTTTTGCAGCTTCCATGTGTGCTGCATTAGGCGCCATTACTGATTGCTTATATGCAGGAAGGGACACCTTCCTGCACATAAACAATCATTTCCCTGCAATGCAGACACCCTTGCACTATCTTGCAAGGGTGCCTGCGTTGGCGCCAGCACAGGGGTAAATGCGGGTCACACCGTATTCTTGTAAATACTGTGCAGCCCTGTGTTTCAGAAGTGCCAAAGCATGGCGTTAAGCCAAGGAGGCTAACGCCCCGCTCCGCCACTTCTCTTGTAAACATGGCCCTGCATTATTTCTTATTTAAGCACATTGGTGATCATAATAGCTGAGGCTCTGGTAGGATAGTACAGTGTCCCTGAGACTTGAGGTGGCTCCAGGGTCTGCTGTAAAGTTTGGGCCCAAAGGCAGTGGCTAATGGCATGTAAGACTGCAAGAGTTGAGGTGGATCTGGTCCCACTCTAGTATATGGACACACATCTGAGATGAAAAGATGGCTTGCCTCAATGTAGGATTGAGGCATGATTGAAGGTGCAGGCCCTAGCTACTCATTAGAGGACCAGACTGCAGGACGCGAGGTAGAAGCCATGGGTCTACTCCATTAGACTGCATGTTCAAAGAGGAAGAAGCAATCTGGATGCAAGTGATTGTGCCAGAACTGTGCTTCCAGGAATGTCTCTACCTGCTGGGATACTGCGTGTTGAGATTTTGTGGCACTGACTGAATGGTGCTGGAGAGCAGCGCCTATTTGGAGGGCCAGTTCCCAGGGTCAAACTAAGCAATAGTAGGATCCTTCCAGGCTGTTGCTAGCAGGGTGAAGGGGAAAAGCAGAACAATCTTCTTAATCTTTGGATTGCTGAGATGATGGATAGTTAGCCAGTGAGGCTGGCACAAGATGTGGTGGGGAACTGGTGGATGACAGGTTCTCGAGTACCCCTGATACAGCGGAGACACCCTGCTCGTGGTCTGGGCCTCTGCACAGGGGAGGCATGCAAGGCATTGCTGAGGAAGCAGCAGGGGCTCTTGTCAGTGTTTCACTGCATGGGCACCAGCAGGATTCTCATATACCTTTCTCGCCACACTGATTATCCATAGCAAAAACACTTGGTTCCAGGTTAGGACAAGCTTTACACTCCAGTGTAAGGTTGAAAACACACCAGAGCTCCCTTGTCATTGTCAGAAATATACAGTGAGGTCAGTAGTCTAGGTCACTCGAGTGTAGGGTTCCTGAAGAATTCTGTGTAGCTACTCGATGGCCTGATGTAGGAAGCCAATCCACAGCAAGCAGCCCGTCCTCTTTCTATGCTGACCCTCATCTCAAGGTAAGGCCAAGCATTTCCTGTGCCGAAGGCTGTGCGCAGGTTTTTGTTTTTTTGCTGCCAACAGGGGCTAAGCACAGGGCATGGCCATAGACAAAGCCCTACGCCCAACCTCATGCTACATATGCTGATGGACATCTTACTTTGCGTTACAAAAACATAGAAATTCACTTAAAAAAGGTTAAAGTGACTTTATAGTTTGGAATTGAAATAGTATGTTACTTCACAAGAAAACTTTAGAAACGTAATAAATAAAACAAAGATTAAAGGGATGTTGTAGTTAGGTAAAAATTTCAGCTAAGACATACTATTTTAAACAAACAAAACCACTGAAGTTCACCAGGTATTGTTATCTGTGGGTGGGCTGTGTGATGAAGTCAGGGACTGAGTCCCCCAGTTTTTAAATGGCTGCCACCACATCTTTGTTTTTTTGTGGTGGTAGCCAATCAGATCTTATCTTGAGATATGTCAGCTAATAGGATCCTCCGCAGCATCAAATATACAAAGTTTTTAGAATTACATTATTCAAAAACTACTGAAAGTATTTACACCAACTCACAAAGTCACACTTTTTGGGCCAAGATAGAGTATTCTGCCAAATTTGGTGTAATTCTGTTGAGCAATTTTTTGGTCTCGTTTTTCAATTTTCCTCTAGAAAATTGAAAGGGGAAAATGCGTTTTGGAACCTCCCTTTTTCTTGGCCCCAAGCTTGACGGATCACCCTGAAACTTGCACTCATGCAGCAGTGCATCCCAATGGATGTCGAAAGTCCTTACACAGGGCTGAGGGAGACCTTGTCTTCCTGTTGGGTAGAGAGCTAATGTACACAGCAATCTAGAGGTCAGCAGGGTTTACACTCCACAACAGATTACTTGGCAGCGGCATGAAGAGGGCAGTGCCTGGGGTGATGACATGAATGAGCAAGGTTGGGAGGCAGAGTCACTTCTTCTGGGCTCTCCTGCCCCGCGTTGAGCCCTTTGCGATGTAGTTAGTCATGTTGCTTATCTCTGGGGCGGGTCAGCCGGGTTTTAGGTCCCCCTAGTTTTTGGCGTGGGCTGTCCCTTGAGCTGGCTCCAAAAGCAGGTGCTTCACATCTGACTTAATCCTCGTATTCTCGTTGGACAGGAGCAGCTTAATTCACTACAGTGAATGTCCTCTTCTCATTGGAGAGCACAGGAGATTCAGGTGCCTAACAGGTTTGCAACCTAGTTCCCAGACTTTTGGAGATTGGCAACAGAGTGTTTCGCTCTTTGCTATCCCATAAAATAATTCTCAGAAGTACAAGAAGTTAAGAGAGGCAGTCCTGCTCCAATGTTAGGGGCACTGTCTGGAAACTAGAGGCTACTTGAGAGATTTGTCTTGGTCAAATTGGAGCTCTGGAGCCATCCAGGGCATTGGGCACAGTCTCAGGCATCTTCCCATTCTTTCCACGAGGAAAGAAGAGGGCAGCAACCTGATGCTGGTCATTGGTGACAGGAACCATAATGGGCATCCCGAGCCAGACATCTGCAAAAGAGCAACTGGACTGCAGCCTCTTGTTTCACCATTCTCAGGGGATGTTGTCTGGCACTTTAGGCTGGACATCCCTGACTGGGGCAGAGCTGAGAGAGCTTTGTTTGTGGTTGCTCTGCATCAGAAATGGCACTTATGTAAAAACTACAATGGACAGGAATGCAGTCCTCAGTGATTGCCAGTGCCAGAGAGTTTTGCAGGCATTCCACTCATCAACTTTTGTCGTTTTGATGTACGATGGTGATGCTGAGGCATAGGTCGATCTGCAATTGCGTGTCTCCATGCAGAGGGAATGCAGCTTCACATATTGGACTGGACTGTTCTGATTAGAGCAGCACCAAGACTGATTTACAGATAGGCATGGCAGAGTGGGCAAAAAAAGAGTTTGGACTGAAATGCCTCGAGTGGTTGCCAATAGCTAAGATATTAGAAGATGACTGAAACTGACTTGAATATGGTTGCTCACTCTCTAGAACGGCGCTGTGGGCATAACAATTTGCAATCGCTGAGACTTTTGCAAGCTTCCAGCTGTTACCCTTTGTTGCTTTAATGGGCTACCCTAAGTGGGCCAGGTATACCCTGACATGGATCAGGGCTCACTGCGCCATAGCACGTCACTACTGTTAAGCAGGCCTGGCAGTTTGGCCTGGACTGTAGCAGTTAGAGAAGCATGAAGATAGACTTGAATATGGTTGCTGTGGGTGTGGAGAGGCACAGTCGAAAAAGCAACTTTCAATGACTGAGGACTTTGCAAGCATTTCACCCATCACCCTTTGTTGTTTTGCGAAGTAGTACTGCTAACAGACTGTGCAAACAGGTGCTCGCCCTTACAAAAAAACGTTCAACACTCATATAATCCCAAAACGAATTGAATGGTGTCATAGAATAGAATGCCCGGTTCCTCACCGGTAATCTTCATTACTCTGAGTCCTGGTATTCCCGTTCCATTCCTTATGCATGAGCAGTTTGCCTACTCCACAGAAAATATTACCTAGCTAAGGTCAAAATACTTGCCCCCAGAATGGCACTGCCTACCCAGCATGCATAAAGGGGGAAGCACATCATGAGGACATCCTGAGAATACCAAAGAAACTCATAAGAAAGAAAAATCATAAAAACTATCACCATAAACAGAAACCAGCGAAGGAGGCACTGGCTCAGGAATGGAACAGGAAGACCAGGACTCGGAGTACTGAAGAATACCGGTGAGTAACAGGACATTACCTCCTCTTCTGTCTTCCCGTCCCATTCCTTATGCATGAGCCCATACCCAAGCGCATGGTGATTGATTTACACAGAAACCAAGGATGACCCAACAATACATGATAGGAAATTCAACACAAAAACATAATGCACAGATCATGTACAGCTGACAAAATATGAGCGCAAATTTCTGCGGACGCAGTCATCCCTAACAGAAGACTTCAGTGGTAAACAAAGGTGTGGGGAAAAGCCCACGGAGCAGAATTCCAAATGTCACGTAGTGACGCACCCCAAAATAGTGCCAAGGATGAGGAAACACTCTGAGGAGATCACCACTGGACTAAAAGAGGGAAGAGGATGGTGAGCAACCACTTGAGACAAGATAACCGAGTACAACACCCCTTGTGGCAGAATGGATAAAGAAGACCCAAGACCCCTCCCAGAGAGACCAGAGGCGACACACAAGGGAACCACCACCCCAAAAGCAATAGAAAGGCCCACAGAGATGCGAAGGGCCCACAATATATCCAGAGAACGGAGATCCTCCAACTCCAGAGAAGACGCGCCAAGAGGAGGCCCCAAAGGCCATAACGGATCCCATTGGACACGGATAGGGATGATCGGTAGACCCAACACAAAACCATCCCCCCCAAAAAACGACAGCCTGACCAAAGGACAAGAAACAGGAGATAGACCCATACCTCTATACCAAGAGTCAAAGACCCTCCAAGGACAACTGCAAGATGTCCTTGACGAAGACCCAACAGGAACAAGCTCACATGGGCCAAACTCCCAGCCAGAGGTACAGGAGAGAGGACGTTCAGAGAAGAGGAGCAAGCACTGGAGATGGACATATGGGAACCCACCAGTGCAGAAAAAATCCTCAAGAAGGGAAAAACATGGCACCAAAACCTTTACTGACCAACCAGAAGAATCCCTGTCTGCACCACCTGAATCCCCGTAAGGACCTGGGAAGAAAGGGCCAAGGGAGGGAGAATGAACATATCGCCCCGGCCAAAACTTGAGGGAAGCAGGTCTCAAATTGAAGAAGAAGGGGCAACATTGTTGAGGCAAACAGAGCCAGCCAGGGAAGGCAGAACGTGGAGAGAAACAGCACATTCAGCACAAAGAAAATGCATGCTCCCCTCCTCCCCCCGAAGAGGGACTGCAGAGACAGAGAGGAGACACCTCAAGGTCCACAAGCCAACCACCCGGGGAAAATAGAAAACAGAGACTTGCGCATTCCCCCTGCCAGTCGACAGAAGCACGAACGACCTGGCAGATGGCCTGAACACAGACAACAAGGTGCCGAAGGAGAGGAGGGAAGCAAAGGTAGTGCCTGTCACACTGAGCCCAGGATAGAAGGTGGAACAGACAGAAGAGGGCCCAGAGGAACAGCAGAGACCAAGATGGGAGCAGGGAGGACAACCTGTGGGGAAAAGAAACCCAACAGAATCCAGAAGATGATAGACCATACACACCTCCTTTGTTGCCTATAGAAAGAAGGAGAGACAATCAGCCAGTCTGCAAGATATGGGTAGAATCGAATACCCTGAGCCAGAGGGACCAAGAGGGTCATAAAAATCCCTGACACTGAAGAAAAGCTAAAAAAGAAGCACCTGGAAACGGCAGCAGTGTGAGCCCAGAGCTAAACGAAGAAACTGCTGACCAGCCAGATAGATGGGAACTTGAAGGCAGCTGTCCATCAGTTCGAAGGATGTGAGGAAGCACAACTCAGGAGCAGCGAATGTGTGTTCCTTGGAGACTGAGCAGAACCACAGGCCCATGCTCCATACCCGGAATTGAACAAAAAGGAAGGGATCCATCACACTCCCTTGTTGGCACACATAAGACCTTGACACCAGGTTTTCTGTCAGAATACACAGCCAATGATTCTCGACTGATGGGAGGAAATAAAACCGAGCAGCTGGAACCGGGGCCAAGGCCTACCAGCTGAAAGAAAAAGGAGAGGCTCCCCCTAGAACCAAACCTCATGCAGGAGGGAGCAGACCCAAGGGAGGACCTCTGGTGAGAGCATCAGGGCCCAACCACCACCGCAGGACATGTTAAACTTGGGGAAATATTGGATCCCATGTTCTGAAACCTGAGCTACTAGACCTCAATGTTGGATAACGCCACAGATGGAAAAGCAGCTGCAAACTTGACTACAGGGCAACGCCCTGAAAGAAAGCAAAGGAAAGAGGAATCATCCACCACCTTCCAAACATGCAACAGCACTCACTTTACAGAATTTGCATATAAGCGCACATCCACCCAAAAGGGCATCTTGGCTCTGAACAGCAGATGCTAATTGGCACCTCAGAAGGAAGAAAGGCTGAGGGGACCCGCCGGGAAAAGAACCTGTGACCATGAGGGCAAACGCAGGTCCTCACAGTGGTTGAATGCCAGCATTGGCATGAATCGAACCTTGCCCTGGAGGAGCCTGTGCCACCTGCAGCAGAAACCAGACCCAGTCCAAAGAGCCTGATGCAAGGGTACACGTCCAGGCTCACCCGGCCGAAATGAGTCCCACAAAAACGCCTCATGCCTTCATAAGTCTGCAAGACCAGAACCCTGAACATAGAGACTCCGTTCGGCGCTCCCTAGCAGGCAAAACACATCTCGCCTGGGGACCATAAGTGGAGGTTGCCTGGGCCGCAAAGGGCGCCTCCTTCGTAGCCCAATCATGGCCAGTAAGGAAGGCAAAGAAGGACCTGGTGCCACCACTGATGGCCTCAACGTAGCACCAGCCACAACACAACAAAACCAACCACTCTGATCACTCTGTATACCACAAACATGAGGCAGCAAATACTACCTCCTGCGACATACCACATGATGGTATCCAGAGAGGCCAGACCATTGGCGGAGCCAACTGTCTGGAACCCCTAAACACTGTGCGTGGGAAAACAAAACAGGACACACACACCCAGTCCCCTCGTGAAAAGGACCCCTTTGCGAGTCTCAGCAAGAGGGAAACAACCAATACGCCCACAACAGCAGGGTAAATTTTACACAAAATCCCCCAAGCCCTGCCAGCTAATGCCGAGCACAATGGGTGAGGGACTCCAATATTCCAAACCTGGAGTCCCCAGCCCCTGTTTGCTAATGCAGAGTAAACAAGCCATGGACACCAAAAGCAGCTGCAACAATATCACACTAAAGCACGTGGGCCCTCTTCACTAAAGCAGGACGCTATGGTAGAGAGAGACAGCCACGAGAGCCATCCATAAAGGACTCTTCAAAGTAAGCCTGGACCACCATAGCCAGGCGCAGAACATAGAACACAAGAATGCCAAAAATGGCAAACGGAAATGTATATGAAAAGGCAAATGTGACTAGTGTGCAGCTGCACCAACCCATGAAATCAGAAGCACTCGCAGTAAAGGAGCCACAAATACAGAACTATTTATGGCATGGTTGCTGTGGACTCCCAGAGCAGGATGCGTCCTCTTGCCCGTAAGGAGGCTGCAGGCAAGAGTCCCCATGCTCAGGGCAGCACCATATCCTGCTGGGGATGAAAACAGGCAAAAGGACGCTCAGTGCCGCAGCCCAGAAGCACGGACCAATGTCCACTGTGCAGGGCGATATGGTCCCCTAAATAGAACCTGCTAAAGCAAGTCTCATCGCAGACAAACATATATAAAAACATTGAGGGCCCGATTACAATGTCGGGCGGAGTTTTCTCCACCCAACATCATTTCGGTCATGGGACCAACCGACACCCGGTCAGCGGTCCCAACCCACTAATTAGGATGCGACCAAACACTGTTCGATCGCATTCCTATACTTTACAATGGGAGCATGTATTCTGGCCAGAATGCATGCTCCCATTGGAAAATAGGAGGTGCAGCTCATCACTGCACCCTGTGGCAGGCGGGTTGCAAGGATCAACTCTGCCTTCAACCGGAGGCCGTGCACCCAAGAGGGCCCTGCCGGGGGCCCCCAAAGTCGAGTTCTGACAGCCTTTCTGTGTCAGAAAGAGCGGCACGGAAAAGCTGCCAAAACCTGACATCATAATCCCTCAGACGGAAAGAGCCATCCTAGGGATTACTGGCCGTATTCCGACTAGCAGATGGGCTCTCGGAGCCTGTTGGAAGACAGTCGGAATGACCAATCAGATTCTTTTCCGACCGCCTCCATTGCAATGAGGCAATCGGAAAGGAATGCAACCAAAATATTACGATGTGGTCGAAAAGGCTCCGACTGACAGTTGGAGCCTTTTCTAACCGCATTGTAATCGGACCCTAAATATGAAAATAAAAGCACAATCATCTTATCTGACCTCGGTAGGCAACATTTCTGCAGCTCAGAAAGAAAAGAACAGGATGTCAGGATGATGTGCTTCCCCCTTTTTACATGCTGGGTAGACAGCACCATATTCGCGGCTGGCATGTCTCGCGGGTGGGAGGGGGCGGGGGGTCACGCTGGGAGGGGGGGGGTCACGCTGGGGGGGGGGGGGTTAATTTAACAATGAAAAAAAATAGACTTACCTTTCAGCTGGCCGGGTCCCGCGTCTTCTCGGCTGCTGCTCCTGCTCTCAAGCCTCCAGCAGGAACAGGAAGCAGGCAGCCAGGCTGAAACCGGTCCCAGGTTGCTTGTTTCCGGTCCAGGGAAGACATGGCTCGGCAGTTTAGGCAGGACTGTTCCCATGAGGCACAAGGTCAAGACTGATTTGCATACAGCTATGTCTGAACTGGGGTGGCGAAGTGAGCTAAAGAACGATGATGGATTCAACGCAGATCTGTGACTGGTAGTGAGTGTCTGAAAAGTTTCATAGCTCCGTCCATCATCTCCATGTGTTTGCTTTGTTGGCCCTAAGTTGGCAGGGTATGCCCAGACGTGGGTCCCTTGCTCACGTTGCCACTGCATTCAAGATAGCTTGGCTGATGAGGGCTGTAAGCCCGAAATCGGTCCCAGAATGTTTGTTTCTGGTCCAGGGAAGACCTGGCTTTGCAGTTCGGGCTGGGCAGTTCCCATGAGGAACAGGGTCAAGTCTGATTTGTATATAGCTGTGTCTGAACTGAGATGGGTGAAGTGAGCTAAAGAACGATGATAGATTCAACCCAGTTTTGTGACTGGGGGTGAGTGTTTGAAAAGTTTCAGCTCTCCTCCATCATCTTCTTGTGTTTGCTTAAGTACTATTAAGTCTGACAAAAGTCCTCACACCTGACTGTTGGCGTCGTTCTCTGGGCTCACGAGCTATATGTGTTTTTTTCCTGATTAACAGGTGCTCTGTCCCTGCAATGAAACACGCATCTTCGTGCAGCGGGCCCCGGGGCCTCCTCCCCTCACAACCTATGATTGCAGGCACGAGTTTATCTTTTATCTAAAAACAACAGACATAAACGGCTCAGGGGATGTTCTAATGACCCCGTAATGGCAGAGACAGCAGCAGCGCTTGTGTGCCTAACCGCCTGTGTAATTCATCACAGCTCCGGTGGAGTGGCCGACATATTGGAGCCATCGATTTCTAGGGCAGGCTGTCGGTACCGAGGGGGCGGGGCCACTGGGCCCACCGAGACGCACGAGTGCGGAAAGAAAGACCCTTCTACCCATTGATGACGGGGGCGGCAGACAACTGGCGAAAAGAGAGGGGTGGGAATATGGGGGGGCAGATGTAGAAAGGTAGAATGAACATGAATCATTTAAAATACGGATAATAATAAAATACATAAAAAGACAAATGTCTTTTTATAGATTGTATTATTATCCGTATTTTAGATGGTTTTTATTTTTTTATTTTTGAGCTGAACTCGCTATAGCTTTCTTTTGGCCCAACCACTTTACACATACCTTCAGGATCTCTGGGGTCCTGGCATTGCCCCTCAATCTGTCAAAGTTGCGAGTCCACAAATAAGGAAATGCTGGCCCATCTCAACATTCCCTCAAAGTGCACTGACCTGGATCAATGAACATTTAACAAGGCGTGGGTGATTTTTAAAGTCAAAAAGTGGTTAAAATAAATGTGAGGCCTATGCCAGAGTCACTTGAGAGTTCCCAATGAACTGCCTGGATAGTCTGTTCTGTGCAGGCTCATGGAGAGGGACTAAAGGCAGTTTCATTAATCAGGTACAGATGAGCCGATCAGAAAGACATGAAATATACAAGTACAATATCACATTCATTATCAGGGCTGGTCCGAGTGGATACATCTTACATGCCCCGCACGAACCCTACAAGAGTCACTGTGCTATTCCACTATGTGAAAAATGTTGCACACAGAGCCACTTTAATATTCATGATTAAACTTTTAAATGCTTTCCATAAGAGCAGAGCCCTATCTTGGCCCTGTTTAGGGTTCTGCTTTTAGAGATTTCAAATATGAACCCTTATTTTGAAAATAATGCACCGTATCACAGAGTGCTTATCAAGCTGTGTTTTTATTTAGAATATTTTTAGTGCAATGTATGGAATTATTTCCATTTGAAGGAATGATATATTTGTACCATGATTAATAGCCACACTTGGGGGGCGTGGCTTGGAACGCGATGAAGGACGACGTGCTCGGATAGAGCTCCTACTTGAGCTCCCCTCTCCCGGGCAATTTCTCCGGTATAGTTCTCCTGATATTGCCGGAAGCTGCTGGCGGACCCTCGCCTACCTCCCGCCCAACTACTGACCAACTGGGGGGCGGATCGGACACGAGGATCCGCACCGGCACATACAGCGAGGCAGTGGCCGGTATGGTCGCGACCTCCCTGGGCCCTTTGTCTACGCGAGGCCGGGGCTTTGGAGCTTTGAACAGGCCATAATCTGCGGCCTGCACGCGATATCCCCGGAGCTTCGTGACGCCTGGCGGCGGACACCACACGGCCACCCGAGCTACTGCCCGACTTCGGGCAGGTCACTGGACCCTACTCACCCGCCGCCCACTGCGGGCGGACCCGGCGGAGGGCAACGAGAGGCGGAGGTACCGGACGGCGCCACAACTCAGGGGCCTGGACGATCTGAAGGCATGAGCAGCACGGGGCGGCGAAGTCACGCCGGCGACGCCTGGAGCACACCACCTACCGACACGGCACGCTGCTGCAGCGTCGCTGGTGAGTGACTGCGGGGACCAGCGGCCGGGGGGCTGGAGGCGACCCCCCCCTCCCCACGTATACTGACACCCGAGACTTGCTGGCAGAAGCATTTAGCCAAGCCTTGCGGCCCAACCACACCTTCAGTGACCCTTGCACGGCGGGGCCGGGACAGGACGACACCTCCCCCCCCGCTTCCCCTGCTGGCCCTTGGCGACAACGGCGCGCACCTTCTGAAGCGCGGTGTGGGCACTGCGCTCTGGGGGACGACCAACGTACTCCCCATTTGACTGAGCGCCATCCACTGCACACGATATCGAGGGGACTGAACCACCCAACCCCCTTCTATCCCCCCCCGCAGCAATCAGCGCGGAAGAACAGCACAACGGGCGACGTGTTAACCAGTGGCCGGGGGCACGGAGAGAGCTGCGCCCGGCGACGGAGGTCCTATCCATCACCTGCCTCCATTGAATGCGGGCTCGGGGGGCCGCCGCCATCACGGCCTGGACACTTACGGGGACGAAGTGCCACGAGCTGCCCAGAGGGGTGGGACCTTGTGCTCTCCCAGCGAGAACCCTTCCAAGCGGACTGGGAGTCATTACCACACGGCAGGCACCCCAATGCGGCCTCTCTACAACACCCCTGGGAACAACAGCGACAGAGCGACTGGTACGCGCCGACACCTCTGCCCTGTGCCATCGAGGCGTTTGCTATGGTGAAGCTGTGAGAGAGACTACTCGGCCAATTGAGAGCGCCCCCGTTCAGCTACCACCGACCTCGCACCCCTGAATATCCACAAGTGGGCACTAATAGCTATACTGTGACTGCGGGACTGCGGGCACTGCGGAGCACCACTACCATTGTCATCACACAGGGCCTACGCTGTGCTGGCGGCTACCGAACTCCCGAGACACGGCATACTAGCTGCCTGAACCTGCGACTCGCACAGTCCCACCAATACACTGGCCCTGGACACTCGCTGTGCCCAGCCCATGTCTGGAGGGGTGAAGACGCGGACCGGCACCGGAGGCACGTCGAACAAAGGGAAGCTCCCCAAGGCGGCGTCTAAAATGGATGCGGAGCAGGTGACTTCCAAACTGGACCATGTCCTGGCCGTTATGGAGCGGCTGGAGGAATCCCTCCAACAGACTCGCACCTCCATGGAGTCCAAGATAGACAGCGTGGCAATAGACTTGACCCACCTCAGAGCCGACCATAAGAAACTACAAGACCGCACTTCAACCCTGGAGGCGACGGTGTCAACGCTGGAACCTACCGTAAGCCAGACGAACAGACATGTCCGAGATCTACTCAACCGGGTGGAATTTTTGGAGGAGCGACCTGAGGACGCGGAAGGGCGAGCACGGAGGAATAACATCCGCTTGGTGGGTGTTCCAGAGAAATGGGAGGGGATGGATCCAGTTGGAAGAGTTGAAGCCTGGATACAAGACCTGCTACCGGAGGGTGCACTGTCACCCCATTTTGTGATAGAACGAGCTCACCGGGTACCCACCTGGCCCCTACCCACTGGCTCCAATCCCAGACCCCTAATCTTCCGAGTCCTCAACTACAGGGACCGCGACACGATCCTGCGAGAATCCAGAAAACTTGGCGACGTCCGAATAGATAACGCCACAGTGATGTTTTTCCCTGACTACACTGTGCAAGTTCAAAGACAACGTCACTCTTTCTTAGCGGTGAAGAGACGACTACGCCAAGAGAACCTCAAATATTCATTGCTTTTCCCTGCGAAGCTGCGAGTGATAGCACAAGACAAAACACACTTCTTCACCAGCCCGGATGAGGTTGAGGCCTGGCTGGATGGGGGGGTGACTGAGATGCCTCGGAGAACACGGGGAACCACCACGTCTTCACGAGCCCGGGGATCCAGGCGGCGCCGTAGGCGCAGAACTCCTACCCCTCCTCGCACCCAGGAAACACCTACACGCTCCCCGCCAGCGGATCTAATATTACAGGAACAGCAAGTTGCGCTACGCAGGGTCACGGAGATCAGCAGCTCCCCGACCCCGTCCATTGCCCCGAATGCTAGCCCGACCACGTTTCCAAGCAACGATGAGGCAATCTATGGCCTACCGGACTCCCAACACTCCATGGACCCTCCGGACATCACGCCTCAGACTGTGGATCTCCTTGGCTGAGCTGACCCACAAGCCTTCCTTGCAGCCCTACAGTAATACAGTGCGACTGGCATTGTTTTGTTTAACTCCAGAGCCGGCGACCTCCGACGCCACCTACTACAGGTATTTCCCGACCACAGGAGTTGAGCGACGCAGTGACACAGTGAGTAACACCTCATCACGCACCTGCGACCCTATCCTCCGCCCTGCCGTGCTCGGCACAACTGCTGTGACTGCACACACGCCAAAGAACTTTTAATTGATCCCCCCTGGGGGCAAGAACTCCTCACGGGCTCTGAACCTGCTTTCTGTCATACCGTGTCCCCCCCCCCCCCAACTCATAACTTGCAATGTCAGGGGTGGGTGAAACCCGGGGGCTGCTTATCTGGCACGGTCTCTCTACTTTGGCCCGGGAGAGGCGACACTCCTTTTGTGGGCATTATTGTTCTTCGGACTTTGACTGCGAAACCTAATCGCCACCCCCCTAGAACTGTATAGTTTACTATAGCTCATTTGAGAGTTTGGACGGCGACATGTTGTCTAGCCGACCTTTTGGTATTACCTACAATGTTGCCTTTTCTTGGCCCTGTGCACCCCCACACTCCCCCCCCCCTTTCTTTTTTATTTTTTTCCTTATGCACCTGAGGGAAAGCTTCGGAACTGTGATGATGTCTGGTTGTGGACTGGGGACAGGGGTGGAGATGGGGGGCTCACAGGGTGCTCAACCTGCAGAGCTAGACCGGACTGGTGGGAAGGGGACCTACACGAGTAGTAAATATGGCAGAAATCAAGATTTGTACTTGGAACGTCAGGGGCATGCACACACCAGCTAGGTGCTATCAAATATATTCCTATATTAAGCGTCACAAAATCAATATAGCACTGCTCCAGGAAACACATCTAAACACTGTGGAGGTGCGCGCTTTGCACCTTAGATGGCGTGGGCAGCTCTACGGCACAAACTACTCTTCGTACGCATGGGGCGCACTGTTGTGGGTTCGACCTGGGACCCCCTGGGTGGTTATGGACACGCACATAGACCCCGAGGGTCGATACGTGGCGGCCCGGGGCCGGCTCAACGGGCAGCAGGTGGCACTGGTCTCTTTGTACCCCCCAAACACGGACCAGAGCAGCTTTTTTGCGCGCCTCTCTGCGACACTGGCGACCTGGCACACAGTCCCATGGATACTGGGAGGTGACTACAAATGCGTATTAGACACAACACTCGATCGCTCCTCCCCGCCCCCAATCAACGCGCCGACACATGGCACCACGAAAGCGTTACTAGGCTGGGTTGCGCAGTGGGATCTACATGATGCCTGGCGAGTTCACAACCCCGCAGCACGAGTGTACTCCTACTACTCTGGCGTACACAAACTACACGTATGCCTAGACAGGTTCATGGTGTCCACCGACCTCCTCCCACTTGTCACTGACGCACGCTACATGGGCGAACACATTCGGACCACAACCCACACTTCCTGACCATTGCTTGGGAACGCCCACACCCACCCATCCCTACCTATCGACTCCAACCAGCGCTGCTACTGGATGCAGCCTTCCGCGACTCCCTGCTCACGCAGACGGCCCAATACTTTGAGGAAAATACGAACACGGCGTCCTCTCCCCAGGTTGAATGGGACGCCTTCAAAGTAGTGATTCGGGGCCACTGCCTAGGTACACAGAGACACATGCAGCGCCAACTAGAATGCGACTTAACGCGATTGGAGACCGGCCTGCTCGATAGAGAGCAGGATGCGGTGGGTGGCGCGGCTGACCCACTGACAGAGGCACGAGCGGAACATACGCGCCTCCTGGAGAGGCTGCGCGTTCTTAACTACGCAGCACACTCGGCACGTACACACCACCTGAGTGATAGGCCTGGCAAATTACTGGCGTGGTTGATTTCGCGGGAGGAACGGGCGGCCCCAGTGGCGGCGAATCACGTGGATGGGACGGGCTTACAGTACTCGCAACGCCACATCCACGAAGCATTTACGGCACACTACGACGCTTTGTATCACTCCAGGCTCCGCGACCCCCGCCCAGATATAGCTGGGTACCTATCCCCCTTCCGGATGCCACAATTGACTATTGCACAACAAGATGAGCTCGGAGCTTCACTCACGTCTGAGGAACTCCGTGACGCCATCTTTAATTTATCTAACGGCAAAACCCCTGGCCCGGACGGGTTACCGGCCGAGTTTTACAAGGCTGGCTCAGATATTCTCGTGCCGAAGCTTCTAAAGATGTAGGCCGCAGCCGCGGAGGACTCCACTCTTCCTCCCACACTGAGCGAAGCCAACTTGATATCCATACCCAAACCTGGTAGGGATACTACACGACTGGGATCTTATCGCCCCCTGGCCCTCCTGAACACGGACTATAAAATACTAGCTTCCACACTAGCCCGAAGACTGGCACCCCTGGACCCCCATCTGGTACACCGTGATCAGAATGGATTTGTGCCCACACGCCACACCTCCCATAATATACGTTGTCTGTTCCGTGTTCAGAAATACGCTGTACAACATTGGCCTCGCGCGGGGTGCCTAGTATTAGACCTGGAGAAGGCGTTCGATTCTGTTGAGTGGCCGTACCTGGGGGCGGTGTTGCAGAAGTATGACCTGGGAGGCGGCTATGAGGTCATGGTGGACCTGCTCTACCATGAACCAACAGTCCGAGTCCGCACCGGTAAGCTGATTTCTGACGCCATCCGTGTACGCAGAGGCACCAGACAGGGCTGCCCCCTGTCGCCACTGCTGTTCTCCTTAGCTATGGAGCCCCTAGCCACAATTCTCCGGTCACGGGGGGATGAGTGGGGGATCCCAATGGCGGACGGTCTCCATGTGGCCACGCTATATGCGGACGACCTGCTCCTATACGTCGGGGATCTGACGGCAGTCCCAGATTCTCTCACTGATATCTTCCAAGTTTTTGAGGAAATGTCGGGTCTACAGGTCAATTGGTCCAAATCGGGAGCTTACTCCTTCAGCCCGGATACACCTGAGGCAGACATCCGCCTCGGCGGAGCACGGCTCCAATGGTACCCCACCACATTACGCTATCTGGGAATCTGCATATACCGGAATCCAGCAGATATCCTTGAAGGGAACCTGATGAGAGCGATTGCTTCATTCCGTGCCCAGATTGGCTTTTGGAAGACCCTACCCCTAAACGTACCTAGTCGTGTGGCACTGGCCCAGATGATAGTGCTACCACGGCTATTGTACTACTTCTCCAATATTCTGACTTATGTCCCCACTAAAGTATTTCGGGACATTGAGGTGCTACTTCGTGGCCTCATCTGGAACACGGGCCAGCCTCGCGTAGCGTTGACCAAATTATATATGCCTACTGCCTCAGGAGGCCTGGCGGTTCCCAACATGGAATTGTACTACCTAGTGGCACAGCTGCAGTGGGTGTTGGGATGGCTTAGTGGCAAGAATCTAGAAGACACTGCCTCGGATGTCACCGTTTGGACCCAGACGCAAATCTGCACATTGTTCCATCCCCTGGCTCGACCCCCTTGCCCTTCTCAGCTGCACCTAGCGGTGGCACGCAAGTGCTTCCTCCGCTGCTTGCGACTCACCAGAACTACAATGCCATATGCTCCGATACTCCCTCTCCAGGGCACCCCTGGGGCGACAGGGGCATAGACGGAGACCCAGCTGGCCAGCTGGACACGGACGGGGGTGGAGACACTGGGTGACCTTTACGCCGACGGCGAGCTACTCTCTTTTGAGGACCTCGCCGCCAATACAGACCTTCCAGCCGGGCAGTTCCTACTGCATGCAGCTATAATAAGCACACTGACCATCCCCTGGGGAGATATCTCAGAGGAACCACCGATGCATCAATTCATGCAATATTTACATGTCATGGGCAACGGCTCTCATGTAGAACACTGGCTGGCGCAGGCCCTCCTGGCACATACACAACCTTCTCTCTCGCAATTGAGGGAGAGATGGGCGGCCGACAGATGCGGAGACTGGACGGATAAGGAGTGGGAGAGGATACTGCTGGGGCCGACCAATATCCCACGCAACCCCCGCTTTAAGCTCATTCTGTAGTGTAGTTCCTATTATCCCAATAGGCTCTGCGCATTGGAATAATACCTTCAATAGTATAGGCCTAGACCAGACGTTAACTAGGTCTACTACTGTCGATATTAGACTTAAAGTTTTGGGTTTGCCAGCTAGCTCAGAGTTCACTAGAAACTTTCTCGAATAGGCAAGGAGGAGTTGAACCTCCCTGGATAGACAAGAAGGGATTTAGTTTCTGACAACCATAGAACATGACAACTTTGCTCTCCCCTAATCAAGAGTGTATCTCTAGAGTCGTGTGAAAACAAAAGACAACTTATTTTACTCAGTCAGTACGTGCATTCTTAGTCTCACCAGATTGTAGAGAAAAGGAAGAGACGGGCGTGTTCAATAAAAGATGTTATTTATTGATCAGTCTCTTTTCTCATACAAGAGAAATGGATCGATATTATTGCAATACTTATGGTTAAGTAAAGTGCATACATTAAAAGCAGAAGTATAAAATAATACTGTAAAAACATTGATATGGTTTCTAAGCCATATGAAGGTTTAAAATGGATAAAATAGATACATACACATATACATTTGACTAATCGTACTCAACTGGTGTTTCTAACTACGCCTACCCCAAATGTACCTGACCTAAGCCTAATACGTGGGCGGGAATAGAAAGTAGCAGTTTAAGTTAAGTTTGTTTTGCCAAGTGACTGACTAAAGAATTCTCTGCAAGGGGTTATTCAGTTCTATACCTGGAATCTAGGATGAATGAGGGATGGTATCTCTCGTCTCTGGTCTCGATATTCCAGGCTGCCTGCGAGGGCTACCCGGAAGCGCCGGAGCTGGATTTCTCGGCAGGAGAAAAGGCAGCTTCTCGTTCTCAGCGCGTCAGGAAGGCGGGGCTGCGCCAGCGGGGTCTGCTCTGCTCTGGGCTTCGGCAAGTCTGGCTGCTCCGATCTCGTCACCACCGCGTGTGTGTGCATAGGGCAATATCGGTAATATTTATACCTTTAAGGTGCCGAGATTGACGTAAGGATGGACATAGATACGTCAATAAGGATGTCATACGACCTGGTCGTTAGCACATTCTTTTGCTGAAGTTCTCGGTGAAATCAAAACAATGGCCGCAGGGTTTTTCCCAGGTTGTCATAGGTTTGATTTGTTTTGAGAACTCCGTATGCCTTATCAGGGGCTGGAGGAATATCGCTTGTCTAATTAGATGGCAAGCGTTATGACCTAATCAGATAACACGTTCCTGTGCCGTAGTGTGGCTTAATCAGATAACGGTTCCTGCATCATGGGGGTTTTCTGCCTCATGGGATGGCTGCTAGTTAACTTGTTAACCAGAATAGGGTCAGGAATAGGGGGATCGATACAGAACCTATAGGAATACTTCACACCCACTCCACGCTAACTATGGACATATTTACGAATCTATGCATAGTAAAACATACTGTAGAGTATCGTGTATACCTTACCACCCCAAAATACATAAATGCATTTTGAAATTATCAAATATACGGAAAAAACAGTCACATGTAATATATGCACTCAAGCTGTAGAATAATGCTAAAGTAATCACGCATATCTATACATTATCACTAATTTGTATATGAGAATTTACACATGAAATGGCTCTTAATACAGAAAAAATGTTCGAGACCATTCCATCACAGAATAAAATAATTATGAACATACCAGGAGGCAGCTAATGTCTATAAACTATCTAAAATTAGAAGTTTTAGTTCTCTAAGAATAGTTTTTACTTTAAGGAGAAGATAAGTGTCCCGAAAAATGCGAAAAATATTTTGGGGCTGCTGAAAAAATTGCTGTCCGTGAACTGGAGGGAAAATTGTTCATGGTATTTTGCTTTTCTAGTTGAAGGCCAAATTCAGGGAACGCCGTGTACGAGCTTGCTCAAAAGTCTCTATTTCTGCTCTGGTGAGAACATCATATCATTTAGACTCTCGAAAAAGTTGTCAACAGCTTCCTGGGAGAGTTCCACTAACTCGGAAAAAGGTGTAACCATGCATTCGTGCGCATGATTGTCTCCATTGACATTTTGATTAGTATTGCTGACAGAAGGTCGTACCTGATCAATGCTGCTTTCATCTTGAACTTCACTACCCCTTAATCGTAGTGGTGAAGCTTCCACGAATGCCGTCATCAGGATTGGTAGCCGTTGAGGGCAGCACAAAGCATGAGCCTTTATTGGACTTAACAATGTTTCTGCATCCATTGGCGCATCCGATTGTAGCGTCAGACAGGTGTCTAACACGCATTCTTCTCCGCATAGCAAGCACCTTAATACAGGTAAAACACATCGATGCCACATTGGTCGAAATGAAAGAAACCAAGTCATGTTCAGGTCTCTAAGCCAGGATAGTCCCAGGATTTTTGATATCCGGTCCCGGTATCCAATGGCTAGGATTGTTTCTTCCCTTGTCGCAGGTGTTTTGTCTGTGACATGGTTTGCCATAACGAAATATTAGGACCAAGAATAGGATTCCTGCAATTAGTCCCAAAATGAAGGGAAGTCCGCCAAAAATCGAATGGACGAAATCTGGAAAAATACCCAGTATGGCTTTGAATGGTGTTAATGCCATCGAAAATACTGTCTTAAATACTTTTGAGACTCCACTGGTATCAGAAATATTTAAGATTTCATTCAGGATTTCTGCGAAATGTATGGGGGAATTAGTTGATAATAAGGAGTGAATCTCTGCAGTCGTCCTTGCGACTAGGAGATCATACGTTTCTTTTGATGACGTGAGCCTTGTCGGCGTCTGAAGAAGCACTGTTTTCATTCTGCTTAAAGTATCTATTCGAATAGAAGTAATTTTCAAGTTGGGCCATGCCCTTGCCTCCCTGTCTGGAAGGGAGCTGGGGAACAATAAGCGTCCACAGCACTTGACCTTCGCAGTCGTAGTTACGAGATAAGGAGTCCCGGGCATAAGACTACAACATCTGCGGTCCACAATTAGAACGTAACTCCCATTATAGAGTCTTTGAAAGAATGGTTCTATCTCTGTTGCAGGTGTGCCTAGCTGGTGACATGAAAGGTTATTTGAGTTCCCTTCACAGGCTCCATGCAAACTAATTCCATTACACAGAAGTGTACCGCTTAGTGACATTGCACAATTATTGCCACTAAGAAACACTTTCTGTCCTTTATTACTGACACATGCATGTGAATAGGGCAAGTTCCATGTTGTTTTAATGTACCCTTTTCCCAATTTTTCGTACATGCCAGCCTGTATATATTTTTGGTAGTATTGAAACCTGAAGGTTGATATTGGAATATTAATTATCCCATGTATTATCCATTCACTGACAGGTCGTTCTGACATTGTCACTGGTAATCTCTCGAGTTTCTCAATGCTCAGGATTGTATAATCAGCACCCTTTTGTGCCATACTGATTTGTTTATCAGTAAGGTTAAAGATATTGAATAGTGACGTTGTGTTGATTAAACGCCAAGGCACATAGCCTGAACGCAGATTTTGTAACGTCCAGCCAAGCTGTACAATAGAACGCAATTGGGACTGACCGTGTTGTAACAACAGTAAGTCTTGCGATATTATGTCGATTGCTGAAGACACAATGCTGTCCAGAGAAAAAATTCTGGAGGACAGAGTCATTAACCCATTGTCCACTACAGAAAGTGATTTTTCCAAATTAATACGGTCAATTTCCCGTATTCTTTCTGCTGTCTCAATTTGAGTCACCTTCCAGGCCTCGTTGTATGCTGCATATACAGAGGCTGCTATGAAACGTTTTTGACGCTGTTTGCGCGGTCCCATAATGAAATCACGCAAGTCAGCACCATCAGTAAGTAAAGTTAGGTGTTGCTTAATTTCTGCCAGTGTGGAAGTTTGTAGCCACTGAAGGCATAATTTGCCCACACTGTAGGTGGTTATTATCCCTGGGTGTTGTCTTTGGGAATATCTAGGGTCTGGCCTGGTCATTTTGAACCCCTGTGTTTTGTTCAGGAATCTGTCTTGACAGTTATTAGTATCTGTGGGCCAGATCAACCACTTTTTCCAATCAGGATGTGTTCTGTTTTGGTTTAATACATAATTTACGTCTATCTCTTCATCTGTAGAGCTATTGCTGTTCATTGTTGGTTTTGGAATAGACGGTTTATTTAAGTCTTTGATTTTGGCTAAGCCAAGACAGGTAGTTTGTTGAACAGTGTCATTTAAAAATATAATTTGTTCTGGGATCATGCAGGCTCTAAACAAAGATTCTATACCCTGTACTTGCCATTCTTTTGTACCCCAAACACTCTTTACTTCAACATTTTTGTCCCAATAATCAAAACCAAAAGTATTCATTTGTTCAAAGAATGAGTCTGAATATATCAATTTCGTGTTGGTTATCATGGTCTTTGTCCCTGTCTTATTTGACAATTTGAAATAAAATGTTTCAGCATTACTTGTGTTAAAACCTGAGAAGTATGAATATTTGTCATAAACGGTTCTTGAGCTTCCTTTTGGAGGGGTTGCACAATGTTCCCATTGATTATAATTTAAAACATTTCTAGGTTGTGCAGATCTATGTAGAAAATGGTTACCATAGTGGTTATAACAGTACATACTATCATAATTTGTCGAACCCTGCAAATAATCATGTTTGGTAAATTTAGCAGACATCACTAAGTCAGACATCATATTATTTATACTTTCAAAGTCCCAATCATCAGCAAATGAGCTTGGTTTTACAAAGTCACTCAACGAGATCTTAATTTGGTGTGGATATTTCAGGATTTCAACCGGACCATAAATTTCGTAGTCAGTGTTGTCCCATGCTACCCCACCCGGTATAGGATTGGCTGTGAAGTTGACTGAAGAAAGTTCTCTTTTCTCGACGTGTGAAGATGTGTGTGGTTTGAGGATCAAGTTGATTTTCTGACTTGCTGTGTCCATTTTAGCATATTTTCCCTCAATGAAGCGTCCCAAAGTTAGTACCATGATGAGCCAAAGTATGAGGATAAATGCACCAAAACCCACCCAAAATTCAATCCATGGAGAAATCAGATATGTTTCTTTCAGTTGTTTCAAAAGTACTTTAACTTTATCTTTAAAGGTTTTTGTTGATGGCTGTGTTTTTGATTCAGTGAAGCCTTCAGAGGAATCATCGAAGTTTATGAAGTAGCCGGATGCAGTTCTGTCAATAGTTCCAATTGCTTCAGGATTACTGTTTCTTGCATAGTCGTTTGTTACTTCATTATAGATTGGTGTGTCTCTGCTAAATGTTTTTATTTGGGTTTTCAGAGGTCTAAGTTCCATTGCATTGTTGCATAGTCCTTGTTGTAGTTCTGTAGGCGTTTCGAATGTGATTAGCCTCTTAGATTGAACCTCTGTGTTTGTAGCAAATCTTGGTGTTCTACTACTTATCGCGAGTCCACTTGGCCTACTATTTGTTATCGGCCACATGATTGTGGTTTTACCAGGTCGATGGATACAACTCGGTTCTCCTTTTTACCAGCAAGCGGCGGTAGTACAACTGATCTTGTCCCGTTGATGGACAAGACAGGAACTGCTTTTCTGTAAGAAGGCCCAAATTCCTTCTTTACCGCGATCTTTTCTCTGACTAGATCCCCGACTTTTGGAATCCAGACAGGTCTTCAGTGGTTGTTGGCTGCTGTTTCAACTTTATGTTGCTCAGGTCTTTTCTTGTTTCGTTTAAGTCCTGCAAAATAGCCAAACGATCTTTGATATCAAAGCTTTTTTCCTTCACCACTGAAGTCTGACTGTCGAGGTCTAAGACTAACATCCTAGTTCCAAATAATAATTCGTACGGACTGAATCCCTTCAGAGAATTTCTTGGCAAGTTATTTAGACTACGTTGGACACTTATTAGATGTTTGACCCACCCAGCTCCCGAACCTAATACCTTTGCCGTTATAGATTGCTTTATGTCACGGTTTTTTCTTTCAACAATTCCGTTCCCCTCAGGGTGAAATGGACAAGAGTACCGCAATGTAACGCCCATGCTGACCATGGCCTCCTTATAAGCTCTAGAGCTAAAAGCAGGACCATGGTCCGAATGCAGCATGCCAATTGCGTATGTGCCGATAAAGACTCGCAAATCTTTTATAACAGTTCTGGCGTCAGCCGTTTGCTGGGGCCACATCCATATGAATCTCGTGCATGAGTCCACTGCAACCAAGATATATTTATAGTTACCATCCCTTTGTAAGGGACCACAGTGGTCTAGGTAAACACAGGCTAATGGTTTATCCGAGATTAGAAGGGGCGTCTGCGCTGGACGTCTCACCGTTGATACTTTCATTCTTTGACATATTTCACATTCTAAAACATAGTTCCTTGTTTGTCTTCTCATTTGTGGCCACCAGTATCTCTGTTTTAATATTGATACTGTGGCTGAGACGCCAGCATGTATAGAAGCAAGCCCTTCGTGTGCCGCTATTATCAGTCCTAACCTATGTTCCATGTTTGGAATTGCCCTATCCCCCACTCCAGGGATTCGAGCAAAAGGAACATTGTTTGCATCAGTTATGTATGAGTATTTTACTGGAAAGCCTTTCGGGAGTGTTTCTATCGAATCCTTTTCTGTAGCGCTGACAGCCTGTAATATTTCGCTGTCTATTTTTGTTTTTGACCGTGTGATGGCAGCTACGGAAGCCGTTTGCACAGCTGCCTTCGCGGCCTCATCAGCCAATGAATTCCCTGCAACGGGAACGCCATCACGTTGATGACTCAGCGTATGTATCACGTGAGTCTTTGGTAGTTCTTTTTGTAATAGAACTACTTGTTCCCAGAGCGTCTTATGCTTGATTGTGCCTCCTTTTGCATCCTTAAATCCATTCTGAAGCCAGATCTGCAAGTATTCATTGTAAGACTGAACGCAGTAATACGAATCGCACACTATGAGTGTGGGGAATTCTCGATCGGTATTTTCAAGCGCCATCTTGAACGCCAGTAGTTCAGCTCGCTGAGCTGTACAATCTCCTAGAGATTGTGTCTTAGTGATAGCTGGTTTGAATTTCCCTTCGTGCCAGCGACCTTTAACAATCGTGCACGCAGCACTGTAAGCTTGTTTACCCCCTACTGCGGGTTGTGCTGATCCGTCTGTATATATTATACAGCCGTAATGTTCTAGAGGCAGAATTTCGGTCGGCGGAGGACATTCAAATTCATATTGGAGAAATTCTTGTGTTTTTAAGTTAGGATCAAATTCGTATGCCACGTCTGTTGCAGCAAGAGAATTAGCCCATTGTATCCATCTCGGATGGAGCGCTTTAGCATTTGGAATGCTTGCTTTTGTTACAGCCTCTAGGGCTGGTATCGGTGTCACGATTATTATTCGTTTACCTTGTGCCAGGGCTCGTTCTTTTGCTATAGCTGTCTGTGTTGCAGTTAGAATTTTTTCCGTTGGGCTGAATTTCATTTCAGCTTTAGTGTACAAGTGTGATTTGAATGCAATTGGTACCTTTTCTCCCTCACTAGAGGTCAGGTATGTGAATCCGCATCTTCCTGGGATGACTCGAATCACAAGATTGCGTGTGTTATCAGGTGTCTCTAATTTTGTTTTAATTAACATGTCTGTTTGTAAGGATCTCAAAATTTCTGTGTGTATTTGAGTCCAATTGGTTCTTTTAAAATCTGGTTTTATTAGATCATAAAGGGGTTTGACCCTTTCTGCGTAATTTGCAATGTATGTTCTTCCGAAATTTAGGAAGCCTAGAATTGACTGTAGGTTTTTTAGTGTTCTAGGTGCTTGGAGTGCGGCACATTTCTCTAGGAAATTGTCAGCCAGGCTTTTGCCTTCACTTGATAATTCATATCCTAAGAACAGGACTGTTAGATGGGCAATTCTGGATTTTTTAAAGTTGAATTTGTAACCCTCTGCTGCGAACCCAAGTATTATGGTGTTCACTCTCTTCAAGTGAGTATCCAAGTCATCATCTGTCAGGTATATGTCGTCGACATACGATAATGCTTCGTCATCATATGTTTGTAGTAATTCTGTTACTCTCGCTGAGAATACCCCTGGGCTATTCTTGTACCCCTGGGCTAACCGACAGAATTGTTTTTGAGTGCCATTTATTGAGAACGCAGACAAATATCTGCTCTCTGGTGCTATGTTTTGACAAAAGAATCCATTAGAGATGTCTAATGTTGTTTTGTATTTTTTGCGCACTATGTTATTCATTAGTGCAGCACTATGCGAGTTTTGCACTGCAAAAGTTTTGCAACATGAGTTAAGGTGTCGGTAATCCAAAACTAGACGATATGAATTGTCTGGTTTGGAGACCGGAAACAAAGGGTTGTTCATTTGTGAGGTGCCAGTTTCAATCACCCCCTGGTATTCTAATTGATCTAGGATTTCTTTTACCTGTTTTTTAGCTTCTTGCTTAATTGGGTACTGTCTCTGTGCAGTAGGTTGTGATTTTAACTGGATTTTGTGAGGAGGAGAGTCCTCATCCCATCCTACATGATTTTTATATAAAGCAGGAGCTAGAGCTACTGCCCATTTTCTAGCAAGTGTATATTTTTTATGAATTGGGATATGATTTGAGAAGGCAGGCATAATTATTTCTTCGCCATGAGGGCACTCCCTGACAAACTCTGGTGGCCAGTCTTTTTCAGCTAGAAGGATGTCATAGACCTTGGAGAGATTATCCCAAAATAGTCCCCTTATTTTTCTAGTCTTATCCCCTTCTATACGTAAAGTTATTTCATATATTTTGTGAGGTTTGCTAACTCTGGTGTCTGCAGTTTCCACTTGAAGATATTCATTCGTGTCCACTGTCTCCAGATGATTCATAAGGACTTTGCGAGCTATGCTCACTTCTGCTGCGCTGTCTAGCATTGTCTGAGCCCATTCTCCGTTTTTCAGTTGTGTCCTCGGTATTCTCGGCATTGTTAACTACCTTGATACTGGCTACCTTCTTTTTTGGAAATTGTAGTTTCTTTTTTAGATGAGCAGATTCCTTGTCTTTGGACTTGGCGTGCTCTTCTCTTTGTTCTGATCGTCCTCTTCTTTCCGATTTCTGCGAGGAAGTCTGAAAAGATTGAGAGGGACGTGTATCAATGTCTTGATATCTATCAGGCTTCTTTATATTATCCCTATTTCTAAGGTTATATCTTTTCCCAGAGGGGTCACTTTGGGGTGACCTGTGTCTTTGGTTCGGAGATTTTTCTCTCCGCCGAGGAGACCTTCCTCTGGACTGGAATTTCTTTTCTTTAGGATTGGATTGTTTGTTTCCATCCCAGCTCTTTTTTTGTGATGTTGAATTATTATTAAAAAATATTTTTTCAGGACTTTCAATCAGTTGTGGTTTTACTGGTATTCCACCTAAACTATCTCTACCTAGTTCCTCATAGGATTTTTCTATAATTCTGGCAATTTCAGCTGGTTGGTCTGCTATATCTGTCTCCTTTAACCTCTGGCGGATCGCCACGTTTGCTGCTTCTCCCTTTATGTTGGCTAATAATATAGCCGAGACCTGCTTGAAGTCTTTTAGTAATTTCATACCAAGAGTTAAAGCGGGTTCTGGACCGTATTCGTCTTGAATTTGTTTTAGCACATCTGGTATTACCGAAATGGATGGAACACCGTGCGTTTTTGTGTAGATGGAAGCAAAGACTGTACCCCAAGTGTCACAGTCCTCCACGTGTGGTGCGATTCCCATTGGAAGACAGATAGTCAGAATCCTGTGTTTTTCTAACGGGGTGGTGTCTGGAAACACCGCCTCTATTTGGGTGATTTTTTGTGCTAACCAGAATGGTATTTGTTCCCGTTTAGCTGGTACTTTACCTAGGCATGATTGTATGTTCTGTGGTGTAATTTTATTTGTGTTCCCCTGGTGAGGGGTCAGCTGTGGAATTTTAATTGCTGGTTGGATTGTTGAAGTCCGCATCACATATTGGACTAATTGTCTATGTACTTTTATTAATTGTTTTAGCTGTGTTAAAAGCTCTGGTGCAGGCATTCTTTCGATGTCTGGATGTGGTGTGTATCCGGCTAGGACCGGCCACGTTGCTCCTGGTCTACCTAAGGGACCGAGCCTGGTGATGTGATTATTATGTTTTAGGGCGCCATTAAATAAGAGCAGATGCTCTTGAAATTTAAGTGGTACTTCCACCTCCTCGAAAGGAGTGTACGTATCAGGAGGTTCCTCTGTTTTGTAATAGTGGAAGTACTTAGTTACAGCATTTGCTGCTGGAAAGTTTATCCATGTGTAGAATACCTCTGTCTGCCGATATTCGTGTGCCTCAATTACGAATATGACTGTGCCACCTCTAGGTGTCAGTCCATTTTCTATAAGTTTTAACGTTATAGATTTCCTTGTGTTGACCGGGATGATTATTATACCTGGGTCTGCTTCTTGCATAGCAGTATCAGCTTCTGCGAGTTCAGTTGCTATTCTAACTGTCTCTCTTTCATCATCACTGTCTACCATTTTACCGACAGGAAGCTTATTTCTTTTGTTTGCAGATCAGGTTTCTTATGGAAACAAAGATTAGATGCACAATATTTTGGAACAGTGTATCCTTCAACGTTGACTAAACCAAGAACCATACATAGGAGTTTCCTCCTGCGAGGTCTGGCGGATATTACCTTTCACCCACTCCAGACGTCTTTGGAGTATTATGGGAAAAAAGGGGTCTGAGTGAAAAAGCACGACTGAGTTACTCTAAATGTCTTACGTTAGTTTTATCGCCCTTCCAAACGCGTTGGGCGCCATGTAGTGTAGTTCCTATTATCCCAATAGGCTCTGCGCATTGGAATAATACCTTCAATAGTATAGGCCTAGACCAGACGTTAACTAGGTCTACTACTGTCGATATTAGACTTAAAGTTTTGGGTTTGCCAGCTAGCTCAGAGTTCACTAGAAACTTTCTCGAATAGGCAAGGAGGAGTTGAACCTCCCTGGATAGACAAGAAGGGATTTAGTTTCTGACAACCATAGAACATGACAACTTTGCTCTCCCCTAATCAAGAGTGTATCTCTAGAGTCGTGTGAAAACAAAAGACGACTTATTTTACTCAGTCAGTACGTGCATTCTTAGTCTCATCAGATTGTAGAGAAAAGGAAGAGACGGGCGTGTTCAATAAAAGATGTTATTTATTGATCAGTCTCTTTTCTCATACAAGAGAAATGGATCGATATTATTGCAATACTTATGGTTAAGTAAAGTGCATACATTAAAAGCAGAAGTATAAAATAATACTGTAAAAACATTGATATGGTTTCTAAGCCATATGAAGGTTTAAAATGGATAAAATAGATACATACACATATACATTTGACTAATCGTACTCAACTGGTGTTTCTAACTACGCCTACACCAAATGTACCTGACCTAAGCCTAATACGTGGGCGGGAATAGATAGCAGCAGTTTAAGTTAAGTTTGTTTTGCCAAGTGACTGACTAAAGAATTCTCTGCAAGGGGTTATTCAGTTCTATACCTGGAATCTAGGATGAATGAGGAATGGTATCTCTCGTCTCTGGTCTCGATATTCCAGGCTGCCTGCGAGGGCTACCCGGAAGCGCCGGAGCTGGATTTCTCGGCAGGAGAAAAGGCAGCTTCTCGTTCTCAGCGCGTCAGGAAGGCGGGGCTGCGCCAGCGGGGTCTGCTCTGCTCTGGGCTTCGGCAAGTCTGGCTGCTCCGATCTCGTCACCACCGCGTGTGTTTGCATAGGGCAATATCGGTAATATTTATACCTTTAAGGTGCCGAGATTGACGTAAGGATGGACATAGATACGTCAATAAGGATGTCATACGACCTGGTCGTTAGCACATTCTTTTGCTGAAGTTCTCGGTGAAATCAAAACAATGGCCGCAGGGTTTTTCCCAGGTTGTCATAGGTTTGATTTGTTTTGAGAACTCCGTATGCCTTATCAGGGGCTGGAGGAATATCGCTTGTCTAATTAGATGGCAAGCGTTATGACCTAATCAGATAACACGTTCCTGTGCCGTAGTGTGGCTTAATCAGATAACGGTTCCTGCATCATGGGGGTTTTCTGCCTCATGGGATGGCTGCTAGTTAACTTGTTAACCAGAATAGGGTCAGGAATAGGGGGATCGATACAGAACCTATAGGAATACATCACAATTCAACTTTACCTTCTACATCGGGCCTATCTCACGCCCGATAAAATTAACAGATACTTCTCCCTTACAGACACTCCCTGCCAGCGCTGTTCCCTAGTGGGAGCGGATCTCCTGCATATGCTCTGGCACTGCCCCAATATTCAATCGTACTGGGAAGAGGTCACAACAACACTCACACAATGCACTGACGAACGTGTGCCGCGCACATGGGAAGCCTGTATTCTGGGACTTTACAAACGCACGAAGTTGAACAAGGTGCCGGCACGGTTCTGGGATATGGGTCTCATTACGGCCAAACGCTTACTTACTAAACATTGGAAGGCCGCTACTCCCCCACACACCAGACACTGGCACACATCCTTCATTAACTGGGCACGGGCGGAGAGTGCAGCACTCCGCCGGGAGGAAACAGCGGGCCTCCGGAAGTTTCCTATCGCGCAGACCTGGGACGCTCTCCTCAACTCCTATCAGCAAGCTTGTCAGGAACATAAGGCGACCTGAGATGGCATGTCCTGCTGCTGCCGCGCTGACACGGGCGCTGCGGGACATCACGACCCTCGACTCTCCCCCCCCTTCTTTTCTGGCTACCGATGCATTCATGCCATAGCTAGCGCTATTACGTTTCGCTCACCCGCTATGGACACATACGGACTGCACTGCGCCCACACCCATGTGCTCACTCCCCCCTGATCACTCTCGACATATGCCCCACCACCAATGACGGTTTGCTGTCCTCCCCCCCCTAGACCACTAACTACAGACCTCTCATCACATACCACGCTGACAACACTGCCGCTTTTTCCACTCCCGCCCGCTGTTATTCCACTGTTATGTTTATACCTGCCTTTGTTTACGCATCGGTCATGTTCTCCGACGGAACCCTATATTGCTGTAGACAACGACATTCCACACGCAGTGATGCTGCTACGGGACAACACACGCCTGACGGCATGATACACTCCCGACGTGACACCACCTGGTCATCCCCTGCACATGCGCACTGCAAATTGCGGCGGGGACGGTTACCCCTCCCTGACACTGAGGAACCAAGCATGAGAGCAACCTCTCGCCTCTGCTGTATGCACTCACACGGCTATCACTGAAGGACGCCATGGGTATTAGGCTGTCGAATGTCTCTGTCTTGACCGTAATGGACGTGCTCTGCCGTCACCGGTGAGACGAGCTCACTTCCCTGCGTTAGTGAGCTATACTAATATACACCTGCTCACTTCATGGCGACTTCACACACGCAGAATCTTCAATCTTCGGTCACCTATCCACCCAATATCTAGCAATTCCTCCTGTCGCTACACACTCTTTGTGGATATAGGTTGTTGCCCAGATGTTACAAATGTCGTAGACGCGCTGACGTGCCTACATGACTAATTGTAGAAAATGGGAAAATCTATAGACCTGTTTACTAATCGTGCTATGTGTTATAATATGTCCGCATGTTTTACTTATGCTACGCTGCCGGACCCCCGGGTTGTCGGCTGAATGGCTGTGTCATCTTGCCCAATACCTCATGTTTACCAACCATCGCAGCCGGCCCCAGTGGGTTGTAGGCTACATGCTGTGTGAATGTGAGACAGACTGTCTTCTGGAGCAATAATGGTCTTTAAAAAAAATAAAAAAAATGATTAATAGCCACACTTATAAACAAAAGTAACAGTGGTTCCTTGGTGTTCATTCAATTAACCACGTAGAGAATATACATTAAGGTAAATTTACATTGATTGCTTACACTCATTTATCATTTTTATATTTCATTTTATTAAAACATGTTTAAAAAAATGAATTTCAGTTTATTTTTAAATGTGCAAAAGTTGTATTTATTTTTAAACCAGAAGTTAAATATTTATTTTGAAAAAGACACGTAAACTGGTTATAACTTTTTACACTCGTACAATATATATGTGATATCAAATTTGAAATGATTTATTTTATTTCAAATATTTCCTACTGGGTGTTATTTTAAGTCCCTGCCTTGTATTGTTCTCCATGAGAGTGTGCTGCAGTATCTGGTAGTGGCCATGCGTCATGCGAGACTTACTTCAAGGCTGGCCTGGAGTAAATGTACTATTGTTTGGGTTACTTTGTGGCTGCAGTAACCTTAGAAGGGCAGCGTGTTAAAGCAAACATCTCACTCTTTTGTGGGTGGGCGTTTGCATTTGCACGTCTCTTTATAAACCCCTCCTTAGCCCTTCCTAAGTCACTCCTTCCCCTTCCTTAAACCACCCATTAGTAGTAAGTATTACTCATTTTCCAGCCACTCCCACTTGTTCCTCCCATATTTAGTACTGAAACGTATACCTACGTGTGCTGACATCTCCGCGCACGTGGTGGAGACAGACTCATAGAAAAGTTAGGAGAGGCAGAGGCAGTGGTCTCCTCATGTATGTTTGTGAATAGTATTTGTAGTATGTGAGCAGTACTACTGTAGTACTACTATAGTTGTACTAAACTTAGTACAAAATGCAGTATGTGAATAGACCCCATGGCTGCTTGAGAAGTGTAAATGAATTGTACCTCTCAAAAGCATCGTATGTTAAGTACATACATATGTAAGGAGGAATAGAATAGTAGGTGGTTTCCATACAGTGTAATGTAATTCACACATATAGATTGTGTATTCCAAACATTCATAAAACTGTTTAGACTCAAAACCAGTAGGTTGCACCCACAGTGCTAAATGAGATGGTGCAGTGCTCAGGTGATTTAAATGTGTAAAATGTGTAAGCCAAAATGTTTTAAAAAAATGGCTCTGTATTCATTATTAACAGAGGGGCTGATGAGGTAGAGACATTGTAATGATATTGAGAGGGGCAATATGAGAAGTAAAATATAAAAAGACAAATGAGGTAGAGAGAGTCGTGACAGCGAAAAAGGTACAGAGACTGGTGTGACATCTAAGAGAGAGATGAGGTGTAGAGAGAAAAGAGGACGAAGAGAGGTTTCGGTGAGGTACAGAAAGAGATGAGGCTGAAACAGTGGTGTAGAGGGTGGGGTAGGGACAGGCAGAGAAAGAGAGGCGATGGAGAGAAATTGAGATACAGAAGGGAAGGAAGAGGTAGAGAAAAAAAAGGTACAGAGAAAGAATTAAGGTAGTGAAATAGAAGACCAAAGAAAGAGGGGAGGCGGTGCAGCAAGGTAGGCAATCAATGGTGAGACTAATGAGGTAGTGAGAGAGGAGAGTTAGAAAGTGGTGATGGGAAGGGAGGGGTGAGACCAAGAAGTGAGACAAAGAGAGAATTGGTTGAAAAAGTGATGACGTGGATGGAGGAGAGGCAGAGAAGGCGAGATAGAAAAAACTGTGAGGTGCAGAGAGAGGGTAAAGAAAGAGTTGTGCTAGAAAGGGTAGAGTGGTAGAGATATAGACGTAAGCACTGAGAGTGGTACAGAACGAAGTGAGGTCATGAGAAACGAGTAGAGTAAGGCATGGTAGAGAGAGGTGTACTGTATTTGAGATGAGGTAGAGGTGAGACACAAAGAGTAGATCTAGAATATTGAGGAAATTACGTAGTAGAGCTAGGTCTGTGGTAAATAAATAAATAATACCCTATTTTTGACTAGACTTATAGCATAACAGATAGCTCAATAAATAAGAGTCAAGATTCGAGGTAGTAGGAGTTTCTGCAGGTTTATTACAGCATAAGGACAGGATCAGGACAACCTGCATAGGATGACCCAGCAGGACAACTGGGGCCCAGCAGAACAAAAAGGATCCCAGCAGCTGCTGGGGCTGGGTCTGGGATGAGCGCGCTAACATTTAATAACAAAACATTGACTTATATACATAGCGCAAACACATAGCATTACATTGCAGTAGGCGTAGCAGTGGGTGGAGTAGAAGGCGTGACGCGTAACAGTCGCGAGAGATAACAGTAAAAAGAGGTGTAACTGGGAGTTTACTTAGACATGTGATGCAAACGTAACAGAATATGTCATGAATGGGCGGACACATTGGAGGGGGCTACCTAAGGAGCCGGGACCTCTAACCTAATGGTGCGCGAAAACTGGCAATGACGTGTTACTAGGAGAAGCTGGGGGCTACGAACTCTGTTCTAGGAGCAGAGACTAGAGTCTGGAGGGTCGGAGCGACATGTACCTAAACCCTATCTGGTATCTAATGTTTAGGGAACATGTTGATATAAACTAGAAGTCATGAGGGGAAAAGCTAACTTGATTCTAAGACTGGACCATGCATTATTCTACATGTAGTGCGTGATGAAGAATACTAAATGACCATTAAATACAGTATTTCTCTAACGTGGAGACGAGAAGGCTAGACAATGACGGAAACTATTGATGCAGTTCAGTAGCTTAGGAATGCAGAGGAGGAGGACTGAACTGATAGCAGGAACTATAACATACTTTTGGCAGACTCAGAGGCAGAGCCGGGGTGCACCGGGCACTGCGAGGCAGGAAGTAAGTGAAGGGTCGAGGATACAGGTGGGGGCTGTATCGCTCCTCATCGAGGCTTTCAGGAGACAGGAGCTGAATCTGTGGTCCGGGCCCTTTTGAGGCCTGGAAACGGGGACTTTATAATTGAATAACGTGCACACTGAGAAACGTGGCAACATTACTTACATAGGCCTGATATTCGTAGTATTCACGAGGACTGGAAACTAACATACTAGAGGTGGACACAACTGTAATTGCGTCTTTAATCAGAAATGGGGAATAACATATGCATATTGATCATGCACACATAACATAGGATGGATGAAGCGTAGGGACACAGAACATGGCAAAATTTACTTTTCCACATTCCCTCCTTGTCACTACGTTTCCATCAGGAAACATCAATATTCATGATACCGTCTATCATTTCATACAGTACCATTTGCTCGTCTCGAATTGTCTTGGAACGGGATTTAGAACGGGGCTTGGGACTGGGAATACAAGAGGTAGCACACATGCTGCAAATCGCAGGGCCACATTGTATACAGAGGCAGCAGCTAAATATGATCGCTACTGCAATACCTAGAAAGGACAGGACTTTCCAACCCCATGCGGAAATTATATTCCAGAACCAACCGGACCATGTCCAGGTGCCTGGATCTTGGTGTAACAGATGGGCAATTTTATGGAGTCTGGTTATAGCTGAATAAACAGACGGCGCGTTATTTGGAATGAAAATACAACAACTGGATCCGAGAACTCTACAGGCCCCGCCCCTATCGGCCAGTATGACGTCAAGGACGAGACGATTCTGTAAAACGACAATTCTCATAAAGGATTGCTCTTCGGTTAAGTTACCTAGAGCGGAGGCAGTCTCATCTACTACTGCTTCAAGGGTTCTTGTTAACCTACGAATTAGCTTACTATTTACAACTGTACCTAAATAAGGGAAAACACCTTTATCTATATCAATGAATTGCTCTGCGGCGGTTTCAGTATAATCGACAATCGGGAGATTTCTCTTGTGTCTAGTGTGTACTAAGAAAGAATTCCTATGATAGTCAGGTGGGGCTAGAAAAACAGGTGGCAGTAGGAAAGCAATGTAACAGGTTCCCTCCCAATCGAGGGGCAGACGAACATATGCAGTTTGACCACAAATAAAATAAGAATGACGTGAAGCTTTGAAAATAGATTTCCTACTGTCACTATACTTGATAACAGTAGTACATTCACTATGTCCTATATGTACAGAACCATAACTACGGACACATAATTCGCCTTTGACTGGTAGTACTGAAATAGCGGGTGAGTCTGGAGTAGTATCAGACTGAACATTCAGAACCATGAAATTCGACGAATAATTTCCTAAATTATATACTTCATTTTCTAGATCTAAACCTGTCCTGTGGGGGAAACCTTGCTTGTCTGGGAAACATGTACTGTTAAGAAAAGACATATCTGTTGAGGATGACGTTAACGTGGACCATGCTCCACACGAACCATTGTGTGAGAATGGATAAGGAAAGAGTGGCAGAACTCCCTTCGGTGTCTGGAAAGGGGGGAGTCGACCACACACCCAACAATTAGTGGCATTGCTGGTCTGGTGTGAATAATGTAACATACGGATAAATGTGTTATTACGCATAGCGAGGCGGTATGCATATTCGTGAGGAGGCAGATCACTAAACGTGTGCTCTACTGTAGCATGAGCAGACATATTTACATGAGGAACTGGAAAACACAGAAAAAGTGCGTAGCTGGTGCAGGAAATCATTATGCTGAGAAACAATATGAAACTTAGAAAAACGATACATTTGATTGAGCTTTGACTGACTCTCTCACTATGGGGGTCTATTTTATACATGTCAGAAACAGTCTAACCGTTTCACCTAGGGGAGGACTTATACAATCAAACTGGCTGACTTATTAGACCTGAGCTTTAACTTATACTCCTGTTGCGGAGTTTTCTCTAACAAGGGAGGGGTTGTAATAATGTCTTGTGCGGGACAGTCCTTTAAAACAATGTTCTGGCAATCCTTCGAATCCTGGGAAATGTTCTTGGAAATGTTTTTGAAGACTGGTTTCGATCCTTTGAAAAGTTTTACATGAGAAAGGTGGACCCACCCCTTCCTGCCTTCCAACTTGACGGCAGTTCGGGTGGTCAAGAGGACCTGACGTGGCTCCTTCCAACGTGGTTCCAGCGGACTTGATCTGTCGAAATTTCTGATCATCACAAGGGAACCTGGAACGATCTCGTGCGGTGCCACCTCGGTATTGTCTGGAAATGCGGCGGCAACCTGTGAACGACATGAGTTGAGGGCAGACATCAAGGAAGCTAGGTAATCTGTCAGCATATTACATGAAACATCGGTAATACTTCGGGGTCTAGGAGTACCCCACATGTTAGGGGGGCGGCCGAAAACGACCTCATACGGGGACAGACCTGATCTGGAATGTGCGACCATACGCATGTAAAACAGAGCGACTGGCAGAGCTACTAGCCAGTCCACACCCTTGTCTTTACAGACTTTTGCTATACGGATTTTCAGAGTCTGATTATGCCTTTCGACTAGTCCAGCTGCTTCTGGATGGCGTACACAATGGAACCTCCACTGGTACCCTAACAACAGGGAAACGTGTCTCATGAGTTCCGATGAGAATGGCTGACCGTTATCAGAATATACGACTCTAGGGAGTCCATATCTAGGGAAGAATTCACGAACCAACTGCTTGGCAGTGGTCGCGGCTGTGTAATCTGGGACTGGATATGCTTCTGTCCATCTGGACAAAGCGCATACAACTACAAGGACATACTTGAAACCTCGACATCGCTCCATTTGAATATAATCCATCTGGAGGACCTCAAAAGGGTGGTCAGGGGGCTGGAAACCACCTTGTTCCACCGGGACACTTTTACCTGGATTAAACTGACAACATATCATACAGGTACGGACTTTCTGCTTGGCTGCAGCTCGTAAATGCTTGTTGAACCAAATGTTCTGGATACTGTCTAACATAGCTTTTTCTCCTAAATGTGCTGGACTATGTGCGGTATTGATAATGACTTGAACCATAGAATCGGGGAGAAACCATGTGGCTCTACCCTTCGTTAACCATCCTTGATCTGTCTGGACCCCTCCTTGTACAGACCATTTCTTGATTTCATCGGGAGTAGCATGTGACTGGATATCTATGACATCTTGAGTAGGGTCCTTAACTGTCATGCATGTAGTCAGATCTGGAATATGTGTCTGATAAACCGGAATGTCTGGAGTCTGTGCTGTAAGCTTGGCTGTGCGGTCTGCTAAATCATTACCTTGGGAAATAATGTCAGTAACTTTCGTATGTGCTTTGCACTTCATGATAGCAATAGATGTCGGTAAATGTATGGCATCTAACAGAGCTTGAATAAGGAGACCATGCTGAATCTTGGTTCCATGAGAAGTCATAAAACCTCTCTCCTGCCAGAGCACTCCGAAGTCGTGTACAACTCCGAATGCGTAACGTGAATCTGTGTAAACATTAACCTTCAGGTTCTTGGCATATATACAGGCTTGTGTCAGAGCGACCAGCTCTGCTGCTTGAGCGGACAGAGTATCAATACGGTGTGTTTCAATAACTTCAGTGTCAGTAGTCACTGCATACGCGGCGACTAGTTCTCCTGTACTAGTTCTCATACATGAACCATCCACATAAAGTGTCAGGTCAGGATCTGGTAACGGAATATCTGTCAGGTCTTGTCTTGGCTTTGTCGTAATGTTAACTACTTCCACACAATCATGTGGGTCTGGATTTGAACTAACTGATGGTAACAGTGTAGCAGGATTCAGGACGTTGCAGCGTCTAATTTCTATGTGTGGCTGGAACAGTGTCAATTCATAACCTGTTAAACGTGCAATTGTCAAGTGCTGAGTTTGTGTTCGGTTTAAAAGAACTTCTACTGAATGTGGGACTTGTACTGTCAGGGAATGTCCTAAAACTATGGAATCACTTTGTCTGATAGCCAGTGCTGTGGCTGCAACTGACTTGAGGCACGCAGGCAACGCCTGGGCGACTGGATCTAATGTGCTCGAGAAATAAGCACAGGGCTTGTATTGATCTGCTTGATCTTGTGTGAGAACAGATAATGCTGTACCTTCGCGTTCAGTAACGAAAAGTGTAAAAGGCTTACTGTAGTTCGGTGTAGCTAGAACTGGAGCTTGACATAGGGCTTTCTTTAACTCGTTGAAACTAAGTGTATGGTCAGATGTCCAAGGGAGGACAGTCGATACGGCTGCCTCCTGTGTCGTTAACTGTATCAGTGGCTTGGCTAGGAATGCATACTGGGGAATCCATTGTCTACAATAAGAAGTAAGGCCGATAAAAGCACGTACCTCCTTCTGGGTTCTGGGCTGGGGAAGACTCGCTATTAACTGGATACGGTCGGGTGTCAACTGCCTACCCCTCTTGGACAGCAAGTGTCCTAAGTATACCACTTGCTGGACACAGAATTGAAGCTTCGAAGGTGACACCTTGTGCCCCATCTCGGCTAGAAAATACAGAACTGTAAGTGATGCTCGCTCGCAGTCACGTTCAGAACGGGCTGTGATCAGTAGATCATCGACATACTGGAGCAGGGCAGTGTCAGTTGGCATGTGAATATTGTCTAGTTGTCTCTTGAGTGCTTGACTGTAAATACTAGGGCTTTCTGTGAAACCTTGAGGAGCGCGTGTAAACATATAGCTCCTTCCATTTAAACAAAATCCGAAAAGAAACGTGCTGTCTGGATGAATTGGAACACTAAAAAATGCATTCTTGAGGTCTATAACAGTGAAAAACATGGCTTCGGAATCAATGGCAGTTAACAGGGAAGAAATGTCTGGGACAACTGGGTACTGAGGAATAATACATTTATTAAGCTCTCGTAAATCAATCACTAATCGATATACTGGGGGTGCATTTGGATCAGTACGTTTCATGACTGGAATGATCGGAGAATTGCATACATTGGAGTCAGTTTCTACAACTACTCCTTGAGCCATGAGCTCGTCAATAATTTTCGATAAGGCTGCTACAGCCTCGGGTGGCAATCTGTACTGCCTGATTCGGGGTAACACTACACCTGGTTTGAGAGTCACACGATAGGGTGTGATTTGCATGTAACCTACATCAGTTGGACCTTGCGCCCATAAATGCTGCGGAACATTAGACAATCTTGAATCAAAATCTCGTAATACATAGTGACCCTTGAAGTCACGTAGGAACAGACGTATTCCCTCTGGGGAACAGCAAATAACTGCACCTAATTCTTTCAGTGTCTTAATGCCTAACAGATTTTCTGGACATGACTTAGTAAGTAACAGATCAGTAGTACGGGACAATGGACCTACTTCTAGAGTAACTGGCTTTGATATCTCATTAACTATGGGTTTTCCTGAAAATCCAAGGGAAACATTTCTTGAGCCTGAGAGCGGAGCCCCTGGAACTTCGGCATGACTAATTGTGGTCCTACTTGCCCCTGTATCGATCAAAAACTTTCTGTCTTTCCCTAGTACTTGACTATGAACATAGGGACCTTCTTGGTCTACAGGTATCTCGATGAGAGGCAAGCCTACCTCCCTCTCTAGGCTGTTTCATGAATATGACTGGTACTCTGGATACTCGGACTGTGCATACTGGTACATCTGTGATGTAACGTGCTGTGTTGCAGCAATAGGCTGCGGTACTGTAACTGTCTGTGGTGCATTCTGTGACTGAGGAGTCTGTGAAACTTGTTCTTGTCTTGGCGGACGTGGTCTTTCTTTAGTCTTACCAGTAGCTATATTGTGTTTCAGAACTGCACACTCGTTTATAAAATGACCTGGCTGTTTACAATAATTGCAGTTCCCTTTAACGGGAGCCGCAGGATGACTGGCTTGATTCGGACCCCTCTTCTGACTGTCTTGAGGAATAGATTGTGCAACTAGCACTTTCATTTTCGTGTCTTTCATACGTTTTCTTTCGTGTTCTTGCTCTTCTCTAATTCTATTCTGGTGATACTGAAGCATCTGGAGCATCTGGGACGGAGTATTTGCTTGCCAGGTGCTTTCGACTTTCAAAACTCGATTTTTAATTTGTGGACTTGAATTCTCGACTAATTTAGTAACAAAAAGGTGAGGGTATGACTCACTACTTGTCTTGAGACCACTGTTAATACTGAAACATTTCTCAAATCTAGAATAAAAATCACTAATATCCTCATCTTGTTTCTGTTTACAGGCTGAGATTGCATCCCAGTCTTCTTTCCTAGTTGTCAATAATCTGGGTAAAACTTGAATCAGTAATTCTGGTAATTCTTTACATTTATCTCCAAGACCGGTACCTGGTACTCGTGCCTTGTCTTCAGCTTCTAGAGCTGTCCAATCGATCTTTTTCTCTCCCACCTCCCATTCTTTTTCCTTTAACTTTTCATACACCCCTGCGGGTAGCAGGACCTTTAACATTTTAATGATATCTGGGTAGGTGTATTCTCCCATACGGAGCATGTCTTTTAATTCTCTATGGAACCCCGCTGGATCTTTGTCATGACAGGGAATTAATTTCTTCATTTCAAGAAGTTCCATCTTTGATATCGGAGTGTATACAAACACTCGTTGCATTACGCCACCCGCCCCTTGGACTGGGTGGACTTCTCGTAGCGGATTCTGTCTGTCTATATAGAATGGTTTACTTTCTGGGGGTGAGACATGAACAAAATGCGGGTTCAGGAACGTTCTATATTTGTGGCGCTGTTCTAGAATGACACTAATTAAATCGGTACCTAGACCTCTCCATCTATACTGGAGTAACTCGTTCAGGATATCGTGTAACGGGCCTGGATCAGAATGTTGACCCTCATACAAGGTAATGAGGTGCTGGATCATATACATACCCACCAGTCGTTGCTCGGCTGGGGGCAGTTTCAGAAACATTTGGGCCACTATTTCGTCTGGAAAAGTGGTAGAATCAGTAATCCATCGGACTGCTGATCGGGCTAGTTCTTGTTCGTGCATGGTACTTAATTCGCTATAACCGACTCGTGATTTCAGAATGTGATCGGTAGCTTGAAATACTTGTTCTAGAGAACCTCGTTCTGGTGCTGGATGATGAAAAATAGACTTAGGTTCTGGACGTAAATGGCGATCTGGAAATCTGGATTTTCCTACATACGCTATTCTGGCGGGATTCTCGTTCTCTTCCTCTTCAGGATCAGAGATACTTTCTTTCTCGCTTACTTGTACTGCTTTACGCTGTTCGTGTAACCTTATTATTTCTTTACGAATTTTCTTGTACATACTTTCCATGGCACTAATGGTCTTGTGCTTACCCTCGGCTATATTATCACTCCACCTTGTTAGGATTCTCATTTCGGCGGGATCTTTAGACGGGTAATCTTGTTCTCTTATTAGACAATTGATCAGGAACTTTAATATCATGAGCTGAATCTCGGCTTTCCTTTGAGACATAATCTCGCCAATACTTTCTGGATCATCCCCTGTACGGATGAAACGATATATTCTGTCTAGATCTTCTTTCATATTCGGCAAGGTGACTAGATACTCGGTCACCCTTCTTACGCGTACGGAATATAAAACCATATTATACTCGCCTGGGACTGCGTCATAGACACATTCGGCAAGGGCCTGTCTGATTTCTGTAACAGACTTATTACTTTTAGGAGTACGCTGTGATGCTTGAGCATGTAATTCGAGTGCTGATAAACGCTTGTGTGGCGGCGGGGTTTGAGGAGGACCTCCTCCTGCGGCCCCTAGACTAGAATCGTCGACTGACATTCTTCGTGCTTGCAGGGTCGGTAATTGTAACGTGGGCTGAACTTGTATGGCAGGCTGACCCGGGGGTACCGCAACATGTACTCCGGTGTCTGGAGGAACGGGAAGTGCCTGATTTACAGGGACTGGCGGAGCGCGGACTGGATTTGCATATTCTGGAACTGTGTCGTCCAAATAGGACGAAATAAAAATATCAGCTGCGGTCGGTTTGTGACGTAGCTTGGTCGGAACTAATGGTGGCGGGAAATTACTAGATGCCTCTGGGGTCGCTTTCGGCAAGCCTTCGGCAAGGAGAGGATACATACCCTTAATAAGGGCATGCCTCTGTCTGTCTGACTGTTCGGCTTTGACTTGTTCACCTATCTCGATTAATTCTCTTTCTTGGGCTCGTTCTTGGGATTCTCTACTTAACTCCGACTTTCTGACTTCCTTTTCCGTTCTTCTATGCGCTTCCTTACGCCATAACTCGATGGCATCTTTCTGTGACTGTCTGGCTTTCTTTTTCCATAATGCTTCTTCTACTCGCATGATACATTCGGCATCCCATGTACCCGATACGGGCCATCTATACTTTTCTTCTAACTGTTTGGTATACTCTACCCATAAATCTAGATACAATATAGCGCTTATGCCATGTTTCTGATACATAAAGTGACCTGGACTGTCCCTAGGCGGAACAGGAACTGCTGCTTCCAGCAGACCCTTTCTAGTTTTTAACTGACGTAACTTGGAAAAGAGCGGCATTCTAAACTTGAATCGGAACACAATACAATACACGAAAAACAATAACAATTGGGAAAACAATTCAGGCATACCACGACATTGGAAATACATTAAACAACATTATAAATAACAGTTCGAACAGAATACTACCTGAAAAAACTGAAAACAGAAACAGAACAGAATTCTCGAGAACGGAACAGACTAGAGTTACTGGATGCACTGCTATAACAGTACGGAACATACCGGTCCCATAAAGGAACGCATCAAGACCCGTATCCACCTAGGTGAACACTTCGTTTGTGGGCTTGGGTACCACCAACCCACGGACCAGGAGTCAATTTAGACTGACCCTGTCTAGACACTACCCCAGCAATGGTACTCACCGGGCAGCACGGAACGGAAGGCCTCGGACTGGACTGGACTACGACGACGAACTTCGGACTTCGGACTTCAATTACGGGTGGACCTCCGGATACCTCGGACCTTGGACTCTCGGCTTGGGCTCTGGTCGGGACTCGCCGCGTTCCTCCACCGTCTCGTTCGGATGCTGGACCGCCTCCTCCGTCTCCTCCGTGGGCCTGAGGGATACTTGAAGCAGAAATATCTGCACTTGGCCAGTATGGTTCCGTCACGACTGCAGAGGGTCAGGGGGTCGGCGTGGCTTCACCGACGCGTGGGGAAAGGGCAAGTCCCTATTCGGGCGCCATTATGTGGTAAATAAATAAATAATACCCTATTTTTGACTAGACTTATAGCATAACAGATAGCTCAATAAATAAGAGTCAAGATTCGAGGTAGTAGGAGTTTCTGCAGGTTTATTACAGCATAAGGACAGGATCAGGACAACCTGCATAGGATGACCCAGCAGGACAACTGGGGCCCAGCAGAACAAAAAGGATCCCAGCAGCTGCTGGGGCTGGGTCTGGGATGAGCGCGCTAACATTTAATAACAAAACATTGACTTATATACATAGCGCAAACACATAGCATTACATTGCAGTAGGCGTAGCAGTGGGTGGAGTAGAAGGCGTGACGCGTAACAGTCGCGAGAGATAACAGTAAAAAGAGGTGTAACTGGGAGTTTACTTAGACATGTGATGCAAACGTAACAGAATATGTCATGAATGGGCGGACACATTGGAGGGGGCTACCTAAGGAGCCGGGACCTCTAACCTAATGGTGCGCGAAAACTGGCAATGACGTGTTACTAGGAGAAGCTGGGGGCTACGAACTCTGTTCTAGGAGCAGAGACTAGAGTCTGGAGGGTCGGAGCGACATGTACCTAAACCCTATCTGGTATCTAATGTTTAGGGAACATGTTGATATAAACTAGAAGTCATGAGGGGAAAAGCTAACTTGATTCTAAGACTGGACCATGCATTATTCTACATGTAGTGCGTGATGAAGAATACTAAATGACCATTAAATACAGTATTTCTCTAACGTGGAGACGAGAAGGCTAGACAATGACGGAAACTATTGATGCAGTTCAGTAGCTTAGGAATGCAGAGGAGGAGGACTGAACTGATAGCAGGAACTATAACATACTTTTAGCAGACTCAGAGGCAGAGCCGGGGTGCACCGGGCACTGCGAGGCAGGAAGTAAGTGAAGGGTCGAGGATACAGGTGGGGGCTGTATCGCTCCTCATCGAGGCTTTCAGGAGACAGGAGCTGAATCTGTGGTCCGGGCCCTTTTGAGGCCTGGAAACGGGGACTTTATAATTGAATAACGTGCACACTGAGAAACGTGGCAACATTACTTACATAGGCCTGATATTCGTAGTATTCACGAGGACTGGAAACTAACATACTAGAGGTGGACACAACTGTAATTGCGTCTTTAATCAGAAATGGGGAATAACATATGCATATTGATCATGCACACATAACATAGGATGGATGAAGCGTAGGGACACAGAACATGGCAAAATTTACTTTTCCACAGGTCGATAAAAGATGGGATGAGATAGAAGAGGTGAGGTGAAGTCAGGAGAGAGGCATGAGACGTGAAGGATAGTGAGATAGAGAAAGCGAGGTAGACGGTGATAAAGTGCGGTGGTAAGGAGGTAGTCAGAGAGAAGGAGAGTTAGGAAGTTAGGGCAAGAGCAGGGTGAGGATTTAGCGACTGATGACAGAGATGAGCTACAACAAAACAAAACAGAGGTATAGCGAGTGCGATGAGGTAGAAAAAGCTGGTGTAGAAAGAGAGGGGAGAACTACAGAGAGAGGCAAGATAGACACATATAAGTAAGAATACGCTAGAAGAAGGTAGGCAGAGAAATATGGATAGCGGAAAAGGAGGCAAGCGAGGTACAGAGAGATGATAGAGCGAGCGATAAATGAGACAGAGAAAGTAAAGTGGAATGAAAAATGGAGTGGTGAGGTAAGCTATATAGAGTCAAAATTAGAGGTAGGTAGCAATACGGAACAAGCATTTACAATGCAATGGTCTCGGCATCATTAAAGGTAGAGCTATTGGCATTGCTCATGACATTTCTTTTTTTTTCTTTAAATCATAAATAAATGGCATTGTCATTTACATTGTCAATACACACCACTCTGCACTCAACTGCACTCACCTGCACTGCACTGCACTCACCTGCACTGCACTCACCTGCACTGCACTGCACTCAACTGCACTCACCTGCACTGCACACCTGCACTGCACTCAACTGCACTCACCTGCACTTACCTGCACTGCACTCACCTGCACTGCACTCACCTGCACTGCACTGCACTGCACTCACCTGCACTGCACTCACCTGCACTGCACTCACCTGCACTCACCTGCACTGCACTGCACTCACCTGCACTGCACTGCACTCACCTGCACTCACCTGCCCTGCACTGCACTCACCTGCACTGCACTGCACTCACCTGCACTGCACTGCACTCACCTGCACTGCACTCACCTGCACTGCACTCACCTGCACTGCACTGCACTCAACTGCACTCACCTGCACTGCACTCACCTGTACTGCACTCACCTGCACTCACCTGCACTGCACTGCACTGCACTGCACTCACCTGCACTGCACTGCACTCACCTGCACTGCACTGCACTCACCTGCACTGCACTCACCTGCACTGCACTGCACTGCACTCACCTGCACTGCACTCACCTGCACTCACCTGCACTGCACTCACCTGCACTGCACTCACCTGCACTGCACTGCACTCACCTGCACTGCACTACACTCACCTGCACTGCACTCACCTGCACTGCACTCACCTGCACTGCACTCACCTGCACTGCACTCACCTGCAAGGCACTCACCTGCACTGCACTCACCTGCACTGCACTCACCTGCACGCCACTGCACTGCACTCACCTGCACTGCACTCACCTGCATGCCACTGCACTCACCTGCACTGCACTCACCTGCACTCCACTGCACTGCACTCACCTGCACTGCACTCACCTGCACTCCACTCACCTGCACTGCACTGCACTCACCTGCACTGCACTGCACTCACCTGCACTGCACTCATCTGCACTGCACACACTGCACTCACCTGCACTGCACTCACCTGCACTGCACTCACCTGCACTGCACTGCACTCACCTGCACTGCACTCACCTGCACTGCACTGCACTCACCTGCACTGCACTCACCTGCACTCACCTGCACTGCACTCCACTGCACTGCACTCACCTACACTGCACTGCACTCACCTGCACTGCACTCACCTGCACTGCACTGCACTCCACTGCACTCACCTGCACTGCACTCACCTGCACTGCACTCACCTGCACTGCACTCCACTCCACTGCACTCCACTGCACTCCACTGCACTGCACTCCACTGCACTGCACTGCACTCACCTGCACTGCACTCCACTGCACTCACCTGCACTGCACTCACCTGCACTGCACTCACCTGCACTGCACTCACCTGCACTGCACTCACCTGCACTGCACTGCACTGCACGCACTGCACTCACCTGCACTGCACGCACTGCACTCACCTGCACTGCACTCACCTGCACTGCACTGCACTCACCTGCACTGCACTGCACTCACCTGCACTCACCTGCACTGCACTGCACTCCACTCCAGTGCAGTGTGCACTGCACTCACCTGCACTGCACTCCACTGCACTCCACTGCACTGCACTCCACTGCACTGCACTCCACTGCACTGCACTCACCTGCACTGCACTCACCTGCACTGCACTCACCTGCACTGCACTCACCTGCACTGCACTGCACTCACCTGCACTGCACTGCACTCACCTGCACTGCACTGCACTCACCTGCACTGCACTCACCTGCACTGCACTCACCTGCACTGCACTCACCTGCACTGCACTCACCTGCACTGCACTGCACTCACCTGCACTGCACTGCACTCACCTGCACTGCACTGCACTCACGTGCACTGCACTGCACTCACGTGCACTGCACTCACCTGCACCGCACTGCACTCACCTGCACTGCACTCACCTGCATTGCACTCACCTGCACTGCACTCACCTGCACTGCACTCACCTGCACTGCACTCACCTGCACTGCACTGCACCGCACTGCACTCACCTGCACTGCACTCACCTGCACTGCACTGCACTCACCTGCATTGCACTGCACTCACCTGCACTGCACTGCACTGCACTCACCTGCACTGCACTGCACTCACCTGCACTGCACTCACCTGCACTGCACTCACCTGCACTGCACTCACCTGCACTGCACTCACCTGCACTGCACTGCACTCACCTGCACTGCACTCACCTGCACTGCACTGCACTCACCTGTACTGCACTCACCTGCACTGCACTCACCTGCACTGCACTGCACTCACCTGCACTCACCTGCACTGCACTGCACATACCTGCACTGCACTCTGCACTCACTACTCTGCACTCTGCACTCACTACTCTGCACTCTGCACTCACTACTCTGCACTCTGCACTCACTACTCTGCACTCTGCACTCTGCACTCTGCACTCACTACTCTGCACTCACTACTCTGCACTCTGCACTCACTACTCTGCACTCACTACTCACTACTCTGCACTCACTACTCTGCACTCACTTCTCACTACTCTGCACTCACTACTCTGCACTCACTACTCACTACTCTGCACTCACTACTCACTACTCTGCACTCACTACTCACTACTCTGCACTCACTACTCTGCACACTCACTCTGCACTCACTACTCTGCACTCACTACTCTGTACTCACTACTCACTACTCTGCACTCACTACTCTGCACTCACTACTCTGCACTCACTACTCTGCACTCACTACTCTGCACTCACTACTCACTACTCTGCACTCACTACTCTGCACTCACTACTCTGCACTCACTACTCACTACTCTGCACTCACTACTCACTACTCTGCACTCACTACTCACTACTCTGCACTCACTACTCACTACTCTGCACTCACTACTCTGCACTCACTACTCTGCACTCACTACTCTGCACTCACTACTCACTACTCTGCACTCAGTACTCACTACTCTGCACTCACTACTCTGCACTCACTACTCACTACTCTGCACTCACTACTCACTACTCTGCACTCACTACTCACTACTCTGCACTCACTACTCACTACTCTGCACTCACTACTCTGCACTCACTACTCACTACTCTGCACTCACTACTCTGCACTCACTACTCACTACTCTGCACTCACTACTCACTACTCTGCACTCACTACTCACTACTCTGCACTCACTACTCTGCACTCACTACTCACTACTCTGCACTCACTACTCACTACTCTGCACTCACTACTCTGCACTCACTACTCACTACTCTGCACTCACTACTCTGCACTCACTACTCTGCACTCACTACTCTGCACTCACTCCTCTGCACTCACTCCTCTGCACTCACTCCTCTGCACTCACTACTCTGCACTCACTACTCTGCACGCTCACTCTGCACTCACTACTCTGCACTCACTACTCTGCACTCACTACTCTGCACTCACTACTCTGCACTCACTACTCACTACTCTGCACTCACTACTCTGCACTCACTACTCTGCACTCACTACTCTGCGCACTCACTACTCTGCGCACTCACTACTCTGCGCACTCACTCCTCTGCACTCACTCATCTGCACTCACTCATCTGCACTCACTCATCTGCACACTCACTCATCTGCACACTCACTCATCTGCACACTCTCTGCACACTCTCTCTGCACACTCTCTCTGCACACTCTCTCTGCACACTCTCTCTGCACACTCTCTCTGCACACTCTCTCTGCACACTCACTCTGCACACTCACTCTGCACACTCACTCTGCACACTCACAACTCTGCACTCACTACTCTGCACTCACTACTCTGCACTCACTACTCTGCACTCACTACTCTGCACTCACTACTCTGCACTCACTACTCTGCACTCTGCACACTCACTCTGCACTGTGCACACCGCTGATATCACGGAATCTTCCACCACACTTTCTAAAACTCTATAGTCCGAAGCATAATAGGCACAGAACCAAAAGAAGGGTAGACATTGCTTAAAATAATCTTATTGTATTTATGAGAAGCAAAAGCGAGACTGTGAAATGTGCTGAATATCAGTTTGTTACGAATCAACAGAGTGGAGTTAGAGAACCAAGAAATAGTAATTTAGAATCCGGGTTAGAAGGAGTAGTAATCACAAGCTGAGGATCAACGGGCGCGAAACAGCGTGGTGGGCGCGCAGGAGACGCAGATCAACGGGCGCGAAACAGCGTGGTGGGCGCGCAGGAGACGCAGCGTGAGCGTGCACATCAGCTGAAGATCGCCGGAGAAGACACCGAGCCTGCCTGCTGCCGTGACTGACCCCCTGCAGAGGGAAAGAGCCCGGTGAGTGGGGGTAGAAGGGGGGGGGGGCGGCAGAGAGGGAGTGGGCAGAGAGGGAGGCTGTGTGTGTGTGTGTGTGCGTGTGTGTGTGCGTGCGTGTGTCTGTCTGTGTCTGTCTGGTGTGTGCCTGCCTGCCTTTGTGTGTGCGCGTCCACAGACCCTGGTCGGCTCGTGCACCGCTCTGTACTCCCTTGCGAGCTTACATGGCGACAATAGTTCTCGTTGCCGAGACCTAAAAAGCATTGTAAGATGTTGAAATAGAGTGCGGCGTGCCGTGTGAGAACAATGTAGTAAGGAAAACAAGGGGACTCTAATAAGTGAACCTGGGGTTGACTAATGTTTTAGAAAAACAATGGTTCTTATGTGGCCATAAAAGGTCCTTGGTAGGAAGCAGTGTCAGAATTTGTGACTGCCCTAGAGTCGAGATAGGTAATAAATATCTCAGGGACGATAAGTAATATGAACAGCCTGTGCGCCTGTAAACACTGGTGCTCACACGAGCTGCTCCTAGAACTAGTGAAACGACAAGTCCTCGAAGAGCGCACTCGGACTGGACACTGCTTTGGTGGGGAAGAGATGCAGAACATAAATCAGTTTGAAGGCCGCCCGAAACACACCAGTGCTGATGCAAAACCGCGGTATGTTAGGAATCTGAATAAACTGCGACATACGTGCAAACCTGCACTCCAGACCACTGAATGGAAAGGCACATAGTTGTGTAGATCTCACAAAGGAACCAACTGGATAAACACGAAAAAGATGTAGAAGGTGCAGCCACCATTGTTGCTGATTAGGAGCGGCAGATGTTGAAATAGAGCTAGGCGGGCTGCGTGGCTGCCCTTGTTGAAGATTACGTGTAGCGTGCTGTACTACTGTAAAAAAATGCTAATGAATACCAAAAAAAACCCCATAAAAGCGGGCTCCTGTCAAAATATTAAGCATGGCGCCAGTGTTGTTAATATGAAAGCTGGCGCAGTGCGAAAACCTAAAGCACGACGCCCGGGGCGGGCCAGAGATGAGGAAAAGCAGGTGTCCTTGTAGGAAAGCATGTTGTATGTGCAATAGGAGAATAGGGAACACTTTCTGGGGTGACTGGTGAAGTAGCAACCCTGAATGGGGGTAGGAGGGAAAGAAGCAACACCGACCGTGGGGGGTTGGGGGTTAGGAAGAAGCAATACACACTGGGTGGGAAGGGAAGAAGCAACGCATGCAGGGGGTGGGAGGGGAAAGCAGAGGAAAGAAGACAATAAATAACAAGCAACCAGTAAACGTGTCCGTCCTAGATAAACAAACGCATTTTAAAACAAGAGGTGCTAATGCTACCTGCTGTGCGTCTGAGATGCCACGGAGTGCTAGCGGAAGAAACGATCGCTATTGTAAACAAGCTGAGGATCAACGGGCGCGCACGACGCAGCGTGGGCGTGCACATCAGCTGAAGATCGCCGGAGAAGACACAAGTCTGCCTTCTGCCGTGACTGACCCGATGCGGAGGGAAAGAGCCCGGTGAGTGGGGGGGGGGCGGCGGCAGAGAGAGAGAGAGTGTGAGAGTGTGTGTGTGTGTGTGTGTGTGCATGCATGCATGCGTGCGTGCATGTGTCTGTCTGTCTGTGTGTGTGTCTGGCGCATGCCTGCCTGCCTGCCTTTGTGCGCGTCCACAGTCCCTGGTCGGCTCGTCCACCTCTCTGTAGTCCCTTGCTAGCTTACTAGGCGACAATAGTTCTCGTTGCCGAGACCTAAAAAGGTTGAGATAGAGAAAGGGACAGTCTTAGTGTCCTGCTCAGTTAACCAAAGACACCCTTGAAAGGTGGAAGGCCCATGTGTTAATGCAGTGTTTGAACAGCACAGAGGACAGCAGTGCAGTACACAACAAAAACTGTCAGGCTCTTTGCTGAGTGCTACATAAGCCTATAGTGGGTGGTGTTTCTCTACTGGGATAGCTCGATGCATAACACTTTAAATACATAGTTCCTGCAGAGAGGTAACCGAGCAGCAAACATGCAAGGGTGCCCCCCCGGCCTCGGGAGCACCACGCCTATGGCATGGAGCTGGTCCCCGTCGGAAAGGGAAAGGGTTGGTGATGGCGGCGAGTGATGCAGCCAGCACCAGCCATAATCCACGCACAGGCATTGGTCCACCCAGCTCAGTAATCCGGAAGTGCATTAAGCACTTCTGGATCGAGGGGAACCAGTCTGCGCCGAACCCTGCCCCTTTAAAAGGGGTGGCGGAGCAGCCAGGTGGTCTCTTTCACCGCTCCGACATCGCGCTGCCAGCTGCCCCAATGGGGGCTGGAATTTTCAGGCACGCCAGGCGGGTTTCTGTGTTTCTTTTCACAGGCAAGGGGTGGTACGTCTGGGCCAGGTAAGGAACATGATGGATCCTAGTTTTGCAAGGAACGTGAACCCTCCCAGAGTGGTGGTGGTACATCTAGGGGGCAAGGATCTAGTACATCTCCGTCGGAGGGGCTGATGTGAGGCATTGATTACCAATATCAATCAATCGATCAATCATGGGTTTATAGAGTGCAGCTACTCACCTGGAAGGGTCTCAAGGTGCTGTATGGGATGGTTGGCAAGGAGATGCCCACATTCAGTCCTAGCGTGGTCCCACATCATACCAAGATTGCAATGGTGAGGAGGGGAGTTGGTCTGGGCCCTGAACCATTCCATAAAATGGAGTAATAAAAAGATTGACAAGTTGTTTAGGTCCCCAAAACTGCAGACAATCCCACACAGGTGCATATGTGGACAGAGGTATTTTGTACAGGATGGTGTCCACCTTTCAAAATTGGGGAATGAGTTTTTTATGGAGAATATGTTGGCATGATTGACCCTTAGACAAGGCAAGGCTTGACCTTCTGGAGGGGGGGGCTAGATAGTAGGGAACTATGCTGGCCTGTGGCGGTAAGGTCATGATTGGTGGGGCATTTATGGTCCTTAGAAGGCATCCCCATTGTTAATGGGATAGGTGGGGGACAGCGGTCTCCCAGGGCCCTCCAGGGGGTGCTTACTGCAAGTCGGCTAGATGGTGCGGGGGTGGGGAGTCCACGCTTCCCACAGGCCTTTAGGGCCAATCCCAGCATGGGCGTGTGGGCGCCAAGCTAGCAGCATAGCCCCTTGGGGTGGTATTTGAGGGCATAGGGCACAGCTTTCCAAACTTTTCATGTTGGTGACACACCTTTTTGTGAAATAATTTTCAGGGACACGGTAACGTGAGGAAGCACAACGAGCGAGCCCAAACCACCTAAGGTGGGTTCGGGCCCCACACCCCACACACACATACCCCACCCCCACACAACCCACACACAACGCCCCACAGACACACCACCCCCCCCAGACACACCACCCCACACACACACCCCACACAACCCCCCACACACAACCCCACACACACCCCACACACCCCCACCCACACACACACCCCACACACACACCCCGCACACCCCCCACACACACACCCCACACAACCCCCCCACACACACCCCACACACCCCACCCCACCCCACACACACACCCACACCCAACCCCAACCCCACACACACCCCACACACAACCCAACACACACCACCCCACAGACACCACCCCACACACACACCCCCACACACAACCCCACACACACCCCACACACACACACCCACCGACCCGACACAACCCCCCACACACACCCCACACACAACCCAACACACACCACCCCACAGACACACCACCCCACACACACTCACACACAACCTCACACACACACACCCCCACCCCCCCCACCCACACACACCCACGCACACACACCCACGCACACACACCCACACACCCCACACACACACACACAACCCCCCCCACACACAACCCCTCACACACTCCCCACACACACACACCGGGGCCGGTTTGTTACTGGGGGCCGGGTTTGCAGCTGTGCTGCAATATTGCCCCCCAGGTTACAAAAGCAGCATACAAGCGTTTCCAGCCTGCCAGGGCAGGCAGTGCTTCCCCAGAGGCCAGGCAGCCAGCCAACCCCAACACCCCGCCACCCCCACTCCCCCAGGACCGGTCCGAGAAAATTGCCAGGGCTGCCTTCGGCTCCCAGTCAAGCCCTGTACATAGCTCTCAAAACATTGACAGTGCTCAATGAATAGAAAAAATATTATGTGTTTGTGTACGTGGGAGAGGTGATGGTAAAGTGGAGGTGACAAAAGGAAGTACTTGCACAAGAAGAAAGTGAAGTGACAGTGATGCGGAGGAAGGAGATGAAGCGTGATGTATTTAGATGCACAGAACACACATACAGAAGATGCCAAAGTCCCATATGCAGGAACACAACTACTATAGGTAGAACAAAACTGAGGAAATAAAGGGACCCAAAAATGCAGCAACACTAATCTGTTTTATAGAAATTAATGTCTACAATCTGTTAAAGAAAGTGGGGAAAGCACGTGACTAGAAATGTTTTTCTTCAATAAAACGAGTACTCTTACAAATAGAATTAGTTCCTAATTTTCGGTCATTTCTGTCATAGGGCACTTGGCCTAAGCTCACCTTCTGCTCGGCAAAGAGAATACCACAAATATTGACCTGAGCAGTGATGGTGTAAAACAAAAACAACAGGGGACCAAAAGACAGAAGAAAATGCACCATACATAACGTAAGCATATATTCGTATAAAAAAGCCAGTAACATCTAGGGCCTAAATGTTACTGGCTTTTTTATATGAAGATATGCAGGATTGACAAATAATGCAGATGATGCAATGCCCTCCCCCGCCCCAGTTGCATCACTGGGCTTCAGCCCCCACTTAATCCCACCCCTGTCGTGTGTGGTATCCCAGGCCCGCTCACAGCCGCACACGAGCACTTCACAGGTCGTTAAAGACCTTGTGCATGTTAATGGGGCTTTGTTGTTGTTTCACCCCTTCTAAGAGCCCCTGCAGCGCGACTCTGCCGATTGCCGGCAGAAGTAATCTCATCCCGCGCCACACCTACGGCTGGGGCGCGACACACAGTTTGGAAAGCTGTGGCGTAGGGGATGTTTAAGGTAGGTAACCTTCTGGGCAGATGGGCCTCCTGTGCAAGATCACTCCAGGGGGACCTCACAGGTAGTTGGACCAGTCATGATCTTACACGTAGGCTCGTTGTAGGATACACAGGGACAATATCTAGTTTATGGTTAGGAATGGCTATGTATGGGGGTGGGGGGAGATCCCATGGGTAGATTGTCTGTGGTATGGTTCCAAATCAAGGTGTAGGGGTGGGGACTCAGCAATACCTGCCCATATGCCAAGGTGCCCCCTTGGACTTGGGAGTGCTGCGCTTGTGGCGGGAGGGGCTGGTGACAGCGGTGAGTGACGGTGCCGGCACCAGCCTATTACAAACATGGGCATTGGTCCGCCCGGCACTGTGACCTGGAAGTGCATTCAGCACTTCCGGGTCGTGGGGAACCAGCCTGCGGTGGAGCGAAGAAGCAGTCTCTTTCAACGCTCGCCGATCCAACATTGTGCTGCCAGCTGCCCCAACGGGGGCTGTAATTTTACATCTTTTCTTGATCCCCCCACCATCCCCCGAGGCAGAAGATTATTATGGGTGAATGTTTGGTTCCTGTTGCAGTGTCACTTGTTTTCCTTTCCTTTTCCGATATCAAGTTCTGGAGACATATTCGACTGTTTGTTGCACTTGGATTTTGTGACTAACCTCTTATCTTTCAATGGTCAGAATGTGTCATATTTTATGATGATGTCCTTGGTCTGCAGTAGGGTCATGATTGGTGGGGCATTTACCGTCCTTAGAAGGCATCCCGATTGTTAACGGGGATAGGTGGGGGACAGTGGTCTCCCAGGGCCCTCCAGGGGTGCTTACAGGAACTCGGCTAGAGGGTGTGGGGGGCAGGGAGTGCAGGCTTCCAACAGGCCTTTACGGCCAATCCCCGCACGGGTGCGTGGGCCCCAAGTTAACAGCACAGCCCCTTGGGGGTGGTATTTGAGGGTGTAGTGGGTGCCCGAGGTAGGTACCCTTCTGGGTAGACGGCCCTCCTGCGCAAGATCACTCTGGGGGGACCACACAGGTAGTTGGACCAGTCATGATCTTACACGTAGGCTCAATGCAGGATACGCAGGGACAATGTATAGTTTATGGTTAGGAATGGCTATGTATTAGAGTCTCTGTTAAGGTTACCCATCCAAAGAATATGTAAATAATACTTTATGGAATGGTATAGCGGATTTCTGCATATTAATTTGAAATGCAAATGTTTTATTGATGTGTTGTGTGTAAATAAATACGGCCGGGGTTGTTACGACTCCTAACCCAAAAAGTACTGACGGTATTGATGTGTGATCTGTGCCACGAAGGGGGGGGGGAGATCCCGTGGGTGGATGGTCTGCGGCCTGCTTCCACATCAGGGTGTAGGGGCGGGGACTCATCAATGCCCATCACTCGAATGACCCGCATCAGCATTCAAGATGTAGATTGAAGTGCCAAAAGCAGATCCTGGGTTTTTTACTCGGAACCTCACCTACCACTGCCCATACTGTCAACTAAATTAAGGCATCTATATGTATGACTAGTTCTTCCATTTTTACTTACTTTATAGTTCTCCTTTTGATTTCATTTCAACATTACATATGCATTAATCTATTAAATGCGGTATTAACAAAAAACGTAAATTACAAATGAAAAGGAAAACAATACAAAACATATACGGCCACACCAAAATGGGGGAAACATTTCTCAATGGCAGGAAAAAAGGCAGAACATAGGACAAAACCAAAGCCACGGTCTGACCAGTATTTATTCCCATTCAACGTTTTAGGGCACCCCAAAATTTAATAAATATATCAACAAGCCACCATACCAAGGAAGACTGGAGGAAAATGAGCTCTTCCCAAAGAGGACTCAGGATGACCAGAATTGTCCCCTTATATTAAAACGTAATTTCTTTGCAAAGAAGCACACAATTAACCACAGTACTTCCAAGAGACCCCATACATCAATTACATGATATATTTTAGAGGTTGAAATGGAAGAAAGCATTGCTCAGTTGCTGAGAAAATAGCATATCTATCCAAATGCAGAAGGGCCAAGGATTAGCTGCCATGAAACTTCCTCTCCATGAATTTTTTTGTAATTACAAATATATAAAAACATTCAGGTGAGAGAGCCTTTGCAGGACGCAATGAGTAAACCTGCAGAAGTGATGAGTAAATCTGTGGAGGGAGCAACATTTGTCATTCAGGTCACCACTTAAGAGCTAATGCCGGTCAAGGAGACTATGCAAATCAGACAGTCCAATCGGCAGCATAAAAGCGTATTAACAAAATATCCATCCAAAAACCAGGTTCAGTGTTGCAAGATGCATCGAGTTCTCACCAGCTGCCTCTCAAACGATCCCACTTGGCAGACTCGAAGATCTGCATAGTAAACAATATGACACAAAATCAACCATGTCATGTTTTTCAGCTATCATTAAGACCATTATTGGCTGACTAAGAAGGAAGATGCATGTAGGATCAACTTAGAACTACCAAATCGGAAAGCAGAACAAAAATGCATCTACAACTAACTATCGGGAATAAAGCAGGCCTAAAGGCTGTCCTTTTTAATTCAACAAGACATTTGCTGCTTCCAGGAAATGTGGTCTATTGACCTAGATGGCTACTCAACATATCACTTACCTGCAACTAAACAGCAAAAAGGCAGGCCAGTGGGAGGTTTGACTGCCTGGATCAGAACATCTTTACTTGAAATCTCCAAAACAACTCATACCATATCAAACAAGAACATTAAAATAATTAATGTAAGAAGTAAGGCATGGTCACTTGAGATTATGAATGTGTACCTTGCACCAGGCTGCTGTGCTCAAGTCAAGTTTAAAGAAGACCTCTTGATGAAAAGATTGGAAACATTGGCAAATCCTCTACCTGAAACCATGATGGGATGTCCTAATCAGCCTGGAAAAAAGTTCATGTGGTCTGTGGCGATTTTAACACCAAACGGCATCCACTAATGTGGGATCAATCGATAATAGATGGAGACAGCTCTTGGGGTACACCCTTATCACATACAGAGCGCTGCATGAGCACAAAGGATTTAACAACAGTTTTACCTCTGACACCATAATTCACACAACATTTTTCAAACACAGATGTCCCTTTTATTGACTCTGTGGTTGTGCTTCTTACTTCTTTTTCTTCAACAAAACTTTCTTGACAATTAAGTATCCCTACATCTAATACATATTAATCTCAGCAATATTTTATGTCACAATTATGCACAACACATATACAAAACCTAAACTTTTCTAAACAACGAAAGACCAATATTGACAAATTTATACACATATTATGTTCTGATTCCCTCCTGGCGTTACTACGCTCATGTCTGGGGAGTCACCTAAATCGATATGTGTTCCCCAAGTTTCTTTAAAGTCCTACTATTGTCCTGCCTGAACCAAACTTATTCCTTCTAGGCACTGTCTGTATTTGGTGTCCTATTAGGGGTCAGAGATTGTTATAGGACTTGTTAGAGTGAGCCCAGACAATCTGGCTCTACTCTCTGAATCAAACAGTGTCCCTTGATGTTTTTGTTCAACTGTGGTCCGCTAAAAATGATGGCAACGCGTTTCGACCTTGTAGATTCTGGACCATCACTTTATATAAAGGTCTTCATCAGGGCAAGGTAAATATGAGGTAGGACATTGTTCAATCTGTGTAGAGTGTAATAACATAACTATTTTTAGTGTTTGGATTTTTAACATTACTAGGACGTGCAAGTTCGTTCATTCACATCTTACGTACCGAATTTAGTGGCAGAATACTCTTGATGGAGATTTGCTGCCTGTATCAAAAAAAATAGAAGGATAAATAAGTTGTCAATACATAGTGATGCATGCCATCTTATCATCGATATGGGAGTAATTGACAGGATTGAAAGCGATCATGATCCATCGCTCTTGGTTCTGGAGCATCCCACCTCGGACTCTCTGATGCAAACTCCTAGCCAAAACACAAGTCGCTTCAAAATTGCCCTAAAACCAAACAAGAAGAGCATTGTCAGAATCGATGATAAGTGCGACTCAAACAATTATATTACTAGTCACAAATGGTCAATGTCACATACCACGTCATTAACGCTATCTGTAAATAATGTGGTGCAGCAGTTGCAAAAGTTCGAGAAGCAGCTGGTATAGACAACTGTGGAAAGAAAACTAATATAGCCCTTGAATATCCTTCTTACAATGGCCAGGATTGGTTTGAGGAGAAACACGCGAAATGGCGTGGGTAAAATATTTGGAACGCTGTTGCTATCACGCATGGAACCGTAGTTGGAAGGAAGGGATCTAATTTACCCGTACCAAGCAGTAGACCAAGGGCATCATTTATGAGCCAATGTGTCACTTTTACGCCGCTGGTGCGTCACTTTTTGTGACATACCAGTGGCGTAAACAAAGCGCCTTGTTGCGCCATATTTACAAAGTGACGCATCTAGGTAGATGCGTCACTTTGTAAACCCCTGTGCCACATTATACCTGCGCCAGGTATAATGTATGCAAAGGGGGCGTATTGACGCAAGAAAGGGTCGTAGAAGTGACGCAGTGAAATCTATGAGATTTCACTGCGTCACTTCTAGGACACCGTTGCGTCAAAATCTTGCGCCTGCCTCACAGCAGGCGTAAGACTGACGCAAGCCCTTTCACATGGCGCTTGCCCCATGTGAAAGGATGCATTGCTGGAGTTGCGTCACTTTTGTGACACACTCCAGCAATGCATCACTTTTGCGCTTACAGATACGTCAGAAATACTGACGTATCTGTAACTCCTTGCGACATGATGCGTCTTACATTAAATATGACGCATCAGGTATGTCGCAAGGAGTGCGCACTGAGAAGTGACGCATCGCTGCTTTCACGCAGCGATGCGTCATTTCTCATAAATGAGGCCACAAGTATTCAGACTGAACCTAAAGACGCCTGCTTAAAAAAGTAATCACTATACCTGATTTTTGTGGACCGTCAAACAGCTTTCGACAGTGTCGACTGCCCAGACTATGGCAAATATTGAGAGAGATGAGAATCCCAGAAAAGATGTTGAAGTTACTAATTGCCAGGCATTCAGGTAACACTACAAGGATTGGGTACAACACAAAAGGTGATAATACCACGAAGATCCCAATAGAGAAAGGCGTGAAACAAGGTTGTGTCTTAGCACCAACCCTTTTTAATTGTTACATGTTATGTTTTAAACACTCTGAAAGATCTTAACCTACATGCATTCAAATTTAGCAATTACTGTATACCAATATGGCCTTTTGCCGCCGATGCAGTACTTACTGTTGGCTAGAACAGAGATATTGATCCATCGTTTACTGGAAGGGTTTGAGTCTTTCTGTATTGCCAGAAGATTGACTATCTATATTGGCAAAGCAAAATATTTGATCCTAAATCAAAATCGGAATCTGTGAGCCACTTTTTTTGCTGTGAGAACAGATGTAGGTATTGGAAAAATCTAGGACTGGCGCCACAAAAATACTGGTTCTGTATATGGTCCAAGGTGGAACTTGCGTCATATAGGTCCACTTTAATAGATATCATGAAGTTGCGAAATCATCATAAGCTACAATGGTTCACTCATTTGTCAAATGTCCCACTATTTGCCTGAACGATTTCTGGCTTCATCTTGAAACAATTACTAATGAATGCCTCAAAATGGCAACAAAGGCATATTGGGACTATAGTAATCAAGATCGGGCCCACATCGCTTGCCTCAATTACATCTACCCCATACAAATAAGGTCTAATTAATTAAAATTTCGGTTGGTAGTTTTGCCAGTGACTTCAGTAACCAAAAGGTGGACACTAAACTCAATGAGAGGTCAGGTTGTTGTCTGTGTTCTTTGGGTGGCCAAGAGACACTAACCCACTTCCTCTTGCTGTGCCACTGTACGCTATCGCTTCGAAAGCAATATCTACGTTCACTTCTCTCAAAGCGCAAAGTCAGAAAGTGTAACACAGTGGAGGTCCCTTGTATGAGAACAGAAGACAGAGACATTGTGTTAGTTGTTTCATCCTACATTAATGAAGCATGGAAAAAGAGAGCTCAAGCGCATAAAAATGTTGCATGTAGCTAGATAATGTCTATAGAGCCATGGTAGGGTACACTGATCACTTAAGGATCTCTAAATCTCCCCAGCCTGGGACTGGAAGACACTAAAGTTTATTAGAAACCGTGTAACTGCACCTTTCTTCTTGTTAGAACATTTCAACTCTGGTATATGTTGTCCAATAAAGACTTTAGCACAGCTCCAACTCCTAGAAACAGCATGCAAGCACTTTATAAAGCACTTAAAAAAGTTACTTTATAGATTAAATTACATAAATTGGGGTCGAGAAGATGATATGCTGCATAGGTCTCAACTCTATAAGTAGGTTGCTCCTCTAGCACAAAAAACACAAGTGTGTGAACAATAGTCGCTCGCATTCTATTCATTCGTTTAGTTCATGTGTCCCACGATAGAAGTTTTACCCGAACAGACTTGAAACTGCATGACATGGCCTAATATTGGGAACTTTACCAAACAAGCGTATCACGAAATGCTGGAAATTGCGTGAGATTATGCCTGCAAAAAGGAAATTTAACATAGGTTTAGGCATGACCAAGAATCTTCTCCTCCTCATCCGCGTTGTCTGCCAACATGGCATCTTGGAACACAATAGTTTTCACCTGAGATTGTGCACCGTCCTCCTTTGTGGAGGGTATGCCTTGATCATCAGGATCTTGATCCCTAAAGAAAATGATAATATAAGTAGTATGCTTGACTGTGTACATGGATATGATAGATATACTGTACAATATTTTAAAGCAACAGATGGCACTTTAGCATAGATATATGAATCTGGACTATGATACATGGTTATACATGCTTAGTTGTATGTCTATACCAATGAGATATATTTGTGTCTTTCCTGCTTCTGCCATGGATGCTTCTTTTCGTGGACGGACCTCTTGATGTCAGCTGCTGAAGCTGTGTCCTCAAAGAAGGTGGTGGACGTGTGTCTGTAGGCCAAGAAACTGATGAAATACGTAAAGATAAGCTTCAGAAATATGACAGTGGGACCGAGGAGAACTGTGATAGGTGACACAAATAGTATCAAGGCTGAAAAAAGTTAAATAAATGCAAGATTTTTTATTTTCAGATATTTATTAGAAATGAAAAAAGAGTGACAATATGTTACCGTGCATCTAGATAGTACTACATGTTTTTGACTGATGGATGATAGAGCTCTGGATTGCTGGTTACATATTGCTATCTAATGGATGGGCGTAGAGTTGATGCCAGGGGTGTGGTAACACTGAAGGTACGGGGATATGTACAGAGTAACAAAATATTCCTAAACTAATAGTATATTAAATGTCCTAGATTTCTTAAAGGAAAGTTCCAATTCTATTAAGGGCATGGAGGTAAGGATTATCTTGTTCTGTCTCCACTTCATTTATCAAAGCAGCAATCATAACATCAACAATAAGAGAAGACTACATTTCCCATGATAACTTGGCCACGTGGCAGCTAAAAAGGGCACTGTGAAGATGTACATAAAATCGTAATGGAGGACAACTGTCATCTGGTATTAACTTGCACATCGCTCACTTTTTTCTGGTTTTAGATGTATATCGCCAACTTTTTTTAGACTGGTGCTAAGAATTGAAATTACTTAATTAGCAGGGACTTTTTTTTAACAATGGTAAAGGAAACATCTGAACTAGCCTAGCAGTAGACAAAAAAATAGTTTAGGGCTTGCTTACAATCCACGTGAAGCAGTCAGCCGACATTTCTACATTCTGGACATAAATGTGCTGACTTGGTTTTAGATGCCCTATGTTCAATGTCTCATTTTAAGAAGATCGAAAGAACTCTCTACTTTGCACAATTCAACAGGTAAATAGGAATGTTGTTACACTTGATGATGTTATGCTAAAATTGTAATGGTTTTAATAACTACACAATAAATTCTTTACCCTGTGAATTTAGGAATACAGTAGTTCAAAAGAGCCAACCACATTGCTTCTATCCCCTAAAGAATCTTTGCAACTTCCTTGACACCCTCTTGTGTTGCTGCTCCAGCACTGGATAAGAATTGCCTCCCTCTGTAGCTGCAAAGCCCATCTATGGTATTGCTATTCCATTCATTGTATTGGTATTTTGGCTAGCAAGTTGTGAGGATGCCGTGCGGACACTGAACTTGCAGGCTAATGTTTGTTTCCCATTCTCTCCTGGAAGGCGGTCCCGGGCTTTCCATGTCTTTGTGGTCGTTTATTAGAGACATTCAATTCTTGTCTGTATGTTCACTGATGGAGGGGGAGTGATGTAGAGGCAAGATCCTGGGCTGGCCTCCAAGAAAAGCCTTTGCCACCTGGATCCTGGAAAGCATCTGTGTTGCCAGCCTCCTCTCATCTTGGCCCTTCTTTTTGAGGTTCTCGATAGTGCATGCCTCCACCCCCAAAGCATTGACGGAGTGTATCTGCTACTCCCACATGGCCACCTTCTCAGTTCCACAGACGGGGGAAGAAGGCAGACCACGTAGCCCTGTAGTAATCAGAAACAAAGGTAACTCCATTGTCTGTCTCCTCTTCAGTGAAGCACCTCTTCCTCCTGCATGGGCTAGATGGCATCACAAAGGTCGTACCAGGTCTCCGGATCTCCGGCATCCAGCAAAGTAACAAAGCAGTGGCGGCTGGTAGGGAACAAGGGAGGCGGGGCAAAATGTAGAAAATAAAAACACTTACCTGCTCACGGCCAAAGGCCGCTGTCTCTTTTACGTTGCTGCTTAGACCTGGAACGAAGAAGCACACAGGCTCCCCTAAGCCAATCACAACGCTACAATGCAGCGTTATGAATGGTCTCAGTGCCGTGGTTTGGAGCTCAGACAGGGAGCCTGTGCATGTTCTCCATCCAGGCTGTGCATTACAGCCCGGTTGTCAAGACTACAGTGGCGATAGCACGTTTGATTAGGAACTAGAAAGAAAAGGAGCAAACGTTTCAGAAGTTTGATGAGGTACCCTTGTTGGAAAAAAGAAATTCGGTATCTAAACTTATCCTTAGACAATGTTTGAGAATAATAAAAGACTCTTACGTGGGAAATATTGGCACAGGTGAGAACTATTCAACTCCGGGTTTGAGGTCTAGTGTTTTTGGACATGCGACCACCAGAAAGCTCAATGCGCATGTTCCTAGAAGCAACTGCACACTTCAACTATAGCTGAGAGTGAAGCAAGTGTCTCCTCACCGCGCATGCATTTCTAGTGACTAAAATCTGTTTCAGTGAATCGCAAGTAGCGTCTTTTAGTGTGGAGAATTACAGTACATTAGAGTTCGAGTAGTGAAAGGCCTAATGCATGCGCAATGAGGGAACATTCTTGACAGGAAAAAAAAATACTGAAGTTCATTAGTCAAAGGTAGTACCCATTTCCTAATTTGCGGTAAGCAGTATTCCAGAAGCACTCATCAGACAAAGGTACCACAAAATGTCTTTCTTATGATAAGAGTGTCACAAGTTGAAGACCATATTGCGAAACCGCTTATTATGACAAGATTGTATTCTTTTGGAAAGTAATTGCACCGAGTGAAAAAATATTGAGAACTGAGTACTGGAAAGACAAAATATTACTGGATATTTATGTATTACAATTGAGGATAAGGGGTAAATAATAAAAGAGATTCAAGAATAAAACAACTAGAAGTTAGGAGTATTGGCTGCTTATGTTTTCTTGTCTTCCCATACAGATGCCGCAGTAACAGACATCCTAATGCCCTAAAGTATAAGAGAGAAGCAATAGCCTTAGGTCAGAGGGGTAAATATTGTGAAAGATCAATGAATACAGAAAGTTAGCAGTGGAGTAGTCTGCATGTTTACAAGTGTTGTTCCCTCTCACAGGTGCAGTTTAAGAAGACGCCCTAAACCACAGAGAGCACTCCAGTTCTCCAACGCGAAGGCTGTCTCTCTGTTTCTTCCACTTCCCCTTTCCCCCTGCTTTTGCCGTTACCCAGAAGTTTTCTTCGGTGGCAGTTGAGGTGGTGGGGCATTGGGACCATCGTCGACTACTGTGGACAGGTCTTGGTACCTGTCACTGGTGGAGAACATGCAAAGTGCACATACCTGTTTGGCCGGCCCAAGACAGCTGGCCAAGAAAACATGCACCCTTAGTATGCACAAACCACTCCTCCTCCCTGTGCCACCAGCCCCTTAGCTACGAAAAATAAAATGATAATAACGATATTATTATTACATTTTTGCTTTTTCCTGCTTTGAGAGCAGTGGGCGATGCTCCTTTGCCTTTGCAGAGGAGCCACCCCTGTTTAAACAAAGTCCAAGAAAAGAGGGCAGAGCTTACAGTGTGGGCCGTATTTATGTTCTTGATGGTTAATGTTGGCCAGATGAATGTCATTAGTTTATGGCCATGCTCTTCCACTACACTTCGTTCATTCATATTTTTCCACAACGGAAGCAAATATCTCTGCCTCAGCTACAGAGATCTCCGCATATAGAGATGCTTCAAAGTAGAAAAGTAACTAGTAGTAATCCCCTAATGTGCACATGTAGTTTTCTCTGACGAAGTAGGTATTTCGATTTGCTCCCAAATTTATTTTTTGTTTTTGGAGATCCCATGAGCATAGTTGTGAATGCTTGTATTGTGTGTTTCTCCTTTGTGCAGTATTTTCCAGCCTGGTGATGTGCTGGCTACAGTGTGACGCTGTCCACGAGAAGTAGTTTTTTTTCTCTGCCAGTTATGGAGCGGTGCCAATAATAGACTAACTAGTCAGTAAAAACACACAGTCAAATTTTATTTGATCCAGACCTCAACTGAGATCAGCAAATACAGAATTTAAATAATTTTAGATACTCATAAAAATGATTAGATAAAGACTTTTGCTTTTTAGGCTCACTAACTAGTCAAATCGTGGTTTAGTAGATTTGGCTAAATAATAAACTGTGTTTCAACTTGTTAGTGAATTGCAGGTTTCATTTGCAATTTGATAGAATCTGGGTCAGTGTGCAGGAGCGGCTGGTGACGTATAAAAGCAGTGAGGCGAGCGAAGTGCCCCACTGTCTCCAAAAACACATTTACGTTAAAGAAGAATATAAAATACACTGTGACAATATCCCCAAATGTCACTCTGCCTCATCCCTGTGGTTCGTCAGATTGATTTCGACGTACAGAGACATTTGCGGATCTGCCCACTTATTGAGCCGAGCAGTCCTTATATTTCCACATTTGGGGATATTGTCACAGTGCATAAGGTTAAAACTACAGCGTTTTCACGATCCTTTGATGCGAAGAGACCTTATCACCCTCACACTCGTCTCTCCTAAACATCGAGTCCATCTTGCTTAAATTAAAGTGTTTTACACCATACCTACCGGACTAGCATTTAGTTCGTTCATCGCCTACGCCCTTAGTAACGTGTGAGCACCAACAAGAAAGGGCGCAATCTACGACACAATAGGTCCATCGCCTGATCGAGGTCTCTTTGTGCCAAATCTCAACACTATATTGACAATACCCCAATCTATGATTACACCGCAGTTCTTAGCAGTATATAAGTGACATCAGTCCTGAGGATGGTCTCGGAAACTGTGCTTTAAGAGACCGAAACGTCGACATTATCATCTTATCCCTGCAATGTTTAATTCATTTTGATTTGGGATAGGTGGTTTTTAGGTTCTGCTGTGACACTTATTAATTTGATTTTACCTTTGTGTACCTGCATTTCCTATTTTTTCTGCTTTGTTGAATCATTTTTAAAAAATAACTTCTGATAAAATTCATTTTTTAATATACACCTTCGTGTTTTGTTGTTTATATGTTGTGTATGTGTTCCAAATTATTATATGTGATTTCATGGTTTTGTTTCATTTAACTTTGATGTATTAGTTGCACTTTAGGACAATTGATTTCTCCTTCTTTAATTAATTCTAATTCACAAACTGTATTTCATTTAAATCATATCCCTTGAAGGCACCTCTACCCTTCCACTATATTACCCAAGCCCTCAAGGGTTACTTTGGGTCGCTCACTGTTTGATAATTATTCCTCCTTCATCCTGGCACCTGGGTAGGCTGACTGCTGTGCCGCACTTTGTGAATAATTGAATGGCAATGAAATCATTTAATTTAATGTTATTGTTCACATTGCTTTACCACGCATCGCAGCGGGTGGAGGACAACACTCCCCAGTCCTCTCAAATTAACTGCTGCTGTCAGTGTGTGTAATTTAAGAAAATAATAAGGTGACATAGGTGGACAACAAGGAGCTTGTGGTGGCTTTAACTGTTATATTTAAGATACAAGGGATACAAAGATACTTAATGGTACAGAGTGGTATATATTAGGTATACTTGCATAGGGTGGTATTGACTGGCATATAGGGGTGGTCAGTGCACAAGGTGTTAGTTATGAAAAATGGAAAGCTGGTATTTGGGTCCTCAGTTCATATTTTGTAACAAAGTTACAAGTTAATGTTTGAGAACTAAATGACACATTGGTGATACTTTATGGCATATATAGTTGTTGTGCTAGAGGCACTCTTATGGTTTGACACCACGTGATGACCTTTGACTACCATGATTTTAATTGTCTTTTGACCCTCGCCTGAATGTACAACATCCTACATATGCATTTTTCCCTTGAAGGTTTCTTTTGTGTAATCTTGCAGTCTTAACGTGGGAGCTTTCACAGAGTAGAACAGCTTTGCATGGAACAGAATAAGTGGGATGTGCATTTGAAGGCATGAGATAGAGAGAGAGAGAGATGTGGAATGTACTTTCTAGTCTTGAAGTGCAGCGTTATGAGCAGTGGTGCACAAATGTGCATTGTGTTGTACATTGAGAGTTGAAGTATGTGATGCTATAGGCAGTGGTGTACAAATGTGGATTGTGATGTACATTGGGAAGTATTATGAAGTTCTTACTATTGGCTTTGACATGGCCTCATGTCATCCTAAATTCTGACTCTGTCTTACTTTAGCTTTTTTGCATGCACAGAATGGCCCTCAGATTGCTCAAGTTGTTTATCCATGTTCAAGGTTGTTTTGTTTTCTGCTTGATGGAGGCTTTTGTAGCTTTGCTAGGATAATGTTTGGGAAGTGTGCTTGGTGTCTTTCAGACTAGAGATTGTTGTTGTCAGAGATATGTGGGAATGTACAGCTCTGTCTCGGAGCCAAAATACAGGGGCCTGGCCAGCTTCTGTCTTGAAGACCAGCTTCTGTATTGACATTGACACAGACCAGTACGGTCAGCTCAGTTTTTTGTAACAGGAGAAAGGTGGCGAGGTTTCTAGAACCTTCACCTTAGATTAAGTCAAAGGTATTAAAGGCGGTGGATCCTGGCATTGTATACACAAAATATACTCCAGCGTCTGGAAAAGCAGAGAACAGCAAAAGGAAGCTCCTATGCAGAGTCAAAAATGTGAAATGACAACAAACATGCAAATCTCTATGTATGGATTCCCATCATACACCAAGCCTGGTGAGTAGCTTCATCATTTGGGTATCCTTAGATGCACATGAATGACATACTAGCTCTATAAATATCGGAGCTTCCGAATGTCAAATAGGTATTACAACCAAGATGAGCAAGATCAAATATGTGGGACCAAGTTTTTTTTAAATTTTTAAATGCAGTACAAACATAGTGAAATGTGAAGACATAAAATTGGTGCGTAAATGGACTAGCAATTCTTATTAATATCCGTCATGATCAAGGATTAAAAAACGTGAAAGCAAGGACCAGTTTTGATAAATAGCTGTCCTAAGCAATGATGGTCAACATGTTTCAGCACTTAGTGGCAAAAGATAAAGCCATGTGCTTTCGTCAGGACCTCAACAAAACAAAATTGTATAAACTGCTATTTACAATATTTCAGAAAAGGATATAGTGTGAGTATTGCTTCTCACAGTCCCGTTTCTCTCTCAATATCCTCAGTTTCCTTGAGAATAAGGAAGATAAGGCCTCACCCCACCTGGCAACAGCTCAGGATGTAGGAGGCACCGCTCTATCCGTCGGTATCTCGGACGGTCTGAAGAGCCGTCGGGGGGCTACATATTCCAGTTGTCTTTAAACTTTGGCCTCTGACCCTAATTAAACTTTCTTGTTGTGTGTGGTGGATCCTGGCAGCCAGTGGGAGCTCATTTGTGGGGCAGATGTGTCATCACAAAAAAAGAAACTGGGATTTGAGTCCCGGACGCGAGTCCCTGCCTGCCTGTCATAGGGCTCCTCCAGCTTTAGTTGGCAAGGATGTCGAGAGAACGACCGGTGAGGTGTTTTCTTTGAGTATTGCCTTTATGATTTGTGTGACTGACTTTGTATACAAATCCAAGTCCAATGATTATGTGTGGGTGCCTGCGTGTATATTCAAGTGTAATATTCTGATGTATTTAGTATATATATATATATATATATATATATATATATATATATATATATATATATATATATATATATATATATATATATATATATATATATATATCTTTTTGATTTCTTGCAGGACGTCCATTATTATTTGCTGCTTGTTCATTTAAATTATTATTCACGCATTTAACAGTTGCATTTGCCAAGTGTGTTATTATTGCTTGCACATATATATATATATATGTGTATATATAATATATTTATATATATATATAATATATATATATATATATATCTATATCTATATATATATATATATATATATCTGTATGCAATTGAATGTTGTTCATTTGACATCTGGGAAAGCCTTTCTGTTAGAGAGCATTGCATAAATAAAACCTCAAGCCTTATTCTGAAAACAGAGTCTTTGATGTGTTTCATTTTATAAAGTGAAACCCTTTTCTAGGTGGTGTTGTGTTTGTCTTATATGCTCATTGCTTCGTCATGTGTGAGCCAATGTGTGGGAGTGGTATTTTGTGGACTCTGGAAGGCGAAGCAAGACAATAGTATACCTGAATATATCATGCCATTAACCATTACACGTTCCTTATGACCAATGTATACATTGTGAAATGTACAGAATTGCTTTGACTCCCCTGCATCTCAGAGCTTAATAACCACACGATGAATGGTACATGGAAATATGGTGATATTGACATGCATATGATGTGTCGCACCTGGGCATATGATGTCAATGACTATGCTTCATGTGGAACCTGGGCCTGTGATAGCATCACTGGGGCATCATAGGGGATATTTGGGCACCAAATGGTAATGAGAGGAATATGATGAGAATAACTTTGACCTTTGTGCCTTTAAGTGGCTTATGATGGGGACAGACCAGATCATGAAGACATGACAGACATTAGATTGGCATACCTGGGGATATGATGGCAATAATTGGTATATATTTACTTATTAAATTGTAATTGCATTGCTATAGTACTTACTATCCCTGACGACCCTGCAAGATGAAAGAACGGTATATGGGGTCTAAATAATTGTTGAGAAATGTTGAGTAATTGTCCGGCGCAGATTTGGTGACATAAAAAAAGTTTAGGTACTAAAATGAAAATCTGATATTTGGGTAGACCAAGTCTATGTGTACAGAAAATGACAAGCCAATGTTTATGGACAATTTGAGTTTATTTACTAACAATGAATGAGGAGTTTGGAGGCAATGAGAGTATTTTCAGAAAATGACAAGCTGATGTTTGCCTAAGGGATTACATCGGTTTATTTTTTAGAAAATCGCAACCCGATTATTTGTGGGGAAAGCAAGTCCATTCGCAAAACATTCAAGCTTCTACTAAGTGATAATTTGCCCTGATTTGGTGACAATTATTGATCACTTTCTTGCTCTTGTGGTGATTATTCCATGACTTTTTTAGAGGTATTACATGACCTCTACCTGATTTGGTGACAATTATTGATCACTTTCTTGCTCTTGTGGTGATTATTCCATGACTTTTTTAGAGGTATTACATGACCTCTATTGTAAACTCTTCTTGTGTTTTCTAGTATTGTTAACTGTTCTTGTGAAGTAGCCCTTGGTTAGCACACAGTCTATGATTTTCCAAACATTTCCATCGCAGACTGGAGTCTAATATGGTGTTGCGGAGTTGAGTGTTCAATAGTGTATGTATGTCAGTTTTAATGAGTTGTAATTTTTTTGTGAATGACACCTTAGGGTTATTCCAAATTACTTTTCATTTCCCCGATTGGCTTGGGTGATCACTGTCAGGTAAATGCATATGTGTGGTGTGTACCTGATGCTAGCAGGTACTATTGGATGCAGAAATAGCAGTTGATTGCACGTCTGCTGTGTTTGGTGCGTACTTATATTTCTGTCTTAATATGTCATGTAGTATGTCCTCCTATGTAGTACTGTTGTGAGTATGCTGACACCCAACCATATGGTATGCTGTGATCTATTGTATGGTTTTACAGAGTTCTGTCTAACTTGGTCTGTAGGAGACTGAGTTACTGATAACTACTGTTTGTAGGAAAGTGCAGTATTATGCAGTGAGGCTGGTTAGGCTTCCCTATGTAATACTCTCACAACACCCCAAAGATGGTCCTTGGATTCACTATAATATATCTTTAGCTCAGTCCTGGTAGTGTGGTAGAGATCGCTCAGGCTTTACTAGAGGAACATGTGTTAAGTATTTCAGAGTACCAACATGGACGATAAGTAATTGACACAGCTCAAAAGATATCAGACACCAATGTTTACAAATAAAACTGATTTTTATATAAATTTAGACACCAAAACAAAGGCAATCGTATGTGTATAACCAGAGTTATGGATTTCGCAAGGAAAAATAAATCAGCGCAAACCAATACTGCAAAACTTAAACATTGCGGTCAATGGTGGAAAGCAACAATGACAATTGCTCACTTGCAGGTTGAGTTGCATGGAACCCACTGGGGGGTGAGGTGATGCAGGTCCTAGGACCAGGCCATGATAGTCAGTTGAATTTTACCTGGCTCGTAGTTCCTGGGAGCAGAGTTGCTCTGGCTGTTCCTGGTGCTGAAGCGGGAGTCGCGTGTGAGCTTGTTTTACCGATCAGATGGTGCTGGTCAGGAACCAAATGCAAAACGTTGACAACGGGGTCACTGAGGTGTTCAGTTGAAGATACTGCAGAGTTCCCTCAGACTGCAGCTTCGAATGAAGTTAGTGGTAGCTGAACTGGCCACCAAAAAGCCTTGGCAGCAGTATGGTCAGCTAAAAATATTTCAACATCTGGGGGGAAACTGCAGCCCTCTCAAACTTGCTGGAGGTCAGGAATGCATTTCCCACAATGCACTGGACCATCTACTATTGAATGATCCCTCGGAGGGCCCGATGGCCTGCAATTCTTTGGTTCTGGGATGTTGTTTTAACCTGCGGACTGTAGGGGACTAGACTAGTGCCACTAGTTCAAGGATGTCTGGAGTTGCCTTTGGCTCTCAAAAAGCTCCCTCTGTCTGGGGGAATCAGTCTTTGGTCCTGGTCAAGTCATGCACTATCAGGAGGGTTGCCACAGGTGCAGAGTATCACTCATTTGTTTTGTGCAGGTCTGTAGTTGCAGACTCGGGTATCCTCTTTGCCAGGGATGCCCTTTAAATCCTAGATTTATGTGTGTCAGGGGTGTGGGTGCAAGTGGCCAATGGGTACTAGCCCCAGCAGCTAATCCACCCCTGAAGTGACCACATGTGTTTGTCACCTTTTCTATCCAGAATCCTTTATCCTGTCACTTTTAAAAATGTCAGAAGCCTTCCTTGGCTGTAGAGACCAGGTAGCTCACCCTAGGGGTGTGGCTAGCCTTCTGGGGGTGTACACCTCCTGACTACATAATTGTCCCTCCTACCCGGGTGCCAATGGGCCTGCGGCTGGGGGGCTGGCTGAGTTCTCTTCTGGGAGGCAGCCTGTATGCATATCAGAGGCAGTGAAAGTTTTGAAGCTTAATCTTCACTAGCCACCTGTCAGGGTGGGAGGTGTCACCACCTTCCTGGCCAGGGGTTTGTTTCTGAGCCCTGGTGGGAGGCTAAGGGGACACTGGGGCATTTCTACAGAGTAGCACACTGAAAGCTAGCTGTGTCTGAAGCTTCACAATGATCTGAGATCATTGAATTTGTACTTTCGCTGACCTCACTTCCTTCATGACTAACCGTCATTAGTGCCTTGATGCCTCTGGGCATTTTTTCGTGCTCTATAAATCCTTTTCATTTCATTTCAAGGCACTCATGCTATACGCTGTGCTTAGCTCACCCATGGCTAGAACGTCCAAGAAAGGCAGCCGTTTTGGGGAATGCAGTCTCTACTCCCAAAACTTCACATGTATAAGTTGTAGTTAGGTTGTAGATGGATAATTAGTAGATAGACAGCTGGTGGACAGAATGTAGATAGATTGGTTTTAAATAGGGCAGTAGTTAGGTGGATCATTGGCTGTTGGATGGGTATTTCACATGAAGAGCTTGTTGATGGAGAGTATCAAGCCAGTTCTGCAGAGACTGGACAAGGAGTGGTGGACAAATATAGCTGCTGTCTCTTGAAATATGGAATTCAGAAACTACAGCGATCACAGTTTAGAGTCTCCCTTTTAGACTTTGATTTGTTGGGAGTTTGTGATATTGAATACTCAATGCATACTCTTAGAGGCTGGAGTGGGGAGGGAAGAACATCTGGTTCAGGCTGAACATGTCTCTCAAACTATAAATAGATTGTCGCTGAAATTTAATTTTTTTAGAAAAAGATATATGGCATATTTAACAAGGTAAAATGCTTAATATTTGTGTATGTTCTATGGCTTCAACAATATACTTGTCTGTGTATCCTAGTTGCTCTATAAGTGAATCATGCTCTGAACTTATGGACACAACAAGGTTTAGTCTCCAGGGTATAGTGCTCCATATATAGTTTAGTTCATTACTGTCTGCAAGTCTTTGAGCCATCCCAGTTTGATAACTCACATATCTTCTGCACCTGTTGCAGTGGAGTGGCGGTGGCGCCTTGGGGGTGATACAATACTTGTAGCTGAGGATAGCAAAAGCCACAGTCTGGGTCACATGATGGTAGTGGCAGCAGCAGGGATGGATAGACAATCCCACCCATAGATCCAGCCATCTGTAAATAGGGGAGAGGTGATAGATGGCTGAAAGGCAATGTGGTGCTTGGACTGCACATTCTCACCCATTGCACAAAGGAATGATGAAAAGTATAAATGTACTGGCACATGGTTCATGCATTGTCATCATTTGCTTGAATAAATGATGTAGTGTACGAAAGTCAGGCACCAGTGGTGTAACAAAGGACCCAGCGGTGCAGGGGGCGCCAGAGCATTAGAGGGGCCCCTTCAGCACAGTACCCTGGTCTGAGAGCTCCTGAGTGAGTCCGGAGGGAACCCCTCTATGTACTTTGGAGGGGGGCCCCCTCAACTTTCGTTATGCCACTGTCAAGCACACATGCCGCCACATTATTATTATTATTATTATTATTATTATGCGCGTTCTTATATAGCGCTCGATTACCCGTAGGCATCTCGGCGCTTGCCTTGGGAACCCGTCCTGGCTTCCCCCAAGGTGAAAGCCAGGCATTCCGCCGCGGGGGGGGCCGTAGTGGAGATTAAGCAGGCTAATGCCCAGAGCTGCAGAGTGTGAACCCATGATTCGAATAGGCACCGAAACGAGAATTATTGAATCCGTGGATATTTGGGCTCAAGACCCTGCCGCGTCGGGAATTGAACCCTGGTCCCGGGTCTGACCTCTGCTTCAGGGTCTGCCTCCTCTAACCAGTGAGCCACACTTCGCCACACAGGCTCTTCACTTGCTTGATGGAATTATATGGTGCACAAAAGGTTAGGCTGCATGCAAAATGCATGGGCATCATATTCCTAGAAGAAATGTGGAGTGTGCATGATGGTTGAGGCACAATGCAGGGTTTCAGGAGGAGAAGGCACTCAATATCATCTGGCAGGGCCGGGTTGGCCCATATGGCAGTGCCTGATGTGCTGGTTTGACAGGTCAGATTGTGGGCTGTTTTTTTGATGTTTATGGGACTGTTTTATGATGCGCTCAGCTGTTTTTTTTTTAATTCGAAGCCTACCAGACAGTGCAGCTGCCTGGTTTGCTAATGACATCTTGGGGACATTCATAACATTTTCCTGGGAATGCATTCTGCCCATTGCTTAACATTGGCTTTGTGGTTTGTAACTCACATTTGTCTGCTTTCTATTTGCTGGCTATATTTGTTTTAGTCTGTCCAGCTTGAGTTTGTCTTTTCCGTTGCCCAAACCCTATTTACTGTATTATTCCACCAGTACTGGATTTCGGTAAACAGGCCTTTTTAATCTTGTTCTTATTGTGTCACATTTGCTAGGCATTCAAAGACAGAGGTCAAATGTCAAGCTATGTCTTCCAGGGATTTGGTGTTTACTTTTCTTTCTAGACGACAACGTGAGAGGATTTATGTGGCAATGATGCTGGCTACTTAGGATGTACTTGAGGAAGGCTGTACAATGTTATTTTTTTCTTTCTTGCACTCAACAACATTTAAATGTCTGTAAATTAACTGTGCACACATTTCAGAATGTATCAGAATTAAGACAGCACAAATGAAGCCCTTTTTTGGTAATTCTGAAGTGCTGGAAACAAATATTTTAATACGATCAAAACAAATCAATACACTAGCTGATGATATTCCACACATTATTGTTTATTCGCTGTATACTTTTATCAGTAAAACTTTAAATCTGTGCAAATGTAACAGTCATTTTAATTCAAGATGTGTTGTCTGTTATGGCAGTACATTACCACACCTTGCATACTCCACTTTCCCCTACTTCACTATACTCTGCACCACTCCACACCACTGCACTCTACTCTACACCACTCCACACTATGCCACTCCACACACCATCACTGCACTCTACGCGAATGCTCTCTATGCCTCTCTACTCTACAAATTCTACTCTATGCCAATGCGCTCTACCCCACACTACTCTACAATGCGCCACTCCACTCTTCGCCCTTTCACTCAACACCACTCCATTCTGCGTCACTCCACTCTGTCACTCTACTCTGCAACATTGCACCCAATGCCAATGCACTTCACTCTGTACCACTCTACTCTATGCCAATCCACTCTACACCACTCTAATCTACTCCGAACCACAGCACTCTACACCACTCTACTCTAAACCACTGAACTGTATTGTGCACCACTCCATTCTGAAACAATCTACTCTATGCCACTGCACGCAACGGCAAACAGCGCCACTCCACTCTACTCTGCACCACTCTGTGCCACTGTACTCTACTCTAACTACTGCACTCTATGCCAATGCACTCTACACCACTTAACTCCCAACCAAATACTACACACTACGCCACACTGCTCTCTAAGCACACTGCACTCTAGGCCATTGTACTGAATGTCACTTCACTCTACACCACTCTATTCTACTCTGCACTACTGTACTCCACGCAGGGCCACTGAAATTATGAAATTGTCGGCTGTGGTGTTTTTGAATAATTAGGAATGTGCTGCATTTGCCACATAATCCATCATCTGCTGCATACTCTGCAGACGTTTAGCAAAACAATATTTTTTCAGCTCAAGCTGTTAAAAAGTTACTAAAAACTCAGCAACAGGTGTTGCAGAGGAGTAGAAGGCACTCTGTAAAGGTTGACTGGTCACCTTTCTGTTGCTTATTGTAATGTTTGGGTTTTAAACTGATACTAATGAGGAGTAAGCTTTGCCTAGACAGTATTAGCAAGTGTAGAAATGACAAAATAATGAACTAATCGTATCAGAAAATATGCTGCATTATGCCACATAATTTGCCTTCTCTAGCCACATTATTTAGTCAATGCTGCCTCATAATTTGGCCCACTCCTGCCACATAATTCCAGTGGCCCTGACTTTATACCACTGCTCTCTATTCCACACTACCCTGCACCACTCTACTCCACTGCCCCCACACCAATGACTCTGTGAAAATCTACTCTGCACCACTGCACTGTACCACACTATACTGTGCTCTAAATCACTGTACTCTACACCACTCTCCTCTTCACCATTGCACTCTATGCCACTTTACTCTGCACCACTGTGTGGCACTGCACTCTACACCAATGTACTCTATACTACTCTACTCTCTGCCACTATACTCTGCCCCACTCTACTTTGTGACACTGCACTCTACTCTGCACTACTCTATGCCACTCTAGTCTACTGTGCACCTCTGCACTCTGACACTGCACTCTGCGCCACTCCACTCTATGCCACTCTACTCTGCCACGCTGCACTCTATTCCAATGCACTCTACGCCATTACTCTATGCCACTGCACTCTACCCTGCACCACTGCACCCTACTCCACTTCACTCTATTCTGAAACAATCTACTTTACGCAACTGCACTCTATGCCACTGCACTCTCTGCCACTATACTCCACTCTATGCCACTCCACTCTACACCACTGCACTTTATGCCACTGCACTCTACGCTGTGCCAATCTATGCCACTCTACTCTGTGCCACTGCACTCTATGCCAATACACTCTACGCCACTTTACTCAAACCAATGCATTCTACGCCACTGCACTCTACGCCAACTACTCTGTGCCACTGCACTGCGCGCTACACCACTCTACACCTGCTCTCTGTCATTGCACTCTATGCCACTCTTTTCTACTGTGCAGAACTGTACTCTATGCCACTATTCTCTACACCACTCTACTCTGCACAACTGTACAGTGCACTACTCTACTTTACACCAATGCACTCTATGCCACTTCACTCTACAACACTTCGCTCTACGACACTGAAGTCACCACCATTCTACTCTCCACCACTGCACTTTCGCTCTACGACACTGAAGTCACCACCATTCTACTCTCCACCACTGCACTATATGCTACTGCACTCTATGACACTGCACTCTATTCTGCAGCACTCAACTTTAAAGCACTCTGTCACTCTACTCTGCATCATTCCACTCTAATATATTCTGCACCAAAGCACTTCACGCCACTGCACTCTACACCAATCTACTATATGCCACTGCACTCTATGCCACTCTACTCAACACCTCTGCACTCTATCCTGTACCCCTCCACTGTACCCTGCACCACTTCACTCTACTCTGAAACAATCTACTCAATGCCACTGCATTCCATGCCAATGTACACTTTGCCACTGTACTCTACATCACCCTACTCCGCTCTGCATCAATCCACTCAAATCCATTTCATTCTACGCCACTACAATCTAATCTGCACCACTCTACTCTACATCACTGCACTCTATGCCAATCCACTCTGCACCACTGCACTTTATGCCACTTCACTCTAGGCCTCTCTATGACCCACCACTCTAGGACACTGCACTATACTCTACTCTATGATGCTCTACTCTAGGACACTGCACTATACTCTACTCTATGACGATCTACTCTTTTAAACTCAACTCCAACCTATGCCACTCCACTCTACAACACTCTACTCAATCTATGCCATTATGCGACACTACTTCACTCTACGAAACTCTACACAACTCCCTCTATGCCACTTCACTCCACTCTGTTCTATGACACACTACTTCATTCTGCTCCACTCCACTATCCACTCAATGCCTCTCTGAGCTGTGCCACTCCACTTTACGACACACTATAACACTCTATTCCATGCCACTCGACTTTACAATACTCTACTCCACTCTATGCCATTCCATTATCATACTCCACTCCACTCTATGCCACTCCTCTCTATTACAATCTATCTGCTCTATGTCATTCTACTCTACAACACCCTACTCCACTCTATGCAACACCCTTTATGTCACTTCACTATGTTCTACACAACTCTCTATGCCCTTACACTCTACAATATTCTACTCTCTCCACAACTGTGAGAAGTTGGCCTGATGTGCAGTGCTCACTATTCTAGTGATCACTATATATCAGTCCAAACAACCCTTATTGATGATTGGTTGTAAGTCAACCTTATAGACCAGCTATCCTAGTAGCATGGATACGAGCAGTCTAAGGCTAAGACTCTAGAGGGCGTGTTAAGCCAGCTGTTTTACCATCACATTACCCCATGAACACCCAGTGAAAGGACACCACACAAGTTGTTATGAAAATAAACAGTGTATTTATTTATAACAAGACTACCCTGGCTCTTTATGAGACAGGGAGCTAAGCACACAAAAAAACTCTTACGAAAATACTTTTAAGTTAGCACGTTACACAAATGCCCGAGGGGCACGAAAAACCATATACGCTAAAAGTGGAATGCGAATTACTAGCAGGTAAGTAACAGTTCTAATAGGCTTTGGAATCGCTAGGACTGGACTAGGGAATCGTTAGATTACTACTAGGAGGCCTAGGGGACTCGGGTGCAGAGTGTGCACTCTCACGCGGGATGCGGGACAAAGTCTATGGAAGCTAGAATTCACAAAGTTAGTGTTCACGGGCGAACCCGACCTGGTAGGGAGAAAACGACAGTGGATCCTGACCCTTGGATAGTGAGGCTACGCTGGGACACCGGAGTGCCGAAGTTACCTAGCCCAGGGGCTGCAGCTGCATAGGTCTGAAAAGACGTCGGGGATCTCGTTGCCGGACCAGGAGCCTGGAAGGAAGAAGTTGCTGGCAGGCGACCAGTGAAGAAAAGTTCGATGGATCCAAGCCTGGATCAAGGAAGAAGAAAACCTGAAAGCAGAGGGGACCAAGTTCTTGAATCACTAGCCAGTGATTAAGTGGGCACCAGGATGGCACCGGGCGAAGTCACCGCAGTCAGGTGAGTGGGCACTGCTGGGCTCTGCAGTCTCTCGGACCAGGAGGCGTTGTCGGCGACCAGGATGGAGGTGCGAGCTGTCCCACGAAGGTTGAAGTCGTCGGCGTCGAAGTTACCCAGGAGTGGGCAACAAGCTTTGGCTAATTCAAGCCCACGCGGTGGACTCAAAATGGCGTCTTGAGTGGACCAGGAGGGTCCAGGGTGCTCCTCTTCTGGAAGGGAGCAAGGGCCAGTCTGGAGCAACCAGACCAGCAGCAGAAATGTCGTCGGGCGTCGTCAGGAAGGCCACAAGCCAACGGGCTAGTAGCCAAACAACGCGGTGAGCAGCGGAAAGCAGAAGGGCCCCACGCAGATCGTGGAGATGCTGGGGGGCTGCACTTCGGAGCTGGAGCTGCTCAGAGTCGGGGCTTCTCGGACCCCAAAGCACTCACCAGTAGATTACTCGGCGGGCTTGCTGGAAAGAAGTCGTGCAGTCTTGCAGATGGCCGGTCCCTTGAGGTCTCGTCGCACCCACGGTTCTCAGCTGGGCTGTAGAGGTGGGTAGAGGTCAGAGGTGCCAGGGAAGCCGGTTCTCGTCGAGCTGGGCAGTCGGATTCCGGAGGAAGGACTTACAGCAGACCGCAGTGTTCTTGGATGGTGCCTGCGGATACAGGGTGACTACTCCTTAGTCACAAGGGAGAAATCTTAGGAAGAAGTCTTGAGTTCCTTTCGCAGAAAGTAGTTTCAGGATTCAAAGATGATCTGATTTGGAAGGGGGCCAGTCTCTACCTTTATCCTGTAAAAAAGGGGCTGGCACGCGACTAAGTCCTGCCCTATGGGTGGGACTAGGAGGGGGGTGGTTACACCCACTTCCTTGGCGGGCTTTTCCCCAGCACAGGGTCTGGAGTGACCCTGGAACTGGTTCAAGCCGGCCTATGCACAGTGAGCACCGGGGTGCCACTTGCAGTCACCTTCCTCTAAAGCCCTGCCTACCTACAATACACAAAACCCTGTCTGGGACGGTGCTGGCACCGCCCCTGGCAGGAAACCCTTTGTCCTTATCTCCTGCTCTGGGAGGACTCCCAGCAGCAGGAGGGCAGACTTGTGTCTCGGTGGCAGCATCCATTTTGTGGATGCTAAGGCTCTGTCTGACTTTTAACCGGGTTATAGGTTACAGGCATGTCGTGTCCCTCTAGAAGGGTGGAATGCTAACCCCGTCGCCAGAATTGGCGAGGGGTTAGTATTCCAATTCGTATGACACCTTACTCGACATGTTTTGATAAAGCGATACCAGAGTTGGCACATAACCGCGAGGATTATAATGCACTTAAGAGTATATGGTATGCGATACCATGGAAACGGCTAAGGGATGGATCCCGAAAGCCGCAGACAGGCTCAGCTCATGCTAGAGCACCATCTCGCATGATTCCAAGCACTCTGCCTTCAGGATTGTTAAGGCCTGCTATAGGAGTGACTGATAGGAGATCTGTGTGTCCATTTTTAGGGTTAGATATAGGTATACTATATCTAAAGCAAAGGGTGAGTACACCACCTTGCCCCAGCTGTCGTGCAGCCAGTTGTGTCAGTCTTAGTTAGTCAATCCAGGGGTGGCATAATACATGCTTCAGCCCCTGGGAGACTTCTGGGTGCACCTCAGCCCTGGGTACAGGGACTTGGAGAGGGCCCAGTGCCAATTCAGTACCTAAGTACAATTTGGATAGAGAGAACAGCTAGGCTGTGGGTCTGATTAGCAGGCCCACAGCCAGGGAAAGTCGTAAACCAGTGCAGCAAAAAGCAAAAATCTGGGTGATCATAGGATTGCAGACCCTACTCTCCTACATGACCCCCCCCAAACTTTGGGACAATAAGCTAACCTTGACCAGGTGAGTCTTCTTGCTCTAAGTGGAAATACCTGGAGAGCCCATCAGCATTGCTGTGATCAGTCCCAGGTCTATGCTCCACTGTAAAATCCATCCCCTGTAGGGAAATGGACCACCTAAGCAGTTTGGGGTTTTCACCCTTCATCTGATTTAGCCACAAGAGGGGCTTATGGTCTGTCTGAATGGTGAAGTGAGTGCCAAACAAGTAGGCCCTCAGCTTCTTCAGGGCCCAGACCACAGCAAAGGCCTCCCTCTCAATAGCTGACCAATTTTTCTCTCTGGGTGTCAACCTTCTACTAATGAAAGCAATAGGCTGATCATTACCATCAAAATTCAGTTGAGACAGAACAGCTCCCACACCCAACTCAGAAGCATCTGTTTGGACAATGAATGGCTTGGAGTAATCTGGACTCTTGAGGATAGGTGCTGTGCACATGGCCTGCTTTAGGTCATTGAATGCTTTCTGACAGCTTGCTGTCCACTGAACTTTCTTTGGCATCTTCTTGCTTGTCAGGTCATTAAGGGGGGTCACTATGGACCCATAATTTCTGACAAACTTCCTATAGTACCCAGTCAGGCCCAAGAAAGCTCGAACCTGAGTCTGGGTGATTGGAGGAGTCCAGTCCTTGATGGCCTGTATCTTACTCTCCAGTGGCTGAACCTGGCCTCCACCTACAAGGTGGCCCAGGTATACAACCTGTGACTGCCCTATCTGGCACTTTGTGGCCTTGATAGTGAGGCCTGCCTTTTGCAGGGCCTCCAACACTTTCCTCAGGTGGACCAGGTGATCCTCCCAGGTGGAGCTAAAGACAGCAATATCGTCCAGATATGCTGCACAGAAGTCATCCAGCCCAGTGAGGACTTGATTCACCAACCTTTGGAAGGTGGCAGGTGCATTTTTCAGTCCAAAGGGCATTACCACAAATTGATAATGCCCTCCAGGGGTAGAAAATGCTGTCTTTGGTTTGGCTTCCTCAGCTAACCTGATTTGCCAATACCCAGCTGTCAAATCAAATGTGCTTAAGAAGTTGGCAGAAGCCAATCTATCTATAAGCTCATCTGCTCTTGGTATTGGGTGGGCATCAGTCTTAGTGACTGCATTGAGGCCTCTGTAGTCTACGCAAAACCTCATCTCTCTCTTACCACCCTGGGTGTGAGGCTTTGGCACTAGAACTACTGGGCTAGCCCAAGGGCTATCTGAGGGCTCAATGACTCCCAGTTCCAACATTTTCTGCACTTCAGTTTTGATGCAGTCTCTAACATGATCAGGCTGTCTGTAGATTTTACTCTTGACAGGCAGACTGTCTCCAGTGTCAACATCATGGGTACACCAATCAGTTTGGCTGGGTGTCAGAGAGAACATATGTCGAAAGGATTGCAGAACTTGCCTGCAATCCTGTTGCTGATGTTCAGTGAGGCTGCCACAAAAGACAACACCATCAACTGACCCATCATCAGGATTCTGAGTGAGCAGGTCTGGGAGAGGGTCACTCTCTTCCTCCTGTCCCTCATCTGTGGCCATGAGCAAGCTCATGTCCTTCCTGTCAACATATGCCTTGAGCCTGTTAACATGGAGCACTCTGAGAGGGCTCCTGGGAGTTCCAAGGTCCACCAAGTAGGTAACCTCTCCCTTTTGCTCAATGATGGTGTGGGGCCCAGACCATTTGTCTTTCAGAGCTGCTGGGGCCACTGGCTCCAGCACCCACACCTTCTGTCCTGGCTGGTACACAGTCAGTACAGCCTTTTGGTCATGCCAAGCTTTTTGAAGTTCCTGGCTGGCCTCAAGGTTTTTAGATGCCTTTTCCATATACTCAGCCATCCTGGAGCGGAGACCAAGTACATAGTCCACTATGTTGGTTGCAGGCTTTTTGAGAGGTCTCTCCCATCCTTCCTTCACCAAACACAGGGGTCCTCTTACAGGATGCCCATACAGAAGCTCAAAAGGGCTGTAGCCAACCCCCTTCTGTGGGACCTCTCTGTAAGCAAACAAGAGGCAGGGGATCAGGACATCCCATCTTCTCCTAAGAGGTTCAGGTAGTCCATGAATCATCCCTTTCAGGGTCCTGTTGAATCTCTCAACAAGCCCATTGCATTGTGGATGATAGGGTGTGGTGAACTTGTAGTTCACACCACACTCTTTCCACATGGCAGTCAGATATCCTGACATGAAGTTTGTACCTCTGTCAGAAACGACCTCCTTAGGGAAACCCACTCTGGAGAACACTCCAACTAGGGCTCTTGCCACTACAGGGGCTGTAGTGGTCCTAAGGGGAATAGCCTCAGGATACCTGGTGGCATGGTCCACCACCACCAGTATAAACTTGTGTCCTGATGCTGTCTGGGGTTCCATTGGACCAACAATGTCAATCCCCACTCTTTCAAAGGGGACCCCCACCACAGGTAGTGGTATGAGGGGGGCCTTTGTTGTGCCACCTGACTTACCACTGGCTTGGCAAGTGACACATGAGCGACAAAACTCCTTGGTATTCTCATTCATATGGGGCCAGTGAAAGTGTGAGACAAGCCTGTCCCAAGTCTTTGTCTGACCTAAATGACCTGCAAGGGGAATCTCATGGGCCAAGGTGAGAAGGAAACCTCTCAGAGACAAGGGGATGACCAGCCTCCTGGTTGCACCAGGCTTGGGGTCTCTTGACTCAGAGTACAGGAGTCCATCTTCCCAGTATACCCTGTGGGCACCTGTGGCATTCCCTGCAGCCTCAGCAGCAGCCTGCTGTCTGAGGGGTTCAAGGGAAGGGCAGCTCAACTGTTCCTTCCCCAGGTCTGCTCTGGAGGGTCCCCCTGAGCCCAGAAACTCAACTTGATCAAGTTCAAGCTCTTTAGGCTCAGTTTCCCTCAGCTCTTCTAGATCAGCCTCCTCAGAGACTTGATCCTCAACCTGGGGCAAGGGGGAAGGCAAAGCCTTACCCTTACTGCTCTTCTTCTTGGAAGGTGTCTGGTCCATCATTTCAGGATCCAGCACCTGTTCAGTGGGGCATTTTCTGGCCTGTGACCTAGTCACAGCAAGCACATGTGCTGGCAAGCCTAACATCTCCATGTGAGTCCTCTGCTCCACTTCTGACCATTGTGATGACTCCAAATCATTGCCCAACAAACAATCAACTGGGGGGTCTGAACTGACTACAACTTTCTTTTGTCCCTTCACTCCACCCCAGTAGAAAGCCACAATTGCCACACTATGACTAGTAGTGACATTGCTGGCATTGGTCACCAGGAAATCAGTACCTGGCATGATCTGTCCAGGGTCCACAAAGTTAGGTGTCACCATGGTGACACTGGCACAAGTGTCCCTATAGGCCTGAGCCATCTTGCCATTAATTAAAGGTGTCTGCCTGTATTTGCCCAAAGTATTGGGACTTATTTCAGGGGACATATCCATATCCCCTGTACAGACAAGGACAGCCTGAGTGAGTGTGCCAACTAAGTTGTCAGACCCCTCAGTACCCAAGGTTAACCCAACTAATGCCTTGGGAGTGACACTACCACTACTGACTGTACTAGGGGGTGCAGTTGCTTTAGGAGCTGTAGTGGCAGGAGTTTGTCCTCCTCCTCTTTTGGTGCACTCACTAAACCAGTGAGATTTACTTTTGCAGTACTGGCACCACCTTTTTGACTGGCCTTCTTGAGTCTTCTTCTTCTGGGAAGCCTGACCCCCACCCTCTTTGGTTTGTTGGGGACCTGGTGAAGACTTCTGGTCATTTTGCTCATTCTTAACATTACCCTTCTGGTCTGCTTTCTTCTGACCACCCTGGTTCTGGTTCTGGTTCTGCTTGATCCTTGTCCTGACCCATTTGTCTGCCTTCTTTCCCAATTCTTGGGGAGAGGTCAGATCTGAATCAACAAGGTGCTGGTGCAGCAACTGGTTCTGACAATTGTTTAAAATTTGTTCTCTCATCATTAGATTATACAATCCTGTGTAATCTGTAACCTTGCTACCCAGCAACCAGCCCTCCAAAGCCTTAGTGGCACAATCCACAAAATCAGACCAGTCCTGAGACTGAGTTTTCTGGGTGTCTCTGAACAGCAACCTGTACTGCTCAGTGGTTAAACCAAACCCATCAACCAGTGTATTCTTCAGGACCTGGTAATTGTTAGCATCCTCCACTCTTGTAGTGAGGAGCTTATCTCTACCTTTACCATCAAAGGAGAGCCACAGTATAGCTGCCCACTGACTCTGGGGAATGTTCTGCACAGTGCAGGCCCTCTCCAGAGCAGCCATCCATTTCTGGATGTCATCCCCTTGCTTAAAGGGGGGCACTATTTTAGTCAGGTGTTTAGTATCTAAACCCTTCTCTCTATCTCTTGGGAGATTGCTGCCACCAGTGGGAGCTAGCCCACTCATCTGCTGCTCTCTTGCCAGGGCAAGCTTCTCTTTGGCCAGGGCAATTTCTTCCCTTTCAATCCTCAGTTCAGCTTGTCTCATCCTAGCTTCATGCTCCTTTCTCTGAGGGGAAGTAAATCTCCTCTGTGGAGGATTCCTTCTCCCCTGAGAAGAGGCATTAGAGTGCAGAGATCTATTGGAGTCCCTAGAAAGAGATCTATCTCTCCTAACTCCAAGGTTAGGCCCACTTCGGGTCAGTACTGGGGGGCCCCCAGATCCTAGCCCAAGTAAGTCTAAGTTGGTCCTAGTTAGCCTTCTGACTACCTCAAGACCCTTGTCTACCTCATCCCCAGAGAGTACCTCCTGATCCTCCTCCTCAACTGCTGAATCAGTGTTGTGGAGATCTGGATCCCCAGAGGTTCCCTCTAAGGCTGGCATGCTCTCATGTAACTGAGAGAGCTTTCTGGCATCATATGTCTCTAAGAGACCTATCAGAAAGGGAATGGTGGGGTTAGACCCCTGCTTCAGTTTCCTGGAGACACAGATTTGTCTCATCTCCTGAAAACTGAGAGCTGCATATCTTGAAGTGACCTGTGGAGGGTCAACACTGACCAGGGGAGTCTCAGTAGAGTCCCCCTGAGTCGACATGCTTTTCTAGTGAGGTGTAAGTGGTGCACTTACCTACACTATATGTTTGCCTACTGATCCCTTGCTAGAGTTGTAGTTTAGGGTGTGCTAGGCCCTAGGAGCTACAACAGCTGGTTCAGTAGAACTCAGAGTATTCTAAGCTAAGTTATATGTACCTTTAGCACTTATGTGATCTTTCACAAGATATTCTTAGGGCATGTGTGGTAAAACAACAGCAAGCTCAAATCCCAACCGCTGCCCACCAATGTGAGAAGTTGGCCTGATGTGCAGTGCTCACTATTCTAGTGATCACTATATATCAGTCCAAACAACCCTTATTGATGATTGGTTGTAAGTCAACCTTATAGACCAGCTATCCTAGTAGCATGGATACGAGCAGTCTAAGGCTAAGACTCTAGAGGGCGTGTTAAGCCAGCTGTTTTACCATCACATTACCCCTTGAACACCCAGTGAAAGGACACCACACAAGTTGTTATGAAAATAAACAGTGTATTTATTTATAACAAGACTACCCTGGCTCTTTATGAGACAGGGAGCTAAGCACACAAAAAAACTCTTACGAAAATACTTTTAAGTTAGCACGTTACACAAATGCCCGAGGGGCACGAAAAACCATATACGCTAAAAGTGGAATGCGAATTACTAGCAGGTAAGTAACAGTTCTAATAGGCTTTGGAATCGCTAGGACTGGACTAGGGAATCGTTAGATTACTACTAGGAGGCCTAGGGGACTCGGGTGCAGAGTGTGCACTCTCACGCGGGATGCGGGACAAAGTCTATGGAAGCTAGAATTCACAAAGTTAGTGTTCACGGGCGAACCCGACCTGGTAGGGAGAAAACGACAGTGGATCCTGACCCTTGGATAGTGAGGCTACGCTGGGACACCGGAGTGCCGAAGTTACCTAGCCCAGGGGCTGCAGCTGCATAGGTCTGAAAAGACGTCGGGGATCTCGTTGCCGGACCAGGAGCCTGGAAGGAAGAAGTTGCTGGCAGGCGACCAGTGAAGAAAAGTTCGATGGATCCAAGCCTGGATCAAGGAAGAAGAAAACCTGAAAGCAGAGGGGACCAAGTTCTTGAATCACTAGCCAGTGATTAAGTGGGCACCAGGATGGCACCGGGCGAAGTCACCGCAGTCAGGTGAGTGGGCACTGCTGGGCTCTGCAGTCTCTCGGACCAGGAGGCGTTGTCGGCGACCAGGATGGAGGTGCGAGCTGTCCCACGAAGGTTGAAGTCGTCGGCGTCGAAGTTACCCAGGAGTGGGCAACAAGCCTTGGCTAATTCAAGCCCACGCGGTGGACTCAAAATGGCGTCTTGAGTGGACCAGGAGGGTCCAGGGTGCTCCTCTTCTGGAAGGGAGCAAGGGCCAGTCTGGAGCAACCAGACCAGCAGCAGAAATGTCGTCGGGCGTCGTCAGGAAGGCCACAAGCCAACGGGCTAGTAGCCAAACAACGCGGTGAGCAGCGGAAAGCAGAAGGGCCCCACGCAGATCGTGGAGATGCTGGGGGCTGCACTTCGGAGCTGGAGCTGCTCAGAGTCGGGGCTTCTCGGACCCCAAAGCACTCACCAGTAGATTACTCGGCGGGCTTGCTGGAAAGAAGTCGTGCAGTCTTGCAGATGGCCGGTCCCTTGAGGTCTCGTCGCACCCACGGTTCTCAGCTGGGCTGTAGAGGTGGGTAGAGGTCAGAGGTGCCAGGGAAGCCGGTTCTCGTCGAGCTGGGCAGTCGGATTCCGGAGGAAGGACTTACAGCAGACCGCAGTGTTCTTGGATGGTGCCTGCGGATGCAGGGTGACTACTCCTTAGTCACAAGGGAGAAATCTTAGGAAGAAGTCTTGAGTTCCTTTCGCAGAAAGTAGTTTCAGGATTCAAAGATGATCTGATTTGGAAGGGGGCCAGTCTCTACCTTTATCCTGTAAAAAAGGGGCTGGCACGCGACTAAGTCCTGCCCTATGGGTGGGACTAGGAGGGGGGTGGTTACACCCACTTCCTTGGCGGGCTTTTCCCCAGCACAGGGTCTGGAGTGACCCTGGAACTGGTTCAAGCCGGCCTATGCACAGTGAGCACCGGGGTGCCACTTGCAGTCACCTTCCTCTAAAGCCCTGCCTACCTACAATACACAAAACCCTGTCTGGGACGGTGCTGGCACCGCCCCTGGCAGGAAACCCTTTGTCCTTATCTCCTGCTCTGGGAGGACTCCCAGCAGCAGGAGGGCAGACTTGTGTCTCGGTGGCAGCATCCATTTTGTGGATGCTAAGGCTCTGTCTGACTTTTAACCGGGTTATAGGTTACAGGCATGTCGTGTCCCTCTAGAAGGGTGGAATGCTAACCCCGTCGCCAGAATTGGCGAGGGGTTAGTATTCCAATTCGTATGACACCTTACTCGACATGTTTTGATAAAGCGATACCAGAGTTGGCACATAACCGCGAGGATTATAATGCACTTAAGAGTATATGGTATGCGATACCATGGAAACGGCTAAGGGATGGATCCCGAAAGCCGCAGACAGGCTCAGCTCATGCTAGAGCACCATCTCGCACGATTCCAAGCACTCTGTCTTCAGGATTGTTAAGGCCTGCTATAGGAGTGACTGATAGGAGATCTGTGTGTCCATTTTTAGGGTTAGATATAGGTATACTATATCTAAAGCAAAGGGTGAGTACACCACCTTGCCCCAGCTGTCGTGCAGCCAGTTGTGTCAGTCTTAGTTAGTCAATCCAGGGGTGGCATAATACATGCTTCAGCCCCTGGGAGACTTCTGGGTGCACCTCAGCCCTGGGTACAGGGACTTGGAGAGGGCCCAGTGCCAATTCAGTACCTAAGTACAATTTGGATAGAGAGAACAGCTAGGCTGTGGGTCTGATTAGCAGGCCCACAGCCAGGGAAAGTCGTAAACCAGTGCAGCAAAAAGCAAAAATCTGGGTGATCATAGGATTGCAGACCCTACTCTCCTACAACAACACTCTATATCACTCCACTCTATGCCACTTCATGAAATGGCACTTCACTGCACTCCACGCCACTCAACTCTACTCTACACCACTGTACTCCACTGTATGCCCCTCCACAACTCTCTACATCACTCCACAACTTTCCACTCTTCTCCACTTTACAACACTTCACACCACTCTCCTTTACCACACTAACTTTTAGCCATGCTGAACAGCAGCCACGGTGGTGTATGTTGGACCCGGCCTCGTGGCGTGGTCCGCCCTGACCCGTGCAACTCCCCATGCCCCTGATTCACCCGACCGGTCCATCCATGACCCCCCATATCCGACACTGGGCCTTTCCGTCCTCTCCCTCCATTTCCCCGGTACCCGGGGCCGATGCCCATGTCCCTGCACCTAAGATGGCCGCCCCGGCCCCAGCCTGACCTCGGCCTTCGACGCGCCATACCCGGCTGGGGGGTAGAGCGCTCCCCGTGAGCGAGAGAGGGAGGAGTAGCTCGATCACACCTCCCACACCCCCTCGAAAGATGAGTTTCGATCACCCCTCCGGCCTCCATGAGGGTTGGCTCCAGGCCTGCTGAGTGTCTGGGATCCCTCCAGACCCAACTTGAAAGGATGAAAGAAGCCGCCAAGGCGGAACCCACAACAACCGGCCCCCAGGTGCTAAGACCTCCGCCTGTGAGGACTCTGGACATCAAAAGGGGAGCAGTCCTATATCAAGGGTTGCTCTGGGATGATCAGGCAGTTGTATCCTGGACTACGTGAGCCCTGCTGACCTCGTCGCGGCTCCTACCGAGCAGAGAAGGACTTCTACTCGAGAACCCCCTGAGCCCTGCTGACGCTGTCACGGCTCCCTTGCAACCTTGAGAACCACCTGAGCCCTGCTGACCTCGTCGCGGCTCCTACCGAGCAGAGAAGGACTTCTACTCGAGAACCACCTGAGCCCTGCTGACGCTGTCGCGGCTCCCTTGCAACCTAGAAAACCACCTGAGCCCTGCTGACCTCGTCGCAGCTCCTACCGAGTAGAGAAGGACTTCTACTCGAGAACCACCTGAGCCCTGCTGACGCTGTCACGGCTCCCTTGCAACCTTGAGAACTCTTGAGCCCTGCTGATCTGATCGTGGCTCCCTAAGACCGTAAGAACTATTATCTCCTTGCTCGAGCCCTGCTGATTCGATCGCGGCTCAGAGACTATCCTGGTCCAACTGGACCCACGATCCACCCGTATCCCCCGGCTCGAGGATTGAGAGCTGTGCGCCGGATACGCACCGACAGTGACTTTGCACCTTAAAACTGTCCTGCTACCCTGATCCCTACCGAGACTTTCTGAGTCCTTGCTCTGTTGTACATACGACCGTGCGGATCATAAAGATCCAATTTTGCTTGAAGAGATAAAGAATACGTTCTCCTGAACCCTACTGTGTGGTGTCTCTTTGTCGAGTGGTGCTAGCTCAGCGCGTGCAATCCTAGATCCGAGACCCTCTCCCTGAGGGGTCTCCCGCCAGTGCTCGGCAGTGTTCCTGGTAGAGGTGGGTCACAGGGTGGTCAGGGTGCATATTCTGGCCTCCACTGGGATCGCCCCTTCTAACATTGGTGGCAAGCGACAGGATCCGAGCCCATAATCTAGAGATCGTACAGTGAGCGGCTGACGCACTACCGAACAAAGATGGCAGAAAGAAACACCAAGAGTTCCACTGAAGTCGATGCGAGTACCACGTTCCGTGCAGAACAGCTCGAAGAGTACACGCACAAAGAGTTGAAAGAGTTTTGCAAAGCACGAGGAATCGCTACCACAGGCCTGAATACGAAGGAAGACATGCAGAAAGCCCTACAAGCTTGGGTAGAGTCCGAGGAAAACCCTCCCCCGTCGGGAGAAGAAGCAGAGCAGCCGACCGAACCCGACCTCAACCCAAGAACAGGCAGCAGCACTCCGGTACGGAGCAGCGCACCAGATAGGGGCCTCTCCCCAGAAGAGCTTGCGGACAGAGAGAGAAACCGCCATCATGAACTCGAACTGGCCAAACTCAAAATTGAGGGCGAACTAAAATTGGCAGAAAAGAAGCTAGCGGTAGAGCAGCTACGAGTACAAGGAGAGTTGGAGGAGAAGAAACTCCAATGAGAACATGAAGGCAAGAGACTCCAGCTGGAGCACGAGCGCGGCCTGAAGGAGATCGAACTAAAAGCCCAGCGCGAAGACAACCGAACCTCGGGGAACCAAGAAGCCGTTCCCCCGGTAGAGCCAAAAGTCCACATCCCCAAGGATGTGGTGAAAGAGTACTACAAGAACGACGACATCCAGCAATGGTTCAAGGCCTACGAAGTCGCCATGACCTCCCACCGAGTTCCGCAAAAGGATTGGGGAGCTGGGTTGTGGGGTCGATTCCTGAGCGAGGGGAGAGACACCCTGCTCAATCTGCCGTCCTCAGTGCAGACCTCCTACAGCCACATGAAAGAGGCCCTCCTCACGAGATACGGGCTCACCCCCGAGATGTATCCCCAGCGGTTCAGAGAGTGCAAGAAGATCCCTGGCACCACGTGGGTGGAGTACGTGAACTTTTACAGTCAAGCATTAGAAGGGTGGATCAAGGGCAGCAAAGTTACCACCTTTGAAGAACTTACCGACCTCATCGCATGGGAACATTTGTCCTCGAACTGTTTCGTGGAACTACGCCAGCATTTGCTGGACAGCAAGCTCGCAGACCCGAGGAAGCTGGCCGTTGAGGCCGATCGCTGGGTGAACACCCGGGTCCCCCGGGGCCCCGTAGGAGACTACCCCTGAAACAGTCAGGGATCTTCCCGCCAGAGGGGAGGGGGGAACCAAGGAAGACAGAGGGATTCCCAGTCAGGGCCCCAGCGTAGCAACCCAGGAACCAACCCCAGACCTTTCCCGCACCCCCACCAGCCAATTCCGCCCCCCCAGGTAACCGTGGGCACCGGGTCACCATCTCCTGTTTCCGTTGCCAGCAGCCAGGGCATTACGCCAGTGACCCCCAGTGTCCCATGGCCCCGCGACCCTCCACGACAGCTCCCCCAGCCCTACAGATAGCCAATGTAGCCCTTGGGAGGAGATGGAGGACACTGAGGAGTGGGAACCTGCTGCCATGGCCCTAGTCTCCCTAGGAGACCGGGAGATGATTACCGGGGCCCCCCTACCCCATAATACCAAGAAATACCGGCAACTGGTGACAGTGAATGGCCACCGAGTGGAGGCCCTTCGCCACACCGGGGCGAGTATCACAGGTGTCCTCAGTCATCTAGTCAGAGAGGATCAGATCATTCCGAATGTCCTGTTTCCAGAACTGTCCGCTGACAACACAGAGAGCTTGTGTAAGATGGCCCTAGTACCGTTCGAATGGGGGGGAGTGATAGGCAAGTTACGAGGCGCTGTCCGAGCCTCCCAACCTGTAGACTGTCTCCTGGGCAACGACCTAGAAAGTTCCCCGTGGAGACAGGTTGAGCGCAAGACCCACCTAGGCATGATGGGCCTACCCGAATGGGTGTGCGCCACCACCCGATCCATGTCGGCCCAACTCCCCCCCTCTGGGGCGGCCGAAGCCGAGCCTTCTCACCCCCTCCCTGTGAATGAAGACAGGGACGACAGAGCCGAGCCCAACGAACTCCCCCCGGGAGAGGAACCCATCACCGACGACGACCTCCTGCATCCCGATCCCGCACTAATCCCTGAGCCAGGTGATCTGCCCGAGCTGGCGCAATGGCGCCACGAGGGGGGCCCCTCCCGAGAGGAGTTCTGCCGGGAGCAAGCCACTTGCCCATCCCTGGTCGGACCCCGGCGACAGGCCGCGGCCCAAGCTGCGGGCGACCAGTCTGAAACCCATTTAGTGTATTGGGAGAATGACCTCCTGTACAGCGAGCAGAAGTCTGCCGAGCTAGGGTCAGCCCGGGTGCTGGTGGTACCCCTACGCTTCCGAGACTTCCTCCTGGGCCTGGCCCACGATGTACCCCTGGCGGGACACTTGGGACAGGACAAGACCTATGACCGCCTAGTTACGCACTTCTATTGGCCCAAGATGCGAGCGAACGTAGAGGCCCACTGCAAGTCCTGTCCCACGTGCCAGGCTAGTGGGAAAAGTGGAGGAACGCGCAAGGCTCCCCTCCAACCCTTCCCCGTCGTCAGTACCCCCTTCGAGCGGGTCGGGATCGACATTGTGGGGTCCCTAGACCCCAGAACCTCTCAAGGTCACAGGTTCATCCTAGTCCAGGTGAATCACGCCACCCGATACACCGAGGCCATTCCCCTCCGCACCGTAACGGCCCCCGTGGTGGGCCGAGCGTTGATGGGGATCTTTTCCCGAGTAGGTTTTCCCCGCGAGGTCGTGAGTGACCACGGAACGAACTTTATCTCCAAATACATGATGTCCCTGTGGCAACAATGTGGAGTGTCCTACAAGTTCACCACCCCGTATCATCCCCAAGGAAATGGCCTAGTTGAACGGTTTAACCGGACACTGAAGGGGATGACCATGGGCCTAGAAGAGCCCCTCCGGCGTAAGTGGGACGTCCTCCTCCCCTGCTTCTTGTTCGCATACCGGGAAGTCCCTGGGGTTCAGCCCATTTGAGCTACTGTACGGGCATCCCGTCCGGGGGCCCCTCAGCCTGGTCAAAGAGGGGTGGGAGACGGCCCCCCGAGAACCACCTCCAGATGTGTTCCGATACATCCTAACCCTCCGAAATCAAACCCGGAAATTCCGAGCGCTGGCCGAAGCCAACCTCGAGGCAAGTCAGGAGGAGATGAAGCGCTGGTATGACTAGAATGCCACTCTGGTCGAGTTTCGACCGGCCAGCAGGTCTGGGTGATGTCACCGGTGAAACCCTGCGCCCTCCAAGACAAATGGACCGGGCCCTTCAAGGTCGTGGAGAGGAAGAGCCAAGTGACCTACTTGGTGGACGTCCAGTCCCCTCGGAACCCCCTTCGGGTCCTCCATGTGAACCGCCTCAATCCCCACTTCGTGCGGACGGAGTTGAGCTTGCTCTTGGCCACCAACGACGGAGCGGAAGAGGAAACGGAGCCTCTTCCTGACCTCCTGTGTGCCAAAGAGAAGGATGGCTCCGTAGACGGAGTGAACCTTTCTCCCTCCCTCACTCCTCAGCAATGTGAAGACTGCCGCCGGCTCCTGGGGCAGTTCCCTGATTTGTTCTCTCTGGTCCCCAAGGTCACCGACTGGTGTGTCCATGACGTGGACACCGGAGATAGCCCACCGGTGCGACACCGAGCCTACCGAGTGCCTGACTGAGTCCGGACCTGCATCCAGGCCGAGGTCTCAAAAATGCTCACCCTAGGAGTGGTAGAGCCCTCCGACAGTCCCTGGGCCAGCCCAGTGGTACTGTTCCCAAAAACCGCGGCCCCTGGGTCTGTCCCCGTACTTCGGTTTTGCGTGGACTACCGGGGGCTCAACGCAGTCACCTAAGCAGACGCCCACCCCCTTCCCCGCGCAGATGAGCTTATTGACCGCCTGGGGTCTGCTCGCTACCTGAGTACCTTCGACCTGACCTGCGGCTACTGGCAAATTGCGCTCACAGAGGGAGCCAAGGAGCGGTCCGCCTTCTCCACCCCGGACGGGCACTATCGCTTCCGAGTGATGCCGTTCGGGATGAAAAATGCACCGGCCACCTTTCAGAGAGGGGTGAACCGATTCCTGGCCGGGCTGGAAGAGTTCAGCGCCGCATATCTGGACGATATTGCGGTGTTCAGTTCGCATTGGGACGAGCACCTCCGGCACCTCACATCAAAAGGGGAGCAGTCCTATATCAAGGGTTGCTCTGGGACGATCAGGCAGTTGTATCCTGGACTACGTGAGCCCTGCTGACCTCGTCGCGGCTTCTACCGAGTAGAGAAGGACTTCTACTCGAGAACCACCTGAGCCCTGCTGACGCTGTCGCGGCTCCCTGGCAACCTTGAGAACTCCTGAGCCATGCTGATCTGATCGCGGCTCCCTAAGACCGTAAGAACTATTACCTTCTTGCTCGAGCCCTGCTGATTCGATCGCGGCTCAGAGACTATCCTGGTCCGACTGGACCCACGATTCACCCGTATCCCCCGGTTCGAGGATTGAGAGCTGTGCGCCGGATACGCACCGACAGTGACTTTGCACCTTGAGACTGTCCTGCTACCATGATCCCTACCGAGACTTTCTGAGTCCTTGCTCTGTTGTACATACGACCCTGCGGATCATAAAGATCCAATTTTGCTTGAAGAGATAAACAATACGTCCTCCTCAACCCTACTGTGTGGTGTCTCTTTGTCGAGTGGTGCTAGCTCAGCGCGTGCGATCCTAGATTCGAGACCCTCTCCCTGAGGGGTCTCCCGCCAGTGCTCGGCAGTGTTCCTGGGAGAGGTGGGTCACAGGGTGCATATTCTGGCCTCCCCTGGGATCGCCCCTTCTAACAGTGTACAACATGGTAAAACATAATGGCAAAGCCAATAGCTTTTGCTTTGGCGAGACCTATTGGCTTTGCCAATGCTTATTATTGTTGATTTCCCTGATAGTAAAAGAAATATTGTTTTTTGCAATTCCAAATCCACACGGTCTTCCACGCCATGCAAAACATTTCTACAGTGTCTTTATAAGTTCAAAATTGCCTAAATTTGCAAACATGGGGCACTTTTATTTTTAGGTCTCGGCTAGCGTAGACTGCGCTTGCGCAGTCTCGCTGGCGAGATGTTATGTTTTCTAGTATGGAGCTTAAACAAGCCAGCTCTTCTCCATTGGCTGGCTTCCTGAATGGCGGCCAGCCATTGGAGAAGAGCTTTGTCTGTCACTTTAAGCCCCGTCCGTTTCGGATTGAGGGGGGTGTTTTTTCCTGTTCTTTCTCTCTGTGACGTCTTCAGTCAATCAAAAAAACACGCCCCCCAGTCTGAAAAGGACGGGGCTTAGTTTGCTCGTGTTTACCTTCGTTTTTAAGTATAATAACTTATAATACGCTTATTAGCGTCCTAGCGGGTGCCCACCCCACATACTAACTTTAATTTTGCTCTCGAGGGAGCCTACCCCTCGTTTTTGCACCATGAAAATTGCCGCCGCAGCCCGGCTTAGCCGGAAGTCAGGCAGCGTCTTGCTGATGTGGGCAGTGCCGCAAGACAGGAGGAAGCAGGAAGCGGCGGGAGCCCGCCCCGCGCTCCTGAAATGCGAAGTAGAGCGGCGTTTGCACCCGGGGCTCCCATGCTGTGAGGAGAGCCTTGTGGTGCCGAGGGAGCCACGGAGAAGAACTGTGGTGGCTGGCGGGGCTCCCGTGTGGAGGAGAGAGCCCCACGTGCAGCTGGTCCAGTCCCACGATGCCCGCTGGCCTCTAGGCCCCTGGTGCCCTGTCTGTGGGATGCCCCGGTGCCCTCTGGCCTCCAGCCCCCTGGCTCGCTGGTGTGGCGCTGAAGAAAGGGCGCTATGTGCGCACAGGCCCAGCCTGTTCCTTCTGCCCTCATGGTGCTATTAATGGGGCCTGCGGTGAAAAGCGAGAAAAGGCCCATGTTTAGGAAACCGCTGCGGCTGGCCTGGGGGCGGGGGGCTCGGCCCCCTTCGAAGCGTGCCCGTGTTTCTGGGCTGGGGCAGCCGTGGCGCAGGGGTGAAAGGGACTGTAGGCCAGAGGTGGCTGGGGCATGGTCAGACACTTGTCCACCACCAGCCATGGCCGGGTGTGGAAGGGTCTGAAGGTCAGTGCTGGCTGGGGACGTGTCAGGTGACTGTCCCGTCTGTCGAGGTGGAGTTTCCCACTTGTCCTGTCTGCTTCCGGCTGGTCACCACTACTGGAATTTCCAAGTGACTAGAAATCTTTTATTACTGGAGGCCCCAGTAGCGGGAATCTTTTTATTCAAACGGTACTGGTGTTTTTTAATTAACCTCGCAAGGCTGGTGGGTTGAGTTGGCCCCAGGGACGTTTGAGCACATAGACTTCAGATTAACCAGATCTGTGCCGCAGGCGCATTAACCCTCTCCTGCTCGGTTATAAGTGCCAGTCTGCTGAGGTCTCCGTAAGTATTAACTTAGTATTAACTTCATTGAAAACATTTAAAATGACCGTGGGGATTCCTTGTGAAATAGTAGGAAGTAATACCAGGTTATTACTTTTAAAGTGGAATCTATTTAAAATGAAAGATGTGCTGTGTTACAGAAAATCTGAAAGGCCTTAAGATTGAGTTTTAAATGTGGCGTAGTAGTGGAAGCTGGTGGTAAAGCTACAAGACCAGTAATGTGTTACGCGTCAATTAGAATGGTACTCTTGATTATAAACCAATGTTTTTTGCTTCTGCACATCGTACAAGGCCTGGGCGATCATGGTGGCTCCTAGTTGGCAAGGAGGCTGTGGCCTCCATCCTCAGTCACTGCAGCCAATCCAATCCAGTCACTGTCAGCTTCCTCTGCTGCAAGTCCCAAGGGTAATGATATTTCACCCCTACTTCACAGCAATTTGTATGTGTTTAACTTGATCAATTAGCTGTAACCACTTTCCAGCCACCTGCAGAGGTGTTGGGTATCCTGTTCGAGGCATGTGTGGCTGTAGATACACATGCTTAACAAAAGGCTGCCATCTAGTGTTGGTTGTGCTCGTTTTTCTTGCCTCTGTTCCCTAGTTGTGCTCGCTTTTCTTTCCTCTGTTCCCTGGTTGTGCTCGGCTTTTCTTGCCTCTGTTCCCTGGTTGTGCTCGTGTTTTCTTCCCTCTGTTCCCTGTGGGGCTCGTGTTTTCTTTCCTCTGTTCCCTGGTTGTGCTCGTGTTTTCTTGCCTCTGTTCCCTGGTTGCGCTTGCTTTTCTTGCCTCTGCCCCCTGGTTGTGCTCGTTTTTCTTGCCTCTGTTCCCTGGTTGTGCTCGTTTTTCTTGCCTCTGTTTCCTGGTTGTGCTTGCTTTTCTTGCCTCTGTTCCCTGGTTGTGCTCGTTTTTCTTGGCTTATGACCCCTGATTGTGATCGGTTTTCTTGCCTCTGTTCCCTGGTTGTGCTCGCCTTTCTTGCCTCTGTTACCTGGTTGTGCTCGCTTTTCTTGCCTCTGTTCCCTGGTTGTGCTTGGTTTTCTTGCCTCTGTTCCCTGGTTGTACTCGTTTTTCTTGCCTCTGTTCTCTGATTGTGCCCATTTTCTTGCCTTCTGCCCCCTAATTGTGCTCGTTTTTCTTGCCTCTGTTCCCTGGTTGTGATCGTTTTTCTTTCCTCTGTTCCCTGATTGTGCTAGTTTTTTTTGCCTTCTGCCCCCTCATTGTGCTGGCTTTTCTTGCCTCTGCCCCCCTGATTGTGCCCGTTTTTCCTGCCTCTGCCCCCCTGATTGTGCATGTGAAAGAATATAATCATGTAAAACAGTTGATTGGTCTTAGCTGGAGACAGTTCTGAAAATACAAAGCGCATGTACGTCAATGCGAGATATAAAACAAATAAAACTAGGTATAGAAGATCAGCACTTCACTTCAATTACTTTACAGCTAGCGTGTGTTTGTGTGTGTGGCTCTGTGTGTGTGTGTGGCTCTGTTTGTGTGTGTGGCTCTGTGTGTGTGTGGCTGTGTGTGTGTGTGTGTGTGTGGCTCTGTGTGTGTGTGTGAGTGAGTCTGTGGCTCTGTGTGTGTGGGTGTGTGGCTCTGTGTGTGTGGCTCTGTGTGTGTGTGTAGCTCTGTGTGTGTGTGTGTCTCTCTGTGTGTGTGTGTGTGTGGCTCTGTGTGTGTGTGTGGCTCTGTGTGTGGCTCTGTGTGTGTGGCTCTGTGTGTGTGTGTGGCTCTGTGTGTGTGTGTGGCTCTGCGTGTGGCTGTGTGTGTGTGTGGCTCTGTGCGTGTGGCTGTGTGGCTGTGTGGCTATGTGTGTGTGGCTATGTGTGTGTGTGCGTGGTACAAAAGGGGCTGGTGATGGGCAGAGCATCTGAACCAATCAAGCACTCACACCCAGTCAACAGATCTGGGTTTAATCCATCACCGTTCATTAGCCCACTCTGCCACCCAGTTCAGACATGGCCATATGCAAAATAGGCTGACCCTGTGCCTCATGGGAAGATTCCAGCCCGAGCTGCCAAGCCATGCCTTCCCTGGACCGGATTCAAGCTTCCTAGGACCGGTTTCTGGCATTACAGCCGTCTTCAGCCAGGCTTGCTTGAATCCAGTGACAAAGTGAGCAAGGGACTCACGTCTGAGAATACCCTGCCAACTTATGGCGAACAAAGCGGTACAGAAGGGGGTGGTGATGGACGGAGCATCTGAACCAAACAAGCACTCACACCCAGTCAACAGATCTGGGTTTAATCCATCACTGTTCTTTAGCCCACTCTGCCATCCCAGTTCAGACATGACCATATGCTAATCAGTCTGACCCGGTGCCTCATGGGAACAGTCCAGCCCGAACTGCCAAGCCATGCCTTCCCTGGACCGGATTCAAGCTTCCTAGGACTGGTTTCTGGCATTACAGCCGTCTTCAGCCAGGCTTGCTTGAATCCAGTGGCAAAGTGAGCAAGGGACTCACGTCTGAGCATACCCTGCAAACTTATGGCGGACAAAGCGGTACAAAAGGGGTGGTGATGGACGGAGCATCTGAGCCAATCAAGCACTCACAACCAGTCAACAGATCTGAGTTTAATCCATCACCGTTCTTTAGCCCACTCTGCCATCCCAGTTCAGACATGGCCATATACAAATCAGTCTGACCCTGTGCCTCATGGGAACATTCCAGCCCGAGCTGCCAAGCCATGCCTTCCCTGGACCGGATTCAAGCTTCCTAGGACCGGTTTCTGGCATTACAGCCGTCTTCAGCCAGGCTTGCTTGAATCCAGTGGCAAAGTGAGCAAGGGACTCACGTCTGAGCATACCCTGCCAACTTATGGCGAACAAAGCGATACAAAAGGGGGTGGTGATGGACGGAGCATCTGAGCCAATCAAGCACTCACACCCAGTCAACAGATCTGGGTTTAATCCATCACCGTTCTTTAGCCCACTCTGCCACCCCAGTTCAGACATGGCCATATGCAAATCAGTCTCACCCTGTGCCTCATGGGAACAGTCCAGCCCGAGCTGCCAAGCCATGCCTTCCCTGGACCGGATTCAAGCTTCCTAAGACCGGTTTCTGGCATTACAGCCGTCTTCAGCCAGGCTTGCTTGAATCCAGTGGCAAAGTGAGCAAGGGACTCACGTCTGAGCATACCCTGCCAACTTATGGCGAACAAAGCGGTACAAAAGGGGGTGGTGTGGATGGAGCATCTGAACCAATCAAGCACTCACACCCAGTCAACAGATCTGGGTTTAATCCATCACCGTTCTTCATCCCACTCTGCCACCCCAGTTCAGACATGGCCATATGCAAATCAGTCTGACCCTCTGCCTCATGGGAACAGTCCAGCTCGAACTGCCAAGCCATGCCTTCCCTGGACCGGATTCAAGCTTCCTAGGACCAGATTCTGGCATTATAGCCGTCTTCAGCCAGGCTTGCTTGAATCCAGTGGCAAAGTGAGCAAGGGACGCACGTGTGAGCATCCCCTGCCAACTTATGGCGAACAAAGCGGTACAAAAGGGGGTGGTGATGGACGGAGCATCTGAACAAATCAAGCACTCACACCCAGTCAACAGATCTGGGTTTAATCCATCACCGTTCTTTAGCCCACTCTGCCACCCCAGTGTGAGTGTTTGAATGGTTCAGATGCTCCGTCCATCACCACCCCCTTTTGTACCACTTTGTTCACCATAAGTTGGCAGGGTATGCTCAGACTTGAGTCCCTTACTCACTTTGCCACTGGATTCAAGCAAGCCGGGCTGAAGACGGCTGAAATGCCAGAAACCGGTCCTCGGAAGCTTGTTTCCGGTCCAGGGAATGCATGGCTTGGCAGTTCGGGCTGGACTGTTCCCATGAGGCACAGGGTCAGACTGATTTGCATATGGCCATGTCTGAACTGGGGTGGCAGAGTTGGCTAAAGAACGGTGATGGATTAAACCCAGATCAGTTGACTGGGTGTAGTGTTTGATTGGTTTAGATGCTCCGTCCATCACCACCCCCTTTTGTACCAGTGTGTGTGTGTGTGGCTGTGTGTGTGCCTCTGTGTGTGTGTGTGTGGCTCTGTGTGTGTGTGTGTGTGTATGTGTGGCTCTGTGTGTGTGTGTGGCTCTGTGTGTGTGTGGCTCTGTGTGTGTGTGTGGCTCTGTGTGTGTGTGCGTGGCTCTGTGTGTTTGTGGCTCTGTGTGTGTGTGGCTCTGTGTGTGTGTGGCTCTGTGTGTGTGTGTGGCTCTGTGTGTGTGTGTGGCTCTGTGTGTGTGTGTGGCTCTGTGTGTGTGTGTGTGGCTCTGTGTGGGTGGCTCTGTGTGTGTGGCTCTGTGTGTGTAGGGTTCTGTGTGTGGGGGGGTTCTGTGTGTGTGGGGGTTCTGTGTGTGTGTGTGGCTCTGTGTGTGTGGCTCTGTGTGTGTGTGGCTCTGTGTGTGGGGTTCTGTGTGTGTGGGGGGTTCTCTGTGTGTGGGGGTTCTGTGGCTCTGTGTGTGGCTCTGTGTGTGTGGGTGCAAATGCAATAGGTCTCACCTTTGCGAAAAAGTAAGCTATTACTCTCTACTACTCTCTAATGCTTACCTATTGCCATTGTAAATGACAATACCATATATTTATCGGTTAAAAAAAAAACAATAAATGAAAAACATGACATTTGCGATGCCAATAGTTCTAACTTTAACAAAGACGAGACCATTGCATTGTAAATGCTTCTTTGAGCTATACAATGACCTAAATGGGGGTCATGTTTATTTTAGTGCCAGGTCTATTTTCTGTCACAGTCTCACCTTGTCACAGGGCATACAGGCAGGCACTGTTCCATCATTTAGACACATGATTTATTGAGGACAGTGGCATGCAGCGATGCCTGACTCTGGAACATGGGCCTCTCACGACCATCGGTTGAAGAATAAGATGCCGCATTTCAGGGTTCAAACACTCGGGCCTTTCATCCTTATCATCAGGCATTGAATATGACCCTGTGATGCAAGATCCAGACACACAGGAGCGAGCAGGCCATGGGTCTTGCAGGCAAGGGACCACAGCGGTCAACTGAGCAGCCACACAGCTGCTGTCTCCAGCCTTCATCTCCCCTGCAGTGGTGTGCAAGAGCTTTGAGTGAAAAGAGGAGTAGTGACAATTCTGGAGGGGCAGCTTATTCTTGGTCCTGGGCACAGCTGCTTTTTTTCTAAAATAACCAATCAAGTTCATACATTTTGCCAAACGTGTTTGGTAAATGAATCAAGGTAAGGTGCATTATTTTGAAGAGGTTTGGCGTAGCGGCCAGGGCGACTGACTCCGGAACCTGGTGTGGAAAAGTAAATTTTGCCATGTTCTGTGTCCCTACGCCCCATCCATCATATGTTATGTATGCATGACCAATATGCATATGTTATTCCCCATTTCTGATTAAAGACGCAATTACAGTTGTGTCCACCTCTAATATGTTAAATTTCCAGTCCTCGTGAATACTACGAATATCAGGCCTATGTAGGTAATGTTGCCACGTTTCTCAGTGTGCACGTTATTCCATTATAAAGTCCCCGTTTCTAGGCCTCAAAAGGGCCCGGACCACAGATTCAGCTCCTGTCTCCCGAAAGCCTCGCTAAGGAGCGATACAGCCCCCACCTGTATCCTCGACCCTTCACTTACTTCCTGCCTTGCAGTGCCCGGTGCACCCCGGCTCTGCCTCTGAGTCTGCCAACAGTATGTTATAGTTCCAGCTATCAGTTCAGTCCTCCTCCTCTGCATTCCTAAGCTACTGAACTGCATCAATAGTTTCCGTCATTGTCTAGCCTTCTCGGCTCCACGTTAGAGAAATACTGTATTTAATGGTCATTTAATATTCTTCTTCACGCACTACATGTAGAATAATGCATGGTCCAGTCTTAGAGTCAAGTTAGCCTCTCCCCTCATAACTTCTAGTTTATATCAACATGTTCCCTAAACATTAGATACCAGATAGGGTTTAGGTACATGTCGCTCCGACCTTCCAGACTCTAGTCTCTGCTCCTAGCACAGAGTTCGTAGCCCCAGCTTCTCCTAGTAACACGTCATTGCCAGTTTTTGCGCACCATTAGGTTAGAGGTCCCGGCTCCTTAGGTAGCCCCCTCCTATGTGTCCGCCCACTCATGACATATTCTGTTACGTTTTACATCACATGTCTATGTATACTCCCAGTTACACCTCTTTTTTCTGTTATCTCTCGCGACTGCTACACGTCACGCCTTCTGCTCCACCCACTGTTACGCCTACTGCAATGTAATGCTATGTGTTTGCGCTATGTATATAAATCAATGTTATGTTATTAAATGTTAGCGCGCTCATCCCAGACCTAGCCCCAGCAGCTGCTGGGTCACCCTATGCAGGTTGTCCTGATCCTGTCCTTATGCTGTAATAAACCTGCAGAAACTCCTACTACCTCGAATCTTGACTCTTATTTATTGAGCTATCTGTTATTCATTCATTCATCCAAAAATAGGGTATTATTTATTTATTTACCACATAATGGCGCCCGAACAGGGACTTGCCCTTTCCCCACGCGTCGGTGAAGCCACGCCGACCCCCTGACCCTCTGCAGTCGTGACGGAACCATATTGGCCAAGTGCAGATATTTCTGCTTCAAGTATCCCTCAGGCCCACGGAGGAGACGGAGGAGGCGGTCCAGCATCCGAACGAGACGGTGGAGGAACGCGGCGAGTCCCGACCAGAGCCCAAGCCGAGAGTCCAAGGTCCGAGGTATCCGGAGGTCCACCCGTAACTGAAGTCCGAAGTTCGTCGTCGTAGTCCAGTCCCGTCCGAGGCCTTCCGTTCCGTGCTGCCCGGTGAGTACCATTGCTGGGGTAGTGTCTAGACAGGGTCAGTCTAAATTGACTCCTGGTCCGTGGGTTGGTGGTACCCAAGCTCACAAACGAAGTATTCACCTAGGTGGATACGGGTCTTGACGTGTTCCTTTATGGGACCGGTATGTTCCGTACTGTTACAGCAGTGCATCCAGTAACTCTAGTCTGTTCCGTTCTCGAGAATTCTGTTCTGTTTCTGTTTTCAGTATTTTCAGGTAGTGTTCTGTTCGAACTGTTATGTTATGATATTGTTTAATGTATTTCCAATGTCGTGGTATGCCTGAATTGTTTTCCCAATTGTTATTGTTTTTCGTGTATTGTATTGTGTTCCGATTCAAGTTTAAAATGCCGCTCTTTTCCAAGTTACGTCAGTTAAGAACTAGAAAGGGTCTGCTGGAAGCAGCAGTTCCTGTTCCGCCGAGGGACAGTCCAGGTCACTTTATGTATCAGAAACATGGCATAAGCGCCATATTGTATCTAGATTTATGGGTAGAATATACCAAACAGTTAGAAGAAAAGTATAGATGGCCCGTATCGGGTACATGGGATGCCGAATGTATCATGCGAGTAGAAGAAGCATTATGGAAAAAGAAAGCCAGACAGTCACAGAAAGATGCCATCGAGTTATGGCGTAAGGAAGCGCATAGAAGAACGGAAAAGGAAGTCAGAAAGTCAGAATTAAGTAGAGAATCCCAAGAACGAGCCCAAGAAAGAGAATTAATCGAGATAGGTGAACAAGTCAAAGTCGAACAGTCAGATAGACAGAGGCATGCCCTTATTAAGGGTATGTATCCTCTCCTTGCCGAAGGCTTGCCAAAAGCGACCCCAGAGGCACCCAGTAATTTCCCGCCACCATTAGTTCCGATCAAGCTACGTCACAAACCGACCGCAGCTGATATTTTTATTTCGTCCTATTTGGACGACACAGTTCCAGAATATGCAAATCCAGTTCGCGCTCCACCTGTCCCTGTAAATCAGGCACTTCCCGTTCCTCCAGACACCGGAGTACCTGTTGCGGTACCCCCGGGTCAGCCTGCCATACAAGTTCAGCCCACGTTACAATTACCGACCCTGCAAGCACGAAGAATGTCAGTCGACGATTCTAGTCTAGGGGCCGCAGGAGGAGGTCCTCCTCAAACCCCGCCGCCACACAAGCGTTTATCAGCACTCGAATTACATGCTCAAGCATCACAGCGTACTCCTAAAAGTAATAAGTCTGTTACAGAAATCAGACAAGCCCTTGCCGAATGTGTTTATGATCCAGTTCCAGGCGAATATAATATGGTTTTATATTCCGTACGCGTAAGAAGGGTGACCGAGTATCTAGTCACCTTACCAAATATGAAAGAAGATCTAGACAGAATATATCGTTTCATCCGTACAGGGGATGATCCAGAAAGTATTGGTGAGATTATGTCTCAAAGGAAAGCCGAGATTCAGCTGATGATATTAAAGTTCCTGATCAATTGTCTAATAAGAGAACAAGATTACCCGTCTAAAGATCCCGCCGAAATGAGAATCCTGACAAGGTGGAGTGATAATATAGCCGAGGGTAAGCACAAGACCATTAGTGCCATGGAAAGTATGTACAAGAAAATTCGTAAAGAAATAGTAAGGTTACACGAACAGCGTAAAGCAGCACAAGTAAGCGAGAAAGAAAGTATCTCTGATCCTGAAGAGGAAGACGAGAATCCGGCCAGAATAGCATATGTAGGAAAATCCAGATTTCCAGATCGCCATTTACGTCCAGAACCTAAGTCTATTTTTCATCATCCAGCACCAGAACGGGAGCCTTGTTCCCTAGAACAAGTATTTCAAGCTACCGATCACTTTCTGAAATCACGAGTCGGTTATAACGAGTTAAGCACCATGCATGAACAAGAACTAGCCCGATCAGCAGTCCGATGGATTACTGATTCTACCACTTTTCCAGACGAAATAGTGGCACAAATGTTTCTGAAACTGCCCCCAGCCGAGCAACGACTGGTGGGTATGTATATGATCCAGCACCTCATTACCCTGTATGAGGGTCAACATTCTGATCCAGGCCCGTTACACGATATTCTGAACGAGTTACTCCAGTACAGATGGAGAGGTCTAGGTACCGATTTAATTAGTGTCATTCTAGAACAGCGCCACAAGTATAGAACGTTCCTGAACCCGCATTTTGTTCATGTCTCACCCCCAGAAAATAAACCATTCTACATAGACAGACAGAATCCGTTACGAGAAGTCCACCCAGTCAGAGGAACGGGTGGCGAAATGCAACGAGTGTTTGTATACACTCCAATCACAAAGATGGAACTCCTCGAAATGAAAAAGTTAATTCCCTGTCATGACAAAGATCCAGCAGGGTTCCATAGAGAATTAAAAGACATACTCCGTATGGGAGAATACACTTATCCAGACATCATTAAAATGTTAAAGGTCCTGCTACCCGCAGGGGTGTATGAAAAGTTAAAGGAAAAAGAATGGGAGGTGGGAGAGAAAAAGATCGATTGGGCAGCTCTAGAAGCTGAAGACAAGGCACGAGTACCAGGTACCGGTCTTGGAGATAAATGTAAAGAATTACCAGAATTAATGATTCAAGTTTTACCCAGATTATTGACAACTAGGAAAGAAGACTGGGATGCAATCTCAGCCTGTAAACAGAAACAAGATGAAGACATTAGTGATTTTTATTCTAGATTCGAGAAATGTTTCAGTATTAACAGTGGTCTCAGGACAAGTAGTGAGTCATACCCTCATCTTTTCGTTACCAAATTAGTCGAGAATTCAAGCCCACAAATTAAAAATCGAGTTTTGAAAGTCGAAAGCACCTGGCAAGCAAATACTCCGTCCCAGATGCTCCAGATGCTTCAGTATCACCAGAATAGAATTAGAGAAGAGCAAGAACACGAAAGAAAACGTATGAAAGACACGAAAATGAAAGTGCTAGTTGCACAATCTATTCCTCAAGACAGTCAGAAGAGGGGTCCGAATCAAGCTAGTCATCCTGCGGCTCCCGTTAAAGGGAACTGCAATTATTGTAAACAGCCAGGTCATTTTATAAACGAGTGTGCAGTCCTGAAACACAATATAGCTACTGGTAAGACTAAAGAAAGACCACGTCCGCCGAGACAAGAACTAGTTTCACAGATTCCTCAGTCACAGAATGCACAACAGACAGTTACAGTACCGCAGCCTATTGCTGCAACACAGCATGTTACATCGCAGATGTACCAGTATGCACAGTCCGAGTATCCAGAGTATCAGTCATATTCATGAAACAGCCTAGAGAGGGAGGTAGGCTTGCCTCTCATCGAGATACCTGTAGACCAAGAAGGTCCCTATGTTCGCAGCCAAGTATTAGGGAAAGACAGAAAATTTTTGATCGATACAGGGGCAAGTAGGACTACAATTAGTCACGCCGAAGTTCCAGGGGCTCCGCTCTCAGGCTCAAGAAATGTTTCCCTTGGATTTTCAGGAAAACCCATAGTTAATGAGATTTCAAAGCCAGTTACTCTAGAAGTAGGTCCATTGTCCCGTACTACTGATCTGTTACTTACTAAGTCATGTCCAGAAAATCTGTTAGGCATTAAGACATTGAAAGAGTTAGGTGCAGTTATTTGCTGTTCCCCAGAGGGAATACGTCTGTTCCTACGTGACTTTAAGGGTCACTATGTATTACGAGATTTTGATTCAAGATTGTCTAATGTTCCGCAACAGTTATGGGCGCAAGGTCCAACTGATGTAGGTTACATGCAAATCACACCCTATCGTGTGACTCTCAAGCCAGGTGTAGTGTTACCACGAATCAGACAGTACAGATTGCCATCTGAGGCTGTAGCAGCCTTATCCAAAATTATTGACGAGCTCATGGCTCAGGGAGTAGTTGTAGAAACTGACTCCAATGTATGCAATTCTCCAATCATTCCAGTCATGAAACGTACTGATCCAAATGCACCCCCAGTATATCGATTAGTGATTGATTTACGAGAGCTTAATAAATGTATTATTCCTCAGTACCCAGTTGTCCCAGACATTTCTTCCCTGTTAACAGCCATTGATTCCGAAGCCATGTTTTTCACTGTTATTGACCTTAAAAATGCATTTTTTAGTGTTCCAATTCATCCAGACAGCCAGTTTCTTTTCGGATTCTGTTTAAATGGAAGGAGCTATATGTTTACACGCGCTCCTCAAGGTTTCACAGAAAGCCCTAGTATTTACAGTCAAGCACTCAAGAGACAACTAGACAACATTCACATGCCAACTGACACTGCCCTGCTCCAGTATGTCGATGATCTACTGATCACAGCCCGTTCTGAACGTGACTGCGAGCGAGCATCACTTACAGTTCTATATTTTCTAGCCGAGATGGGGCACAAGGTGTCACCTTCAAAGCTTCAATTCTGTGTCCAGCAAGTGGTATACTTAGGACACTTGCTGTCCAAGAGGGGTAGGCAGTTGACACCCGACCGTATCCAGTTAATAGCGAGTCTTCCCCAGCCCAGAACCCAGAAGGAGGTACGTGCTTTTATCGGCCTTACTTCTTATTGTAGACAATGGATTCCCCAGTATGCATTTCTAGCCAAGCCACTGATACAGTTAACGACACAGGAGGCAGCCGTATCGACTGTCCTCCCTTGGACATCTGAACATACACTTAGTTTCAACGAGTTAAAGAAAGCCCTATGTCAAGCTCCAGTTCTAGCTACACCGAACTACAGTAAGCCTTTTATACTTTTCGTTACAGAACGCGAAGGTACAGCATTATCTGTTCTCACACAAGATCAAGCAGGTCAATACAAGCCCTGTGCTTATTTTTCGAGCACGTTAGATCCAGTCGCCCAGGCGTTGCCTGCGTGCCTCAAGTCAGTCGCAGCCACAGCACTAGCTATCAGACAAAGTGATTCCATAGTTTTAGGACATTCCCTGACAGTACAAGTTCCACATTCAGTAGAAGTTCTTTTAAACCGAACACAAACTCAGCACTTGACAATTGCACGTTTAACAGGTTATGAATTGACACTGTTCCAGCCACACATAGAAATTAGACGCTGCAACGTCCTGAATCCTGCTACACTGTTACCATCAGTTAGTTCAAATCCAGACCCACATGATTGTGTGGAATTAGTTAATATTACGACTAAGCCAAGACAAGACCTGACAGATATTCCGTTATCAGATCCTGACCTGACACTTTATGTGGACGGTTCATGTATGAGAACTAGTACAGGAGAACTAGTCGCCGCGTATGCAGTGACTACTGACATTGAAGTTATTGAAACACACCGTATTGATACCCTGTCCGCTCAAGCAGCAGAGCTAGTTGCTCTGACACAAGCCTGTGTACACGCCAAGAACCTGAAAGTTAATGTTTACACAGATTCACGTTACGCATTCGGAGTTGTACACGACTTCGGAGTGCTCTGGCAGGAGAGAGGTTTCATGACTTCTCATGGAACCAAGATTCAGCATGGTCTCCTTATTCAAGCCCTGTTAGATGCCATACATTTACCGACATCTATTGCTATCATGAAGTGCAAAGCACATACGAAAGTTACTGACATTATTTCCCAAGGTAATGATTTAGCAGACCGCACAGCCAAGCTTACAGCACAGACTCCAGACATTCCAGTTAATCAGACACAGACACATATTCCAGATCCGATTACATGCATGACAGTTAAGGACCCTACTCAAGATGTCATAGATATCCAGTTACATGCTACTCCCGATGAGACCAAGAAATGGTCTGTACAAGGAGGGGTCCAGACAGATCAAGGATGGTTAACGAAGGGTAGAGCCACATGGTTTCTCCCCGATTCTATGGTTCAAGTCATTATCAATACCGCACATAGTCCAGCACATTTAGGAGAAAAGGCTATGTTAGACAGTATCCAGAACATTTGGTTCAACAAACATTTACGAGCTGCAGCCAAGCAGAAAGTCCGTACTTGTATGATATGTTGTCAGTTTAATCCAGGTAAAAGTGTCCCGGTGGAACAAGGTGGTTTCCAGCCCCCTGACCACCCTTTTGAGGTCCTCCAGATGGATTATATTCAAATGGAGCGATGTCGAGGTTTCAAGTATGTCCTTGTAGTAGTATGCGCTTTGTCCAGATGGACAGAAGCATATCCAGTCCCAGATTACACAGCCGCGACCACTGCCAAACAGTTGGTTCGTGAATTCTTCCCTAGATATGGACTCCCTAGAGTCGTATATTCTGACAACGGCCAGCCATTCTCATCCGAACTTATGAGACATGTTTCCCTGTTGTTAGGGTACCAGTGGAAGTTCCATTGTGTACGCCATCCAGAAGCAGCTGGACTAGTCGAGAGGCATAATCAGACTCTGAAAATCCGTATAGCAAAAGTCTGTAAAGACAAAGGTGTGGACTGGTTAGTAGCTTTGCCAGTCGCTCTGTTCTACATGCGTATGGTCGCACATTCCAGATCAGGTCTGTCCCCGTATGAGGTCGTTTTCGGCCGCCCCCCTAACATGTGGGGTACTCCTAGACCCCGAAGTATTACCGATGTTTCATGTAATATGCTGACAGATTACCTAGCTTCCTTGATGTCTGCCCTCAACTCATGTCGTTCACAGGTTGCCGCCGCATTTCCAGATAATACCGAGGTGGCACCGCACGAGATCGTTCCAGGATCGATGGTCCTCGTCCGCAACTTTGACAGATCAAGTCCGCTGGAACCACGTTGGAAGGAGCCACGTCAGGTCCTCTTGACCACCCGAACTGCCGTCAAGTTGGAAGGCAGGAAGGGGTGGGTCCACCTTTCTCATGTAAAACTTTTCAAAGGACCAAAGCCAGACTTCAAAGACATTGCCAAGAACATTTCCCAGGATTCGAAGGATTGCCAGAACATTGTTTTAAAGGACTGTCCCGCACCAGACTTTATTACAACCCCTCCCTTGTTAGAGAAAACTCCGCAACAGGAGTATAAGTTAAAGCTCAGGTCTAATAAGTCAGCCAGTTTGATTGTATAAGTCCTCCCCTAGGTGAAACGGTTAGATTGTTTCTGACATGTATAAAATAGACCCCCATAGTGAGAGAGTCAGTCGAAGTTCACTTCAATGCATCGTTTTTCTGAGTTTCATATTATTCATCAGCATAATGATTTCTTGCACCAGTTATGCTTTCTATCTGAGTTTTTCAGTTCCTCATGTAAATATGTCTGCTCATGCTACAGTAGAGCACACGTTTAGTGATCTGCCTCCTCACGAATATTCATACCGCCTCGCCATGCGTAATAACACATTCATCCGTATGTTACATTACTCACACCAGACCAGCAATGCCACTAATTGTTGGGTGTGTGGTCGACTCCCCCCTTTCCAGACATCGAAGGGAGTTCTGCCACTCTTTCCTTATCCATTCTCACACAATGGTTCGTGTGGAGCATGGTCCACGCTAACGTCATCCTCAACAGATATGTCTTTTCTTAACAGTACATGTTTCCCAGACAAGCAAGGTTTCCCCCACAGAACAGGTTTAGATCTAGAAAATGAAGTATATAATTTAGGAAATTATTCGTCGAATTTCATGGTCTTGAATGTTCAGTCTGATACTACTCCAGACTCACCCGCTATTTTAGTATTACCAGTCAAAGGCGAATTATGTGTCCGTAGTTATGGTTCTGTACATATAGGTCATAGTGAATGTACTACTGTTATCCAGTATAGTGACAGTGGGAAATCTATTTTTATAGCTTCACGTCATTCTTATTTTATTTGCGGTCAAACTGCATATGTCCGTCTGCCCCTCGATTGGGAGGGAACCTGTTACATTGCCTTCCTACTGCCACCTGTTTTTCTAGCCCCACCTGATTATCATAGGAATTCTTTCTTAGTACACACTAGACACAAGAGAAATCTCCCGATTGTCGATTATACTGAAACCGCTGCAGAGCAATTCATTGATATAGATAAAGGTGTTTTCCCTTATTTAGGTACAGTTGTAAATAGTAAGCTAATCCGTAGGTTAACAAGAACCCTTGAAGCAGTAGTAGATGAGACTGCCTCTGCTCTAGGTAACTTAACTGAAGAGCAATCCTTTATGAGAATTGTCGTTTTACAGAATCGTCTCGTCCTTGACGTCATACTGGCCGATAGGGGCGGGGCCTGTAGAATTCTCGGATCCAGTTGTTGCATTTTCATTCCAAATAACGCGCCGTCTGTTTATTCAGCTATAACCAGACTCCATAAAATTGCCCATCTGTTACATCAAGATCCAGGCACCTGGACATGGTCCGGTTGGTTCTGGAATATAATTTCCGCATGGGGATGGAAAGTCCTGTCCTTTCTAGGTATTGCAGTAGCGATCATATTTAGTTGCTGCCTCTGTATACAATGTGGCCCTGCGATTTGCAGCATGTGTGCTACCTCTTGTATTCCCAATCCCAAGCCCCGTTCTAAATCCCGTTCCAAGACAATTCGAGACGAGCAAATGGTACTGTATGAAATGATAGATGGTATCATGAATATTGATGTTTCCTGATGGAAACGTAGTGACAAGGAGGGAATGTGGAAAAGTAAATTTTGCCATGTTCTGTGTCCCTACGCCCCATCCATCATATGTTATGTATGCATGACCAATATGCATATGTTATTCCCCATTTCTGATTAAAGACGCAATTACAGTTGTGTCCACCTCTAATATGTTAAATTTCCAGTCCTCGTGAATACTACGAATATCAGGCCTATGTAGGTAATGTTGCCACGTTTCTCAGTGTGCACGTTATTCCATTATAAAGTCCCCGTTTCTAGGCCTCAAAAGGGCCCGGACCACAGATTCAGCTCCTGTCTCCCGAAAGCCTCGCTAAGGAGCGATACAGCCCCCACCTGTATCCTCGACCCTTCACTTACTTCCTGCCTTGCAGTGCCCGGTGCACCCCGGCTCTGCCTCTGAGTCTGCCAACAGTATGTTATAGTTCCAGCTATCAGTTCAGTCCTCCTCCTCTGCATTCCTAAGCTACTGAACTGCATCAATAGTTTCCGTCATTGTCTAGCCTTCTCGGCTCCACGTTAGAGAAATACTGTATTTAATGGTCATTTAATATTCTTCTTCACGCACTACATGTAGAATAATGCATGGTCCAGTCTTAGAGTCAAGTTAGCCTCTCCCCTCATAACTTCTAGTTTATATCAACATGTTCCCTAAACATTAGATACCAGATAGGGTTTAGGTACATGTCGCTCCGACCTTCCAGACTCTAGTCTCTGCTCCTAGCACAGAGTTCGTAGCCCCAGCTTCTCCTAGTAACACGTCATTGCCAGTTTTTGCGCACCATTAGGTTAGAGGTCCCGGCTCCTTAGGTAGCCCCCTCCTATGTGTCCGCCCACTCATGACATATTCTGTTACGTTTTACATCACATGTCTATGTATACTCCCAGTTACACCTCTTTTTTCTGTTATCTCTCGCGACTGCTACACGTCACGCCTTCTGCTCCACCCACTGTTACGCCTACTGCAATGTAATGCTATGTGTTTGCGCTATGTATATAAATCAATGTTATGTTATTAAATGTTAGCGCGCTCATCCCAGACCTAGCCCCAGCAGCTGCTGGGTCACCCTATGCAGGTTGTCCTGATCCTGTCCTTATGCTGTAATAAACCTGCAGAAACTCCTACTACCTCGAATCTTGACTCTTATTTATTGAGCTATCTGTTATTCATTCATTCATCCAAAAATAGGGTATTATTTATTTATTTACCACACTGGGGGCTCACGGTTCGTTCCCCCGCACCGTGCGGCAGATCAGCCCAGCACCATGTGACTCTGGGCAATAGCTTGCTTAATCTTCTCGACGGCCCCCAGTGCCTTGACACCTTTGGGTAATTTGGGTAAAAATACTGGACATTTGGACATTTACATTTAACTGACCTCAACTCCAAGGCTGCCATTTTGAGAGTAACAGTTCTACCTTTCCTTTCTAGGTTGCTGATAGGCAGCCGCTCCTCTCTGGGCCGAATATAGGGGTGGAACAGCTAGGCCAAGTCTTTCTATCGGTGGTCCCAGTCTTTACCTATGCATTGCTTTCTGGCCAGGTCACATCTTGGCTTGCTGACGCAGATTCACTTTCAGTCTCTTGCGACAATAGGTCTTTCAAAGCTAAAATTCAAGGTGGAGCACGGGAGAGCATGCGGGGAGAGGTAAGGCAGCCAACTCCGGCTACCACTAGCCCCACAAAACATTGTAGAACTTTGGAGGCTACATAAGCGCTGGCCAGACCCAAGAATGGGTGTACCACCGAACGTGCTATTCAAGCGGGTGCAAGCACATGCCTCTGGCAACCAGTGGGAGGGTATCCAGCCATGGCATACAGCAGAGATGGTACCTCTGAGAGCCAGTAGACAGCACTCCCACTGGCTTCAGGTGAAATGGACCATACCCACACTATCATTATCAGCTGCCACCAGCCATTAGTAAGGTCATAGTCTGGTCATTGGGGCGGTAGTCATGTATGTTAAAAGGAGTACCACTTCGGGTGGTCTCCAAAACCCAGTAGAGTGTAGCACCCCACTGGTGAGTACCATGCTGTAACAATGTAGAGCACTGGTTAAAATTGTATTCGACATGGGTCTCTTGCAGCAGGAAACATACTGGGTTTATCGGAATATTAAAATGAGGAACGGAGTATCCAGTTGACACTGTGCCAAGAGACGGATTTTTAACTCTTCTTGCGTTGACTTCCTTTTCGCAGATTCTGATGTTCTAGGGATTCCCTACCAGTATTGAATATGAAATGTCACATATTCCAAACTGACCAGGACAGGAACAGGATGCTGGGCACATGGTCAGATACGGATTGTTGAGTCATCCAACCCCACCTGACTCAATTCACCAGGGTACCTCCGACAAGGAGCCAAAGCCCAGCTCATAGGAGGGGATGCAAAGGATGAGTAAGCCACAGTATAGAACAGCTGACTTTAACACATTCACAGTACACTTCAACTTCAAGTAGAGTTATTATTTTACAACGAGAAAGAACTTACTAAACACCTTAGAATAAGAATCCAGTCAAAATGAATTCTGAAGATCTGACTCCTCTGGCTCCCTCTGTTGAACTAATATTGTTGAAAATAGCGTTCTGGTTAGTGCGGTATTACACTGTTCCTTTCGACCTAGTCAAATCTCAAAGGCTATAGTTGGGTACTTTTATCATATCAGAGTTCAGCACCATGAACAGCTCCCAAGCTGTCTTGGTTCTGCAAGCTTTTAGCATAGGAGCCTAGAGGTGTCCTGGATCATGTCGCTCCACAATGCTAGTGGGGAGTAACAGTCTAATAGCACTGCCAGGGTCTGGCTCATATCCTCTCCCATTCCAAGATTTTAGCTGTTTTTAGTCTTTCATAAACTGGTCCAGACCCCAAAAGTGTTAATATTAGAAGTGAAGAAAAGTCAATGTATCCCAGTTCCCAATAGCCATGTTAAAAAATATAGACTACCATAACTGATATCTCACCAGCTACAAACAGCAGTGCAGTTGAAAAAACTCCAATGTGCAGCAAAGCGATATTTAGAGGGTCTTCTGGTGGTCTCATTTAGATGACAAGCTAGGCGTGTCCAGAGAAAGGGAGGCACAATAGAAGGGCATCCGGTGGATCTTATAGTTTTCCCGCAGCCTAAGGGAAACAGTCAATTTACAGACTGCATGGAGCGCTACTGGACCATGCAGGTCAGTTTGATGTTATTTATTAGAGCTTGGAAGAGCTTTGCAAGGATTCAGCTCCAAATAGTAATTTAGGAGATTACCAATGTTCAGGCTTTTCTCCTTGGCTGATCCTTGGAAAATGTTTTATGTATATACCGCTTTCCAGATTATAGAAGAGAAAAAGAATTTATATGAGTTCCTTCCTTCCGCTTGAAGGGAAACGTTGCAGGCTTCCTCTCATACTTTTTGGAGAGTGATTGCTGGGAAAATGCTTTGTGTATTCAACCCAGTCAAGGCAGACAGGGAGAGCCAAGGCAGGGATAGGCAGAAAGGGGGTGGTCACATTTGCTGCCTTACAGGCACTAATCCCTTTCTAAAGGACAGATTAATTCAATGTATGTGTTGCACTACACACTCGAGGTGAGAGGAAAGAGTTCCACATTATGGGGGCTTGATTGATTTTAAGAAACCTTACCACCTGGGGAACAACCAAAACAGGCACCTAGCAGTAGCCTAGCATACTGTTGCAGAAGCACGGACACTGGCATCTAAGTGGTCTCTTGGATTAGGGGCTACAGAATATGTCCAATGGGGAGGGTCAGAGTTTGAAGGGAATATTGAAAAGATGCATAGCGGGACGGGTGTGAAAAACTGTTGTAAACTTTTGTCACTACAAATGCACAGTTAGTACATAAGTTGTAGTAGAGGTGTTTGTAGATAAGATAGTTCTTAGGAATCTAATTTGTAGATCAATGGTTTATGGGCGGACTCAACATCATCTCCTTCACCAACGACACCCAGCTGATCCTCTCCCTCTACAATGAACCCACAGCCGTCAGAATCAACTTTCACAGCGGGGTGAAGGCTGTTGTCACCTGGATGAAAGGCAGCTGCCTCAAGCTCAACTCAGAAAGACCGAAGTACTTATCCTGGGACCTGCGCCCTCAGACTGGAACAACTCCTGGTGGCCCGCCACGCTAGGAACCCCTCCCACCCCCAAGCACCACGTAGGCAACCTCGGCATCCTACTGGACTCCTCGCTCACAATGAACTGCCAGATCAATGCCATTTCCTCATCCTGCTTGCACATGCTCCGCCTGCTTTGAAAGACTTCCAGATGGATCCACACAGAATCCAGAAAGATGGTCACCCACTCACTCATCACCAGTAGACTCCACTATGTCAACGCACTCTATGCCGGCGTCAACTGGAAACAGTCCTGGAAACTTCAGAACGAACAAAACGCCGCAGCCAGACGGGTCCTCAACATCCCCCCGTTGCAGCCACATAGCACCGCACCTCCGACAACTCCACTGGCTCCCAATCAACAAGAGAATCACCTTCAAGCTCCTATTACATGCCTACAAAGCTCCCAACAACTCAGGACCAGTATATCTGAACCACCACCTCTCATTCCATTTACCCGCCAGACACCTTTGCTCTGCCTAACACGCTCTGGCCACCGTCCCACGGATTCACTAGACCAGAACCGTAGGAAGAGCCTTTTCCTACCTCACTGCCAAAACCTGGAAGGCCATGCCCCTCCACCTCAGGCAATCCCCGTCGCTGACCCAATTCAGGAAGGATCTCAAGACCTGGCTCTTCGACTGAACCTCATCGCCCAGACGGATGAGCAGTCCCCTCCTCAACCCCCTAAGAGCCTTGAGACCCTCACAGGTGAGTAGCCGCATCCTACAAACTCCTGATTGATAGATTAATGGGTGATAGTGTGCAAGTGGAACGTTTGACGGTTTGTATAGAGTTTGTACAGAGATAGTATAGAGATTAGGTATTTGTAAATGTCTATAGTTTATGGCTAGATAGCATGCGACTGAATTTTCCAGATGCATTGTATGTAGATGGATAGTGCGTAGATTTGATTTGTTCCTGGCTATTGTTTGGAGATGGACTAACTGATAGTTTGTAGACTACCAGTTGGTAGATGAGTAGTTTGAGGATGGGTTGATTGTGAATTAATCATATGTGGAGAGATTGTTTGACAGTATGCTATGCGGTGGATTATTTGTTGACAAATGGTTTGTGGATGGGAAGTGTGTATGTGGATGATTTTTAACTGGATTGTTAGTAGATAGTTTTTTGGTGGATAATTTGTAGATTCCGCCAGTTCTACCAACACCATTTTCAAGAATTATTTCCCACTTGATTAATAAAGTTCTGTGAATACTAAGGTTTCTGGGGTGTAAGTCCTACTATGGTGTAACCCTGACATTGCCCGGTCCCTTCCCCCATGATACACCATCTGTAGACAAGATAGAATAAAAACATAGAGAGGGGGGCTTGCTATCATTTACCGAGAATAACTTCAATGCACTAACTTTGACCTCCCTTATGTGAAAGTACGGAAAGCCTTGGTTTCTGCTTCAAGCTTGATGTAACAAAATAATTAATGATGGTTCTGTCGGACCCAAATACCCAACTGACTTGGTATTTACAATGCAATTTCTTTCCAACTTCGTCCCCAACCAGGATACAAAAACAGTGATACCAATATCAGCACAATCAAACACACTGACCATTAAGTAAAAAATGAAAGTACATTTTTACTCATAAACTCTCATATTTCGAAACATACATTACTTCATTAGCTGTCCCTAAAATATATTTAAAACATATGTGACACATCAATTTTTATGCAAACAATAATAAACATTTAAAACAATAAGTAAACTTATTAATTCATATACTTATTGGGAGTGACAACTATATGTACAATCATCTGATAGGTGCATCAATTTAATCTTGGTTCCTAAACAGATCTTGAATAGTTGGTTCAATTACGAAGGGATTGCGTCGACGTTTCGACCCTGGGGAGCGATGCGGTGATTTAACGCATCAGTGGCGGGTCTTCATCAGGACTGTGTACATGTGGACAGCCTGTTAAATATGTAATGGACATGTATCAGGGAATGGTCAGTGGTGGTAAACTGGGAATAAGTGAGGGCATAGATATTTGCTCACCTCTTCTAGACCTTGCTCCACTCGGAGTCCTAGTCTTGTTTTCGAGCTGTTCTGCCGGTCCGTCGACTCTGGCAGTTTAGATCTTCCTAATACCTATAAGTTAGGATGTGATGATCAATCAATTTCCTATTCTAATTAGTTTCCTTCATGATGAATTAATGCACCATATTCCTTTCTTGCATACATACCTCTGTAATAATTATTCATACACGAGGTAAAGTGAAGCGTTGTTTCTTTTGTCTGAAAATCAAGACACGAAGTGTTCCATTACTATCTGATTGATTGTTAAGCTCGGATACAAATTATTATCCATATCCATTAAGCTGTCAACCTATTGATACTGTGGACTTTAACTGGTAGGACTATAGAGTGTGAATACTTTCGTACATAGCCCACTTCCCAAGTCTAAACTTCCCCTCACCATATTAATTGTAAATTATGTACGGAAAAAGGCAGATTTATCATTATTGTAGTTACATCTAGTGTGATTTCTCTTCCCATATCAGTGCCCCATTGTACTTTGTCACCGCTTTGAAAATTAAGGGATAGCGGTTTGAATACTTGGAGGTTACATGCAGTTCGACCTCTCTTTCCACATTTCAGGGCCCCTTTGTACTTTATCGCCGCATAGAGTTAATGGTCAAGCTTGATGTAGGCAAGTTGGAGTTGGGACAAACTGGTAGGGCTGGGGGACAAAGCAGTAGGCAACCTCTCCTTCCTGGCTCTTTGGTCCTTCTTCTTTGCTCCTCAAGTCTGAGGAGGTAAGGTTCAGGGTTGCTCCTAAATACTAGATTTAGGGGTGTTTAAAGGGGTGTGCAGGTCGAGACCAATGGGTCCCTTCCTTGGGGTGGGTACGCCCCCTAAAATGCCACTTTCCAGTGGGAGGGGGCATGAGCCTCTCCCTAATTAGCTGCGTCCCCTCATCTTCAAGATGGAAGGGACTGAGGTGCGCTTCACCTCGCCTCCCCCACCTGAGGGGTGGGGTTGGCAAAGGTGGGCACACCTCTCTTTCTAGCTTGGTTTTTCCACCGATTCTCCCACCGAAAGAGGGGGCAGAACTGGTAGGAGGCAGATGCTGGGGGCAGCAAAAGACAGGGTCAGCTTCCAAAGGCAGCAGGCCTTTGAAGCTTCCCCTTCGTGGACCCTGCCCATCCTGGGGGAAGCGGCTTGACACATCTGCCCAGGATGGGCTTTGTATCTGGACCCAGAGAGCGGAGGCTCTCTACCCAGGGGTCCAGAAACCTGTCTGGTGGTGGCAAATGGTGGGCAGCCATTCAGGAACCTCACCGGGGCTGGTCGTTTTTCAGGCGGCATCTCTAAGATGCCCTCTGAGTGCCTTTTCTATTAAATCCCTCACTGGCGTCAGTGTTGGTTTAATGTGCTGAGATGTTTGCTACCAAACTTCCCAGGTTTTAGTAAAGCCATTATGGAGCCGTGGAGTTCACAATGACCAACTCCCAGATCGTATACTCTTTATGGCATTACTACACTTACAATGTCTAAGACACTGTAGGGGTACAGGACTCATGCCACTAGGGCACCCTGCGAGACGGGTGACTTATCTAGGCCTCAGACAGTGGGTTGCAGGCATGGCACACAGGGGTGTGTGCCATGACAAACCCTCACTTTTCTCTGCACCAAAACATGCAGCCTGCAATGGCAGTGTGTGGGTGTTAAGGTACAGAGCCCCCAATGGTGCCACAATAGGCTCTGCAGCCCTTAGAGGCAGTGTACCTTAACACTCACACACTGGTCACAGTGCCCTTGGTACCCATGGTACTTTTTACAAGGGGCTTACCTGTGGCCAGGGATGTGCCAACTATGAGTACAAAGGTACAATTCTGGGAAAGAACACAGGCCGCCCTGGGGACCTGATTGGCAGGGACCGAGGGCACATCAAGTCAGGTTACATCAGATGTCAGGCAAAAAGTGGGGGGTAACCATGCATCAAGGGGCACTTTCCTACATAGGTGGTTAGAGGGTGGACCGGTTCTACATAGATAATTGTGAAAGGATTATTTGGTAGTTTATTGTAGATGACTTGTAGATGAGTAGTTTGATGATGGACTGAATGTGGCTGGAAGAGTTGTAGACAGATTGATAGTGTGTGTAGGGAGGAACAGTTTATCTACTGACTAATAGATAGATTTTTGATGGATAGTGCATAGAAGACTGGTTTGTAGATCTATGTATTTGAATGTGTCTAGTTTGTAGGTGGATAACATGTAGATGGGGTGGATTGATTACTCCTGGATAGTTTGTCCTTGAATGGTGAGTTGATGGATTGTTTGTTAATAGATGATTAATCAGTATTTTGTAGGTGAACTGTTTAGCGATGGATAGCTTGTTGATGCCTAATTTGTCAATAAATTCTTAGCTGGTGGCCAATTTGAAGATAGATATTTATGAATGGATTGTTAGTTAGTTTGTAGATGAGTAGTTTGAGAATGGATTGTTTGTGGCAGATGTGTCACTTTGTAAAGCCCTCCTCCACATTATACCGGCGTCAGGTATAATATATGCAAGGTGGGCGTTCCCCCACAAAAAAGGCTCATAGAAGTGTTGCCGTGAAATTTATGAGATTTCACTGCAACACTTCTAGGATGCCACTCCGTCAAATCCTTACGCCTTCCTCAGAGCAGGCGTAAGACTGACGCAGGCCCTTTCACGTGGGGCTTGCCCCATGCGAAAGGACACATTGCTAGAGTTGCATTTGTTTTCAGACACACCCCAGCAATGCATCACTTTTGGCCGACAGATACGTTAGGCATACTGACGTCTCTGTAAATCCTTGCCACGTGGAGCGCTGTAAAGTAAATACTGCGCATCCAACTGAAAAGTGTTGCATCGCTGTTTTCACGCAGCAATGCAACACTTTTCATAAATGAGGCCCTATGTTTTTGGGTAGGTTATTGTAGATGAACAGTTTGAGATTGACTGATAGCTTCTAGATGGATGATTTGTTGATGACTAGTTTATAGATATATTTATATTTGAAGGTGAATAGTTTGTGGGTGGAAAGTGTGTAGATGGATTGATTATGGATGAACAGTTGATCCATTTTTGGAGGATGGTTTATGGGTATTTTTCTGACGGATAGTAGAATGTAGAATTTATGAATAGACTCAGTCGGTGGATAGTTTATGTAGACATTTATGAGTGGATTGTTTGTTAGTTTGTTGTGGATAATTTATAGATGATTAGTTTGAGTATATATTGTTTGTGATAAAATTGGCTGTAGACAGGTTGTTTGATAGTGTGTGTAGGTGGGTCATTTGTAGATGTACAGCTTGAAGATTGACAGATTAATAGTTTGTAGTTCGATAGTGCATAGACCACTAGTTTATAGATATGTGTATATTTGAAGAGGAATACTTTGTAGATGAAAAGTGCCTGATTCATTAATTATAGTTGAATAGTAAGCCCCTGAGTAGTCTGTTGATGGATTGTTTCGTGATGGACGGTTTCTGGATATTTTTTGTAGATAGTTTGTGGATTGAGAATTTATGAATAGATTGTTAGTCGGTGAGTGGTTTCTAGATGGATAGTTTGTGGTTTGAGAGTTTGTCAATAGACATTTTGGTATGGTCAGTTTTGTAGTCTGTTGGAGATAGTTTGTAGATAGGTAGTTTGCGTATGGATTGTTTGTCGATGTTTGATTTGTAGAGAGGGTGTAGAAGGATGGTTTGTGGATAGAGCGTAAATGAAAGGTTTTTAGAGGGATACTTTACGCACACAATGTGTTTGTGGATAGTTGGTTTGTGGATGGATGTTTTTGAGACACGATGTTGAAGGATGGTTTGTGGATAGAGGGATACATTGTAAATAAAAGGTTTTTAGAGGGATAGTTACGCACCCAGAGTGTTTGTGGATAGGTGGTTTGTGGATGGATGGTTTTCAGACAGGGTGTAGATGGATGGTTTGTGGATAGAGGGATACATTGTAAATAAAAGGTTTTTAGAGGGATAGTTACGGACCCAGAGTGTTTGTGGATAGTTAGTTTGTGGATGGATGTTTTTGAGACACGATGTAGATGGATGGTTTGTGGATAGAGGGATACATTGTAGATAAAAGGTTTTTAGAGGGATAGTTACGCACCCAGAGTGTTTGTGGATAGGTGGTTTGTGGATGGATGGTTTTCAGACAGGGTGTAGATGGATGGTTTGTGGATAGAGGGATACATTGTAAATAAAAGGTTTTTAGAGGGATAGTTACGGACCCAGAGTGTTTGTGGATAGTTAGTTTGTGGATGGATGTTTTTGAGACACGATGTAGATGGATGGTTTGTGGATAGAGGGATACATTGTAGATAAAAGGTTTTTAGAGGGATAGTTACGCACCCAGAGTGTTTGTGGATAGGTGGTTTGTGGATGGATGGTTTTCAGACAGGGTGTAGATGGATGGTTTGTGGATAGAGGGATACATTGTAAATAAAAGGTTTTTAGAGGGATAGTTACGGACCCAGAGTGTTTGTGGATAGTTAGTTTGTGGATGGATGTTTTTGAGACACGATGTAGATGGATGGTTTGTGGATAGAGGGATACATTGTAGATAAAAGGTTTTTAGAGGGATAGTTACGCACCCAGAGTGTTTGTGGATAGGTGGTTTGTGGATGGATGGTTTTCAGACAGGGTGTAGATGGATGGTTTGTGGATAGAGGGATACATTGTAAATAAAAGGTTTTTAGAGGGATAGTTACGGACCCAGAGTGTTTGTGGATAGTTAGTTTGTGGATGGATGTTTTTGAGACACGATGTAGATGGATGGTTTGTGGATAGAGGGATACATTGTAGATAAAAGGTTTTTAGAGGGATAGTTACGCACCCAGAGTGTTTGTGGATAGGTGGTTTGTGGATGGATGGTTTTCAGACAGGGTGTAGATGGATGGTTTTTGGATAGAGGGATACATTGTAAATGAAAGGTTTTTAGAAGAATAGTTATGCACCCAGAGTGTTTGTTGGTAGGTGGTTTGTGGACGGATGGTTTGTAGGTGGTATAAATTCGTGAATTTTTGCCGATGGAATAGTTAGTGGAACCCCTTCCCCTATGTGCTGCCAATCATTGCTGTGTGTATTTACCTGAACAATGTTATTCTACCAGGCAAGGCCCGGTTCCCCGGTGGACATCTTTGCCCATTACGATCAGGTGTCCTGTTTGCACAAGCTCTGTTTGATAAGCATTACTGTATGTTCTTTTTCAAGATGCCTACTCCAGTAGTCAAAATAGCATGAAATTTAATTTTCCGCCTATTTGAGCAAGGGAGATAGGGCCTGAAACCCAGGGAGGCGATAAGCCTGCTCGCCACAAGGGCCCGGGGCCGGGGCGGCATCTGCGGCTCCCGGTTTAACAGCTGAATGTTTGGGAACAACACTCGAGTGTCTCCCGGAGAGGGGCCATTAATGCGAGGACGCCGCCCGCCCCCAGCCGCTGCCTCGTCCCATCTTCCCCCGTTGCTGGGTGCAAACAGCGAGCCCGGGCTCTGTTTGCCAAGCCGGCTCTGACAATATGGCCCTCAAATATTTGTCAGCCGCCGGCGCAGAGGTCTTGTATAAATACGCGTTTCTCTGGTGCAGGGCGAGAGGTGCGCAGTCTTTCCGAGAGGGCCCTGGCTTCATCAGCGACAGGTAAGGGGGTGAGAGGCTGCAGTACCCCAGGGGAGAGCAGGCACTGTGGCACCCACAGAAAGTCCCGGGAAAGGGTTGGGTCAGGCGGGGGTTCCTTTTCCTCAAAGGGAATGTTAAATTCGCGGAGATATGTTTTTTTTTAAATCATTGAACGTAGACACGTCTTGAGCAGTAATCTCGGCTCCCCACTTAACCAAATTGTGTGGTCCTAGTCAAAAGCGCTTAGAGTTAAAATCGGACACTTCGAGGAGCTATGTCTAATACCTGTGCTATACCGACAGGAAATGTGATGTGCCTCAGGTGCGAAGTCCGGCGTGCGAATCCTATCTTTCATTTTCCCACGTTTTATGACATACATTCCTATTTCAGTTTTGTTTATTAATATTAAACGTAAGGTTCCGCGTTTCAAAAAGCGCATTGAGTGGAAGCGCTATACAAAGAGTCGTTGAATAGCCCCGCGAGCCGCATTGTCTTTTATCCATCAAGATTGTGCCCGAAGAAGATGGCTAATGTCTGTTCCACGCGGACGCAGTTTAGGTGCAAGTGCGCTCCTTGCGCATTTTATCTCCTCGGAAGGATGAAAGTCGGAGTCGGTATTCGGTACCGCAGCTTCGAATTGCACATAAGTCTCTGACGTAACCAATCAATTGGAATCTAAAAAAGAAAGAAACTATGCTTTGTAAACTGAAGGTCAATTGTCTCGACTCGATTCATAATTAATTGCCAAGTTGATCCCCGTCGCGGCCTTCTACTACTACGACTACGACAGAGGTGCTTTTATTTTGACAATATTACTTGAATTACCTTGGCCACATTTGTATTCTGCTCTTATCGGGTAGTGCCCTGTAGGTGTGCTTCTAGGCGCGCAATAAGTATAGAGGAATCTCTCTCTAGCTCGCTCGGTTCGAGCATGAAAACGCAGACGACTTTCCGATGCAGCTCGGTGGCTCATGCTCATTTAGCAGGATCACATCGCCGACTTAATTTTCTCATTTTCTTAGGCTGATAAAACACGTCTAAGTCCGATAGACTCATTTTGTAGCTCTGCTCTATACAAGCAGACTAATCAATATATCTACACATAATAAACTACACATGGACACATTCATTTTTTTTTTAGGTAGGCAAAGGGAGATTAGGTGATTTTTCCAGAATCACAGGATGTTGAGTCGAAGCCCAAGCTCGAACCAGGGGCCTCATTTATGAGGCCTTGCGTCACGTTTACGCCGCCGGTGCGTCACTTTTTGTGGCGCACCAGCATCGTAAATAATGTGCCTTGTTGCACCATATTTACAAAGTGACGCATCTAGGTAGATGCGTCACTTTGTAAACCCATGCGCCACATTATACCTGGCAAGGGGGGCGTATTGACGCAAGGAAGGGTCGTAGAAGTGAGGCAGTGAAATCTATGAGATTTCACTGCGTCACTTTTAGGACGCCGTTGCGTCAAAATCTTGCGCCTGCCTCACAGCAGGCGTAAGACTGACGCAGGCCCTTTCACATGGGGATTGCCCCATGTGAAAGGACGCATTGCTGGAGTTGCGTCACTTTTGTGACACACTCCAGCAATGCGTCACTTTTGCGCTTACAGATACGTCAGAAATACTGACGTATCTGTAACTCCTTGCGACATGATGCGTCATACATTAAATATGACGCATCAGGAATGTCGCAAGGAGTGCGCACTGAGAAGTGACGCATCGCTGCTTTCACGCAGCGATGCGTCATTTCTCATAAATGAGGCCCCTGGTTCCCTAGCTCCAAGGCCGGCAGCTCTGGCCATTAGGCCACTTCCTTTCTTCTCTCCCACCTCTCATCCCCCTCCCCCGAACACATCTTCTAGACATTTGTTTTTATGAGAGGCATTCACTGTGGTGTGGAATTGTTGACGTGGGAGTTTTTTTAGGAGCATATTTACAAGCCCCTTGTGCCACTTGGAAGGTCACTTATTGTGACGCTAGGGTGGCGCAAACTACAAAATCATATTTATGTGTTCACGCAAAGTCACTTTGCCTGGCTTTGAATGGCCTCATATATATGAAGTATGGCAAGGCAGCGCAAATCGCTGCGTTGCCTCGCTCTGCGCTAGGGAGGCGTTCCATGGGCGTTGCACCGGGTTTCCCATGCAACTCCCATGGGTTTTGACGCCTTCTAAGATTTACAATACCATGTAAACCTGTGGAAGCGCTAAAACCTTACGGCTCCCCAGGGGAGGCGCAACAAGGAGAAATAACACGTTTTTTCTTCTTTCGATGAGGGCTGCATTTTGCAACACCAATATAAAGGGATAAACGCCTCCCAGAATTGTTTTTGTACAACTAGGTGCCCCTTCCTGTACAAAAACAATCCTATCGACAACAAAGGCATCCTTGCACCTTGGCACAAGGGTGCCCGCATTGGCGCTAGGCTGCTGTAACGGTGCCAGCTCAGGAGGAAAGGATAGGAATGTACGGTATTGGATAAATACGGTGCATTCCTGCTCTTTTACTTTGAAATAGGTCAACGCAGCGCTGCCCTAGGCCAAAACCCCATTAATGATTCCCAGAGTCTGTGGTATATTTACTACAATTTGGGCTGGTGTGGCGCAATGGAATGTAAAACGTAGGCCCATATTTAATAGGCCCTTGTGCCACTGTTGCATCACTTGTTGTGACTCAATGATGGCGCAAACCATTAACCACTTCCACGCTAGTGGTTTTCCCGCTGTGCGCTGGAATTTCAAAATCAACATGTTGAGTGACGAGTTCACCTTGTCATCCGCACAGGGTAGGTAATGCTGATGACGAGCTGAGCTCGTCATCAACATGGAAGGGGTTAAATCATATTTATGAAGCCACACAAAGCCACTGTGTCTGGCTTTGAACGGCCTCATAAATATGGAGCAAAACAAGGCAGTGCAAATCGGTGTGTTGCCTTAATCAGCACTAAGGAGGCGTGCCTTGGGTGTTGCAGTGGGTGTTTCCCCACAGCACCCATGGATTTTGAGGCATCCCAGGTTTACAAGACCGTGTACACCTGTGGATGCGCTAACACCTTACGTCTACCCAGGGGGGTGCAACAAGGAGAAACATCACTATTTCTCCTCGTTTTTTCCTCTTACTATGTTTGCTGCAGAGAAAGAGGAAAAAGCCTCCCAGGATTATTTTTGTGCAGGAAAGTACCCCTTCTGGCACAAAAGCAATCCTGCATGCAATGCAGACACACTTGCACCATGCTCACTAAGCCACTGGATTCAAGCTAGCCTGGCTGATGATGGCTGATTAGCCAGAAACCGGTCCTAGGATGCTTGATTCCGGTCCAGGGAAGACATGGCTTGGCAGTTCGGTCTGGACTGTTCCCATGAGGCACAGGGTCAAGACTGATTTGCATATGGCCATGTCTGAACTGGGGTGGCTTGGTGAGCAAAATAACGATGGATTAAAACCAGATCCGTGACTGGGGGTGAATGTTTTGCCATTGTGCAACATTCCGTTAATCATCTTGTGTGTTTTACTGAAATGGCACCAGCACAGGCAGAGAGCAGGAATGCGCCGTATGCCATAGATACAGCGCATTCCTGCCCTTTCCCTTTGATGCAGGGCAGCGCATTAAGGTAACATGCTGCGCTGTCCTGTGCCAAAATCTCATACATTTGCCCGGTAGTGTCTATTTACTATGCACTAAAAAGGCTTGCAAGCACAAAGCAAAAATGTTTGTACCACACAATTGCCTTGCAAATCTTTTGCAAATATACTCCTAATGCATGCAGCTGCTGGGGATACCTATAAGGATTATTGAGTGTTCTTAATTAACTTAACCCCAGATTTACGAACATTTTGACCTGGGTATTCATTATTTTTGTAATGCAAACCTGATGCAAAGTGTTAAAGCAGGATTTACTGTCCAATGCAAATTTGGATTTGCATTAGATGGTATCCCAAAGTAACGCAAAGTTATGAAACGAGCTGCCTGATGGTACTTTGCATCAAGGGGGCGTTCCATAACTGGTTTTGATGCAAATATCTAACTATAAATAGGTTAGTGCTAACAGAACAACGTGCACATCTCCTACTTTATCTATATCTCTCTCCACTGTCCCCCCGGGGCGGCGCGGGGCACAAGATGATTGATCACAGAGACGTACAAATGCCATGGAACACCAATCAAGAGTACGGACTACCGCCCCCCCCCCTTTTCTTTTCTTTCCTTATTTCCTCCTTTCTTTCTCCTCTTCAGCCTATTTTCTTTTCTCTTTCTTCTTCCACTCATGTATAAGCCTCTTCCCTGTATGTAAAATTATATTTTTCTATATACAATAAAGAATTTCGGAATAAAAAAAAAAAGAATCATAGACAGGGGTTTGTGTCAAAATCCTACATCTCCTTGAGGTAGGTGCAACAAGGAGAAATGTTTTCATTTTTCCCTGTTTTCCCTCCTTTGAATGTTTGCTGCATTGTACGGCACACATACAAAGTGAGGAAAGCATACTTTTTGTACCGGGAGGGACTCTGTAAAGTACAAAACCTATGCTTTAGGGAACACAGACACCCTTGCATAAGGTGAAAGGATGTCTGTGGCTGCCAAAAGTGCACCAGCGCAGGGATAAAGGATAACAGTGGCACATCTTAGTACATGTGACACTTTTCTGCTCTCTCCCTTTCATGCAACGCAGCACAGCATTCAGGACATAACTTCAAACAGGCAGGCACCATGAGATGCTGAGGACTGCACTTTTTCATTTAAAAGAGAGAGTACCAGCACTTCTCAGGACGAACAGATACTCCGAGGGTGCACGTGAAATCTCAAGAAAGAAAATACATGACCAGCAAGGTAACGACCAGAGAGTGTGGGAGAGCTATAGGATGGTTTGCGATGCCAGGAAAGCGAGTGCGGTCAAAGGAAACTCGGGTCCATATGTATTAAAAATTGTGTGAAATTCTACAGCGCAGATTTACACAAAATGAAAAAAAATAATTGTGCAGTGACATATTTACAATGAGGTGTGCAAAAAATGCCAGGCCAGAAATAGCAGTAAGCGGTGTCCTGCATTGTATTTGTATGCATGCACAGATAAGTATACATTTTTATGCACCATCAACCAAAATCCGTAAATTGTGTAATTTCCCAGAACTTGCCTGTAGCACTTGGAACCATCACATGATATTGTGGTTGTCCATTGTTTACACCTGGTTTCATTTGGCACTAGGAACCAGTGCAAAAATGGGCTATGCAACTTCAGTGGATCTTTCTTGGTTTGAAATGTTATGGGTGTTTGTGCTCGTTCTGCCCCATTATGCTCGCTTTGCAGAAATTAGCGCAACCTTGGTGCTATACAACACAAAGGCATTTGGTGCTACACTTTCCACTCAAAATTTCCTTTTTCGCTTGAAAGTTGATTGAACCTGCCATTTGTGCGGCTTTGTGTCGCAAAACACCACTTAGTGTATTGCTGGGACTTGTGTTAACCAATAGTAAATCTACACCTGACTACAATTTGAGCAATTGCGTCCAAAGCTGAGTGAGTGCTGTGCAGGGAGAGTGAGTATAGTATAGGGTTAATGAGGGCAGTCCTCTAATATTGGGTGCAGTTACAAAGAGTGAATACAATGCTAGGAAAGGTGAAGAGAGTGAATGTAGTGCTGGCAGACTAAGTTTAGCAGGAGGAGAGTATGTGCATCACCAGTAGAGTAAATCCAGGGAGATTGAGTGAAATTTTATGTCAGGGCCATGAGAATAACACCAGTGCATGGTGAGTGAGTGTAGTACTAGGAGAACATGTCCAGTGCCATGCGAGTGAGCGCAGTGAGACACGTAGATTTTTAGCACAGTGTGGAATGGGTACTTGTGTGAATGACGTCCTAAGATGGTGGATGCAGTTTCAGTGGGAGTCACAACATTTGAGGGAGTACAGCTCAATAGGTGAAATAACGTCAAAGTAGTGTGTGCGTGGGAAGAGGTGGGGGCAGATTTACTAAGATTTTGTGCTGGCACGAAGTTACACAAAGCAGCGGTAGGTCTTGCATTTACTTTCCAGAGCAAAAGGTGTTTTGTGTTGGAAAGGTGCCCTTTTATCTATGTGAATAGAGAAGCTCTGCATTGCCCCACTTCGCTCCAAGAGGCGTTACCCAGTGCTTAATTTGAGCCGGTTGTTTCCGGTTCTCAGCACCGGCACTTAATCATCAACACCGGCACTTTTCATGAGCGCTAGTTAAGGACACATTTATTTATGATAGGTACAGGGAGATTAAGTGATTTGCCCAGAATCGCAGGATGGTGAGCCGACGCCCAGACTCGAACCTGGTTCCCCAGCTCCGAAGTCAGCAGGGCCATTGCCACATCTGGCCATTGCCACATCCTCTACCCTTTTCCTGTACATCGCTTCGTTAAGCTGTACATAAAAAAATAAAACTAGAAAGGAAAGCTATAATATTCCCCTGCCCTGCTATATGTGTAATGTATGGGGACTGAAATGCGAGTATGGTTGATGGGCAATTTGTTGGCAGGTTTCTGCACAGGGAGATGTTCTCCTTAAGTGGTGTATGTATGAGTGGCTGTATGGGTGTCTGAGTGGCTGTATGGGTGAATAAGTGGGTGTGTGAATTTCAGTGGTTTTGTATGAGTGAAATCTGAGCCTAACTATAATGTCCCTGTCACCTTTGTTTTTTTCAGTATATTCACTGAACTATAACTGCTGAATTTCAAAGGTTTTGTACGAGTGAAATCTGAGACTAAATATAAAGTCACTGTGGGCTGCCAGTGGCATTTTACTCATGCTGGGCCCCAAGCAGGAGGTAAATAGCAGGACTTAGTAGAAGAGTTTTAGTAGTCCAAGGGAGATAGGAAAAGGTGACAATCACACGGAAATGTTGTAGGTATTGTTAAGCAGAGAAAGGTGTTTATCTGGGTCCAGAGGTTTAAGGAAAATGACCCCCCCCCCCTGCCAAGCCTTGAAAACAACGCAGCGGATTAATGCATGCATTGTAGATATCCCCGGGTAAGGGAGAGGTCACGGTGTAAATCTTGGCATGGGCCACTCAGCCGTTCACCCTTCCTAGGTCGATAAAGTGTGTACCATTGAGTTGGATAATAATTATCACGATTAAATCGCATAGACTCCTGCCAGATAGTGGAGTTTACTATATAATTAGGGATAATAATATTAACAATAATAACACTACTACTACTACTAATACTAACAATAATAATGGATTGGTGGTACCTGCCTAGTCCTGGGTGTTCTACTGTCGTTGATGGGGTTGTTGGCTCATGAGTAGGTCCATTGGAAGGATAGCAGATTAGTGGAGAGTCTGCCACAGAGCATTATTTCAGTTTGTTTTTTGATCTGCTTCATTTGGCTGCATGATTTCTAGACACTGACTGCCAGGAGCATCTCACTCAGGCTGGTGGTTTGGTCAGTCTGAGCTCTGCTTGTTTTGAATCTGACCCATGTGATATCTATACACTTGAGAAAGGTGAGACAGAGAGGAGACATAGGTTGGGCCCTTGAGGATCATGCTGGGGCAAGGTATACATTCTTCTGGCTGATGAAAAGGCGCAGATGGGCTTGGGATTACAGAGGGGGAAGAGTGACTGCATTTTTTTACTTTCTCCCAGGCTTGCGTGACCAGATACCAATGGCTGGCGCTTTGTGTTTTTGGTGCCATTTTAATTCAAACTTTCAAAGATTCACATCTCCGGTGCTATTTATTGGATATTTGTCATTTTGGTATAATGTTAGTAATTAAAATGTATTCTATTTTTCTAACTTGATTTGAAATGTTTCTTGTGTTGTGTTTTCACTTTATTAGTCTTTGAGTGCTGCATGAATACTTTACACTTTGCCCCTAAATTAAGCCAGAATGCTTTTGTGCCAAGCTACCAGAGGGTAATGAACAGGTTCATTTAGGGACTTTGTGGTTCATGCTGACAAGGATTATAATTATGATCAACTAATACTCCTGATTCTTCCACTTAGTAAAAAATAGTAATGAAATGCAGCGCACAAAGCTGACTTGCATTACATTGCATTGGGGAGCAGTTCCATTAATGAAGCATGGGCGTTCCAGCGTATTCAACCCACGAATTTTTTTTTTTTTTGTTAAAATTTTTATTGTTGCACCATATCAGCACATGTACTGGTTCAAGCATTCAGATACTTGGCGTCAACATTCCGCCACATTCAGTTTGAATCGCAACATTTCTTTTCCTTAACATTAAACAACAAACAACATTCAGGTGTATATCCTGATCTCACAGAAGCATGATAGGAATATGTAAACTTCCTAGTTGTGCCAGGCAGGCTGTCGGTCCTCAACCCCCACACATATCCTTAACATCCCTTACGCCAGGAGGGCAAGACAGTATCTAGGCAATCCGCGCCCCTGCCACCCCATCCCACCCGCAGTCCCAATTTTATGCTACATCTTCCTCCTCCTCCGAACTATCTACATCTTCTTCTTCCTGTAGAGGTGCACAAGGCTCCCCCCTGTAGGCATTCCACGGCAACCATAGTTTGTTCCATTTACGTGGATTAGCCCTCTGTTGATACACTGCCCGTTCCACCATCATGAGCATATCCATATTCTTGCACCACTGAGCCAATGTCGGTGTCTCTGTTGCCCCCCATCTTTGCGCAATGTCTCGCTTCGCTAACATCACCCCTATGACCACCCATTTCCGCCCGTATGACGTCAGGTCGTTCGGGCCCCACACATTCAACAAGCAAATTCTAGGGTCAGGAGTGAACGGGAGCTGTAGCGTCTGGGCGATCGTGCGTGCCACACGTTTCCAGTAGTCTAGTATAGTCGGACATGACCAAAGGGTATGGAACAGCGTCCCCTCCTCCCCACAGTTCCGTAGACAATATGGGTGATCTGCCCTCTGAATTTTGTGTAGTGTAGTGCGTGTGTAGTACACTCGGTGCAATACCTTGACCTGCACTAATCGGAACCTTGCTGATATACCCGCCTCCCTAGGCAATGCCAGTGCGGCATTCCATTCCCCCTCGTCCAGTGCACCTACATCCTCCTCCCATTTCTCTTTCAATTTCTGTAATGGATCAGGCAAATTATTCACTAACTTACGATACGTGAGGGATGTAGCGCTAGCTTCCATGAAATCAGTGAGTAGTCGGTCCTCTAAAGGGGCCGATTCCGGGACTTGAGTACCTGGTGTCAGTGCGCCCATTAATGCGTGTCTAATCTGTATGTATCGGTATGTCTCAGTGGTGTGCAGTTCATACTGTTCTCTCAGAGTAGCAAATGGAACCACCCCCTCCTTTGTCCATAGATCTCCTACCGTGGAAATCCCTATAGCGTCCCAGCGGTCAAATCCTTTACTACGTCTCAAGTTTCCCAGCACCCTAGAATCCCACAAGGGTGTGAGTTGTGTAATCACCCCCCCCCACTTCAGTCGGGATTGAGCCTTATGCCAGAGCGTTACGGTGTGCTTAGTTGGGCCAACCAGTTTTGCCATTAGGCCTTTGTTGTAGAGCGGGGCCAGAAGTGTGTTAATGCCGAGCTGCCGTCTGTCCGCTAAGTACGCCGGGTCCTCCTGCGGTGCGTGCAACCATTGGTTAATCACCTTGAGGTGAGCCGCCCAATAGTATAATTCCAGGTTCGGGAGTGCAATCCCTCCGCTGTACCAATCTCTAATCAGTTTCACCTGTGCTATCCTTGCCGGACTATCTCCCCACAACAGTCCCGACAGTTGCCCCGATACCTGTTTGAAGAAGGAAGGCGGAACTAGTGTTGGTGTATTCTCCAAAACATAGAGGAACCGGGGCAGCGCCATCATTTTGAAAAGCGCCGCTCTGCCCAATAACGTCAGCGGGAGTGTCTTCCAGTGGCGCACGTCCGCTTTCAGTCTGTCGAGCAGTGGTTTCAGATTCAGTTCCTGAAAGGTCACGTGATCGCGGGTGATCTGAATTCCTAAGTATTTGAAGGAAACTTCCTCCACCGCCAAGGGGCAATCCACCTCCAAACGTGGCGGGGTGCCACGCAGCATGTAGCAACCCACGAATTTTGATGGAAACCCATAATTACTAAACTCTGTAAAGCTGGGCTTGTGCCAATATATTGTACCAGAGGCAGGCATAACAAGGAGAAATATCTTTATTTCTCTTTGTTACTTCCTCTTTGCATGTGTGCTACATTCTGCAGGACACAAATAGGAATAAGCCTCAAAGGATTGTTTTTGTGCCGGAAGGAATTACTTCCTCCACAAAAACAATCCTACCCACAACAGACACACTTGCACCATGGCCTACGGGTGCCTGCGTTGGTGCTAGGAAGCCACAAGTGCACCAGCGTAGGCACTGCCAGCGCTACGCATGGGCAGTGTTGGCAGCTGCCCAGGGCCTCTCTCCTCCTCACAACTAAGGAGCCACGCACCAGATCACTCCATTTCAAAATACTCCAGTGTTATGAGGTACCGGGGAGCAGCAGAGACGCAGCACGCACGCAAGGTCCAGGGGAGGCAGTGAGGGTGTCCCCTCATCCCCTGGGCCTCGCAGCCCTGGGCTAAAAGACCTTCAGAAAATCTAATTGCTGCATCTGCATGAAAACAGCAATTTGATAGACACGTAATGCGCCCTTAGATATGAAGTGAGCCCCGCCACTGTATGGTATGAATGAAAAGCAGGGTGTCCTGCAGGGCTCACAATAAAAGAAACATGTCCCATCACCTAGGATAAAGAACAGGGAGATAATGTCATCACAATAAAAAAACGCATATGCCATTAATACACAGAATCATTTTACCTTAGTACATGAGATTATATTACTGTATTGAGATGTATTTATTAAAAGTGCGTGTTTTTTAACATGAACTTAGAAAACATTCCTGCCCGCTTTGATGAGAATGGTATTAGTGCTGTTAGAAATGGGATTTCTGGTTGGCTAGGGCTTGCGCCTAAGCCAGGCAGAAACCACCACTCGAGTAAGGGCAAGGGAGTTACACGAAGAAGATAACCCCTGCTTCCCCCCTTGGTAGCTTGGCATGAGCAGTCAGGCTTATCCCAGAGGCAATGTGCAAAGCGTTTGCCCAACACACTCACACAACAGCAGCACACTAGGCACACCACAGAAGAAACTCCACACAAGGTTATATAAAAAATAGCCTTTGTAGTATCCAGAACACATTAGAATCATAATCACACATATACACCGTGCCAACTGGCACCAGGTAATAATTTACAGGGGATTATAAAAATGACAGGGCCAATTGGGCCACTGTCAAAACCATCACAAAACACAGGTAGCAAATATAAACACAACCGGTAACTACTGGCAACATTCTGTGCTCAGCATTTGCATTAGCAACATAAACGCATTATGTCTGCATCACTTTTGGCATAAAATATATTATGCATAAAATATAAGCATCAACACATTATGCAATCTCTGTAGGCATAAGCACATTTTGCAATCTCTGTAGGCATAAACACATTATGCAATAGGCATCACATTAGGGCCTTGCGCCCTACCAACACTGACCCCCGGCCAACTGGCCTTCTGTGGGGCTCAAATGCCCTTTGTCCTCCAAAGTCAGGGCTCTAACTGGGGCAAGGGTGCTATCCACCCTGGTCTCTCTAGAGACCCGAATAATGCTCCTCACATTGCAGCAGCGGTGTTGTACGGCACACACCCATACGGCACATATTTCAAAGTGCTTTGATGTGTGATTTATTTTTATTTTTTTTTGAAAATCTGTTTATTAGCATAGTGGTTAAAGCAGGTACATAAATTTCCAAGTCCCGGAAAGCAGAGTAAATCATGTATGTGCCTGCTTAAAACATATATTTGCATCACCATATTAAATTTACATTTTGTGGCGATCGTAACTGTCGCAACGAAACAACCCCGGCATGTTCAAACCCTCCCACCACCCTCGATCAACCCACCCGACACTCTCATGACAGGTATCTAATTGAATAAATTAGATGAACATTCCTCTGGGTCACTCCAGGTATTACAACGTGTAACTTCTTCTCACTGTACACATAGACGGTGCGAGGCCACAGGTCAGCATTTGGGTGCCCCCCTTCCCATAGTTATGCATCCCAGCCAATAACAGTGCATGCACGTCCGGCTCCGGACACATTTATTCCACATGCTTTGATGTGTGATAATGAACAAAATGGAGGTTGGTGAAATAAAGCATGTGCCTAGGATCACATAATTTGGTCAAGCAGGGAAAGCAGGATTTATCCATTTTCACATTGGGCAATTCAGCCTCTTCAGGGTATCCATTTATGACATTAAAGCATCATAATTCATCTTTAGTTATTGGAGGATGAGAGTAGAGCCTGGATGACAGGCAGGGTCCATATTGTATTTTCTGCAGTTTTACTTGGCACGAACCTTGGCCATGGACATAAGAGTAAATTACTACAGACTCAGACTACGTCAATTCTTTTTCCAGCATAGAGATCTGCCTGGATTCACAGACTGCTGAGCCGAGCTTGGGATTCAAGCTTGGCTTAACATGATGGATGGTGGGCAGCTGTAGCCACTAGGCCACATCGCCTCCTGTGAAAGCTCAGCGCATTTTGGGATCAAGGTACCAAGAGCACATTGAGCTTAGCAGAGACAGGCCTCTGATTCGAGTTTTCATTGGCTTTCCCATCTATAATACAATACACAAGAGACTAATGTTAGGAGGGGCAGAACCCAGGCAAAAATATCAAAAAAATTAGGAGTGGGGAGGTAGAAAGGAAGAGATGGATGTAAAGGAGGAGACCTGCTGAAGCAAGGTAAGAGGCTAGGGGGAGAAGAGTGATAAAGAACAGCATATGGAAGGAAAATGCTGATACAAGAGGGGCAGAACTACCAAGAAGAGGCTGGTGTAAAAAGGGAGAGGTTAATGTAAAGGGAATATAACCAGTGAAAACAGTTGAGGCTGGAGAAGGAGAAGGTGAAAGGCTGGTTAGAAAGATGAGCATTAAGGACTAGAGGTAGGAGGTGCGCTTGGATGGATCCGGTCATTCTTGACAGGCAGGTGTTTCCAAGTTCGCCAGGGAGAGTGCTACTCTAGGGAGTTCGGGTTGGGCCAGGGCGTGCCGCAGGGCTCGTCCCTGAGCCCTACCCTGTTCAATCTTTATGTCTCTCCGCTGGCGACCATTGTTGAAGGCCATGGACTACGTCTTGTGTCCTATGCTGACGACACTCAGCTGGTGGTATCCCTCTCACGCGCACCTGGTCTAATGGCGGACAAGTTCAGAGTCTGCATGCAAGAACTGGCAGCCTGGATGTCCGCCAACTGCCTAAAACTTAATGGCAGCAAGACCGAGGTGCTCGTGGTGGGGGGGGGTCCACCTGTCTGGTCGTCGGCATGGTGGCCACCCTGCCTGGGAGAGGTACCTGCTCCATGTCATGAAGCAAAGAACCTGGGTGTATGGCTAGATGAGGATCTTACTTTTGACTCCCAGGTTAGTCGAGTGGTGGGGACATGCTTCGGCATTCTAAAAACCATGAGGAAGATCTTGGATTTCCTACCCATTGCTGCTCGCCGGACGCTGGTGCATGCGTTAGTCACATCTCGCATGGACTATAGCAATCTGCTGTATCTGGGGGCAACGGAAAAGGTTTTAAACTGCCTCCAGGTGTTGCAGAATGCTACCGCTCGCCTTGTTTTGAGGCTTCCTAGAAGATCTCCCTCCAGGGCAGCGCTCCAGGAGTTGCACTGGCTTCCGGTCAGGAGTAGGGTGGAATTCAGGGCTTTGGCCACATGCCACCGCGTTCTGAGAGGAAAAGCCCCTGCCCCATTACAAAGTCTGGTCACCTGGTATGAGCCCACCAGGAGCTTGCGCTCGTCTTGCACAGGTCTTCTGAAAATCCCCAAAATAAAGAAAACACGCATGGGGGGTAGATCATTCAGATACCTGGCCGCTAAGCGGTGGAATGACCTGCCGATGGAACTTCGCATGGAGTTTTCGGAAACCCTGTTTAGGCGAAAACTTAAGACTCATCTCTTCAAACGCTAACTACTGTTGGGCTGCTACACGGTCACCCTACCCACCACAGCGCGGGAACACGCCTTGGGCGTAAATCAGGCGCTTTACAAAACTCCCTAATAATAATAATAATAGAGCATTGAGGAGAAAAATTAACATAAGTGTGGCAGAATCAGCGAGAGACGATAAGATGCTAAGGGAGAAATAAGAGCTGAACAGGAGATTATGCCGGTGTGAAGTGGATACAAGAGGAGACTGAACCAGCAAGAGCAGGTAATAGGTTGGGGCGAGATTAGGTTAAAAGTAAAGCATGGAGTGGAGAGGTGGATGCAAGCTGGCAAAATCAGCAAAAAACATAAGAGTCTGGAGAACAGGTTAAAATGTCTTCAAACCAGTGTCTGCTGCTAAGTCCTTTGAGCCTTCTGCCAAAGTTTGAAATTCTCTATCACTTTATTTTCCACGTAAAAAATATTTAAACATTGTCTTAGTTTTGAGATGCATGTTATTTCAGCCTGCTCTGAGTGTACTCCAGCAGACTGGCTGTACCGGGCATCAGGAGTTTCCCAGGGAGGCTGGAAGGGTAGGGGCAGGTTTTGTTACTGGGGGCCCATTATCTGCCCCAGTAAGAAAAACAGCATGCAAGCATAATTCACTCAGTTTTGTTTCCAGCTTCCCAGGGCCAGCCAGTGCTTCACAGTTGCACCCCCCCTCCCCCAAACGTCCCTTGTTGTGGTCAGACTTGCTCAGTATTCACCGTGCGGGGCTGGTCTGACAAAATTGCCAGGTCTGCTTTGGGTTCCCAGTCTGGCCCTGGGGTACTCTATTACTCCTCTTGCCCTTTCCTCTAAATCTTACTCCCATTGGTACCCTTTCCTGCACAAATCCTGAGATTTAGAGATTATAGCCCCCGCTCTGAACTCCCTTGGCAATATATTGCTTGCCTCTTCATAAGTTCCTACCAATGTAAAAATGAATAAAGCTGTGGTTGTTTCTCTGCTCAAAAAACCTTCAGCTGGTTCAAAACATCTCTACATCTTCTGACAGCTCTTTGCTACCCTTTTCTCAAATACCCCACAATATTTTTCAGAAAAAATCAGAAGTATGTTGTGAGGCAATTTCTTTGGGTCTGGGGCAATGGATGATTAATGGGCAGCATCAGTGGAGGATACTGTTGGTCATCATTGCTGTTTCAGAACTGACTATTTCATTTGGTTAAGAGTTATTTGTTTTACAAACTTGTCTCACCAAAGGTGGCAGTAACTAGCAGTCAAAGTTTACTCCAGGGTGTGATAAATGTATTGGTACTGAAATATTCTATTCACAAGGGCATTTTGCACCACCGGAGTGTCACTTTTACTGATGCTCCAGTAGAGCAATACTCATCTATATATATTTACAAAGCGCCGCTAAACCGCTTTGCCTGACTTAACGCTGCTTTGTAAATGTCGCACCCTTTCACGCAGATATCTGCATGAAAGTGGAGTGCTAAGGGTGTTGCTGTGGGCTTTTCACCGTAACACATATTGCTTTTTGGTGCTGCCCCAGATTTACAAGGATCTGCAAATCGCTTCGCTCCATTACTTTTGAAAGAAGATGTTAATTGTCATTCTACTACTACTTCATTCATATAGGGCACAATCTAGCATTACTATGCCACTAAAGTACTTTGGTAGTCTTGGTATGACTTACGAGTGGTTTGAGGTAAACCTTGCAGGCCAGACTCTGACTCAGTTTGCGAGATGATCGGTCAGTGGGGTTTTGGCCTCTGTTGGGTGAGTGACTTAGAAAGTTGTGGGTTTGAAGGGGTGAGGCAGGAGAACTGTCCCAGATCACTTATGTGTCTTCTCGTGAGCTGCACCTGCTCTTTGCATGACAGTTGTTCATGTGTGTTAGGCAGATAGGGGCATTAGGTGCTGTTGGTTGCGTATATTGGAGCAGTCTTGGGTGCAGTGCTTAATTTGAGCCAATAGTTTCCGGTGCTTGGCTCTAGCACATAATTGTCAGCACAAGCTCTAGTCAGACCCTCCAGTATTTTGTGATTCACAAACAAATTGCGAAATCAGCTGACAAGCGCGATGACCACAATATTTTCTATTTCGGCCGCAAAAAAAGGTCTCCCGACAGGAATAAAAAAAGATGCTATTTTATTTGACGGCGCTGTACAGTCGTAATAGCTGCCTGCTTCCTCCATTAAAATATTGAAGAGAGACAAGTCGGAAAAGGAAAGTATCGCTTCTCTGGCACATTCTGTAAAGGCTATAAATGATGCACGGTGTGTGCATCAGTTATTGGGACAACTAGACAAGCATGCCCTACAGGACACGTCGGCCGCCACCGAATGTCGTCTGGGAACCGTGACCCATCAATTGCTCGCAGTGGCAGAGACTGGCCGATTCTTGCTCTTCAGATCGCAGGCTTGACTGCTTAAAGTGTTCACGTAATTGCAGGACAGAATATCAAAAATGAGGATCCCAGCATGGGGATGGGCTGGGCCGGCAGAGAAGGAAAAGGACTCTGTCTTTTCCTTCTTGCCCAGAGAATACAACAACAGGGTCCACTTCTGCTCTGCCGCTTCAGCTGCCTCCCTTTTCTTTCTTCCTCCTATTCCCTCTCTTTCTGTCTAGCAGCTCCTCCTCACTTACTGAAAACTGTGACTTCAAGAAACGGTTCTCACCCTCTCTTTCCTTCTTTCGTTTATTTGTTCCCCAGTGAAATGGATCCAGAAAGAAAAACACAGGAAATGTCGTCTTTTGCTGAGGTTTTTCTATTTCAAAGGGCAGCTTCAGGAATAAAAGGTTCAAAATATGAAAAATAAATAACTAAAGAAAGCTTGACACAGTGGTAGAAAAGTGGCCAGATTGATTTTACTCACACCCAAACACATTTGTGCCACTCTATAGAGTTTGCCAGTGAAGCGCTACTTTTGTTTTCTGGTCTTTCTTTGAATAGCATTGTGAACTAGTGCACCAATCCAGGAGGTACTGCAACACTTGGATTGGAAAACAAAATGTGTTCCGTGGCTCTGTGTTCAGGGGCGTGGTCTTTTTACCATACTGCTTACGTTTTTTAAGGAAATAAACAATGGACATTGAAATGGGTCCATTCGGTGCCCTGTAGTCATGTCCTTAACTTTTCAGGCAAAAGCACTCACTGAATAGTGAGTGTAAAAGCGTTACAGTAACCATGTTGTTCCTGCTTACATTTCACATGCTTTACTCAATCTTGCACTCCCTATGAGTGTTTGCTTTTTCCAGGTTGTTGCAGCTTTTTTTTGTAGGCAGCATATTTCTCTTGTCTAGTGCGTAATTTAAATTGAGCCATATCCAGGTGTTTATAGCGGGCACCATTGGGTTGAGTTGAAGACAGTGTGAGTATCTCTCAGTGGGGCAGTATCAGGGCCGGATTGGCCATAGCGGGCACCGGGCAATCCCCCGGAGCGCCGCATGGGTGGGGGGCGGTTTTGGGCCACTGGGGGCCGTTTTTGTTACAGGGCCGATTTTGCAGCATGGCTGCAAAATCGGCCCTGTAACAAAATTGGGCGAAAACCGGAACTGGCAAAGAGCTCGGCGGCACCCCCAACCCCACGGAGGGGGTGGGGCAGCCGAGCACTTTGCCAGGGCCAGTTTTGGTTCCCAGTCCGGCCATGGGCAGTATGGTGTTCCGTGTGGGAGAGGATGTGACACCATGGTCAGAGTTGCAGAATTTGAAACTAGGGAACGTGGTTCTGAAGGATGATTATTGCGAGATGTCGGTCCTGTCAGTACTACCTATAAAGGGAGTCAGTGCACGGGCACAAGAGAAGGCTGTATTTCTGTACCCAGGGAGTGAAGGGGGGCTGTGTGACTGAAACCAGAGAGTGAAGGGAGCTGCATGACTGAAACCAGAGAGGAAAAGGGCTGCATCTTAAACCAGAGGGTGAAGGGAGCTGTGTGACTGAAACCAGAGAGGAAAAGGGCTGCATCTTAAACCAGAGGGTGAAGGGAGCTGCGTGACTGAAACCAGAGAGGAAAAGGGCTGCATCTTAAACAAGAGGGTGAAGGGAGCTGCGAGACTGAAACCAGAATGAGAAATAGGCAGCGTGACTTAAACCAGAGAGTGACGTAAACTGTGTGACTAAAACCAGGGAGTGGGGAAAGTGGTGCCCTGGCAGGGGTGCATACATGGGTGCTAGAACCTCCCAGGGAGAAATCTGGTCTCCTCCCAGAGGTTAGTAGATTGGAGCTGTGCTTCCGTAGAGCTGCAGCAACTTTAACATGCCTATTTCAAAGTGGAATAATCTGCTAAAACAGGTTCCATTGATTTAGAGTTGAAACGGAATGATTACCAGTAAAATAAAGTGCTGCAATAATGCTGCAAAATTTGAATTTTTGTGTAGCTAAATTTCAATTTTTGTGCTGCAAAATTTGCAAACCCATGCCACAATATCCTGGGGGGGTCTGTCTAGTGACAGTCCGCTATATGGTGGTGCTGTCTCGTTAAGTTTGAGATGAGCACAAGAAGTGTGTTTAATAAGCGAAAACACATAAAAAAATAGTCTGAATTGTATCCAGGGCTTTAAGTGGGCCGGGTCTCAAGGGGTCTGAGCACCGGCAGTTTTTTTAAGGGGGGCTTAAACGGGTCTCTATCGGGCTCTGTTTTGAGCCTTGCCACAGGCGGTCTGTTTTTTTCCAGACTGCAGTGACAGCAGTTTACTGTCACTGCAGTCCGGAAAAACAGCAGGCACGTTGATGTGCGCTGCTCACACTGCTCGCTTCTCACTAGTGGAGAAGTTACGGCATGACGTCATGCCAGGTGAGTGTTGTCAGGGAAGGGAAATCCTTTAGGGAGTCATTTTCTTTCTGGATTTCCCTTCTCTGTTTTGAAACTCAGTAGCAGCAACTTCGTTGTGGTGTCACCGGGGCTTTAAGTGGAAGCTTTTTCAACATTATATGTAACAAGCCACAGTTGCAGCTTATTTATCTTATGCAACTAATAACCATTGACAAAGCCAATAGTCCTTACTTGTTGAAGGTATGATGTTACTTGTTATATCATATATCTGGACGCAATGACAGAAACAGCAAAATACAAGTTGGGCGGCACACTATGATAAACACACATTTTTAGAGTAAGTGGTTGTAAGTCACGCCCCTAATTACACTGGCCATGCCCCCTTGAGAGACCCCCCAGTTTTTTCATCCCACTTAAAGCCCTGATTGTATCTTTTAGGAGTGCGACAGTTAGTAGTTGTGTTTGTACTGTCATTGGCAGCATGGCAGGGGCAACGGATGATGCAGGCAGCAGTGGCCTCCAGAGAAGGGCCCTGGCACTTACTGTTTACAAATTAAGCACTGATGTATGTTCAGAGTTCTGTCTTCATACATTTAGAGGCAGGAAGGTTTGCTGGAGAACTCTGCTGTGCTCACGGTGATACTCGGCTGTGGGCCTCATTACCAGTGCCAGGGTATAGAGCCGTATTAACCCCGACTTAGAATTACCAATACAAGGGGCATCGCTAATAGTACGAGGCCGGAATTACCAAGGATGACTGGGTGTACCATGAGAATCCCTTCAAAAATGACTGTTCAATGCAAACGTAATATATACTTTAATGCCAATATAAAGTGAAATGCTCTACATTGTAAACATTGGTACTGATATATAAGTATATGGATGCAATAATTGTACCACTTCATGTTAATAAATCAAAAATGAAGTTTTTAAAAAAAATGACAGTTTACTGGAGGAAGCGAGAATATCGCCCTCAATTCCCCTGGGAATTCCTCAGTTTCCAGGAAGTTTGATCTTGACATTGTGACTGCTTTTTGTAGCCAGACTCTTCGGCTGTGTAAATAAAATGTGCTGCTTGCATTTAAAAATAATAATAATAATAATAATGGTTTTCGTGTCATCAGCAGTGGTAGAACACAAAACAAATACCTTTTTATTTTCTTACCTTTAAAAAAAAAAGCAGTGCAATTTATGTATTCAGTGATAGTGCATTTTGTAGTTTGTTTTGAAAGTCTTTCTCTCTGTGTGAGTTCTAATCTCACTTATTCTGTTGAATGAGAGTAATGTTATTTACAGTAAGTAAAAAATGCTATTGTATTTGTATTGTGAGAATGCGACCATCATGAATCCCAGCTGCCTGCTGACCACCTTGTTATTTTCGTCTCCTCAGACTGTGGAATCCGTAACTATCCCTGACTAAAGATGGCTGCCGGGGTGATCCGAACCATGTCCGAATTCTGCCTCCTACCTGCCTCTTTTCAGCGCCCTTACCTCCCCACCAGCCTCGAAGCCATGAAGCTGGACTTTCAGGAGACCTCTGACGAAGAGGAACTGGATGAAGAGGAGGAGGAGGAGGACGAGATGGAATATGAGGGATCAGACGACGGCTCCGTCAGCCTTGAGATGGCGATTGGCAAAGCTAGCCCTGAGCTCAACGACGCAGACATGACCAGTCAGCTTCTTCACTTCTCTGATCTCATCAGCCGAGACATCCAGCGGTACTTTGGGAGGAAGTCTAAAGAGGATGACCCAGACTCCTGCAATATCTATGAGGATTACTTGTCCCCTGCAAAGTCTGGGCGGGAGATGTACTACGCTGACCTGGTGAGGATTGCACAAAATGGCGGCAGCGATGACGATCCCTACAGCCCCACCTCGCCGCCGGTGGAGATCAACCAGCAGATCCTGAAGTCCATCTGCTGCCAGGATGGGCCAAGGACACTTGGGCCTCTCGCAGAGCTCTTTGAGGTGGGCCTCAGGCGATACATCCGGCATAGGGTCTCAGAAGAACAGGAGAACAAAAGGCCAAGGGTTGCCAGGAAATACGAGCAGCTCATCCCCATGCACAAGCGGCAGCTGCCGCTCTCGTTTTGGAAGGAGCCAACGCCGGCTCTGTCCTGCCTCCTGAACACCAGTGCACCCGACTTCAGTGACTTGCTGGCTAACTGGACATCAGAAAGCGGGCAGGATATGCAGCAGGCCAGCCGGGACCTGGCCAATGAGCTCAGCCGGCAGGCACTGGAGGAGGACCACTTCAGCTAAAACTTAGTTTCACCTACTCCAACTTGGACCTGATCGTGCATGGTTGACTGTCCCATTGAATAGTGAAAGCCGGAAAGTCAAAGCAAGGAGTCACCTCCAACCAGAGACAGGAGTCCTAACCAAATCTCAATATTGACTGGTACTGGCTAAATGGTATTTCCTTTTGGGCAGTAACAATGCACCATAGTACGTACCGCCAGCCAATCATGTAGTTCTGTTCGTGCAACAGGCAAATGTGAGTTTCTCTTAAAAGAAGCAATTGGCTCATGGAAGTGGTAGAGATTGACAGGGAAATCAGGCCTGTCAGATATTTAACACAAACATTTGGAGCAGTCACGGAAAGGCCCTGCACTCTACAATGAGTAAAGGCACTTTACTGTAGCCAATCGACTGAGTGACGGCGAGTGAGCAGAGACCGAAGCTGAGAGACAGTTGGGGAGAAAACAGTGAGCCGACTGCTGAGGAGGGAATGGAGACCTCAGCTGAGTGACAGTAAGGGAACAGGCACTGCAGTCCAAGTGGAAGTGAGGGTTGCGGGACTGTGCGAGAGTGACACATGGGGACAGAGAATAATAATAATCAACATTTGTAAAGCGCACAATCACCCGTAAGGGTCGCTAGGCGCTGGGGGCCGTCAGGAAGATTAAGCAAGCTATTGCCCAGAGTCACATGGTGCTGGGCTAATCTGCTGCCGGTGCCAGGGATCGAACCGTGATCCCCAGATTCTGGAGTCAGTCGCCCTAGCCACGGTGCCACACCTCTTCCACACCACAGCAAAGACAAAATGGCTGACAGTGAGCAAGTAGGGGCAACAAGCCAGAGATAGTGAGTGAGAACAGAGTGGCTTTCTGAGGGAGAAGGGGCAACACATCAAGGTAGTGATGGAGCACAGAGGCCCTTGGGATAGTGAAAGAGCAGGGGTTGGAGGGGAGTGACAAGTAGGACAGGTGAGGGGATAGTGGGCTGATTGACAGTGAGGAATCAGGGACAGATAGATAAAAGGCATTAAAGGAATAGGAATGGCATACTATGGAACAGTGAAGAGCTTGGGGACAGGAAAGTGACAGTGTGGGAGCAGAGGTCGACAGCTGGTGATGTAACAGTGATGGAGCAGAAACGCCTGTAAGTCACGGACTATGCCAAGCCGCTATACGGTACCCATGTGTCTCTGTAGACTGCTCTTTGTGGTTGCTCAGTCTCTTTTGTGTATGGTTTTTCTGTGATGGTGTATTCAAGACTGCTCCAAACCTCCTTGCATTGTTGGATTTCGATGGTGCATATATTACCAGCTGGAACTGTGCAGCCTACAACGCTTCCCAGAAACCTTGTCTAATTATGACTGAATAAGTTGGGCCTGATTCACAAAGGTAACTTGCACTTTTGAGTAAGTTTACACTTGTGGCTGCTACGTTTTGGTATTCACAAACTGTACTTTTGTAGAAACTTACACTTGGATAGTAAGTCTGGCACTCCACACGTTAACCACTAGTACTGCAACATCCTCCCATAGAAAATAATTGCAGTAGGGACATACTACGAAAATATAAGTTACTACAAAAGTGTAATTTACTACTCAAGAGAAAATTGTGAATACTGAAAAGTTGTAAAATGACTCAAAAGTGTTAGTTATTACAAAAGAAAAGTGCAGTTTGTGAATAGCACTTTGTAGTACGTTTTGTACTACTAGTGTAGTTCTACAAAACTTACTATAATGTGCAGTTTGTGAATCAGGCTCATTGTGTGTGCCTTTGTGATTCGAAGGCTGCTCTCTCAAGAGGGAGAACAAAATGATATACTCCCAGTGTTCTAATAAGCACATTTTTATAAATAGGAAATGTTTTTGTAATTTGTACTTATCAATGCCCCGGCCTAGAAGAGGCTGCATCCCCTACCCAAGGTTACCCACTTATTACATACTGCAGTGCCACCATATTCCACTCCAGATTTTTCTTCTACACTCCATTGTAATTGAGATCTTTACCAAATAGTTTAGTTGAGGTAAACCAGGACCACAACTGACAGATTGCATTAGGTTTCTAAGAAAGCTCATGCCTGGAAGATGTTGGGCTTGACAATGTTATGCTACCATAACTTGTAATATTCTTAACCCTAGCATTGCTGCTAGACTAAACGCAAGGATGGGCAAATAGAGAGAGGCCCTCTTGCCACTTTCCATATGAACAGAGGGTCCAAAGAATCAACAACATAGTCTCAAGGAATAGGGACTAGAGAGAATCCAAATCATCGTCACTCAGCATTAAGGAACCAGATGATCCATATGAAAGTCACTCAGAATCAGGGGCAGAGGATCCATTTCATAGTCATTCACAGCAGCCTTGCATAACAAAGGGGGCAGGATATCCAATAAAGAGTCACTCAGAACTGTCCCTAAGGTGACTGTCTTTGCATGTAATAGTCACTAAGAACAGCTGCCCCCAAAGAGTCTACAGGATAATCTCAAAGTCACTCAGAACAGTGGTACTAGACCATTCATGCCATAGTCACCTACACCAGGGTGATTAGAGACTTTACATCAATAACACACAACAAAGAGACCAGACAATCTATGTCATATTCACCATGAAGATGGGAACCAGACATTTCATGTCACAGTCACTCAGAAAAGGGGACCATATAATTTATACCATAGTTCTATAGAGAGGGAGACCAGAGGATCCACACCACAGTCACTCAGAACGGAAGGTTCGCCCAATCCGTGTCATAGTCACTTACATCAGGTGTTTCAAAAAATCCATGTTTAGTCACTCAGAACACGGGGTTCAGCCAATCCACGTCTAGTCGCTCAGAAGAGGGGATTCAGCCAATCCACGTCTAGTCTCTCAGAACAGGGGGAATCAGCCAATCTATTTTATAAACACTCAAAACAAGGAGTTCAAAGAAGAGAAATTGCTTTGAGAGAGCAAACCACTGCTCTGTATAAAATGAGGAGAAAAGGTAGATTTCAGATTAGCATGGGAAAAAGAGTTGAGAAGTTTAGGACTAAGTGGCCCTGACAGAAACATTCTGCACTGACACCTTAATCATGACTCCATTTCTCGCGAAGTAAGAAAGGATCATGGCTTTCCACAACTAGAGTGCTTATGTGGTTGTGAATCTTGAGGTTCAAGAAACACGTATCAATAGTAGTTTAAGTTACCCCTGTGGCTCAGCAGGGGATCCACATATAGCACCAGCCACATTATTGAAAAAGTATACAAAGAGACTACAACTAAGAGACACTTTGAGTGCAGAGTCAAGTCCATTTGGCCATTTTTCCACAACTTTGCACATCTTAAGTGTATTTTTCATTATAACTTCTTTGGTTGTTTTTATTCTGCTCTGACTATTCAATGCCACTTGACCATCGTTGTAACATTTGTGATTCCTGCTCTGTGCAAATAAATGTTTATTTTTGATATTCCATGCCTTGTCTTCTGTTATTGACTTGTGGATTGGGTTCTAACTTGAGCTAGAGCTAGGTTTCTGTTTTTGGAAGGCCCAATTAAGCACATCAGAGGTGGCTATCTGAGCGGGACCTGTTGGTATGGCCTTGCTGTATGCAGTCTCAGTGACTGACGATGAACCAGTGAATCCCTGCTCCTTTCTTTTCTATTTTCGCTTACCTTCTATTTCCCTTGACTGCCTCTCATTGCCTAGTATCCTCAATGACTTCCTTCCTCCCCACTCTCTCTGAAGAAAATTATGACCTTGATCAGAGAAATTGACCATGTACTGAGAACTGCCCATTTCTTTTGGTCAGCCACGCCCGTCAGATTTCCTCAGCCCCCAAATGTGGGTCTTGCTTCTGCATAAATGAGGAAAGCAGATGAGTATTGTCCACACCTCCTGCTAGTTATCAGTACAGAAGTATCTGGATTCAGACAAACCCGCCAGAGAAGCTTTTACTCTTCAGGTCATTGATAAGGGATCACAACAAAAACCTCGAATCAGTACACTCACAAAAGTTGGGGCCATATTTCCGAAGTTTTGATGCAACGCAATGCAGCAAGATGCCTTGCTGGGCTGCATCAAATGGAGAGAGCACTCTGCACTAGCACACTGTGCTTGTCCTAGTTCAGACACACTTGCACCAGGGCACAAGGGTACCTGCGTTGCAGACAGGATTGTTTTTGTGCATGAAGGGGCACCTTCCTGCACAAAAACAATCCGCAGAGGCATTTTCCAGAATGCAGCACATGTAGAAAGAGGAAATAACGAGGAGAAATTAACATACTTTTCCTTGTTATGACTCTGTCAGGATGGCGTAACATTTTGATTCATTCGCAGGTTTACTACCCTTAGTAAGTATGACAATGCACCAAAATCCATGGGTGACTGTGCAGTAACACCCACACTCCATCCATGGAACCCTTGCCAAATTCAAGGTGGCTTTGCATGGCTTGGTAAATGTGACTTAAGCCCTTGTGTTGCTTTGTGACTCAAGAGCAATGCCAGGGCTTAGTAAATCGGGGCCCTGGTATTTTATAAAATGTCTGATTATTATGTGCTAATCAAATATGAATAATAAGATAGAATTATCACCATAATGATAGGTGAATCAAAAATTATGAAAGCTGGCTAGGCAAAAAAATATACCCCAAACATTATTCATCATACATTCATAATCTATTAGTTTAGAATTCCCTATTTGCCTTGCAGCTTGTTATTATTATTATTGTTATGTTATTTATTGCCGAGTCATGTAATGCCGCCACGTACCTATTATGAACACCGTTGGTTTTTTTTCCACTCCTTCCTACTTATTGAGGATTTATGCATCCTTCTCCTCAAAAAAGTTCTAGGGAGCTATTCGGGTCTTTCTCGACGGTATTCCCAATGTTGCAACAACCAGCTGAGCACAATGCTGTCAGGTGAAACATACAGACGTTTTAGTAGGTGTTACATTTAGAAACTCTGTAGGTAAGGATACCAAATTCTCAGCAAAGTCACATTGCAGAAAGCAGAAAGATCTACATTATATATTCAACAATATAGAGCAACAAAAAAATGAAAATGTTCCCTTAATCTTGAGCAGCACAGAAGAGCACAAGACTTTTTGCAACATTGCACACACAAAATAAAAAATAAAAATCTGCTGGCTTTACACAAATGAAGCGATACCAAAGGGGATGATGGACGGAGCGTTTGAGCAAATCAAACACTCACCCCCAGTCAACTGATCTGGGTTTATTCCATCACCATTCTTTAGCTCACTCCACCACCCCAGTTCAGACATGGCCATATGCAAATCAGTCTGACCCTGTGCCTCATGGGAACAGTCCAGCCCGAACTGCCAAGCCATGTCTTCCCTGACCGGAAACAAGCATCCTGGGACCGGTTTTGGATTCATAATCCTCATCAGCCAGGCTTTCATGAATCCAGTGGTAGAGTGAGCAAGGGACCCACGTTTGGGCATACCCTGCCAACTTAGGGCGAACAAAGCGATACCAAAGGGGATGATGGACGGAGCGTTTGAGCAAATCAAACACTCACCCCCAGTCAACTGATCTGGGTATAATCCATCACCATTCTTTAGCTCACTCCACCACCCCAGTTTAGACATGACCATATGCAAATCAGTCTGACCCTGTGCCTCATGGGAACAGTCCAGCCTGAACTGCCAAGCCATGTCTTCCCAGACCGGAAACAAGCATCCTGGGACCGGTTTTGGATTCATAATCCTCATCAGCCAGGCTTTCATGAATCCAGTGGTAGAGTGAGCAAGGGACCCACGTTTGGGCATACCCTGCCAACTTAGGGCGAACAAAGCGATACCAAAGGGGATGATGGACGGAGCGTTTGAGCAAATCAAACACTCACCCCCAGTCAACTGATCTGGGTATAATCCATCACCATTCTTTAGCTCACTCCACCACCCCAGTTTAGACATGGCCATATGCAAATCAGTCTGACCCTGTGCCTCATGGGAACAGTCCAGCCCGAACTGCCACGCCATGTCTTCCCTGACCGGAAACAAGCATCCTGGGACCGGTTTTGGATTCATAATCCTCATCAGCCAGGCTTTCATGAATCCAGTGGTAGAGTGAGCAAGGGACCCACGTTTGGGCATACCCTGCCAACTTAGGGCGAACAAAGCGATACCAAAGGGGATGATGGACGGAGCATTTGAGCAAATCAAACACTCACCACCAGTCAACTGATCTGGATATAATCCATCACCATTCTTTAGCTCACTCCACCACCCCAGTTTAGACATGACCATATGCAAATCAGTCTGACCCTGTGCCTCATGGGAACAGTCCAGCCCGAACTGCCAAGCCATGTCTTCCCTGGACCGGAAACAAGTATCCTGGGACCGGTTTCGGATTCATAATCCTCATCAGCCAGGCTATCTTGAATCCAGTGGTAGAGTGAGCATGGGACCCACGTCTGGGCATACCCTGCCAACTTAGGGCGAACAAAGCGATACCAAAGGGGATGATGGACAGAGCGTTTGAGTAAATCAAACACTCACCCCCAGTCAACTGATCTGGGTTTAATCCATCACCATTCTTTAGCTCACTCCACTACCCCAATTCATACATGGCCATATGCAAATCAGTCTGACTCTGGGCCTCATGGGAACAGTCCAGCCCGAACTGCCAAGCCATGTCTTCCCTGGACCGGAAACAAGCATCCTGGGACCGGTTTCGGATTCATAATCCTCATCAGCCAGGTTATTTTGAATCCAGTTGTAGAGTGAGCATGGGACCCACGTCTGGGCATACCCTGTCAACTTAGGGCAAACAAAGCGATACCAGAGGGGATGATGGACGGAGCGTTTGAGCAAATCAAACACTCACCCCCAGTCAACTGATCTGGGTTTAATCCGTCACCATTCTTTAGCTCACTCCACCACCCCAGTTCAGACATGGCCATATGCAAATCAGTCTGACCCTGTGCCTCATGGGAACAGTCCAGCCCGAACTGCCAAGCCATGTCTTCCCTGGACCGGAAACAAGCCTCATGGGACCGGTTTCGGATTCATAATCCTCATCAGCCAGGCTATCTTGAATCCAGTGGTAGAGTGAGCAAGGGACCCACGTCTGGGCATACCCTGCCAACTTAGGGTGTACAAAGCGATACCAAGCCGGTCCAGGGAAGACATGGCTTGGCAGTTCGGGCTGGACTGTTCCCATGAGGCACAGAATCAGACTGATTTGCATATGTCCATGTCTGAACTGGGGTGGTGGAGTGAGCTAAAGAATGATGATGGATTAAACCCAGATCATTTGACTGGGGGTGAGTGTTTGATTTGCTCAAGCGCTCCGTCCATCATCCCTTTGGGTTTACACAAATGAAGCCAGAATCTCTCACTCACGAAAAGGGGCTGACTTTAGGTCTAAGTTTAAGAGAACACACTCATCTCAAACATGACTTATGGTAACATATATTAAGGCCTGTAATATATATCAACACAGGAATGAAATGGCAAGGCGCATATAGGAAACTTGTCACTTCTTCTGTCTATGTGACTACTCCTAGGCCAGAAATGGAGGAACCAGTTCTGGTCATTAAAGGCAAAGAAAAGAATGTGGTTATTAACAGGGTCATTTAGAACTTGACAGGCTACTCATCTTCTCACAAGGTCAACGGAAGCGCTGGGCTATACTTCTCAGGCGAAGGAGCACCTGCCATATTTACAGATCCCTACCAGAAAGACGGTGATCTCTGGCCTTCAGGGGGATCGCCATGTCTCGCCTGAAGGGACCGAAGCTTTGTCGCATGGACACCATGTTTTATGCGCCACTTCAACAAACTTGTTTTGTTTTCAAGAAAAAAACTCTAAAAGTTGGAGTTTGTTTCATTAAAGCAGGAAAAACACAACAGCACTGACACGCAGGGAAATTTCTCTTTGTGCATTTTTCCTACCTAGGACGGCCATGTTCCGCACCAGCCGTTTGTTGGGATTGTGTGGCGTGCTCTTGGAAATACATTGTCATGGTATCTCTCACAGGACATTGGCATGGTATCTCTCACAGGACATTGGCATGGTATCTCTCACATGACATTGGCATGGTATCTCTCACATGACATTGGCATGGTATCTCTCACAGGACACTGGCATTGTATCTCTTGCAGAACATTGTCATGGTATCTCTCACAGGACACGGGCATGGTATCTCTCACAGGACCATGGCATGGTATCTCTCACAGGACATTGGCATGGTATCTCTCACAGGACATTGGCATGGTATCTCTCACAGGCACTTGGCATGGTATCTCTCACAGTACACTGGCATGGTATCACAGTGGCATGGTATATCTCACAGAACATTTGCATGGTATCTCTCACAGAACATTGGCATGGTATCTCTTATAGGACATTGGCATGGTGGTGAACAACCATTACAACGCAACTATTACAACGACACACCATTACCACGCAACTATTACAACGCAAGTCATTACAACGACTTGCGCTGGGGGGCGCTCTAGGATAGGGAATAGTTTAATTTACTATCCAACACCTTCCCTACTATCCACGGGGACTGGAGTTGGAATAGTAAATTAAACTACTCACTATCCAGCACCCCCCAACGCAAGTCGTTGTAACGACTGGCGTTGTAAAACTTGCATGGTAAAGGCATGCGTTGTGAAAGCATGCGTTGTAATGACATACATCCGGCATGGTATCTCTCACAGAACACTGGCATGGTATCACAGTGGCATGGTATCTCTCACAGAACACTGGCATGGTATCTCTCACAGAACACTGGCATGGTATCTCTCAAAGAACACTGGCATGGTATTTCTTACAGGACACTGGCATGGTATCTCTCGCAGAACATTGGCATGGTATCTCTCACTGAACATTGGCATGGTATCTCTCACAGGACACTGGCATGGTATCTCTTGCAGAACATTGGCATGGTATCTCTCACAGAACATTGGCATGGTATCTCTCACAGAACACTGGCATGGTGTCTCTCACAGAACATTGGCATGGTATCTCACACAGACCATTGGCATGGTATCTCTCACAGGACACTGGCATGGTATCTCTCGCAGAACACTGGCATGGTGTCTCTCACAGAACATTGGCATGGTATCTCTCACAGGACACTGGCATGGTATCTCTTGCAGAACATTGGCATGGAATATCTCACAGAACACTGGCATGGTATCTCTCACAGAACACTGGCATGGTATCTCTTACAGGACATTGGCATGGTATCTCTCCCAGGACACTGGCATGGTATCTTTCAAAGAATAGTGGCATGGTATCTCTCACAGAACATTTGCATGGTATCTCTCACAGAACACTGGCATGGTATCTCTCAAGGAACATTGGCATGGTATCTCTCACAAAAGTCTGCTTATACAGTGACCTTTACATAAGGACATAAAACAGAGCTTAAAAGGAGGATTCTGTCTTTGTTGGCATCCATTTTCTGTTCTGTCTGTGTGCAGGCAGCTGAACCCTCTGTGTCCTGGTTTGGCACATTACTGCCATGGCCATATTTAGATTAAATTGTTAGTTGGTCTTTAACCCCTTCGGCGCTGATGACGAGCTCAGCTCGTCATCAGTTGCGCCGCTTGCACGCTGATGACGAGCTGAGCTCGTCATGTAACGCGGCTTTTTGAAAAAAGCCGCATAAGGCGAAAATCGCCGCAGCGCGCATGCGGTTAAAAGGGACCTTTGGGAAAGGGGTTCCTGACAGAGGACGGTAGCACACAGGCTGACCAGAAAAGGATACGGGCTGGTGGTATTGGTTTGCGTGCATGTGTCACATAGGGGCTTGCACCGCCCTTGCCGACTCCCTCTACCTGGTCGGTGGCATACTAGAGTGTATGCCGCTGTAACTTCAGTGGTAGTGTTATGTCACTCATATGCACATGTGTGTACAAATACATGTGTAAGCTCATGCTTACGTACAATACGTACATTTACCCTGGGACACAGCAGGTGACCCATGTCTGCACGTGCTTGCGGTTTCCCACCTCCTCGGTCACGCCTCCTATTAAATCATGATTGACAGCTCACAGTAGCAGGGACATCTTAAGGATTTTGGGGGCCCTGCCCAAACGTATTTTGGGGGCCCTGTCGCTGTGAACTTATGATCTGATTTTAGCTCTTTCATGCACTCTTTGGCCTGCTCACTGACAGTGCACAGGCACACTCCTCCACATTTTAAATGTGCTTACGTCTAATATTCAGATGTGCAATATTGCTGCAAATATTCTCTGTGACACACTCATATTTCTCATATGTGAGATCCTGTTTTTATCTAAAATAAACTTTATGGATGTTGCATTAAACACAAACCCAACATTTATCTGCAAAATGTTTGTGATAGACTCTCACACATCACCCACTTCAAAAATAAATTAAAGGAAAATATTATTTAAAACAAACTGTTTAATAATTATTTACGGTCACAAGGGCAGGACTCTGCAGAACAGAGCTGACTCGATCAGGGGGCCCCTGAAATGCAGGGGCCCAGCCTACTTCGCCCATTCCTTAAAACGTCCCTGCACAGTAGTATCATCCAGGTCCACTCGCCTCAATGCAGTTGAAATTTGGGCTCAGATTGGAGGCAGTTCTTCCTTCTTAATCCCAGCTTCTGTTCGGGTACTAGGTCTCTGCAGCAACATGCCCCAGCTCCATTATACTGCATCCTATATTTCTTAAAGCATGCCCTACTACAGCTGCACCAGAAGCGGAGCTCTGGAAATGGAACGTTCATGAGATTACAGGCCTTGCAACGTGATGTCTCGAGCTGAGGCCCAGTGCACGTGCAGAGAGGGGGGAGCCTCCTCCACCACAGCTGAGAGAAAAATAACGTCCACCGTTGGGACGGTCGGACAGCACTGGGTCTTCTTTCAGTTTCACGGCTGGATCCTTTTTCGTGTGAAATGGATGTATCGTCAATAAATCGCCTTTTGGACCGTGCCTTGTTCGCCCCCCCCCCTTAACATGAAAAACGTGGAATCGCCGAAAGTGGTGATGCAAGCTGACCTGCTGGAAATCTCCATTATGACGTGTCCTCGGTATGAAAGGCTGGTATCCAGGGACCTGCTGCACTGCACACTGGGACACCAGACCGACAGGACCCCTCTGTGTGACTGGAGCTGGGGCCTCTGAGAAGTCGGAAGATACAGGGGCCGAGCAGGCTCAAAAACGGTTGCGGCAGTGGGTGGGGGCAGGAGAACAAGGTGAGTAAATGAACCAAATGAAAACTGAACTAAAAACCAAACTGAACACGAAAGTAAACTGAACTGAAAACCAAACCGTAAACGAAGTTGAAACGGACTTGAAATCCCCATTTTCCTTTATTTCTTCAGCCATATTCTTTCAACTCGCAGGCCTTTCTACCCAATCCTTAATTTCTCGACCTAATATTTTCGAAATTGCATGCCCTTCCTTTCTCTCCCGTCCTCTTATTCCCCCTTCAATCTCCAGCCCCACTCCTTTTCTGTTCTCCTCTTTCAGTCCCTTCTCTTCCCTCTTAACCCCACATATTCATTTAATTCTCAACCAAGCCTTTCTCCCATTTCTTTCTTTTACCCTCTCCCTTTGTTAATGTTTATTTCATGGCATTCACTTTCCACACCTTTCCATTCTCCTTCCCCCTTCCACTTCCCTTCGCTCCCACCTCCATTCCTCACCTCTCCCCTCCCCCGTCATCCCTTCCACTGCCCCCTCCCATACCTTCCTTCCCTTCCACTTTCTCTCCCCTCATCTCCCCTCTTCCACTTCCCTCCCCTCTTCCCTCCGCCTCCCATGCCCTTCTCTCTACTCTTATCCTCTTTACTTCCCTGTTCCCTTCTACTTCCCTCCCACCCCTCCTCTCCCCACTCCTGTCCCATCTTCCCTCCCCTCCACACTCCAATCCCCTTCCCCCTTGCCCTCCCGTCCCTTTCCACTAACTACCTCTGCTCTCCCTTCTTCCCTTACACCTCTCCCTTACTCTTTCCCATCACCTCATCTTCTCTCTCATTCCTTCTACTTCACCCACTCTTCCACATCACACCCCTCCTCTCCCCTCCTCCCTCTCATCCTCACCTATCCCCTCTTCTCTTTCCTCCCTCATCCCCTCCTCTGACCCTCTCCCCTCCCACTATCCTCCCTTCCCCTTCTCATCCTTCCCCTTTCTACTTCCCTTTAATCTTCCCCTCCCATCCCCTCGTTTTCCCTTCTCCCATCTCACTTCCCACCCCACCCCATCCCCTCCTCTCGACTCCCTTCTACCTACCCTTCCCGTCCCGTCCCCTCCCCTCCCATACTCTACACTCCCCTCTTCTTGTGCACTTTGCTCCCATTCCCTTCTCTCCAATCTCCTTCCACTTCTACCTCCCTCCTCCTACCATCTCGCTTTGTTTCACTTCGCAAATCCCTCCCATCCCCTCTCCCTCCACTTCCCTCCTTTCTCTCCTTCCACTCCACTCCCCGTCCACGTACCTTCTACACCCACCCTCTCATCCCCTCACCTCTCCTCCCCCTTCCATTCTACTTTGCTCTTATCCCTCCACCCATCTACTTCTGTCCCTTCCCATCCCCGTACCCTACTCTCTACCCTTCCACTTCCCTACCCTCTCAATCCTTCCACTTCCCTTCCAACTCCCACTCCCACCTCCTCCCTTCTCCTACTCTCTACCCTCCCCCTTCCCTTCCATCCCTTACCACTCCTCTTCCTTCCTTTTCCTCTCCTCCTATTCCCTCCCTTCCCTCCTCTTCATTCCCATTCCACTTCTCTCCCCTCCATCATTCCCATGCCACCCTTTCCACTTCCCTCATCCCAGCCCCTTCTCTTTCCTTCGACTTCCGTCCCACCCCTTCATCTTCACTTCCCTCCACCCTTCCACCCCTCCACGTTTTCCTCCCACTCCCCTCCTATTCTACTTCCCCTCTCATCACTTCCAGCCCCCTCCTCCCCTTTTTTCTTCCATGTCCCTCATCTCCACTCTGCACTTCCCTTTCATCCCCTCATCTCTACTCCCCTATTCCCTCCAGACACTTCCCTCTAACCCCCCTTCCATTTCCTCCACTCTTTCCTTCCACTCCCCTCCAACTCCACTCCCTGTCCACTCCTATTCTACCTCTACCCTCCCATCCCCTCCCCTGTTCCAACCCCCTCCCCTCTTCCATCCTCTTGTCTACCCTGCCCATTCTCTTCTATTTCCCTCCTGTCCATCCCCACACCCATCCCCTCCTCTCCCCTCCACTCTCACCTCCCATGCCCTCCTCTTTTCCCTTCCACTTGCCTCCCTTCTGTCTACCCCATCCCTTCCTCTTCCTTTCCAACTCCCACCCCCATCCACACCTCTCTCCTACCCTCTTCCCTCCAACACCCTTCTATCCCCTCCCTTCCCACTCCTCTCCCTTACCTTCTTTCCTCTCATCCTATTCCCTCCTCTCCCCAGTCCCCTTCCATTTGCCTCCCCTCCACCATTCCCATTCCCTCTCCATCTCTCTCTCCTCTCTCTTACATTTCTCTCCCCTCATTCACTCATCTACACTTCCCTCTTCCCTTCCACTTCCCTTCTCCCTCTCCACCCCTCCCTTCCCAGTTCAGTTCAAACGTCTTTATTTCGATAAATTTCATCATAAAAGACACATAAAAACACTTTCATCATCTATTTACAGCATTTACCATATGGAAAAATAATTACAATATTTAAAAAAAAATTTCATTAGCCCTAAGTACCCGAACTCTTCTCCTAGCATTGCAAAATCACACAATTTCAGTGAGATACTAAGCTGTTAATTGATTAATATACATAAAACAGAATTAAATTTACATATAAAGATGTCCCAAGAAATACATTAAAATACAATAATCTTAAAACATCAATTATTTAACAAACAAGTAGCAGATAGGTGCCTTGCTCTAATAACCCAGGTCCAGCCCAAAAATTTAGCAACAGCTATGACCACCGGGGCTGATGTTATTGTCCTCAGCAGCCATAGGGCCTCCTGTCCCACCCGTGTTCTCAAATTTTTACAGATTGGTTTTAACCATTTTCTCCGGGGGGCTAGGTAGGCGGGGCATACAAAAAAGACATGGTCAATGGACTCTATCTGATCACTGCACCACGGACAGGTAGCCGTAGTCAGTCCAGCCCATTTCTTTGTAAACGATCTTAATGGTAACGTGCCAACCCTGAACTGGTGGTACCATTTCCTGTCGATACTCTTGGTGATAACATCCCAATAGATTTCAAGCGAGGGGTCGAGCTTGTGGTTCAGGAACCTTCCAGTCAGGGATACTAAATCAGACTGCACAATAAGCTGATTCCTTTGGGCAGCCCAGTAAAGATTTTTAAATGCCTTTTTGGACGGAAATGCATTGCTGCTGGGGTTTGACCACAATTGACGTAAGCCCATATTCTTTAATAGAGTTTTAACAGTCTTAAACCATGGGAGACTACCAGAACCTACAATGGATCTAACATCTTGAATTTCCTTTGCAAAGGATGCAAGTTCCGGGGTTGACCAAATTCTCCTTCACAGGGCAATAGTCCTAAAGCGTGCAGCTTCGTTGATTGGTTGACATCCTAAGTCCAGTAACAAAGGTTTCATAGGAGTGGACTGGGGCAAAGCAACCAATGTGCGCAAAAATTTATTTTGCACTCTAACTAGGGAGGACAAATCCGAGTAACCCCAAAGGTCCGCACCATACAATATCGCTGAGGTTATTTTAGCATTGTATATTTTGAGTGCAGGGCAAATTCTTTTTGTTATTGAGGATCTCTGTTCCTTAATAAGACACCCAGTTAGATGGGCAAACTTCAGAGAGAGTGCTTCAATCTGAGTTTTCCATCTAGCCCTATTGTCAAGGACAACCCCCAAGTAAGTCATTGTTTCAACCTGTTCTAACCTGGTTCCATTCAGACTGACAAAACCCGCCAGCGGCCTATTTTTCTTTAGCACCTTAAACTTGGTTTTGTTCACATTAACCTGTAAATCATTAATGTTACAGAATTCCTCAAATTTATTCAGTGCAATTTGAAGCCCTTTTTGGGTTTTGGAGAGGATAAGGGTGTTGTCCGCAAAAATAAGGAGTGGGAACTTCCTACCACCCAAGGCAGGAGCGTCTGTTGGTGTGTCCGCAAAAAACTCCACGACTCTGTTTATAAATAATAAAAACAAGGTTGGAGCTAGTACACACCCCTGGCGAACGCCACGAGTTACCTGGAATCTCTGTGTAACCTGCCCCTGCCTCCCCCATCTAACTTGTGCAAAATTTGCCTCGTGCAATCTTATAACCAAATCCAAAAGGTCACTAGGCATACCCATAGTTCTCAGAGCTTCCCATAACTTAGCTCTGGGGACAAGGTCGAATGCAGATTTTAGGTCTACAAACGCAGCGTAGATCGTTCCTCCACCCAGGGACACCACCTTCCAATAGATAAGGATAAATCTGAACACCTGGTCGATCGTACTGACACAAGATCTAAAACCGGCCTGCATGGGAGATAAGATGTTCTCATTTTCCATCCAGACCTGGATTTTAGACAACACCATCCTAGATATAATATTTTGGATTGCGTCTATCAGACTAATTGGACGGTAGTTCTCGGGGGCCGAGCGGTCCCCCTTTTTAAATATGGGAAGGATTTCTGCTCCCAACCAAGAGTCGGGAATCGGAGCCCCATTCAAAATTGCATTTGCAAGTATAGTAATGTACGGGACCCACAACCCGGGAGCGTGTTTAAATAGGTCTGCCGGAATGCAGTCCATACCTGGAGCCTTACCGGCCTTTGTAAGACCCAATGCAATCTCAACATCTTTGGAGTCAAATGTTACGGAGGAGCACCGCAACCTTGGCAGTGGGGCATTTGAATCCAAAACCCCAGTAACCACCATATCAGGACCCTTGAACTGGGATTCGAAGTGTTCTACCCAATCCTCTTCGGCAACATGATTTGAGGGGGTTTGTAATTCAAGACACTTCCCCCACTTTACAATCTGCCAAAACTTGGTCTGATTAGTTAACAAACTTGCCTCATACAACTCCAACCAGTGGAGATCTTCCCATTCCCTTTTTGCCTCTCTCTGAATCCTTTTGTACTCAAGCCTAGCCTTCCTAATATCTGCGCTTACACGGGATTTTAGTGCAGTAATCAGGGCACTATGAGCCTGCCGGCACTGTTTATTGTACCATTTGTGTCCCGGTTTCACGGTCGTGGCATCCACAGGCTTGGTGTTTTTTGAGAAAAGACCTTTCAGAGAACTAAAAAGGCGTTCATGTAATGCACTAATAAGCACCAAATTGTCCCATGGAACAACTAGTGCCTGCCAGACATTCAGAGTATTTGTAACTATGAGGGAGATCTTATCCAAGACTACAGGATCTTCCACTATCCTGGACCATCTAACCCTCCGCCTATCATTTGTTAAAATGGCCTCTGCTGTGGCAAACTCAGTGGCACCGGTATGTACTGGACTATTTTCCTGCTTCAGACTGAGAACCAAGGGGTTGTGGTCACTCTCCGGACGAGCAAGAACAGACATATCCACCAATGATGACCAGCAATCTACTTTAAGGAGGATATAGTCGATTCTGCTAGTTCTCACCCTATTATCGAAAGTGGGCGTACCGATTTTGTCTGAGGGTGATCGGCCATTGACTGCTCTCAACCCCCATTCGAGGCAAAATCCTAACCAATGTAGTGCCGCCTCAGTCCCAATTATAATAGGTTTAAGTTCGAGGGGTGGGATATTCCGAAGCTTATCTTCTTCCAAAGCAAGGTCCTCCACGCCCCCCACATGGGGCTCAAAAGTACAATTGAGATCCCCAGCTATGATTACGAACTTGTTCCTCCCTATCGCACTAAGTATAGAATCAAGCTCTTTTAGAATTCACACCGGACTCCGTCCTCCAGGTAACCCACGGGCATAAACATTAACAATGTAAATTTCTTGGTGGTTCAGTCTGGTGAGCTTTATTCCGACAATATCAGGGTTATACACAGTCACCTCGATGGGCCTATACTTGACTGGCTGCCTTACCCATATAGTTAGACCTCCTGAGGCTCTACCCTTGCTGGCCCTTATAGCAGGTTAAAAAAAAATTAAATAACCTAAGCGATATATTGGATCTATGGCCCAGGTCTCTTGGAATAGTAGAATATCTTGAGTGTCCACAAATTCAGCCCACTCTCCAATTGCTACCCTACTTTTCAGCCCTGCAATGTTCCACGAAACTATTTGGAGGGGAACTTCCTGGCGAGCCAACTGGGGTGGAGCTATATTTAAAACTGGGGAGCTCTCTACCACCAGTGAGAGTTCTTCACCCAACAACTCTACAGTGCTACCACCCACAGGGACATTAACCTCCTGTATACCCAACTCAACATGGGGGCTATCGGGTTGCCTAAGCTGGACATTTCTACCGGATGTATTGGGGAGTCAATCCACACCCTCCAAATCAGTAAGAGGATCGAACCTATTATACACAGGAAAAGGAGGATAATGATAATGCGTCACCCGGTTGGAGGGAATTGCTCCGTAAGGACCTCCTCGGCGATGATTTGGATATAGAATATGTGGGCCAAGTTTTGTCCAAGAATAAAAATAATCAAGGCCCAATGATTGAATATCGCCTTCTCTACCGAACCTGGGCGCTCTTCTGATGTGGTCTACCACCCAAGGGTCCCTAAAATTCACGACAATACAATCCCCCTCCAAATCCTTGGGGTTGGGACCCACCCAGTTAACCCTTCTAACTCCTAGAATCTCTGTTTGTGAAGCAGGGGGAAGAGTTCTATTTCTGTTTAACCAATAAACTACCTTATTTTCCAGCTCCCCATGGGACTCCGCTTTTCCCCCCCCTAATGCTCGTACTCCCACCAATATGATCGTATATGGTGCGGACTCTGGGGGAAGATTTATACAAGGGAGGCATTCTTTGCGAACCTCCTTCGCCTGCGTGGATAGCCCATTGGACTTTATACCTAATTTCGGTGCACTCGATGCAAGCTGCAATCTAAGCACCGTTACCTTCACCCCCCCAGACCCGATTGGGTCAGAAACATCTTTACCAACTGGCTGTTTCTTCTAACATAATCGTTCCGGCTGTTTGTTAGACTTAACGCTAGAAACCTGTGGAGCCACCCCGGAATTATTACCAATTCCCAAACTCTTGTTAATAATATCTGGGACCTTGGTGCTAGACATATTTCTTGCTAGATCAGCCAGTGTATGTGAATTTTCTGTAACCTGTTTCTCAATCTGGTCTAGTTTAGAGTTAATCATTCTAGTTCTCTCTAGAAGTGGTAGCATCAAGGATTTCATCAGGATTTCAATTTTTCCCAGAAGACCTCCATCTTCAAATACACCTAGAGGGGAATGGTGAATGGCGTCTGATAGAGCCCTAAATGGGCTATGGGACTGAACAGCAACTGGTGATGGTACCGAACTGCTAGATTGTTTTTGTATTTTGGCCCGACCACCCTTCAATGGGCCACCCCCTCTTTTCTTGATATTGGGCTTATTCTTGACTAGTGACCCCAAATTCTGGCTTATCACAGGTGAGCTAGGGGGTGGGAGGGAGTTATGTACTCCTGAATTAATACTACTAGGGACCGGGCTGGAAGTAGAAACATTAATTATAATAGGAGAACTGCCCACATCCTCAACAATGGCTACAGGTTGGGGGCTAGTAGCACAAACAGGTTGAGTTAAAGGTATCAATGTAGGGGAGACCACGGTCCCAATACGTCCTAAAGACGAACGTTTCCCCGTTAATAAATCTAGGGACTAGCGCTTCTCAGCAAAGGCGATCTCCTTTTCAATGATTGGAGTAGCCCTAGTAAAAAATTGATCCAAGGTACCGGTAACCACCCCTTCTGAAGAGGAGAGAGTAACATGACGATCCTTCCCAGACCTTAAAGACATAGTAGCTAGAACCTTTGCTCTTTCACACAGATATAATACAAGCAAAATCGCGTTACATACTTGGCTACAATGGAAATATACCGAGGTTCAATAACAGGATACAGGGAGTAAGAAGGGGGGCCCGGCCCAACCTTGAACGTCCTCGGAAGGCCTCAGACGGCCCGCCCTTTGCCCGGGCTTAGCCCGGCGCCCGCGCGTCCCGCGTGCGCGTGTAATGGGAGCCCTAAATAAGAGGCGAGGCGGGAAGAGGACCCAGGTGCGACCGGTGTCAGGGGCGCTGGGCAACCTGGTCCTCGCCGTCCTGGAGTTTCGCCACAAACAAGCCCCAGATCGAAGTTGTCCCTGGTAAAGCAGGCGGTCAGCAGGCAATGTCCCACAAGTGTCTGTAGCCTCGAGCGGCTCCCGCGAAGCTTTCCTCCCATCCCCTCATTTCCCCTCTTACCTTCCACTACCCTCTCCTTCCCTCCTCTCTTTCCTTCCACTTCCTTTCCACTTCTAATCTCTCAGCACTTCCCCTCCTCTCCCCTCTTTACTTCTACTTCCCTCCACCCTTCCCACCCCAATCCCTTCCATCTCCCCCTCCAGTTCCACTTCTCCTCTACCCTTCCATGCACCCCTCCTCTACCCTTCCATGTCCCTCCCTTTCTTTCCTCTTCAATCCCCCATCTTTCCCCTCCCCTCTATCCATCCCCTCCCACCCATTTTCTCTTCCATCCCCATTTCTCTTTCACTTACCTGCACTCCCACGCCCTCGTCGATCCTTCAGCTTCTTTCCCATCCCTTCATCTCCCCCTCTTACCTTCCACTTCCCTCTCCCTTCCATGTCCTCTACTCTTTCTTCAACTTCCCTCCCTGTTGTCTTCCCTCCCACCTCTACCCTCCCATCCCCTTCTCTCACCTCTTCCAACCCACTCCCCTCTTCCATCCCCTCCTCTGCCTTCCCCCTTCCCTTGTATTTCCCTCCCTTCCTCCCAATCCCACCCCCTCCTACCTCCCATGCCCTCCTCATTTCCCTTTCACTTCCCTGACTTCTGTCTACCCCATCCCTTCCGCTTCCTTTTCAACTCCCACTCCCATTCACACCTCCCTCCCATCCTCTTCCCTCCCCTCCCAATCCTATCCCTCCCTTCCCACACCTCTCCCTTTATCCTCTTTCCTCTCTTCCCATTCCCTCCTCTCCCATCCCCTTCCATTTGCCTCCTCTCCACCATTCCCATTCCCATTCCCTCTCCATCTCCCTCTCCTCTCCTCTCCCCTTCTTCTCCTTTCTATCCCCTCATCCACTCATCTGCACTACCCTCTTCCTTTCCACTTTCCTCCTTCTCCCTCTCCACCCCTCCCTTCCACTTTCATCCCATTCCATCTCCCCCCTCTTACCTTCCACATCCTTCCCCTTTTCATCCCTCCTCTTTCCTTCCACTTCCCTCATCTTCCACTTCTAATCTCTCAGCATTTCCCCTCCTCTCCCCTCTTTACTTCTACTTCCCTCCTTCCTTCCCACCCCAATCCCTTCCACCTCCCACCCAGTTCCACCACTCTTCTACCCTTCCATGTCCCCTCCTCTACCCTTCCATGTCCCTCCCTCCCTTTCCTCTTCAATCCCCCTTATTTCCCCTCCCCTCTATCCCCTCTCCCACCCCTTTTCTCTTCCATACTCATTTCTCTTCCACTTACCTGCACTTCCATCCCCTCCTCTATCCTTCTGCTTCCTTCCCATCCCTTCATCTCCCCTCTTACATTCCACTTCCACTTCCTTCCCCCTTCTATTTCCTCTACTCTTTCCTTCCACTCTCCTCCCTGTCCACTACCCTTCTGCCTCTACCCTACCATCCCCTCCTCTCACCTCTTCCATCCCCTTCTCTACCCTCCCCTTTTATTTCCCTCCCTCGCATCCCCACACCCATCCAATCCCATTCCCTCCTCTCCCCTCCACTTGTACCTCCTATGCCCTCCTCTTTTCCTTTCCACTTCCCTCACTTCTGTCTACCCCATCCCTTCCACTTCCTTTCCATCTCCCACTCCCATCCACACTTCTCTCCTACCGTCTTCCCTCCCGCCCCCTCCTATCCCCTCCCTTCACACGCCTCTCCCTTACCCTCTTAGCTCTCCTCCCATTCCCTCCTCTCCCGGTCCGCTTCATTTGTCTCCCCTCCACCATTCCCATTCCCTCTCATCTCTCCTCTCTTTTCCCTCCCCTCATCCACTCATCTAGACTTCCCTCTTCCCTTCCACTTCCCACCTCCACCCCTCCCTTCCACTTCCCCCATCCCCTTATCTCCCCTCTTATCTTCCACTTCCCTCCCCTTTCCACCCCTCCTCTCTTTCCTTCCAATTCCCCCATCTTCCACTTCCTTTCCACTTTTCCTCCCCTCCTCACCCTTCTTTTCTTCTACTTCCCTCCACTCCCTCTATCCTTCCTACCCTAATCCCTTCCACCCCTCCAGTTCCACCTCTCCTCTACCCTTCCACGCCCCTCCCTTCCTCTACCCTTCCATGGCCCTCCCCTCCTCTACCCCTCCACGCCCCTCCCTTTATTTCCTCTTCAATCCCCTTTCTTTCCCCTCTATCCTCCCCTCCATCCCTTTCTCTTCCATCCCCATTTCTTTCCCAATTACCTGCACCCCCATCCCCTCCTCTATCCTTCAGCTTCCTTCCCACCCCTTCATCTCCCCCTCTTACCTACCACTTCCTCCCTGTTAGAAATGGGATCCCTGGCTGGCCAGGGCTTGCGCCAAAGTCAGTCAGAGACCACCACTTCCACGTCAGGGCAAGGGAGTTACACACCAAGATAACCCCTGCTCACCCCTTGGTAACATGACTCGAGCAGTAAGGCTAAACTCGGAGGAAATGTGAGTTAAGCGTTTGCGCGTGCACCCAGCAACAACACCCAAGGCCCACCACAAAGGAAACTCCACACAAGGTTATGTATAAAAATAGCCTTTGTATTACCAAAACACATTAGATAAAAACACATACATTACAATGTGCCAACAGGCACGAGCAGAATTTACAGGGGATATGTACAAGACAGGGCCACCTGGACCACTGTCAGGAATATGCACTTTTAGACTTAGTACTTGTAGGAATAGTAATTAGCACATAGAACACTTGTAGAACCAAATAGAAAATGTAGCACAAAATATAACATAAAGCACACAACCAGTAAACACTGGTAAAGGTTAAGTACCACCTACGCAACCCTAACCACCTTAGGAAAATATCACGCAGGGAACCAGGACCTCACTAGCACCGCCTGTACTAGCAAGAACAACCACCTAAGTATCACAATACATGTAGGGGTATAGGCAGATTACACATGATGCATCATAACACATTCAGAGGTGTAGGGAAGGAAAACACATGATGCATAACATACATTCAGCGGTGTAAGAACAAGGCACATGACGCATCAAACACATTCAGAGGGTGAACAACCTTTACAACGCAACTTTTACCACGCAGTGCCTTTACGACGCACCTTTTACAACGCAAACCATTACAACGCATTGCGCTGGGGGGACGCTCTAGGATAGGGAATAGGTTTAATGTACTATTCAACACCTTCCCTACTATCCACGGGGACTGGAGTTGGAATAGTAAATTAAACAATTCACTATCCAGCGCCCAAAAGCACTATGCGTTGTAAAGGCATGCGTTGTAAAAACAGCGTTGTAAAGGCATGCGATGTAAAAGCATGCGTTGTAATGTCATACATCCCATTCAGAGGTGCAGGAGAACACAATTGCGCAGAAATCACCGTAGTCACTACCTGTGACTGTCCCAAATGTCAGGAGCCTAAACGGAGCAGCTGCCCACTATGTGCTGGGCAGCTGTAGCAATAATGATGGGGCCAACGTTGGAGCCTCGCAGGCTCTGACCAAATGGTTGCCCTTGAGCCTCTCTGGGCTCTAAATAAAAGTGATGCCCCTGGAGCCCTCGTGGCTCTACACAAGTGGGGGGGGGGGGGTAAGGTGGGAGCGGCCCGCTGCCTTCCGGGGCCGCTCTACCACTGCAGCAGAAAATGCCCTTGAGCCTCTCTGGGCTCCCAACAATAATGCGCCTGAGCCCCTCTGGGCTCGTAGTACCACTTTGCCCCCTGAGCCCTTCAGGCTCGAACACAAAATGCGGCACTCCCGAGCCTCTCTGGGCTCATAACAACTGGTTCCCTCGTTGGAGCCTCGGGGCTCTGGGACCCAGATGCCGGGAAATAGTAGGAGTCCCCCCCTTGGGGACTCGGAAAAAGAATGCCCCCTTACGCTGGAGGGGAGGGGCGGGCACCGTCAATGTGCCCCGACGCCCTCCTCCCCAATACTGCACACCGGGCCCCACTCACCGGGTGTCCTTGCAGCGGCGGCTTCCCTGTTGCTTGCGGGCAGTCTCGCTGGGGCCGCGGGCGGGGCTCCTCTTCCTCGGGGCCTCGCTGGCGGCCGGTGGTCCCGGCTCCTCCGGCTTCTCCTGCCAGAGGGCAGGCTTCGCTCTCCTTCCGGTTCGCTTGTGGGCCGGTCCACGTCACACCACAGTTTGCCTGGCTTCCGGGGTCGCGGCTGCGGCCAATAGCAGAGCGGCCCTGGGGTGGAGAGGCGGGACAGCGCCTCAAAAAGGATCGGGCCGGCGGCGGTGATACAGGGCTGAAGAGGGGTGGGCTCCCTCGAAATAGATAATAAAACGGGGTGGCACCCGTTATTAATTAATAAAACAAAACAGCCACAAATGGCGGCAGATAACCAGGGTGGGCACCTGCTCTGAAACAGTGCGAACGCGCTCCCAAGCGCTATAAGGAACATAAATAAAGCGCTCCCAAGCGCTAAAGGCAATCAACAGCGATCCCAGGCACTTAGAGGAAAATAAAGCACTCCCAGGCGCTAGGGGTGAAAGTAAAGCTCCAGAAAAGTTCTTTTAGGCAGGCAGGGGGGCAAGGCTGGGCCCAGAGCCAGCTCACTGGGCCTCCAGGCAGGGAGGCAGTCCAAGTGGCGGTCCTCCTGGCGCCCAGCAGCAGCAGCAGCCCCCCTGAGATAGGATCCTGGAAGAGAACAAATTGCATGGGGACACAGCCCCTTTTTATACATTAAAATCCTTTGTCTTAGGGTGCAGGGTGGGTGAAAAACCAGTCGCAGCTGGTTTGTGAGCACTCTTGATGTGCTCAGCCCCTCACTCTATTCACTGGCAGGGCTAGGAACATTAGACGCACCACAGGGGGCGGAGCCAGCATTGTGTGGGGAAAGCCCAGCCCTATTCAGGTCCCAGGTGCACTACTCCCTCACATCACACATGCTAATCTCGCCACTCACCACCGGGCAGACCCATCATGACTCATGGAGCCTGGCACCCCAGCCAGCTCCAGCCAATCACACACCAGCACTTTCACTGCACAGACAGGCACACTTCTAGAAGTGGCACTTCCATATTAGACACACACATGCTGCACGCATCATTGCGCAGCATTCAATCACACGAGTCCGCACATACCAGACTCGAGCCTGCACACCCCACGCATCAGGAACTACCAGGGACACATACATTCCCCATGCATTCCTATTGGAGGGCAGGCCTATCTCACCACATGCACTCACAGTGCGCACGCACTTTCCACTGGGACACAGTGAAAGTGCGCAGAAACCAAAAAATCACCATCACCAGGTCACCACTAAAAGCAAAAAGTTTAGGGGTGAACCTGCCAGAAGGGCCAAGTCCAACACAACCCCCTTCCAGCCAAAACGCAGGGAAGACCAATCACCACCGTGATGGACTTCCCTGCTTGGGGCGATAGAACATGGACGCGGGCCCGCAACTGCAGGGAAACCCTCCTGTTCTACGCTGCGGTGAACCCATGGGATTCCTTCCAAAACCACTGTCTGGAACAACTGGGCTACCCCACTGGTACTCCCAAGCTGTCCGCGGCCAGGACCAGGCCCTGGGCCACCCAGGTGCCACTGGTCCTTGCCTATTCGCAGAGCGGAGGGTAGTAACCCCTGGCACATAGTAGCCATTCTCCACTCTTCCTGTCTGCAAGACAGGACTAGACTGCCACTGGTTCTCCAGCCTAGGGTCTACACCCTTAGGCGGACCAGGAGTCTCAGGGAAGGCTCTCCTCCCCCTACCTCTTCGTCAAGGGTTCCTCCACCTCCGACGAGGGGTACACCTAGAATGCCATTCCAACCCAGGGTTTAACCCCTCAGTTTGCACCGGGGTCAGAGGTGGGCTCTCCCACCCTCTGCACCCCCTTCCAGAGTCCTGCTCCCTACCAACTGGGGCGGTACCTCTGGAAGAAGAACCGGTCAGGACACTGATTACAGTCGTCCTTACCTCCAGGTCAGGCGGATCCTGAACCTGGCCTTCCAACCTCTGTTCTAGAACCTTTGGAGGAATAACTGCCTGGCACTCCAGGACTTCTGGGGATTCACACGCCATCCCCCTGAGGCTCACACAAGACTCATGTGTCGTGTGACTGTCTGTCTGGCGCAGATCTCCCGTCCCCTGTCCATCTGACAGTGCGCGAAGATCCCCCAGAACAGAAGTGGTGTCACCCTGGTCACTACACGGGAACCTAGCCCAACTGGGTGGTCCCTGACCCACTGGTTCTTCCACTGGGGAACTCATCCCCCAATCACTCCTCACTTCGGACTACTGTGCCCTCCCAACTGGAGAAGCACTGCCGACACTGGAACCCCTGGAGCTCTAGTTACAGATTGTTAGAATTGGGGGTCTCTGGTTGGCGCAAGTATTCACTTGTGACAAACAGGGACCCTCTCCTCTATGTCAGGGCGAAGGATTACCCTCTAAAAATAACCCCTGCTTACCCTCTAGGTAGTGTGGCGCAAGCAGTCAAGGCTAATCTCCAGAGTACATGTAGTCAAACATTTCCAGTATCACACACAATAACCACCAACCCACCACACAATGACACCAAACTGTATTTCTGTGAAAATATATCTCCTTTATATATATATACTTTAAACAGGCTTGTAAATACAGTCTTTGTAATAAAAAACGATTCCAGTTACTCTCAGCAAATGCCACAGTTCTATTGGGGTTCCTTTAGTACTTATTAGGGGTGAAAAGGCTCTCTAGGATGGTTTGAAAGTATTGCAGGCACTATCACTGTCCAGAAGGGGTTAACCTGGTCCTCACCAGGCTCCTCCGGGTTGTAGACAATGCCCCCAGCGTTGGTGCACAGTTTGCGGCTGCCTGTGTGCTTCCTAGCGCCTTCGTACGCGTCGTACGAGTCACCGTCAGCTCGGCCTGCCAAAGCTCACGCGCCTTGCGTGAGACGCGTACGGCCCGGCCGGTTCTATCCAAGAGGTACGAGTCGTACTGCTGGTGTGCGACTCGTATGGCGATTGCAAGCGCAAGCTGGGGAGCGCACCAGGGCTCACAAGATGCAGAGAGCGGTGCGAGCCTTGCTGTGGATGCGACTCGTACCGCGGCTGTCACCACAAGCTGCGGGGCGCACCAGGGGCTTCTTCCGGGCAAAGGGCGGTGCGAGCCTCGCTCTGATGCGACTCGTACCGCTCACGGACACAGTACCTTCAAGTTGCTGGAGAGGGGGGGTCCGGGGCGGACAATGCCGGGGTCGACTCAGGATCCCACGTCGCGGTGTCGTCCTCTGCAGATGCGAGCTACGGCTCGGGAGGGCGGCATTGTCGGTGCGGGCCGGGTCTTTCCGGCGAGGTGCTCTGGTCCTGGAAAGAGGGGGCGGGGGCCCCGGGCAGCAGTGTGAGGCGCGCACAAAGGCCTCTGTGAGTACAGCGCGTACTCCTTCTATCCCCACGCCGCTGCTGCTCACAAACGGCGGCGGCTGGGGCTTCAGGGCAGCTTCTACTTTGGAGCAGGCAGGCACAAGGCGAGGTCCTTTCTTGCGGTGCAGACCGCAGTTAGGCAGGCGACAGGCACGGTGCTTGGGCCAGCGAGGCTGGTCTTTGGGATGTCTGCTGGGGCCTGCCATATAGCAGTTGCATTGCTGGGCGGGACGGGGGATGCCCAGGGCCTCTCAGAGGGCACAGCGATTTCCTCACGGCGCACTCAGCTATTCCTTAGTAGAGTTACAGGGCAGATGCAAGGCTCACAGCAGCTTCTCTTTCCAGGGGGGGTAGCGCCCACTGTTCCTGGGGCGCAGTTCATGGGGCAAGTTCACCAGCAAGTCCTTGGAGATTGTCAAATGCACAAGTAGATTTAAAAAGTCTCTCAGTCTTTTTCTCCTGCTCTCCTTGCAGCAAGGCACCCACCACAGGCCAGTCTCTCAGGATTAGAGACAGTACTCCTCCATGCAGCTTTCCCAGGTCCTTCTCTTCAGGCAGAGCTTCTTCTTGGCGTCAACAGGATCTGATTTCTTAGGAGCAGGGCTCCTACTTTTATGGGACATTTCTTTTGTTCTTTCAGGCCAGGGGGGCCTTTGCATAGTTAACTTCAGCTCTGAGTACTTTGTTTTGCCATATCAGGTTTCTGCTTTCAGTGTGTGGGGCAGGGCAGCAGACGCTCCGCAGGAGGTGGAGCCAGCATTGTGATGACAAGTACAGCCAGGAGTACTCTGTTGACAGTCTTCCCTCTTCCTGGACCAGGTGCAGGGCAGATCATCAGTCGCTCCCCAGGGGGCGGAGCCAGCATTGTGGTGGCAGAGCACAGCCCTATTCAGAGTCAAGGGGCACTCCCTCCACCCATCCTGGTGTAATCCCCCTATTCACTACCTGTCATCCCTACCCCTGTCACTCACAGAACCCAGACAGCAGATACACATAAGAACAGAGGCGGGCTGAAATGGTTAGGCAAGCAAATGCTAACTTTCTAAAAGTAGCATTTGCAAACACAGGATATTAAAATAAAATTTACTAATAGAAGTATTTTATTATTCTGAGTTCAGGCATACTAAACTTTATTTTCTACCATGTTCCCTGAGCCTGGAGAACCGGGCCTTACGGGCCGAGCGGCGCAGGGCACGCCTAAAATCTCCGGGTTCACCTGCCTTGTCAGACAGAGACACGAGACACTCTGTTAGGCGTAGAAAATCAGGTTTATTAGCTACAGCTAAGCACAGTTGTCCAAGAAGTACAAGGGTAGATTCTTAGGAGACTGCCACTTAATTCCGTGGCGCACAATCTTATATAGTACATATATTTACAATGTCTACTCGCAAAACATACAAAACTGACAAATAGGAAAAGTTTGAAAACAAGCTATCAAGTATCTTGAATACGCCCTTCTTTCAGACCCCATATTCTCTCCTCCCTTCAAGTTAATCAATGCTAGTGCATGTAATTCAATTTGCAGGTGGCAGGACGTATTTGCGCGCTTCAAAGGATAGTTGTGTAATAGGAGAATACAAGGAGAGAATAGCGAAGGCCAGTCAAATAAGATAAAGTAAGAAAGAATGGTGGGACCCAAACAGTCTACTAAGACAAGGATCAATCAGTCTAGACATGGATTAACAAACTCGGCCGGTCCCTGACATCGGTTTCGTAAACAAGGACAGAGGGTTACTCTTTAACAGGAGAGACGCATAGCAGCTGGAAAGGCAAAAACACTGCGTTCGCCTTGCTGCCTGAGTGAGGGCAACACAAAATGGCGACGGTCACAAAATGGCGGCTAAATACGAAGCGAAGTCGAAAACCTCAGGCCCTCCTTTTGCCATTACTCAGGCAAAACACAAAGGACTCAAGTTAGTCTGAGTCAATGTCAATGGTCATGAGGTCATTGAGCTGTTGCTGCAACATCATTTTAATGTTCTCCGTTTGCTGTGACACAGGCTTTGGGACACACAAGGTGGCACAAAGACCACAGATGGCGGGGCCACACTGCGACCAAAGACAGCAAGAGAAAATGATAGCCAAAATCATTCCAAGGAAAGTTAACACTTTCCATCCCCATGTGGACAATAGTCCCCAAAACCATCCCATTACAGACCAATCTCCTGTGTCCTGATGAATAGACTCGGAAATTACGTGTAACTTAGAAATGGCTTGGTATACTGTAGGTGCATTGTCAGGAATGTAAATGCAGCAACTAGACCCAATCAATTTACAGACTCCTCCTCTATCTGCAAGGACAATGTCTAAAGCCATTCGGTTTTGCAAAGTCATAAGACAATCCGCCTGAAGTTCGGCTGTCAGATTACTCAAGGCTCCGGAAGTCACATTTATCGTAGCCTCAACAACACGAACCAGTTGTCTAATGTTTCTGCTATTGGCCATTGGACCCCAAAAAGGAAGAAACCCTTTGAGAAAGTCTCCTCCCTCTTGACCAGCTGTGTCTTTGGAGTCAATAACCCCTCTGCCATATCTCTTTCTGTGATGACCTGAAGGAGCAGTGTATGTTGGGGGAAGAAGAAAAGCCACATAACACGTTCCTGAAAAATAGGTGGGAAGCCATGTATAGGCCCTATCATGACAAACAAAATATGTACCTTGAGATGGTACCAACAGTGAAGAAATCAAGGGTGAATAGATGTATTTATGGGAACAAACACTCTTTTTCTGTTTATTCTTATTATTCTGACCATTTATCTGTAGACATAAGTTACCTTTATGAGGTACGGTCCAAATTGGCAAAGATCTTCTTTGTCTAGCCTTATCAGTGAGGCTGGTAACGTAACGAGTCACATTCCAACCATCATATGCTCGTTTCTCATCAACGGGAATCTTACCAATTTCGGCAATTTTAGCCATAGTCACTATTCCCTTTATCAAAGAACTATGACTAAAATCTGCTCCACCATTATATGGACCACCCAGAGGATGTCAGAGATGATTCTGGTACGCATTAGAAAACATAGCCAAATAAGCCCAAGCGAAACCTTCATATGAAAATGGAAGGACTAAATATGGCATCCCTTTCTCAGCATTATGGGGCATGAGCCCACAAACCCAACAATCAATAGTGTTGACTACCAGTTGATGCTGATGTAACAACTGGATGAATGAATTGTTGAAGTATTCTGTTCTCCTAGTTTGCTCATGATCTGGGAGTGTATAGAACTTATGCGGAGAGGTAGTAGTAGGAAAAGGCAAAGAAATAGAAGTTGGAGCAGGTGCTTGCTGCATAGCGTGGACAATCCAACCCACACAAGCTAATAAAATACATGAACATACTAAAATACACAATGCTACGCCACATCGACTAAACAATAATTTCTTATACTTAAGTTGCATTGCAACCTTCTTATCATTCCCTTCCACTTTATTATCCATTCTCTAAGACATTGCTCACGGTAATCTTCCTGGATCACTTAGTTGTGGTTATTAGCCGTCCTATGACACTGCAAGTCCTGCTGACCTAGGTCACTACTCAGGTCACAGCCTAAGACTCATACCGTGACCCTGCAGCTTGATGGATAGTGGAAAAAGGAAATGTCTTTCAATAAAAAAAGGTATAATCAGAAAAGAAGAAAAAAGAAAAAAAAAATTTAATCGTCTTTTGTCAACCTAGGCCTTAGGTTGTACCGTGTTTTGCCAGGGATCGTCTGGTCTCGAAACAAAGTCTCTGGATTTGTTGTGTTCAATCGCAGATGTGATGGTACAGCTTCTTGCAACACGTCATCATCTTCTCCAGTCCAGGCGTGCACTACTGAAAGGTACAAATCGGGGTACTTTTTCGCTTTCACTGTCAGCTATGCCTTCTCGGACCCATTGGTCATAAGGTAAAGGCAAGGTACCCTCTTACAGTGCACGCCGTGAACCCAATTTTTCTTCCCGACGACCTTTACTGCTGTACGGGTAACAAGAAGCACTTGTCGCGGCGGCCCCCAACGAGGTTCCAGGCTCTTTTCCCTCTGGAAGTTCTTCAAGCACACAAAGTCTCCAGGTTGGATGGAATGACCTGGATCTGAGGAAGCCTCCGGCAAAGCGTTTTGGACCTGTTGATGAATAACACGTAATTTAGTGGTGAGGTCATGCAAGTAATCAACCAACAATGGGTATGGAATATCGGAATACTTTTTAGGTCGAGGTACTCCCCAGACATTGGCCGGGCGCCCAAAAACGACCTCATAAGGACTAAGTCCTAAACGAGAATGTACAGTTGTTCTCGTAGAGAGAAGTGCCAAAGGCAAAGCATCGGGCCAAGCAAGGCCCGTGCTGGCCTGAATCTTTGCTAATTTGAGCTTGAGAGTGCCATTATAGCACTCTACCAAACCCGCTGACTGAGGTTGTTTTGCCGCATGGAATTTCTGCCTAATACCAAGACCCGCACACACCTTCTGCATAATTTGACCTACAAATTCACTACCATTTTTATTGTGAATAAGGTATCTCTTTTATTAGTATCTGACGTGATGTAGCTTAGTAAAATTTTAGGTCAGTTTGTTGTATTACTTAATTATGAATTGTGATTTTAATGTATATGTATTGTATGTGCTTTTTATGGGGTTTTTTAAAATCGAATAAAGCGTGCTTTGACTGACTGACACTACCATTGTCACTCCAGACAATGCGCGGCAAACCAAACCTAGGGGAAAATTCCTTCAAGAGGACTTTGGCAGTGGACAAAGCAGTATTATCCTTTAGAGGGTAGGCCTCTATCCATCTGGAAAAGGCACACACCACCACCAGGACATACTTCAGGTTATTGGAACGTTCCATGTGAATGTAATCAATTTGTAATACCTCAAAAGGATACGTAGGGGGAGCAAAATGACCTGCCGGAGTTGGGGTTCCCTTTCCTGGATTATGCATCAAACAAACAATGCAATGCTTTACCACATTTTCCGCACATTTGGGAATACCTTCATATTGCCATGCTGGAGCCAAAAGCTTACATATCCCTTTCGCACTGATATGAGCTGGACCATGCGCCATGGTAACTACAGGCAGTACATAGGCATCTGGTAACAACCAACGTTGATGTTCTGACAATTCCGTCCAACATCCTGTCGCATCCAACATTCCCGTACTCTATCTTCACTTACTCAATTCCTTCTCAGTTGCTTCCTCTTGGATCATTTTCACACTTTCTACTGTATCCTCACACATACCTCCTTCTCTGACCCATCTTGCAGGACCTGCAACATACATACAACTCTTAACATCTTTCGCTGTTTCTTTCGCTACCTCGTCTGCAAAAGCATTCCTGCGACCTACATCATCAGTGATCCTTTTGTGTGCACTGCACTTCACAATCGCTATCTGAGTAGGCAAGGCAAGTGATTCAAGGAGGTCAGTTACCAACTGACCATGCTGTATCTTAGTCCCATGGGAAGTAAAGAATCCTCTTTCCTTCCACAAACGACCGAAGCTATGAGCCACGCCAAAGGCGTATTGGCTATCGGTGTAAACAGTCACTCTCTTTTCCTTTGCCAACACACATGCTCTCGTCAATGCAATCAATTCAGCTGCTTCTGCTGAATTCTGTGCAATGCGTGCAGTTTCCACTACTGTATGCAAAGTGGTAACAGTATAAGCTGCGGTTGTTTCGCCATTAGGAAGCTTGAAACAAGACCCATCTACCCATAGGATCCCATCCGGGTCCACGAGTGGTGTGTCTTTTAAATCTATTCTGCCTTTAGTTTCCTCCTCTGTACGAAGAAAACAATCATGCTGCTCTGATGTATCGCTCTCTTCTGGAAAAGGTAACATTGTTGCTGGATTTAAAACATTACATCGCTTGATATGTATGTGACTAGCCAAAAGCGTCAATAAGCGAGCACTTGTAAGATGTTGCGTTTTCGTTCTATTCAAGAGAGTATCCACTGCATGTGGTACCATAACAACAAGAGTGTGATCCAATACCAATCCAGCAGACTGACGAATAGAGATCGCTGCTGCTGCTGTTGCTCTGAGACAACTAGGCAATGCCTTGGCTACTGGATCCAATGTAGCCGAAAAGTAGGCACATGGCCTTTGTTTGTCTCCAAATTGTTGTGCTAAAACTGACAATGCGCAACCCTCTCTTTCATGCACATAGAGTGTGAAAGGCTTATTATAATCTGGAGTACCCAACACAGGAGCAGAACACAAAGCAGTACGTAAATCAGAGAAACTCTTCTGACATTCATCAGTCCAAGGAAGAGGTTGGGGTGTATCTTTCAGAGTAAGTGTCAACAAAGGTTTAGCCAACAAAGAAAAATTCGGAATCCACTGTCTACAATAAGAGGTAATGCCCAGAAAGGCACGCACCTCCCTTTGTGTGGATGGTACAGACATTCGTGCAATTGCATGGATTCGTTCTGGGGTCAATCGCCTTCCCTCCTTCGACAAGAGATGACCTAAATAGGTAACCTCTTGGCGACAATAATGTAACTTAGAAGGCGACACCTCATGATGTAAATCAGACAGATGACGTAAAAGCGAAGCAGTCGCATTTTTACAAATGTCCTCTGAATCGGCAGCTACTACCAAATCGTCCACATACTGAATAAGAGTAGCACCGGAAGGCAAAGAAAAAGCATTAAGCTGGGATTTCAAAGCCTGACTGTAAATGGAGGGGCTCTCACAATAACCTTGAGGTGAACGTTTAAATCGAAAACTTCGGCCTCCAAGAGAGAAACCAAAGAGATCCCTACTCTCCTCAGCAATAGGAATGCTAAAGAAAGCATTTTTGAGATTGATGACTGAGAACCAAACAGCCGAAGCAGGTATCATTGTAAGCAAAGCAGTAATATCCGGGACAACAGGAAACTGAGGGACAACAATTTTGTTGACCTCTCAAAGATCAATCACAAAACGGTATACAGGAGGCTTAGAAGGATCAGTATGTTTAAGAACAGGCAGAACAGGACTATTGCAAACATTTCCTCTTGTTTCTTCAACCACACCCTTCTGAACTAAATCATAAACGATAGCCAACAGAGCTCTTTCGCCATCGTTGGAAATCTTATACTGAGGAATGCGTGGCAATTTAACATCAGGCTTAACAGTAATCATGTAAGGTGGAATTTCGAGCAAACCAACATCATTTGGACCCGTGGCCCAAAGCGTAACAGGAAGTGAACGCAATTCAAGTGGCAGCTGATCCTTAGACAAATACATAGGAGAAACCAATTTATCACCCAAAGTGAGATGTACACCAGAGGGGGAACAATACAATGTTGCATATAGACGTTTCAATAAATCCAAACCCAACAAATTCTCACCGCAACCAGTCGTTAAAATGAGCGGGGCTTCCAATTCATAAGGACCAATGGAGATAGGCAAAGGACAAGAAACCGGGTTGCGAACTGGGGCTCCAGAGAATCCTACAGAAACATTCGTTAAGCCAAACAAAGGTGCCCCAGGGAGTTTGGAGTGAATGATAGAACTTCTCATTGCACCAGTACCCAAAAGAAATGGTTCTGAAACACCCAATGCAACAACGTCAACATAAGGCCCATTCTGATCCACTGGAACTGATACCACTCCCTTGCTTCATCCACGGCTGTCCTAGCTAGTATGAAAATCAGGATTTTCACTTTCGGTACAATAATCGTCATTGTGATATTGTGCAGACTGAGAATTCTGTTGATCAAAATAATTCATAGTATTCTGAGGGGGAAAAGAACGTTGTCCCTGAGACAACGCACCTCGCCCTCTACCCCTAGGTGCTGACTGAAAACCAACACGGCCTCGTGGCCCTGGCAGTCCACCATTACGCTGCAATAAAACCGGACAACTATTCTTAAAATGACCTTCCTCTTTACAGTAGGCACATTGATTAGGACCCAACAAAGGTTGCGGAACAAAAGGTGTAGGTTTCTGTAACAATCTTTGAAACTGTGGAGGCTGTTGCAATTGACGCTGAGCAGAACGAGGGGGATAAGCTTGTTGCAAAAGAACCTTAGTTTTCAACTCTTTAGTCTTCTTCTCCTCTTTATCCTTTTCTTCCTTATCCCTATTCTCGTAATACTGAGCAGTAGCTAATATCTGGGCAGCCGACGAAACAGCCCACGAACTCTCGGAGTCTTTCAATTTATGCGATAATTCTGGAAGTAAATTGAATACAAATTTATCCACAAATAATCGCTGTCCACCCTCAGTACTCATATCTTGTCCACTATGGTCGATGAACGTCTCCTCAAAACGGGTAAAGAAATCGGAGACACTCATCTTTCTTCTGTTTACACGCAGCTAACTTATCCCAATTAACTCGCAGGGCTGGCATCATCGTTTTCATTAGAGCTATTATTCTACCAGGCAATTCTGTGATAAAATCATCGGGTTTAGCACCACCTACTTGTGCCGGGAAACATCCTTTACCACGCAACTTTTACCACGCAGTGCTTTTACAACGCAGGTTTTACAACGAAAACCATTACAACCCATTGCACTGGGGGGCGCTCTAGGATAGGGAATAGTTTTAATTTACTATCCAACACCTTCCCTACTATCCACGGGGACTGGAGTTGGAATAGTAAATTAAACTATTCACTATCCAGCACCCCCAAAGCAATGCGTTGTAAAGGCTTGCGTTGTAAAACTAGCGTTGTAACAGCATGCGTGGTAAAAGCATGCGTTGTAACAACGTACATCCACTTGTGCCGTATCTGCAGCAGTTATAGCAGCCCAATTACCACCTAAAGCTTGGTTGTGGTCTTCCCTACGAATCCGAGCCCACAATGCTTGAGGGACTACATTTCCCATCAGCAAATCAATATCTGCTAAATTCATAATACACGCATCAACAGTCTGGGACAGCTCCTTATAATACCCAGCAGGATTCTTACGAGGGTCCGGTAAAGACTGTTTAAGCGTCAAAACTTCCGATCTTTCCCAGGGGACATGTACCCATATATGCTGGAAATGAGCTGGGACAGGCGGAACAGCACCTACCTGTGGAACCGCATCCCTCCATATCGGAGGAACATCTCGCATAGGATAGTTTTTATTTTACGCCGAACAGCAGGATCAGGTTCGAGAGAAACTTGAGAGAAAAAGGAAGACCTAAAAGTGACAAGTGTCTGGACGGCATCCTCAACGTCGGAACCCACAATAAGTCCTTTATCAAATTTATCCTGTATGTCAAACAAACCCTGAGGAGGTAGATCCAGATCCATATCCCCCCATCCTTTAACAAGAGTATTACACATAACATTAAAAACATATCTCTGCGTAGGCGCATTCCACTGTAGAAAAGTATCCAGAATGTCGCGCACACTATACTGTGGACCACTCATGATCCAATTATGAGTGAGAGAGTCCAACCTAACTTGTTCGTCAGAATCTGGAATTTGACTACGGGATTGCCTTCGGGACGAAACAGGAGTCAAGTTAAGAGACCCAAAGAAAGGTGAGAGAAGACCAGAAACAGTATTGACTAATCGTTGACGAGCCGTAGGAGAATCTGACAATAAAACAGGAGACAATGTATTGAGCACAGCAGGAGAAGAGCTAGTAATTAGAAGAGGAACTGATGGTAAGGGAGACTGAGGTACAGAAGTCGGTGGCAAAAGAAGTGGAGGTGGAAATACTGGAAGAGGTAATTGCGGAAGAACCGGAACAACTGGTTGAACAACAGGTTGCTGAACGACAGGTTGTAATGGGGGTGCATTAGCACCTAGTACATAAGGCGGAGGTAATCTCAACAAATGAGACATTAAGGGATCTTCGTCAAGATCTTTAGTCTGTGGGGAAGTAGGCAACACAGGATAACATCTATCTATTGCCATACGATGCTGTCTTTCTGAAACTTCAATCATCTGATCTGTCTCATTATTCTTAAACTGTTGAGCAGCTTGTAAAATCGTCATATCTTGCGCTTTCTTATCTTTTTTCGCCTGTTTAATTTCTTTCTGTTTGGCTTCCTTATGCCATAGGCGGAAAGAGTCAAACATTGCCGGCCGGGCTTTTCTTGTAAACAAAATTGCTTCCAAGTTATCTAATATGTCAGGCTCAAAACTACCATTTTGTGGCCACTGCAAAACACCATCTTTCTCCCTATATCCGATCCATGTTTTATTAAAAATAATGGGGCCAAGACATGTTTCGAATAGAGCTCATAAGTGGGAGTTCCAACCGGAGGAATTGGACAAGAATCCTCTAGCCGGGAATCCCTATTACAGTCAAAACAGCAAAACTTCCTAAACTTACTAAGCCCAGGCATTTCGTAACGAACTGGACTGTTCACAAACTTCAAGGGGTTAAAGCAATGATCACAGCACAAACGTACTTACCCCTTGGCTTCGACTAGTGCAAAAGTCGAATAACAAAAACAAGACAAAAGGGTGGGCGCTACCCACGAATACTTAACTAAGTGTTTTCTCACGCCAACAGATGTCCGTCTAACGTCTCGCGATACCAATCATCATCAGAGGGCCAAGGCAGGGCGGCAGTCAGGGCAGCAGTCGTCAGCAGCCGTTGGAAAGGAGTAGCTGCGTTGAAAAAGACTTTCGGTCCACTTCGACATACAGGGGTCGCTTGACGTGGTTCGCGAATCCTCCAGAATTTTCTTGCGAGGCTCCTCACGACCCTCGGGCTGAACCGCTACCACTGAAGCCGCCCACACGATAGGCGCCAGTTGGAGAACCGGGCCTTATGGGCCGAGCGGCGCAGGGCACGCCTAAAATCTCCGGGTTTACCTGCCTTGTCAGACAGAGACACGAGACACTCTGTTAGGCGTAGAAAATCAGGTTTATTAGCTGCAGCTAAGCACAGTTGTCCAAGAAGTACAAGGGTAGATTCTTAGGAGACTGCCACTTAATTCCGTGGCGCACAATCTTATATAGTACACATATTTACAATGTCTACTCCCAAAACATACAAAACTGACAAATAGGAAAAGTTTGAAAACAAGCTATCAAGTATCTTGAATACGCCCTTCTTTCAGACCCCATATTCTCTCCTCCCTTCAAGTTAATCAATGCTAGTGCATTTAATTCAATTTGCAGGTGGCAGGACGTATTTGCGTGCTTCAAAGGATAGTTGTGTAATAGGAGAATACAAGGAGAGAATAGCGAAGGGCAGTCAAATAAGATAAAGTAAGAAAGAATGGTGGGACCCAAACAGTCTACTAAGACAAGGATCAATCAGTCTAGACATGGATTAACAAACTCGGCCGGTCCCTGACATCGGTTTCGTAAACAAGGACAGAGGGTTACTCTTTAACAGGAGAGACGCGTAGGAGCTGGAAAGGCAAAAACACTGCGTTCGCCGTGCTGCCTGAGTGAGGGCAACACAAAATGGCGACGGTCACAAAATGGCGGCTAAATACGAAGCGAAGTCGAAAATCACAGAACCTCAACCCTGCTGGGATTATAGATTGTAATAATTCCAGCAGCCCATCTTGGCCTATGAGAACAGATAGCCTTACAATAGTGAAAAACTAAAATGGCTGTAGTTCACTATTTTGACATGCCACCCACATCAGGGCTTGTCCTACCTTACACTTACAATGTAAATGTAGTAGTACTTGTATAGCGCCCGAATCGACCCACGAAGGGGTATCTCAGGGGCTTGTACGCATACCGCTGTGGAACCCTTCCTGGATTTCCATGTGAAGTGCCCCTCCCCAAGGTGAAGCCAGGCATCCTAGCGTTGTTGGGGCCGTTGTGGAGATTAAGCAAGCTATTGCCCAGAGTTGCAGAGTGGGACCCATGATTAGAATAGGCACCGAGGCGAGAAATATCAGGTCCGAGGAAATGGAGCCCAAGACCCTGCCAAGGCAGGAATTGAACCCTGGTCCCGGGCTAGACCTCTGCATCAGGGTCTGCCGCTCTAACCATTGAGCCACACTTCCCCACAATGCACCCTGCCCTGGGGCCTACCATAGGGGTGAATAACATGAAGCAAAGGGAAGGTTTAGAGGCTGGCAAGTGTGTGCACTTGCCCAGCCAGCATGACAGTACCAGACTGCACGCAGGTTCTGCAGTGGCAGACCCTAGACACATTTTAAAAGGCTGCTTCTGTGGGTGGCGCAACCAGCACTGCAGGCCCACTAGCAGTATTGGTATTTACAAGCCCTGGCACTCCTGGTGCACTTTACTGGGGACTGACAGTAAACCCAATGAGCCACTAATGGAGATCAATCATAGGTATACAGTTTATATTGGGAGCACTTGCACTGCGGCACGGATTGGCCATGGCGCAGTGCCCTGAGCAGCCAAGCACCAGCAAAACATCTGAGGCACAACAGCAAAAAGTGGAAGGGAGACTCACGCCAAGGTGCCAGGTCTAACTCGTGTCCCCTCCAGCTGAAATGTGGGGAGAACTACCCTTCCCCAGGGAGTTCCTCATCTCTAAGGCAGAAAAACCAGGATAGACTGTCAGCATTGGCCTGATCTGTGCCAGGGCGGTGTTCCACCGTGAAGTCCATACTCTGTAGGGAGATGGACCCCCTCAACAGTTTTGGTTTCTCACCCCTCATTTGCAACAACCATCTGAGGGGCCTGTGGTCTGTCTGAACCCAGAAGTGAGACCCAAACAAGTAGGGTCTTAGCTTCTTCAGTGCCCAGACCACAGCAAATGCTTCTCGCTCAATTGCACTCCACCTTTGTTCCCGTGGAAGTAACCTCCTACTGACGAAGGCTACAGGTTGGTCCCAGCCCTCCTCAGTCATCTGTGATAGAACAGCCCCTACACCATGCTCTGAAGCGTCTGTTTGCACTAGAAATTCCTTGGAGAAATCAGGAGCCAGGAGCACGGGCGCCGTGCACATGACAGTTTTCAGGGTGTCAAAAGCCTTCTGACAGGAGTCCATATCACATTCCTTGGCTGCTTCTTGGAAGTCAGCTCTGTCAAGGGGGCAACAATGGTGCCATACCCCTTGACAAACCTCCTGTAGTACCCTGTGAGACCCAGGAAGGCTCTCACTGCAGTTTGGGTCTTGGGGGGGTCCCAAGCCAGGATGGTCTCAATTTTGGGTTGTAGGGGCGCCACCTGGCCACTCCCCACCTGGTGTCCCAAGTACACCACTGAGCCCTGCCCGATCTGACACTTGCTTACCTTGATCGTGAGGCCTGCCTTGCGCAGTGCCATCAACACTTCCCAGAGGTGTTGCAAGTGTTCTTTCCACGTGCTACTGAACACTGCAATGTCATCCAGGTAGGCTGCGCTGAACTCAGCCAGTCCAGCCAACACCTGGTTGACCAATCTCTGGAAGGTGGCAGGGGCATTCTTCATCCCAAATGGCATCACCCGGAACTGGAAATGCCCATCTGGTGTGGAGAATGCTGACCTCTCTTTGGCCCCATCGGTCAAGGCGATCTGCCAGTACCCAGATGTTAAATCAAACGTGCTGAAGAACCGGGCAGCCCCTAGCCGATCAATGAGCTCATCAGCTCTGGGGATGGGGTGCGCGTCAGTCTTGTTGACTGAATTGAGTCCTCTGTAGTCCACACAGAACCGGAGTTCAGGTGTGGCTCCCGGCGCGGTAGCCTTTGGGACCAAGACCACTGGGCTGGCCCAAGGACTGCTGGAGGACTCAACCACCATAGGAGCAAGCATTCTGGAGACCTCCTCCTTGATGCAGGCTCTGACCCTGTCAGTTACCCTGTAGGCCTTGTGCCTCACAGGTAAGCTGTCTCCTGTGTCCACATCATGGACGCACCAATCTGTGACACCAGGAACCAGGGAGAGCAGATCTGGAAACTACCCCAGCAATTGGCGGCAGTCATCCTGTTGTTCAGGCGTCAGGGTGGGTGAGAGGTTAACTCCATCCACTGACCCATCTTTCTCAGAGGCTACCAAGAGGTCAGGAAGAGGCTCAGTCTCCTCCTCCATTCCATCATCAGTTGCCAAGAGCATGCCCACTTCGGACCTCTCCAAGTGGGGCTTAAGGCGGTTAACATGTAGGACCCTCAAAGGGTTCCTGGGAGACTGCAAGTCCACCAAGTAGGTGACAGGACTCTTGCGCTCCACAACCTCAAATGGACCTGTCCACTTATCCTGAAGTGCACAAGGCTCCACTGGGGCCAAGACCCACACCTTTTGTCCAGGTTGAAGCTCCACCAGAGTGGCATTCTGGTCGTACCACCGCTTCATCTCTTCCTGGCTGGCTTCCAGATTTGCCTCAGCAAGTTGCCTGAATCGCCTGGTCTGGTTTCTGAAGGCCAGCATGTAACTGTATACATTCTGGGGAGGTTTCCTGGGAGATTGCTCCCAGCCTTCCTTTACCAAACTCAGAGGTCCTCTCACTGGGTGACCATACAGCAGTTCAAAGGGGCTGAACCCTAGAGACTTCTGTGGCACCTCACGGTATGCAAAGAGAAGGCATGGCAAGAGGACGTCCCACTTACGCCTCATCGGACCTTCCAGGCCCATGATCATGCCTTTTAGGGTTCAGTTGAATCTCTCAACCAACCCATTTCCTTGGGGATGGTTAGGGGTGGTGAACTTGTATGTTACACCACACTCTTGCCAAAGGGATTTCATATACTTGGATATGAAATTGGTGCCCCTGTCACTCACCACCTCTAGAGGGAATCCCACTCGTGAGAAAATTCCCATCAGTGCCCGTCCCACCACGGGGCCGTCACTGTCCTCAGAGGGATGGCTTCAGGGTACCGGGTGGCATGGTCCACCAAGACCAGGATGAACCTGTTGCCCATGGCTGTCTTGGGGTCCAGTGGCCCCACAATGTCAATGCCCACTCGCTGGAATGGGGTACTGACCACGGGGAAGGGTTGGAGAGGAGCCTTTTGCTTCCTCCCACTCTTACCACTTGCCTGGCAAGTCTGACAGGACCTACAGTGAGCATCTGAGCTCCGGTGCATTTGGGGCCAATAAAAGTGGGTGACAAGCCTGTCATAGGTCTTGTCCATCCCCAAATGTCCTGCTAAAGGCACATCATGAGCCAGCCCCAGTAGGAAGGCTGTGAACTTCTGGGGTACCACCAGCGCACGGGCTGACCCAGGTTCAGCAACCTTAGGCTCAGAATATAGGAGGTCATTCTCCTAGTACACATAATGTGTTCCAGACTGAACACCATTGGCCTCGTCTGCAGCCTGCTGCCGCATACCCACGAGAGAAGGGCATTCTTTCTGCTCCCTGCAGAATTCTTCCCTGGAGGGGCCTCCTTCTTCCTGCCAATGGGTCAGCTCAGGCAGGTCCCCCAGTTCAGCAATCTGTTCCCCTGTAGGCTCCAGGGCATCCCCATCAAGGTCTGCTCCTTCCTGGGCCGTGGAAACTTCAGGGGCCGGTTTCCCGTGCCCCCTGCGCCTTCTCTCTAAGGCCGGTTCCTAGGCCTCTCCTTCAGGCTCCAAGATCTCTTGAGCACCCCTACTGGCTGCCATTGACCGGGTGGTCACACACGCCCGGTCAGGCAGACCCACTATCCTCAGGTGAGCTGTTTTCTCCACCTTTTCCCAAGGAGAGTCCTCCAGATCCTTCCCTAGCAAACAGTCTACAGGCATGGTAGTTCTTACAACGACCTGCAGAGTACCAGAGACCCCCCCCCCCACTCAAAGGGAACTTGAGCCATGGGACATTGACTCTCTGAGTTGTCAGCATTGACAACCCTACAGTAGGCATGGGGTACAACGTACTCTTGAGACACCAGGTGCTGCCTCACTGCAGTCACACTGGCTCCTGTGTCTCTAAGAGCCTCTGTTTTTTTTTTACCATTGATGGTCACTACCTGCCCATATTTCTTAGTGTTAGTGGGCAGGTAGTTCTCAGGGACCATTTCACTGTCTCCTAAAGAGACTAGGGTCATCTGCACAGGATCTCCACCCCCTGGGACTGCTACTTCCTCCCCAAAATTAACACTAGCCATTTGCCGGGGGGGAGCACCAGTGGGTGCGGGTTTTCCAAACAGGCGACACTTAGGATCAGTGGCAAAGTGACCCAGGTCACCACACCTGTAACAATTGGGGGGCCCTCTCTGAACAGGTTTACCTGTCGGGGCCCCGGTCTGCTTCGGGGGTGGGGGAGGCTGAGAACCTTTTCCTTGGTTCCCTAGGGGATTACTTTGGGGGCCTTTTTGGAACCCTCTATGTTTTCCCTTGTCCCCCCCACTCTTCTGCTGGGGACCCTGCCCACCCTTGGCTGAGTCTCCCACTGGACCCTTGTGGACCCTGGTGCTGAGTCAGCGGTCCGCCTCCTCAGCAAGCTTCCTAGGGTTAGTCAGCTTGCTATCAATCAGGTGCTGGCGTAGCTCAGGAAAACAATGACTGGACAAGTGCTCCCATGCAATTAAATCAAAGAGACCTTGAAAATCATCAACTTTGCTACCCTTTACCCAACCATCCAGTGCTCTGCAGAAAAAGGTTACATACTCAACATACGTACTGTTAGGAATCTTTGCACAACCCCTGAACCTCTGTCTGTACAATTCAGGAGTTAGCCCATGTCTGGCCATTAAAGCTTCTGTAGTAGGGGATCTCTGTGTATAGTCATAATCTAGTGAATAGTCCCGCCCATGTGCGTGGACCCCGGAGCAATCAAAAATAATCTCTTACAGTGTCGAAAAATGCAGAACTGCACAGACACTTAAGAGAGAATTTAAAGACAGATAATGCAGCCTAAAAAAGGCTACACTGTCCAGTACTTCAACTAGAAATTCCACCACAAAATCCACAAAACAGCAAAGCCTGTACAGATTTCCCTTGCTTTACAGCAAAATCCCTCAGGAATGATAGAGAGAAGAACCTGGACAGACAAGCCCCATAGGCTACCATTATGTGGCTCAGAACAGGATACTGTGCCTTTAAGAGAACTTTCCAGAACTTCACAGTATCCCAGAATGCCCTGCAGGTCCCAGTTACTTTCAGTTCTTTTTTCCGGCTCCTGCAAGCAGGACCCTGGAGCATTGAGCTCTCCCTTTTTCAAGGGTTAATTGGTGTTTTTTCACTGTAATTTCGTTTTGAGTGCTTCTAAAGTACTTTTGTGCTGTTCTTCTTGGTTTTTGCTCCTTTTTGGTGTCAAATATGCCTGCATTATTTGACAAATGCCCGGAGTGCTCCAGGAAGAAGGCAACATCAGACTCCCATGAGGTGTGTATCCTCTGCCTGCCCTCTTCCCATGTTCCAGAGGAGTGTGAGATCTGTCAAGGCTTCTCTGGCAGGACCCTGAAGGAAAGAAAGAAGATCAGGCTTCAGGGCCTCGAGGAAAGAAGGCTGAAGGCGCAAGGTGGGTCTGGAGGGGCTTCATCTGCCCATGCTGAGGCCTCTGGGGGGCTCCCCAGGGGCAGGAAGTCCAGCAAACGTCCACTGTCTCCGTCTGGATCGGTAGCCCCGACCACGACGTCGAGAGGAAGGTCCACGGCCAGCTCCCGGTCTCCCCAGGGCTCTGGGTCGAGAAAACGTCGCCCGTCGACGTCGAGGGCCTTACACAGGCCGCCGTCGAACCCTGTGACGATTTCGTCGTCGTCGTCTTCGGCGTCGACGTCGAGTGATCGGCTTCGACGGGCCCGGGGTCGGCGCTCGCCGTCGAGGCGACACCGCCGATCGCTGTCGACGAGCAGGTCGTCGTCGAGGGGATCCTCGCCGTCGAGGCCGCCGTCGAAGCGGAAGAGGTCGCCGTCGAGGCGGGAGAGGTCTCCGGCGAAGAAGAAGTCGACGTCGAGGCGGTCGAGGTCGCCGTCGAGACGGGCAAAGTCGCCGTCGAGGAGGTCGAAGAGGTCGACGTCGAGGTCGCCGTCGAGGCGCGACAGATCGCCGTCGAGGCATAAGGGATCGTCGTCGAGATGGTCTGGCTCGACGTCGAGGCATAGAAGCCGTTCGACGCCGAAGCATGGAAGAAGGCTGTTCCACCTCCTCCTCCGTTGCCAAGAGGTCTACCTCCGAGGGCTCCGACCCCTCCTCCGTTGCCTCCTCTGCCGCCACTTCCAACAGGACCTAGGACCCCTGTACCGGACAAGCCGCCACGGTCCCTCCGAGGTCGGTCTCCTTGCCCAGGCTTCCGACCCCTCCCAAGAAGACTCCTAAATCTAAGGAACCACCCAAGCCCAAGACGCCCGCCCCGGGGAAACCGGCAGAACGTCCCAGGCCTAGGAGGTCAAGGTCGCGTTCCAGACGGAGAGACAGGTCGAGGAGCAGACACAGGTCCTCCACCAGATCTAGACATCGCCACAGGAGGCATAGGTCCAGATCCCGTACGGCATCGTCTAGGACCCGTTCCTATTCACCTACTCTTTCGGATTCTCCGGAGACTAGGGTGTCCCCGGTTGACGACATTGGCACGTTCCAGGAGGTGCTCCTGAGGGGGGCTGCGAAGTTGGGTTTCACGGTGACGGCTCCTACACCTACGACGTCCGTGATATTCGAGACGCTTCACAAGAAGCATCTGTCTCGCCCTCTTCTGCCGTTGGTCCCAGGACTGGTCGAACCGGCGGAAGTGCTGTTCCTTGCACCGGCGGTGGTGAAGGCTGCTCCTTCCAGACTCCTGAAGAAGTACCGCGCGCCTGACTCGGACCCGGCCTTCTTACGTGTGGACCCGGTGCCCGACTCGGTGATAGTGACGGCGGCCAGGAAGTTGCATTCTACCTCCCCGTCCTCCACAGTGCCACCGGATAAGGAGAGCCGCTGGATTGATTCGGCTGGTAGGAAAGCCTGTGGGACTTCTTCCACCACTATGAAAGCCTCCAGCGATTCGGCTTTATTGGGGCGGTACAACCGTGCGCTGTGGGACTCCATGGAACGGTTCGCGGACCTGGTTCTGCGCGACAGGAAGGAGGACTTCATGGAAGTTGTCTCGGAAGGGATGCTGGTTTCCAACCAGGCCATCAGTGCCTCTGCGGACATAGCACTGTTGGCCGCACATGGCTACTGTCACGGGGTCAACCAGCGCCGCCATGCTTGGCTCAGGCTTACGTCACTCAAGCCTGAGGCGCAACAGCGAGTGGCCAATCTGCCGTTTTCCGGTGAGACTTTATTCGGGAAACATGCAGACGACGAAATGGCCCGGATGAAGGCCGAGGCAGAAACCCTGACGGCTGTGGGCTTGGAGAAGCCCAAAGACAAGAAACCCTACCGCCAGTTCCAACGACGGTTCGGCTCGCAGGGGAAAGGAAGAGGACAGTCTTCTGGGCAACAGCAGCAGTTCAGGAGACCCTTCCAAAAACGTCAGAGGGGTAGAGGTGGACAGCAGTCCTCTACCGCGAACAAGGGCCCGGCCGGGTCTCGACCCTGAGCGGTTACTTCCCCTTCGTCCGTTACCCGCTCCGGTGGGGGGAAGCGTTCAATTTTTTCTGGCAGAGTGGAGAAAAATTACTCAGGACAAGTGGGTGCTGAATATTGTTTGCAATGGATACAGTCTTCGGTTCACCAGCCCGCCTCCATCGATTCCTCCGGTCAGCTCGCAGTATCAGCTGCGCGAGCTCCAGGCGGAGGCCGATATCCTGTTAAGGAAAAGGGCGATAGAAGATGTACCTCTGTCTCAAAGAGGAAGAGGTCTGTACTCCAGGTTCTTTCTGGTCTGCAAGAAGGACAAGAACGAGTTCAGGCCCATTCTGGACTTGCGACAGGCAAACAAGTGGATTCGCAGAGAAAATTTTTGCATGCTGTCGTTGCATCAGATTTATCCTCAACTGCAACAGGGGGACTGGCTGTGCGCCATAGACCTACAGCATGCGTACTTCCATGTGCCCATTGCACACAAACACAGGAAGTTCCTGCGATTCCAAGTCGGCGAAAATCACTATCAGTACACGGTGCTTCCGTTCGGGCTGAAGTCTGCGCCCAGGACATTTTCGAAGTGCATGGCAGTGGTAGCGGCACACCTGAGGAAGAACAAGGTGTTTGTCTACCCGTACCTGGACGATTGGTTGATCAAGGCCTCCTCCTTCTCGGAAGCTCAAGCACACTTCCAGAAGACGTGCGTTCTCTTGAACAAGCTGGGGTTGCACATCAACATGTCCAAGTCTGTCCCGACTCCGGTCCAGTGCATCCAGTACTTGGGAGCCTCCATCAATACGCTGTCGGCAAGCGTGTCTCCTTCGGAGGAACGATGATTATCACTCCTTCGAAAGGCTCAGGCTCTCATGTCCACTCCATCTGCGACAGTGAGGACGGTGTCTTCTCTACTGGGATCGATGGCCTCCTGTATCTTCCTGACGCCACATGCGCGGCTGCACATGAGACCGCTGCAGGAGTGCTTGGAAGATCAGTGGGACCAGAGGAGAGGATCTTGGGACGACAACATACAACTGTCTGTACATGCTCTTCAGTCTCTGAAGTGGTGGTGTTCAGCGGAGAATCTCCTGAGAGGGGTTCCCTTCCACAAGGACATTCCCACTCAGACTATCGTGACGGATGCTTCTCTCCAGGGATGGGGAGCGCACTCCGGAGACCTACAGATTCAAGGGACGTGGTCCCCGACGGAGTCCACGTACCACATCAATTTCCTGGAACTCAGAGCTGTTCACTTGGCACTGAAGGCCTTTCATCCGTGCTTTCAGACCAACTCTCTGCTTGTACAAACGGACAATACGACTACGATGTATTACCTCAACAAGCAGGGGGGCTCGAGATCACGCACTCTGTCACAGGAGGCGCAGGCGATCTGGCGCTGGCTTCTGGCTCGAGGACTGACGATAACGGCCACCCATCTGCCAGGTGTGCAGAATGTTCAGGCAGACGCTCTGAGCAGACTGATTCAGGAAAACCACGAATGGGTCATAAACGACGAAGTACTAGGAGAAGTCTTCGCAAGGTGGGGAACTCCAGACGTAGATCTGTTCGCCACCGCAGAAAACAGCAAATGCCGAGACTTCGCCTCCAGGTACTACCAGCCAGGGACGCTGGGGAATGCGTTGTGGTTCGACTGGTCGGAGAGCTTTCTGTACGCTTTTCCTCCCGTTCCCCTGATTCCGACGGTTCTCATCAAGTTGTGCCAGTCCAGGGCGCGGATGATACTGATTGCCCCGGAATGGCCCAGACAGTGGTGGTTCACGGACCTGCTTCACCGGTCTCTCCTTCCTCACATGAAGCTGCCGTGCAGGCCGGACCTTCTCACGAAGTTCGGGGGCGGATGTTGCACCCCAACCTCTCGTCTTTGAGTTTGGCGGCATGGCTCCTGAAATAGTGCAATATGGCCATCTGAATCTCCCAGAAGATTGCATGGACATACTGAAGGAGGCTAAGCGACCTTCCACTAGGACTTCCTATGCTTACAAGTGGAAGAGGTTTTGCATCTGGTGCAAGTCCAAGAACTATGACCCGAGACATGCAAGGAGGATGTCATCCTTCCATATCTACTTCATCTGGCGCAGTCTGGCCTTAATGTCCATTCCATTAAGGTTCATCTGGCTGCTTTGACTGCCTACAGGAAATGCCCTTCACAGACTTCCTTTTTCCAGATCCCTGTGATCAAAGACTTTTTGGAAGGCTTGAAGAAAGTTTTCCCTCCTGTCAGGCTTCCTTCGCCTTCCTGGGAATTGAACGTGGTGCTGTCGAGATTGATGAAGGAGCCTTTTGAGCCTATTCATAAGGCTTCGTTGCAGCACCTGTCCTGGAAGGCGGCGTTCCTCGTGGCCATTACATCGGCCCGTAGGGTGAGTGAAATTCAGGCGTTGTGTTGCCAAGAACCTTATACTGTATTTCATGCTGCTAAGGTTGTTATGCGTACTCACCCTTACTTTCTTCCCAAGGTTATTTCTGATTTTCATGTCAACCAGACTATAACTTTGCCTACGTTTTTTCAGAATCCTTCATCTCCAGCGGAAAGGTCTTTACATTCCCTGGATGTTAGGAGGGTGCTGAAATTTTATCTGGATAAAACCAAGGATATTCGTAGGTCAGACCAATTGTTTATCAATTATGGATCAGTCAGGACAGGTCTTGCTACCTCTAAACAGTCCATCTCCAGGTGGATTGTGTCCTGCATACAATTGTGTTACCAAAAAGCTAATAAGACCTTAGGGGGTAAACCTAAGGCTCATTCCACCAGGGGCAAAGCTGCCACGACAGCTTTGCTTCGTAATGTTCCCATTGTAAAAATCTGCAAGGCGGCCACTTGGAAGTCGGTCCATACCTTTGCTAAGCATTACTGCCTGGACACTGATGCCAGGGCAGATGCTCAGGTTGGGCAGGCTTCGCTGCGAAATCTGTTCGCACAATAGTGGTGTTATTTCTCGTTTCTCCACCGCCGCTTTGGTGTGGGGATGGGCTTGCCATTCTATTCACTAGATTATGACTATACACAGAGATCCCCTACTACAGAAGGAGTAGTTTCTGTCCTGTAACTCCAGTTCTGTAGTAGGGGTATCTCTGTTATAGTCATAAGCGCCCGCCCTCCTCCCCGGTGGAGAGAGATATTCAGGTTCGGAATGCTACAGGTCTGGCGTGTTACGCCTTCAAAAAGAACTGAAAGTAACTGGGACCTGCAGGGCATTCTGGGATACTGTGAAGTTCTGGAAAGTTCTCTTAAAGGCACAGTATCCTGTTCTGAGCCACATAATGGCAGCCTATGGGCTTGTCTGTCCAGGTTCTTCTCTCTATCATTCCTGAGGGATTTTGCTGTAAAGCAAGGGAAATCTGTACAGGCTTTGCTGTTTTGTGGTGGAATTTCTAGTTGAAGTACTGGACAGTGTAGCCTTTTTTAGGCTGCATTATCTGTCTTTAAATTCTCTCTTAAGTGTCTGTGCAGTTCTGCATTTTTCGACACTGTAAGAGATTATTTTTGATTGCTCCGGGGTCAACGCACATGGGCGGGACTATTCACTAGATTATGACTATAACAGAGATACCCCTACTACAGAACTGGAGTTACAGGACAGAAACTACTCCTTCCTTCATATGGGGATAAGAGTTATAGACTTCAGAGGGCAAATCTAAGAGTGTGTCCCGCCCCTCACTAAGGAACCGCCCCCACAACCCCGCTCTCCAATCTTTCTCAGGGACCCGGTGGGATGATATGGCTACCTCATAGGCCTTGAACCACTGCCCTATGTCATCATTTTTAAAATACTCTTTTACTACATCTTTTGGTATGTACACCCTTGACTCTACCTGCACCGGCGTTGTGCTGCCACCAGAGGAAGGATGCTCCAAACTTTTCTCCTTTAGACTCATCTCCCTCAGTCTTATCTCATGATCAACTTGGATTCTTCGCTCTTCCAGAGCCATCCTCTTGCTCTCTAGCTCAAGTTGGCCCTTTAACTTCAGCTCTGCCAACTTCATCTCATGATCCCTGGTTGCTTGTCTGTCTGCCAGCTCCTCTGGCGACAGGCCTCTGCCAAAGCCATGGGCGCTGTCTGCTCTTTCAGGTACAACTATATCCTCAGGTGCATCCCTTGATTCAATTCAAGCTTTTAGGGATCTGTGGTAATACTCCTTGTTTTTGCACCCCGCATGTGGAACCTTGAATTTCTTGATAAAGCTCCATAGTTCTTTTTTCTTCTAGTCGTCCAGTTTTGACACATCCCATTCTATCTCCAACACCTCAGAGGCTTCAAATTCTGCCCTCCCTACGCTGTTGGTGCCAGGCATGGCTTCAAACAAAAGGGATCTTCTTCCAGCAAAGAAAGAAAATAAAAATAAAATGTCTGTGGCTCAGTTACTGGATTGTAATCACTATGCAATGGTCAATAATCACTGTATGGACACTGCAAATGTAAATTAGTGATCCTTACTGCTGCGTCCAATGTTAGAATTGGGGGTCTCTGGTTGGCGCAAGTATTCACTTGTGACAAACAGGGACCCTCTCCTCTATGTCAGGGCAAAGGATGACCCTCTAAAAATAACCCCTGCTTACCCTCTAGGTAGTGTGGCGCAAGCAGTCAAGGCTAATCTCCAGAGTACATGTAGTCAAACATTTGCAGTATCACACACAATAACCACCAACCCACCACACAATGACACCAAACTGTATTTCTGTGAAAATATATCTCCTTTTTATATATATACTTTAAACATGCTTGTAAATACAGTCTTTGTAATAAAAAACGATTCCAGTTACTCTCAGCAAATGCCACAGGTCCTATTGGGGTTCCTTTAGTACTTATTAGGGGTGAAAAGGCTCTCTAGGATGGTTTGAAAGTATTGCAGGCACTATCACTGTCGAGAAGGGGTTAACCTGGTCCTCACCGGGCTCCTCCGGGTCGTGGACAATGCCCCCAGCGTTAGTGCACAGTTCGCGGCTCCCTGTGCGCTTCCTAGCGCCTTCGTACGCGTCGTACGAGTCACCGTCAGCCCGGCCTGCCAAAGCTCACGCGCCTTGCGTGAGACGCGTACGGCCCGGCCGGTTCTATCCAAGAGGTACGAGTCGTACTGCTGGTGTGCGACTCGTACGGCGATGGCAAGCGCAAGCTGGGGAGCGCACCAGGGCTCAGAAGATGCAGAGAGCGGTGCGAGCCTCGCTGTGGATGCGAATCGTACCGTGGCTGTTACCACAAGCTGCGGGGCGCACCAGGGGCTTCTTGGGGGCAAAGGGCGGTGCGAGCCTCGCTCTGATGCGACTCGTACCGCTCACGGACACAGTACCTTCAAGTTCCTGGAGAAGGGGGGTCCGGGGCGGACAATGCCAGGGTCGACTCAGGATCCCACGTAGCAGTGTCGTCCTCTGCAGATGCGAGCTACGGCTCGGCTCGGGAGGGCGGCGTTGCGGTGCGGGCTGGGTCTTTCCGGCGAGGTGCTCCGGTCCTGGAAAGAGGGGGCCGGGGCCCCGGGCAGCAGTGTGAGGCGCGAACAAAAGCCTCTGAGAGTACAGCGCGTACTCCTTCTCTCCCCACGCCGCTGCTGCTCTCGAACGGCGGCGGCTGGGGCTTCAGGGCAGCTTCTACTTTGGAGCAGGCAGGCACAAGGCGAGGTCCGTTCTTGCGGTGCAGACCGCAGTTAGGCAGGCGACAGGCACGGTGCTTGTGCCAGCGAGGCTGGTCTTTGCGATGTCAGCTGGGGCCTGCCAGAAAGCAGTTGCGTTTCTCGGCGGGAAGGGGGTGCCCAGGGCCTCTCAGAGGGCACAGTGATTTCCTCACGGCACACTCAGCTTTTCCTTGGTAGAGTTACAGGGCAGATGCAAGGCTCACAGCAGCTTCTTTTTCCAGGGGGGTAGCGCCCTCTGTTCCTGGGGCGCAGTTCAGGGGGCAAGTTCACCAGCAAGCCCTTGAAGATTGTCAAATGCACAACTAGATTTAAAAAGTCTCTCAGTCTTTTTCTCCTTCTCTCCTTCTTGCAGCAAGGCACCCACCACAGGCCAGTCTCTCAGGATTAGAGACAGTACTCCTCCATGCAGCTTTCCAAGGTCCTTCTCTTCAGGCAGAGCTTCTTCTTGGCGTCAACAGGATCTGATTTCTTAGGAGCAGGGCTCCTACGTTTATAGGACATTTATTTTGTTCTTTCAGGCCAGGGGGGCCTTTGCATAGTTCACTTCAGCTCTGAGTACTTTGTTTTGCCAAAACAGGTTTCTGCTTTCAGCGTGTGGGGCAGGGCAGCAGACGCTCCGCAGGAGGTGGAGCCAGCATTGTGATGACAAGTACAGCCAGGAGTACTCTGTTGACAGTCTTCCCTCTTCCTGGACCAGGTGCAGGGCAGAGTCATCAGTCGCTCCCCAGGGGGCGGAGCCAGCATTGTGGTGGCAGAGCACAGCCCTATTCAGAGTGAAGGGGCACTCCCTCCACCCATCCTGGTGTAATCCCCCTATTCACCACCTGTCATCCCTACCCCTGTCACTCACAGAACCCAGACAGGAGATACATATAAGAACAGAGGCGGGCTGAAATGGTTCGGCAAGCAAATGCTAACTTTCTAAAAGTAGCATTTGCAAACACAGGATATTAAAATAAACTTTACTAAAAGAAGTATTTTACTATTCTGAGTTCAGGCATACTAAACTTTATTTTCTGCCATGTTCCCTGAGCCTGCTGGGATTATAGAGTGTAATAATTCCAGCAGCCCATCTTGGCCTATGAGAACAGATAGCCTTACAATAGTGAAAAACGAAAATGGCTGTAATTCACTATTAGGACATGCCACCCACATCAGGGCTTGTCCTACCTTACACTTACAATGCACCCTGCCCTGGGCCTACCAAAGGGGTGACTAATATGAAGCAAAGGGAAGGTTTAGAGGCTGGCAAGTGTGTGCACTTGCCCAGCCAGCATGACAGTACCAGACTGCACGCAGGTTCTGCAGTGGCAGACCCTAGACACATTTTAAAAGGCTGCTTCTGTGGGTGGCGCAACCAGCGCTGCAGGCCCCCTAGCAGTATTGGTATTTACAAGCCCTGGCACTCCTGGTACACTTTACTGGGGACTGACAGTAAACCCAATGAGCCACTCATGGAGATCAATCATAGGTATACAGTTTATATTGGGAGCACTTGCACTGCGGCACGGATTGGCCGTGGCACAGTGCCCTGAGCAGCCAACATCAGCAAAACATCTGAGGCACATCAGCAAAAAGTGGAAGGGAGACTCACGCCAAGGTGCCAGGTCTAACACAGATGCTCCAGGTTCCCTAGACCCTAGGAGATCCTCCTCAAGTGGACTAACAGGACAGCCTAGGCCCCCAACCTGGTGTTCCCTCATGAAATCACCCAGGTTCTGAGATAGGGCTTCGGGCATCTGGGGACTCTCAGCCACCCACTGACTCCTGCTCCACTGAGCCAGGTAGTAAGCCTCTCCACCCCTCTCACTATGCTGGGACCTAGCTGGGCTACTCTGAGCCTCTTCCACCACACTGGGCTGGAAGATACCTGAACCACTACTTTTGCAATCACTCACTAATGACTCTAAAGAACCTCTGGCACTCTCCCAGCGGTCTGCTTCATCTGCAAGCTCACATGCCTCAGACAATCCACACCCCAACAGGTGTTGGCGCAACCCTGGTGAACAACAACTGAGCAGGTGCTCTTTGACAATCATTCCGAACAATACGTCAAAATCATCTTCCGTGTGAACCTGTACCCAATCAGTGTCCCACAACATTCCTCCTCAAAATCTTCCCAAGACTGGTGAGACAGTTTCCTACTGCCCCTGAATTTCAACCTTAACTCCTCCTCTTGGGAAACAGGTACCATACTTTGGGAACTGGGAATGGGACTGCTCGCACTGTTATTGTTATTGTTATTGTTCACTGAAGCTTATATAGCGCCAAATCACCGTCAGGTCTCTAGGCGCTCATGACAGAAGGAGGTAACAACAGCAAAGTAGATGAAAAAAGAGCCTGTGGCCGTGACACTAAGCGGTGCTTAAGGCTTCCCTAAACAGGAGCGTTTTTAAAGACTTCCTGAAGTGCAACAAATTTGATTCTTTGCGGAGAGACTCTGGAAGTTTGTTCCAGATCTGTGGACCCAATACAGAAAAGGATCTCCCTCCCTTGGTTGCCAATTTGTATCGGGGACAAGACAGCAACTGTGTGTTAGGGGACCTTAATGATCGTGTGGGGTTATAAACTCCAAGGCGTTCTTTGATATAGGCAGGTGCTTGGCCATAGATTGCCTTATGGGCAATGCATACTGGGCTCTATATAGCTGCCACCACTGGACTCAACCTGCCCTGGGGAGTCCAGAAAATTAAAACTGCGCGCAGGGAATAGTCTACCCTCCAGAGGTAATTTCTCTCTGGTAAAGGCTCTCTCAGCCTCCTCTATCCTCTCCTGCGCTAAGACCCTCTGAGTCTCTAGCTGTTGCTTTCTAACGCCCAACTGTGCCATAGCCTGGGCATGCTCTAACCTGAGCTTTTCTAAAGCCAGCTGGTGCTCCCTTTCTTTCCTCCTATCTTCCCACTCCTCTGGGGACAGGAAAAGGGATGAGGCACTGCCTCCTACACTGGACCCAGCAAGGGACTCCCTATCTATGGGGTCTTCACTATCTGCTGGCGTCCCTGTACTGTCATTTTCTTCCTCCTCTTCAGACTCTTCAGGGCTCCCCTCAGACCCACCACCCTCATGGTGTGAGACCCGGGCCCTCTCCTCACTGTGCTCACGCTCAAAGTCATCCTTCTGCCATTGGATTAGGTTACCCCTAAGTTGAGACTGGGTGTCTGACTCATTCACTGCAATGTCTCTCTCTTCGCAAAACTCTCTCAACTCATGCATAAACAGACCCCAGACATTAAAAACAGACTCCATCTTTGCAGGATGCTCACAGACACGTGCAACACATGGGACTTAACTGTCAGAGCTGAAGCAAGAGTACAACATTTACAAAGAATTCAGCGAGCTCCCTATCATAGAGAACTCACACTCCCTTGCCTAGTGCCACACACCATTCATCCACATACAACCCCCCCCCCTCGGATTAGTACGGCATTTTCTACCACCCCTGATTTCTCAACCTGAGCATACGTGACACAGGTATCAAACTCTGGGCGTGGGGCTGGGAACAAATGTACTGGACATTATTACGCTGATGAATCCAGAAAATTCAAACTGCACTTATGGGATAGAAAACCACCCAGAGCTAGTGACACCTAACTCACAGTGCACAAGAAACACATTTCCACAGAAATGACATTAAGAACAATTTAGAAACCATAATCCCCAAAATGTGATTTATCTAAAATGCAGAGTTTTGTAGTGCGGCCAGTTGCCACTGCGGTACAACGCAAACGCAAATCCTTATCCTTTCCGCTGCCGCCAATGTTACAAATGGGATCCCTGGCTGGCCAGGGCTTGCGCCAAAGTCAGTCAGAGACCACCACTTCCACGTCAGGGCAAGGGAGTTACACACCAAGATAACCCCTGCTCACCCTCTTGGTAACGTGACTCGAGCAGTAAGGCTAAACTCTGAGGCAATGTGAGTTAAGCGTTTGCGCGTGCAGCCAGCAACAACACCCAAGGCCCACCACAAAGGAAACTCCACACAAGGTTACGTATAAAAATAGCCTTTGTATTACCAAAACACATTAGATAAAAACACACACATTACAATGTGCCAACAGGCACGGGCAGAATTTACAATGTACAAGACAGGGCCACCTGGACCACTGTCAGGAATATGCACTTTTAGACTTAGTACTTGTAGGAATAGTAATTAGCACATAGAACACTTGTAGAACCAAATAGAAAATGTAGCACAAAATATAACATAAAGCACACAACCAGTAATCACTGGTAAAGGTTAAGTACCACCTACGCAACCCTAACCACCTTAGGAAAATATCACGCAGGGAACCAGGACCTCACCAGGACCCAACCACAGAACCGACGCCCCCCACCACCTCCCCCCGCGACTGGACCCAAGTCAACACCGAAGACACCATCAGGACGATGAACACCATCAACTCCGGCTCACCAACCGACCCATGCCCCCACCACGTCTTCAACAAAGCCGACTCCGTCATCGCACCCCAACTCCGGGACATCATCAACTGCTCCTTCAACACCGCCACCTTCCCAGAGAGCTGGAAGCACGCCGAACTCCGCGCCCTCCTGAAGAAACCATCAGCAGACCCCACCGACCTCAAGAACTACCGCCCCATCTCGCTCCTCCCGTTTCCTGCCAAAGTCATCGAGAAGACCGTCAACAGACAGCTGGCCGCCTTCCTCGAGACGAACGGATCCCTCGACCACTCACAGTCCGGCTTCCGAGCCAATCACAGCACCGAGACCGCCCTCATCGCAGCCACTGACGACATCCGAACCCTGCTCGACAACGGGGAAACAGCGGCCCTCATCCTCCTGGACCTCTCCGCAGCGTGCAATACTGTTTGCCACCGCACCCTAGTACAACGCCTCAGCAACGCCGGTATCCAAGGGAAGGCACTGGAGTGGATCATCTCGTTCCTCGCCGGAAGAACCCAGAGAGTCCGCCTCCCCCCGTTCAGATCTGAGGCCTCTGAAGTCATCTGCGGCGTGCCACAAGGATCATCACTCAGCCCCACCCTCTTCAACGTGTACATGAGCCCCCTCGCAGCCATCGCACGCCAACACAGCCTCAACATCATCTCCTACGCCGACGACACCCATCTGATCCTCTCCCTCACCAACGACCCCGCCACCGCCAGATCCAACCTACACGAAGGGATGAAAGAAGTAGCCGAATGGATGAAGAACAGCCGCTTGAAACTGAACTCAGACAAAACGGAAGTCCTCATCCTTGGATCATCACCGTCTGCCTGGGACGACTCCTGGTGGCCCCCGGCTCTAGGCAGCGCACCCAAACCAACGGATCACGCACGCAACCTGGGCTTCATCCTGGACTCCTCCCTGTCGATGACCAGACAAGTCAACGCTGTCTCGTCTTCATGCTTCAACATCCTACGAATGCTCCGAAAGATCTTCCGATGGATCCCCACCGAAACCAGGAAGACGGTCACCCAGGCACTTGTCACCAGCCGACTAGACTACGGAAACACCCTCTACACCGGAACCACAGCCAAACTGCAGAAAAGACTCCAACGCATCCAGAACGCCTCCGCACAACTCATCCTGGACATCCCACGCCACAGCCACATCTCCGGACACCTGAAGGACCTGCACTGGCTCCCCGTCAGCAAAAGAATCACCTTCCGCCTCCTCACCCACGCACACAAAGCCCTCCACGACCTAGGCCCCAGGTACCTCAACGACCGCCTGACCTTCTACACTCCCACCCGCCAACTACGATCGACCAACCACGCCCTCGCCGCCGTTCCACGCATCCGAAGAGCCACCATGGGAGGAAGATCCTTCTCCTACCTGGCAGCCAAGACCTGGAATTCACTCCCCATCCTCCTCTGTCTTACCCACGACCACCTCTCTTTCAGGAAGCAACTCAAGACCTGGCTGTTCGAGCAGTAGCGGACCCCCCCCCAAGCACCTTGAGACCCTCCGGGTGAGTAGCGCGCTATACAAATTTCTTGATTGATTGATTGATTGACTAGCACCGCCTGTACTAGCAAGAACAACCACCTAAGTATCACAATACATGTAGGGGTATAGGCAGATTAGTTTTCAAAAAAGTTTCCTTTCTGTGTTATTCGGCTTTTATATTGGTGACCAACAGGCCTACATGTATATCCAATAACTTTTGTTTTTAAACCGTGACACTAAATGTTATTATAACTCCACACTAGATTGAATTAAGATCTCTCAAAGTTTATTTTATTAAAACAGATTCATTCTTCATTAAAAACATTTTTGCAAATATATTCGTGCAGTGCTCTGGTACAATATTCACACCTCTCTCTAACAATTCCGTATTACGGTATTCTAGCACAGAGTCACTGTTGATTATGTATCAAATTTAAATATTAAATAAAACAAAAAGTTCACAAATTAATAAACATATTCAGTATACACACACAATAAAATAAGTCCTTTGTCGAATATATGTATGGCAGATTACACATGATGCATCATAACACATTCAGAGGTGTAGGGAAGGAAAACACATGATGCATAACATACATTCAGCGGTGTAAGAACAAGGCACATGACGCATCAAAACACATTCAGAGGTGCAGGAGAACACAATTGTGCAGAAATCACCGTAGTCACTACCTGTGACTGTCCCAAATGTCAGGGGCCTAAACGGAGCAGCTGCCCACTAAGTGCTGTAGCAATAATGATGGGGACAACGTTCGAGCCTCGCAGGCTCTGACCAAATGGTTGCCCCTGAGCCTCTCTGGGCTCTAAATAAAAGTGATGCCCCTAGAGCCCTCGTGGCTCTACACAAGTGGGGGGGGGGGTAAGGTGGGAGCGGCCCTCTGCCTTCCGGGGCCCCTCTACCACTGCAGAAAATGCCCTTGAGCCTCTCTGGGCTCCCAACAATAATGCGCCTGAGCCCCTCTGGGCTCGTAGTACCACTTTGCCCCCTGAGCCCTTCAGGCTCGAACACAAAATGCGGCACTCCCGAACCTCTCTGGGCTCGTAACAACTGGTGCCCTCGTTGGAGCCTCGGGGCTCTGGGACCCAGATGCCGGGAAATCGTAGGAGTCCCCCCCTTGGGGACTCGGAAAAAGAATGCCCCCTTACGCTGGAGGGGAGGGGCGGGCACCGGCAATGTGCCCCGACGCCTTCTTCCCCAATACTGCACACCGGGCCCCACTCACCGGGTCTCCTTGCAGCGGCGGCTTCCCTGTTGCTTGCGGGCAGTCTCGCTGGGGCCGCGGGCGGGGATCCTCTTCCTCGGGGCCTCGCTGGCGGCCGCACCCCCGCTGGTCCCGGCTCCTCTGGCTTCTCCTGCCAGAGGGCAGGCTTCGCTCTCCTTCCGGTTCGCTTTTGGGCCGGTCCACGTCACACCACAGTTTGCCTGGCTTCCGGGGTCGTGGCTGCGGCCAATAGCAGCGCGGCCCTGGGTTGGGGAGGCGGGACAGCGCCTCACAAAGGATCGGCGGGCTGCGGTGATGCGGGGCTGAAGAGGGGTGGGCTCCCTCGAAATAGAAAATAAAACGGGGTGGCACCCGTTATTAATTAATAAAACAAAACGGCCACAAATGGCGGCAGATAAGCAGGGTGGGCACATGCTCTGAAACAGTGCGAACGCGCTCCCAAGCGCTATAAGGAACATAAACAAAGTGCTCCCAAGCGCTAAAGGCAATCAACAACGCTCCCAGGCGCTTAGAGGAAAATAAAGCACTCCCAGGCGCTAGGGGTGAAAGTAAAGCTCCAGAAAAGTTCTTTTAGGCAGGCAGGGGGGCAAGGCTGGGCCCAGAGCCAGCTCACTGGGCCTCCAGGCAGGGAGGCAGCCCAAGTGGCAGTCCTCCTGGCGCACAGCAGCAGCAGCAGCCCTCCTCAGATAGGATCCTGGAAGAGAACAAATTGCAAGGGGACACAGCCCCTTTTTATACATTAAAATCCTTTGTCTTAGGGTGCAGGGTGGGTGAAAAACCAGTCACAGCTGGTTTGTGAGCACTCTTGATGTGCTCAGCCCCTCACTCTATTCACTGGCAGGGCTAGGAACATTAGACGCACCACAGGGGGCGGAGCCAGCATTGTGTGGGGAAAGCCCAGCCCTATTCAGGTCTCAGGTGCACCACTCCCTCACATCACACATGCTAATCTCGCCACTCACCACCGGGCAGACCCATCATGACTCATGGAGCCTGGCACCCCAGCCAGCTCCAGCCAATCACACGCCAGCACATTCACTGCACAGACAGGCACACTTCTAGAAGTGGCACTTCCATATTAGACACACACAAGCTGCACGCATCATTGCGCAGCATTCAATCACACGAGTCCGCACATACCAGACTCGAGCCTGCAAACCCCACGCATCAGGAACTACCAGGGACACATACATTCCCCATGCATTCCTATGGGAGGGCAGGCCTATCTCACCACATGCACTCAGAGTGCGCACGCACTTTCCACTGGGACACAGTGAAAGTGCGCACAAACCAAAAAATCACCATCACCAGGTCACCATTAAAAGCAAAAAGTTTAGGGGTGAACCTGCCAGAAGGGCCAAGTCCAACACTCCCCCTCCTCTTTCCTTCCAGCCCCCTCCCTGTCATCTTCCCTTCCCTTCCACCTCCACACTCCCATCGTCTCTTCTCCCCTCTTCCCTTCCACTTCCCTCACCTCCCTCTTCCATCCCTTCCCCTCCCCTCTTCCACCCCTCCTGCCCTCTCCCAACCCCTCTCCAATTCCTCCTCCTCCCCTCTCTTCTCCATCTCCTCCAACCTCTCAAGCCCTCATCTTTCACTTCCAGTTTCCTTCCTTCCCCTACCTACTCCCATCCTGTACACTTCCTTTCCAACTCCCACCATAATCCCCACCTCTTCCATTCCCTCCTCCCCCCATTCCCCATCCACCTTTCCCATACCCTTGTCTCTTCCCTCGCCTCTCATCCACTCCTCTCGTCTCCACTCCCCTTCCCTCCTTTTCCCACCCCTCCCCTTCCTTTACACCTCTACCCTGTCATCCCGTCCCATCCCCTCTTTCCTTCTACTTCCCTTCATGCCCTCCTCCAATTCCCTTCACATCCCATCCTCCTCCTCCGATCTCCACCTCTCCCTTACCCTCACTTTCCACATCCCTCCCTTACTCTCTAACCCCCCTCCCCTCTATTCTTCCCCTGCCACTTCTCTCCATTTCCCTTCCACATCCCTCCATTTCCATCCATTTCCCTTGCCTTCCGCTTCCCTCCCGTTCCCTCATCTCTCCTCTTAACTTCCACTTCCCTCCTCTTTCCACCTCATCTATTTCCTTCCACTCTCCTCCTTTTCCACTTCCTTTTCACCTCTACCCTCCTGTCCCCTTCTTTCCACTCCCCTCTTTCCTTCTACTTCCCTCCACTCCCTCCCCCACCTACCAGTCCATCCCCTCCTCTCTTCCCTTCCACCACTTACCTTTCATCTACCCCTCCCATCCTATCCCTTCCCCTCCCCTTTGCTCTTTCCTCCATCTCCCATTCACTCCACTCCCTTCCCCATTTACCTTCCACTTCACACCCCTCTACCCCTCCCATAACCTATTCCCTTCTACTCCCATCCCCTCCCATTCCCTCTTTCCTCCCCTCCCATTCCCTCCTTTTCCTATTCCTGTTCCACTTGCCTCCTCTCATCCCCTCATCTCACCTCTTACCTTCCACATCCTTCCTCTCTTTCCTTCCACCACCCCTCATCTTACACTTTCCTTCCACCTCCACCTTCACATACCCCCTCCCCTCTTTACTTCTATTGCCCTCCACCCCGCCTCCCCTCACCTCACCTCCCACCCCACGCCCTCTCCTTTCTTCCCTTCCACTTCCCTTTCACCTCCCCAATCCTTATGTCTCCCCTACGCTCTTCCCTCACCCTCCCATCCCCTTCTACCCTCTTCCACCACCCCTCCTCTTTTTTCACTCTTTCTCCATCTTCCATTTCCTCCTCTGCCCTCCCCATTTCTCTTACACTTCCCTCCCTCCCTCAACCCCTCCCATACCCTTCCTCTTTCCCTCCTCCCTCTTCTCCCACCTCTTCCCTTCCACCTCTCCTCTCTCCTCTCTTCCCTTCTACTCTCCTCCCTGTCCCCTCTCATCCTGTCTTCTTCTTTTCCACTTCCCTTCCACCTCTATTTCCCATATACTCCTTTACCCTTCTACTTCCCCCTCCCATCTCCCCCTCTCCTGTCCCTCCTCTCCCTTCCCTTCACCTCCTCTCCTGTTCCCTCTTCCTTTTCACTTCCCTCCCCTCCCCCTTTCATCCCCTTCTCTCCCCTGTCCCTACCAAGTTTTCCCATCTTTCTCTCCCCGCCCCCTTTCCATCTCTTCCTCTCCCCTCTCCCCTACCACGTCCCTCCCATCCCTCCACCCACTCCTCATTCTCCCCTCCTACATCCCATGGCCTCTTCTTTTCCCATTCACTTCCCTCTACTCTTCCCATCCCTTCCAACGCCCACTTCCATTCTCATTCCCTCTTCTCATCTTCCCTCTGGCTTTCTACATCACTTCACTCCCTCCTCCCTTCCCATCCCTTTCACTGCCCCTCCCATCACCAACTCTCCCTTACCCTCGTCCCTTCCACGGCCTTCCCTTCCTCTCTAATTTTCCCTCCTCTATCCTCCCCCCATTCCTTAACTCCCCTCCTCATGCCCCTTCCACTTCCCTCCCCTCCCATCCCCTCTTTCCTTCAATATCCCTCCAATCCCCTTCTTCCCCCCTTCCCTTTCTTCCCCTTCATTCCACTCCTGTATTTCCCTCCCGTCCTTTCTTCCCCCTCCCCTTCCACTTTCTGCACCCATCTATTCCCTCCTCTCTTTCCTTCAACTCCACTCCCTTGCCTCTTCCCTCTCACCCTCCAATACCCTCTTCCCTTTCACTTTCATTACCTCCATCTGCCATCCTCTTCTCTCTCCTACCTTGTTCCCTTCTACTTACCTTCCATCCCTCCACCATTCCCTTCTACCTCACATGCCCTCCTCTTTTCCCTTCCACTTCGCTCCCATCCCCCAATGCCTTGCATTCTTTCCACTTCCCTTTCATCTCTCACTCTCATCTCTCCCTTACCATCTTTCTCTACCTCATATTACCTACCTCCCCTCCCCACCCCTTTTTATTCCCCATCCCATTCCCTCCTCTCCCATTGTCCTTCCAGTAGCGTTGCTTTCACCCTTCCCATACCATCTTCTTGTCCCTTCCACTTCCATCCCTTCTCATCCACTCATCTCCACTCACCTATTCCTTTCCATCTCCTTCCTCCTCCCACCCCCTTTCCCTTCAACTTCCCTCCCATCCACTCATCCCCCTTGTACCTTCCACTTCCCCCTTCCCCGCCTCTCATCTTTTTTTGATTCCCTCATCTTCCTTTCCACCTACACCCTCCCATCCCCTCCTCTCCCCTCCCCTTTCCTTCCATTTCCATCTAATCCCTCCTCTACTCCCACCTCCCATTCCATCCTCTCTTCCTTTCCACTTTCCTCCATCTCCCATCCCTTCCACTTCCCTTTCACCTCCCCTTCCTCTCCCATCCCTACCTCTGCCCCCCTCCATCCCCTTCCACCACCCTCCCTCTTTCTTTGCTCTTTCCTGCACCTCGTAAATTCCCCCTCTTCTCTCCCCATTTCCTTTCCACTTCTCTCCCCTCTGCTCTTCCTATACCATCTTCCCTTCCACTTCCTTTCTTCCCCTTTCCACCTCCTCTTCTCTTCCCCTTTCCCTTTCCACCTCCTCTTCTCTTACCTTCTTACCCCCTTCCCATATACTTCCATCCCCTTCTCCTCTCATCCCCATCTCTTCTTTTCCACTTCCCTTTCCCATCTACTCCTCTCCCCTCCGCCCTCCTCTCCCCTCTTCCCTTTCCTCCCATACCCTCCTCTTCCATGCACTCCCCTCCAGTCCGCTCTTCCCTTTCACTTCCCTCCCCTCCACCCTCCCATTCTCTCCCTTTGCCCTCCCATCCCCTTTTATCCCCTCCACCTCCCATCCTCTTCTCTTCCCCAACTCTTCCTATCGCTTCCTCTCCACTCCACTCTCATCCACTTTTCCTTACACTTCTTTCCTCTCCTCCTTCCCAACACCTACTCTTTCATCCCTTACACTTTCCTCCCCAACCCATCCTTAGGTCTCCCCTTCTCTCTTTCCACTCATCCCCTCTCCTCTTTCGTCCTTCATCTCCTCCTTCGATTCTCTCCCCTCCCACTTCCTTCCCTCCCCCTTCTCATCCTTCCCCTTTCTACTTCCCATCCACCCCCTCCTCTTCCCTTTCCCTCTCCTACCCCCTCATCCTCTCTCGCATTCCCTCCTCTCGACTCCCCTCTTCCTTCTCCCATCCACACCATTCCCTTAGTCTCCGCTTCCACTTCCCTGATCTCCACTCCCCTCTTCCACTTTCCTCCCATTCTGGTCCCTTTTCTCCACTTGCCTCTTCTTCCCTTCCACTTCCCTTCCACTTCCCTCCCATCCCCCTTCTACTTTCCTACTCTTCCATTCCCTCCTTTTTTTATACTCCCCTCCCCTTGCACTTCTCTTCTTCATCCACCCTCCTCTGCTTTCCTACCATCCCTCCACCCATCCCCTCCCATCTCCCACCCCTTCCTCTCTTCCCTTCCGCTTCACACCCCTACCCCTCCCAATTCTTCTACTTACCTTCCAACTTCCCCCATTCCCTCTTATCCTTTCTTATTCCCCTTCCTCTTCCCCCTCTTTTCTCTCCTCCAATTCCCTCTTTTCTCTTCTCTCCATTCTCTTCCCTTCCCTTAACATCCCCTCCCCTCCCCTTTCCTCTTACCTTCCACTTCCCTCATCTACACTCCCCTCGTCCCTTTCACTTCCCTCCATCCCATCACCTTCCACTTCCTTCCTCCTCCTATCCCCTCCTTTTGCCGTCAACTTTTCTTCCATCCCCTCAAACCTTCCCATCTTCCCTACCACTTTACTCCCTGTCCAGTTCCCTTCTACCCCTTTCTACCCTCCCCCTCTTGCCTTCCACTTCCCTCTCTGTCTAATTCCCTTCCACCTCCACCCTTCCATGCCCTCCTCTTTTCTTCCCTTCCACTTCCATAACTCCTTCTTCCATCCCATCCCCTCCTTTCCTCTTCCCTTCTACTTCATTTGCATCCCTGCCCTATCCCCTCTTCTCCCATCCCCTCTTACCTCCCTTTACATCCTTTTCCCTTCCATTGTCCTCCATTCCCCCACCCTCTCCTCCCCTTCCACTTCTCTTCCAACTCCCTTTCCCATCGACCCCCACCCTCTTCTCTTCCCCTCCACTACCCCCCTCATCAACTCCTGTCCACTGACCTCTTCCCTTCCACTTTCCTCCTCCTCCCACCCTGCCCCTAATACTACACTCCCATCTACTCATTTTCCCTCTTATCTTCCACTTCCTTCCCCCTTTCACCCCTCCTCTCTTTCCTTTCACTTCCCTCCTCTTCCACTTTGTTTGCACCACCACCATTCTCCCATCCGCTCCTCTCCACCCTTTCCTTTTACTTCCTTCCATTCCCTTTTTTCCTCCCCAGCCTCCATTTCCTTCCCCTCCCCCTCCCATCAGTACCTCTACCCTTCCACGTCCCTCTCTTCACTTTCTCTCCCCTCCAGTTCCACTTTTCCCCTCCCCTCTATCCTCCCCCTCCCACCTCCCCAGTCCCCATTTCCCCTTCACTTCAGCTTCCCTACCATCCCCTCATCACCACCCTTTCCCCTTCTAATTCCCCCTTTATTCCCTTCCTTCCACTCCCCTCACTTCCTCTCTACTCCCCTCTTTCCTTTTATTTCCCTCCACTCCGCTCCTTCTCCATCACCTCCCATCCATTTCCCTCCCACCTCCCCTTCTCATTTCCACCTCTCTTGTACCCTCTTTTGTTCCATTTCCCTCCCTTTCCTTCTTTTCCCTATCATCGTCCTCCCCTACTCTCTTTCCTCCCCCTCCCACCCCTCTTCTCCCCATGTCCTTCCAATTCTCTGTCCTCAAATCGTCCTATACCCTCTTCTCTTTCCTTCCTCTTCCCTCCCCCTTTCCTTCCACTTCCGTCTCGTCCTCTCATCTCAACTTCCTCCTCTCTACTTCACTCCGCTCTTCTTTTCCACTTCCACCGCTCTTCTATCCCCTCTTTCCGCTCCCCTCTTATCCTCTGTTTCTCATATACCTCTACCCATCCCCTCTCCGCCCTTCCCCTCCCACTTATCGTCCCCTCCCATCCTCTCTTTTCTTCCTCTCTACTTCCCTGCCTTCCCCCTCGCATCCCTCAAACTTCACTTCCACCCCCTCCCATTTCCTCCTCTCGCTCCCCATTTCCCTCCCCATTTCCCTCCCCTTCATCCCTCCCATACCCTCTTCACTTCCCTTCTCTTCCACTTTCCTCCCCATCCAACCCTTTCCTATCTATATCCCCATTTGAACAGCAGAACTTTGAACTGCTGCTACGTCGGAATACTGCATCACTTAGCTCCTGTGTTACTCTTCAATGTAGTGGGTGTGGGGCAACATTTACGTTTTAACTTGGTTCACTGTTTTTAAAATTGATGCTCGTAAACTCACTTACCTGACCTTGCTGCCTGCTCTTGAATTCCCAGTCCACCGCAGCCTTGTGGCTGATTGTTGTGGAGGGCGAAGACGAGAGCGAGGACCGGAAACTCTCACTTCCGGTAGCGCGCATTGAGACGCCATCTTGGACGGCGCTCTAGTTGCTTAACACTCCCTGTCACCTATTTTAGTGTGACATGGCGTGTGAGCGGAGCGGATGCGCGCAGCGGACGTGCGCAGCGGGCACGCCAGTACGTCGCCTCTCACCAGAAAAGCTGGCCGAAACGCGCCAGGTGGAAGTACTTCTCTAGAGAGGCTTTACTAGCTATGAACCCTCCAGTCCATCGGTGCAATACTTCCCCACCACACCCTCTGAGTGGCCCTACCAGCTGCTCGTGCTGTATGTTTGCACTCCCTAAACCTTTGTCTCTTCCACCCCCTCCTGCCACCCCCCCAACGAAGGCTAAAAATATTGCAGCTGAATATCAGATCATTAGTTAAGCATCATGCCGAAATATATGACCTTATCATCGATGAAACCCCGGACATATTTTTTCTGACTGACTTTCAGCCACTCCTGTTGGTCCCGCACAGTGGATTTCACGCTGCTGCGGCCCCACCACCTACAATCTCTCCCCGCCGCCCTCTCGGCGAGGACGGAGGCCACTCCCCTTTGTGAGGCCTCGCCCCCCGACGCCGCCCTACAAAAGCGCTGAATACAAGCGCCGCACACTCTGACAGACCTGTGCTCTTGAGGCGGTAGCCGAGAGCGTTTTAGCATCTTTTTAAAAAAACCTTTCATTGGATAAACTTGTCACCTTACTCTGTGTGCACTTGACTTTCAGCCACTCCTGTTGGTCCCGCGCAGTGGATTTCGCGCTGCCGCGGCCCCCACCACCTACAATCTCTCCCCGCCGCCTTCTCGGCGAGGACGGAGGCCATGCCCCTTTGTGAGGCCACGCCCTCCGACGCCGCCCTACAAAAGCGCTGAATACAAGCGCCGCGCACTCTGACAGACCTGTGCTCTTGAGGCGGAAGCCGAGAGCGTTTTAGCATCTTTTTAAAAAAACCTTCCATTGTATAAACTTGTCACCTTACTCTGTGTGCACTTGACTTTCAGCCACTCCTGTTGGTCCCGCGCAGTGGATTTCGCGCTGCCGCGGCCCCCACCACCTACAATCTCTCCCCGCCGCCTTCTCGGCGAGGACGGAGGCCACGCCCCTTTGTGAGGCCACGCCCCCCGACGCCGTCCCTCCACGCCTTTAAATTATGTGCATCTTTCGGACGCGCAGCGGACGAGCGCAGCGGGCGCGCCATCAGCGCGCCAAAGGCAAGCCCGTCTGCGCCCGTCCGCGCCAGGCCGGGCCCTAGGGCACGCCACGCTGACCCTCTCATCTCATACTCGTCCCAATCCCTCAGAGAACTACAACACCTCGCCCACCCTACTGTCACCAACAGCTACCCGCCGTATACATACAGCTGGCCTCATGCGCCCTGCCCAACACCATCCATGCGGACGCACCCCCTCAGCCACACCGATCAGGAACACTACGTCCATCAGGGTGTCATATCTGAATACCCGTTCTTTAGTGAAAGACTCTGAGGACATTTTCATCCTGCTGTCTAATACTAATCCTGACATGCTCCTGCTTACGGAAACCTGGTTGACATCAGAGTCCCTCCCAGATATCTTGGCCGCCCTCCCCCTGATTATTACATTCTTCACGCCGATCGCCCTTGTGATCGGCCCGGGGGTGGGTGGCAGCCATCATATCCAAGCGCCTGAACTCTATCTCCTCCCATTCCCTCCCCCTCCCTGAGGTGGATAACTTACTTATCAGCGTGGAAACCGACACCGGCGCCCTTACCTTCCTCCTCTTATACCGGCCTCCCCATCCTATGCCATCCTTCTCCACCATCATGAGCGAACAGCTGTCTAATCTGCTAACGCTGCATTCTAGCTTCGCCCTCTTCGGCGACCTAAACTATTGGTTCAATGACACCAACGCTGGCCCCCATGCCACAGAGCTTTTTGAGACTCTCAACAGTCTGAATCTTACCCAACAGGTCACTCAACCTACTCATAACAAGGGCCACATCCTGGACCAGATTTGGACCTGCAATCTGGCCTTGTCCCCACCAGACATATCCCCCTGTGTCTGGTCTGATCACAACCTAGTTGACACCACCATTACTGTCGCCGGCCAGATTCCTGCTCCTCTGATGGCTGGTGGCTTCTCACGAAAATGGAGTACATATGACTCCCAGGGCTTCCTCACAACTGGCCGACACCCGTCCAGTCCTTAACCCCTCTAATGACATCGACGCAATAGAACACGACATCGGATCCTGGCTGGAGTCGGCCAGCGACCTCTTTGCCCCCCCTGGTCAAATTCCCCTGCACTAGACATCGCAACTCCCATAGGTGGTTCTCTGATGACCTCAAGCTTCATAAATTAAAAACGCGCCAGCCAGAACGTATCTGGAGACGTGATTATTCCAACTCAGCCAAACAGTCCTACCTGGCTGCGCGTAAAGAATACAAAGCTGCCATTGGCCTAGCCAAAATGGAACATTTCTCCAACCGGATCTCGTCGGCGGTCGACAAATCTAAGGAGGTGTTCAGAGTTATGAACGAACTTACCATAGATGGCCGAACCCTCCCAGTCCAGACCCCCACTCAAGAGGCATGTGACACTCTTAACTCCTTCTTTGTGGAAAAGATCACAAAAATTAAAAACTCTATCCCTCCCCCTCTCCAGCCATACCCATCGGACACTTCCTCTAATAACCCCTCGACCCTCACCACCTTCCCTGCCCTCGACCCCTCCTCATTAGCGGAACTCGCCACCCGCGTGAAATCTGGCTCCCCTAACGACTGCTGCCCGCCATCCGTCCTGCTGAGTATATGCCTTAATCTACCTGACTGTATTCTACCCCTACTTAACAGGTCACTCAGCAGTGGCATTGTCCCTACCTCTTTCAAGGAGGCCATCCTAGTGCCCCTCCTCAAAAAACCCGGCGCCGACCCTGCGGAGCCTTCGAATTATCGCCCCATCTCCCTCCTCCCGTACTTCTCAAAACGAATGGAGGCCCATGTCACCCGATGTCTGTCAAACTTCATCGAATCCTCTCGTCACCTCGAGCCCAATCAAGCCGGCTTCAGACCTGCCCATTCTACTGAGGCCGTCATTCTGGCAGTTCTGGACACACTCAGGAGCAACGCGGACGCGGGGTCCCCCCAAGCCCTCGTACACCTGGACCTGTCGGCCGCGTTTGACACGGGTTACCACAACATCCTTGTTGGACTTTGGCCCTTAGGGCAGGTTCACCCCTAGACTTTTTGCTTGAAATGGTGATTTTGGGATTCTGCGCACTTTCACTGTGTCCCAGTGGAAAGTGCGTGCGCACTCTGAGTGCATGTGCTGAGCTAGGCCTGCCCGCCCATAGGAATGCATGGGGAATGTATGTGTCCCTGGTAGTTCCTGATGCGTGGGGTGTACAGGCTTGAGTCTGGTATGTGTAAACTCGTGAGAGTGAATGCTGCGAGATGGTGTATGCAGCATGTATGTGTCTAGTAGCGAAGCGCCATTTCTAGACATGGCTGTACGTGTGCTGTGAGGGTGCTGGCGTGTGATTGGCTGGAGCTGGCTGGCATGCCAGGCTCCAGGAAGTCTGGATGGGTCTGCCCGGTGGTGAGTGGGAGATTAGCATGAGTGATGTGTGGGAGGAGTGTACCTGTGTCCTGGATGGGCTGGGTTTTCCCCACACAATGCTGGCTCCGCCCCCCTGTGGTTTGTCTAATGACCCAAGCCCTGCCAGTGAATAGAGAGGGTGGCTGAGGTAAACAGAGTACTCAAGAACCAGCTGCGACTGGTTCCGCCCCCACTCTGCACCTTCAGACAAAGGAATGCACTGTATAAAAATGGGGCTGTGTCCCCACTGAAGTTGTTCTTTTCCAGGATCCTGAGGGGGCTGTTGCTGCTGTCGCTGGGCCAGAGGACCGCCACTTGGGGTGTCTCCCTGCCTGGAGACCCAGTGTGCTGGCTCTGGGCCCAGCCTGGTCCCCCCTGCCTGCCCAAGGACTGCTGGGAATCTGCCCTGCTTGCTGAGGGCACCTGGGAGCGCTTTATTTTACTTATAGCGCTTAAGAGCGCTTTATTTGGCTTGTAGCGCTTGGGAGCGCTGTGCCTTCACCCCAGCGCTGAGAGCGCTTTATTTTGAATTATAGCGCTTGGAGCGCTGTGATTATCTGTCTAGCGCTTGGGAGCGCGCCAATTGCTGTGCAGGTGCCCACCCTGCTCGTGGTGGCCTAGCGAGTGCCTACCTCGCTTTATATTTGCTTTGGCGGCGCGGGTGCCACCCCGCTCCTTGCCGCTTTGTTGTGCCCGTGATTTATTGGATTCACGAGGGAGCCCACTCCTCGGATCCTGGGGAGCCGCCTGCCTGCCTAAAAAGCAAGCCGCCGCGCTGCCCGCGGCGACCCGGAAGCACTGGGCCGGCTGACCAATCGCAGCGCGGCCCAGGAAAGGCAACCCGGAAGTCCCGCCCCTCGCAGCAGAGAAGCTGCCGGCCGGGTCCCCGAGGCTCCACGAGTGGAGAGGAGAGCCCCGGAGCCCAGCGAGGAGCAGGAGAAGAGTGAAGAGAGCCCCCGAGGAGCGGGAGCTCTCGTGGAACAGCCGCCCGCCGCACGAGACAGCCGGTGAGTGCCTGGAATGGGAGAGGGGCGTCGGGACACATTGTCGGTGTCCGCCCCTCCCCCGTAGCGCGACCTCGCGCTCGCGAATGTTGGGAGCCAAAGAGGCTCTTGGGGGCATTTCCCTTTAAATCCAGGGGCCGCATTGTCTGTCGAGCCCAGAGAGGCTCGTGGGGCACCTGGTGATTCGGAGTCCCTAGAGAGGGGACTCCATCGACGGCCATAGTGGTTGAGAGCCAGAGAGGCTCTGGGGTGCCACAGTAATTTCTCTAGAGCCCAGCGAGGCTCCTACATTGGCCCCCCCCATTTGCTCTTGAGCCCTGAGAGGCTCCCCCGCCCAGATGTCGTGTCACGAGCCCTGAGAGGCTCAGGGGCATAATTGTGGTTCAGAGCCTAGTGAAGCTCTTGAGAGACAGTCAGTTGGGCAGAGCCTGCGAGGCTCCAGAGTTGGCCCATTATTGATGATTCAACTGGCCAGCACTTTGTGGGCAGCTGCCACGTTTAGGCCCTGACATTTGGACACAGAGACTGTCACAGGTGGTGACTTATCTGAGTTTGGCGCAATTGTTCATTTTGCTTACACCTCTGAATGTATTGTGATGCATCATGTGTTTTCCTCCTTACACCTCTGAATGAATGTTATGCATTGCATCATGTGTCATGTGCTTCCACCCCCACAGGTATTGTGATGTGTAGGTGGTTGTTTTCTCCCTAGTACAGGTGGTGCTAGTGAGGTCCTGGTTACCAGTGATTACTGGTTGTGTGCTATTTTGTGCTATATTCTATGTACTAAGTGCTATTTCTGAAAGTGCTACTTCTGATTCCTGACAGTGGTCCAGATGGCCCTGTCTTGTACATATCCCTTGTAAATTCTGCCCGTGCCTCTGGCACATTGTAAAGTGTGTGTTTTATCTAATGTGTTTTGGTGTAATACAAAGGCTATTTTTATATAACCTTGTGTGGAGTTTCCTTTGTGGTGGGCCCTGGGAGTTGTTGCTGGGGTGCGTGCGCAAATACTTAACTTACATCGCCTCCAAGTTTAGCCTTGCTGCTCGCGCCACGTTACCTAGAGGGTGAGTAGGGGTTATCTTGGCGTGTAACTCCCTTGCCCTGACTTGGGAGTGGTGGTCTCTGACTGACTTTGGCGAGAGCCCTGGCCAGCCGGGGATCCCATTTCCAACAATCCTCCTTCACCGTGTCGAACAGGCAGGCATCCAGGGCACTGCTCTTGATTGGGTTGAGTCCTTCCTTACTGGCAGAACACAGGCAGTCCGCCTGGGAACCTTCACTGCTACAAAAACTCCCACGTCCTGCGGAGTCCCCCAGGGATCCTCCCTTTCGCTGCTCCTGTTCAACCTATACCTCCGGCCTCTGATCTACTCTCTACAGAAATGGGACATCAGTGTCTACAACTACGCTGACGACTTACAGATTATCCTTCCGCTCAATTCACCTCATGCCATCAATACATTCCACGCAGTCATGATCCACATCCAACTTTGGATGAACCAGAACCAACTGAAGCTAAACCCCGGGAAAACTGAGCTCCTCCTCCCTGGACTCAGTCACGCTCACTGGGTGTCAGGACTAGGGTGGCTTGCGGTCTAGGGCCCGCCCCACTCTGCAGACAACCCGCCCCACTCTGCAGACGAATTTACTCTTCATCATGTCTGGTGCCCTTGTGCGGTAAAATGCACCAGTTGTCCTTGGGAGGGCGCTGGTGGCAGAAATGTGCCAAGAGATCTTGTTGACATAATGACATAATGCTCTTAACACTAATTGTGCTGATGACATAATGCTCCTAACAATAATAGTGCTTTGAAACTATGTTCTATGTTACTCCGCCTAATGCGTGAGGTTTCGCACCCAAAAAGTGTCCGCCAGATGCGTGAGCTTTCGTTTCCTAGTCGCATGCGTGAGCTTTTGCTTGGGCGTTGTCACGTTGATATACGCGACCGCGCCCAACCTTCCGTGCTCACTATTCTTTGCGTGTTGAAGAGGAAGCAGGTGTTTCTTGGTTGTCCGCCCCTATTGTAGGTGTTTGGAGCTCATTTCACGGATTGGACCGGAGGCTTTCGGTGGACCAGTCCTGTGGGCGTGGCGGCTTCGTGTTTGGCTCGTTAGCTGATTTCCTGATTCCCCCTTTCTGAGGAAAAAAACCTTTGTGAGTCCTAAGAAGCATCCTGGTTCTTCCTAAAAGTAGAGTAGGTCGTACTCTATAGGTAGGAGGAAATTTTGAGCTAAAATTGAGATAATTGTTAAGTTTATTTAAAGGAAGTAATCAGACTCAATCTCTCATAGATTTTATTTATGAGCAGAGTTTCAAAGGCTATTTCTTAAGTACCTTTTCTTGCGCAATTCAGTTTTCTTTATTTGAATAAATGTGCATTAACAATGTTAGTTCTTTGTTTATTTTGGCGCAATTCAGTACTGAGCTTTTCGCAATTTAGTAGTTTCAAAAATTATTGAATGTATTCGTTTTCCTCTGACATGTTTAGGATTAGACTGAACTAGTAATCAGTTTAACGTTTGGTAAAGGAGTTTATTTACTGAATAATGTGTTTCAACCTCTGAGGAAATATTCTGACGCTATTCACAACAGACTTAAAAATGCAATAAAGAGATTAGAATTTTGTTCATTTTATTGTAATACAGAAAAGTCTATTCTTGTCAAAAGAACTAGGTAACCTTAATTTTTTTAATATAGAGATAGAAAAATCTCTGATTGTATCATTATCATTTGTTAGTCAAGTATAAGGCTTAGGAATACTTGCTACTATAACTTTTCCTTTTCAGATCTCCTTCCCTGCTGTTCCCTTCCTAATTCCCTTTTCCCCCCCGCTTGATCACTTCAAAATTCTGTGTAATTATTACAATCAGAATTGGAGGTATCGAGAGGTGGGTCCTTATAACTTCACAACAGACCCTGAGGAAGACTTCGTCTGACAGAACAGTGAGCCCACGAATTATTTTCCTCCCGGTCTGATTGCGAAGTCATAATGACTACCATAAATGACTTAATGTCGGCAATTGTTCGGATGCAGGCAGATTTAAAAGAAACCATGAATGCAACGGCATTATTAGCTGCTAAGGTGGATAATATTCAACTCCAGAATACTCCTCTTCCCGAAGATGTTCAAGACATTGGCGCGAGGGCAGCTACAAACATAGCAGTCACTGTTCCACCTCAGATCCCTCTAGCTGCTCCTGAGCGTTTTTCTGGGGATTCTTCCAAGGTGCAAATTTTTTTTACTCAAATTGAATTACATTTTTCTTGTAGACCAACAGCTTTTCCCACCCCTCAGTCCAAAATAGCGTTTTTAATTTCTTATCTAACTGGAGATGCTGCTAACTGGGCTGATCCTTTGGTCAGACAAGACAACACCTTATTATATAATTGGCGACGCTTTGTAGAGGAATTTGAGAAGGTTTTTGATAGACGTACTGTAACTTTATCTGCAGATCGAGAATTACTACAGTTAAGACAAGGTAACAGGGATCTAGTTACTTAGTTATCACATTTTAACAGATTAATCGCTGAAACTTCTTGGCCAGAGGAAAAGAGAGCAGCTCTCTTTTATCAGAGGCTTAAAGATGATCTGAAAGATGTCCTGGCGCAAATTGATCCACAACCAACAGTTTGTTCAGATTTGATTAATCTGACTTTACGCTTAAATCACAGACTTTCTGAACAAAGATCAGATAAGAAAAGAGTTGACAAGCCTAATTGGAAAATTGAAAATAAATCTAGAACTCATTTTGCAAACTCTTAATCAAGTTCCGAGCCAATGGAGATTGGGACACTTAGGCAACCATTGTCGAAAGAGGAAAAGGACAATAGACGAAAGAACGGTCAATGTCTCTATTGTGGTCGCAAAGGACATTTTGTGAAAGATTGTTTGATGAAACCGAAAGGCAAGTTTCCTAGTGTCAGCAAGACAGCTGTAATAGAAAAAACTGATCAAACGTCGGAAAACTAATATGCCCAAGATGTTTTAAGGGAGATCTCTTGGGAACCATAGCCTTCCCTTCTGTAAATTCTTGTGTGTCCAATTACAAAGCACATTTCAGACTAGCAGTCCAAATACGGTTAACTCGCGAAACTTGCCAGATGGAAGTTTTAATTGATTCTGGAGCTACAGGAAATTTTGTAGATTTAGAAACTGCTCAACGACTAAGTATAATCTGTGAAAAGAAAGAAACTCCAGAAATTGTTCAAGCAGTTGATGGGAAAATATTAGCTGGAGGTCCAGTAACCATGCAAACTTCTAAAGTGACTATGTACTGTGAAGATTCTAAACAACAATTGCATAAGGAAGAAGTTCAGTTTGATGTAATCCAGGCACCTCAGTATGGTTTTATTCTAGGAATGCCTTGGCTTTGTTTGCACAATCCTTCTATTGATTGGCAGAAGAGGGAACTAGTTTTTCTATCTGACTTTTGCCATTCAACTTGTTTGAAATCCTTTAAACCAACAGTTAGTCAAATAGCCACTGCTGAAGAGAAGGAAACTGTTTTACCAAAAACCTACGAAATGTACAAAGAAGTATTCAGTGAAGTAAAAGCAGCCCTTCTTCCTCCCCATCGTAGTTACGACTGTCAAATTGATCTCATACCTGGGTCCAGTGTACCAAATTGCAGAATATATGCTTTGTCCGAGAAAGAAAATCAGCATTTGAGACAGTATCTGGATCAGTATTTAGAAAATGGTTTTATCCGCCCTTCCAAGTCGCCGGCCGCATCCCCTTTGTTTTTCATTCCAAAAGCAAATGGGGAATTAAGAACATGTATCGATTATAGGGCGTTGAATAAAATAACAATTAAGAATAAATATCCTTTGCCGCTGATTCCAGTTCTTTTGGACCTAGTAAAAAAGGCCGTAATCTACACAAAACTGGATCTTAGGGGAGCTTACCATTTGGTGCGCATTAGACATGGAGATGAATGGAAAACTGCATTCAAGACTCGATATGGGCTGTTTGAATACTTGGTAATGCCCTTTGGCCTGTGCAACGCGCCAGCAGCTTTTCAGTTTTTTTTAAATGATGCCTTAAGAGAATTTTTGGATCTTTTTGTTATCATCTATATAGACGATATTTTGATTTACTCCAATTCTGTAGCAGAACATGAAGGACATGTCAAAAAGGTATTAAGTACTCTACAATCACACAATTTGTATTGCAAATTATCCAAATGTGATTTTCATGTTTTTGAAGTTGAATTTCTAGGAGTTCTGCTTACACCAACTGGCATGAAGATGACTGAAAGAAAAATCAAAGCAGTTGCTGAATGGCCCACTCCAAATTCAGTCCGAGACATACAATGTTTCTTGGGGTTTGCGAATTTTTATCGTCGCTTTATTGATCACTTCTCCGCAGTGGTAGCTCCCATTACACGTTTGTTGAGGAAAAAGGTAAAATTTGAATGGACTTCAGAAGCCGATAATGCATTTCAAAGTTTGAAGAAAGCTTTTACTGAAGCGCCGATTCTGATGCATCCAGATGTGGAAGAACCTTTCATAATTGAAGCTGATGCATCTGATGTAGCAATTGCAGCCATTCTATCCCAAAGACATCACAACACTGGACAAATGCACCCGGTTGCATATATGTCTCGAAAATTGAATCCAGCAGAACAAAACTACATTATCGCTGAAAAAGAATTGCTTGCCATACTTGAAGCCTTCAAAGAATGGAGACATTATATAATGGGAGCAAAATGTACTGTGACTGTGTATACGGATCATAGAAATTTGCAGTTCATGAGTTCAGCCAGAATGTTAACTCCTCGACAGCTGAGATGGATGATGTTCTTTGCAGAATATGATTTTGTGGTAACTTACCGCCCAGGACAAGACAACAAAAAAGCTGATGCACTTTCCAGAAAGGACTCTTCTTTACATAGATTTGAAGGAGCGCCACAAGCCATAATCGATCCAGACAAAGTAATCTGTTTATTGACTGCAGATCAATTCTTGTATAACATTCATGAACATTTTCCTCCTTCCCAGTGGAAACAATGGTTGAACCAAAAAAGTAACCAAACTATCAAAGAAGGAATACCTTTTCATGGAAAACAAGTGTATCTACCTACCATAGAATTACAAGAAACAGTGTTCAATTGGTTACATTCTCATCCTATGGCTGGACATCCAGGTCCCAAAAAGACTGTGGAGAAAATACAAAAGATGTTTTGGTGGCCAACCCTGCAAAAAGACGTATTTACTATGGCTCAAAATTGTGAAACCTGTGCTAGATTTAAAACTGATCACAGTAAACCAAAAGGTTTATTACAAGTACTGCCAACACCAACTGAACCATGGAAACATATTTCTTTAGATTTCATTACCGACTTACCACCAATCAATCAACATTCAGTCATTTTAGTAGTTGTGGATAGTTTAACGAAATACGCACATTTTATTGCTTGTAAACGGTTGCCAACTGCTGGGCAATTAGCACAACTATTCCTGCAAAATGTGGTGCGATTACATGGTTTACCTTCAGTGTTACTTTCGGACCGTGGTACTCAATTCTCCTCCAAATTTTGGCAACAATGGTGTCGAAGTTTGCAAATTTCTTCTAATATGTCCACCAGTTATCATCCACAAACTGATGGTCAAACTGAAAGATTGAACCAAACGTTAAAACAATACCTGAGATGTTATGTTGCAGATTCCAAAAGGTCTTGGTTAGATCTACTTTGGATTGCTGAAATAGCATACAATACTTCGCCTCATTCTTCCACAGGATCTTCTCCTTTTGAAGCCCTATATGGTTATGTATCAAATACTATTCCTTTCTCTTTGCCCAAAAATGTAAGTGATGCACCAGCAGTGCAAGACACTGTACAACTCATGCAAACAGTTCATCGACAAATTCACAAGCGTTTACTACAAAGCAAAGAAAAGTATAAAGTACAGTATGATAAACTACATCGTTCAGGTCCAACATATGTCTCTGGAGATAAAGTATGGCTATCCACTAAGAACTTGAACTTTAAACACAAGAGCATGTTTCAACCTAAATTCATAGGTCCATACCCAGTACTTCGTCAGATCAATCCTGTGACATTCAAATTATCGTTACCCAAAACTTTGCGGATTCACCCTGTGTTTCATACTTCTCTTCTAAAACCTGCTGGTCAAAACTTGGCTCCCAGGCCAGCTCCGGTTCTAGTTCATGGCAACTGGGAATATGAGGTGCAGAACATATTGGATTCCAAACGTAGAGGCTCTAAATTATGGTATCTTGTTTCATGGAAAGGTTATGGATCTGAGAATGATTCGTGGGAGCCAGCTGAGAACATTCATGCCTCTCGTTTGTTACGTCGTTTCCACCTCCTTCATCCTTCGAAGCCGGGCCCTAGACCGCTCCAGGAAGGGGGGAATACTGTCAGGACTAGGGTGGCTTGCGGTCTAGGGCCCGCCCCACTCTGCAGACAACCCGCCCCACTCTGCAGACGAATTTACTCTTCGTCATGTCTGGTGCCCTTGTGCGGTAAAATGCACCAGTTGTCCTTGGGAGGGCGCTGGTGGCAGAAATGTGCCAAGAGATCTTGTTGACATAATGACATAATGCTCTTAACACTAATTGTGCTGATGACATAATGCTCCTAACAATAATAGTGCTTTGAAACTATGTTCTATGTTACTCCGCCTAATGCGTGAGGTTTCGCACCCAAAAAGTGTCCGCCAGATGCATGAGCTTTCGTTTCCTAGTCGCATGCGTGAGCTTTTGCTTGGGCGTTGTCACGTTGATATACGCGACCGCGCCCAACCTTCCGTGCTCACTATTCTTTGCGTGTTGAAGAGGAAGCAGGTGTTTCTTGGTTGTCCGCCCCTATTGTAGGTGTTTGGAGCTCATTTCACGGATTGGACCGGAGGCTTTCGGTGGACCAGTCCTGTGGGCGTGGCGGCTTCGTGTTTGGCTCGTTAGCTGATTTCCTGATTCCCCCTTTCTGAGGAAAAAAACCTTCGTGAGTCCTAAGAAGCATCCTGGTTCTTCCTAAAAGTAGAGTAGGTCGTACTCTACAGGTAGGAGGAAATTTTGCGCTAAAATTGAGATAATTGTTAAGTTTATTTAAAGGAAGTAATCAGACTCAATCTCTCATAGATTTTATTTATGAGCAGAGTTTCAAAGGCTATTTCTTAAGTACCTTTTCTTGCGCAATTCAGTTTTCTTTATTTGAATAAATGTGCATTAACAATGTTAGTTCTTTGTTTATTTTGGCGCAATTCAGTACTGAGCTTTTCGCAATTTAGTAGTTTCAAAAATTATTGAATGTATTCGTTTTCCTTTGACATGTTTAGGATTAGACTGAACTAGTAATCAGTTTAACGTTTGGTAAAGGAGTTTATTTACTGAATAATGTGTTTCAACCTCTGAGGAAATATTCTGACGCTATTCACAACAGACTTAAAAATGCAATAAAGAGATTAGAATTTTGTTCATTTTATTGTAATACAGAAAAGTCTATTCTTGTCAAAAGAACTAGGTAACCTTAATTTTTTGAATATAGAGATAGAAAAATCTCTGATTGTATCATTATCATTTGTTAGTCAAGTATAAGGCTTAGGAATACTTGCTACTATAACTTTTCCTTTTCAGATCTCCTTCCCTGCTGTTCCCTTCCTAATTCCCTTTCCCCCCGCTTGATCACTTCAAAATTCTGTGTAATTATTACAATCAGAATTGGAGGTATCGAGAGGTGGGTCCTTATAACTTCACAACAGACCCTGAGGAAGACTTCGTCTGACACTGGGGCTCGCAGTTCTGGCCCTCGGAGCTAGGCTCCCCCCCCAGCCCCGGAAAAATCAGTAAAGAGTCTGGGAGTGATCATTGACGCCGAACTCTCTCTCAGAGCCCAAGTGGGCGCGGTAATCTCATCCTGCATGTACCAGCTCCGGAAGATTCCCAAGTTCGTCACTTACTTCCTCCCGCCGCACTTACCCAAGTTGTCATCTCACTTGTGCTGTCCCGCTTGGACTCCTCGAATTCCATCTATTATGGTCTCCCACAATTCTTGTTACTCCGCCTCCAAGTTGTCCAGAACCAAGCGGCCCGCCTAATTCATAAAACCCCCAGATGCCAATCGGCTAAGCCTTTTACTCCATAGTCTTCATTGGCTCCCAATAAATCAAAGGGCAGCTTTCAAGGTGGCCTGTCTCACATTCAAGGCCCTCCACTGCTCCGGTCCCGCGTTTCTGAAATCTCTCATCTGCCCTCACCGTCCAACTCGAAACCTCCGATCAGCCCACCGTCATCTGCTAGTCATTCCTAAAACCAAAACTAAGAAATTCGGTGGTCGCCGTTTTTCCCATCTGGCTCCCGCCCTTGGAATCTCCTTCCTGTCTCCATCAAATCCTCCCCTTCCCTTCTGAACTTCAGGAAATCGCTTAAAACCCACCTCTTCCCTCCCCTTAGCTAAAATTCCGCCACTCATGCTTCTTTCCTCACTCACTCTGTCTCAAAGCGCCAGGAAGCCTACGGCGTTAGTGCGCTCTATAAATTGCACTTAAGATAAGATAAGATAAGACGTGGCTCAATGAGGATATGGTAGCCAAGCCTAATCTGGCTCTACGTTCAGACTACTCTATCTGCATGATTGTTAGAATCGGCTGGTCTCTAGTTGGCAGAGGAATACACTTCTGACAAATAGGGAACCACCTCCTCTAGTTAGGGCAAGGGGATCACACACTCAGATAACCCCCGCTCACCCCCTTGGTAGCTTGGCAGAGCAGACAGGCTTATCTCAGAGGCAGTGTGTTAAGCATTTACGACCACATAAAGTAATAAAGTGAATACACCACAAATGGACACAACACAGAAGGTATTATAAAAAATAAGGATGTTTATATAAGGCTTAGCACAAGACCAAATAACAACAAAAATATACCACAATCTCAATAAATACTCTTTGGAAGGAAAAATAATAGTTCAGGTAAAGTCTCTTCTTAGTAAACAGTTCTTTAGCAAAAAGGGTAACTCTTCTTCTCTAAAACACAGTTCTTGGCAACAATGTAACCCCCACTGGAGTCACACGACGTCGAGGCAAAGCTATTCCAAAGGTTCGGCGTCGACCGCTAGGAGCGCTAAGTCGAGCCCGGAGTCGAAACAGACCCCACCAACACAGTACCTTGGAAAATGAAGCAAACGATGATCCACGGCGTCGAGATGTACACGCGTCGAGTCGTCGGCGTCGATCGGGCATCGGAGTCGGGGCGATCTGCAGCGGCGTCGACAGGTGTCAAGCTGGAGCAGCGCTCACGGTGGCGAAGCAGGATACGTTGTCGTCGTCGATGTCGTTGCTGCAAGAGTGAGCAGCGCTTACGGCGTCGAGAGGGGCTGCGGTGTTGAGGCGATCGGTAGCGGCGTTGCTACTGGCGTCGATCGGGCCTGGCGGCCGGCGTCAAAGGTGCGGGACACTGGAGCCGTTACTCACGATGTCGAGCTGGATTCGGCGGCTGACTCCCACGTTCCAGCAGCAGGCAACTTTAGCAGATGATGAAGTCATTTAGCCCTGTGACTTCAACAGGAGGCTGGCACTCTTCCAGCCCTTGGAGATTTTCTTGGCAAAGCTTGAGAGTACACACTCAGTTCCTCTCTCCTTGTTCCTTGGCAAAAATAAAAAGCAACTGCAGGATTCCCCCCAGCAAACAACACTCTGGCAGAAGGGGTAGGCAAGTCCTTGGATCAGCAGGCTTCTTGTCCTTGGTGTAGGTTTCCTTGTCAGAAGTGATCTAAATTCTTTGGTTCAGGGGTCCTTCTCTTATACCCCTTTTCTGCTTTGATCCCTTTGTCCATGCAGGGGGATTCCCCCCATCCTGGGTTTGTTGTGGGTGTTGCCAGGCCGAGGCACCTGGCCTATTCACTGTGCAGGGCAGGGTCTTCAGCCGCCCAGCAGGAGGTGGAGCCAGTATTGTCACTGGCCGGGGCAGGGCCATCAGTCGCCCGGCAGGAGGTGGAGCCAGTATTGTGTCAGGCAGGGCAGGCTATCAGGAACTACTCTTCCCCCACTCTAAACGCAAATGCCTCATTCACCCCACACTGACTCATTCAGACCTCTGGAGCCACCCCGCTCCTGTCACACACACAAAAACCAGCAGAGACCGGTAGACAGTTAGACAAGAAACTAGTCACTTTCTAAAAGTGCTAGTTTCAAACTCAGAATCTAAAAACCATCCATCCTAAAGGATGTGTTATCAAATTCTGAGTTCAGGGATACTAAACTCGACTTTCCACCATGCTCTCTGAGTCTGTTAGGATTATATAGTGTAATAATTCCAGCAGCCCAGTCTGGCCTAAGGAGAGCAGGTAGCCTTACAATAGTGAAAAACGAAAATGGCTGTAATTCACTATTAGGACATGCCACACACATCAGGGCTTGTCCTACCTTATGCTTACAATGCACCCTGCCCTTGGGCCTACCATAGGGGTGACTAACATGAAGTTAAGGGAAGGTTTTAGGGACTGGCAAGTAGGTGTACTTGCGCAGTCAGCATGGCAGTACCAGACTGCACGCAGGTTCTGCAATGGCAGACCTTAGACATACTTTTCTAGGCCGCTTCTGTGGGTGGCACAATCAATGCTGCAAGCCCACCAGCAGCATTTGTATTTACAAGCCCTGGCACTCCTGGTGCACTATACTAGGGACTGACAGTAAACCAAATAAGCCAAACATGGAATCCAATTAATGTATCAATTTAACATAGGGAGCCCTTGCCCTGTGGCACTGATCAGCAGTGGCACAGTGCCCAAAGCAATATTCCAGCAAAACATCGTAAACAGAGGAGGCAAACAAAAAAAATGGAGGAGAGACTCATGCCAATGATGCCAGGTCTAACACGTGTCCCCTCCAGCTGAAATGTGGGGAGAACTACCCTTCACCTAGGGAGTCCTCAGCACTAAGGCGGAAAAATCTGGACAGACCATCAGCATTGGCGTGATCTGTACCAGGGCAGTGTTCCACCGTGAAGTCCATCCCCTGTAGGGAAATGGACCACCTCAACAGCTTTGGGTTCTCACCCCTCATCTGCATCAACCATCTGAGGGGCCTGTGGTCTGTCTGAACCCGGAAGTGAGTCCCAAACAGGTAGGCTCTTAGCTTCTTCAGCGCCCAGACCACAGCAAATGCTTCTCGTTCTATCGCACTCCACGTCTGTTCCCAGGGCAGTAACCTCCTACTGATGAAGGCTACAGGTAAGTCTCGGCCCTCCTCATTCTCCTGTGCTAGAATAGCCCCCACGCCATGCTCTGAAGCGTCCATCTGGACAATGAATTCCTTTGAAAAGTTGGGGCCTGGAGTATTGGTGCCGTACACATTGCAGTCTTCAGGGTGTCAAAGGCCGTCTGACAGGCGTAAGTCCAGATCACAAGTCTTGGCTGCTTCCTGGAAGTCAGCGAAGTCAAGGGGTGCACAATGTTGCCATACCCCTTGACAAACCTCCTGTAGTAACCCGTGAGACCTAAGAAGGCTCTCACCTGAGTCTGGGTTTTGGGTGGTGCCCAAGCCAGGATGGTATCTATCTTGGGTTGCAGGGGGGCCTCCTTGCCGCTCCCTACTTGGTGCCCCAAGTACACCACTGAACCCTGCCCAATCTGGCATTTGCTTGCCTTGATTGTGAGGCCTGCTCTGCGCAGGGCCAACAACACTTCCTGAAGGTGGCGCAAGTGTTCCTCCCAGCTGGCGCTGAACACTGCTATGTCATCCAGGTAGGCGGCGCTGAAATCCTCCAGTCCAGCCAATACCTGGTTGACCAACCTCTGGAAGGTGGCAGGGGCATTCTTCATCCCAAAGGGCATAACCCGGAACTGGTAGTGCCCATCTGGTGTGGAGAATGCAGACCTCTCTTTTGCCCCATCAGTCAAGGCAATCTGCCAGTACCCAGACGTTAGATCAAACGTACTGAGGTACCAGGCAGCCCCGAACCGATCTATGAGCTCATCAGCTCTGGGGATAGGATGCGCGTCAGTCTTGGTGACTGAATTGAGTCCTCGGTAATCCACACAGAAGCAAAGTTCTGGGGAAGCACCAGGCGCTGCAGCCTTTGGGAGCAAGACCACTGGCTGGCCCAAGGACTGCTAGAGGACTCAACCACCCCTAAGGCAAACATCTTGGAGACCTCCTCCTTGATGTAGGCTCTGACCTTATCAGTCACTCTGTAGGCCTTGTGCTTCACAGGAGTGCTGTCCCCCGTGTCCACATCATGGACACACCACCGAGTGACACCAGGGTTTATTATTATTATTATTATTAAAGTTTTATATAGCGCTGGCTAGACCCGGAGGTATCAGAGCTAAGGAGAACAGATCAGGGAATTGTCCCAACAGTTGGCGATAATCTTGCTGCTGCTCAGGGGTCAGTGTGTCAGAGAGGACAACACCATCCACTGACCCATCTTGCTCTTTTGCATACAGGAGGTCAGGAAGAGGCTCACTCTCCTCCTCCATTCCAGCATCTGTAGCTAGGAGCATGCCCACTTCGGACCTTTCTAAGTGGGGCTTTAACCGGTGACATGCAGGACCCTGAAGGGGTTCCTGGGAGACTTCAAGTCTGCCAAGTAGGTGACATCGCTCTTTTTCTCCACAACCTCAAATGGTCCAGTCCACCTGTCCTTGAGCGCACAAGGTTCTACTGGGGACATGACCCAAACTTTCTGACCAGGTTGAAGCTCCACCAGAGTGGCATTCCGGTCGTACCACAGCTTCATCTCTTCCTGGCTGGCCTCCAGATTTGCCTGAGCAAGATCTCTGAAGCGCTGAGTCTGGTTTCTAAAGGCCAGCATGTAACTGTATACATCCTGGGGAGGTTTCCTGGGAGATTGCTCCCAGCCTTCTTTGACCAGACTCAAAGGTCCTCTTACCGGGCGTCCATACAAAAGCTCAAAGGGGCTGAACCCTAGAGACTTTTGTGGCACCTCACGGTAAGCAAACAGCAGGCATGGTAAGAGGACGTCCCATTTACGCCTCATTGGTTCTTCAAGACCCATGATCATGCCTTTGAAGGTCCGGTTGAATCTCTCAACCCGCCCATTACCTTGTGGGTGGTAAGGAGTGGTGAACTTGTAGGTTACCCCACACTCCTTCCACAGGGACTTCATGTAATTGGAAATGAAGTTGGTGCCCCGGTCTGACACCACCTCTCTGGGGAACCCCATGCGGGAGAAAACACCCATCAGTGCCCGTCTCACCACGGGGGCCGTCACTGTGCGGAGAGGGATGGCTTCCGGGTACCGGGTGGCATGGTCCACCAGGATGAACCTGTTGCCCATGGCTGTCTTGGGGTCCAGTGGCCCCACAATGTCAATCCCCACCCGATCAAAGGGGTTACTGACGACGGGAAAAGGTTGGAGGGGAGCCTTCTGCTTCCGCCCACTTTTACCACTTGCCTGGCAAGTTTGGCAGGTTTTACAATGGATGTCTACATCCCTTCTCATCTGGGGCCAATAGAAATAGGTGACAAGCCTATCATAGGTCTTGTCCTGCCCCAGATGTCCAGCTAATGGAACGTCATGAGCCAAACCCAGTAGGAAGGCTCTGAAGCGCTGGGGTGCCACCAGCACACGGGCTGTCCCAGGTTCAGCAGCCTTAGGCTCGCTATACAGGAGGTCGTTCTCCCAGTAGACCAAATGTGATCCTGACTGATCACCTGTTGTTTGGGCTGAGGCCTGCTGCCTCATACCCACAAGAGAAGGGCACACTTTTTGCTCAGCACAAAATTCTTCCCTGGAGGGACCACCATCCTGCTGCCAGTGGGTCAGCTCGGGAAGGTCTCCCAGTTCAGCAACTTGTTCCCCTGTCGGTTCCAGGGCATCCCCCTCAAGGTCTGCCTCCTCCTGGACCGTGGGAACTATAGGGGACGGTTTCCCACACCCCCTGCCTCTTCTCATCACAGCTGGGTCCTTGGCCATACTTTCAGGCTCCAGAACCCCATCAACACCCTTACTAGGTGTCATGGACCGAGTGGTTGCACACACCCACTCCGGCACACCCAACATTTTCAAATGTGTCTCTCGCTCCACCTTAGCCCAAGGGTAGTCCTCCAAATCATTGCCCAGGAGACAGTCAACAGTCATGGTGGGCCTCACAGCAACCTGAAGAGTAACCGAGACCCCCCATTCAAAGAGAACCTGAGCTACCTCACACTCTTTCTGGGAGTTGTCAGCAGCTATAACAGGGTAGAATGCATGAGGGACCACCTGCTCTCTGGACACCAAGTGACACTTGACAGCTGTCACACTTGCTCCGGTGTCTCTGAGAGCTTCCACCCTATGGCCATTAATGGTCACCCACTGCCTATATTTATTAGTGTTACTAGGCAGAGGGGGTGGAGGGACCATTTCCATATCTCCTAAAGAGACCAGGGACATCTCTGCGGGGCCCTTCCCACCAGGGGCAACCCCCCCCCCGGGCTACACTCGCCAACTGACGGGGGGTGCATGTGGTGGTGCATTAGAGTTCTTCATGGGACACTGGGGATCATAATAACGGTGTCCCACCTGCTTACAAGCGTAGCAGGTCATGGGGCCCCTAGGAACAGGTTTACCTGTCGGGGCCTCTGGCTTCTTTACTGGGGGAGGCTGGGAACCCTGCCCTTGGTTCCCTTGGGGATTACTTTGGGGCCCTTTCTGAAACTCCCTCTGTTTACCCCTGTCCCCCCACTCTTCTGCTGGGGACCCTGCCCACCTTTGGCTGAGTCTCCCACTGGACCCTTGTGGACCCTGGTACCGACCCAGCGGTCCGCCTCCTCAGCAAGTTTTCTAGGGCTAGATATCTTGCTATCAATAAGGTGCTGGCATACTCTGGAAAACAGTTATTAGACAAGTGCTCCCAAGCAAACAAATCATAAAGAACATCATAACTTTCCACTTTGCTACCCTTTACCTAACCATCCATGGCTCTGCAAAAAAATGACACATATTCAACCCAAGTAGTACCAGGCAATTTCTTATATTCTCTAAAGGCTTGTCGGTACTTTTCTGGAGTTAGGCCATACCTTAACATTAAAGCATCTTTCATATGAGCATAAGACATCCTATCCTCAACAGGCATGTCCAACAAGGTATCCCTCCCTTCATTGACAAAGCGGCCCCACAACCCCGCTCCCCAATCCTTCTCAGGGACCCGGTGGGCCAACAATGCTAACTCATATGCTTTAAACCATTGGCCAATATCTTCATTCTTATGAAAATCTTTTATCACATCTTTGGGAAAATAAAACCTACTTTCTGCAGGCCCAGATGGAATGCTGCCACCAGAGGGATTCAATTCTAAACTCTTAGTTTTGAGCTCCATCTCCCTCACCATTTTCTCACGTTCAAACGCTAATTTTTCTCTTTCAAAATCTAACCTTTTGCTCTCCATTTCAGCATCTCTCCTGCTTCTTGCATTCTCTCACTCCAACTGCCCTCCAAATTTAAGTTTTGCCATTTCTAGCTGGTACTCTCGTTCCTTTACCCTGTCTTCCAATTCTTCAGGAGAAAGACCCTTGGAGGAAACGCTGCTGCCGGGAGAGGACACTGGCCCATTCACGAGCTCTTCCTCCTCCCTTCCCTCTGGCGGTACCACCACCGGATCAGAGGGATCTCTGGCCTCTAACCAGGCCTCCAATGCTGTGAGAAATTCTTCCTTATTTTTTTAGGCCTGTTGTAGGAACTTTCAACTGCTTGCAGAAGTGCTGCAGCTGCTTTTTCTTGTAGTCTTTTATCAATTTCTTATCAAATTCCTCCACAACAACAGGGGCAGTGACTCCGGCATCACTCATGGTCAAAACTGGCAGTGTTAAAAAAAATAAGCTCCAGGAAAGCGGAGAACAAAAATAGAATATCCTACCAAAATAGATTGTGGCTGCGCTATGGTCTGCTTTCACTATGCAGTGTACACTAATCACTGCACATGAGTCACAAATGCAAAGTTCAAATCCTCACCGCTGACCACCAATGTTAGAATCGGCTGGTCTCTAGTTGGCAGAGGTATACACTTCTGACAAATAGGGACCCACCTCCTCTAGTCAGGGCAAGGGGATCACACACTCAGATTACCCCCGCTCACTCCCTTGGTAGCTTGGCAGAGCAGACAGGCTTATCTTAGAGGCAGTGTGTTAAGCATTTATGACCACATACAGTAATAAAGTGAATACACCACAAATGGACACAACACAGAAGGTATTATAAAAATAAGGATGTTTATATAAGGCTTAGCACAAGACCAAATAACGACAAAAATATACCACAATCTCAATAAATACTCTTTGGAAAGAAAAAATAATAGTTCAGGTAAAGTCTCTTCTTAGTAAATAGTTCTTTAGCAAAAAAGGTAACTCTTCTTCTCTAAAACACAGTTCTCGGCAACAATGTAACCCCCACTGGAGTCACACGACGTCGAGGCAAAGCTATTCCAAAGGTTCGGCGTCGACCGCGAGGAGCGCTACGTCGAGCCCGGAGTCGAAACAGACCCCACCAACACAGTACCTTGGAAAATGAAGCAAACGATGATCCACAGCGTCGAGATGTACCGGCGTCGAGTCGTCTGCGTCGATCGGGCCTCGGAGTCGACAGGTGTTAAGCTGGAGCAGCGCTCACGGTGGCGAAGCAGGATACGGCGTCGTCGTCGATGTCGTTGTTGCAAGAGTGAGCAGCGCTCACGGCCTCGAGAGGGGCTGCGGTGTCGAGGCGATCGGTAGCGGCGTCGCTACTGGCGTCGATCCGGCCCGGCGGCCGGCGTCGAAGGTGTGGGACACTGGAGCCGTTACTCACGACGTCGGGCTGGATTCGGCGGCGTCCGACGACGTTGAGATTGCTGGTTTCTTTCAGATGCGCTGGACTCCCACGTTCCAGCAGCAGGCAACTTTAGCAGATGATGAAGTCCTTTAGCCCTGTGACTTCAACAGGAGGCTGGCACTCTTCCAGCCCTTGGAGATTTTCTTGGCAAAGCTTGAGAGTACACACTCAGTTCCTCTCTCCTTGTTCCTTGGCAAAAATAAAGAAGCAACTGCAGGATTCCCCCCAGCAAACAGCACTCTGACAGAAGGGGTAGGCAAGTCCTTGGATCAGCAGGCTTCTTGTCCTTGGTGTAGGTTTCCTTGTCAGAAGTGATCTAAATTCTTTGGTTCAGGAGTCCTTCTCTTATACCCCTTTTCTGCTTTGATCCCTTTGTCCATGCAGGGGATTCCCCCCATCCTGGGTTTGTTGTGGGTGTTGCCAGGCCGAGGCACCTGGCCTATTCCCTGTGCAGGGCAGGGTCTTCAGCCGCCCAGCAGGAGGTGGAGCCAGTATTGTCACTGGCAGGGGCAGGGCCATCAGTCGCCCGGCAGGAGGTGGAGCCAGTATTGTGTCAGGCAGGGCAGGCTATCAGGAACTACTCTTCCCCCACTTTAAACACAAATGCCTCATTCACCCCACACTGACTCATTCAGACCTCTGGAGCCACCCCGCTCCTGTCACACACACAAAAACCAGCAGAGACCGGTAGACAGTTAGACAAGAAACTAGTCACTTTCTAAAAGTGCTAGTTTCAAACTCAGAATCTAAAAACCATCCATCCTAAAGGATGTGTTATCAAATTCTGAGTTCAGGGATACTAAACTCGACTTTCCACCATGCTCTCTGAGTCTGTTAGGATTATATAGTGTAATAATTCCAGCAGCCCAGTCTGGCCTAAGGAGAGCAGGTAGCCTTACAATAGTGAAAAACGAAAATGGATGTAATTCACTATTAGGACATGCCACACACATCAGGGCTTGTCCTACCTTATGCTTACAATGCACCCTGCCCTTGGGCCTACCATAGGGGTGACTAACATGAAGTTAAGGGAAGGTTTTAGGGACTGGCAAGTAGGTGTACTTGCGCAGTCAGCATGGCAGTACCTGACTGCACGCAGGTTCTGCAATGGCAGACCTTAGACATACTTTTCTAGGCCGCTTCTGTGGGTGGCACAATCAGTGCTGCAAGCCCACCAGCAAAAACAACAAGTGATGGACTGAATGTGGATCAATGTCACACACTCCCCCAGTCAAAAGATCTGGGCCCAAATCCATCGTTTTTTTGCACTCCACACCACCCTGGGTTAGACAATGGCGATATGCAAATCAGCTCTGACCCTGTTGCCCCATGGGAACAGTCCAGTCCGAACTACAAAAGCCATGTCCTTCCCAGAACGGAATCAAGCATCCGAGGACTTTTGGTAACACCTCTCTTCAGCCCGGCTAGCTTGACTCCAAGTGGTGTGGAGTGCCTGGGACCCACGTCTGGGCATCCCCAGCGCACTTAGGGCGGCAATTGCAAAAACAACAAGTGATGGACTGAATGTGGATCAATGTCACACACTCCCCCAGTCAAAAGATCTGGGCCCAAATCCATCGTGCTAGCCGGGCTGAAGAGAGGTGTTACCTCGAAACCGGTCCGGTCCTCGGATGCTTGATTCCGGTCTGGGAAAGATATGGCTGTTGTAGTTCGGACTGGACTGTTCCCATGGGGCAACAGGGTCAGAGCTGATTTGCATAAAGCCATTATCTGACCCAGGGTGGTGTGGAGTGCAAAAAAACGATGGATTTGGGCCCAGATCTTTTGACTGGGGGAGTGTGTGACATTGATCCACATTCAGTCCATCACTTGTTGTTTTTTGCAATTGCCGCCCTAAGTGCGCTGGGGATGCCCAGACGTGGGTCCCAGGCACTCCACACCACTTGGAGTCAAGCTAGCCGGGCTGAAGAGAGGTGTTACCTCGAAACCGGTCCGGTCCTCGGATGCTTGATTCCGGTCTGGGAAAGATATGGCTGTTGTAGTTCGGACTGGACTGTTCCCATGGGGCAACAGGGTCAGAGCTGATTTGCATAAAGCCATTATCTGACCCAGGGTGGTGTGGAGTGCAAAAAAACGATGGATTTGGGCCCAGATCTTTTGACTGGGGGAGTGTGTGACATTGATCCACATTCAGTCCATCACTTGTTGTTTTTTGCAATTGCCGCCCTAAGTGCGCTGGGGATGCCCAGACGTGGGTCCCAGGCACTCCACACCACTTGGAGTCAAGCTAGCCGGGCTGAAGAGAGGTGTTACCTCGAAACCGGTCCGGTCCTCGGATGCTTGATTCCGGTCTGGGAAAGATATGGCTGTTGTAGTTCGGACTGGACTGTTCCCATGGGGCAACAGGGTCAGAGCTGATTTGCATAAAGCCATTATCTGACCCAGGGTGGTGTGGAGTGCAAAAAAAAGATGGATTTGGGCCCAGATCTTTTGACTGGGGGAGTGTGTGACATTGATCCACATTCAGTCCATCACTTGTTGTTTTTTGCAAGCCCACCAGCAGCATCTGTATTTACAAGCCCTGGCACTCCTGGTGCACTATACTAGGGACTGACAGTAAACCAAATAAGCCAAACATGGAATCCAATTAATGTATCAATTTAACATAGGGAGCACTTGCCCTGTGGCACTGATCAGCAGTGGCACAGTGCCCAAAGCAATATTCCAGCAAAACATCGTAAACAGAGGCGGCAAACAAAAAAAATGGAGGAGAGACTCATGCCAATGATGCTAGGTCTAACAATGATAAATAGAGAGACTAGGGGAGGTGGCATTGCTGTGATTACTAAATCCTGCTACTCCTGTCCCTTTACTAAGGTCATAATAGAGGGATGCGAATGTGCACGTTTCAGCATCTCTGTGCACTCACCTCACCCTTTCTGGTATCCTGGTGTATAGGCCACAGAGGCAAGCCACCAGTTTTACAAATGCACTTCTGGAGGTAGTCGGGACGCTTGCGGTGGGGACTGCTAATTTTAGCATTTTTGGCGATTTAAATCTTCATTTCGATCTTGCCCATGACAAGACCATCTGTAGCCTGCTTGCAGACTTAGCTGCCTTTCAGCTCTTTCAATTGGTCGCAAGCCCTACACATAGAGGGGGACATCTGTTAGATCCCATTTTTATTAACATTGAGGCTGCCACTGTGGCGACCCCTACCCCTGTGGCTTGGTCTGACCATTTGTCGGTTGAAATGACCTTCCCCATATCAGAACCGGTATGCAAAAACACCCAATGATCTGTTTATAAACTACCTTGGCGAAAGCTTAGACTAGAAGACTTTCATGCACTTCTTAGAGCGGACCCCTTGGGTCCTTTTACCAACGTCGAGGCAGGCTATGAGATGTTCTGTTCCTGGATTACTCGGGCGCTAGACTCTCTTATTCCGGCGAGCTGGTTTAAGGGTAGCCCTTGGTACAACGATGCCCTGACTATATTGAAGACGTCGTGTAAAAGAAAGGAACGTGTATGGAGGAAAGATTATGACCCTGGAAAAAAAGAACATTATCTGGCTGAACTTAAAACATATCATAGAGCCATTTGTAAGACGGGGGCGGCCTACTATGCCACCGAGATTAAACTTAGCTCTAATCCTTCCAAATACATTTTTAAAATCTTGATAGATCTTTGTGCCAAGAAGTCCTCGGTGCCTATAACTACTTCCGAACTCCATTGTGAAGAACTGGCCTCCTTCTTTGTGGAGAAAGTACGTGCGATCTACCGGTCCTTTCCTTCTATGATCACCTCCTTTACTTATACTCCCTCTAGACCAGGGCCGACCTCTAGTCTTACAGTTATCCCGGAGATTTCCTATGAGGAACTGAGTAGGCTGAGTGTGAAAATTAAATCTGGCTCTCCTGCCGACCCTCTAAAGCCTGCTCAGTTTAGGGACTCCTCCTTGCTCTGTCTGACGCCTTTGCGTCAGATAATCAACTCCTTCTTTTTATCCGCCATGGTGCCGGCACAATGAAAACAGGCTTGGGTCTCTCCCATTTTCAAAAAAACAACCTTAGACTTCACTAAGCCTCAGAATTGTAGGCCTATTACTCCTCTTCCCTGGGTGGCGAAGGTTGCGGAGGCTCATGTCAACATCACACTCACCAACTTCTTGCTCTCCAATAACATTCTGGTTGCAACGCAACATGGCTTCCGCTCCAGTCATAGTACAGAGACTGCGCTCCTGGCTATGACTGAACAAATGCGGACCATCCTCGATTATGGTCAAATGGCGGCACTGATCCTGCTGGATCTTAGTGCCGCCTTTGAGACGGTCTTGCACGGTGTTCTGCTTCAAAGTCTGGAGGAGGCAGGAATTTCAGACCTGGCCCTGGAATGGTTTAGATCTTTTTTGACCGGAAGATCTTTCTGTGTCTCCACCCTTCCATATCTATCTCAGGTGCATTCCATTGAGCAGGGTGTCCCTCAGGGTTCGGCGTTGAGCCCCACATTGTTCAACCTTTATGTTCGGCCAGGTATAGAGTAAAAATATCGAGTTTTTATTATCGACTAGACATAATATCAAGTAAAAAATATAGAATGGACATAATATCGACTAGACATAATATAGACTACCAAAATCTCGACTAGAAAATTTTAATATCGAATAGAATGGACACAATATCGAATCAAAAATATAGAATGGACATAATATCGACTAGACATAATATAGACAACAAAAATATCAAATTTAAGATAAGTTAATATTAATTTTTAATTTTTGTGTAATATAATTCTGTAGCGGGTTGTGGGTTTATAGGGGAATAGGGTGGGAAGTAATTTTATTATAATTAATTAAATATGTTATTTTATTTATTGATATTTATTTAGAATTAATTGTTAATTAATTATTAATTGGTAATTAATTAAAATATAATTGGTAATTAATTTTAATTGATTAATTGATAAATATGTTAATTTTAGTAATTTATTTTCTGTAGCAGGTTGTGGGTTTATAGGGGAATAGGGTGGGAAGTAATTTAATTATAATTAATTAAATATGTTATTTTATTTATTGGTATTTATTTTGAATTAATTGTTATTTAATTATTAGTTGGTAATTAATTAAAATACAATTGGTAAATAATTGCAATTGATTAATTGAAAAATATGTTAATTTTAGTAATTTATTTTCTGTAGTGGGTTGTGTGTTTATAGGGGTATAGGGTGGCAAGTAATTTAATTATAATGAATTAAATATGTCATTTTATGTATAGTTATTTATTTAGAATTAATTGTTAATTAATTATTAATTGGTAATTAATTAAAATATAATTTGTAATTTATTGTAATTGACTAATTGATAAATATGTTACTTTTATTACAATATTTTCTGTAGTGGGTTGTGTGTTTATAGGGGAATAGCATGGGAAGTAATTTAATTGTAAGTAATTATATTTTTAAAATATTTTTTTGTGTCTAATTTTTATTTATTTTTATATTGTAAATTAATGTATTGGTAATTGGTAAATAATTAGTATTAGTAGGTAATTTGTATGATTAGTTAATTTTTATTTGTAATTTTAATTGATTAATTAATATATTTTATAAAATTGTAAAATATTTTTATTGTTTTGTAATTGGTATTAATATTTATGTTATTTATATTTTATATGAAGTATTTACTTTCCCTACTATTGCACTCACTGGAGTGGGAATAGTAATTTTTACCCCTACGCTATCCAACGCTTGCTTTCCCTACTGTTGCACTCACTGGAGTGGGAATAGTAATTTTTACCCCTACGCTATCCAACCCTTTCCCTACTGTTGCACTCTCTGGAGTTGGAATAGTAATATTTTCCCCTACGCTATCCAACGCTTTCCCTACTGTTGCACTCACTGGAGTGGGAATAGTAATTTTTACTCCTACGCTCTGCAACACTTTCCCTACTGTTGCACTCAGTGGAGTGGGAATAGTAATTTTTACCCCTACACTATCCAACGCTTTCCCTACTGATGCACTCTCTGGAGTTGGAATAGTTATTTTTACCCCTACGCTATCCAACGCTTTCCCTACTGTTGCACTCACTGGAGTGGGAATAGTCATTTTTATCCTTACGCTATCCAACGCTTTCCCTACTGTTGCACTCTCTGGAGTAGGAATAGTAATTTTTATCCCTACGCTATCCAACGCTTTCCCTACTGTTGCACTCACTGGAGTGGGAATAGTAATTTTTACTCCTACGCTATCCAACACTTTCCCTACTGTCTCACTCACTGGAGTGTGAATAGCAATTTCTACCCATACGCTATCCAACGCTTTCCCTACTGATGCACTCTCTGGAGTTGGAATAGTAATTTTTACCCCTTCGCTATCCAACGCTTTCCCTACTGTTGCACTCACTGGAGTGGGAATAGTAATTTTTATCCCTACGCTATCCAACGCTTTTCCGACTGTTGTACTCTCTGGAGTAGGAATAGTAATTTTTATCCCTACGCTATCAAACGCTTTCCCTACTGTTGCACTCACTGGAGTGGGAATAGTAATTTTTACTCGTACGCTATCCAACACTTTCCCTACTGTTGCACTCTCTGGAGTGGGAATAGTTATTTTTACCCCTACGCTATCCAATGCTTTCCCTACTGTTGCGCTCTCTGGAGTGAGAATAGTAATTTTTCCCCCTACGCTATCCAACGCTTTCCCTACTGTTGCTCTCTCTGGAGTGGGAATCGTAATTTTTACACCTCTCACTATCCAACGCTTGCCCTACTGTTGCACTCTCTGGAGTTGGAATAGTAATTTTTACCCCTACGCTATCCAACGCTTTCTCTACTGTTGCACTCACTGGAGTGGGAATAGTAATTTTTAACCTTACGCTATCCAACGCTTTCCCTACTGTTGCGCTCTCTGGAGTGGGAATAGTAATTTGTATCCCTACGCTATCCAACGCTTTCCCTACTGTTGCACTCTCTGGAGTGTGGATAGTAAATTTAACCCTCTCGCTATCCTACGGAAAAAATATTGTACATGTTTTGTTAATAATATGTATATATATATATATATATATTTTTTTTTTAAATAACATATTATTTTTTAAGTTACATTAATTATTTATTAATTTTAAGTTTATTTAAGTATTTTAAGTATGTTTAAATTAATTATATTTATTATTATATTACTTTTAAATTACTTTTAAGATATTTAAAAAAAATCGATACTTTGACGGTCTATATTTTTTCCTATCGATATTTTGGAGTCGATATTTTTGTACTTACCTGTTTGTAGATAGGAAGTCGATATTCTGGCATTCTATATTTTTACCTCGATATTTTGGCAAGTTGATATTTTGACTGTCGATATTCTGTCAGTGATCCGTTCGGCCACTAGCGGCAGTCGCCAGGCAGTGGGACCTTTCAATGGTCTCATACGCGGACGACACACAGCTGGTGGTTGCACTGACTGAAGGCTCTACCCTGAATGTCTCCAGGTTCAGAAGCGGCCTGACGGCCGTGGTGGACTGGATGACTTCCAACTGTTTGCAATTAAATGCAAATAAAATGGAAGTTTTGCTAGTCGGCCAGAATACTGACTTGTGGGGTGACCATTGGTGGCCTAAGGCCTACAAGTTGCTATAACATAACATAACATACCCTTTTCTCCCCTTCCCTTTCACTTTCCCACCCATTCCCTCCTATTCCTTTTTACTTTCTTTCCTTTTCCTTTCCTTTTTCCCCTTCCCCTTCCCTTTCAATCCTCTCCTCTCCTTTTCTACTTTTACCCCCTCCTTTATCCTCCTCCCCTGTCCCATCTTCTTTTCTACTTCCTTTCCTTTCATTTCCTTTCCTTTCCTTTCCTTTATTTTCCTTTCCTTTCCTTTCTCTTCTTCTCCCCTTCTTCCCTTCACCCTCCCATGCCCTTCTCTCCTCTTCTCCCCATCCCACTCACTTCTTCCACTCTCTATCTCCTAATCTCCCCTCCAGTTGCCTACCCACCCCTTTCCTTTCCCTCACACTTTTCTCCCCTTCCCATACCCTACTCTTTCACCCCTTTGGCTTCCCTCTCCTCACCCCTCCCATCCCCATATCTCTCCTTCCACTTCCCTTCATCTCCCCTTCCCCCTCTTATCCCCACTTCTTTCCTCCCCTCTTCCATTTCTCTCCCTTCTTTATTTCTTCCCTTACGTCCACTCTCCTCTTCCCTCTTCCACGGTCCTCTTCCCACCTCCAACCTCCCCACTCCCATATTATTTTCCATTATTCGGTAGCCTCCTCTCAACTCCTCTTCTTATACCCACCTCTCTACTGCCCTCTCTTCTCTGCCATCCCCTACTCCCTTCTTCCCTTCCATTTCCTTTTTCACTGTGCCTTCTCTCGCCTCTCCCATCCCCCAAACCCGTTCATGTCTATTTCCCTCTTCCCCACTCCTCGCTTCCTTTCCACTTTCTTCTTCCCCACTCCCCTTTTCCCTTCCACCTACTTCTTCCCCCCTGGACTCTTCCTTCTACTCCACTTCACTTCCCCTCACATCCACTCCTTTCCCCTTCAGCTTCCCTCCACTCCCATCCTCTTCCCTTCCCTTCTACTTCCTTTCCCTTCCCGTCCCCTCTTCTCTTTGTCCACTTCTTCTCCCTATCACCCTCCATCCCATCCCCTCTTCTCCTCTCCCCCTCTCTTCCCTCCCACCTCTGATGTACCTTCCCATCTTCCCTTTCACTTCCTACTCCTCCACCCTTCAATCTCCTCTTCTTCCACCTCTTCCCTTTCACTTCCCTCCGATCCCCTACACAATCCCCTCTAATACCATCCCCTGCCATGCCCACTCAACCCCTGATCCCGGTTCTGATCCTCTCCTCTCTTCTCCCACTTTCTTCCCCTTTCCCTCATAACCCCTCTTCTTATCTTCTACTTCCCCTCCCCTTGGCTCCCCTCCTACCACCCTCCTCTCCAATCTCTTTTACCTCCCCTTCCTATTCCTCTCCCCACTTCCTTTCCACAGCCCTCTTCTCTTCCACTTCCCACCCCTCCCATCCTCTCCTCTTCACTGCCCTCTTCCCTTCCACTCCCCTCCCCTCCCCTCCTCACTCCACTCCACTCTTTCACTTAATGCCCCTCTCCATTCCCAACCCCTCTTCTCTCCTTCCCTCTCTTCCCCTGGAGAACCGCAGCCGTAAGGCCCGGTGGCGCAGGGTACGCCTGAAATCCCCGGGATTCACCTGCCTTGTCAAAACAGAGACACGGACCCTTCGTCTGGCGTAGAAGTTAGTATTTATTAGCTGCAGCTAGTACAGTGGTCATTAGAAGTCGTCAGTGCAACGAGGTTCAAAAGAGACTGCCACTTAACTCCGTGGCACACAGGTTTATATACGGTACAATACAATTCAAAAAGGCAATCACACAAGAGCACGAGACATATACAAATGTTACAGACAATACTTTAAATCTTAAGCAACTCAAGTTCCAGGGTTTGTTTATCACTCGACCCCTTTAGCAAATTACAAATGAATCCACACAATCCAGTTTACGAGCAGAGAAAACACAGCTGTGAGTAGTAGAAAGACAATCGAGTAAGAGGAGAATGCATGAAACGTGTAGCGAAGGACAGCAGATAAGATAACTCAAAGGAATGAATGGTGTGAACTAACAGACAGGCCGGACGGGGATTAATCAGCTCAGACAGGAATTAGTGTACTCGACCAGTCCCTGACACTTGTTCGTAAACACGAGCAGGAAAGTTACCTGATACGTGAAGGCAGAAACGACAGAAACATCGCGTTCGCCGTGCAGCCTGAGTGAGGGCAACACAAAATGGCGGCGATCACAAAATGGAGGCTGAGTACAAACGAATTCGTAATTTTTCAGAACCTCAGACCCTCCTTTTGCCATTACTCAGGCAAATGACAAGCCAACTCATGCTAGTCTGAGTCGGAACCAGTATCGATGTTCATAAAATCCTCAAGCTGTTGCTGCATCATCATCCTAATATTCTCTGTCCTCTGAGCAGTAGCTTGTGGAACACATAGAGTAGCCAACAGGCCACATACTGCGGGACCACAGTGAATACACAGGCAACAAGAGAATATGATGGCCAAGATTGCTCCAAGGAATGTTAAGATCTTCCATCCCCAAGTTGACAATATTCCCCCAAACCATCCCATAAAGGACCAATCCCCTTCGTCCTGGTGAATGGACTCGGAGATGGTGTGCAATTTAGAATTAGCCTGGTATACTGTCGGAGCGTTGTCTGGAACGTAAATGCAGCAACTAGATCCAATCAATTTACAGACGCCTCCTCGGTCTGCCAAGATCACATCTAGCGCAATCCGATTCTGCAACGTCATAAGACGGTCAGCTTGAAGCTCTGCTGTAATGTTACTTATTGCACCTGAAGTAACATTAATGGTGGTTTCAACCACTCGAGTCAATTGCCTTAGGTTTCTGCTGTTAGCCATAGGACCCCAAAAGGGGAGGAATCCCTTTAGAAAGTCTCCTCCCTCTTGTCCTGCCGTATCTTTAGCTTCAAAAATACCTCGACTATATCTCACTCTGTGGTTGTCTGACGGAGCCGTGTATGTAGGGGGAAGAAGAAAGGCTATATAACAAGTGCTAGAAAAGTTAGAAGGAAGCCACGTGTAGGCTCTATCATCGCAGACAAGATATGTTCCTTGGGACGGAACCAATGGGGGAAAGTCAAGGGATGAGAAGACGTAGGTGTACAAACATCTTTGCTTAGTATCAGCTTTCTTACTATTAATCTGGAGACAAAGATTACCTTGATGGGGTACAGTCCATATAGGAGAGGGCTCGCCCTTTGTATTCTTGCCTTCCAGACTAGAGACATAGTGGGTAACATTCCAACCTTCATACGGTTTCTTCTCATCCAATGGGATCTTAGTCTTCTCTACAACCTTAGCCATAACCACTATACCCTTAATTAAAGAGCTATGGCTAAAGTCCAATCCTTGTCCATAAGCTTTCACGGGGCTTCTAAGTCTATTGTGATATGCAGCTGAGAACATGGTCAGATAAGCCCAGGCTGAACCCTCATACGAAAAAGGAAATACCAAATACGGCATCCCTTTCTTTGTATTATGTGGCATAAGTCCACACACCCAACAATCAGTCATATTGATAGCCAACTGATGTTGGTGCAACAACTGAACAAACGTATTGTTCCTGTATTCAGCTCTCCTGGTTTGCTCATGCTGGGGTAACAAATGCATCTTATGAGAAAGGATAGAAAAACAAGAAGGCAAAGGAGTCGTGGAATTGGTGACATTCTTAGGTTGCAAAACATGTACGACCCAACCTGTGCAGGCTAATAAAATACACAAACATATGAAAACACACAATGTTATGCCAAATCGACTATGCAATAATTTACAATATTTTAATCTCATCTCCTGTCTTCTATTTTCCCTTCCTACAATTATTGTAACATCCATCTTTATCTAAAAAAAAATGTCGCTTGCCAGCACTTTTCCTCAATCACTCAGCTAATATTTCTGTATCCTGAGGCACTAGCCACTCACTAAGAGAACAAAACCAGGTTACAGTCTGAGTCTCCTACCGTGACCCTGCGACGGAGACAGATGGCACATCTAGTACTAATTATCACAAAAGGAGGGGGGCAAAAAAAAAGGACCCCAAAAAGAATGTCTCTGAATATTTCGAGGAGAAAATGAATAATTTAAATGCACAAAGTGTTCAAGTCCTCTGATTAGCTCTCGGCCTCAAATTGTAGCGTGTCTTGTTCGGCACAGTCTGATCTTGGAACAGAGCTTGCGGATTTGTAGTGTCTATTCGACGATGGACAGGCACAGCTGCTTGCAGGATGTCGTCATCTGCTTTTTCCGACTGAGTTCCATAAATTTGGGCGTCACTGAATGGCACAAAACGAGGAACCGAGTCTGTATCTGATTCTCTCACACCGCTGCGAATCCACTGGTCAAAGGGTAACGGTAGTGGCACTTTTTTACAGTGCACCCCATGAACTCAATTGCGTTTACCGACCACCTTCACAGCAGTGCGAGTGACAAGAAGTACTTGAAGAGGTGTGGACCACCGAGGCTCCAGATTCTTAGACCGCTGAAAATTCTTGACGCAGACCCAGGTAAGATGGTGTGACCTGGGTCTGTAGAAGCCTCCGGCAAAGCACTTTGTACCTGTAGACGAATAATACTCATTTTAGTAGTCAAATCATGCAAATAGTCAATCAACAACGGATATGGTATGTCTGAATACTTTTTAGGACGAGGGACACCCCAAACATTAGCCGGGCGTCCGAATACCACTTCATAGGGGCTAAGTCCCATACGAGAGTGCACAGTAGTTCTGGTTGACAAAAGAGCTAAAGGTAAGGCATCTGGCCAAGCAAGGCCAGTACTGGCTTGAATCTTATCTAGTTTGAGCTTGAGTGTTCCATTGTAGCACTCAACTAATCCTGCAGATTGTGGGTGGTTTGCCGCATGGAACTTCTGTCTTATTCCAAGACCAGAACACACCTTTTGCATAATTTGACCCACAAATTCACTTCCATTGTCACTCCAGACAATGCGCGGCAAACCAAATCTAGGGAAGAACTCTTTGAGTAATACTTTAGCAGTTGACAAAGCAGTATTATCTTTCAGAGGGTAGGCCTCTATCCATCGGGAAAAGGCACATACCACCACCAGAACATACTTAAGGTTGTTGCATCGATCCATATGAATGTAATCGATTTGCAACACTTCAAAAGGATATGACGGGGGAGAGAAATGACCTGCCGGAGTTGGGGTACCCTTCCCTGGATTATGCATTATGCAAACAATACAATGTTTGACCACATTTTCCGCACATTTTGGAATTCCCTCTTTCTGCCATACTGGGGCCAGAAGTTTACAAATGCCCTTGGCGCTAATGTGAGCTGGACCATGAGCCATAGTTACGACCAGCAATACATAAGCATCCGGCAACAACCATCGCTGATGTTCCGACAACTCTGTCCAGCAACCAGCTAAGTCTAACATTCCTGTACTCTCTTTCCACGTTCTCAATTCATTCTGAGTAGCCTCTCCCTGTATCATTTTCACACTTTCAATCGTGTCTTCACACATTCCAACTTCCCTGACCCAATTTGCAGGACCAGCAACACACATTCGACTAGTGCTGTCTCTAGCTGTGGCTCTTGCTACCTCATCTGCAAACGCGTTTCCACGGCCCACATCATCTGTAACTTTCTTATGCGCACTGCACTTTATGATCGCTATCTGTGCAGGTAAGGTAAGTGACTCAAGAAGGTCAGTCACTAATTGTCCATGTTGAATCTTTGTCCCGTGAGAGGTAAAGAACCCTCTCTCCCTCCATAACCTACCGAAGCTATGTGCAACGCCGAACGCGTACTGGCTGTCTGTATACACATTCACTCTTTTTCCCTTAGACAACACACATGCTCTAGTTAAGGCAATAAATTCGGCTGCTTGGGCTGAATTATGTCCGATACGTGCCGTTTCAACGACCGTACATAAGGTAGTAATAGCATAAGCAGAAGTAGTCTCCCCATTTGGAAGCTTGAAGCAAGAACCGTCCACCCATAGGATCCCATCCGGGTCCTTGAGCGGAGTGTCCTTTAAATCAATCCTTCCCTTTGTCTCTTCCTCTGTTCGAAGAAAACAATCATGTTTTTCCTGAACGTCGCCCTCATCTGGGAGTGGCAACAATGTGGCTGGATTCAACGTGTTACATCTCTTAATATGCACATGACTCGCTAAGAGTGTCAACTCGTATCCAGACAAACGAGCACTCGTGAGGTGCTGCGTTCTCGTCCTGTTCAGCAGAGTATCCACTGCATGTGGAACCATTACAATAAGTGTGTTATCCAACACCAATCCGGCAGATTGTCTAATGGAAATTGCTGCAGCTGCCGTAGCTCTAAGGCAACCAGGCAAAGCTTTAGCTACTGGGTCTAGTGTGGCAGAGAAATAACCACATGGCCTTTGCTTATCCCCAAATAACTGTGTCAAAACCGATAATGCGCAACCCTCTCTCTCGTGTACATACAGTGTAAAGGATTTGCTATAATCTGGTGTACCCAACACCGGAGCAGAACATAGAGCAGTTCGCAGGTCAACAAAACTTTTCTGACATTCATCTGTCCAAGGGAGTGGATGGGGCGTATCTTTTAATGTTAGTGCCAGCAATGGCTTAGCCAGCAATGAAAAATTAGGAATCCATTGTCTACAATAGGAAGTGATGCCCAAAAAGGCACGCACTTTTCTCTGAGTAGTAGATACAGACATCTGTGAAATAGCATGAATACGTTCTGGGGTCAATCGCCTTCCCTCCTTCGACAAGAGATGACCTAAATAGGTAACCTCTTGGCGGGCATATTGCAACTTAGAGGGGGACACTTTGTGATGTAACGTAGACAAATGACGCAACAACGCAACGGTCACACTTTTACATACATCTTCCGTATCAGCAGCCACCAGCAAATCATCCACATACTGAATAAGCGTTGCACCTGGAGGCAAAGGAAAGGCATCAAGTTGTGATTTAAGAGCTTTACTATAAATAGAAGGGCTTTTACAATAGCCTTGTGGAGCTCTCTTAAATCTAAAACTTCGTCCTCCGAGAGAGAAACCAAAGATATCCCTACTTTCTTCAGCAATAGGAATACTAAAGAAAGCGTTCTTAAGGTCAATCACTGAGAACCAAGCTGCCGAAGATGGAACCATTGTCAACAAAGCAGTAATGTCCGGGACAACAGGGAATTGTGGTACGACGATTTTATTGACCTCTCTTAGGTAAATGATAAATCGATAAACAGGAGGTTGCGATGGATCTGTTCTTTTAAGAATCGGAAGAACGGGGCTGTTACAAACATTACCTCTCGTCTCTTCAACCACACCCTTCTGGATAAAATCATCCACAATAGCCAAAAGTGCCTTCTCACCATCGCTAGAAATACGATACTGGGGAATGTGTGGCATTTTAACATTCTCCTTGATAGTGACAATGTATGGCGGGATCGCGAGGCGACCCACATCATTCGGACCTGTAGCCCAAAGGCTTTCGGGAAGAGAAAGCAACTCAGGTGGAAACTTATCCTGAGACAAATACATGGAAGACGTTAATTTCTTCCCCAACGTAAGATGCACACCAGAAGGGGAGCAATACAATGTCGCATGTAGCCGTTTCAACAAATCCAAACCTAACAGGTTCTCACCACAACCTGTTGTCAAAATAAGCGGGGCGGTCAAATCGTAAGGACCAATTGAAATAGGTAGCGGACATGAAACCGGATTACGGACTGGAGCGCCAGAAAATCCTACAGACGTATTTATCAAGCCAGACAAAGGTGCCCCAGGGAGTTTACAATGCATAATGGAACTTCTCATCGCGCCAGTATCCAAAAGAAACGGTTCTGACACACCCATAGTATTCATAGTGACATATGGCCCATCTTGATCTACTGGGATCGGCACAACTCCCTCACTTTGTCCATGGCTGTCCTATTCGATCTGGAAATCGTCGACCCTTTCGACACAATAATCATCATTATAGTACTGTGTGGACGGAACCCGTTGCTGGTCAAAGCAATTCGTAGTAGATGGAGAAAAAGAACGCTGCTCTTGAGAGGACGCACCTCGTCCTCTACCTCTAGATCCCGTCTGAGAATTACCACGACCTCGCGGACCAGGCATCCCATTATTAGGTTGCAGTAAAACCGGACAACTATTCTTGTAATATCCCTCTTCCCTACAATATGCACATTGATTAGGACCCAATGAAGGGCGGGGTGCAAAATACTCTGGTTTTTGATACACTTTCTGAAACTGTGGGGGTTGAGAGAACTACGACTGCGCAGAGCGCGGAGGGTAAGCTTGCTGTAAGAGGACCTTTGTTTTCAAATCCTTATTTTTCTTTTCTTGCTTCTCTTTCTCCTCCTTATCCCTATTCTCATAATACTGCGCAGTTGCTAGTATTTTAGCAGGTGAAGAGACAGCCCAAGCACTTTCAGAACTTTTCAATTTATTCGATAATTCAGGGAGCAAGTTATATACAAACTTATCCACAAACAAACGCTGGCCACCTTCTACACCTAAATCCTGACCGCTATGGTCGATAAACATCTCTTCGAAGCGAGTGAAAAAGTCTGAAACACTTTCATCTTTCTTTTGTCTACACGCAGCAAGTTTATCCCAATTGACTCGTACCGCAGGCATCATCGTTTTCATTAAATCAATTATTCTGCCTGGCAGAGCCGTAATCAGATCATCAGGCTTTGCGCCACCCACTTGATTACCATCCGCAGCTCGAATAGCAGCCCAATCAGCACCTAATGCACCAGCATGATCCTGTCTACGAATCCGTGCCCATATTGCTTGCGGAACGACATTACCGAACAACATATCAATGTCCGCCAAATTCAGAATACTTGCCTCAACTGTTTGAGACAACTCTTTATAATACCCAGCGGGGTTTTTACGGGGATCCGGAAGAGTCTGTTTAAGCGCCAATACTTCAGATCTTTTCCATGGCTCATGAACCCAAATACGCTGGAAGTGAGCAGCCACAGCAGGTGGACCAACCACCGCGTCTCTCCATACTGGAGGAACTACACGCATGGGATAAGTCTTACTTTTATACTTAGTAGTGGGATCAACCTCGAAAAGGGACGGGACAAAAACATCGTTCGAAACGCAATAAGTCTATTTACTGCCTCTTCGACTTTCGGTCCTACAATAAAACATTTATCAAAATCAGCTTGTAATTTTAATAATTCTGAAGGGACCGTGTCGGACTCCATATCTTCCCAACCTTTAATAAGAGTTTGACACATAACATTAAAAACATATCTTTGCGTCGGTTCTACCCATTGATAAAAACAATGCATAATATCTTTGATACCATATTCTAATCCATTCTCAATCCAATTGCGAGCAAGGGAACCCAAAACCACTTTCTCGTCTGTAAGAGGGAGCTGACAACGAGATTGTCGTCTCGAGAAAGCGGGGGACAAGTTAAAAGATCCAAGGAGGGGAGAGAAGAAATTTGAGACAGCATCTGCTATTCTTCTTTGTGAAGAAGGGGAGTCCCTAAAGAGTATAGGAGGCATAGTAGATGTAGAAGGTACTGGAGACTGGGAAACAGACGCAGGGGACTGTAGAGGGGGTGGGGGCTGATTTACAGACTGCAAGAGCGGAGCAGAAGCAAACAAAGGAGCATTGATAGGCTGTGCTTGTTGCTGAAGAACCGGCAATTGAGCAATCGCTGGCTGAGCAACAGGAGGAGGTAATAGAGGTACATTAGCATTTTGCACATAAGGTGGAGGTGAATTCAATAAACAAGACATTAAAGGATCTTCCTCCAATTCTTTCCTTTTATCTGAAGAGGAGGTGAGCAACACCGGGTAACATCTATCTATTGCCATATGCTGCTGTCTTTCCATTATCTCATTCGCGGTATCTACTTCATTATTTTTAAACTGCTGAGCAGCTTCTACAATCGACATGCTCTGCGCTTTCTTGTCCCTTTTTGCTTGTTTTATTTCTTTCTGTTTGGCTTCCTTGCGCCACAGGCGAAAGGCGTCAAACATTGCCGGCCGGGCTTTTCTTCGGAATAAGATCGTTTCTAAATTCGCTAATATAGCGGAATCAAAGCTACCATTTTGGGGCCATCTTAGAACTCCACTATTTTTCATATACCGGACCCATGTCTCGTTAAAGGTAATGGGACCAATACCATGTTTCGAGTAAAGCTCATAAGTGGGAGTTCCAACCGGAGGAATCGGACATGATTCCTCCAACTTCCTCGTACAACCAAAGCAACAAAATCTTTTAAACTTACTTAGTCCAGGCATCTTTTATTTCTCTAGACTATTCCCAAACCACAAGGGGGATAAATCGAGGAAACAGTACAAACGTACTTACCCCTTGGCTTCTGGTATTGCAATAACAGAAAATCCTAAAACAAAGCAAGGCAAAGGATTGTGGGAGCGACCCACCAAATACTTAACTAAGAATCGCCCTACACCAGCGAAGGTCCGTCTATCGTCTCACTCTACCAAATCTCATCAGAAGGGTCCAAGGCAGGGCAGCAGTCAGGGCAGCGGTCGTCAGTAGCCAGTAGACAATACTTTAAATCTTAAGCAACTCAAGTTCCAGGGTTTGTTTATCACTCGACCCCTTTAGCAAATTACAAATGAATCCACACAATCCAGTTTACGAGCAGAGAAAACACAGCTGTGTGTAGTAGAAAGACAATCGAGTAAGAGGAGAATGCATGAAACGTATAGCGAAGGACAGCAGATAAGATAACTCAAAGGAATGAATGGTGTGAACTAACAGACAGGCCGGACGGGGATTAATCAGCTCAGACAGGAATTAGTGTACTCGACCAGTCCCTGACACTTGTTCGTAAACACGAGCAGGAAAGTTACCTGATACGTGAAGGCAGAAACGACAGAAACATCGCGTTCGCCGTGCAGCCTGAGTGAGGGCAACACAAAATGGCGGCGATCACAAAATGGAGGCTGAGTACAAACGAATTCGTAATTTTTCAGAACCTCACCCTTGCTCTTTTCCTCCCCTCTCTGATTTCCCCCTCACACTTCCCTCCCATCCATTCTCTTTCTATTTTCCTTCCACCTCCCCCTCTGATCTCATCCTCTTCCTTCTGTCTCCTTCCCATACCCTTATCACCCACCTACAGCCTCCTCTCCTCTCACTGTTCATCTCTTCCCTTCCACCTCCACTTCACCTCCCATCCCCTCTATTTCTCTCTCTTCATTAACACTTTCCTCATATCCAAACCACTCCCATATTCTACTTAGCTTCCCTCCTTTCTCCCCTTTCACCTGCCTCCCGTTCCCTCTCCTTCCTTTCAACTTCCCTTCCATTTCTTCCAGTCCACTCCTCTCCCTCTGCTTCTACTTCTGCCCCCTCTTATCGCCTCTTCTTTATTCAACTCTTCCCTCTCACCTCCCCCTCCCCTCCCATCTCCTCAACTCCCTCCTCCACCCTTCCCTTCCACTTCCCTCATCTCCATTGCCCTCTTCCCTTCCCTTCCACTACCCTCCGCTCCTCTCTACTCACCTCTACCCTTCCACTTCCCTCCTCCTCCCATTCCCTCTTTTTCCCCTTTCACTTCCAGCCCCCTCCCATCCCTTCTATTCCCTTCCTTCTACTTCTTCTTCCCAGCCTCTCCTTACCCCTCCCCTTTTGCTTCTTCTCTCATATGCTCCTCTACCATTCCCTCTACCTTTCTACTTCCCACCCATCCCCTCATCTCCTCTCCCCTTCCACTTCCCACCCATCACCTCATCTCCCCTCCCCTCTTCCCTTTCCCTCCTACCCACTCCTCTTCCAGTTCCTTCCCACTCCACTTCCATCCACTCCTTTTCCTTTCCACTTTCCACTTCCAGTCCCTCCCTTTCCCATTCCCTCTCCTCACATTCAACTTACCTCCCATCCCCTCTTCTAATCCCCCCTCTCACCCATACCCTTTCTACTTCCCTTCCACCTCCCATTCCCTCCTCTTCCTTTCTACTTCCCCTCCCCACCCCCTTATCTCCCATCCCCTACTCTCCACTCCACTCTTCCCTTCCACTTTCCACTTTCCCCTCCACTCCTCTACCGCCTCCATTCGACTTCTCCGGCCTCGTCTTCACTCCTCTTTCCTTCAATTTCCTTCCACCTCCCATCCTTCCCCTATTCTCTTACGCTTCCCTCCACCTTCCATCCCCTCCTGTTCCCTCTCCTCTGCCCTGCCAATTTCCAGTTATACCTTTTCTTCTCACCTCCCCTTCTACTTCCCCCCTCTCATCCACTCCTCTTCCCCTCCCTGTAATCCTCCACTTCTTACCCATCCCATAATCTCCCCTCTCATCTCCCCTCCGCTTACCTCCTCCCCAATCCACTTTTCCACTCCCCCCTCCCATCCACTCCTTTCCCTTTCCACTTCCCTCACTTCTTATCCCCTCTTCTCCCTCCCCCTCTTCCTTTCCACTTCTCTCCCCTCCCCATCCCTTCTCATTCCATCTTTTCACCTTCCACTTTCCTCCCATTCCCTCCTCGCCTCATCCCCTGCTCTTCCGATCCACTCCTCCCATCTATCCCCTTTGTATTTCCCTTCCACTTCCCATTTCCATTCCATTCTCTCCTTTCACCTCTACCTTCCACTTCCCCCTCCCATCCCCTACTCTATCTCTTCCATTTCTCTTCCCGCCCTCCTCTCCACTCCCCTTCCACCTCCTCCTCCGTCATTCCCCTCCTGTTCCTTCTCCTCTTCATTTCCACTTCCTTCCCCTCCAATTCCTTCCTATTGTCCTCTTTTCCCTTCCACTTCCCCTTCTCATCCCCTCCTTTTTCCTTCTTCTTCTCTCCCCTTCTCATCCACTCCTCTCTACCCTTTCACTACCCACCCACCCATGCACCCATCCCATCCTATTAATTTCTCCTTTCTGTATACTTCCCCTTCCTTTCCACTCTTCTCCTTGCCCCTTCTACTTCCCGTCCCCTCTCATCACTCCTCTTCACTCACCTCCACCCTTCCACTTCCACATATCCCCTCATCTCCTCTCCTCCCTTCCACCTCCCTCCTCCCAATTCCACTCTTCCACTTCCCTTCCCATCCACCCTCCCATCTACTTCTTTACCTCTCCCTTCCTTCCCCTCCTCTTCCCTTATCTCTCCTATCCCTGTCCCCTACTCTCTACTTATCTCTTACCTTCCACTTCCACCTCCCACCCCTCCTCTCCCCGTTCCACTTTCCTCCCCTTCTCTCCACTCTACTCTTTCCTTCCACTTTCCTCCTCCTGTTCTCTCCTCTATTCCCTTCCACTTCCCTCCCATCGCCTCCCCTATTCCCTTCCACTTCCCTCCCATCGCCTCCCCTATTCCCTTCCACTTCCCTCCCATCGCCTCCCCTATTCCCTTCCACTTCCGATTCCCATCCACTCCTCTCCCCTCCTTCTTTCTTCCCTCTCCCTCCCAACCCCTCCTCCTCTACTCCATCTTCCCTTCCACCGCCCTCCAATCCCCTCCTTTTCCCTCCCATCTCCTCCTTCCCTTTCTCCTCTTCCTTTTCACTTCCATTCCCTCCCTTACAGTTCTGCCTCCATTTTCCCTCTCCCTTCCTTTCTCACACTTCCTTCTTATTTTCTTCTGACTCTCTTGTTCCCTCCTTCCCACTCTCATCCTCCTCACTCACCACTGTCCTCTTCTCCCCTCCCCACTCCCATCTTCCTTTCCCTCTTTCCTCCTTCCACTCCCTACTCCCGTGCTTTCTCTCCCATCCCCTACTCACTTCTTCCCTTCCACTTCCTAACTTAGTACCCTCTTTCTTATCTAGCATCTCCCACTCAACTCTTCCCTTCTACTTCCCTGTCCAGCCTTCCCATCCCTTCTTCTCCCCCTCCACTCCACCACTCCTATTCTCCCCTTCCCCTCCTACATTCTACCGCCTCCTGTCCACTCACCTCTCCCTTTTCAATTCCATTCCTTTCTCCCTTCATTTCTGCCTCTCTCCTTCCCTTCCCCATCTCCTACCTCTCCTTCCTCATCCCCTCCTCTCCCATTCCCTCCTCTCCTCATCAATGTCCTCTCTGATCCTCTCCCCTCTCATTTACCTCCCCTGCCCCTCACATCCCTTCCTCTTCCTTTCCACTTCCCCTCTCCTCGCCTCTCCCTACTCATCTCCCCAAACATACCCTCCTCTCCTCTGCTGTCTTCCCTTCTACCTGTGCCACCCATCCCTTCCAATCATGTTCCCTCCCCTCCCTTTCCTTTCACTCTCTTTCCCTTCAACTTCCCTTCCACCTCGTCCCTCCCTTCCACTTCCCTTCCTTTTCCCTCCTCCCCTTTTCCGTTCCACTTCCCTCCTTTCTACTCTCCTCTCTTCTACTCCCCACTCTCCTGTTCCATTCCACTTCCTTATTCACTCTTCCCTCTGTTTTCTGCCATCCATCCACCCACTCCCCTCTTCACTTCCACTGCCCGCCCATCACTTCCTTGCCTTCCCCCTTACACGCCCTCCCCTTCCCTCCTCGTCACTCCCCATCCCCTCTCCCCTCCCCTTCTCATATTCTCCCTTCCACTACCCTCGCTTTCCCATCTCTTTTCTTTTGTCTTCCCTTCCACCTCCCTTCCACCATTCCCTTCTACTTCCCTTCAACATCACCCTCCCATCCTCTCTTCTTTCTTCTCTCCCCACCCACACTCTCATCTCCCTTTATCTCCTTTCCCTTCTTCTCTTCAGCTTCCCCACCCATCCCCCTCCGTCTTCTCTTCCTTCTCTTCCCCCTCACATCCCCTTCCCTTCCCTCCTCTCCCTCTTCTCTTCCACTTCTTTCTTCCCCTCCCATCCCTTCCACTTCCCTCATCTTCACCACCCTCTTCCCTTCAACTTCTCTTGTCTCCTTCCTCCATTCCCCCTTCCCTTTTCCTCTCGCCTTTTCTTGTCTCGTCTCTTTTCTACTCACCTCCCATTCCCTCCTGTCCACTCCTTTCCTCCCTTCCCCTCCCCTTGCCTCTCTTCCCTTCTCTCTCACCTTCTCTCCTATCTCCCATTGTTTCTCCACCTCTGCTCCCTTCTTCTTATCCTGCTTCTTGTTCCTTCCCCTCCACCCTTACAATCCCCTCTTTGACCCTTGCTGCCTTGCTTTTTCTCTTCCATTATTCCCTCCCTCCCTCCTCCCTCCTTTCTCTCAACTCCCCTGCCTGTTATCTGGTATTTGCTTCTCCTGCCTTCCTTTGTCTCTCCTCCTTCCCCCTCAACACTCTCATCCTTTGTACTCTTCTTATCGTTCACTTGTCTCCCACCCACCCCTATAATCCCCTCATCTACCCCTGCCTTTTCTCTTCTCTTTCCCTTCCTCCATCTTCCCTTTCCATCCTCTTACCCCTTTGCTTCCCGAATCCCATCACCACCACTTTTCTTTTTTCAAGCCATTCATCCTCCTACCCTACCCTACAATCCACCTTCCTGCTCCTACTCCCCTCCAATTCCTTTCTTTCCCCACACCACCATCTCTTCTTCTCTCTCTTCCTCCATTCACTTTCTTCCGCCCTCCTTCTTCTCCTCCTATTGCCTCACCTCCCTCCCTCCATCTCTCCTCTTGTCCTTTCTTTTCCTCTTACCTCCTCTCGTCTCATCTTACCTACTTTACTCCCCTACCCTCCCCTCCCCTCCCCTCCCATCTCATCCCTTCCTCTCCCCTGCTATCCCCTTTCTCTCCTCTCCTCACCTCCCATTCCCTCCTGTCCCCTATTTATTTATTTATTTATTTGGGCATTTATTAAGCGCCTGGTTACGCCACTGGCGTGTCCCCGCGCTGTGATAAGTGAAATAGCTGTCCCCCCTCCTCCCGCAAAAGGCTATCTGCTAAACAGAAGTGTTTTCAGTTTTTTCCTGAAGAGGACTTCAGAGGGTTCAAGTCGCAGTTCCAGCGGGAGAGCATTCCAACGCTTTGGAGCAAGGTATCTAAAAGACCTGCCCCCCATGCGTGCTCTTGATACTCTGGGGACTTTTAACAGCCCAGTCTGAGAAGACCGTAGACTGCGAGTTGGCTCGTAGTGGGTTATTAGGCTCTGGAGCAGTCTAGGCGCTTTGCCGCTCAGGATGCGATGACAAGTGGCGAGAGCCTTGAACTCCACTCTCCTCTCAATGGGAAGCCAATGGAGGGCCCGCAAAGCTGGTTTAGCGGAAGACCTCCTGGGGAGCCTAAGTACCAGCCGCGCTGCCGCATTTTGAAGGACCTGCAGACGGCCCATGACCCTACCTGTGGCCCCCAGAAAAAGCAGGTTCCCATAATCAAGTCGGGAGGTGACGAGGGCGTGCACCAGCGTCTTTCGAGCAGAGATGGGAAGCAGATCTAACACTTTCCTAAGAGCTCTCAGGACACCGAAGCACACCCCCGCCACCCGGCCGACCTGTGGGCCGAAGGTAAGGTCCCTGTCCAGCCACACACCAAGGTTCCTAGCCTCACGGCAGGGGACTGGAACTTCACCCAGGCAGGGCGGCCACCACGCCGATGACCACGCAGACGGCCCACCCCCCACCTCGAGCACCTCAGTCACCGCACCCTACCATTGCATCCCCTCCCTCTTCTCACCTCCCTTCTCCCTCCTCCTTTCTCCCACCTCCCCATGTCTCTTCTCTCCCCTCACCTTTTTCCTCTCCTCGTGGGCCCGGTATGGGGGTGGAGCACCAAATTATGAAAAACTGCTTTGACATGGGGAGGCTGCACGCGATGCGTAGTGTTGGGGAGCGTGGTGTTGTGATGTAAATTATAACTTGGTATTATTTACTAATTTTCCAGTGTGCTTTTTCTTAACTGTACCCTTATCTTATTTACCAAATGGTATTAAGATGTCATGTTAAAATGTGCCCTTTAGTACCATTTTGGGCACTGCCCACCCGCTCTAGTCGTTGGGGGTTCCTGTCGAAGTCCTCTCGCCAGGTCGCCACTGTGGCGTCAGATCCGGTAAGCCAGGTAGTAGGAGGGCATATAAGCCTCCCCCCCCTCTACTGGCATTCTCTGTTCACCAGTGACACCGTCGGGAGGGTTGTCCAATTGTCGCTGTTTGGTGGAGCCCGGGATATTGGAAGCGAGGTTAGTGCTGCCCCCCCTTACCCTCTGCCCCTCCTTCCATCTGTTTCAGAAGCCGGTCAGGGCCTGTTGGGGACACCTTCCCGGTAGCAGGGCCGGCCCAACCGCTTGAGGCCCTCAGGGTTATGCACGCTGGCATGTTTGCTGTGAGGGACCTCAATGGGGGCAGAGTGGGAGAGGGGTTTTCATGCTGCTTGGCGGCATGCCGGGCAGCCTTGTACCAGCCAGGGAGATTTCGAGCCCGCTTGCTTCCAGCCAGGTCAGGCCCAGCACTGGCACCCGTATGGCTATAAAGACCGTCTGGCAAGAGGCGGGCAGCGGGCCTGTTGGGATGCGGACCGCCCCAGCTACATCTTCGCGCCAGACACGCCGTCTGGGTTGCGCTGTGGGGGGACTCTGTGTTTGTGGGGTTGTGCGATTTGTGCGCTGGGTTGTGAGGTGAGTACTACCCCACACCCCCCTGTGATGGCTCTGATGGATCACTGACAGAATATCGACAGTCACAATATCGAGATGACAAAATATCGAGGTCAAAATATCGACTACAAAATATCGACTTCCTATAAACAGGTAAGTACAAAAATATCGACTCCAAAATATCGAGTGTAAAAAATATAGACTATCAAAATATCGAATTTTTTAAATGTCTTAAAAGTAATTTAAAACTAATATAATAATACATAAAATTATTTTTAACCTATTTAAAATACTTAAATAAACGTAACATTAAAAAATAATTAATATGACTTTAAAAAAAATATTTTATTTTTAATACATATATATATATATACATATTATTAACAAAACATACACAATATTTTTACCGTAGGATAGCAAGAGGTTTAAATTTACTGTAACGACTCCACTGAGTGCAACAGAAGGGAAAGCGTTGGATAGCGTAGGGGTAAAAATTACTATTCCCACTCCAGAGAGTGCAACAGTAGGGAAAGCGTTGGATAGCGTCGGGGTAAAAATTACTATTCCCACTCCAGAGAGTGCAACAGTAGGGAAAGCGTTGGATAGCATAGGGGTAAAAATTACTATTCCCACTCCAGAGAGTGCAACAGTAGGGAAAGCGTTGGATAGCGTAGGGGGTAAAATTACTATTCCAACTCCAGAGAGTGCAACAGTAGGGAAAGAGTTGGATAGCATAGGGGTAAAAATTACTATTCCCACTCCAGAGAGTGCAACAGTAGGGAAAGCGTTGGATAGCGTAGGGGTTAAAGTTACTATTCCCACTCCAGAGAGTGCAACAGTTGGGAAAGAGTTGGATAGCGTAGGGGTAAAATTTACTATTCCCACTCCACAGAGTGCTACAGTAGGGAAATAGTTGGATAGCGTAGGGATAAAAATTACTATTCCCACTCCAGCGAGTGCAACAGTAGAGAAAGCGTTGGATAGCGTAGGGGTAAAAATTACTATTCCCACTCCAGAGAGTGCAACAGTATGGAAAGCGTTGGATAGCGTAGGGGTAAAAAATACTATTCCCACTCCAGAGAGTGCAACAGTAGGGAAAACATTGGATAGCGTAGGGGTAAAAATTACTATTCCCACTCCAGAGAGTGCAACAGTAGGGAAAGCGTAGGATAGCGTAGGGGTAAAAATTACTATTCCCACTCCAGAGAGTGCAACAGTAGGGAAACCGTTGGATAGTGTAGGGGTTACAATTACTATTCCAACTCCAGAGAGTGCAACAGTAGGGAAAGAGTTGGATAGCGTAGGGGTACAAATTACTATTCCCACTCCATTGAGTGCAACAGTAGGGAAAACGTTGGATAGCGTAGAGGTTAAAGTTACTATTCCCACTCCAGAGAGTGCAACAGTAGGGAAAGAGTTGGATAGCGTAGGGGTAAAAATTACTATTCCCACTCCAGCGAGTGCAACAGTAGGGAAAGCGTTGGATAGCGTAGGGGTAACAATTACTATTCCCACTCCAGAGAGTGCAATAGTAGGGAAAGCGTTGGATAGCGTAGGGGTACAAATTACTATTCCCACTCCAGAGAGTGCAACAGTAGGGAAAGCGTTGGATAGCGTAGGGGTAAAAATTACTATTCCCAATCCAGAGAGTGCAACAGTAGGGAAAGCGTTGGATAGCGTAGGGGTAAAAATTACTATTCCCACTCCAGAGAGTGCAACAGTAGGGAAAGCGTTGGATAGCGAAGGGGTTAAAATTACTATTCCAACTCCAGAGAGTGCAACAGTAGGGAAAGCGTTGGATAGCGTAGGGGTAAAAATTACTATTCCCACTCCAGAGAGTGCAACAGTAGGGAAAGCGTTGGATAGCGAAGGGGTTAAAATTACTATTCCAACTCCAGAAAGTGCAACAGTAGGGAAAGAGTTGGATAGCGTAGGGGTTAAAATTACTATTCCAACTCCAGAGAGTGCAACAGTAGAGAAAGTAAATACTTCATATATAAATATAAATAACATAAATAGTAATACCAATTACAAAATAATTAAAATATTTTACAATTGTATAAAATATAATCAATAATTATTTATAAATACAAATTAAAATTATTTAAGTATAAAAATTACCTACTAATACTAATTAATTACCTATTAGCAATAAATTAATTTACAATTTAAAAATTAATCAATTAATTTTAATTACCAATTATATTTTAATTAATTACCTATTAAAAATTAATTAACAATAATTCTAAATAAATACCAATAAATTAAATGACATATTTAATTAATTATAATTAAATTACTTCCCACCCTATTCCCCTATAAACCCACAACCCGATACAGAAAATAATTTAATGAAATTAACATATTTATCAATTAATCAATTAAAATATTTACCAATTATATTTTAATTAATTACCAATTATTATTTAATTAACAATTAATTCAAAATAATTAACAATAAATAAATTAACATATTTAATAATTATAATTAAAATATTTCCCACCCTTTTCCCCTATAAACCCACAACCCGCTACAGAAAATAATTTAATAAAATTAACATATTTATCAATTAATCAATTATAAATAATTACCAATTATATTTTAATTAACTACCAATTAATAATTAATTAACAATTAATTCCAAATAAATATCTATAAATAAATTAACAAATTTAATTAATTATAATTAAATTACTTCCCACCCTATTCCCCTATAAACCCACAACCCTCTACAGAAAATAAATTACTAAAATTAAAATATTTATCAATTAATCAATTATAATTAAGTACCAATTATATTTTAATTAATTACCAATTAATATTTAATTAACAATTAATTCTAAATAAATATCAATAAATAAATTAACATATTTAATTAATTATAATTAAATTACTTCCCACCCTATTCCCCTATAAACCCACAACCCGCTACAGAATTATAGTACACAAAAAATAAAAAATAATATTAACTTACCTTAAATTCGATATTTTTGTTGTCTATATTATGTCAAGTCGATATTATGTCCATTCTATATTTTTGATTCGATATTATGTCCATTCTATTCGATATTAATTTTTTCTAGTCGATATTTTTGTTGTCTATATTATGTCTAGTCGATATTATGTCCATTCTATATTTTTTACTCGATATTCTGTCCAGTCGAAATAAAAAACTCGATATTATGACTGCACACCGGCTCGGATAGCATAGCATGCAGAACAGGGCTGACTTGTATATGCACGGACACGGTTTGTGTCCCTTCTCTATCGCAAAACTTTCCCACCACCCCTTCTGATCTCACCACGGTGGCTATGGCCCGTGTCGGATCCTGTTCCAGCAGTTATTTCTCTGGCCCGGCCCTCAGGAGGTCGGTGGGTTTGTGCCCGCAGTAGGGGCTGGGGGTAGGGACTGGGACGGGAGCGGGTTAGGGGAGCCTATGCTACACGGTTTCACGCTGCGCGCGCCTGTCCCGCAATGCTAAGGAGCTTTCTAGCTCATCTCGCCCCCTACATCGAGGCCGTCCAACCGTAGGTTGTGGTTTGTCGGCACGGGCTGATCCAAGGCCTTTGACTGAAGTGTCTGAGTTCGTCCTATGCTCCCATTGATTTCCCACCTCCCCGACGAAATTCTAGACGCGGATGTCCCACTGCTGATTCCTTCCCCCCCCCTCCCTGCCTCTGGTTGCATGGGGGAGTGAGCCACGGGCTGCGACGGAGCGCCCCTTCCCCTTCCCTTCCCCCGCGAATGGTGTTCGCAAATGCTGTTCTACCGGTCTGGCCTGGGGGTGTGTCGCAAGCTCGATCCCGGTCGCATTTGGGGGAAGCCATGTGGTCATGCCCCAGCTAGGGAGGTGGCACGGGCGGGGCGGAAGTTGGAGGCTGCTGAGGGACAATGTGGTCCGAGAGTGGAGGGGGCTCATGGAGCAGCAGATGGAGCAGTGGCGCGAGCACAGGCGGGGGCAGGGATATGCACCAATTGCCGATCGCCCCGGCTGGTTTGCGTGCCTTCCTGCCAGAGTGGTCCCTGCACGGGGTGGCCAGTGGGTCCAGCGCGCCCACCCTACTCACCAGTAAAGGCTTTGAGGGCCATTCGCAGGGCAGGGCCGCATTGGGGCTACTTGCGCGCGCCAGACCTGCTAGGTGGCAGCTTGGGGCAATAGGGGGGACGCCGGAGCGGGGATCCCGAAATGCTGAATCGACGGACCATTATTTGGGCGGCAAGGTCATCAGGGTGCGTTAGGATAACGCGGTAGCGTTACGGGTGATGTGGCCCCTGCAGGCTGCTAACAGCCCCCAGGAGCGGGGCGGTATAAGGGCATGGCTGCAAAATGGCGATTTACGAGTGTAAACTGCAAGGGGTTCATGGTAGCCACAGCGTAATAAGGTTAGCGTACTATACAGCCCCCAAAAAACCACCGCGGATCCCTGGAGCTCCCCACCAATTTTACATTGGATGTGTTGATAGTAGTGCAATTTTTAATCGTTAGTGGCAATCCCATACCTCTTGATTGGCTTAAGTTGGCCCCCCCACCAGCCCCCTCCCACCCCAATATGGTGCTTGTCCATGGTGGCCATGTGGTGAGATATCTTGGCCCTCACCCCCTAAAGTTATGTCTCTCTGTGGTGCCGCCTTGTTTTACGTGACTCAAGAAGGAGTCCATGATGCTGCAATGCCTAACAAAACATGCTGTCTTTGCCATCACCCAGAGATTATCGTTAAGTGCAGCGAGTGGACGCTCCAGGTGCAGGCTAACATCTGAAGGCAAGGCAAAAAGCGGGACAGGGTGGCAGACGCACAGAGGTATTTGGGGGTGACAAGCAGAGTGGGGGGGCCGTCGTGAGGGGGCACCAAGGGTGGATTAGAGACACAGCTTAGAAGTTCATGCAAGGGTGCGCCAAAACAGTCGGCACCGAGGCGACACCTGTAGGGACATAACATGTATCAATTTTCTCACCAAGGTTACTGATAAATCGCCAGATAAATCAGGAGGATGGAGGGAGGCCACCGGGCCGCGCAAGCGTCGGAATCAGTGAGTTGGGGAGGCTGGACCAGCTGAGGCTGAGGGGGGCAGTGCGGGGGAAGGTGTGGTACCAAGCCGCCATGGAATGTCTGTGCTAATTGTTCTTCTTTCCAGGAAGTTGTCGTTGACGCTTCGTCCCCACAAGCACGCTGACCACCCACCGCTCCGATCCGTTCTTCCCACGACTGTACGAGAGTTTAGGGTGTGAGGAATCAAGAAGTGAAGTAAGTACCGGGGAACGAGTGGGTTGGACACGCGCCGGGGATTGGGAAACGGGGCTCTATGCGGCCCAGCAGTGTGGAGGCACCCTCAGATGGTGAGCAGACAAAATATCGAGATTTTATTATCGACCTACAATATTATCGAAGGTATAATATCGAAGGGACAGAATATAGAAGATAAGTAATATCGATTTTTTTAATATTGAAGGGACAGAATTTCGAAGGTAAGTAATATCAATTTTGTTCATATCGATGAAAGTAATATCGATGTTACTAATATCGATGTTAGTAATATCGATGTTACTAATATCGATTTTAATATGATTTTTATGTATATTATTATGTATTTTTAATATGTATGTGTTATTTTTTTTTAAATGTTATTTAAGTAAATTTTGTATTTTAGTACCATAGCGGGTTGTGGGTTTATAGGGGAATTGGGTGGGAAGTCATTTAATTATACTAAATTAATTATTAATTTTTAGGAATTATTCATTAATTTTAATTAGGTTTTGTGTGTAAGTTCTGTAGCGGGTTCTGGGTTTATAGAAGAATAGGGTGGGAAGTAATTTAAATGTAATTAAGTAGAAATTTATTTTCATTAATTGGTGTTGCTAATTATATTATTGTTAATTGATTTTTAATTGGTAATTAGTTTTTATTAATTGGTAATTAATTTTTATTAATTGATTAATTGATAGATATGTTAAGTGTATTATTTTATTATTTGAATTTGTTGTGTGTTTATAGGGGAATACTGTGTAAAGTAATTTATATGTAATTAAGTAATTATTAAATTTATAGTTGGGTATTGATAATTAATTTATTGGATATTAATTGTTAATTGGTAATTATTTAAAGGTATAATTTTTTGGTTATGAAAATTAAGATATTGTTGTTTAATCATTAATTGGTAATTAAATATTACTAAATAATTTGTATTGATATTTTTAATTAATATATTAATAAGTAATGACTAATTGGCAATTAATGTTTGATAATTAATATATTTGGTATAAAAAATTATTTAATTATTCAATATTAGTTAATTGGTAATTACTTATTAATAGTTATTATTTGTTGTTATAAAAATATGTTATTTTTCAATGTTTATTAATTGGCAATTAATATTTATTAATTATTATTAATTGGTATTATTATTATTATTATTAATTTATTGTTATTTAATTATTCATTTCTAATTGTTATTTTAATAATTAATTATTGGTATTTGTAAATAGTTTAGATTTATTTAATAATTAATGTATTCAATATTTTAAAAATGTACTTATGTATAAGTATGTTATTTTTAACTTCTACGCTATCCAACACTTTCCCTACTGTTGCACTCTCTGGAGTGGGAATAGTAATTTTTACCCCTACGCTATCCAACACTTTCCCTACTATTGCACTCTCTGGAGTTGGAATAGTAATTTTTACCCCTACGCTATCCAACACTTTCCCTAATGTTGCACTCTCTGGAGTGGAAATAGTAATTTTTACCCCTACGCTATCCAACACTTTCCCTACTGTTTTTAATTTGTTTTGCATAATTATTTAATTTTTATTTATGTTATTATTTTATGTGTATAGATGAATTTGTAATTTATAATATTTTTAATTATGTATGTTATTAGAATAATTATTAAAACTGATTAAGTATCTATATTACATATACATATTTAATTCATTTTGTATTAGATTATGTATATTACTTATTTTTTTAAATATTATAAAATATCTTTAACTGTTTATTATGTTTTTAAGTATTATTTAATTTATTTTACATATTTGTTTTAATTAAAAAAAAATGATATTTTTTTAAACAATATTTTTGACATTGATATTTTTTTTTCTCAATATTTTTGCAGGTCGATATTTTGTCTTTCGATATATTGTCAGACATTCCCCTCAGGGTAGGGCGGGACAAGTATTTATGATTTTCTCTCTCCCCAGGGCACGCCTAGACAGTCAGCTTGACAATCCGGAGCCATGGACAGCCAGGGAACTCCCGCTCCACTGTTCTCACAAATCAGCTGTGTAGATGAGTCCCAGCCCAGCACGTCGCAGGAGGCACTATGGGAGAACTTCATGGCCATGGCCAAGGCTAAAGGACCGGAATGGGCTCAAGGATTCATCAACGCCAGAGGGCAGGAGCATTCAGGGGTGGTGGCTGACATCCCACCTGTGACACAAGCGGGGCCCTTGGAGCAGGGAACAGCCAGATCCAAGTGTGTGCACAAGCCCCCCAACAAGGACTTTCTTGTGGACCCGCCCCCAGCGAAAGCCAGGGTAGTGATCACCCCGCGAGAACCAGAACCCACAGGGGTGCCGGCGGGCGTACCAGACACTATCGCAGCAGGCACCGAGAGCTTTGAGAAAATGGGTAAGGTGATGGACAATATGCTGATGTTGATGGGGCAATTTCAGACACGGCTAGACGCCATGGCATCAATGTCTCCGTTGTTGGCTGCAGTGCCCGCGACACCGGGGGCACCCACAGTATTACAGGTTTGGGGGGGCCAGGCAAGTTGGGCGAATAGAGCCACCAGGTTGGTAAGGTCTGGGGCCACAACGGGGTTAGGGCCAGTGTCCGACGCAGCATTGGTCTCCGACACTGCAGCACCAGCCATTGCTGCCACCGGTTGGGGGAGAGCCAACTGCTGACACCACCATCAACTGCTAGTAAAGCGGCCGCGCCGAATTCCCCGCCGACTAGCGGCCCGGGGGCTGCTACGACCTCCCCACCACAGCCCAGCACCATCTCCTCCCCCCACAGAGCCCCCCTAATCAGCAGCGGTGACAGCGCCCCTGCCATCCGTCACTGTGGCTCCCTTGGCCTCGGGCATTGCTCACTGTCCTGGCAAGTGCCCCAGGCGGCCAAAGAGGGGACATGGAGATGGAAATTCATTGATATCCTGACCTTACTCATGCACGGGGCAGCAGGGACAGATACTAGGAAAATGGAGGTAAAAGAGAAGGAAAAGAAGGTGGGATACCAACACTGGCCTGAGAAAACAATTGAGAATTAGGTTGAGGCGTTCACCATACTGTCAGCAGTAATTATGGAGAAGTATCCAGAGCTGGGGCGGGCGTTAATGCAATATTCCCACACCATACAGCAGGAGGCTAAAGTGACAGGAGGGGTCGGGTGGATCAACTATAATCAGGACTTCCCTAAGAGATTGGCCATATGCCCAGAGTTAGGGTGGGATCAAAAAGAGATCCAGCTCTGGGTCCAATACATGTGTAAATTCACCGCCGCCGAGCACAAGGAGGGTGCGGGCAAGAATCAGAAGAAGTGGGGCAATCAGAAAGGGACTAAGCAGACTGGAAAATGCCCTTTCAAACAGCCTTTTCGAGGGAGCGAAGGAAGGGGGCAGAAGCAAGGGAGTGAAAAATTCAACTCCAGCACCTGCAGGCTGTATAATGCCGACTCCTGGGGCAAGGTCTGCAAATTTAGCTTCAGCTGCAGCAAGTGTGGGACCATGCATCCGGCTGTGTCATGCACTGTCAGGCGAGATGGACCTCCGCCTCCCACTGGCAGAAATGATAGCTAGTAACATAGAGGAGACAGAACCACCCGTGAATTCACACCCAACCCCCCCTGTCCACCCCTCAATGCCAGCCAGCGCCAGCCTGCCAACCTCAAATGTCAAGGGGCCCTCCCCCATCCTCTTACGGAACCTCCTCCCCCTGCTCAGGTCCTATCCCAACAACAAAGACAGATTGCTCTTAGCTCATGGCTTCATCGAAGGGTTTAGGATTCCATACCAGGGCCCCCTGGGTTGCAGGGATGCAGAGAATCTCAAGTCAGCCAGGGAATTGCCGGTAGTAGTAAGGGAGAAAGTCCGGAAGGAGGTGGCCCTGGGCAGGGTAGCAGGTCCCTTCAACTACCCCCCCTGGAGCACTTCCTTATCTCCCCACTGTTTGCGGTCCCCAAGAAGCAGCCTGGGGCCTACCGATTGATCCACCTGACTCAGTGAACAACTGGTTAGAAGAGGGGTCATGTTCAGTCTCCTCTGCTCCACTGGTTAAAAGAGGGGTCATGTTCAGTCTCCTCTGCTCCCTAGACATGGCAGTGGACATGGTCAGGAGAGCAGGTAAGGAGGCCTGGCTGACCAAGGCTGACATTGAGTCTGCCTTCCACTTGCTCCCGGTTCACCCGGACAGTCAGCACCTCCTAGGGTTCAAATGGAAGGGCGAGGTGTTCTATGATCGCTGCATTCCCATGGGCTGCGCGGTGTCCTGCGCGTACTTTGAGGCTTTCAGCTTCTTCCTCCAGTGGGCGCTCTCCTGGACCTATGGCATCGAGGGAGTGACACACTACCTAGATGACTTCCTGTTCATCAGGGGCTTAGGGACCCAGGAGTGTAGTGAGGGGTTGCAGTGCTTCCAAGGTTTGGCGGGGCATATGGAATCCCCCTTGCACTGGGTAAGACTGAGGAGAAGCGTGGCTCAATGGTTAGAGCGGCAGACCCTGATGCACAGGTCTGGCCCGGGACCAGAGTAGTAAGTAAGTTTTTATTGTTTAGGTTAATTAAAACCATTACAAAAAATACATTAAAACAATCTCCACTAGTTGAATTAAAAGAGAAAATGTAAAAGCAAGAAATTTTTGTTAAAAAGTAACATTACTAAAATCAATAAACGTGAGTGGCAAATTGTTCATAGCAGCTGGTCACAGCCCGAAATTTCCTCTTTAGCCGACTGCCTGGCATGGTAGTTTCCATTCTGCTAGTATCAGAAATTTCACCACATTCCCATTTAGCGGTGGAAGACCAGGATCAAAACAAGCAAGGACTGCTTGTCTGCATGAGCGGATACTTAGTTCGTTAAAGGCTGTTTTTAACAGAGCTGCTCTCTCCTCGTTCAGCCTCGAGCAAGTGCATAGTAAATGTTCTAAGTCTTCGACTCCTATTCCGCACAGCCGGCATCTAGTCCCATAGTTCGTTCTCAGCCACGGTGGTAGATATGGAATGACAGGTAGGATCCCCAACCTATGTTTTAACACCTTCAGTGCTAAGGCAATTCCCCCTCTGTGCTGACTTTTCATTTACTCCATTTCTCATGACGAGCTCAGCTCGTCATGAGCACACGACCAGTGTACTGCATGACGAGCTGAGCTCGTCATGAGCATCAAAGTGGTTAAAAAGGCTTCTTTTGTTTTCCAGCCATATCCCAGACCAAAATATGCTTGGAGCCCCGGTGTTTTGTATGTCCACAGAGTCATCCAAAGAAAGTGCAAATACTGTATCCAGTTAGGCTAAACAAGCCAACCCAATTGGGACTCAGACTAACAAAGAATCAATTGTTAGTCGACTGTTGAAACATATCAAATGTATTTATTTCTTTTTACTAGAAAAATGTTTTTTTAGATAACACAACCAAAACAAGCAAATTACTTTTCTTATATATATATATAAAAAGGACGAAGGAATCATAAGAGAGGTAAATTGCAAAGTAGGACAGACAATCTGTGTCGTGAACATAGATTTTTGACAACTCTTTCGAACACCATTCATTCAACAATCATACTCACAATCCTTACAACACATACCGAATACTGTGCGTGTGGGATGAAACCCCTGGAATACAGAAGGACATACGGAACATGATATTAAATGGACTGTACTGTCAAAATTGGAATTGGATATTCGGGGAGGCGACATGGAGACAAAACTCTGCCAACGAGAAGCGACCCTCATCTTAAAATTTAATACAGTCATAAATGGATTAAATGAACTTTCTGAAGTCTCTAGAGTCTTCTGAAATATGGCTCTCTTAATGATGCACGCTAACCGAAAATCAGGAACTACAACTCCCACAATCCTATCAGTGATCATGTGACTGAGTCCTAATCTCACGTTTGCTCGCGTCTTTTTCTGCTATCCCTCAATGTCCACAGAACATCGGTTGCATGTAGACTGAGATGCGCCCCACTTCCTACTGCGTGGACAACTAAAAGAAGGTAATTTATCGCTGCCACGCCGCGCCGCTCTGCCTAAGCACCCGCCATCCTGTGCAAAAGCTTACTGAGCTCTTCGCTTTCCCTTTTAGCTCGCGGCTGCCAGACTTCCATTCGCCGCTATTCACGCAATTTGGAGGCTGAACACAACCTCCCGCCTTACAGGTAATAATTCCGTCTCAATGAATCTCTGCCTTCAAACTTGAGAGTTCAATCAATTCATGCCGCCCATGTCTCCTTCACAGCCCTCATTCAATGAGCTCTCCACTGTGATGGCCCCATGACTACTCGCGCACTACGCATTTCCACTTGGATTTCTTCCATTGACGAAAAGAAAACGTGCAGGTACCTCATCCCACCTTCTGTCCCCGAAGTTGTTGTATTATACGTTTGTTAGTTGTGTTGAGTTACTAACCCTGGGCCACTTTTTCACCCACAGACATCTTTCTGCTTCATTGACACTACTTTGAATACACACAGGTAGGAGGCAGTGCTTATGTCGTAGTTTGGTCGCTTCTTTAAAAACGTTACATACTAAAGGAAACAATTTTTTTCCTTATTTCAGATTCTCTGGTCCTGATGAGAATCGGACAAAGGGTCCGATTCGAAACGCGTCGACCTTGTGTACCTTCTTCGTTAGGTCTATGGTTAAAAAAGAAATGTATATACTGATTGTTTTTTATAACTGTTTTGATATTAAGTACCTTGTTTAACAGTTTCTAATTATTGTTGAACCGTTCTTGACTTTGTCTTTTTGACTCTCTTTTCATTTCCTGGTTTCATCCCACACGCACAGTATTCGGTATATGTTGTAAGGATTGTGAGTATGATTGTTGAATGAATGGTGTTCGAAAGAGTTGTCAAAAATCTATGTTCACGACACAGATTGTCTGTCCTACTTTGCAATTTACCTCTCTTATGATTCCTTCGTCCTTTTTATATATATATATATATAAGAAAAGTAATTTGCTTGTTTTGGTTGTGTTATCTAAAAAAACATTTTTCTAGTAAAAAGAAATAAATACATTTGATATGTTTCAACAGTCGACTACCAATTGATTCTTTGTTAGTCTGAGTCCCAATTGGGTTGGCTTGTTTAGCCTAACTGGATACAGTATTTGCACTTTCTTTGGTTTTTCTAGTATTGGACTCTGCTTTACTGTAGATGAGTCAAAGCCCTTGTTTGTTGTTCTACACAGAGTCATCCAGGCATGACGCCTGTGAGAAAGGGTGGCTTTGTCCTCCACATGAGAATGTCTTTTTAAGCTCTTGTTCACTGCGTGCTTAAATTGTGCATGCGGTACAGGAATCTCCCATAGCTCTTTTAGACCTGTAGTACTCAGGGACTCCTCTAAGTATTTTTTCGCCGGTGTTCCAGAGGAGTTGGTCAGGTATTGCCAGAGCTGTTGATTCAAGGAGTTTTCCTGTGAATTCTTTATTTTGTGCCAACACTTTATATATGACCCTCTACGTGCAAGCATTTGGCTCGTCAGACCAAATTCTAAACGAATCTGAGCTTGTGAGGTATAGGATGGCAAATGGAAGAGAAGTCTGTAGGCCTTTGATATAGTTATATCTAGAAGTTTTGCATCAGTACCTCTTAGGGGCTCACTGCCATACGTGATTGATGACTCTATTTTAGTTTTCGCCACTCGAAGCAATGGCAATAGAGTCTCACTACTCAAGTTGGACTTTAGCTGTTTCAGTGTCATGGTTATTAGCATCCCTTTCCTCTTAATGGCTTCTAATTGATTTTGGTAGCGGCCACCTTTATCAACTATGATCCCGAGGTATTTATATTCTGAGCAGTTAGAAATTACTTTCTTTCCGGGACCAGGGTTCAATTCCTGCTTCGGTGGCTCTTGGACTCAATTTCCCCGGACCTGATAATTCTCCGCCTCGGTGCCTAGTCTAATCATGGGTCCCACTCTGTGACTCTGGGCAATAGCTTGCTTAATCTCCACAACGGCCCCAGCAGCACTTGGATGCCTGTCTTCACCTTGGGGTGCCCAGGAGTGGACATTTCACAGGAAAGCCAGGATGGGTTCCACAGCGGTATGAATACAGCGCTATGAGGCCTCCGGGTAGAAGTGCGCTATATAAATACTATACATACATACATACAGGGTCCGGCCCAGGTTCTCATGTTTTTGGGCATCAAACTGGACACCATCAAGGGTGAGTCCAGGCTCCCTGCCGAGAAGGTTGAGGATCTGAGGCAGGATATCCAGGCTTTACTGGGCAAGGATAAGGCCGCCCTGGGCGCTGTCCAGAGTCTCCTGGGAAAACTGAATTTAGCTGCTAGAGTCATCCCAGCTGGGAGGGTATTTTCCAGAAGGCTAGTTAGGGCCTGGTGAGGCTAGGCAGTGGACTGAAGGAGGACCTTTCAATGTGGTTTGATTCCCTACTCGACTTCAATGGGACAGTCATATGGAGATCCCCTGGGCAGGTAGCCTGGAACTGTACCTCTTCACAGACGCTTCAGGGAGAGAGGGTTTCGGTGCCATAATGGGGGTGGAATAGTGCTCCCATAAATGGCCTAATGCATGGCGGCAGCGCAAGATAACCTTGAACATAATGGTACTCGAGCTGTTCCCCATTGTGATTGCCCTGCATTTGTGGCCCAAAGCGTTGGCGAACAGGAAGGTAATTTTCTGGTCCGACAACATGGTGGTGGTGCAGGTAATCAATGGCCAGACAGCAAGGTGCCCCCTGGTGCTGTGCTTATTGAGAGAATTGGACAGGGCTGGCTTGCGTAGCAACAACAAGTTTAGGGCTAGGCACATCGAGGGGGTCAAAAATGTGGCAGCTGACGCTCTCTCTCGTTTTCAGTGGCTTCATTTCCGGGAGACCTGGCTGTGAGCGAGAGCGGAGATGACACCCTTCCCAGCACACCTATGGCGTATCCTGCAGTGGAGCAGCGGCTGAGATTGCTGGGGGAACGCTCCTTGGCACAGGGGACCAGGAAGAAGTACAAGGCCCAGCTTGACACATTCCTAAGCGTTACAGACACTCTGAGCACAGGTTCGCTTGCCTGGGACCAGCAGGTTCAGGCGTTTGTTTTATGGGCCAAAGATCAGGGGAAGAGCCACTCGTGGGTCTGTGGCCACCTGGTGGCAGTGAGCCATGACACCAAGCTGAAGGGGGGCAGAACCCAACCAAGTCCTCCTTGATCAGAGCGGCCCTCAAGGGATGGGCTAGAGATGAGGTTAGGACCCGGACTTTAGGGGCCCCATTGACTTTCCCACCCTACAGGGGATGCTAGATGTAGTACACCAGGTCACCCACTCGCAATTTGAGGCCAAGCTGTTCTCGGAAGCATTCTGCCTGGCGTTCTTTGGGGCGTTCAGGATGGGCGAATTGGTAGCCAGGTCTAAAACAGACGGGTCTGGTGTCGCCTTGAGCAGCCAGGATGTCAAACTAACCGATAAGCTAGTGATACATATCAGGCGGTCCAAAATAGATCAGGCAGGGCGTGGGGCAGATGTAGTTCTGGAACCACTAGGAGACCCAAGGTATTGCCCAGTGGCCAGAGTTAGGGACTATATGTCCGTGCGTCCTGCGGCACAAGGGTACTTCCTGATACATGCAGACTTGGGTCCCCTGACAAAATTCCAGATTGACCGGATCATGGGCGCCTGCCTGGCTCACATGGGCCTTGCCTGCCCAGACAAAAAGTATTCCTGCCACTCATTTAGAATTGGGGCGGCTACAGCGGCATTTAAGGCGGGCATGGAGACGGAGGGCATAAAGAAGGTTGCGTCCTGGCAATCGCGCTGTTTTGAGTGTTACATTCGCCAATGAAGGCTCAGCATATAATATTGAGTGCCGTGGTTTGTAGTGATCTTGATAAAGTGTGATTTAATAGATATTAAACAAGTTTGTCAAAGATGGCATCCGTTTATTCACCAGGTTCCCGAGTGTGGGTGATCCGCCATTCATTCGTTGCCAGGATAGCTCAGTGGGCTGCACGCAGGAATTTGATGCAGGGGTTTACACAAACGCAGTTTGTCTGGATGGGCTTCCCCGGAATGGACTTGTTCCTGCTTGACTTACAGGGGGCACTGAAAATAGCAGGCTGCAGGTGACATTATAGCTTGTTTGTAGGGGGGCTCTGGCGACGACGGTAGCCGGCTCCAGAGCTGTGGCGGAGTTACAGGGCGATCTGGAAGCAGACAGGTACAGTAAGGGTACCTCTGCAACAAACGGGTACAGTAAGGGTACCTCTGCGCAGCACAGTAGGGGTGCCAAAGCCAAAGACCAGGAGCCTCAGGGCAGGTTCCTGGAAAACCGCGACGGCGCCACGTTAGTCTTCGGGTGGTTGGGGGCATGACTAACCGGGGGTTTGCCCTGCTACTCTCCGCCCTGAAAAGGGCATGAGTAGAAGAGACCAACGTGTCACGTGATCCGGAAGAGGATCATTAAAGGTAGTACTGATGGGGTGTCCCACAGATCTCTGTACTGGGGTGAATGTATGACATTGTTCTGCATTCTGTCCATCAATTGTTGTTTTTGCATTTGTCACCCCGAGTGGGATAGGTATGCTCAGACATGAGTCCCATGCTCTCCACACCACTGGAGTCAAGCTATCTAGGCTGATAGCCAGAAACCGGTCCTTGGATGCTTGATTCCGGTCCAGAAAAGACATGGCTTGGCAGTTCGGGCTGGACTGTTCCCATGAGGCACAGGGTCAAGGCTGATTTGCATATGGCCATGTCTGACCTGGGGTGGTGTGAAGTGCAAAATAAACGATGAATTTAGGCCCAGATCTCTGTACTGGGGTGAATGTATGACATTGTTCTGCATTCTGTCCATCAATTGTTGTTTTTGCACTTATCCTGAATACAGCATGTCTCGAAGAGACCGCGTATACAGTGCCTAGGGGACACCTAAAAAGGTGGGTGGGTAGGAGAACTTGGTGAGGAAAACAGAGACAAAAAGGGAGGTAGGGGCTGAGAGTTAAAAAGTGGATAATGAGTCTTAGGCCCCTCAGTAAACGGTGGGTGCATGTGGGTAACTTAATGATGGAAGCAAAGACAAAAGGCAGGTAGAGGTTTGAAGAAAGATGGGGGATAAGGGTGCTTAGGGGCCCTAATAAACTGAACTGATGAGGGCACCCAGGTGAAAGGCATGAGGAATAAAAAGATAAAGGAACAATTATAGGGAAAGTGGGTGAGACGGAGTAATTTTGGAGGGTGAACCAATTGAAATCAATGGAGATGAAACTTTGTTTTGAGGATAAGGCATGTTTTTAGTGCGAGTGGTCCACTGAAGTCTGTGGGTGGTCTTTCATTTGTCTGGAGGGTAAACTTGGGATCAAGGAGGGTAAGATGAGTTGTATGGAGAAACTGGAGATGGGTGCTGAAAGTCCACAAGACCGTTTCTCAGGGAAACACGGGAGGTGGCACTGAGAAATCTGTGATAGTAAAATGGGTGCTGGGAAACCATATCATAGGGAGATAAGGGGAATAGAATAAGGGGGGGGGGAATACTGCACCTACAGCACCGATGATAGCTACACTGCTACTTATAAGTCTAAGAGGTATTTATTCTACTTGTCTTTCCTATCTTCTCCCTAGCTCTATCCCTCTCTCTCCTCTCTTTTGTTTTTTTCTATGAGCCTCTCTCCTTCCTTTCCCCTATCCTCTTCCACCTGGGCCCTTATTACAAATAAAGCAGAGCAAATCTCAGGGTGAGATAGTACTCCGCCTGATTATATCTGCCTCCGGTATAAGTTCACCTGGATTTCCAGGTGCGAGAAAACTGGGCCCAACTGACCAAGCCAGTAAAATCACATGAGACATGGCCTGTGATCCTAAACTGACCTTGGCACCTGCCGTTTTCTTTAAACATGTTTTTATTAATTTAACTTTCGCATCGAATACACTGTGCCAAAGTATGTTCATTCCATGTAGAAAAGTGGAGTATTGTGCAGTGAGGCTGGTTAGGCTTCACTATGCAATGCTCTCACAATACCCCAGATAGGTCATGTGTATTCACACTAAGAAATGCCTACCTCAGTCCTGGTAGTGTGGCAAAGAACAGCCCAGCTTTATTAGAGAAACATGTGTTAAGTATTTCAGATTACCAACATGGGCGATAAGTAATTGACACAACTCGAAAGACCTCAAACACCAATTTATAACAATAAAGCATATTTTTATATAAATTTAGACACAAAAAGGAAGGTAATTGGATGAGTAAAACTCAAGTTATCAGTGCCATTCAATACTTCAAAACTTTAGCATTGCAGTCAAGGGTAAAAGGCCGGGTGCAGAGTTGTCATGAATGTCCCTGATGCTGAAGCTGAGGTCTCAGCAGAGCTGGTTTTATTGCTCTGACGATGCTGGTAAGGAAACGGATGCAACATGTCGACATCATGCCGACTAGGCTGGTCGGTTGGAGGTGCTGCGGAGTTCCCTCAAGCTGCAGCGTCGATTGAATGTAGTGGTAGCAGGACTGGCCACCAACAACCCGTGGCAACAGTTAGGTCAGCAGGAAGATAGTTTGACGTATGGAGGTGCTGGGGAAACTTGCTGGAAGTCGTGACTACATACCCCACAAAGCACCGTGCCATCTACTTTTGGGCGATCCCTCGGAGGATCTATGGTTCCGGAAGCATGCTTTTTCCTGCCGGCAGCTGAGGACTAGTGCCACTAGTCTAAGGGAGCCTGAAGTCACGGACGTGGGTCTATTCTTGCAATTTAAAATCAGAACTGCGGTTCTGGTGCCAGGGGTGCCCCTTAAATCCTAGATTTTGGGGTGTATGGGGTGTGGGTGCAAGTAGCCAATGGGCCACTAGCCCTAGAGGCTAATCCACCCCTAAGATGACCACATCTGGAGGTGTGTGCCACAATTGCTACCCAAAGCCCTCTATTCTGCCACATTTAAAATCACATAAAACTTCCTTGGCTGTACAGACCAGGGTGTCCACCCTAGTGGTGTGGCTAGCCTTCTGGGGGTGTACACCTCCTGACTACATCATGTTCCTGCCTGCTCAAGTGCAAATGTGCCTGGGGGCAGGGCGGATGGCTGTTTCTGCCTTTGGGTGGCAGCCTGGATGCATATCAGAGGCGGTGTAAGCTTTGAAGCTCACCTACTTGATGTGCCAATTCACTAGCCATCCTGTCAGGAAGGGAGGTGCCATCTCTTTCCCCGCCAGGCATTTGTTTCTAACTCCTTGGGGTGTTCATACCTCTTGGCAAGGGGTCAGGTTCCTGGCTTAGCGGTAGCAGCTGCGGGCTGTCAGCCAGGGCACAAGAAAGACTGAGGCAGCCAGGTGGGCAACCTCTAAGGTAGCCACCTGGGTGCATGTCACATCAACTCTGGATGAGACAAGTTTTTTGATACCAATCATGGCATATTTCAGTGGTACAATAATGGAACTGGCAACCTCGGGTGGCCAGGTGCCAGCCTATGTTATCCTGTGGCCCGCTAATCACTTATAGTAACACTTAACGGAAAGAGGCTACTATAGGGACATATATGCTTACACTTATATGTCCACACTTTAATATAATGGACCCTGCGTCCTGGATTCAGGAGGACTTCCTTAGGGGTGACTGACCTACTTAATAAATAGTGCTTTGACAGTGCCACACATGAAGGCAAAGGTGAGTTTGAGCAGTTTGAACTGCTAGTGCAGTCTGCAATGGCAGGACTGCTGTCATCTGTTTACTTTGGTCTCTCAGGGTGGCACAGTCAGCACTTCAGGCCCTGGTGACTCCTTTAAATCCCATGTCCTGGGTACTAATGGTACCATTTACCAGGGCCTTATAAGGGGGTTAAAGTCCTTGTCAATTGGGATAATCAATTCACATGTATTAGTTTTAGAGCACTAACACCGAGACCTGGTTAGCAGGCTTCAGTGCACTTTCAGAGTCATACACCAGCAGCAAGTAGTCCAAATGGGGACAAAAGTTGGGGGACACCTGCATAAAGCCCGTTTTCTCTCAATAGGCGATGAGACAAGTTGATATATTTCAGTGGGAGCATAATGGAGCTGGCAATTTCGGGGATGCCCGGGTGCCAGCCCATGTTATCCTATGGCCCCCTGATCAATTATAGTAGGCCTTAATGGAAAGAAGCTACTATACAGCTGCGGCCCATGCAGGTAAGAGCATTGGGGCTGGGTAGAGGAGGGGGGGATTTGACAGACGACCACGAGGAAAAATTATTTATATTAATTTTCCCTCATGGCCGTCTGTCGAAATACCTTTCCACCCGGCCCCACTGCCCCACCGCTCTTACTTACACGGGCTACGGCTGCTAATTTATAGGGATATATAAGCTTGCACTTACATGTCCTAACCTTTGATATAATGCGCCATGTATCTTGGGCTCAAGTTGTCTACCTTACGGGTGACAGGCATATATTAAAATAGTGCTTTGAATTCACCACACATGGTGAGGGCAAAGTCGAGTTTGAGCAATTTGTACTGCTCATGCAGTCTGCAACGGCCGGACTGCCGTATTCTATTTATTTGGATCACTCAGGGTGGCACATCCAGTGCTTCAGACCCTGGTGACCCCTTTAACCACCATGCCCTGGGTACTACTGGTACCACTTACCAGGAACTTATAAGGGGGTTAAAGTCCTTATCAATTGGGGATACTAATTCACATACATCATATTTAGGGAGAGCGCACTGGGGCCTGGTTTGCTCCAGTGCTCTTTCAGTCAAAAACTAGCAGCTAGAATTCCAAATGGTGGCAAAAAGTGGGGGGAAACCTGCAAAAAGCCTGTTTTCTTACAGAATGGGAGGGGAAGGCAAGAGATACGGGGGAAGGGCATACTAAGGGGAGGGGAAGGGAACTGGAAGAGTATAAGGAGGGTAGAAGATGGGAGAGGGGAGGGAAGTGGAAGAGAAGAAGGTATGGGGAGGGGAGGGAAGCAGATGGGAAGAGGATAGGGGAGTGGATGAGGAGGGCATGGGAGACAAGTGGGAGCAAAGAGGGAATTGGAGAGGAAGGGATGGGTAGGGAGGGGGAGGGGGAAGGGAAGCAATGAAAGGAGTGGATGGGAAGGGTAACAGAGGGAATGGGGGAAGGGATGTGGGGAGGGAAGATGTGCGGTGGGAGGTGGAAGGGAAGGGGATGCAGAGGATTATAGGAAGAGAAGGGTGGAATGGGTGTGTAGGGGATAGGAGTGGGCCGGAAAGTGGAAGGGGGAGGGGGTTTGGAGGGGAGGGAAGTGGAAGAGTAACTGGGAGGATGGCAGAGAGGTGAAAGAGAAGAGGTCAGGAAAGAAGAGGTGGAAGGGAAGAGAGGGCAAGGAGGATATTAGAGAGGGAGAAAAGTGGAAGGGGAGAGGAGGGATGAGAGGAGGAGTGGAAGGCAGTGGACAGGAAGAGGAGAGGGGCGAGGAGGGAGTGTGAGTGGTTGGAGAAGAAAGTGGAATGGAGTGGATAGGAGTAAGGAAAGTGAAAGGGAAGAGGGGAGGAGGATAAGGGCCTGGGAAAGGGAAAGGAAGTGGTAGAGGGGAGGGAAGATTGAAGTGGAAGGCAAGACAGAAGGGAGTGTGGTATAGGAGAGGGGAGGGAAGTGGAAGGGAAGAGGGTAGGAGGAAGGAGAGAGGAGGGGGAGGGGTGGAAGGGGAGAAGAGGGGTTAGTGGAAAGTGAATAGAATGAGAGGGACAGGGGAAGAGAAAGAAATGGGAGAAGGATGTGGTTGAGAATTAGAGGAAGGTTTGTGGGGGTTGGGAGGGAAGAGTATAGAAAGGAATGGAAAAGAACAGGAAAGGGTTAGGGCTAAAGAGAGAATGGAAGCAGAGAGCGAGGTCGTGGAGTGTAGTGGAAAAGAGAACGGGAGAGAAAGGAAGGGAATTAAATGGAGAAAATATTAGGTTGGGAAATTAAGGATTAGGTAGAAAGGGCTGCGAGTTTTAAGAATATGGATGAACACATTAAGGTAAATGAGAATTTCAAGTCAGTTTTCGATTTGGTTTTCAGTTCAGTTTTCATTTGGGTCATTTACTCACCTTGTTCTCTTGCCCCCACCCCCTGCCGCCACCGTTTTTGAGCCTGCACTGCCCCTGGAGCTTCCGACTTCTCAGAGGCCCCAGCTCCAGTCACACAGAGGGGTCCTGTCGGTCTGGTGTCCCAGTGTGCAGTGCAGCAGGTCCCTGGATACCAGCCTTTCATACCGAGGACACGTCATAATAGAGACTTCCAGCATGTCATCTTACATCACCACTTTCGGCGATTCCACGTTTTTCATGTAAGGGGGGGATAATGGTCCCAACAAGGCAAGTTCAAAAGGCGATTTATTGACGATACATCCATTTCACACGAAAAACGATCCAGCCGTGAACCTGAAAGAAGACCCAATGGCTCCCCCTCTCTGCACGTGCACTGGGCCTCGACTCGAGACATCACATCGCAGTGCCTGACATCTCATAGAAGGTCAATTTCCAGAGTTCCGCTTCTGGTGCAGCTGTTAAGTCCCGAATTAAAATTAACTTTAATTTAAATTTAATTTCTGAAATATTTTATCAAGATTATTTACAGAAAGAAAAGCGGTTGTCAACATAATTTTACAATGTGCGTTTTCCTTCGGTTTAATATAAATAATATAAGTCAGCATAACTCCCATCCTCACCACCAGTGTAGTGTAGAGTGCTCATTCGCTGTATATAAAATGATTCGAAGGGATGATTCTTTGAGTCTCCCCTGGGAGCAACCGACCCTTCTTCTGGACCTCTGACTTCTGTGTTTTGACTTGTTGCTCCTTATGCGGTCTGGCCTGCGACTAGTGCACTTCTTGTTTCCTTTCAGGGTGCACTCGGGTGATCTTGCTGCCTCCAGCTGCCCCCTGTTGTGCTGCTGTTAGCTCATCATCACGCCTGATAACGAGGCAAACGAGCTCCTTCATCGAGTCAGGTACAAACGAGGAATTTATTTTCCTAGTGCGTGGCCACGTTTACACAACTTTCCATAAATTAAAGTTTTCAATTTAAAAGCGCAGAACCGCGCCATATACATATTAGATGGAACAACACATCCTTTCGACAAGAGAGAATCTTTGCGACCAGGCAGGTATGTAATCATTTTAGAATTTGTGAATATGCTTGACATTTGAGTTTTACAAAAGCTTAACTTTATTTCCCATACTTTTCCTGTTTCACTTTAGCTTTTCCGTCGTTGTACTCAAATATAAATGCTATGAGCTATACAGCTCATGTGCACAGAGGGCCTAATTTATGGGTTTTTTGGGCGTAGGGTGTAAAGGGCTGGGTTGGGCCCTAGGCCCACATGCTAGCAGGCATACAATCACTGAGACAGGACACACTGGAGGTCTGGTGCAACTGGCCCAGAGCACGTGGGCTCGGCCTCTTTTATTAGTACTGTGTCACCTGACCAGTGACATCAGTGGTGGGTGGGTGTACAGTGTAGATACAGGCTCAGCACTAGAATGCTGACTTGTGCTGGGCATTACATCCCTTCCCAAATTGGTTAAAAAAATAAACCAAACCGAAAAAGTCCAAGAACCTGTGGGGGACAGAAAACACAAAAAATAACATTGGACTTGCGTTTTCAAAATGAGTCTCTTTGGCTGCTTGCAAACCGCAGGCAGTATAGTTCTTGTATTCGGGACTTGCAGTTCTCGGAGGCACGGTTCGCAGTTGTTCGGCGGGTTCTTTCTTTGTCTGTGCTGTCTGTCTGCTGTTCTCAGCCCTGCCTTTGCTTCGCTCCGTTGGTGATGAGAGATCCCTAGATGACACAGGTGTCGACGGTCTTCTGGTTTAGTTCTCTCTTCTGGCTTCCTGATGTTTTCCGGGCAGGCTTTAGTGTTGACTCTTGGCAGGTGAATAGAGTAGGTGCACACATCCCTCTCACTAGGATGTCCCTCTCTTCGGTATTCCTCTCTCACCAGATATCCAGGAGGACCTCTTTGCCAGGCTTCCACTGGACTGGTGTTGTTGGTCGTGTTGCTCCACCATAGCCTTCGGGCCGTGAGCGGGGCGCTCCACGAACCTCACCGTCGTGTCCTAGTTCCACCTGAAGGTTGAGTTGTCGACTCTCTTCATTGCTCGCGAGGCTTTCATCCTCTTGGTTCTTGCAGACGTGCATCTGTAGACCTGTCTCCCGTGCGGGACTTGCTGCCACCAGAGTCCCTCGAGGCCTCTGATTCTGGTTTGCCACAGGCTGGTGCGAGGTGGTCAGGTCCTCAGCTTCCGGAGTCCTGAGTAGTCTCGTCATCCAATCTTCCGCTCAAACCCCAGAGGTAGATGTCGCCAACCATCTAGCTTGCTCTCTTCTGCGATCGCCATGTGGATGGATGGCTCGTAGGTGGTTGTCTTTGGTCTGCGCTGCCGGTGCTTTTGCCAGGCTTGTCTTCCATTGCACTCAGGTGTTCCAGTGCTTGTCACCTTGCTTCTTTCCGCAGGGGCGGCTTCTTTTTGCAGTGGCAGCGTGCCATTCCGATTTCTCCCTTCTTCCTTTCCTGGGTGGCGGTGTGCCACTCCGATCTTCCTTCTCTTCTCCTCTTCTCACGACGTACCCTGGTCCTCTTTTCTTCATCTTCTCTGGCTAGGCTTCCCCATGCAGTGCGCGCACTCTGCACGTGTCATCCTGGTCTTGTCCTAGTCCTAGGACACTGTCTTCTTGTCACTCACTTCCAGGGTTAGCGTCGCGACCTTTTCTACTATTCCTTCTTCCTTTTCATTTTGGCGTCACGCCCTTCTTCTCCTTGTTCCTTCTTGCGACGTGATCTGGTCACTGTACTGTCTTGGCCTTCCCCGCCAGTCTTCTCCAGGTAGCGTGCACTCCACCTGTTTCTCTCTGTTCTGGGCATGGCTCTCAGACATGGTCTTTTCTTTCAGTGACTGGACTGGTTGTCACTATCTTCTCAATTGCTTCTTTTCTTTCCTTGGCGACCATCCTGGGTGGTCTGCTTTCACCTTTGGCATGAGTCGTCATGCTGTGCTATCTTTTCCTGGTCGCTATTCACCTTCCCGGTGTTTTTTGGCATTGGCGCGTCGCGTCACTTTGGCGCTCCCGATTCCTGGCACATTCGGGCGCAGTGCTGCGCGGTCCTGTCGCGCGGGTGTGGAATTCTTGCGCTCCTGTCGCATTCCTACGCGGTCTCCTGGCGTCTTCCTCACGCTCTCTGGAGAGTTCCTGCGCTTCTGGCGTCGCAGTACTGACCTTCGTTCCTCGCTCTCTTTTTGAGCACTTTGGGCACTCCTGGTGCTTTCTTGCGCTTGACCACTGTCCCTGTCTTTTCACTTGCGCAGCTCCTGGCGTGTTCTTTGCACTTCTGTTTCTTCGGATGCTTGCTGCATACCTTTCCTCAGTGTATTCCTCCATTCCATGTGCTTGCATGTACCTCCCGCGTCCGGGTTACATCTGCGCACCATTCCTTTTGCGTCTTGCTTTAGTTGCATGACTCTCTGTAAACTTCCTTGGACATGACGGCGGGCAGGTTGCTGCCTTTCGTAGCCTCTTTGCTTGTGCAGTGTTATCTCTTGACGCTTTTCTGCCCACTCCTCCAGTACGCTTGGTGCAGACTTGGCGTCCTCCTCCTGCTTCTCTTTCCTTTGTGCGCTGCTGTGCTTCTGTAGAGATGCCTTGGTTTCTTGTTCCTTGTGAATTAGCTCTGTGACAGTTCCTTACTTTAATGGGTGCAGGTACTCAAAATGGCCACTAGATGGTTGTGGAGTTTCTCGGCAGGCACTGGCAGTCTTTCATTTCGTCGTGTGCCTTCCTCTTCTATGGTCTGTGCTGGGTTTTCACTCTTGTGTCAGTTGGGTGCACAAAGAGCCTCTCGACATACGAGCGTGCCTGTCCCCTGTGCACGCTTTTCTCTGTGATAGCCTCCAGCTTTTCCCAGTGCCCTGACTCCAGACCTGCTAAAACCCCACACGATGGCCGGTGAGTGAACACGTCCTCTCACTCTCTCTCCACCCTGGTGCGGGGAGAGGTGCAGTCTGCAGGCCTCCTCACCCCTCAGTCAACTCTTTCCTGGGTCCGAAACAGTGACCCACACGGCCCCGCCTCCCGCTGCACCCGTGATTGGGCCACCACTCAGCTGCTCCCTCGCTGCTCCCACGGCAGCGCCTCGGTCAGCCAGCAACCCCTATCTTCCTTGTTCCGGCCCGCATTCAGCAGCGGCGGTCGGCTTGCTCATGTGTCAGTCCTCCCCTCCGGCCGCTCAACCTCAGTCTAGGCCGCCTCTCCTCTGCCTCAATGCGGGTCGGCTCCGCTTGTGTCCGGTGTCCCGCTGCGGGTCGGGTGCTGTTCTTTTCTCGCTTCCTCTCCTCTCTTCTCTTCACCGCAGGGGTGACGGCGCTGTACAGCGGGTGGGCTCCGCTTACAATTCAGTTTGCTTCTCTAGGCACCCAGCAGCTCCCCTCACGCTGCGGGTGCTTTTTTTCCAATTCTCCGCCCCGCCGCCACATTTAACACACGTTGTGCGGCGGGAGATGGGGGACGCCGCAGGCAGGCCGCCGGTGGGCTCCGCTGGTCCTGCTTTCACACACAGTTCTTCCCTCGCCGCCGCACCTCATACACGCGGCTGGGGACGCTACAGGCAGGCCGCGGGTGGGCTCCGCTGGCGCTGCTTTCATTATTTATCATTCACCCTCGCCGCGGCCTCCTCTCCTCACACACGGCGCGGCGGGGAACAGCAGACGCTGCAGGCAGGCCGCGGGTGGGCTCCGCTGGCGCTGCTTTCTTTACTATTCTCCGGGGGCCGCCATCACTATGCGGGTGAGCTCCGCTTCATTGTTTATTCATGGGGGGGTCGCTTCAGGCTCACGCGGCCCCCCGGGCAGTCCATCGCCAGGGCTCACCTTCGGCCGACGGGCCTCCTCTCACGCGGGTGGGCACCGCAATGTCTCTCTCTTCGCCCCAGGCAGGGGGCACACACACGCTGGGCACAGGAGGTGCGGGGTGAGCTCCCAGTCACCTTCTTCTTTTCCTCCAGGCCCAAGGCTCTTCACACGCCTCGTGGGCCTCGCGGTGGCCGGCTCACGTCTTCCTAGGGGTGTGCTTTATTTCCAGCAGGCAACTCCCCTTTCCTTTCTCCTTCCACGTTTTCGTTTAGCTGGCACGCATGGGCACAGCTCCGCTCTCGTCGCCAATGTAAAGGGCTGTGTTGGGCCCTAGGCCCTCATGCTGGCAAGCACACAATCACTGACGCAGGACACACTGGAGGTCTGGTGCAACTGGCCCAGAGCACGTGGGCTCGGCCTCTTTTATTAGTACTGTGTCACCTGACCAGTGACATCAGTGGTGGGTGGGTGTACAGTGTAGATACAGGCTCAGCACTAGAATGCTGACTTGTGCTGGGCATTACATAGGGCTGCCCCGCAGGTTTTCCTGCGGTGCTGCCCTATGACAAAAGAAAAGGGCAGGAATGCGCCATATCTATCAGATATGGCGCATTCCTGTCCTTTTCCCCTGCGACAGCGCTCAATAGGCTGCCGTGCACCAACGCAGGCACCTTTGCACTATGGGGCCAGGGTCCCTGCGTTGCGGGGAAACCTTCCTGCACAAAAACAATCACAAGAGGCTTTTTCCTCTGCTGCATGCATTTCATAGAAAGAGGAAAAACAAGGAGAAATACAGATTTTTCTCCTTGTTCTTCCCTGATGCCTCCCCTATTGAGGTGTACGTTTTTGGCACTGCCTCAGACTTACGATTTTTTGTAAATCTGGGGCAGTGTCAAAAAGTAAAGTACGTTGCGGGGAACAACCCCAGTAACACCCATGGAACGGCCCTTTCACACAGCTTTCTGCATGAAAGGAGCACATTTTTATAAGGCCATGAAAAGCCACGTAACATGGCCTTACAAATATGCCAGTGTCACATTGCGCCACCGGAATGTCAACAGAGTTATGTTCTAGCGGCGCAAAAGTGCTGGCCAGAGTGTAGTATCTCCTTATTGGGATAAGAATACGCAGAAGAATTGGTCACAAGGACCCGCCTTTGGATTAACAGCGCCCTAGGGGGAAAACAAATTGCAGCACCCTATAAACTCAAGTCCACACCGTATACGTTTATAAGTTCCTAGTTCAAAATGCACAAGGAAACACAAGTGCCACATTTTCTTATTCACAGAACAGATACATTACTGGCAGCGACAGTGCAAGCTTGGCAAGCAAAGAACAGGGAAAGGACAGACAGCTGTGCAAGCTTTTTTGCCACACGCATGGGTGCAGCATGTACATTATAGTTATAGTTAGGAGCAATACTTCATTGCGACATAGGCAAACCCCCCATTGCACGGGTGAGTAGTTCACCCTGTCCTGCTGAGTTTGTTTTATGCTTCGAGTTTTAATCTTTTTATTGTCAGAGCTCTAGAGACCAGAAACATAACTTTCATATAGCACAGCATGAACGTCATCAAAATTGAGGCCCACTTGTGCTTAGAAACGGCTGCATTTAAGAATGAAGCGCTATACAAAAGCTAGTTATTGAAAAATAAAACACTCAGGGGCAGATTTATGAAGGCCTTACGCCGCCGGTGCGTCACTTTATTTGACGCAACGGCGGCGCAAACAATGCGCCCTATTTACAACGTGGCGCATCTAGGAGATGCGTCACGTTGTGAAGCCCTGCGCCTTAAGGAGGCGTTCCGGCGCAAGGGGGGGCGTTCCTGCGCAGGAACGCCTCCTAAAAGTGGCTGAGTGAAATCTATGAGATTTCACTCAGTCACTTTCAGGACAATGCTGCGTCAAAACCCTGCGCCTGCTTGAAGCAGGCGAAGGTCTTGACGCAGCATTGTGGAGATGGGGCACCCCCTAGCCTTGCTGGAGCAGCTCCAGCAATGCGCCACCTTTACGGCACAGATGCGTCACGCATCTGTGCCGATTTTGCCCCATGGTGCGCCGCATTATAAATGCGGCGCACCATGGGTGGCGGAGCAGCGGCGCAGGATGACTGGCGCATCCCCAGGGATGCGCCAGTCATCATAAATCTGCCCCTTTGTCCTGTCTGCAAATACTCCAAGCTAGTTTGAAAGACCGATTCATCTCAAATACAGATTTGAATGAATACATAGAAGTGCTGAAGTCTGCATTAGATATATGTTAATCACAAACATAACACTGCTTAATGAGTCGAAGCAGAGCATCACTGGAAGTTAGCAGAGCAAAAGTTGTCTATTTAATGAACCAATTTGTTTAAAAAAAACACCTGAATTTATATGCAGACTGACAAAAACACAACAAAAGGCCTGATTTATTTATGGTAAAAGAGGGCACTCCGTCGCAATGGCAATGGACTTCACTCCCCACCAATATAGTGGTCTGCCCGTCAAATTTAATTGCGGGTGGAGTTTGGCCACAGCAAGGACTACTCTGTCTCCGTCATGGCCAAACTTCTCCGATGACCCTGGGGAGTAAGGGCCATCGGAGTAATGGCTACATGTCTGCCCACCTAATTGAGATGGGCTGACATGTAGTAACTTTTTACCGTTCCTTACCCCCAGGCAAAACCTGCTGGAAAGAAACAGTAACATCATTAAAATGCTCCACCCGCCATGGGAGAAGACTCCCATGGCAAGAGGAGCATTATATTTATGCTCTTCAAAAAGAAAATCGAGTTTCGGGATTTTCTTTTTGTAACAAAAAATGAAATAGTCTGTGCTACAGGTATGCATCCTGCTGCTGCAACCCGTAGCAGAGAGTGAAATGCATTGACAGGAACCACTCTGATGGTGGTTCCTGTCAATGCTTTTATAAGTGACCTGACTGCCTTCTGGTGGTCATTTATAAATCTGGAAGGCGGTCCATCCACTAGGGCATTGTAGTAATTTACTCTGTTGCCTTGGCGGGCCCGTAGACTGTCCGTCAGGATTTAAATCCGCCCCTAAGTACTGATACTCAACATATGGGTCCATCCTGTGAATCTTTGTACCAACTGACCCCATCCTTAATGGGCTCTTGAATTAGAGTCGCGGGTTTTAGGAAAATAGAACAGCAAAGCTACATAATCACATGATGCTTGCCATTGCAGAAAGAAGATAAGAAATAAGTGTAAGCCATAAATAAAATATAGTCAATTTCAACTGTGTTACTGAAGGCTTAGACCTGCTCATAAGGAAGAAGGTGCCCTAACAGTCGAAATAACCTTCTGAGTTCCCTGACCCCTTTTGTGCCACAACTGGAAGATACAGCTGCCTTCCTGTGGCCTACACGAGAAAGAGGCTAGCAGTGGTTTATAAAGTAAGTGAGAAAATCCACCGTGGCAAACCCTCCCTGCTCTAGGGAGGAAACACACCTCTTCCCCCTCCTCTGCACTGGCGAGCTCTATAACATTCGGCTGTCCACTGCATGGAGTGCCCTTCCACCCAGTCTCAGAATGTCCCAGACAGCAGTCACCTAATAAAGTGATCCAAATGACATCACCCCCAAATTAAAATAAAAAGAATATTTGACCCAGCATTAGAGAGCAAGAAGGCAGTGCTGACCTCGCTGCATGCTTTAGATCTGTGCAAAATGGAAGTCTGGCATCGCCGAACGTGTTTGGTGTGTGTTGTGAAGAAGGTCCACGCAGGTAAGTTGTATTTCAGGATTATTTATTCATAAAGATAACAGTAGTAAGGTACAGGACATCATGTAGATATGTGGTAGATCAGAGCCCCACCAGGAGCTGCCTGTCAGCTGCTCAGCCCATGACCAACTGTCACTCTGCCTCTCACAGTCCCAACATTCCGGGGCATCATCTGACTCCAACATTCCAATGAGTTAGAGCACAGACACTGGCTGAGCAGGGAAGGTAAAACACCGTACAATAAATATGCAGGATACTAGTGTGTTTAGGCATTTTTCACTGTTCTGTCTCCCTGAGGCTCTACACTTAATTTGTGCTGCTCCCAAAATTGGCAGCATGATTGGATAGTGAATTGGCAGCATTTTCTGGCACCCTTCAGTGCAAAGGCACCCAGGGCGTCAGCCCAGCTCGCCCATGCCAAGGACCGGCCCAGTTGGTCACATATACTCCCCACTGTCTGTGAGGTAGCTTATCCGAGCTCTTTTGTTGTTTGACAACATTCTGTGGTCCCTACCCACATGAGTTTAACCCCTTCACTGCGGCGGCTATTCCGCCGCAGTGCTAAGGGGGCGGGGCGGCCGCGCGGCGGCCGCATGCTGGTGACGGAACCGCTCCGTCACCAGCGTCGGTTGAGCTGTGCTCGTGACGGAGCGGTTCCGTCACGGCCCGCCCCGCTCAATAGAACCCTCAGCGCAGGCGCGGAATTCGCGCCGCGCATGAGCGTTCTATCGAGCGGGGCGGGCCATGACGGAACCGCTCCGTCATCAGCACAGCGCACCCGCAGCTGATGACGGAGCGGTTCCGTCATCAGCATGCAAGGGGTTAAAGTGGGATTCGTATCACTGTGTTCTGATCCATGTGTTTATTTCACACATCAATACTTTTTTTGCTCAAACTTAGTAACTGGTATCTGGGCCAGCTGTGCCATCCAAGCCACTACCTGCTGTTCACAACAAGAGATAGAAAGTACATACCTACATTAAAAATACCCAGTGGCGTAGCTTGGGGGGGGGCAGACCGCCCCAGGCGACACGAGTTGGCGGCCGCCCCCCCTTCTCAGCTCTTACCTGTCTGACCGGCTCTTCGATCAGTCCACAGCGGACGGCAAACGCAGGGGCCGCCAATGGCGGCCTAAGGCCTAGCTACGCCACTGAAAATACCAGGGCCTTGCTTATCAAAGCATCTAACCTAAAATACATAGGTGTTGTACGTCCATGCAAGGATTATGGAGACCATTGGCCATAATCTTGTGCTTTTATCACATCCACGCTTGATACATTTGTTTAAGTTCTTTGGACTCATGTGCTTTGTCACCAAGTGCAGTGCTTGCAGTTATTTGATACCCACCCCGCACATTCTCACGGGTAATCCCGGCTTTTAAGGAAACATTGGCAAAGCCAACAGTACAGGCTAGCACATAGAAATGGTATTCTGTCAAAATATCGAGTTGGAAATGTCGACTTACATTAATATCGCGTTTTAAAGTTTTAAATATGCTGCGCTACACTGCGTGACATTCTCGTAAATAGGCCCTCTTGCATCAACACTAGATCACACATGTGACTCCTACAGGATACGATTCATGTCCCTGCAGTGCCCCACTGGTGGAACAGACCAGAAACTTCACTTAACTCATCGTATCCACAGACAATAGAAGGCCCAATATTTGAGAAATGGCATGCTTTATGGCCAATAGGTAAATACTGGCCCAACGCAGGAGCTCCATCTGGCTTCTATTCAAGTCTTGGCTTCCTCTAAATCCATAAGACTCCTGCGCCTAAAAACAAGCATGGCCTAAGAACCTTGTGAAAGGGTGTCAGGTATATGAGTTGTCCGTAGAGGCAACTTTTATTCCATCCCCATAGCCACCCTAATGTCCCCAGAAATAATGGTGGCAACAACCAAGAAACCTGTATTTTTAGAGGATGTTATACAGCACAAAACTAGTTATCAGTTCTGGTCCATTACCACAACCGTCACATCTTACAACTGCTGAAATATTCCCTAATCAAATATTTATTTTCGAATATGTTGACCCTCAAAGTCTTTGAAACAGCTTGCTGCTAGTATTGTATAATAAGGCATGGTGTACAATGTATGCGTTCGCAGCAGTCCTTTCTCCAGAACTGGTCTGATTTAATATTCTGCTGGAAACACATTGCACTCTAACTGAAATATGCAATATATTTTATTTTGCCCAATTAAAAACAATCGTTTCCGATCAGATATAAGGTATAATCAAACGTTCTTTCCAAAACACCTTGGGGCATATTTACTAGGGCATTGCGCCATAACAGTGTCACTTTTAACGACGTCCCTGTGGCGCAGTGTCCTACTCCATATTTACAAAGTGCAGTTAATCCACTTCTTGTGGCTTAACGCACCTTTGTAAATACGGTACCCTTTCACGCAGGTATCTGCATGAAAGAGGCGTGCAATGGGTGTTGCTGTGGGCGTTCCACCGCAGCACCCGTTGCTTTTGACGCTGCCCCAGATTTACAAGGATGTGTAAATCTGAGGCAGCACCAAAAACTACGCCATGCAAGAGCCAGCATTAGAATGGCGAAACAAGGAGAATGCTCTTATTTCTTCTTGTTTTTGCTTTTTCTCTGTTTGTTGCATTCTGCAGCACACATAGAAAGAGCACAACAGCATGAATGATTATTTATGTGCAGGAAGGTGTCCTTTCCTGCACATAAACAATAATGCCCTGCAACGCAGTCACCCTTACACTATGGTGCAGGGGTGCCTGTGTTGTCGCTAGCCATCTATTTTTAGCACCAGCACTAGGATAAACAGAGGGGTGCTCCGTATTGTTGTAAATAAGACGCATCCCTGCATTTTAAAAATGTTGCAGCGTGAATCTGCCAAATGTGGCCCAGCTCCTCGTTCCAACATTTCCTTATACATATGCCCCCTTATCTGGAGTGAAAGATATAAAAACGTGAAAAATATCCCAGAGATAAGAACCTTAATTTACCTGTAGATTAATTATCCCTTACTAGCATATGATTTGCATAAATAATTTTACACCAATATCACACAATTTACATATAGGGAACAACATTTCACATGAATTGTATCTGCAATAGAGGTTGAAAAATATATGTTGTAAAATGTTCAAATGTATAATAACCAAGATATTTCCTATTCCTGCATTAAGTAGCATAGTCTGAAAGATAGCGTTTGTTAGCCTTCATTTGCCACCATGTCTTCTTCTAAGATTGAGTAACATTTCATGCTTGTGACCCCGAGGTAATTGTTATTGTTAATTTAGTCTTATTAGGCGCACAGCTACCCAAGGGTTTCCCGGTGCAGCCTGTCAGGGTAGAGAAAGAACAAGAAGATAGGGTCTACATATTAAACAGCCAGGTTTTCAAACCCTTACGATAGTTCACTTAACTGGTTTCAATCCGAAGTGCCATCGGAAGGGAGGAAATCGTCTGTCAATGCAACCTTTCATTTATGCTCCCCTGTGAGGAATAGAACAGCTTGAGGGCGCGGGCAGGGCTGGACTGGGAACCAAAACCGGCCCTGGCAAGGTGCTCGTCATCATGTCCATCAAGGTGGCAGAGGACATTAAGTCCAGGACTGTGACAGACTAGGACCTCTATTCATAAGATCATGTCCAGTCCTGCAGTGATCTCTATTCCTTGCAGGAACTGCCACCACAGCGGCTTATTTGAAGGCATGGAGAGGTTGTTGGAGGCGGCTCACCAAACCTTTTTATTTTTCAAAAATATACTCCAGAAGCTGCAGTTTATTTCTCAAAATCAAAACACTAATGGCCATGACTCTTTGGGAGTTTGGGGGATGGTCAATATTATTTTAACTCTATTTGGGACTGTCAGAAAGAAAATATCAGATCTCCCACTCTAAATAGGCCAGGCGAGATGTTTTATTTTATTTTTTAGAGGAGTTTTATATTTTGCGAATATGACCTTTCTGGGTATCAGAGCACTGTACATAAAGCAGTCTTGTCATATGTATATGGAAAGGGAATAAGCAAAAAATAAATTAAGAAGGAATAGCAGGGAGCAACGCAAGTACAATATGTCAATCCGATGGGCAGAACCAAGATCGAGAAAGTCCACAGTTAAGAATACATAAGCAAGCCACAAACAATACAGTGTATCAATCAGGAAGGCAGCTCCAGGATCTGGAGTAATCCACTAGAAGATAGAGAAGCTGAGAGACTTCAGGACTCCTAATGAAGGAATTTATGCATCAGAAGATTTTTAACTTTTTTTTAAGGAGGTAGTCAAGGGGTTTGTTCTGTTTTCTGGAAGAAATGTGTTTCATATTCTTGGGGCAAGGCCAGAAAAGGAGCGTTTGTAAATGTTCTTTTTGTTGAATTTTTGTGGTTTCAACAATAGAGAGTTTGTGCTTCTTAAGGAGCGACTACCCCCAAAAAGCTTGAGTTTTCTGTCTAGGTAGACAGGAGTGTTATAGTGAAGGGCCTTGTGCATCATGCAGGCAATCTTCAGTTGGATTACTGCTTCAAACGGGAGCCATTATATATGTTTTAGGACTGAAGTAATGTGGTCAATCATTCTAGATCCAGTTATGAGCCTGGCAAAGTTCAAAGTGGCTCTTAGCAGAGCCAGCTTTGCTTTGGGTAAGCCTGCAAGAGTAGCAGCCCCGTAATCTAGTTGTGAGATGTCTAGGGATTGTACAGCCAGATGAAAGTCATCAGGGGGCAGGAATGGTTTGATTTTCCTCAGAGTGTTCAATTGGTGACTGGCTCCTCTGGCAGTTGTCTAAAGTTATACCTAAAGATCAAGTAGAGTGAGTAATATGGGGGAGAAGTTGAGAGCTGTGACCTTTTTGAACCATTCTTTAATTGCAGCAGTGTGATTGTGGGGGACGATCAAAGGAGTTCTGTTTTGCGGATGTAAAGCTTGAGGTGATTACGGATCAGCCATTGTTGGGTTTTCAGTAGGGTGCAGTTGAGCATTTTGATATCACCGGATGAAGATATTTCCAAATATAATTGTGTATCATCTGCAAACATATGGTAATCAATGTTTGAAAGCTTCAAAAGTTCAGTAGGAGGTTCCATGTACAGGTTGAATAACGTGGGTGAGAGCGCGGATCCTTGAGGAACTCCTATTGTGACTGGTGTGATGTCTGATAGGGTTTGGTTGACTTTGATTCTCTGAGCTCTATTTTGAAGGAACAAAGCAAACCAGTTTAACACGGGACCAGATAGCCCCATCCTGTTTTAAAGGAGGTCAACCAAGCTGTCATGTTTAACCGTATCAAATGCAGAGGAGATGTCATGAAGTACATGTAGACAGGGTCATTAGGATCTAGCAGTCCTAGTGTATCATCGACAATGTATGTCAGAGCCGCTTCAGTGTTATGTCCAGATCTGAAGCCAGATTGGCAATGGTCTAGGAGTTGAAATTGTTCAATATGGTTACAGAGATGCAGGTGAACCCATTTCTCAAGTAGGGTTGTTAGAGTCGGGATGTTGGAAATTGTACAAAAATTGTTGGGGTCTGACTGGTCGTCAGTTATTTTCTTTTAATTGGGGTGACATGTCCTATCTTTAGGCAATCAGGAATCAGGCCCTCAGGGAGAGATGCAATGACAATCTTCATCAGTAGGGGGAGTAAGGAAGAGCTAAGGTCTTTGATGATCTTGGCGGGCAGAAGATCGTTAAAGTAGTTGGAGGGTTTTATCGATGTGAGTATGTCTGTTTTGTCAGGAATTTTAAGGAAGATACGGTAGCCTTATTTGTTTTATAGAATAGCTAGTAAGAGGGGATCTATCTTGGAGCTGCACTTAGAGGAGGCTGCACTGGTTATGACTGAGCAGAAGTTTAGAGGTGAGTAGCAGTTCATACTCGAGCCTCCTTGTCTTAACAACGAAGTGGGCCGAGAACTCATCGCTAGATTTCGACTAGTTTTCTGGGTCTGTTTTTGCATTGCCCAGCTGTGCCCTAAAGTATTCTGCTTTTGACCTACGAATGAATTTATTGTAAGAGCTTCTTTTTAATCTCAGTTGCTTAAGATGGGACCTGGATGGAGAGATTCTCCATCTTTCAGTGGCCTTAGACTGCACCTTTCCTCATTTAGTTTACCATTGAATCAGGATTTAGACTTTCTGCTGGATATTCTTTTAAGTTGCTTCGAAGCAATCAAATCCAGTATGTCTTACATGGAATTGGGGTAATGTTCAGTAAGGTCCTTCACACGAGTCATGTTTGTGGGAGGTGTAGGATGTTGTTGCTTGTAGAAGCTAGATAATTACCATTAATATTTCTTAGGTCTTTTCACAATTGTCTGGGTCTAAGAGGTTGGCCCTTTCGAGACAACACCTTTTTCAGGATGAGGAAGGTGATTAGGTAATAGTCTGACCAGTCACAGGGGGTAATGGATTCAAGTTATTTGGCATTTTCCTTAGCGATGATAAGATGTAGTGTGGAGCCTCTATTATGTGTTGGGCCATTGAAAAACTGGGTAAGGTTGAAGCCTGAAAGGAAGGCCTTGAAGGTGTTCAGAATGGGGTCATTGGAATAATTCCAGTGTATGTTGGAATCTTCAAGGAAGATATGGTTGGTGTGTTGGTCCGAGTTAGAGGAGATTGTTTCCATAATTTGTTCAATGAGAGGTAGGCTATTGCCTGGTGGATGATAAATTGCATGAAGTTTGCACACAAACGTGTCATTGCTCCAAATTTTGATACCTAGGTACTCGAAGTAAGTCACTGGCACATTTCGTGAATGTTTTAAGGTGAACATGGAAGGGTAGATGCATGCTATGCCACCTTTAGCTCTTCCAGATCTGTCTAGTCAGATGATGTCATAACTGGGCGGTAGTAGAATATCTAGAAAGGGTGCAGAGGAGTCATTGAGCCAAGTTTCATTTAAGATAAGGAGGTCAAGATCTTGAGTAAGAATGAGATCTTCAATGTCTGCTGTGTGTCTTCCTGCGGACCTTTAATTGAGAAGAATAGACCTGAGATGGGATCCAATAACTATGGTTTCTTGGTGTGGAATAGGGACTCGTAATAGGTTGTGCTTGGCCATGGTTCTATATTTGAGACTGGGTCTCTGAGTGGATTGATGGGAATAGTCTGGATAGTGACCGGCATGGGTGATGAGTCCTTATGTGGAGTGGTATTGGATGGCAGAAGGAAGTGAGTGTCAGTATCAGAAAGGTGGTTTGTGACCCTCTGGGGTCTGGAGGTAGGATCGATGTAGGGTCAGGATCTCCTGAGCAAGTTTGAAGACTTCTAATTGATCGTTGTATCATGCCAGGTGGAGTTAAGCTGTTTACTTGAGAGTGGGATATATTGTTTTGTGTGTGGAGTTCTTTTAACCATAGAGGTCAGGTTGAAACTCCAGTGCTTCACAAGATTTGAAGTACTGGATAAAAGGTCCTGAAGATTGGCTTTGACTGACTGAAGGTCTTGACTAAGACCCTTGAGTTTGTCCAAGTTGAGAGAGGTTATCAGTATGGCTTGGAGCGTAGTGAAGCCTAGGGACGGAGGACGTGAGTGAGCCTACAGGGGTTGAGGTGGTGGACCGCAGCTCTGAAGAATGAAAGGTGGAGGGTGCAGTAATCTGGGAGATGGCTGGCATAAGAGGACTAGGCAAGTATCTACGAGAGATGATTGTAGGCGGCGGGATAGGAAGACGTCTACTCGGTGCACTAGCGACAAGCATCACAGTCTGTCGGGAGATCGTTTTGCGTACACTAACAACACCTGCTCCGTCAGTTTGTGGGTTCACTGCTTCTAACTCTAAATAATGCAAGTAGACCAATGGTTTGGTGAACCAGGTAGTGCATCATGTTTGTAACAGAGTCAAGTCAAGTCAAGTCAGGGACATTTGTATAGCGCACAAATCACATCCTGGGAGTCTCATGGCGCTTGCAGCAGTCTCTGACATATAGGAACGCAACTAGTTTGCAAAGAGCCAGGTCTTTAATCCTTTGCGAAAACGGCCGTGATCAGGGGAGTTACGGAGATGGAATGGTATTTTGTTCCATGCGGCCGGGGCCAGAGATGAAAATGCTTGAGTCTTCTTGAGAGTACAAGATACGGAATAAAAGACAAAAGACGAACACCTGTTATTATTGTATATGGACTGATGATTTGTAAACTGATCATACATTTTTGCTCAGAGAACTGATTTGGTTTTGCCATGATATGTCGCTTGGCATAGGACACAGGTCTTCCTTACCCTCTCAGGTGCCCCAGGAATGAGATTACTGACTCATGTGAAAGCCATTTCCCACCCCTTTTGTTTCCTAGACCCTGTGATTCGTGCAATATGCCCCCCTCATAGGCACATCTTGTCCTAGGCACTAAGCTGGCCGCCACGAGGTCTGGTAGACTGGGGCACCAATCCGCTATAGTTGCTCCAGGAACAATGAGGGGTACTCCGCTGCTTCTGGGTGGTGATACATGAAAATCTGCATCTTAAAATGAGATAAAGCATCCTCTGCATTGTTTAATACACCAGGCACATGTTGCGATCGGAAGTCAACAATTAGTCTGTAGCATTGCAATATGATTTCTTTCAATAATCGCCGGATCATTTTACACTTGGCAGCGTGTTGGTTAATGCACTCCATCACTGTCATGTTATTAGACCAGAATACTACTGAGAACTGATCTGGCCATATCGTGAGGGCCACCAAAATGGTAAAAAGCCAGCCGCGGCTCACCCATAAAGGGTGCCAAAGCATCAACTAACCAAGCCTGCTTCCATCTCCAACTGGCTGCTGAAATGGCGTTACACTTTGTCATGAAAATTATTTTCCTTTCCAAATTAAAGTGCAGCATCATGCCAGCAGCAAAGGGGGCTCCACTGTTCCTTTGAACTACGCATGTGTCAGGCGGTAGCTTCTTCAGCCCCCCTCACACATTTGCAATACATAGCCGACATGAAGCTCTTGACTCGGGCAGTACTGCATGTCTGCAAATGAGGCTATGTGGGACTCATCACTCTTCATCCCCATATCCTATCAGAAGCCAGGATAGAGAAGGAGGGCCCTCCTCCACCCTATCCTTGCATCTGAGAGAGCAGCTGCACGTGTTCCAGGCCAGGACATGCTGAAGCGGGATGGCTTCTGCTTGTACATTGTGGCTTCCGTGGGAGAAACAGGAGACAGACTCTGGGAGAAAGTATCATGCAGAGGTCAAATGTTCAAAGGTAAAATGTTATTAATGGCATGTGTGTGCACCTGCATAATTGTATGTGTGCATGGCTGTATGACTGTGAATCGCATGACTGTGAGTGCATGTGTGCTTGACTGTGTGTGTGTAACCAGAACTGCAGACTTCTGATCTGGGGATCGGTTCGAATCCAGTCGTCGGCTCAACATCCTGTGATCCTAGGCAACTCACTCAATCCACCCATTGCCTAAATTAATCCATCCAGTGCCTAAAAAAGATTCATTTGGTCTTGTGTGATGTCACTGGCGATCTACTTTTCATTCCGATAGGCCGACTCCATTCCCCTGGGACTTCAAGTAGTCTGAAGGCTAATAATAACAGCAGCTACTACCTGACAAGACAGGTGGCATATGATAGCAGGACATACCTTTTAGAAATTATTTCTCTTTCTAAGCCTGCAAGCCCAAGTCTTCTTCTTGTGCCCTGTGTACAGGCCTGATGCCTCCAGGCCTAATAGAGGTGCAGGTAAAATAACCGGCTTCAGAGACTCACATTCAGTTGTAAATAAAGAGGAATGCTTTGATAAAATTTAAAAATTGGCCTAAAATGTCGGCAAGTTGCTACACAAAAGTTGTAGGTACATTTTAAGGATTTTATGTTTGGGTGTGTGGGCGAAATTAAGGGCTCCTGCTTTGTTGCAACAGCTTGAGGATTATAGGACATTTTTAGATCTGGTTGGCACAGCACCTATAATATTTAGAATATACATAGAGTGGGCTTTAACTCCACTCAGAGCTGTATATATCCCCCCATCTAGTGCAACTGGCCCAGTTGTAAGAATAACCACATGTGGTAAGTGGCCATTGAGTCACATAGGAAAATGTGAGCAAATATGATTGTTCAGTTGCTTAAGCGCTTCCATTATGTTCAGATAAGGGGACAGAGGTACAGGATCACACAAAGAACCTAAGTGACGAACCTGGGATTCTATGCAAAAAATAGCTAGACATATTACCTTCATGCTGTCTCAAATTTGCTCATAATGCAGCACTTGTCCACTCTTTATTTGAAATAAATTATCAGGTGGAGAACTCCCCCCAAACCTCTCCACAATGTCGGTCGGGCTAGATCGCTTCACTCTCACCACATAACACTCGGCCAGAATGTTACACCTCACCACTTTAAAATGTCACCAGCCACCACTGCTGCCACTCCCGCTGCCATGCACCGTGGTGCACCTCTCCTCCAGACAGTCCATGGGCCACAAAGCACAAGCTCCCTACCCAATCCAGACACTGCTCTCATGCTATACCTAGCATGAGAGAAGCACCAATATTGGCCAGAGTGGGCTGATCTGATGTTCGCTTAGGCACAAGGAGCCTGTGCTTTTTCTCCACCCGGCTGTGCAACACAGCTGGACTGGAGAAACATAAGTGCACATGTCGGTTTGACCATCCTAAAATGGTCGGCCAAACTGACATGTGCAATTACAGTGCCCACTCCTTCTCCCTGTCATAGCCCGGCCCTAGACTCCATCTTTAGGCTCAGCCAGACAGTGATAAATAAAATGTCAACATCATTGTTTTTTCATCATTTTATCATCTGCTGGCTCTGAGCAGTGGGGCGACGCTTCTCCGCCGTTACGGACGAGCCGCCCCTACCTGCAGACAGCATGCCGCCCCCAAGTGAGAGCTCCCTATGCCTGAGCGCCGAACAACGGGTTTCAGTGGCTCCCGAGGTGCTGATGCGTGGAAGAGACCAAGTTATGGTGACTAGCCCTATCTGATGCGCTATGTTCGAAAAGGAACTTTTTGGGTCTCAAGAAACATCATCCTCACATGCCGAACTCAAATGCATCTCAGTATACGCTCGAAGCTGATGGTGGAAAAAAATCCTATCAAACACCGAGTCGGTGCCCATGCACATTGCCCACCAAGAGGAAGAGCCACGTCACTTATCAAGACCAAAGACACTTATTCTAGCCCTGAGCTAGATTGCTGAGGTATGCAAAGCATATATATCTACTCTAGAATTGATGACCTATTTGAAAACAAAGTACTGTATAATCATACAATCCATCTCATTATATGCAGCCATCATAATTGCTTTGAATATATGATTTTTCAACTAATACAAGTTCCACGCATGGCATTACCACGCGAATTTTACATCGCAAGTGGCTTTACCACGCTGGAATTGACAACGAAGGATTGTACCACGGTAGGAACGTCTTACCTGCACGTCTTTCTCCTGCAGCCCCTTACTTCCATCTACCATGGAAACAAGCGTCAAAACACGTCTTCTAAAATAAATAAAGGACTGTTTTTTTTTACGTACACTGCACGTCTTTGAGGGAGGGTCATTCCTTTTTCTTCATCAATACCACAGAGCGTTTTTTTTTTATCTAACTCGCTCGCTCGCTTTTTATTTTTTGGGGGGGAGACCCCCCCAGCCCCCCCAGCCCACGTCTTCTAAAATAAATAAAGGACTGTTTTTTTTTACGTACACTGCACGTCTTTGAGGGAGGGTCATTCCTTTTTCTTCATCAATACCACAGAGCGTTTTTTTTTTTATCTAACTCGCTCGCTCGCTTGTTATTTTTTGGGGGGGAGACCCCCCCAGCCCCCCCAGCCCCCTCCCAACCCTCCCCCAGCCCCCCCATCACGACTGGACGGAATACCACGTCTCCCCCCAAGCCACGCTGAACGTTTTTTCGTGGTCAAGACGGTCGTTGAAGGCTCCCTCGTTGAAGAGACGTTTGCGGGGTAAGTGGATCGTTTAAAACGTCAATCGTGGAAAAGACATCGTTGTAAATGATGTTTCCCAATTGCTTTCAACTTTTAAAAAAACACAAAAGGCAATCTATATCCTAGGGGCCTTATTTATGAAGGCCTTGCGCCGCCGGTGCGTCACTTTTAACATGGGAAAAAGTGACGCACCGGCGGCGCAAGGCCTTCATAAATAAGGCCCTAGGATTCTATGCAAAAATAGCTAGACATGATGTTTACCTTCATGCTTCTCAAATTTGCTCATAATGCAGTATTTGTCCACTCTTTATTTGAAATAAATTATCGGGTGGAGGCCCCCCCCCCACCCTCCACAATGTTGGTCAGACTAGCTTGTTCACTCTCACCAACATTTTACACCGCACCTCTTTAAAATGTCACTAGCCGCCACTGCCCAGTATATTTGCATGTGTGGAGTATGAGACGCTATTCTGTCGTTGTTATTATTATTAAAATCTCAATAAAGAAATGTGCAAAAAAAAGAAAGAAACTCTGGGGCATATTACCAACGCTAAGCGATATGTATCGCTAACGATGCTTAGCAACGTTTACCGCTAAGCATCGTCAGAAATTATCGCAGATAAACCTTGCTATTATCAAGGTTTATCGCAAATGCGATAAAAAACGGCCGCAATGCATGAATATCGCTGAAAAGTCAGCGATATTCATGCATTACCGAGCTAATGCTCTTAGCCATGTTATCCACCTCCCATTGGATAACATGGCTAAGAACTGCTCAGGGCAGGTGTTAGTTTTTGGAGATATTCGCGCTTAGCGCGAATATCTCCAAAAGTTGGTAATAGGAGATAGCGATGTTAGCGACTGTTTCCAGTCGCTAACATCTTGGCACGCCCACTTTGCATGTCATTAGTGATAAATATCACTGACATGCAAAGTGGGGCCCAAGATGGTCGCTATCTCCTACTAGCGGTCGCTAACTGGTGTTAGCGACAGCTAGGTAATAGGGAGATAATTTTATCTCCGCTTTCTTGGCTTTTAAAGCCAAAAAAGCGGAGATAAACCCCCTTGATAATATGCCCCTCTATCCTTAGGATGTTGGGAAAAGCAGGGGCGCATTGAGGGGGTGTGAACCACCTACAGGTATAGGTCTTCTACGGTAACCTGCTGTTTGGTCAGCGTAATTCAGGTTGTGTTACAAAACTTAATGTCTCATGTGTTCGAAAACTATTTACTGAAGATTTCCGACATGATAAAAACAGGACTGCGGAAGAGCTGAAGAGCAGGAGCGTGGTAGGTCTTGGTGCAGCAGGTGCAGAGGCACTGGGACCCAGAGCCCTAAAGGGCCAGTTGAACACTGATAATTGCTATACTTTACTTCACTGACAGCAGTCAAAGGGGCCATTTTCCTTGCCTGACCAGGGCCCACGGCATCCAGGCTACATCACTGACTAGAAACGGACAGGTCTTCCTTAAACTGCGTCTTCTTAGTCAAGAACTCAAACTCGCAACCCGTTTCAGACATTTTCGAATGTATATAAGTTTTCTAGAGTGGCGATGTTCTGTGGTAGATCTGTCAAGCAACCTGCAGCTTCCAAGATCCTTTACGCCCCACAAAAATCCAAAATAAATAAAAACCGTAACCTATAAATACATAAACATGCCATAGGAAATGTAGTTCCAAATCTACAACATTTTTGCAAGGGTGTACACATGACACTTCTACTTACTATTGTATAGGCCCGCGTGCAAAACACTAAATTATGCAGCGCCGCCGCATGAGTGCCCACACAAAATGTCATAAATGTGGCTAAATCGTGTCTTCCTTGAACACTTCTGTGGGTGGCATTGCTAACTTTTTTCTGAAGTAACAAGATGCTGTTGACATAGTTCAATTCTTGCCATATAGGGCAGGAGACACTTTTATCGTTTGGTGGAAAGATTTCTCCAATTTGTAATGGCAAATGTGAATATGCAGTAAAATCCTCTGGTTACATTTCCTTCACTATCCCCCAGATGCATCAAGCATCCATTTTGCGATTCCTTAATAGTGAAAAATAAGGAATCGCTAATAAGGAATAGCAAAATGCTATGCAAGAAGAACTCGCTCAAAAAATAGTGATTTCTTAAAATTCCTTAATTGCGACTCGCAAATTGCGAGTCGCAATTAAGGAATACCTCCCCATTCATTCCTATGGGCCTTGAGGCCCACAGGAATGAATGGGAAGACATTCTCAATTTGCGAATCGCAATTAGCGAATCGCAAATTGAGAATGCAATTTCAAGGGTGCAGGGGTGTCCAAAGGGAACCCTGTTGCACCCCTGAAATTGATCTGTGCACATATGTTGCGCACACACATGCCCTTAGGGCATGTGTGTGCGCAACATGAAACTTTTCAAAAATGCACAAAAGTGCATTTTTCAAAGTTTTTGCAAATTACCATAAAGTTGAACTTCATGGTAATTTGCTACTCCTATTAGCGAAATCGCTAAGTTTTTTAACTTTGATGCATTGCATTTAAGGAATCTCAATTTGAGATCCCTTAAATGCAAGTAATCGCAATTTAGCGAATTCCTAATTTGCGATATTTGCATTTGGGATGATGCATCCCAAATGCAAAAATACCGGTCGCAAAGGGGCAGATTCTGAGAATCTGCCCCTTTGCGAGCGGATTTTACCTTGATGCATCTGGGCCTATATTCCCTTGGGGCGGGTTTTCAACCAGTGGATTTTACTGCATATTTAAAGTTCCCTCCAGATGACTTACGGTTCCTCCAGATTCTAAGTAAGGCTCTATGGGCCATATGTTTGAAACTATTTTGCATTCACCAACGTTGCAAATCGCAAAATCCGTCCGTTTGCAAATGCAAAATAGCCTTTCATGATGTATGAAAGGCTTTGCAGTCGCAAATTTAGGTAACGCAATTTTCGATTACCTAAAATTGCGAATGCAAATAGGAAACCATTGGCTTTGCATTTGCTAATTTGTGATTAGCAATTAGGTAATCGCAATTTAGGTGATGCAAAACAATTCGCACCTATGCGGCCCTTAGGAACGAATAAAGTAGAATTACCTAATTGCGATTACATATTTACCGAATCGCTATTAGGTCATCTTAAGGATTCGCAAAATATTTGGCAATACCTTACATGCGTAGCATTTTGCGATTACCAAACAGCGATTCTGTAAAAATCACCATTTGGTAATCGCAAAATGCTATTTTGATACATGTGGCCCTATATCACTTAACAGGGTTCTTTAATGTAGACATTTTTATTTCGAAACTGAGTAAAGCGGATTGCACCCTGTAGTCTGCACGAGCCTTGTGTTCACAATCAGTGGGAGCTACCGGGAGTTGCTAGGACCAGCTCTGGAGATATCTTTCGGGCCAGGGAGGGACATTCTTTCACGGGAAAAGCTGCAGGGTGAGGAAGGCGCAGGAATGTCAGGGGACAGCCCGGTGATGGATTTATTGCAAGGATGTCAGACCTCCGGGATTACCTGAGGGCGGGGACAGATAAGCGCCCGATGTGTACCGACGTTTGGACAAATCTTCCTCTTACACTTAAGGGTCTTATCTGCAGCGAGCCAGCCTCCCTTATCGCGGGTGAAGGCCCCCCTCCCACCCGTTTATCCACGCCGAAAGACCACCCTCTTATCTGGAGGCCCGGGCCCGGCTGCTCCCTCTCCTCTCAGGGCTTGAGTGACAAGGTAAACGGGGCTTTCATTTCACCGAGCCCCAGTGATAAGCAGAGTGGCCGGGCGGCACGAAGTCAACACTAACGACACAACTACACTCTCAAACTTGAGCCCGCCACCCCGGACTTTGGATTCAAACAAGCTGTCAGGCAGTGGCGTCACGCAAAATGCTGCTGCTAGACTCCTGCATGCCTGTGGTCTGTTTGGGCGCAAATCTTTTCAGCATATGTGATAAACAGGAGAACAAACTGTCAGTAGTTGGGTATAACAGTCATGTCATCTTGCCAAGACCCAAATAAGAATAATATTTCTCACCAGTAACTGATCTTGTGGCCAGGCAGCTGCTTCCACCATTTTTACCTCACATGCACTGGCTCAACTCGTAATAAGCACTGGCAAAGCCAAAAGGTCTGCGTTTAATGTGCAAATGCAAGCAGTGGTAGGATATTTGAGCAACACACTGACAAGAGCCAGCCAGCAGCAGACATCGAGGGCTATGTTTGTAAAGCTGTCTCTCAGGCAGTTCAGGGCAAGCACTTGAGTGGAGCTGAATGGATGTGTGTTGCAGCCTACATGTGCCCCAGATTGCAGTGAGCAGAGTGCAGGAAGTGGTAAGGAGACAGACTAGTGCTGTCTCTTCCCAAGACAAAAAGTTGTTTAAAAAACGATTTTCACTTTCTGTGTTTACTGTCTATGCCTGTGGTTGTTACAGTTAAACATTGTAGTTTTAGCCTGCCTGTAATTGCATATTTTATCACCTGTGTTGTGTTTTAAATGTGTGGTTTTCCCTGCCAATGAGTGCCTTCATTTAGTGTGTTGAATTGTGGGATTTGCAGTCCAACCTCTGTAGTTTGTCCCTCTCATTCTTAGGTGACAAATCTGTTTTCCCTCCAAATTTCTCCTTTGCTCTGTGCTTAGGCCTGTGTGCTCAAACAGTGCACCCCCAGCCACCATTTTGTGTTCACAAGCCAGTGAGGCCAGCCCCCCTCCCCCCCTCCCAGCAACAGGGATTTTCTACATCAGAGGGTGCTTCTGTGAGCTGTTTAAACTGTATTTACTGGGGCCTGTGCACTTCGTTTTTTTGGCCAGCAGGGGTGGTAAAGCTTTATTAAAACAGTATTGTTAGATTTCGAGTTAGTGAAGCCTTTACCTGCAGAAGTCGAAAGTTGTGGATTGAGCCTGTCTGTCTCCTAAATGCATGCATTTCCCAGTTCAAACCGGTTGCTAGGGCACTCAGCCCCAGCTCTGGCGCGAATCTGGACAATGGGGAAGGGGTGTAACCACCCACTCCCCAGGTCCTCCCATCGGTGGGACCCTAGAGTTAGTCCAACCCCTAAAATTGGTATAAGTATAGGAACCCAGTCACTAGGACTTTAGATTACCCTGGACGAAACTCTGAAATGGAACTCTTGGACCTTCAACATTCCATATCGACTGGAAGACAGAAGAAATCTCCCTTGGGGTCAAGGAGTGACCTCCTGTTCAAAGAGGCACCAAGAAGCATCTTGCTGGTCTGCATTTTCGAGGCTCCCGCCGGATCCCAAAGACTCTGTGACACAGGACATGGACTTCCAGATATCTCCGAGGCTGACACGAGTCCCCAGCAAAGCTCAGACCTGTAGCTGACACGAGAGACGTGGGACCAGAACTCCTGGACATCCTGAAAGTTTGCAACTGCACCTGCTTCCCGAAGTTTCCCGAAGTTGTGCATTGTACTATTTGTTGCCCTTGCCCTGAGCACCTTTCGCACCGAAGCTGAGAGGCCTACACTCCACAAGTGTTCTGTGTGCCCGTTTTCTTCACCGCAGCTTGAGGCTCCTTCACAATCCCGAGTCCGTTGGCTAGTGGGTCCCCACGAAGAACAATCCTTTGTCTCAAGGACTTCTCTGGTTGCTCCAGATGTGCCTGACTCCCCTCCAAAGGGTGAGTCCCTCAGACCTTGCTGGTCTGCACCGAAGCCAATCTTGTCATCTTGCGTGGGTTGCTGTTGCCAAGGCTTGCTGGGTCCAATCCGGATACCGACGCTGCAGCACTTGACATCCTTCGTGGGACAGCTCGAATCCAGCTCCTGGTCATCGTCGACGCCTCCTGGACATCGTGGCTGAAGAGTCAAGCTTCACCTACTTCACCTTAAAGCACCCAATATCGGCAGGCATCTTCCTGTCGCCATCCTGGTCACTGGCTACTGACCAAGACTCTGTCCCCTCTGCTTTCAGGTTCTTCAGATCTCCGATCCACCCTTGGATCCACCCGGACACTTTCCCTCTGGTCGCCTGCAGCACTTCTTCGCAGATCTCTATTGGAATCGACAATGAAACCCGACACCAAAAGACACCTATGCACCCGGCTTCCCTGGGTGAGGTAACACGAGTACTCCGGTGCTCTCGTGGGTCTTGACTTTCGAAGTGTCTAAGTCTAAAAGGGTTTTATCGTAGTTCATTCCCAAGTGTCCTTAATCTTTAAAATTGTAACTTGTATTTCCTCCATAGAAGTCAATGATGATTCGCGGCTGTGTTTAGACACTGCACGCGTCCCCCGTGGGTCTCCTGCGTCCCTACCTTGGGTGGTTCCTGGTTGCCCCAGCGATTCTACAGGCCCTAGGCCTCACTTCTATCCTTCACGTGGTTCTTATACCACTATTTTAGTATATGTTATATAGTATAGGGCATAACGTATACTGTGCCAGATTACTGTGTGCTATTTAAGTCCTTATATTGTACTTTTGCCTCTAGCCTCATAAAGAGACTAGGGGTGTGTGTTTTAGAATAAATACATATATTTTATATATATAACTTGTGTGGTGTACTTTCATTTGATCATTCAAGAGATTATAGACTTGTAAAACAAGCTGCTTTACATTTCTTCAAGACTTAGCCTGAAGGCTGCTCTCCACAGCTACCACTAGGATAGCTTTCTATAAAGGTTGTCTAAACCTACCATCATTAAGGGTAGTTTGGACTGGTGCAAGGAGCCCACTATAATAGTGGACATCATATGCCAGGCCAACTTCTCACAGCCCTGATTTAAAGTAGCATTCCCCGGTGCTACCTGGTAAGAGTAGCAATATAGAAGTACTAACTTCACTGGATAACAGGTCAAACGTATATCAAAAACACATATGTAACGTCAGTGCTAACTTGCAATGTGGATACAAAACAGCATCATTTCATATTAAACAGCGCATCAAATATCAGTCCTCATATCAGAACTTTAAATGAAGTGCAATGGTTTGAACTCTTAATCCCCTTCACAAAACCTTCACTTCATGGAAGTCTGTTCTGCTTTGTAGGTAGGGGTTGGGATATGGCATAGACGAGAGGCCTCCACTAGAAGTGGGCTCGGTGGGTATTCCCTCCATAGCAAGAGCAGCCGAAGAAGGGATTCTTAGCCAGCTCTGCTTATGCTGTTCACTGTGTTATTATATTGTACTTTTTGCCGACTTTTCTCTTTCAATTTGAACGTTGGAAGCCATTTTACGGTTATTGTCTTCAACTTTCTAAGAGTTAGTTCATGTTTCTTGTTACAATTGTGGTTAGCAGGTTTTCACCTGGGTTAGGTTCAAGTGTTTAAAATATTTACTGCTATCCTGGAAGGCAAAGTGTTTAGAGTTTTCTTCATTGCTACACTCAACACTTCCGTCTTTTATTTTGGGAATGCTTTTTACAACCATACCTATTATGTGCATTGTTGATGAAGGAATTTAAGTAGCATTTTCATTTGAACGTTGGTATTACGTTAACTAACCTTGTGTCAAGGTAAATTTTTCAACTTGTAATTGTTCAGAAAACTTAACTACTTTTCATTTGAAATTATCGAACCACACTGTAATGTACTGCGCCGTTATTTGCACCCTATTTATTGCCACTGTGTTTTCTTGTGCGACGTTAAAGCACGTCTCTTGCCCCCCAATGTTGGTATTTTTGTCAGAAGCCATGTGGCAGGGGGCGATTGGTTTGTTGCCCTCCAGCCCGCTGATGAGCCACCTTTCTGGCCCTGCTTGTCATTTGAGCCATCAACAACACGCAAATGGTCACCCCTCCACTGAGAGCGCGGCAACAACACGCAACGACTGCCTCACGCAGCTGGCGGCGAGTCCGGCTCCAAGCTGCCTGAAGGTTGAAGCTATTTGGCAGAAGTTGTGGGAGGCAGCATTCCCTGTCTCAACACCCAACACCCCCCAACGCTTGTAAACATAGGCAGCTGGTGCTGAACCGTAAGGCTGAATTAAAGCTAGAAAATGGAACGCTGAGCCCTGGTCTGACCACGCTGCTTACAGGAAAGGGGGAGTTACTCTATCCAATTTAAACACGCCCTGCAGCAGCTCCACTACCCCTCTCCCTAACTTCCACTCGCAGTAAACAAAAACAAGCGCTGAAAGACAAGTGCTGCCCCATCTACAGCGTTTACCTTACCGGAGCGAGCATCGGCGGGCGGGAAAATTGCAAACAGATGGCGCCGCTGCTTACTCCCGCAAGGTAAATGCCTTACATGCACGAGGGCTCATTGGAAACAGTGCAATACATGCACGAGTTTCCCAAAAAGTACGGAGTGATTCAGAAAGGTCACTCCAAACAGCGCTTGTGCGCTGCATAGGCGAGACCTAAAAAAGAAGTGGGGGGACTAACCAGGTTAGGCAGTATGCACGTGAAATCATGACGCGTGCCATCACAGCGCATGATGTCAAGACATGTGACATTGCACGTGTCACCATAGGAAGTGACTTCACTGAAAGTGACATTACAAGAAGTGACATCAGATATTATGACCTCACACATATGTTTATCAGGTATATCATGACTACATTTAGGCACATTATGAGATTTAAAAAATAACATTTGCCGTTTGGGTTGTGCCAAAAAAGTGACGTAAAATCTGAGCCTCAACTAATACATTTATTTTTTTAAACCCTGCCACAAAGAAATTGGAAACAAGGAGAAGCATGGCAGTAGATCTGTTCTGCTTAACTGGTTGCAAAGTCTACATTTTAAAATATTTGATTGGGTTAAGGTATCAGCTGTGAAGGTGCCCTGTACATCTCAGGGAATAGTAAATATGGTGAGATAACTCTTGTGGTTAATGCACTTGCTGGAGAGATCTGTGTTTTGTGAAGTCCCAGATTCGAATCAAAGTAGTAGAGAGGTAAATGTGTCTCCTGAAATGCACATCATCTAACACGCAGATGACAGATTTTTAATTTATGTAGATAGTAAAGTGGGTTACTGCTTTTAACACAGATCTTTTTTGTTTCCTGCCGGTCATTAATTATAATCCTTCTAATTTATTTCTAAATAAAATAACATCCTTCTAATAGACCACAGTGAGCTATTAAGGACATGTGACTCCTACATCTCGTAGTCTCATGTAACTCATCTTGTACAATCATTTACACATGTACACAATTTATTGTCAATGTATAATGTGTATGTTACGTAAAGAGCACTGACTTCCTGCATTGGGTTGCATAGCGCTAGAAAATAAATAAAACAGTACTATTTAAAGTGTTATTTATGTAAATACTGGGACAGATCAACACACCTGACAGTCTTACAGTACATGCATCTCTTATATACAGGGACTGAACAAAGGCAAAAGTGTGCCTCTCTTAAGTACATGTGAAGAGATATGCTGTGTGCCTTTGTTTCCCCTCTGTGGCATTTACATTTAAGTGTGAGGTTCCGAGCCATCTCCAGTCACAATATTCAAATAAAAAAGGAGGCTTGATGGCCCCTTAACTGCGGCCCAGCTGGAGGTGAAAAAAATGTCCCTCACTGCCTACACGTTGTTGCTTATTGAAAGCAGACAACGTGCAGGTGCTGCTGAATGTGTCCTGGTGTCTGAAAATTACACTGGGACAAGTTCAGTATATTTCTGGTGGGCCCAACTTCTTGGCAGGGGGGACGGCATTCACCCTGTGAAAAGAGTGGGTGGACGCCGTGTAAATGCGTGTACCTCCGACTTGTGGCCTGGATGTAAGTCCTATTGATGCCTACCATCAATCACACTCCAACAAATGTGACAATTCCGACGATTTTATCTCACCCAATAACAAGCATTGGCAAAGTCAATAGGTCTTGCATATGCAAGAGCAGCGGCAGCAGGCACAGGTAAGCGCTGTGGGGTGGTGAGGCGGGGCAGAGTGGGAGGGGGTAAGTAGACAGATGATGGAATAGGTATATTTAAATAAATAAATTATACCTATTCTTTTGTCTGTCGACTATGCCCGCCACACCGTGCTTACCTGTGCCAGCTGCCCCTGTGCGACAGATGTTGGCTCTGCCAATAGGTTTTTGCAATGTTGTACTCCAGAGTAGAGCACATGTCAGAGTTGAGTAGTGTATAGTAGAATGGAGTGGCATTGAGTGTCGTGGAGTGGTGGAGAGCAGAGTGGATTGGCATAGAGGGTGTTGCGTAGAGTAGGGTAGAGTGTTGTAGAGTAGAGTGGTGTATAAAGGAGTAGATTCTCAGAGAGGAGTGGCAAAGAGTAGTATGTCACAGAATAGAGTCGACCAAAGTGTCATAGAGGGAGTTGCATAGAGCGTTGTACAGTGTAGTAGTGCTGTAGAATGGCATAGAGTGGAGTAGCGTTATGTAGATTGTAGTGGCATAGAGTAGAGTGTCAGTGGAACAGAGGTTAATGGAGTAGAGCATCACAGAGTTGAGTATTGTGTCATGGAGTGGAGTAGAGTGCCCTAGAGTGAAATGGCGTAAAGTACAGTGGTGTAGAGTAGATTGGCATAGAGTGCAGTGGCATTGAGTGCATTGGTTGTGAGTAAAGTGGTGTAGAATGCATTTGCATAGAGTGTAGTGATGTAGAGTAGCGTAGAGTAGATTACACTGAAGTAGAGTGCAATGGTGTAGAGTGGGGTGGCGCAGAGTAGAGTCGCGCAGAGAAGAGTAGAGTGGCGCAGAGTAGAGTAAAGTGGCGCAAAGTGGCATAGACTGGAGTAGTGCAGGGTAGAGTGCAGAGGTGTAGAGTAGAGTGGCATAGGGTGCAGTGGCATAGAGTGGCATAGAGTGCAGTCATGCAGAGTAGAATGTCAGAGTGCAGGGTAGTAAAGTGCAGGGTCATAGAGTGTTGCAGAGTAGAGTGAGGCAGAGAGCAATGACGTAGAGTATAGTGGTGCAGAGTTAACAAGAGTGCAATAGAGTGCAGTGACAAAAAGTGCAATGGTGTAGAGTGACGTACCACGCAGTGACATAGAGGGCAGTGGCATAGAGTAGAATGTTTGTAGAACATAGTGGTGTAAACTGAAGTGGTGCAAAGTAGTTGGCATAGGTATAGTGGCATGGGGTGCATTGGTTTTGAGTAAAGTGGTGTAGAGTGAATTGCTGTAGAGTGTAGTGGTTTCGAGTAGAGTAGCATACAGTGCAGTGGTATACAGTGCAGTGGTATACAGTGGCACAGAATAGAATGGAGGGGCATAGAGTGGAGTAGCACGGAGTGGCATAGAATGCAGTGGCGTAGAGTTGATTGTGTCAGAGTAGAGTGAAGTGGAGTGGTGCAGCGTAGAGTATAGTGGTACAAGGTAGAGTGAAGTGGTATAGAGTAGTGGCGTAAAGCATAGTGGCGTAGAGCACAGTGATGTTGAGTAGAGTGGCACAGCATTGATTGCAGTGGCTTAGAGTGGAGTGGTGCACAGTGGAGTAGAGTGGCATACGGTGCAGTGGCATAGAGTAGATTGTTTCAGAGTAGAGTGAAGTGGTGTAGAGTGGAAGGGGCAGGGTAGAGTGGAGTGGTATAGAGTAGTGGTGTAGAATGCATTGGCATAGAGTGCAGTGTTTCAGACTAGAGTGGTGTGGAGTGGTGTAGAGTGCAGTGGCAAAGAGTGCAGTGGTGCATAGTAGAGTGGGGTAGAGTGAACTAGCATAGAGTAGAGTGCTGCAGAGTAGAGTACAGAGGTTTAGAGTAAAGTGGCGTAGAGTGCAGTGTCGGAGTGCAGTGGTGTACTGTAGATTAGACTGCATAGAGTGGTGCAAAGTAGAGTGGAGTGGCACAGAGTAAATGGCACAGAGTAGAGTGGGGCAGACTGCTGTAGAGGAGAGCTCAGTGGCAGAGAGCGCAGTTCTACAGAGGTGTCATAGAGGGCAGTGGTGTAGAGTAGCGCAGCGTAGAGTGGATTGGTATAGAGTGCAGTTGCGTACCGTGGTGCAGAGTAAAGTGCTGTAGCTTACAATGATATAGAGAAGAGTGGCATAGACGAAGTGGCATAGAGTAGAGTATAGTGGAGTACAGTGCAGTGGTGCAGAGTAGATTGGCATAGAGTGCAGTTGTGTTTTGGTTTATAGTAAATTGGTGTAAAGTGCATTGGCATAGGCATAGAGTACAGTGGTGTGGTGTGGAGTGACGCAGAGTGCAATAGAGTGGTGTAGAGAGCAGTGGCAGAGTATATTGTTTTAGAGTAAAGTGAAGTGGCATAGAGTGCAGTGGTATAGAGTAGAGTGTCGTATATTGCAGTGGTGCAGAATAGATTAAAGTGGCTTAGAGGGCAGTGGTGTAGAGTTCAGTGGTGTAGAGGTCGTTGGCATACAGTGGTTGTCGGAGAGGACTCGATAGGGTTGTCGAGAAGGAGGAAAACCCGCATCGGAATCCAGAAAGTTCCTGTATTAGAGACCCACCTGAAAGGCATTCGAGTAACCCCTGGTGCGGCTCGTCTCTGTTACAGGGAGAGGAGAGAGGTCCCTGAGGTGCGGACCAATCCGAAGTGAGCAGATCGGACGAAAAGGAGGACCCCGACGGAGGACGTGGTGACGTCATCGGAGAATCCAGAATAGAGAAGAAGCCGGGACTACGGAGGACACCGGGAGGAGAATCCGAGGAAAGTGGTCTGCCCAGAGAAGATACCGAAGACATCGAGGAGTGGAGCGAGGAGTGGTGGATACCCTCCCCCCAGGAGGAAGAGAAAGCCGCCGTAACTCCGGAGAGTTACGGCTACGGCGGTGAGTGAACTAGAATACAGGGCACCGCAGAGTAAACTCGGGAGGCGGGAGGGAACGTGTGGGAGGAGGGAGGCTGGGTCAGAAGAAACAGGGAACAACGGGGCACTGTAAATACTCCCCATCACAACCCCTGCACCCCCAGTCCTTCTCACGACCTCCCCACTTGCCAGTGCTTGCACTGTCACTCAGCTGATAGTCCTGAATAAAAGGGCATTTGTAACCAGACATTGAAATACTGCTAATCCTCCGATAGTCCGAACATTTACGACCGCGCCCTAAGAGGAAGGCAGACAGCTGGTTGAACCTTCGGACTGTTATTAGAATTCCCTCCTTACACCCGGGTGTGGTGACGGCTTCATACTGACCCTACTTAACCACAAGACAACCTACTGACTGCCTCTTTGTTTTTTTCTTCTTTGAGCTCCTGGGGCAGACGGTCTATCCTACCATACTACAACTGATACCCCTCAGCAGGAGTACATCAACACGAACAGAAGAAGACACGGAGACACCACCGCCTCATACAGCCTTTTCTCCTTGTACCAAAGCCCTTGTTTTGTGACCACCGAGCACTAATAAAAAAACACCATGGATAAAACAATTAAGCCTCCTAGCTTCTACTTCCGCCCATCCCTCCCATAGTGGTTTTGCAGAGTATATTGTCGTGGAATGCAGTGGCGTATAGTAGAGTGGTATGGAGTGTATTGGCATAGAGTGCAATGGCGCAGAGTGGTGTAGACTGCAGTGGCACAGTGTAGAGTGGAGTAGAGTGCAGTGGTGCAGTGTAGAGTGATGTAGAGTACAGTGTTGTAGAGGACAATAGTGCAGAGTGGATTAGAGTAGCATAGAGTATAGTGCTATAAAGTGATTTGGTGCAGCGTAAAGTGGTCTAGAGTGCATTGACATAGAGTGCATTGGCATAGAGTGCAGTGGCATAGAGTGCAGTGTTGTAAAGGAGGGTAGCATAGAGGGGAGTGATGTAGAGTGCAGTGGCAAAGAGTGCAGTGGTGCATAGTAGAGTATTGTGAGGTAGAGTGCATTGGCATAGCGTAGATTGGAGTGGTGTAGAATAGGGAGACATAGAGTGGAGTGGTGCAGAGAAGAGTGCTGTGATGCAGTATGGAGTGGTGCAGAGTAGAGTGCAGTGGCGTTGAATGGTGCAGAGTAGAGTGCAGTGGGGTAACGTGGAGTATGCAAGGTATGGTAACGTACTGACAATACTGACAAGAAATCTTTTATTGAAATGACCATTACATTTGCACTCACATACAGTTTTACTGATAAAAGTATACATCACACAATTGATAATGTGTGGAAATGTCATCACCCAATGTATTGAATTAATTATCTGATAGAGACATCTAGCCGCAGATTCCTTAACTTTTGAATTCTCCCCTGGCACCAGTCTGGATCTAGAAGCTTTTCGGCAGTACCTCTTTGCGCTGGAGAACGGCGTCATAAGGCTCTGTGATAACGTCATCTCCAGATATGATATCAGTGGAACCATATAAGCCCCCTCCGGCGCATGTACATCAGTTTCTTCTTTCCAATGCTGCAACGCGGATCAGGAGAAGTGTATCTATGGCCTTTTTTCAGCCTACTGTGACAAACTTTTTTTGTCTGAAACAGTGTGCACTATGTCCGTTGGGTTTAAGTGTTGTGGGCCCTGTGTTCTCAAGATGTCGGGTGCGGGTCCACACTCTATCTGTATGTGGTGCCTAGGCTAGCACCACAATGCCGAAGAGTGCGAAGACTGTCCGAGGTTGAAGCCAAAGGCGCTGCGGAGTGGTGCATGAAGCTTCTGACTGCTTTGTTGTCGCGGACTTCCATCTCACATCGTCGGTCTTCCTCCCGAACCAGAGGTCGTTCCTGGGAGCACTGCTCTTTGCCTGTGGTCAATGGCAATGTTCCCAGTCTCCGTTGACTTCCATTGACATCACACGGTAAGAGGCGTTGCAAGAGGTCGAAGGCTTTGCCCTCTAGGGCGTCTTCAATTCGCAATGTGGATTGCGAAGGTGTCTCTTGCACTAGTGCTGAAACTCCAGCCCTGGCGTTACTCTCGAGCCTCTCGGTTTTTCTCTGGAGCTGGGGTGACCTGGAAGCAGATTCAGAAATATAAAAGGGGCATGGCCTCGGACCTCCTCTCTGCAACGCAGCTCTGTGGCGCTAACTGGAGGTACATGGTGGTCTAGTTGGCCCCTAGGGACCCTCAGGATTCAAGGGGAATTAATCCCCCAAATTAAAACCCACCAGAGAGCGCGTTTGCACGGTGGTGAAGGGAGGGGACGGGGCCTGATGTGACGTGTGTACTTATGCATTCACTCCACCAAAACCCAAGCCCTTATAAATTCACCATGCACTCTCCTTGCAGCAGTCTAATCATCCAGTCACTACCCATGCACTCATGCAATGACCCATGCACTAACTCATGCACTGCTACAATACCCTGAGCAGTACCCATGCAGTCCAGCCATTGCCATGTCACTACCCATGCACTCCTCCAATCACCCAGCGAGCACCATGTACTATCCAATCACTCCGCCAAAACCCAGGCACTTATAAATTCACCATGCACTCTCCTCACAGTACTCTAATCCTCCAGTCAGTACCCATGTACTCATGGAGTGACCCAGGCACTAACACACACATTGCTAGGATCCCCCGTGCACTACCCATGCAGACCTCCAACCACCTACACAGTACTGATTCACTCCTCCAATCACCCAGGTTGTACCCATGCACTCCAGAAATCCCTCTGTCACTACCCATACACGCCTCCAATCACCCATCCAGCATCATGTACTTATCCAATCACTCCGCCAAAACCCAAGCAGTTATAAAATCACCATGCGCTGTCCTTGCAGCACTCTAATCATCCAGTCACTATCTATGTACTCATGTAATGACCCAGGCACTAACTCATGGCAAATACAGAGGAGGTCATGCTAATTACAGGAGTACCCCACACATAGTGTTCCCTAGTGTATGTAGGTGTTTTCACTGTATTCTAAGTGTCTTTTAGCATAGCACTGGCTCCGATCCTGGTTAATCAGAGTCAGTTACCACCAGTACCAGTCACTAAAAATTTGGGGGCACAGGAGGACTTTCTGCTCCTCTGTTGGTGCTTTCTGCACATCTCTTGCTTCTTCCTGCACTTTTCTTTGTCTTTCTGGACTTCTGTTGCCTCTTTCTGCATTTGTATTGCTTCTTGCTGCACTTTTCTTCCTCTTTCTTCACATGTCCTAACTTTGTAGGCATAGTTAGAAATTAGCATTTAATAAACCATTGAAATTCACTGAAAAAACCATAGGTTTCCGACACGCTATAGTTAGAAATCAGCATTTAAAAAAACATTGAAATTCACTGAAAAAACCATAGGTTTCAGGCACGTTATAGTTTGAAATTAGCATTAAAAAAACGTAGAAATCCACTGAAAAAACCATAAGTTTCAGGGACGTTATAGTTAGCTGGACATTTTACTCGTACAAAACCATAGAAATTCCCAGTTATAGTTAGTTCAGCTAACTATAACTCGCGCCCCCGCAATGCACTGCTGATGACTTCACATATTACATCATTCATGACATGGTTAGTGACATCACTGATGACATCTCAATTGACATCACTGATTACATCACTGATGACATCATCCACGTCAAAATCTGAAGCACCTCCTCACACTCTAATATAGTCTTTGATACACTCACTATAAAATACAGACTACCATTTTCGAAACCATCGACACACCAATACCAGTTACTACATACGCACTCACTGATTCCTAGGTCTACACACACATCCACCATTCACCCATACAATCACTCATACATACAGTCACTCATCAATACAACACTATCATATGCACACATACACCTATACAGACACTCACACACCGCCACTCATCCATGGAGTTACTCGCACACACCTAGTCAGTCATGCAAAGAATCAATCACACTCCCATTTCCTCACCTATACAGTTATACACACACCACCTCACTTATTCAAACATATACTAACACACACTTAGGGGCACATTAGCCAATTAGTCCGCCCGCTATACCAATGGGGAATAGGACCGCCCGCAATGCTAGCGGCGGTCCCGCACACCCCATTATGATGCGCCCGCCACACTGGCAGGCGGATCCCGAATTTTTAACATTGCGGCGGGCGGTACTGAAAGCACCACCCGCCGCAATGCTAAAAATGCATGTTGTGCATTTCAAAGCACAATGTGACAGGCACCGCGCGTGCCTGCCACATTGTTCTTTGAAAGGCAGGGGGGGTACCCCCCATGTACAGCCCCCACTCCCCAGAGTCCATGGGGGCCCACAACTGGCCCCCCAAGCAGACTCCGCATGCCTTTCCGTGGCCATGGAAAGGCATCCAAGAATGCACATTCTAATATGGGTGGCGGTGTCTTTCAGACACCACCACCGTATTGAACCATTTTCCGCCCGGTCGACATGTCGACCGGGCGGAAAATCGGCGGACGGTCTTTCCGTCCGCCGCGGACCCCCCAGCCATTGTACTATGGAAGGGGGTATTTTCTACAGGGATGGCGGGCAGATTGCCCGAGCCGGGCCGGCGGTGACTACCGCCGGCCCGGCAGGGCCAATCCGCCCGCCATCCTAATGGGGCCCTTACTCTCTTATACAATCACTGATACAAGTACACACTCATCCATACAGCCACCCTCACAGTCACTAACTCTCACGTACATTCATTTATATACTCCAAGTCTTACATACACAAGCCTTTTACATATGTAGTTACTTGGACATGTACCACTGAGACATCCAATCTCTTACCAACACACCCATACACACCCTTACCCGCCCATACAGCTGTTTCCACATGCAATCTTGAACCCATACACCCAGTAAATCAACCACTCACACAACTATGCACAGTCACACACCTCCCACCAACCCACACACACACTCGGTCTCCCATACAAATACTCAGGCAACCAATCAATAACCCATATAGACACTCATGTAGCTACTGACCAACACATGCAGCAGCTTACACAACAACAGACATACTGATACACTCATTCAGACAGTTTAGTCACTAACCCATGCATTCAGTAAGACACATTTAATCACTCACGTATACAGTTAGTCACTTATCCACCCACTCATTCGTCAATACAACTTGGCATATATATAAAACATATTTAAATTTAACAGAAACACACAGTCACTGGATGATGTAAACAGTGATGTCATCAGTGATGTCATTTGAGATCTCATCAGTGATGTCACTGACCATGTCATGAATGATGTAATATGTGACGTAATCAGCAGTGCATTGCGGGGGCTCGAGTTATAGTTAGCTGAACTAACTATAACGGGGGAATTTCTATGGTTTTGTACGAGTGAAATGTTCAACTAACTATAACGTCCCTGAAACCTATGTTTTTTCAGTGAATATATAAATATTTTGGTATATTTGCGGCCGCCCTGCCGCGGAGCGAGAACCACCCATGCAAATGGGCCCTGGAGCTCCTAGGAATGGAGAGTTCGGCACGTGGGGAGCAGGCATGGATTTAAGGTATGCGCGCTCAGAGGGGCTCATGCGGAGCCTTTTTTCAGCAAGTAATTGAAGCGGCAGCCATTCACGCTTAAATCACAGACTTTTGAACTCCGAAGGCGACATGCAATAATTGAAGCAGCCCATTGAGGCAAATGATTTATGCCAAACTATGGAACTCAAAAGCCCACAATGCACCGCTCCTGACTTGTGAAGCCTGTGAGGAAGTTGTTGTAATGAAACGCGTCTGCATATTCAGATGCTGCTAATTATATCTGTTTGTTCATGCCTGTACCAATAAAAGCCTATGGTGAAAGGAAACCTGCTCCGTGTGCTGCTCATGTTTTGGACACTCCCCACTGAGCCTTGTATATTCGCGGCCGTCATGCCGCAGAGCGAGCACCACCTACGCAAAGGGGCCACGGAGCTCCTAGGAATGGAGAGCTCGCCACGTGGGGAGCAGGCATGGATTTAAGGTATGCGCACTCAGAGGGGCGCATGCGGAGCCTTTTTTCAGCAGCAAGTAATTGAAGCGGCAGCCATCCAGGCTTAAATCACGGACTTTTGAACTCCGAAGGCGACATGCAATAATTGAAGCAGCCCATTGGGGCAAATTATTTATGCCAAACTATGGAACTCAAAAGCCCACAATGCACCGCTCCGGACTTGTGAAGCCTGTGAGGAAGATGTTGTAACGAAACGCGTCGGCATAGTCAGGTGCTGCTAATTATATCTGTTTGCTTATGCCTGTACCAATAAAAGCCTATGGGGAAAGGAAACCTGCTCCATGATGTGGTGCTCATGTTTTTAACACTCCCCACTGACCTATATATATATATATATATATATATATATATATATTTGTCCTCCTGTGTGCTCACCGCTGCCTGCCTCGAGAGTCGCGTCGTCAGTCGGACCCCACTGGAGAAGGTCCGTAAAATGTACTGCTCGTTACCCTCCTCGTAACCAAAAAGATAACCACGACGCCATGTGTAGCTGGCCCAAAATTGATTTATTTCGGCCTAGTTCGGACATGTTTCGACTGTCCTTGCAGTCTTGCTCACCGATATTTTTAAAATCCGAAGCAGCCATTTTAAATTCATTCAATTACGTTTCACGTGTTGGACTACACAGTCATAGATATGATAGACAGACTTGTAGTTTTTACATTTTTACATGCATTGTTAGTTTGTAGTTCATAATGAAATATATTTAAAAAAAACTTCACAATAGCTCGCATGTATGCATATAAGGGAACATAAAAAAATAAATTTTTTGTATTTACAATTCATGTCATGCGCACTCATTTACGTTATACTCTATTTTTTTTTTAAACGAATTGTGCGCGCTTGATTTATCGAACAAAACCTCCACACCATTGGGTATGTCAGACTTAAAACTCGAGGCAAAAAACAATATTTTGATTAATGCTGAGTCTACCTAAGTGAAGCCCAAGTGGGCCTTATCCAACCAAATGGCCACACGATTTTTGTGTTTCTGTAAATATTAAGCCCCTGTGGGCATACTCTCATGGTGTTAAGTTTCGTTCACAAAATAACAATCAATAATTTTGCTATGAATTAAGAATACTCAAAAATGTCCCCCAAATCTTCGACTGTCTAAAATTACATTCAAGTTAGCCAACACGAAAAAACTAAAAAACATTAAAAACATTTTGGCAGCATAAATGATACCATCATACTCTCAATTCAATGGATTTACAAATGCGTTTACATATCTCCCTCAATGTTAAGCCCTTCTGGTTGTTTAGAGTTTAATTCTATTATGTACCCTGATTCCAACTTATGGAGCATTTTCTCACGGTTGCCCCCTCTTATATCTCTAGCTACGGAATCAATCACAAAATAGGTAATTCCCGCTGTTTCCTTGTTGTGAAATCTTTCAAAGTGACGGGCTACCGGAAAGGACCTGTCACCATTATTAATCGCTCTTAGATATTGGAGCACACCTTAGTGTGCCTCTAGGATTGCGCTGCCCATGTACTGCAGGCCACAAGGGCACTGCAGAACGTAGACAGCAAAATCAGTTTTGCAGCTGAAATTGCCTTTGATTTTTCGTATGGCAGTCGAAGTGCCCACCTTGTACTCTTTTGTGTTGATGCCATACCGACAGGCTTTGCACTTTGTACATTTCACAAAACCACCCTTTTTGTCCAACCAAGTTCCTCTCATTACTTTCTTTTTGATTGAACTCTTAACAAGTGCTTGCCTGAAAGATTTCACACGTCGAAACATTATTTCTGGTTTACGTGGAACAGTCTCACCCAGAACCTCATCACTTTTAATTAGGTGCCAATGGCGATTCAGGATGCCCCTCAATCTCCCTTGCTGCACACTGTATTTAGTGATTAATCTGCAGTGGTTCGATTTATCTTTATTTTTCTTTCTTTTTTTTTCTTCTTCTTCATATATATATATATTCACTGAAAAAACCATAGGTTATAGACCATATATAGTTAGGAATTAGCATTTACAAAACCTTGAAAATTCACTGAAAAAACCATAGGTTATAGACCATATATAGTTAGGAATTAGCATTTAAAAAACCTTATTTTACTCACACAAAACCATTGAAATTCCATATATAGTTAGTTGCACTAACTATATATCGCGCACCTGCAATCCACTGCTGATGATGTCACATATTACATCATTCATGACATGGTCAGTGACATCACTGATGACATCACTGATGACATCTCAAATGACATCACTGATGACATCACTGATGACATCTCATTTGACATCAATGACCACATCACTGATGATATCATTCATGTGACAATACAATGCATCTCCTCACATTTTAATATAACCTCTGTTTCACCCAGTGTTAAATACAGAATATAATTTTTGAAACCATTGACACACCAATACTAGTTACTACATACGCACTCACTGATTCCTACGTCTACACACACCTTCACTCATTCACCCATACTATCATTCATACATACAATCACTCATCTTTACAACACTATCATATGCACTCATACACCTATACAGACACTCACAGTCTGCCACTCATCCATGGAGTTACTCACACACCTAGTCAGTCCTGTAAAGAATCAATGACACTTCCATTTTCTTGTCTATACAGTTAAACATAGAGCACCTTACATTTTCAAACATATACTAACACATACTTACCTTGTTATACAATCATTGATACAAGTACACATTGATCTGCACAGAGTCACACACCTCCCAGCCAGCCACACACACACTCAGTCTCCCATACAAATACTTGGACAATCAATCAGTAACCCATATAGTTAATCATATAGCTACTGATCAAAACATGCAGCAGTTTACAGAACAACAGACATAATGATGCACAAATTAAGACACTTTAGTCACTAACCCATGCACTCAGTGAGACACATTTAATCACTCACTCATGCATTCAGTCATGCACCTACTAAATCCTTTGTCCAGACACTTATACTTCCACTCATTCTTCAATATGTAAGACACATTTTAACTTTACAGAAACATACAGTCACTGGATGTTGTCATCAGTGATGTCATCAGTGATGTCATTTGAGATGTCATCAGTGATGTCATCAGTGATGTCACTGACCATGTCATGAATGATGTAATATGTGACATCATCAGCAGTGGATTGCAGGTGCGCGATATATAGTTAGTGCAACTAACTATATATGGAATTTCAATGGTTTTGTGTGAGTAAAATAAGGTTTTTTAAATGCTAATTCCTAACTATATATGGTCTATAACCTATGGTTTTTTCAGTGAATTTTCAAGGTTTTGTAAATGCTAATTCCTAACTATATATGGTCTATAACCTATGGTTTTTTCAGTGAATTTCAATGGTTTTTTAATAGCAAATATCATAAGCTGTCGAATGTCAAGTACGTGGTAAGTGAAAACATTTTCATGTTTATGCACACTGATCTGCTTTGAATGGTGCCCCCCCCCCCCCTCATTTCTATTAGGAGTACTCTCTCTTTGCAGATAGTGAAAGGTAGTTAACGCAGGTCTTTGCCCCCATTGTAATCCGTCGTGCCTGCTTCTCTCTCCATTTGATTCATTGTTATCCAAGTATTTACTGTTTTAGAATTAGTTCTCTTTGGTTCATTCTCTATTTACAAACAAACACAGAGTCGCAATACTCTGTTTAGTCTTTGCAGATAACGAAAAATCGTGTAAAAAAAAAGAAAAGGAATCGAGCAAAATCAGTAGGCCACTAATGGGATCTCTTTTTGACCTCGCTAAAATAGAAACATTAGGAACAACCCCTCATGACAAATACAAAACTAGTGAGTTGAACTGAACTCCACACAATGATGGCTGCAAAACAGCTCGGCTCCGCCACCCACCCCGCCCAAAATAACGATAAAGAACGGCTGCCATGATTGGTTGCGGAATGACCACGACGGAGCTACGAAATGGTGCTGCTCTCATGCTAACCCCAGCTTCAGTCTGAAACATCCAGAAACACTGTAGACTACCAATTCGATCAGTTCCGGTAGCGCCCCAATGTAACCCGGTAGAGAAGAACTAGCCCTCCCCTCTTTGACTGATGGTTCTTGTTGCCTGTCCCTTCTGTTGTCATTTAACAGAACTATTTAGCCTGCTGAAAGGGGTTGTGTTCCGACCGCTGGTTGGTGGAGACATTTTGACTATATTCTGTACCTGCGTTGTCGCGTAATGCGTCATATGACGCGCCGCGTTAGCGCATCCGGAAGTCATCCGGGGCGCGCAGCGCGTAACGTAAGCATAACAAGTCATGTGACTTGTTAATAAAACTTTTCATTGGTTCATTTTACTTTTCTTATTGTAATGATGAAAGGCTTGGTCATATGACCTAAAAATTACGCTTTTCATTACTTCCGAACATTATTTTTTCTTAAATATATGTTATAATGTTCCAGGCTAATGTACTTTCCCGGAAATTTTACAACTGTCCTGCAAGTAAAATATATTCTTTTTTCGAGAAAAAGAGCGTTTCTTCGTCCCATGACGGAGCCGTTGAGCAAAAGAGGGTCGACCTGCTGTCTTAGTCGCCGATACGCCTGAATATGAGATTCTTATCGATCACTTTATGTTGCAGGAATAGAAAACACAACAGCCCTTGACCATTTATCTTTACTGCGTTCCTTCGTATTATACCTTTTACCCTTCATGTAATTGGTCTGCTTTATTTCACTTGCCTTTTAATGATTCTAAAACAGTGACTATTATTAAAAACTTTACCAATGTATATACTACTACCATGTTTTCTTTTAAAAACCTTTATTGTGAAAATTTCATTATACAAATACGAGCCTATAACCACGTGGGCCGGCCACGGAGCAAACTGTAATCGTATATGATGAATAGACATTTACACTGTAGAGGAACGTAACGGGCGGGCCATTAGGTTGCAAGAACTAAGGTGTCTAACAGTTACGGAATCGGTGGACGTACATTTTATAATTAAAATACGACAGGGCCAGTTACAATAAAATTATCTAGATATACATTTGCGGGCAAGTACCATGGGTGACGTTAATTCGAACTTTCAACAGTACAGTAATCAATAACACATCAGAACTTAATATCAATAGGGATGTCGAAATATTCAATCAATTCTCGTCCCCGCCCGCCATGTGCTTCAAAACTGCATACGTATCTCGTGATTTCAAGGTTCTGCAACCAGTACACAACAAGGAGTTACGAGTCCCATTTATTCTGGCGCCATTTTGGGCGAGGACGGGCAGGTCCAGGATATAGTCAAAATGTCTCTACCAACCATCGACTATGATGATGTTCATATGCTGTATTTATTAGAGTAACACTCATCTGTCCACATGAAATTAATTTGCCACAATCTAAACATGTCATTTTAATCTTTCCAAAGTTCTTCTAAATATTTGGGACCGTTTCCCTTGCCTCTGAAGCTCTCAGTGCCACTTCTTTGATGAATGTACTAGCAGGTCAGGGGTTCTCCTCCAAATCTCTCTTTTATGCAGCACTATAATTAATTGGTGCCACCTCTCCATATGACGATGCATGGTATAGTTACCACAACTATATTTTTTTTCGGTTCCTCTGGAGAGTTCATCGTGGCAGATGAAGCGTGTAACGTACCGGGCATTTACCTTTTTTTGCATGTACAGGAAAGGAAAAAAAAATCGAGCGTCCGAGTTCTAAGGTGTCCCAGGGCCATTTTAGTGGACCAGGCCCAAATCCAAAGAACAGGCCGCCATTTTGAGAGTCCTGTTGCAGCCGCCTGTCGCTGTAGCATCAAGAGCAGCCGAAACTCAGCTGAATGGCAACTGAAACGGTAAAGGGGCGCCCCACTACAGCAGACGAGCCAGGCCCAAATCCAAAGAACAGCTATCTCACAGGCTAATGGGGCGACCCACGCCGAGTTTCAGCATTGTAGGATGACCACACAAGTACAGCAACTTGCTAGACATCACCTCGGTGCCATCCGGATCTCGGCGCCCCACTGCAGATGAAGTGCCTCTCAACTATGAAACCACCACGGTGACATCCGGATCTTGGCGCGTTGTGCTGCCTTCGGCCTATTCGCACATCGGTCCGCTACTGACGCCATCTCACAGGCTAATGGGGCGACCCACGCCGAGTTTCAGCATTGTAGGATGACCACACCAGTACAGCAACTTGCTAGACATCACCTCGGTGCCATCCGGATCTCGGCGCCCCACTGCAGATGAAGTGCCTCTCAACTATGAAACCACCACGGTGACATCCGGATCTTGGCGCGTTGTGCTGCCTTCGGCCTATTCGCACATCGGTCCGCTACTGACGCCATCTCACAGGCTAATGGGGCGACCCACGCCGAGTTTCAGCATTGTAGGATGACCACACCAGTACAGCAACTTGCTAGACATCACCTCGGTGCCATCCGGATCTCGGCGCCCCACTGCAGATGAAGTGCCTCTCAACTATGAAACCACCACGGTGACATCCGGATCTTGGCGCGTTGTGCTGCCTTCGGCCTATTCGCACATCGGTCCGCTACTGACGCCATCTCACAGGCTAATGGGGTGACCCACGCCGAGTTTCAGCATTGTAGGATGACCACACCAACTTGCTAGACATCACCTCAGTGCCATCCGAATCTTGGCATCTCAACGCCTAGTGGTATCTTCCATACAAAAAATATTGTTACGCTGCCTTTGGCCCCATTCGCACATCAGTCCGCAACTTAGACATCACCTCGGTGCCATCCGGATCTTGGCATCTCAGCGCCTTGTGGTGTCAGTCAGAAAATATTGTTGTGCTGCCTTCGGCCTATTCGCACATCGGTCCGCTACTGACGCCATCTCACAGGCCAACGGGGCGCCCCACGCCGACTTTCAGCATTGTAGGATGGCCACACCAGTGCGGCAACTTGCTACACACCACCTCGGTGCCATCCGGATCTTGGTATCTCAGCGCCTTGTGGTCTCTTCTACACCGGAAATATAGTAGAAAATATTGTTGCGCTGCCTTTGGCCCCATTCACACATCAGTCCGCTACTGACACCATCTCACAGGCCAACGGGGCGCCCCACGCCGACTTTCAACATTGTAGGATGGCCACAGAAGTGCGACAACTTACTAGACACCACCTCGGTGCCATCCGGATCTTGGCGCGTTGTGCTGCCTTCGGCCTATTCGCACATCGGTCCGCTACTGACGCAAACTCACAGGCCAACGGGGCGCCCCACGCCGACTTTCAGCATTGTAGGATGGCCACACCAGTGCGGCAACTTCCTACACACCACCTCGGTGCCATCCGGATCTTGGCGCGTAGTGAAGCTGCAGCAGCTGCAAATAAGCTTCAGACAGTGTTACAACCGCTGCTCAGAACTCTCAACTATGACACCACCTCGATGCCATCCGGATCTTGGCGCGTTGTATTGCCTTCGGCCTATTCGCACATCGGTCCGCTACTGACGCCGCCTCACGTGCCAACGTATTTTCTCCGCATTTTATACCCTATGCCGCATAACAGGTCATGTGACTTGTTTATAAAACTTTTCATTGGTTCATTTTACTTTTGGTTTCCTAATGATGGAAGGCTTGATCATATGACCTAAAAACAACACTTTTCATTGGATGAAAACTTTTTTTTTCCCCCAAACGATGAAAGCCCCACCTTGTTTCTGGATGTTTCAGACTGAAGCTGGCGTCACCATGAGAGCACCACCATCTCGTAGCTCCGTCGTGGTCATTCCGCGAGCAATCATGGCAGCCGCTCCCCACCAGAAGCCTGCAGGAGTCGGGGCCCCCAAAACTTTTGATGAATTCTCAAGGCGGAGGGGACGCTTTCGAGAATGGGGTCCAAGACCTAGCAGACAAGCGTCCGATTTCCAAGGTGTCCCAGGGCCATTTCAGTGGACCAGGCCCAAAAAGGAAACAGCCTGCCGCCATTTTGAGAGTCCTGTGACAGCCGCCTATCGCTGCACCGCAAGAGTGGGCGCAACTCAGCTGAATGGCGGATTTTGACACAGTGGACCAAAAGCGGACGGAATGGCAACTGAAACGGTAAAGGGGCGCCCCACTACAACAGACGAGACTCCACCTGGAGAGGCCCGTTCACGCCGCCTCCCCCGGGGCGCTCCACGCCGTTATTCGGAGCAGCATTGTAGGATACCAAAACCAGTGCGGCAACTTACTGGACATCACCTTGGTGCCATCGTTCTGCTGCCTTGGAACTATTCGCACAACAGTTTGCTACTGATGACCCACCCCCCGCGACGCCCCACGCCGTTATTTGCTGGGTGGCAACTTACTAGACATTACTTTTGTGTCATCTAGATTTCGGCGCGTTCTGCTGCCTTGGAACTATTCGCACAACAGTTTGCTACTGATCACCCACCCCCCGCGACGCCCCACGCCGGAAATCTGGACGTTGTGCTGCGTTGGGACTATTCGCACAGCCGACCGCTACTTCGTTGTTTTTCTCTAAAAATGTTTATATGTTATTACTATTTTTGTTTTCTTGTATATATTTATAAATTATTAAAGTTTTATAATCTTACTACTTTGTCGGAGTGCTATATATTTTTAATGTGACACATAATTGTAAAAACTTTGATGTACAAAGAGTCATCCCTGGAATCTTCCGCTTCACGCTCGGTCCCCTCCCCAATCACAATACAGGATGGTTTTCAGATAATAGCAACGCTTCTGCTGTGACGGATCTCATCGAGTGTGGGCCTTGATCTACTATAACTCCTTTGAAGACGGGTGATTCTTTACAGCTGTGGCCATAAACTACATCTGCAGGGCTAGCTGATAGCCTAGGACCGGCCTGGACAATCGGACACAGAGGAAAAGGAGTGTCAGAGGGTGCGGTAGTGAATAGGGCGAAAGGGAGGTGTCGGGCGGGCACAGGGTGTGATTCTCAGGGAAGAACAGCGCAGATGGGGGGAGGTTTATTACCCATGCATAAAACAGAGAGCGGGGGTGACCACTGCCTGGGGGAGATGCTTGCGAGGGTGGGGAGCCATGCTAAGGATCGACAGCGTGCACAGAGTGGATCTGGTCAAGGCATCTAAAATGGCTGCCGTGCACGACAAAAGTGTGGCATTTGAAAAAAGACAAGATGGCGCACACAATGTTTTTCAACAATTCCTGATTTCCTTCGAATCGAACGTTAACAGACGTTGGGGCATATTACCAAAGTTAAGCGATATTTATCCCTAACGATGCATTGCAAAGATTTTTTTACCGTCAGAAATTATCGCAGATAAACCTTGCTATTATCAAGGTTTATCGCAAATACGATAAAAAACGAGCGCAATGCATTAATATCGCTGAAAACTCCGCGATATTCATGCATTACCGAGCTAATGCTCTTAGCCATGTTATCCACCTCCCATTGGATAACATGACTAAGAACTGCTCAGGGCAGCTGTTACTTTTTGGAGATATTCGCGCTTATCTCGAATATTTCCAAAAGTTGATAATAGGAGATAGCGATGTTAGCGACTGTTTCCAGTCGCTAACATCTTGGCATGCCCACTTTGCATGTCATTAGTGATAAATATCACTCACATGCAAAGTGGGACCCAAGATGGTCGCTATCTCCTACTAGCCGTCGCTAACTGGTGTTAGCAACAGCTAGGTAATACACATATAATTTTATCTCCGCGAAGCGGAGCGCTGTTACAGATATATATCTTGTTTTTGAACGTTAATTTCTCAAAATGCACTGAAGCACATATATTGAGACATAGCAAAGGCACATCGGGCTACCAGTCCCTAATATTTTACCAAGTTTCGTGCAAATCCATTCAGCCGTTCGATTATTATTATTATTTTTTTTTTTTGCCCCGCGGGGCCCTTTTAAAACCTCCACATCAAACCTAGGGGGTCAGCGAGGATCTACTATGCCCCCTTATGGTCATCAGCCGTTCGATTATTATTATTATTTTTTTTTTTGCCCCGCGGGGCCCTTTTAAAACCTCCACATCAAACCTAGGGGGTCAGCGAGGATCTACTATGCCCCCTTATGGTCATTTGCCCCTTCGCTTTGGCCTCCTCTTGTCTCTCGATCCTACCGAGAGACAAGATGGCGGCCGCTACGTACTGTTTGGAATGTTTACAGACACCGGAGAGCCAATCAGCTTCGCTTCGCAAAGCTCCGTAACGCGAAAAGTACGCGAAGCGGTGCGCTGTTACAGATATATATCTTTTTTTGAACGTTAATTTCTCAAAATCCACTGAAGCACATATATTGAGACCTAGCAAAGGCACATCGGGCTACCAGTCCCTACAATTTTGCCAAGTTTCGTGCAAATCCATTCAGCCGTTCGATTATTATTATTATTATTTTTTTTTGCCCCGCGGGGCCCTTTTAAAACCTCCACATCAAACCTAGGGGGTCAGCGAGGATCTACTATGCCCCCTTATAGTTATTTCCCCCTTTGTTTTGACCTCCTCTTGTCTCTCGATCCTACCGAGAGACAAGATGGCGGCCGCTACGGACTGTTTGGAATGTTGACAGACGCCGGAGAACCAATCAGCTTCGCTTCACAAAGCTCCGTTGCGCGAAAAGTCCGCGAACCAGAGCGCTAACCGGTCCGCTGTTACAGATATATATCTTTTTTTAAACGTTAATTTCTCAAAATCCACTGGAGCACATATATTGAGACCTACAAAAGGCACATCGGGCTACCAGTCCCTACAATTTTGCCAAGTTTCGTGCAAATCCATTCAGCCGTTCGGGCTAAAAGTGAGGCCAACCGCCCTATGGAAAACTCAATGTTAAAAACACGTTTTGGGACCCCCCTTTTTTCTCGGCCCCCACTGGACGAACCCCCCCCAAATTTTCAAGGGCTGCTCAGAAACAAAATGTGGCATTTTCCTGAAAATTTCAGCCAATTCCGTCCACAAACGCCAAAGTTATTAGACATAGAATTTTCAAAAAACCCATAGAGAAAAAATCCTAACTAAATATACCTACTGGCGACCGCCAGTAGGTAATATATATATATAGATATATATATATATATATATATATATAGTAGTTATAGTTAGGACCTAGTTTCCATAGGAAATCCACAACATTCTATTTGGAATAACTTTGGCGCTGGTGGACGAATCTGTGCGAATTTCTCCATGAAAATGGCCGGCTCGGCTCCTTCCCTGAAAGTTTGGGGGTGATTCGTCAAGTGGGGGCCGAGAAAAAAGGGGGTCCCAAAACATGTTTCCCCCATGCAATTTTCCATAGGGACCTTTAGCCAGGGCTACAGCCCGAAAGGCTGAACGGAAATACACCAAATTTGTCAGAGAGGTAGAGTTTGGTTCGTAGATTGTGCTTTTTGTTAAATGGTGTAAATCCGTTCAGTAGTTCCTGAGAAAATCACAACTAAAATCATAGTGATATCTAGAGACGAAGTACTGCACGCGTACGGAGATCCGTTCAATTACGAGCATGAGCTGCATGCTGATTGGTTGTCAACTGTCTGTCAACACTCAAATCCAGGAAGTGTTGGTGGCCATCTTGTGCCTCGGTAGAACCGAGTCAGAAGAAAACAGTAAAACAAAGTTGAAAAATAAGGAAAGGGGGCAGGGTAGAAACATCCTGACTCTGTAGGCCTGTTCAGAGGGTCCCATATGGATCTATAGGTCCAATTTTTATTATTTTTTTTAAAATAAGAAATAGCGGGGTACGTGTATCCTACGCGTATGCGGTGGAAAAGGAAAAAACAAAAGTAGAAGTCCGTTTTATTCTTAATTAGCTCTCTGGGGGGAGAAATCCCCGGGGCATTTTTTTCCATAATGGGGGGCTTGTAAGGTCTCTCGAGTCCTGGGGAACGGCACTCCTAGGGGTTTTATTTTGAAGTTTGCGGGGGGGGGGGGGCTTACGGCTGCTGTCCCCGTAGCCACGGGGACCGCTACCTCCTCGGGGCTTTTTTTTTTCTCTTAAAAAAGTATGTTTTCAGCCCCCCCTTCTCCCCCTCCCCTATGCGTACAGTAAGTGTGCTGAAAATCGTACAATTACGAACACGAGCTGCATGTTTATTGGATGTTTACTGACTGTCAACACTGCAAACCAGAAAGTGTTGGCAGCCATCTTGTGCCTCGGTAGAACCAAGTCACAAGAAAACAGTAAAACAAAGTAGAAAAATAAGGAAATAGGGCAGGGTAGAAACATCCTGACCCTCTAGGTCTGCTCAGGGGGTCCTACATGGATCTTTAGGCCGCAATTTAAAAAACAAAATATATATATATATATATATAAGAAATCGCGTGGTACGTGTATCGTACTCTTACGCGGTGGAAAAGGGGAAAAAACCAAGAAGTCCGTTTTATTCTTAATTAGCCCCCAGGGGGGCTAAATCCGGCGGGCTATTTTTTTTCCATGATGGGGGCTTGTAAGGCCCTCGGAGCCCTGGGGAACGCCACCCTCCGAGGTTTTAGTTTGAAGTATGCGGGGGGCTCACGGCCCCACCTTGTAGCCCCGGGGACCGCCACTCCTCCAAGCTTCTCCACGTCTGTTGTGGCCTCCGCTCACCCTCCGCTCACAACGAACAGGGTTAGCGGAGGCCACAACAGACTGCACAAGCGACATCGACCAAAGGGCAAACACGCGAACCCACATACGGATAGAAGGGGTTCTTTTATAAGCATTTTCTTCTACGGGAGCCTGGTATGCACTACAACATAAGGCTACCTGGTACAATAAAGGGAGAAAATCAATAAAATAAGTGCAAGAATTACGCTGACCCAGAGCAACCCTGATGAAATCGCCGGTAATGTATAACGCGGCGATGAAACATGTTGGTTTTTTATTAGAACAGGCACACGGCAAAGAATAAAGTGGGAAGTGCTAGTGGAGCCCAGTTCTTTTTAATCGAGTAGGTCCTATAACTCATGTTTTGGAGGATAGGCCTTATCACTTAGGTGGGTCACTCACATAACTACACTGAGTTTCTTTTGTGCACAGTTTTATCCCCTTTATTTTCAAGGTTGGCAACTGCTGATGATGATATAGCGGGGAGTCAAGCGAGTACCAGTTTGACACACCCCCTTGGTGGTTACTCCCGTGAGGCGTTGCCAACCCCCCTCCCCTTTTTTCACTAGAGAAGGGTAGAGTAGGATATTAGAACAGCACAGGGAAGTAGTTTCCACACACACATTCGTTTTTAGATATGAATATCCAAACAGAGAGTGATATGAGACACTGAAACAGGTAGTAGGAGTAAGACACACCCACTACTGGGAACATTTGAAATAACCAATAGATGGGACAGTTCACCTTGTTGTAAGGGCAGGCACAGTGATTTGAGGAGATTTTATATCTTAACAATGGAAAATGTCCCTTACACAGTAAGCATTTCTTTTGGGCATGTAGTGCTGTAGATTTAGATGCTTTTCATAGTCCTGTCATGTCGTGTTGTGTTTGGCCGAGGTAGTAGCTACAACAAAAAGACTTGATAAAGGGCCTTGACTTTAAATCAGAATGTGAAACTCAAGAATAATTGATAACCCCAGTTAAAAAAGGCAGCAAGTAGGTGTGTGTATGTGTAGATGATGCGTTGATTGAGTGGAAGATGATTAATGTAAAAAATAAGAAAGGCTGCTAGTGTGCAAATTACCCACTGCTTTTAGCTGGGTAAGTAGTTACAACAAAAAGGCTCGTAAAGGGCCTTGACTTTGAATGAGAATATGAAATTGAACAATAATTGATAAGCCCTGCGAAGAAAGGCAGCAAGTGCGTACATTTCCCACTGCCTTCTGCTGGGGTAGTATCTCCATTAAAAAGGCTCGATAAAGGGCCTTTAGTTTGAATCAGAATATGAAATTGAAGAGTAATTGATACCCGCAGCCAAGAAAGGCAGCAAGTAAGTGTGTGTACATGTGGATGATGTGTTCATTGAATGGAAGATGAATAAGGTAAAAAGTTAGAAAGGTTGAAGATGCGCAAAGTAACCACCACCACCCACCACCACCCGCAACAGGTTCCTCACAGAAGCTGGAGCAAGATCACCGCCGACCAGCTCACCACCTCCCTCAGCCGGAACCCACCTGCCAGCACACCGGACCCCAACGAAGCAGCCCGCAACTTCACACAGTGGCTGACCGCCTGCGCCGACGACCTCGCACCACTGAAGAACCCTCCCAGCAAACCCAGAAGCAAGAAGGCCCCCTGGTTCACCGACGAACTCAAGGACTCCAAGAAGACCTGCCGCAGCCTCGAGAAAGCCTGGCTCCTCGACCGGACCACTGACAACATGACCGCCCTCAAGCACGCGACCCGCAAGCACCACCAGCTCATCCGCACCACCAAGAAGAAATCACTGAAGGATCGACTGGACAACAACGCCCACGACAGCAAGGAACTCTTCAGCATCGTCAAAGAGTTCTCCAACCCCGGCACCGGCAACAACGACATCACCCCATCACAAGATCTCTGCGACTCCCTCGCCTCATTTTTTCACCGCAAGATTGCCGACATCCACAACAGCTTTGGCGCACCTTCCTCGCACCCAACCACTGAACCAACGCACCCCACCGCCACCCTCTGCACCTGGACCACAGTGACCACCGAAGACACAGCCCGCACGATGAACACCATCCACTCCGGATCTCCGACTGACCCCTGCCCCCACCACGTCTTCAACAAGGCCGACTCCACCATCGCACCCCAACTCCGAGACGTCATCAACACCTCCTTCGACACCGCCACCTTCCCGGAGATCTGGAAGCATGCCAAACTCAGCGCCCTGCTGAAGAAACCCACAGCGGACCCCACCGACCTCAAAAACTTCCGCCCCATCTCGCTCCTCCCTTTTCCTGCCAAAGTCATTGAGAAGATCGCCAACAGACAGCTTGCCGCCTTCCTCCAGACGAACGGATCCCACGACCCCTCGCAGTCCGGCTTCAGAGCCAACCACAGCACCGAGATCGCCCTCATCGCAGCCACCGACGACATCCAAACCCTTCTCGACAACGGGGAAACAGCGGCACTCATCCTCCTGGACCTCTCCGCCGCGTTTGACACGGTCTGCCACCGCACACTAGTCCAACGCCTCAGCAACACCGGCATCCAAGAGAAGGCATTGAAGTGGATCATCTCGTTCCTCGCTGGAAGAACACAAAGAGTCCGCCTCCCCCCGTTTCGTTCCCAAGCCACCGAAGTCATCTGCGGCGTCCCGCAAGGATCTTCACTCAGCCCCACCCTCTTCAACGTCTACATGAGACCTCTCGCAGCCATCGCAGGCCAACACAACCTCAACATCATCTCCTACGCCGACGACACCCAGCTGATCCTCTCCCTCACCAGAGACCCCGACACCGCCAGAGCCAGCCTCCACGAAGGGATGAAAAACGTCGCCGAGTGGATGAAGAACAGCCGCTTGAAACTGAACTCAGACAAGACGGAAGTCCTCATCCTGGGACCATCACCCTCCGCCTGGGACGACTCCTGGTGGCCCCCAGCCCTGGGCACCGCCCCCAAGCCGACAGACCACGCACGCAACCTGGGCTACATCCTGGACTCCTCCCTCTCGATGACCAGACAAGTCAACGCCGTCTCCTCCTCATGCTTTCACACCCTCCGCATGCTCCGCAAGATCTTCCGATTGATCCCGATCGAAACCAGGAAGACGGTCACCCAGGCCCTCGTCACCAGCCGGATGGACTACGGAAACGCCCTCTATGCCGGAACCACAGCCAAGCTACAGAAAAGACTACAACGCATCCAGAACGCCTCCGCCCGACTCATCCTGGACATCCCTCGACGCAGCCACATCTCCGGCCACCTGAGGAACCTGCACTGGCTCCCCGTCAACAAGTGGATCACGTTCAGGCTCCTCACCCACGCACACAAGTCTCTCCACGACCTGGGCCCCAAGTACCTCAACGACCGCCTGACCTTCCACACGCCCACCCGCCAGCTACGGTCCGCCAGCCTCGCCCTCGCCGCCGTACCACGCATCCGAAGAGCCACCGCCGGAGGCAGATCCTTCTCCTACCTGGCGGCCAAGACATGGAACTCCCTCCCCATCCACCTTCGGATGACCCAGTACCACCTCGCCTTCAGGAGACAACTCAAGACCTGGCTGTTCGAGCAGTAGCGGCCCCCTTCCCCCAAGCGCCTTGAGACCCTTCCGGGTGAGTAGCGCGCTATACAAGTGTTATGATTGATTGATTGATTGAACCATTGCCTTATCATGGAAGTAGATATTTGGATACTCAGCTCATTACACAGACTGTACGTCTGAAGAAAGGATGCAAGTGTGGAAATTACCCACTGCAATTTATGGGAAGTAGTTACCAAGAAGGCTGAATAAAGGGTGTGCACTTTGAATTTGTATTACAAGAAGAATAATTGATAACCCCAGTTAAGAAAGGTAGCAAGTGTGCAAATTTCTAACTGCCGTCGGTTGGAGTAGTTACAACAAAAAAGCTTGATAAATGTCTAATGACTAATGTTGAGGACAGATATGTTCCTGTGTCCTGCTTTTTATGAAGTTGATAGACTGTTTCACGTAACAGAAAAGTTCATCGCAATAAATGTATAGAAATGTAAGTTTACTAAAATCAAGATTAATATGTGAGTATGGACTGCTTGCCGAAGATGCTGTTGCAGCAGTTTATGTGCTTGGTGCAGCAGCAGGTGGGTTGCCCTGCAATTTTTGTGTTGCAGCTCAGGCAAAGTTGTTGGGGTGCAAGTTCTTCACGTGTCGCACTATATTTGCTGTGTCAAAGAAGTCTTTTTTGGATGGATTACCCTTTGAAAGAGTTGTTTGGTAAATTTTACAGATTACTTTTGGAGCATTAACCTTCAGCTGGAGTAGTAGCTACGACAAAAAGGCTCGATAAAGGGCCTTGATGTTCAATCAGAATATGAAATTGAAGAATAATTGATAATCCAAGCCAAGAAAGGCAGCAAGTGTGCAAATTTAGCACTGCTTTCGGCTGGTTAATACCAATTATAAGATAATGTCAAAAAAAGTAATGTTGAGCATAGCGATGCTCCTGCTTCCTGCATTTATTAGGTCGATAGACTGTTCCCCGTAAGACAAAAGTTCATCACAATAAATGCATAGAATGTTAACTTCACCTAAATCAGGATCAATCTGTGGGTGTGGATTGCTTGCTGATTATGCTGCTGCGGCTGTCGATGTGCTTGGTACAGCAGCAGGTGGGTTCTCCTGTAACCTCCGTGTTGGAGCTCAAGCAAAGTTGTTGGGGTGCAAGTTCTTGACATGTCGCATCATACTTGGTGTGCCAAAGGAGTATTTTTTGGATGGATCACTCCTTTAAAGAGTTGTTTGGCACATTTTACAGGTTACTAACGGAGCATTAACCTTTTTTTCCCTTCAGGGATGGTAAATAAGTTCAAAATTAGAGCTTCGTTCTACTTTGGAGGTTCTTCAGGAATAAAATCTCCTTCTGAAGAATAGCTGGAAGAGGAGTCCATTGCTGTTATTATGGTGATCTTCCTTCTATTTTTGTAGGATTCTCAGAAGAGATGGTTCTTCTTAGCAAGTGAAAGTAGAATGAATAAAAAGGGAGGGATATTTGAACAGTTGGAATAGGAAGTGTTATGAACCAATACACTATAATTCGTATACTTTCTGGCTTTTTTTCAGGTAAATATTCAATTTCAGATATAAGTACTCGATTTCGTGTTGCATGAAGACTTAGACTCACCCAAATGATTCTTCTAGATTTGGAGATTTGGAGTAAAACTTGCAGATGATAAGCGATCTGAACATTCATAAGCTCCAATTTCTCGATGAGATAACATGTTTAAACTGTAAGTATATAATTTCTTAGTTAGACTTTTCTTGTAGGAAATGTCTTCTCACATCTCCTTCAATTCTGTCTTTTCTGATTTTGTTATGTAGGGTGTTACATATCGAGCAACAGCAACGGAATTGTCTGCAATATATTGAATGTCTATGTTAGCATTCCACATGGACAAAATGCTTGGGTTGTAGTCATTTATGTATTTTGACTCTTCATTTCTTTTTAAGTTGTACGTATTTTTTGGAGACTTTCTTGTGATAGTATGTCGCAAAGATGACATAAAACTGTTCACTCTTCCTTTCAATATTACAGGACGTGGAAATCCAAAACGACATTTGGTGTAGAACTTGTCCTTAAATTTGTAGTTTCGACGACAGTATTTCCCACAGCGATGGCTTTGTAATCGTAAGACTTGTTGTCTTAAGTCCTTATCTTGTGTACTTTTGGGTATATCACATGTAGCATATTTTCCAATAAAAGACAGCACAGTATCATCTGACTCAGTTGCAAATTCGGGAGCATCTTTGATCCATATTAGCATATGTATGTGAGGAGCATCTTTCGGTTGATACTCCTTTCTCCAAAAGAAATCCAAAACCTTTCCAAGAGGAGATTTTTTTTATTGGTGATAAAAGATATCATAGCTTCAAATCTATGATTGAAATACCTGCATACATTAACTGGATCCAAAGAGCACAATTCTCCAGGTGTCTTGTATTCAATATTTAGTATATTTGGATTTGCGTCTCGAAGAAATTGAAGTTAATCATCCCAAGCGTACTCAGCACAGCTCACATACACATTTTTATAAGATTGATTATTTTTTTACCAGATACAACATTGCCTTTTTCACTTTCCTAATATTCACTAATTCTTGCCAGATTTTCTTACTCCTAGTAGGAACGCCATTAACAAGAATAACTAAAGGTTCATCTTCTACATTTTCTACACCAATTGTTTCAATTTAAAAAAACAAATCTACAGGCAAAAATACAACTCTTCCCTTTAATCCTGTTTGTAAATCTGAATAAGGCAATTTTCCTGTTTTAGGCTCCATACGAACAATAGCCTGAAATGGATGCACATATTGAATAAGAATAGTCTCATAGGTATTTAAATCCATTCAGTTCAGAAGGAATAATTACCAACTCAATATTATTATGCACAGCTCTAGCAGGTATTTTATTCTCGTCTAATTTGTTATTACAATATTTAGAAATATGCTGATCAGAACCCAAATCAAAACAATTCTCTACCAACAAATAACTTGCAAAATGCTTCCACTCATTATTATTTTCCTTTTTACTTTTTAAATACAGATGAACAGTCCTGGTTTGATTTTTATAATGAGTTCGTCGAAAACAAATACAAGAATAATTTGGCGTTTCACGTGAAATCCCCTTAAACTTTGTAATATCTTGCTCAAAAGTTTCTACAGTACAACATTGTACATTCTCTTCCACATTTTCTTCTATTAATATCTCAGTTTCTGCACTATCTTCCTGAGGACCAAAGTAACTAAGCTGAATTTCATCAGAAACATTCATTACATCTGATGCAGATCCACGGAAAAGAGTACTGTTCAACTTTTTTTAACATTAGTGCTGGACTTTTTGCGTAATACAATGTTCTGACTAATTTCCTCATTTGAGTATGATGAACTGGTAACATTCTGAAATGGTGAAAAATACTTCGCCATACTTTTTTAGAAAGACAAGCCAGAGAATGGCCTTGCAAACCAGTATTTTCTGTCACTCTGCAAGGGTCTTATTCTTGCAACATCTTAATCTTTTGTTTAACACTTTTCTTAATATAGTTATGTAAGAAATTGCGTAAAAAATCAATAGATTCTTTGTAGGAGAGTAGGGTCTGCAATCCTATGATCACCCAGATTTTTGCTTTTTGCTGCACTGGTTTACGACTTTCCCTGGCTGTGGGCCTGCTAATCAGACCCACAGCCTAGCTGTTCTCTCTATCCAAATTGTACTCAGGTACTGAATTGGCACGGGGCCCTCTCCAAGTCCCTGTACCCAGGGCTGAGGTGCACCCAGAAGTCTCCCAGGGGCTGAAGCATGTATTATGCCACCCCTGGATTGACTAACTAAAACTGACACAACTGGCTGCACGACAGCTGGGGCAAGGTGGTGTACTCACCCTTTGCTTTAGATATAGTATACCTATATCTAACCCTAAAAATGGACACACAGATCTCCTATCAGTCACTCCTATAGCAGGCCTTAACAATCCTGAAGGCAGAGTGCTTGGAATCGTGTGAGATGGTGCTCTAGCATGAGCTGAGCCTGTCTGCGGCTTTCGGGATCCATCCCTTAGCCGTTTCCATGATATCGCATACCATATACTCTTAAGTGCATTATAATCCTCGCGGTTATGTGCCAACTCTGGTATCGCTTTATCAAAACATGTCGAGTAAGGTGTCATACGAATTGGAATACTAACCCCTCGCCAATTCTGGCGACGGGGTTAGCATTCCACCCTTCTAGAGGGACACGACATGCCTGTAACCTATAACCCGGTTAAAAGTCAGACAGAGCCTTAGCATCCACAAAATGGATGCTGCCACCGAGACACAAGTCTGCCCTCCTGCTGCTGGGAGTCCTCCCAGAGCAGGAGATAAGGACAAAGGGTTTCCTGCCAGGGGCGGTGCCAGCACCGTCCCAGACAGGGTTTTGTGTATTGTAGGTAGGCAGGGCTTTAGAGGAAGGTGACTGCACGTGGCACCCCGGTGCTCACTGTGCATAGGCTGGCTGGAACCAGTTCCAGGGTCACTCCAGACCCTGTGCTGGGGAAAAGCCCGCCAAGGAAGTGGGTGTAACCACCCCCCTCCTAGTCCCACCCATAGGGCAGGACTTAGTCGCGTGCCAGCCCCTTTTTACAGGATAAAGGTAGAGACTGGCCCCCTTCCAAATCAGATCATCTTTGAATCCTGAAACTACTTTCTGCGAAAGGAACTCAAGACTTCTTCCTAAGATTTCTCCCTTGTGACTAAGGAGTAGTCACCCTGCATCCGCAGGCACCATCTAAGAACACTGCGGTCTGCTGCAAGTCCTTCCTCCGGAATCCGACTGCCCAGCTCGACGAGAACCGGCTTCCCTGGCACCTCTGACCTCTACCCACCTCTACAGCCCAGCTGAGAACCGTGGGTGTGACGAGACCTCAAGGGACCGGCCATCTGCAAGACTGCACGACTTCTTTCCAGCAAGCCCGCCGAGTGAATTCCTGGTGAGTGCTTTGGGGTCCGAGAAGCCCCGACTCTGAGCAGCTCCAGCTCCGAAGTGCAGCCCCCCAGCATCTCCACGATCTGCGTGGGGCCCTTCTGCTTTCCGCTGCTCACCGCGTTGTTTGGCTACTAGCCCGTTGGCTTGTGGCCTTCCTGACGACGCCCGACGACATTTCTGCTGCTGGTCTGGTTGCTCCAGACTGGCCCTTGCTCCCTTCCAGAAGAGGAGCACCCCGGACCCTCCTGGTCCACTCAAGACGCCATTTTGAGTCCACCGCGTGGGCTTGAATTAGCCAAGGCTTGTTGCCCAATCCTGGGTAACTTCGACGCCAACGACTTCATCCTTCGTGGGATAGCTCGCACCTCCATCCTGGTCGCCGACAACGCCTCCTGGTCCGAGAGACTGCAGAGCCCAGCAGCGCCCACTCACCTGACTGCGGTGACTTCGCCCGGTGCCATCCTGGTGCCCACTTAATCACTGGCTAGTGATTCAAGAACTTGGTCCCCTCTGCTTTCAGGTTTTCTTCTTCCTTGATCCAGGCTTGGATCCATCGAACTTTTCTTCACTGGTCGCCTGCCAGCAACTTCTTCCTTCCAGGCTCCTGGTCCGGCAACGAGATCCCCGACGTCTTTTCAGACCTATGCAGCTGCAGCCCCTGGGCTAGGTAACTTCGGCACTCCGGTGTCCCAGCATAGCCTCACTATCCAAGGGTCAGGATCCACTGTCGTTTTCTCCCTACCAGGTCGGGTTCGCCCGTGAACACTAACTTTGTGAATTCTAGCTTCCATAGACTTTGTCCCGCATCCCGCGTGAGAGTGCACACTCTGCACCCGAGTCCCCTGGGCCTCCTAGTAGTAATCTAACGACTCCCTAGTCCAGTCCTAGCGATTCCAAAGCCTATTAGAACTGTTACTTACCTGCTAGTAATTCGCATTCCACTTTTAGCGTATATGGTTTTTCGTGGCCCTCGGGCATTTGTGTAACGTGCTAACTTAAAAGTATTTTCGTAAGAGTTTTGTTGTGTGCTTAGCTCCCTGTCTCATAAAGAGCCAGGGTAGTCTTGTTATAAATAAATACACTGTTTATTTTCATAACAACTTGTGTGGTGTCCTTTCACTGGGTGTTCAAGGGGTAATGTGATGGTAAAACAGCTGGCTTAACACGCCCTCTAGAGTCTTAGCCTTAGACTGCTCGTATCCATGCTACTAGGATAGCTGGTCTATAAGGTTGACTTACAACCAATCATCAATAAGGGTTGTTTGGACTGATATATAGTGATCACTAGAATAGTGAGCACTGCACATCAGGCCAACTTCTCACATTGGTGGCAGCGGTTGGGATTTGAGCTTGCTGTTGTTTTACCACACATATCCTAAGAATATCTTGTGAAAGATCACATAAGTACTAAAGGTACATATAACTTAGCTTAGAATACTCTGAGTTCTACTGAACCAGCTGTTGTAGCTCCTAGGGCCTAGCACACCCTAAACTACAACTCTAGCAAGGGATCAGTAGGCAAACATATAGTGTAGGTAAGTGCACCACTTACACCTCACTAGAAAAGCATGTCGACTCAGGAGGACTCTACTGAGACTCCCCTGGTCAGTGTTGACCCTCCACAGGTCACTTCAAGATATGCAGCTCTCAGTTTCCATGAGATGAGACAGATCTGTGTCTCCAGGAAACTGAAGCAGGGGTCTAACCCCACCACTTCCTTTCTGATAGGTCTCTTAGAGACATATGATGCCAGAAAGCTTTCTCAGTTACATGAGAACATGCCAGCCTTAGAGGGAACCTCTGGGGATCCAGATCTCCACAACACTGATTCAGCAGTTGAGGAGGAGGATCAGGAGGTACTCTCTGGGGATGAGGTAGACAAGGGTCTTGAGGTAGTCAGAAGGCTAACTAGGACCAACTTAGACTTACTTGGGCTAGGATCTGGGGGCCCCCCAGTACTAACCCGAAGTGGGCCTAACCTTGGAGTTAGGAGAGATAGATCTCTTTCTAGGGACTCCAATAGATCTCTGCACTCTAATGCCTCTTCTCAGGGGAGAAGGAATCCTCCACAGAGGAGATTTACTTCCCCTCAGAGAAAGGAGCATGAAGCTAGGATGAGACAAGCTGAACTGAGGATTGAAAGGGAAGAAATTGCCCTGGCCAAAGAGAAGCTTGCCCTGGCAAGAGAGCAGCAGATGAGTGGGCTAGCTCCCACTGGTGGCAGCAATCTCCCAAGAGATAGAGAGAAGGGTTTAGATACTAAACACCTGACTAAAATAGTGCCCCCCTTTAAGCAAGGGGATGATATCCAGAAATGGATGGCTGCTCTGGAGAGGGCCTGCACTGTGCAGTGCATTCCCCAGAGTCAGTGGGCAGCTATACTGTGGCTCTCCTTTGATGGCAAAGGTAGAGATAAGCTCCTCACTACTAGAGTTGAGGATGCTAACAATTACCAGGTCCTGAAGAATACACTGGTTGATGGGTTTGGTTTAACCACTGAGCAGTACAGGTTGCTGTTCCGAGACACCCAGAAAACTCAGTCTCAGGACTGGTCTGATTTTGTGGATTGTGCCACTAAGGCTTTGGAGGGCTGGTTGCTGGGTAGCAAGGTTACAGATTACACAGGATTGTATAATCTAATGATGAGAGAACAAAATTTAAACAATTGTCAGAACCAGTTGCTGCACCAGCACCTTGTTGATTCAGATCTGACCTCTCCCCAAGAATTGGGAAAGAAGGCAGACAAATGGGTCAGGACAAGGATCAAGCAGAACCAGAACCAGAACCAGGGTGGTCAGAAGAAAGCAGACCAGAAGGGTAATGTTAAGAATGAGCAAAATGACCAGAAGTCTTCACCAGGTCCCCAACAAACCAAAGAGGGTGGGGGTCAGGCTTCCCAGAAGAAGAAGACTCAAGAAGGCCAGTCAAAAAGGTGGTGCCAGTACTGCAAAAGTAAATCTCACTGGTTTAGTGAGTGCACCAAAAGAGGAGGAGGACAAACTCCTGCCACTACAGCTCCTAAAGCAACTGCACCCCCTAGTACAGTCAGTAGTGGTAGTGTCACTCCCAAGGCATTAGTTGGGTTAACCTTGGGTACTGAGGGGTCTGACAACTTAGTTGGCACACTCACTCAGGCTGTCCTTGTCTGTACAGGGGATATGGATATGTCCCCTGAAATAAGTCCCAATACTTTGGGCAAATACAGGCAGACACCTTTGATTAATGGCAAGATGGCTCAGGCCTATAGGGACACTTGTGCCAGTGTCACCATGGTGACACCTAACTTTGTGGACCCTGGACAGATCATGCCAGGTACTGATTTCCTGGTGACCAATGCCAGCAATGTCACTACTAGTCATAGTGTGGCAATTGTAGCTTTCTCCTGGGGTGGAGTGAAGGGACAAAAGAAAGTTGTAGTCAGTTCAGACCTCCCAGTTGATTGTTTGTTGGGCAATGATTTGGAGTCATCACAATGGTCAGAAGTGGAGCAGAGGACTCACATGGAGATGTTAGGCTTGCCAGCACATGTGCTTGCTGTGACTAGGTCACAGGCCAGAAGATGCCCCACTGAACAGGTGCTGGATCCTGAAATTATGGACCAGGCACCTCCCAAGAAGAAGAGCAGTAAGGGTAAGGCTTTGCCTTCCCCCTTGCCCCAGGTTGAGGATCAAGTCTCTGAGGAGGCTGATCTAGAAGAGCTGAGGGAAACTGAGCCTAAAGAGCTTGAACTTGATCAAGTTGAGTTTCTGGGCTCAGGGGGACCCTCCAGAGCAGACCTGGGGAAGGAACAGTTGAGCTGCCCTTCCCTTGAACCCCTCAGACAGCAGGCTGCTGCTGAGGCTGCAGGGAATGCCACAGGTGCCCACAGGGTATACTGGGAAGATGGACTCCTGTACTCTGAGTCAAGAGACCCCAAGCCTGGTGCAACCAGGAGGCTGGTCATCCCCTTGTCTCTGAGAGGTTTCCTTCTCACCTTGGCCCATGAGATTCCCCTTGCAGGTCATTTAGGTCAGACAAAGACTTGGGACAGGCTTGTCTCACACTTTCACTGGCCCCATATGAATGAGAATACCAAGGAGTTTTGTCGCTCATGTGTCACTTGCCAAGCCAGTGGTAAGTCAGGTGGCACAACAAAGGCCCCCCTCATACCACTACCTGTGGTGGGGGTTCCCTTTGAAAGAGTGGGGATTGACATTGTTGGTCCAATGGAACCCCAGACAGCATCAGGACACAAGTTTATACTGGTGGTGGTGGACCATGCCACCAGGTATCCTGAGGCTATTCCCCTTAGGACCACTACAGCCCCTGTAGTGGCAAGAGCCCTAGTTGGAGTGTTCTCCAGAGTGGGTTTCCCTAAGGAGGTCGTTTCTGACAGAGGTACAAACTTCATGTCAGGATATCTGACTGCTATGTGGAAAGAGTGTGGTGTGAACTACAAGTTCACCACACCCTATCATCCACAATGCAATGGGCTTGTTGAGAGATTCAACAGGACCCTGAAAGGGATGATTCATGGACTACCTGAACCTCTTAGGAGAAGATGGGATGTCCTGATCCCCTGCCTCTTGTTTGCTTACAGAGAGGTCCCACAGAAGGGGGTTGGCTACAGCCCTTTTGAGCTTCTGTATGGGCATCCTGTAAGGGGACCCCTGTGTTTGGTGAAGGAAGGATGGGAGAGACCTCTCAAAAAGCCTGCAACCAACATAGTGGACTATGTACTTGGCCTCCGCTCCAGGATGGCTGAGTATATGGAAAAGGCATCTAAAAACCTTGAGGCCAGCCAGGAACTTCAAAAAACTTGGCATGACCAAAAGGCTGTACTGACTGTGTACCAGCCAGGACAGAAGGTGTGGGTGCTGGAGCCAGTGGCCCCAGCAGCTCTGAAAGACAAATGGTCTGGGCCCCACACCATCATTGAGCAAAAGGGAGAGGTTACCTACTTGGTGGACCTTGGAACTCCCAGGAGCCCTCTCAGAGTGCTCCATGTTAACAGGCTCAAGGCATATGTTGACAGGAAGGACATGAGCTTGCTCATGGCCACAGATGAGGGACAGGAGGAAGAGAGTGACCCTCTCCCAGACCTGCTCACTCAGAATCCTGATGATCGTTCAGTTGATGGTGTTGTCTTTTGTGGCAGCCTCACTGAACATCAGCAACAGGATTGCAGGCAAGTTCTGCAATCCTTTCGACATATGTTCTCTCTGACACCCAGCCAAACTGATTGGTGTACCCATGATGTTGACACTGGAGACAGTCTGCCTGTCAAGAGTAAAATCTACAGACAGCCTGATCATGTTAGAGACTGCATCAAAACTGAAGTGCAGAAAATGTTGGAACTGGGAGTCATTGAGCCCTCAGATAGCCCTTGGGCTAGCCCAGTAGTTCTAGTGCCAAAGCCTCACACCCAGGGTGGTAAGAGAGAGATGAGGTTTTGCGTAGACTACAGAGGCCTCAATGCAGTCACTAAGACTGATGCCCACCCAATACCAAGAGCAGATGAGCTTATAGATAGATTGGCTTCTGCCAACTTCTTAAGCACATTTGATTTGACAGCTGGGTATTGGCAAATCAGGTTAGCTGAGGAAGCCAAACCTAAAACAGCATTTTCTACCCCTGGAGGGCATTATCAATTTGTGGTAATGCCCTTTGGACTGAAAAATGCACCTGCCACCTTCCAAAGGTTGGTGAATCAAGTCCTCACTGGGCTGGATGACTTCTGTGCAGCTTATCTTGACGATATTGCTGTCTTTAGCTCCACCTGGGAGGATCACCTGGTCCACCTGAGGAAAGTGTTAGAGGCCCTGCAAAAGGCAGGCCTCACTATCAAGGCCACAAAGTGCCAGATAGGGCAGTCACAGGTTGTATACCTGGGCCACCTTGTAGGTGGAGGCCAGGTTCAGCCACTGGAGAGTAAGATACAGGCCATCAGGGACTGGACTCCTCCAATCACCCAGACTCAGGTTCGAGCTTTCTTGGGCCTGACTGGGTACTATAGGAAGTTTGTCAGAAATTATGGGTCCATAGTGACCCCCCTTAATGACCTGACAAGCAAAAAGATGCCAAAGAAAGTTCAGTGGACAGCAAGCTGTCAGAAAGCATTCAATGACCTAAAGCAGGCCATGTGCACAGCACCTATCCTCAAGAGTCCAGATTACTCCAAGCCATTCATTGTCCAAACAGATGCTTCTGAGTTGGGTGTGGGAGCTGTTCTGTCTCAACTGAATTTTGATGGTAATGATCAGCCTATTGCTTTCATTAGTAGAAGGTTGACACCCAGAGAGAAAAATTGGTCAGCTATTGAGAGGGAGGCCTTTGCTGTGGTCTGGGCCCTGAAGAAGCTGAGGGCCTACTTGTTTGGCACTCACTTCACCATTCAGACAGACCATAAGCCCCTCTTGTGGCTAAATCAGATGAAGGGTGAAAACCCCAAACTGCTTAGGTGGTCCATTTCCCTACAGGGGATGGATTTTACAGTGGAGCATAGACCTGGGACTGATCACAGCAATGCTGATGGGCTCTCCAGGTATTTCCACTTAGAGCAAGAAGACTCACCTGGTCAAGGTTAGTTTATTGTCCCAAAGTTTGGGGGGGGGTCATGTAGGAGAGTAGGGTCTGCAATCCTATGATCACCCAGATTTTTGCTTTTTGCTGCACTGGTTTACGACTTTCCCTGGCTGTGGGCCTGCTAATCAGACCCACAGCCTAGCTGTTCTCTCTATCCAAATTGTACTCAGGTACTGAATTGGCACGGGGCCCTCTCCAAGTCCCTGTACCCAGGGCTGAGGTGCACCCAGAAGTCTCCCAGGGGCTGAAGCATGTATTATGCCACCCCTGGATTGACTAACTAAAACTGACACAACTGGCTGCACGACAGCTGGGGCAAGGTGGTGTACTCACCCTTTGCTTTAGATATAGTATACCTATATCTAACCCTAAAAATGGACACACAGATCTCCTATCAGTCACTCCTATAGCAGGCCTTAACAATCCTGAAGGCAGAGTGCTTGGAATCGTGTGAGATGGTGCTCTAGCATGAGCTGAGCCTGTCTGCGGCTTTCGGGATCCATCCCTTAGCCGTTTCCATGATATCGCATACCATATACTCTTAAGTGCATTATAATCCTCGCGGTTATGTGCCAACTCTGGTATCGCTTTATCAAAACATGTCGAGTAAGGTGTCATACGAATTGGAATACTAACCCCTCGCCAATTCTGGCGACGGGGTTAGCATTCCACCCTTCTAGAGGGACACGACATGCCTGTAACCTATAACCCGGTTAAAAGTCGGACAGAGCCTTAGCATCCACAAAATGGATGCTGCCACCGAGACACAAGTCTGCCCTCCTGCTGCTGGGAGTCCTCCCAGAGCAGGAGATAAGGACAAAGGGTTTCCTGCCAGGGGCGGTGCCAGCACCGTCCCAGACAGGGTTTTGTGTATTGTAGGTAGGCAGGGCTTTAGAGGAAGGTGACTGCACGTGGCACCCCGGTGCTCACTGTGCATAGGCTGGCTGGAACCAGTTCCAGGGTCACTCCAGACCCTGTGCTGGGGAAAAGCCCGCCAAGGAAGTGGGTGTAACCACCCCCCTCCTAGTCCCACCCATAGGGCAGGACTTAGTCGCGTGCCAGCCCCTTTTTACAGGATAAAGGTAGAGACTGGCCCCCTTCCAAATCAGATCATCTTTGAATCCTGAAACTACTTTCTGCGAAAGGAACTCAAGACTTCTTCCTAAGATTTCTCCCTTGTGACTAAGGAGTAGTCACCCTGCATCCGCAGGCACCATCTAAGAACACTGCGGTCTGCTGCAAGTCCTTCCTCCGGAATCCGACTGCCCAGCTCGACGAGAACCGGCTTCCCTGGCACCTCTGACCTCTACCCACCTCTACAGCCCAGCTGAGAACCGTGGGTGTGACGAGACCTCAAGGGACCGGCCATCTGCAAGACTGCACGACTTCTTTCCAGCAAGCCCGCCGAGTGAATTCCTGGTGAGTGCTTTGGGGTCCGAGAAGCCCCGACTCTGAGCAGCTCCAGCTCCGAAGTGCAGCCCCCCAGCATCTCCACGATCTGCGTGGGGCCCTTCTGCTTTCCGCTGCTCACCGCGTTGTTTGGCTACTAGCCCGTTGGCTTGTGGCCTTCCTGACGACGCCCGACGACATTTCTGCTGCTGGTCTGGTTGCTCCAGACTGGCCCTTGCTCCCTTCCAGAAGAGGAGCACCCCGGACCCTCCTGGTCCACTCAAGACGCCATTTTGAGTCCACCGCGTGGGCTTGAATTAGCCAAGGCTTGTTGCCCAATCCTGGGTAACTTCGACGCCAACGACTTCATCCTTCGTGGGACAGCTCGCACCTCCATCCTGGTCGCCGACAACGCCTCCTGGTCCGAGAGACTGCAGAGCCCAGCAGCGCCCACTCACCTGACTGCGGTGACTTCGCCCGGTGCCATCCTGGTGCCCACTTAATCACTGGCTAGTGATTCAAGAACTTGGTCCCCTCTGCTTTCAGGTTTTCTTCTTCCTTGATCCAGGCTTGGATCCATCGAACTTTTCTTCACTGGTCGCCTGCCAGCAACTTCTTCCTTCCAGGCTCCTGGTCCGGCAACGAGATCCCCGACGTCTTTTCAGACCTATGCAGCTGCAGCCCCTGGGCTAGGTAACTTCGGCACTCCGGTGTCCCAGCATAGCCTCACTATCCAAGGGTCAGGATCCACTGTCGTTTTCTCCCTACCAGGTCGGGTTCGCCCGTGAACACTAACTTTGTGAATTCTAGCTTCCATAGACTTTGTCCCGCATCCCGCGTGAGAGTGCACACTCTGCACCCGAGTCCCCTGGGCCTCCTAGTAGTAATCTAACGACTCCCTAGTCCAGTCCTAGCGATTCCAAAGCCTATTAGAACTGTTACTTACCTGCTAGTAATTCGCATTCCACTTTTAGCGTATATGGTTTTTCGTGGCCCTCGGGCATTTGTGTAACGTGCTAACTTAAAAGTATTTTCGTAAGAGTTTTGTTGTGTGCTTAGCTCCCTGTCTCATAAAGAGCCAGGGTAGTCTTGTTATAAATAAATACACTGTTTATTTTCATAACAATTTGTGTGGTGTCCTTTCACTGGGTGTTCAAGGGGTAATGTGATGGTAAAACAGCTGGCTTAACACGCCCTCTAGAGTCTTAGCCTTAGACTGCTCGTATCCATGCTACTAGGATAGCTGGTCTATAAGGTTGACTTACAACCAATCATCAATAAGGGTTGTTTGGACTGATATATAGTGATCACTAGAATAGTGAGCACTGCACATCAGGCCAACTTCTCACATTCTTGATTTACACTATAAATACTAGTACAATTGCAAGTGTTCACTGGAGCTTTAGAACGTCTCCCTAAAACTTAATCAGCTAACACCTCTTCTGAATTTCTAGGAACAATTTTCTCTTTCTCAATAGCTCAACCATTTCTAACCTCATAAGCACGACCACTAGTGTCAACTGCATGCAACAAATCATTACTCTGAAGATAACTCTCATCATTAAAAAAGGCTCAGAACTTGAACTATGGTTCCATTCACCCAAAAAAACCTCTGAAAAATTACTTCTGTTAGTTACTCTCTTCCACTTATTTTTGGCCTTCATTAAATGGATTGGTTTTTCTAGTGATCGAATTCTATTGATTACTAAAACAAATAAAAAAAGAATTCAATTCTAAAGCCTTCTCAACCAGATTTTTTATAGTTTTGTTTTTCTTATAAAATGCTGTTAAAAAAAAAATCTTCACTTTCTTAATTAAATTAGTCACAAGTCTATTATAAAATTCAAGAATAATTGATAACCCCAGCCAAATAAGGTAGAAAGTATAGAAATTTCTTACTGCCTTCGGCCGGGGTAGTTGTTACAATAAAAAAGGCTTGATAAAGGGCCTGCACTTTGAATACGGATATGAAATAGAAGAATAGTTGATAACCGTAGCCAAGAAAGGTAGCAAGTAGGTGTGTGTAGATGATGTGTTGATTGAGTGGAAGATGAATAATGTCAAAAATAAGAAAGGCTGCAAGTGTGCAAATTAACCACTACCTTTAGCCGGGGAAGTAGTTACAACAAAAAGGCTAGATAAAGGGCCTTGACTTTGAATCAGAAGATCAAATTGAACAATAGTTCATAATCTCTGTGAAGAAAGGCAGCAAATGCACAAATTTCCCACTGCCTTCTGCCGGGGTAGTATGTACATGAAAAAGGCTTGATAAAGGGTCTTGACTTTGAATCAGAATATCAAATTGAACAATAATTGATAACCAGCCAAGAAAGGCAGCAAGTGTACAAATTTCCCACTGCTTTCGGACGGGGTAGTTCTTACAACAAAAAAGCTTGATAAATGTCTAATGACTGATGTTGAGGACAGTGATGCTCCTGTTTCTTATTTTTGATGAGGTTGATAGACTATTTCACGTAACACAAAAGTTCATTGCAATAAATTTATAGAAATTTAAGTTTACCACAATCAAGATTAATATGTGAGTATGGACTGTTTGCCGAAGATGCTGTTGCAGCAGTTGATGTGCTTGGTGCAGCAGCAAGTGGGCTGCTCTTCAATCTTTGTGTTGCAGCTCAAGCAAAGTTATTGGGGTGCAAGCTCTTCATGTGTCGCAGTATATTTGCTGTGCTAAAGAAGTATTTTTTGTATGGATCACCCTTTGAAAGAGTTGTTTGGCAAATTTTACAGATTACTTTTGGAGTATTAACCTTCGGCTTGGGTAGTATCTATGATAACAAGATTCGATAAAGGGCCTTGACGTTCAATCAGAATATGAAATTGAAGAATAATTGATAATCCCAGCCAAGAAAGGCAGCAAGTGTGCATCTAAAGCAACAAAGTTCTGTGAAGTTTGCGATGATGCGTGGTCCAAGCAGGACGCATTGGTAGCAAAGTCTTTAAAATCAAATTTTCTAATAAATATTGGTTGTCCATTCACCGAAGTAAGTTGAAGTATATGTCCAAAAAGTATGATATATTTTCTTCTAAATAAGTCATCTCATTCAATACGGTCAGGTGGTGATGATTTCTGGTGCACTGAGTTAGTAATACCTTTGGTGCTGAGCCTGAACATACCCTGTGAAGATGTGTGGTCGGGGGGGAGGTACAGTAATTGAAGTAATGTCTTTTGTTGATTGAATTCTGCATCAATTCCATTTAAAAGGGACTGTATGTCTCACTGTGACATAAAACTGTTCACTCTTCTTTGTGATGATTTATGGTGCACTGAGTAAAAAGTATCTTTGGTGCTGAGCTTGTACGTTCCCTGTGCAGTGTAGATTGAAGGCAGTTGTTAACAGACATAGACGAATGGTTTTTGTCACTCATTTAAACAAAATGTGAAGACATATAGTAGAATTGTCTCTGCATTAAATAAATGAAGGCTGAATTTCCCACTGTTAAGAAAATCTGAGGACATTGTGCAATTGTCTCTGTTTTAAGTAAATAAAGATTGTATTGAATGTTTTCTGTAGTGCTGGCGCTCTTGGTATCCAGTTGTGAACTCTACTGAGCTCAGAATTGATTGAAGGCACTTCTCAGCACACATACTGAAGAGAAATTGACATGCAAAACTGAATTGAAGTTGTGAACCCTGCTGTCCGCAATGTAGATCGAAGGTACTAATCGACACAAAGATCGATGAATGCTATTGTGTACAGTTAACAGAATCTGAGGACATAGTACAATTGTCTCTGCCTTAAATAATTGGAGAGTAAATTTCATGTTGACTGTAGTACTCATGCGCTCCTGGTACCAAGTGGTAAACTCTGCTGTTCGCAGTGTACATTTGAAGCCAGTACTTAGTACAGACATTGAGGACTGTTTTTTGTGGCATCCATTAACAAAATTGTCTCTGCTTTACATAAATGAAGGCTAACTTGAATGCTGTCTGTAGTGTAGATGTAAAGCTGAATTGAAGTTGTGAACCTGGTGTCCGCAATGTAAATCGAAGGTACTATTTGACACAAACGTCGATTAATGTTTTTTTGTCACAGTTAAGAAAATCTGAGGATACAGTACAATTGTCTCTGCCTTAAATAAATCGAGACTGGATTCAATGTTGTCTGTAGTGCTGATGCGCTCCTGGTATCAAGCAGTAAACTCTGTTGATTGCAGTGTACATTTGAAGGCAGTACTTAGTATAGCCATTGAGGAATGTTTTTTGTGGCACCCATTAAGAAAATTATCTCTGCGTTACATACATCAATTTGCAACTTGAATGCTGTGTGTAGTGTAGATGTAAAGATGAATTCAAGTTGTGAACCCTGCGTTCTGCAGTGGTGATCGAAGGCACTAGTCGTTACAGACATAAGTCTGCTATGGTGTGGCATAATATAATGTCTGTTTAGTTGTAGTAGATCTCCAAAAACTATGATGTGTTTTCCTTCAAATAATGTGTCACAACACTGTTTTAAAAATGTGCTGCATTTTTAAATGCACAATGGCAAGTATTAAGTTTGATATCATGCTTACCTCATCAATAATAAGAAGTTTCATTTTCTTCAAGACTCTTGAAACTTCACAACAAGCTTTTCCAGATAGCTTGTGGTATTCCAATTTGTTTTCATGCTGTACTGGTAGCATTAATAGACGGTGTAAAGTAATTCCTTTAATATTGTGTGCTGCCAACCCAGTTGGAGCAGTGACAACACAAGACAAATGTTGCAAGTGTGCAATTTTCCCACTGCCTTCCGACGGGGTAGTAGCTACAACAAAAAGGATCAATAAAGGGCCACGAGTTTGAATCAGAATATGAAATGTTCTCAAGATGATGATTTGTATTTCGATAATTACTTTCCAATATATTTGTTTTCACAATATCTGTACTTGGTGGCTCCTTTTCTGCTAAATATTCAATTTCTTTAACAAATTTAAGTACTCGAATTCGTGTTGCAGCAAGACCTAGACTCATCCAAATGATTGTTCTAGATTTGGAGATCTACTACAAGTTACTCCTGTAAAAGGACAACCAGTATTTAAAACACTTGTGCATGATGATACCAGAAACTCTTTGGGTAGAATCGGAAATGTTAATATTTGATGATATTTTGAAAATATGGTACTAATTACAATTATACTACAAGCAAATGATGCAGATTATAGAACTATTTCACAAGATATAAGAATTGGATAAGTGACTGAATATTGCAATGAATCTTACTTACCTTTGGCCGGGGTAGTAGCTACAACAAAAAGGCTCGATAAAGGGCCTTGAATTTGAATCAAAATATGAAATTCAAGAATAATGGATAACCCCAGCCAAGAAAGGCAGCAAGTGTGTAAATGTCTTACTGCCTTCGGCTGGGGTAGTTGTTACAACAAAAAGGCTCGATAAAGGGCCTGCGCTTTGAATACGAATATGAAATAGAAGAATAGTTGATATCCATAGCCAAGAAAGGCAGTAAGTAGGAGTGTGTACGTGTAGATGATGTGTTGATTGAGTGGAAGATGAATAATGTAAAAAATAAGAAAGGCTGCAAAAGTGTGCAAAGTACCCAGTGCTTTTAGCCGGGGAAGTAGTTACAACAAAAAGGCTCGATAAAGTGCCATGAGTTTGAATTAGAATATGACATTCAAGAATAATTGATAACCCCAGCCAAGAAAGACAGCAAGTGTGAAAATTTGCCACTGCGTTCAGCCGGGGTAGTTGATACAACAAAAGGCTCAATAAAGGGCCTGCACTTCGAATCAGAATATGAAATTGAACAATAGTTGATAACCCCAGCGAAGAAAGGCAGCAAGTGCGCAAATTTCCCACTGCCTTCTGGTCGGGTAGTACCTACATGAAAAAGGCTCGATAAAGGGCCTTGACTTTGAACCAGAATATGAAATTGAAGAGTAATTGATAACCCCAGCCAAAAAAGGCAGCAAGTAAGTGTGTGTACGTGTGGATGATGTCTTGATCGAGTAGAAGATGAATAAGGTGAAAAATAAGAAAGGCTGCAGATACGCAAACTACCCTCTGCCGTGTCAGGGAAGGGGATCTTTGGATATCCTTCTCATTATACAGACAGGGTGTCGGATTCCGCAGTGGAAGGCTGAGAAATGACTACCACATCTAAGGAAGCAAAGCAAGTGCACTAAGTTCCCACTCTGGGCGGTAGTGCTGAAAAATAACAACACCGGGCCCTTTCCAGGGCCTCTACTTTGAATTAGAATAATAGTTGGCAAAGACAGTCAAGAAAGGCAGCAGGTAGTTGTGTTTCTGCTAGTGGATCCAGAATATGGTGAACATTAAGAAAGGCAGCCGACGTGCAAACTACCCACTGCTTTGTAAAGGAAGTGGGTGTTTAGTTTTCCAGTCCATTGCACAGACTGTGCGTCGGATTCCGCAGTGGGAGCCTGAGAAATGGGTACCACATCTAAGCAAGCAATGCAAGTGCACAAAGTACACATACTGTGCGGTAGAAAGGACGCAAGAAAGGACGCAAGTGTGCAAATTACTCACTGCCATTCACGGGTAGTAGTTACCAAGAAGGCTTAATAAAGGACCTGCATTTTGAATTTGAATTAATTTTAGAATAATTGATAACCTCGGCCAAGAAAGGCAGCAAGTGTGCAAACTTCCCACTGCCTTTGGCCGGGGTAGTAGGTACAACAAAATAGCTCGATAAACGGTTTCGACTTTGAATCAGAATATGAAATTCAAGAATAATTGATAACCCCAGCCAAGAAAGGCAGCAAGTGTGCAACTTTTTACTACCTTCGGCTGGGGTAGTTGTTACAACAAAAAGGCACTTTGAATATGAATATGAATATGAAATAGAATAGTTCATAACCATAGCCAAGAAAGGCAGCAAGTAGGTGTGTGTATGTGTAGATGATGTGTTCATTGAATGGAAGATGAATAAGGTAAAAAGTTAGAAAGGCTGCAGACGCGCAAAGTAACCACTGCCTTATCAGGGAAGTAGATCTTTGGATACCCAGCTCATTACACAGACTGTGCGTCACAAGAAAGGATGCAACTGTGCAAATTTCCCACTGCTTTCAGCCGGGGTAATTGTTACAACAAACAGGCTCGATAAAGGGCCTGCACTTTGAATACAAATATGAAATAGAAGAATAGCTGTTAACTATAGCCAAGAAAGGCTGCAAGTAGGTGTGTGTATGTGTAGATGATGTGTTGATTGAGTGGAAGATGAATAATCTAAATAATAAGAAAGGCTGCAAGTGTGGAAATTATCTACTGCCATTCACGAGTAATAGTTACCAAGAAGGCTCAATAAAGAGCCTGTACTTTGAATTTGTATTACAAGAAGACGAATTGATAACCCCAGCCAAGAAAGGGAGCAAGTGCGCAAATTTCCCACTGCCTTTGGCCGAGGTAGTAGCTACAACAAAAAGGCTTGATAAAGGGGCTTGACTTTGAATCAGAACATGAAATTAAGAATAATTGATAACCCCAGCCAAGAAAGGCAGCAAGTGTGCAAATTTCCCACTGCCTTCGGCCGGGGTAGTTGATACAAAAAAAAGGCTTGATAAATGTCTAAAAACTAATGTGGAGGATAGCAATGCTCTTGTTTCCTGTTTTTTTTTATCACATTAGGGCTTGCATAATACAGAAACACTTTGTACTTAGTGGCATCCAATTCTATTTTATGAAGAATGGTTTAATTCTACATCCGCCTCTAGGACTAGTGGGAGGGTAGCATTTCAAAGTGTTTGACAGGTTACACTACATGTTTCCATGCAGCTAAAGAAAACTTAGCATTGTTATGCATGGGCATCCTCTCACACAAAACCCAGCACTCGGCATTCAGGATTGTAAAGGCTTACCATAGGAGTGACTGATGAGTTTATATATGTCAGTGACAAAAGAAAAGAAAAACAATAACGCTTGTTTTACATTAGAGATATACAGACCTGAAAGACTATGCATGTAAATCCATTAAATCTTTTTTGAAGGTATGGAAGAAAGCAATGAAAGGGTGTTTAGAAGGAATACTGTCCAGCATAAAAAGTGCATAATTGTTCTTTTTGTTGACTCTAAACACACCTTTTGGATTATGACCATGGAATAGTGGTGTAACTATATTATAGATTCTATTGTCAGATGTCTATCTTAGTGATAGTGGAATTACCACTACTTTTTAGACTACTATTGAACAATAATGTGTAGAGGAGCGGTATTGCTTGTTGACCTTCAAAGAGGAGGAATATTTAAATTTATATTTCAACACCTAAACAAAATAGTTGCTCGATTTCAAAAAGAAAATTAAGTAGGAATGTTAGAGGAAGTCTGGTCCAACTCTAAAAGGATTGTGCAATCGTGACAGCTGAAAGAAGTGTGTCTCAACATTACTTTTAATGATAATCTGGACACACCACTAGATTGCAGGAGTGTGCAAATATCGAATTAGACATCTTGCATGCGATCAGATGTTGCTTTAAAACATACATTTTGTACATATGTAACCAGCAAAAGGTAAGCAGGATTTACATTTGGTTTTATAAATTCAAGGTGGACTCTTCTGCTGCATTCAAAACATTGGGCCTGTTGGGAAGATAGTGTAAAGTAATTTGTTATTAACATTGAATTGTTTAAAGGTCAATAGCTTTTTGAAATGAAAACTTTATATGTATTTACATGGTAAACATAGTGATCTCTCAACACTTAGTGGGAAAGTGGTAATTAATCCACAAATAGGAAGGGTGCATAGCCAGCTTTCCAACATGGTGGACGTAACTCTAAAAAGACCCTTGCAAATGCCTCAGTTATCTGAGTCATACTAATATACACCCTGCATGAGACAAATGTGAACTGGAGACTTAATACGTTCTAAAGATCACAAGGACTTATATCACTTAATTTTGATATTCTGCATTTACACTCAATGAGGGTACTTACCATTAACTTTTCCACGTATGTTGATGAAGTATCTTGGTTGCAGACACCACAATACTTTTCAACAGACTCTAAATGTAAAAAAAGATGTACATTAGCACATCAAACAGCAATGCTTACAATTAAAAACTTAGTTTGCAATATATTATGGATGAGTAGGTGTTTTCAGATCCAGGATTAGAGACAGTTACAACTGTTGCAAACATATTCAAATCGCTTCACTACAAACAATATTGAAAATTCACAACTATAATGACAATATCTTACTATACTATGTTAAAAAGTAATGATATGTCTTTCTCTATGAATGATCTTCTATGAAAAAACAAATTAAAGAAGAATCAAATGTTCAGGACAACACTAGAGTTTGAGACCTTATTTATCATTGAAATGTTAAAGTCAAACGTGATGACTCCATTAGGTTCATTGCAATTTTCAGTCGATAATTCCTCAGAAATATTACATTAGTAAAAATCTGGGCAACTGGCTGCTGAGTTGGGTAGCATTCTGCAAACTGAAAACATAATAACAAATGTATATGTTGAGCAAAAGTCGAACCTGAATGTTAAAGCAATCATAAGTTTCAGAGCAGAGAATTTCAGTACACACATTGATGGGAAATTATTACTTAAAGATAAGTAACTGTAATAGGAATGAAAATATACATACATTTGGTCTTGAGAAACATATTTTTGAGAGGAAGGTATCGATTACTTGTAAAAATATATGAAAGCACATGAGCTTCTAAAGAGGAACCAACATGTACATCATACGCTATTAGCTATAGTATACACAATTTACATGTAGCAGAACATGGTGTACCTGGTACAGGTGCTGAAGATGGAACATGTGCTGAAGATGGAACAGGTTGTGAAGATGGAACAGGTCCTGAAGATGGAACAGGTCCTGAAGATGGAACAGGTCCTGAAGATGGAACAGGTGGTGACGATGGAACAGGTCCTGAAGATGGAACAGGTCCTGAAAATGGTAAAAGTGCGGGTGAATTATCACTGGTTATGCTTCCTGCAAATTAATTTTGAAAAGTTTTGAAAAAGTAACATTTCTTAAAGAAGAAATTAGTTTAACAACCTACCACAAACGTTTCTCAAACACAAAAAGTTCATAAGACATACCTTTCTTACTTTAATGTAGTTTGAAAAATATGTTGTGTGCAGAAAGTTTAAGCGAGGGATATAGAGTACAGTCTATAAAAATACACAGGTAAGGCCTGTCAAATGGATGCAGTTTGAAAACATGACTGTTTAACAATGGGCGCTCAGGCACTGCAGTGATGGGCTTGACTTTTATATTTAAAGTTACTTGTGTGCGTGGCACAATTACTGCTGTAGGCCCACTAGTAGCATTTACATGAGCAGCCCTGGTATACATAGTATACATAACTATCAAGACTAACTTTTTAATCATGGACAAACAATTACCATTACTCTTTCAAAAGGCAGCAATTGCACTTAAAGGCTGATCATGAAGTGATGAAGTGTCCAAAACATGTATTTTGGCGAAAGCATGTCATAAAAAGATGTACGATAGAGGGAGAAATCGTTAGGGATCCTAAGCCAAATAAAGGGCCAGTAAAACACCGTAGTGCCAAGGTTACAAATCCAGCAATTATCGTCAATTAAAACTATGCTAGTCTGAGGAGGCAAAAGTTTCGCAGGGAAACTAGAGCACATAAAAATAACTATAGGTCACGTGAGGAAGCAATAAATGTTAAAAGTCAGCGGAGGATTAAAAGGGAGCAAATATGATGATTAGGAGAGAGTACGTACGTTGAAACACAAAGCACGTGGCGTAGCACAAAAATGCAACATATATATTTATGAAAGCACAATATATAAGAAAACAAGCCTGGGAAGGCCATGTGAGGCAGTAATAAATATTAAAATTCATGGGAGAAAAAAAAAGCAAAACAGAGCTGGGAGGGCCACGTGACGCAGAAAAAAATACCATCAAGCACGTCAAATTTCTAAGAACAGACACGAAAGCACATGACACACTTCAAAAATACGACAAAGAAATTGATGCACGCAAAATTTATCAAAGAAAGGCCTAGGAGGGCCCCATGACGCAGAAGGAATTAATAGTCCTAGGAGGGTCCCATGACACAGAAGGAATTAAATAATAGAATCATGCAAGTACGATCAATAAGAATAGAAGCCTGGGAAGGCCACGTGAGGTAGTAATAAATATTAAAAGTCATGGGAGAATTAGGAGGGAGCAAGTACGATGAAGCGAAAAGCATGTACCGCACAAAAAAAAGCAAAACAGAGCTAGGAGGGCCACATGACGCACAAAAAATACCATCAAACACGTACAATTTAAAAGAACAGAGACGAAAGCACGTGACACACTTCAAAAATACGACCGAGAAATTCATGCACGGATAATTTATTAAAGAAAGGCCCAGGAGGGCCCCATGACTCAGAAGGAAGTAAATAATAGGATCATACACGTACAATCATTAAGAATAGAGGCCTGGGAAGGCCACGTGAGGCAGTAATAAATATTAAAAGTCATGGGAGAATTAGGAGGGAACAAATACCATGAACCATAAAGCATGTACAGCACAAAACAAAAGCAAAACAGAGCTGGGAGGGCCTCGTGACGCAGAAAAAAATACCATCAAGCACGTACAATTTCTAAGAACAGACACGAAAGCACGTGACACACTTCAAAAATACGACATAGAAATTCGTGCACACATAATTTATTAAAGAAAGGCCTAGGAGGGCCCCGTGACGCAGAAGGAATTAAATATTAGGATCATACAAGTACGATCAATAAGAATAGAGGCCTGGGAAGGCCACGTGAGGCAGTAATAAATATTAAAAGTCAAGGGACAATTAGGAGGGAGCAAATACGATGAACCACAAAGCATGTACCCCACAAAAATAAAGCAAAACAGAGCTGGGAGGGCCACATGATGCACAAAAAATACCATCAAGCACGTAAAATTTCTAAGAACAGACACGAAAGCTGGTGACACACTTCAAAAATACGACATAGAAATTCATGCACGCACATTTTATTAAAGAAAGGCCTAGGAGGTCCCCGTGACACAGAAGGAATTAAATAATAGGAACATGCAAGTGCGATCAATAAGAATAGAGGCCTGGAAAAGCCACGTGAGGCAATAATAAATATTAAAACTTATGGGACAATTAGGAGGGAGCAAATACGATGAACCACAAAGCATGTACCCCACAAAAATAAAGCAAAACAGAGCTGGGAGGGCCACGTGACACAGAAAAAAATACCATCAAGCATGTAAAATTTCTAAAAACAGACACAAAAGCACGCGACACTTCAAAAATACGACATAGAAATTCATGCACGCATAAATTATTAAAGAGAGGCCTAGCAGGGTCCCGTGATGCAAATGGAATTTAATAATAGAATCATCCAAGTACGATCAATAAGAATAGAAGCCTGGGAAGGCCACGTGAGGTAACAATAAATAGTAAAAGTCACGGGAGGATTAGGAGGGAGCAAATAGGATGAAGCACAAGTAAACCAAATCAGAGCTGGGAGGGCCACGTGACGCAGTAAAAAAAATACTATCATGCAGGTACAATTTACAGCGGAGGCTGATGTTGTGACGGCTTCTCCTACCTTTGCTTCTGTCGCTCTTGTCTTGTCTTCAAAGGCTGGGGCTTTGGCTGGGCCTGGGGTGGGCTGCGCACAGGTGCCGCCTTCTCCGCGCCTATGGTGTTCTGGCTGGGCGGCAGCAGTGACACCACGTCGAGTGTGACGAGTCCTCCTCCGCTCAACCAAACAGTTCGTAGTAAAATCGACGACGACAGTGTGTCTATCATCCCAGCACAGGCAGGCAAAAGAGAGCGTGGTCACGTCAGTGCCCGCATTATATGGGAACCGCGGGGGCTGACCAAACCAAGCCCAGGGCCGTCATTGGTAGCGTTTTCGCGCTCTACAAGAATGATGTCCCTGGGGGACCACTCATTGGCTAATGTATTGCTTTCCAGGCTTAGTGATAGCAAGCAACCTAGGTGGTGGCATCTGGGGAGTGTGGACGGGCGTGCACCGCGCATGTGCAAGTGTGAGTGTGTGCGCCAACAATTAACAACAGAGAGAGACAGGGCGAGGTTATCATGTGCGCAGAGGCAGGCCCAGAATTGGATCTCCAATGAGTGACCACTTCTAATCAATCTTGTTAGCGTGCCCTGTGCTCTGATTTGTCACTGAGAGGCTGATCGCACCATACTTTGTACTGCTAATCATATTCAGCGTACCCGCGAATACGGTACGAATATGCTTTGATGTTCCGCGTCGCATCAAAGCTTCCGTGTGACGTCACGTACGGCGTACTGTACGTGAAAGGCACCAATGTTTCTAGTTCTTTAAAAACATATATTTATGTATTTAATGTACATACTAAGGGAAGACATTATCTGGGATAATTAGGAAAATAGTTTTATAAAACATTTAACAATCGTATATTACTTTTAAAAACAATTACACAAATCACGGTAGAACGTCATGCGTACTCATATCGTAAGAGCACCGTAAGCACACCATAAGCGTACGCAAAGCCATGTGACTTTAATAGAAGAGATTTGATTGGTTCATAACACTTCCTATTGCAACTGTTGAAAGTTCCTTCCCATTTTAATCATTCTACTTTGACTTTTTAAGAAGAAGCATCTCTTCTGAGAATCTTGTCAAATAGAAGGAAGATCACCATAACAACAGCAATGGACTCATCTTCCATCCATTCTTCAGAGGGACATTTCATTCCTGAAGAACCTCCAAAAAAGAGGAAAGAAGCTCTAATTTGGAAGTTTTTTACTTTTCCAGAAGGGCAAAAAAAGGTTAATGCTCCAAAAGTAACCTGCAAAATTTGCCAAACAACTCTTTCAAGGGGTGATCCATCTAAAAAATACTCCTTTGGCAAGGCAAATATGGTGTGACACGTGAAGAACTTGCACCCCAACAACTTTGCTCGAGCTGAACAAGACGGAGGTTGCAGGACAGCCCACCTGCTACTGCACCAAGCACATCAACTGCTGCAGCAGCATTTTCAGCAAGCAGTCCACACCCACAAATTGATCGTGACTTTGGTGAAATTAAAATTGTATGCATGTATTGCGATAAACTTTTGTGTTATGGGGAACAGTCTATCGACCTGATGAGACGCAGGATTCAGGAGCATTGGTGTCCTCGACATTAGTTCTTTTTTTTCATTCTTTTGTTCCTGTTGGACACTTTTTGGGTTCCAATTCCATTTTTTTGGTTTAAAAAAAACTTGTTGACAAAACACAAAAGAAAATAGAAAACTAAAAACACAAAAAAAAAGTTCTTTTTAGAACTACCTTCACTGGTCAAAGAAAGAACTATATTTATATGTTATTGTATAAAAGTTTCTCAGAATGAATGTGTAGTAATTCCGTTACCGTACGCGTACGGTACGATTACCAACAAACAATGAAAAAGGAATTATATAGAATTCAATTTTAATATATTGTAAAAAAAAAAAAATTATCAAAAAAATATTTTGCAATTTAGTTTTGTTTTTATTTTACTATAACAATATGAAATATAATTTAAAAATAAAATAAATATAAGTATTTATATTAAAAATGTAACAAATTAGTATAAAAATAAAGAAATATAATAATTAATACATTTAATAATTATCATTTACAAAACCTTTGAAATTCACTGAAAAAAAACATAGATTTCACACACGTTATAGTTAGGAATTAGCATTTAAAAACCTTTGAAATTCACTGAAAAAAACATAGGTTTCAGCCATGTAATAGTTAGGAATTGACATTTAAAAAACCTTGCAAATTCACTGAAAAAAACATAGATTTTAGGGGTGTTATAGTTAGCTGGACATTTCACTCGTACAAAACCATTGAAATTCCTCCGATATTGAGGTCCATTAGGATGGCGGTCGGACAAAGTCCGTCCGCCATCCTGTCGGGGGCCGGTACCGTCCGCCACAAGGGCGAAGGAACCGTGCCCCCAATTAGGATGCATCCGCAACAGTGGCGGGTGCATCCCGCATGTTTTACATTGCGGCGGATGGTGTTTGAAGCACCGGCCGCTGCAATGCAAAAAATGCACGTTGTACATTTCAATGCACAACATGACAGGCACCGCGCGGTGCCTGTCATGGTGTACATTGAAATGCTGGGGGGTACCATAGGTACCCCCCATGTGCACCCCCCACCCCCCACTTCACCCTGGGGGCCCGCGACGGGCCCCTAAAGCAAAGACCGTATGCCTTTCAGTGGCGGCATTGCCACCACGGAAAGGCATTCCTAATATGGCTGCCAGTGTCTGATAGACACCGCCACCATATTAGGCCTTTTCCGCCGCGGTCGCAAGCCGGCCGCGGTGGAAAAGCGCCGGACGGTCTTCCCCTCCGCCACGGTCCCCCCCGCCATTGTAATATGGCGGGGGGAAGAAAGGTGGCGGACGGGCAGGGATGGCAGGATGGCGGGCAGGGATGGCGGACGGATTGCCACCGCCTGCATGGCGGTGGCGATCCGTTCCCCATCCTAATGGACCCCATAGTTAGTTAGTTGTACTAAATATAACTCGCGCGCCCGTAATCCACTGCTGATGATGTCACATATTACATCACTCATGACATGGTCAGTGACATCACTCATGACATCACTGATGACATCTCAAATGACATCACTGATGACATCATCCTTGTGAAAGAGTGGCAGACCTCCTCTGAGTGTAATATAATCTTTGATACACACATTCAAGAATAGAAACTAAACATTTCAAAGCAATGGAGATACCAATACCAGTTACAACAACCTATTCAGTAATTCCAAAATCTACATACACATCCACTCATTCACCAACAGTTCTGTATAGTCACTCATACATGTACTCACTCATATGTACTCATACACCTATACATCCTGTTACACACTGATACTCATCCATAGAGTTACTCACACACATACTCACACATGCAAATAAACTATCAAACATCCACTTACTTGCATATACAGCTATACACACACCACTACACTTACTTCTACAGAAACGTACACATACTTACTCTCTTAAACAATCACTTATAGAAACACAATTATTTATACAGGAACTCTTCCAATCTATCACTCTCACATATCCTCACTTATATACATCAATACTCACATATACTAGTTTAAAACATATGTACTTACTCATAAAGACACTATTGAGACAGTCATTCACTTATTAACACACCCATACACACACTCATCCACCCATACAGTCCTGCACACATGCTGTCTTCAAAAAACATACAAACAGTGAGTCACTCATTCATGCATCTATACGCTAAGTAATATCCCCCACCGAACTATACAGACACTCATACTGATACTCAGAAAATTAACTAATAACCGATATACACACTCATGTAGCTACTTACCAACCCATGCAGCCACTTATACACAAAGTGAGACACTAATACAGATATTTAAATATTTAAACATTACTCGCTAATACATCTATTCACTAAGATACACTTAATAAATCAGTTATACAATCAATTTTACAAAAAAACATCCATTTACACACTTATTTACCCATTTATTCTTCCATCGACCTTTAGATATACATATATAAAAAAAAAAGAATTCAGAAAGACACACATTCACTGGATGATATCATCAGTGATGTCATTTGAGATGTCATCAGTGATGTCATAAGTGATGTCACTGACCATGTCATGAGTGATGTAAAATGTGACGTCATCAGCAGTGCATTGCGGGCGCGCGAGTTGTAGTTAGCTGAACTAACTATAACGGGGGAATTTCAATGGCTTTGTATGAGTGAAATGTCCAGCTAACTATAACATGTGTGAAACCTATGGTTTTTTCAGTGAATTTCTAAGGTTTTTTAAATGCTAATTCCTAACTATAACATGTGTGAAACCTATGGTTTTTCAGTGAATGAATATATATATATATATATATATATATATATATATATATATATATATATATATATATATATATATATATATATATATATTCACTGAAAAAACCATAGGTTATAGACCATATATAGTTAGGAATTAGCATTTACAAAACCTTGAAAATTCACTGAAAAAACCATAGGTTATAGACCATATATAGTTAGGAATTAGCATTTAAAAAACCTTATTTTACTCACACAAAACCATTGAAATTCCATATATAGTTAGTTGCACTAACTATATATCGCGCACCCGCAATCCACTGCTGATGATGTCACATATTACATCATTCATGACATGGTCAGTGACATCACTGATGACATCACTGATGACATCTCAAATGACATCACTGATGACATCACTGATGACATCATCCAGTGACTGTGTGTTTCTGTAAAGTTTAAATATGTTTTACATATTGAAGAATGAGTAGATGTAGAAGTGTCTGGATGAAGGATTTAGTAGGTGCGTGACTGACTGTATGAGTGAGTGATTAAATGTGTCTCACTGAGTGCATGGGTTAGTGACTAAACTGTCTTAATTTGTGCATCATTATGTCTGTTGTTCTGTAAACTGCTGCATGTGTTGATCAGTAGCTATATGAGTAACTATATGGGTTATTGATTGATTGCCCAAGTATTTGTATGGGAGACTGAGTGTGTGTGTGGCTGGCTGGGAGGTGTGTGACTCTGTGCAGATCAATGTGTACTTGTATCAATGATTGTATAAGAGAGTAATTATGTGTTAGTATATGTTTCAAAATGTAAGGTGCTCTATGTTTAACTGTATAGATTAGAAAATGGAAGTGTGATTGATTCTTTACAGGACTGACTAGGTGTGTGAGTAACTCCATGGATGAGTGACAGAGTGTGAGAGTCTGTATAGGTGTATGAGTGCATATGATAGTGTTGTAAAGATGAGTGATTGTATGTATGAATGATTGTATGGGTAAATGAGTGAATTTGTGTGTAAACATAGGAATCACTGAGTGCGTATGTAGTAACTAGTATTGGTGTGTCAATGGTTTCAAAAATTATACTCTGTATTTAACACTGGGTGTAACAGAGGTTATATTAAAGTGTGAGGAGATGCATTGTATTGTCACATGAATGATATCATCAGTGATGTGGTCATTGATGTCAAATGAGATGTCATCAGTGATGTCATCAGTGATGTCATTTGAGATGTCATCAGTGATGTCATCAGTGATGTCACTGACCATGTCATGAATGATGTAATATGTGACATCATCAGCAGTGGATTGCGGGTGCGCGATATATAGTTAGTGCAACTAACTATATATGGAATTTCAATGGTTTTGTGTGAGTAAAATAAGGTTTTTTAAATGCTAATTCCTAACTATATGTGGTCTATAACCTATGGTTTTTTCAGTGAATTTTCAAGGTTTTGTAAATGCTAATTCCTAACTATATATGGTCTATAACCTATGGTTTTTTCAGTGAATTTTTAAGGTTTTGTAAATGCTAATTCCTAACTATATATGGTCTATAACCTATGGTTTTTTCAGTGAATTTCAATGGTTTTTTAATAGCAAATATCATAAGCTGTCGAATGTCAAGTACGTGGTAAGTAAAAACATTTTCGTGTTTATGCACACTGATCTGCTTTGATTGCTGCCCCCCACCCCTCATTTCTATTAGGAGTACTCTCTCTTTGCAGATAGTGAAGGGTAGTTAACGCAGCCCTTTGCCCCCTTTGTAATCCGTCGTGCCTGCTTCTCTCTCCATTTGATTGATTGTTCTCTTTGGTTCATTCTCTATTTACAAACAAGCACAGAGTCGCAATACTCTGTTTAGTCTTTGCAGATAGCGAAAAATCGTGTAAAAAAACAAAAGGAATCGAGCAAAATCAGTAGGCCACTAATGGGATCTCTTTTGACCTCGCTAAAATAGAAACATTAGGAACAACCTGTTGAAAATAGCAATGCGTATGTATATAAGCGGCGTTCATTTGTGTTCACAGTACCCCTTGTTGATTGTTTCAATCGAGCATTGAATTGTTCGAAGTTAATTCTCTTAAGGATCTTCTCTACCTGCAAACGAGGAAGAATAGGAATATTCTATCTCCCTTTGCAGATAGTGAAGGGTAGGTAACGCAAGCCTTTAACACGTCGTACCTATTTCATTCCTCATTGATTGATTGATTGTCCGAACATTGACTGTTTGGGAATTAGTTCTTTTTGGAGGTATTCCCTGTTTGCAAATAAACGTAGGAAAATCTTTGCAAGTAGTGAAAGGGTACGTAATGCGGACCGTTCTCCCCCGTTGTAATCTGTCATGCCTATCTACTCCCCACTGATTGATGCACCTTTTTCACCCGGACCATTTACTAGAGATACGTCATCTGGCCCGACCAGAGAGCACCCCTAGTGAAAAGGACATATGCAATAATAACGAAGTGATCACTGTATCCTGTTAACAGAAACTTTACCATGAAACAACCTGGAAAGAAAAAAATAGGAAAACAAAAATCAGTAGGCCACTGATGAACATGAACTTTTATTAAACAACGAACAAAGAAACGATAACATAACGTAATGATAAAACCTATTAATGTCCTAGAAACAAGAAAACGTTAAAATATGCCAGTGGTGAGAGACCAGAAAAACAGTAAGAGAAACCAAATCACCCCTCGCTGTCCCACCGCCTGCCACGCCAAAAAAATCGATAGACTAGGGAAAATGCAAGTCAGTAGAACATCCACCCCCACTCTGGAAACTTCCAAGGTGGGGCAGGGTTCCGGCTACGCCCAGCCGGGAGCAGCCCATATAAGGCAGGTCCTGCTGCCACGCCTCGGCCAGGAGATCCTAACGTAGGGTGTAGCCGAAGGAGAGGCCGAGGCCAGCGGGACCCGGCCAGGGGATTGCCTTTACAACGCTGAACAGTTGCAGGGGGGGGAATGTCTCCTCGACCCTCCCCTCTCTCTCCCAGTCCGGCCGCGGTGGCCCTTGAGAGTTGCAGGTAGTCCCGCCACATGCTCTTCCGGTCCGACCACCAACGGTCGGGGGGCCGAGGCCGACGGGATCCGGCTGCAGCCGATAAACCAAGAAACCCGTTCATGGGGCCAGAGCCAGGGGCGTCCGGCCGACATCCACCGGAAGCCCGGCCCGAAGACGGACGGGACACTTCTTTCTTTTATAATGGCTGCGACAACACTGGGGGGGGATGTCTTGCACATGCCTCCGACCCCCCCCTCGTCCTCATCGCCTGGTCCGGCCATAACAAATCTCAAGCGAGACGCCGTGGGGTGCACTGGGAGGGAGAGACGGTGCGAACAGGCCTCTCCCGCCTCCCCAGGTGGAGACTTCCCAGCTGCACCCTCAGCGCTCCAGGCGCCCGGAAAACGGTTCTTCCACTGTGGCCATGCTGCAACGTCTCGCCCGGCAGGGTGGAGCCCGTCCGCTCATGTGACCCCGCGATCGCCGGTAGCTGCCGAACTCTCAAAATGGCGGTCGACCTGGCAAGAGCGGGCCCAGCATAAAGAAATGGCCCGGTCACTGGTTGACTCCACCACCGTAGTCCTCCACGACCTTGAATATTCTAGAGGAGCCGCGGGAGTCTCCGACCCCCGATGGGGAATGACTGCCATGATCGCCCGTGGAGTGACGAAACTGTATCCGCGGGACGTCGGCGCTCCCATGCTGGCGCCAGCCTCACTTTGAATTACTAGAATCCTGCAGACCTCACTTCCGGTGAAAGCACAGTGTGACCCGGTAGGAAAAATTATTGCACCCCCTCCCCTTTTTGACTGATAGTTCAAACCACCGATCCTTTCCTTTGCCCTTTTAACGGAACTTTGGACTGCCTCCCCCTCTTTTACATTTTCTAGAGAAAACAAAACATTAACCACTACAATAACATAGCAGTTGACACCAGAACTGTTTTCAAATTGAAAACCAACAACATCTTCAACAGAATCCTTTTTGTTTCTGCTGTGACCCTGCTACAGCACAGGCATTGTCCCCAGCAGTAATTCTGCAATGCCGGTAAGAATAGCTGTGGTGCCTACTGGACTCGCTCACCCCCGCGGCGCCCCACGCCGTTTTTTGCTGGGCGGCAACTTACTAGACATCACTTTCGTGCCATCTAGATTTCAGCGCGTTCTGCTGCCTTGGAACTATTCGCACAACAGACCGCTACTGACAAGAATATTTCATTATTGGTGCTGTCAATTTCAATAAATCTATTGGATAATTAAAAAGAAATTGCCACGGTCTCTTCGTTGTTTAAATGTTTTTACTGTTTTTGTTTTGTTGTATATATTTATATGTTATTAAAGTTTTATATTCCTACTACTTTGTTGGAGTGCTATATATTTTTAATGTGACACATAATTGTAAAAACTTTGATGTACAAAGAGTCATTCCTGGAATCTTCCGCTTCAGGCTCGGTCCCCTCCCCAATCACAATACAGGATGGTTTTCAGATAGTAGGAACACGTGTGGTGTGACGGATCTCATTGAGTGTGGGCCTTGATCTACTATAACTCCTTTGAAGAGGGGTGATTCTTTACAGCTGGGGCCATAAACTACATCTGCAGGGCTAGCTGATAGCCTGGACAATCGGACACAGAGAAAGAGGAGTGTCAGAGGGTGCGGTAGTGAATAGGGCGAAAGGGAGGTGTCGGGCGGGCACAGAGTGTGATTCTCAGGGAAGAGCAGCGCAGATGGGGGGAGGTTTATTGCCCATGCATAAGACAGAGAGCGGTGGTGACCAGTGCCTAGGGAAGATGCTTGCGTGGGTGAGGAGCCATGCTACGAATCGACAGCGTGCAGAGAGTGGGTCTGGTCAAGACATCTAAAATGGCTGCCGTGCACGACAAAAGTGTGGCATTTCAAAAAAGGCAAGATGGCGCAGACAATGTTTTTCAACACTTCCTCATTTCCTTCGAATCGAACGTTAACAGACGTTGGGGCATATTACCAAAGTTAAGCGATATTTATCGCTAACGATGCTTACCAACCAATTTTTTACCACTAAGCATCGTCAGAAATTATCGAAGATAAACCTTACTATTATCAAGGTTTATCGCAAATGCGATAATAAACGACCGCAATGCATGAATATCGCTAAAAACTCAGCGATATTCATGCATTACCGAGCTAATGCTCTTAGCCATGTTATCCACCTCCCATTGGATAACATGGCTAAGAACTGCTCAGGGCAGGTGTTACTTTTTGGAGATATTCGCGCTTAGCGCGAATATCTCCAAAAGTTGGTAATAGGAGATAGATATCTTGCATGTTGTAATGCAAGTTATTGTGGTATATGGAACTCATACCATAATCTCTCAGGAAAGCAGAAACTGATCCTTTTGGGACCGCCTAAAAAGGCCTAGGGGGTGAGGAGTACTCTACTTTGCCCCCTTTTCACGTTCCGAACTATTTTATTTTACTCTCTTCTGTAATTACACAAAATACCAGCGATAAGATGCATCGGAGACACACAGTGAGAGAAAGGAGGCCGGAGATGAAGAAGACATGTCAAATACACATTGGAGATAATATAGTGGCAGAAGGGAAGTAAATATGAGTAAACTTACCATGTAACATAAAAATGTTGCACTCTATACTATAAGTCTCATTTTATACTACAATCACTTCGCTACAACCTCATAAATTAAAAATAAAAATGAATAATGTCTCAAACAATTTTTGATTTCTAAATATAAATTTATTCTTCAGAATTTTCTAAATTTGAAAGAACTAGTAACATGTCCTCATCAGCAATGTCCTCATTAAAAGTCTCCAATGATGATTCTTGTAACTCTATGGTCTCCAAACACTCGATAAATTCGCCATCAAGAGATTGATCAAAAAAATCATTCAAGTCATCTCCTCCTTGTGACAATATTTCATTATTGGTGCTGTCAATTTCAATCAATGTAGTGGAATCATTCAAGTCATCTCCTCGTGACAATATTTCATTATTGGTGCTCTCAATTTCAATCAATGTAGTGGAATCATTCAAGTCATCTCCTCCTTGTGACAATATTTCATTATTGGTGCTGTCCATTTCAATCAATCTAATGGAATCATACAAGCCATCTCCTCCTTGTGACAATATTTCATTATTGGTGCTCTCAATTTCAATCAATGTAGTGGAATCATTCAAGTCATCTCCTTGTGACAATATTTCATTCTTGGTGCTGTCCATTTCAATCAATCTAATGGAATCATACAAGTCATGTCCTCCTTGTGACAATATTTCATTATTGGTGCTCTCAATTTCAATCAATGTGTTGGACAATTCAAAAGAAATTGCCACGGTCTCTTCATTGTGAGCCATTTTATTTTGAAATTGCTTGCTGTAAATTCCAGAAAAAAATAATCACTTTCATTTATCGTTTTTAGTAATACATAATATAAAACTAACTTTATCAAGTATTTAGTATAACAGAAGGACTGCAAATAAATAACAGAAAACATTTTTCAAATTATCTTCAAGTGTACAACATAGTTCCCCTTACAAATTAACAACTCACCTTTTTAAAAGTAGCAGAAGTGTTAGTACTGTGTAAATCAAACACCAGAAATTCACCACCAAAAATTCCTCACAAATGTACCTCAGACAGTAGTATCACAAAATGGCTGTGGTTTCCTCTCATTTGACACATATACATAACCAATTAACTTTCATCACACACAAATACAAAACCAAAGTAACATTTTAATTGGTTCTAAATTTCAACACTTTCAAATGTGTTTTCCCCATGCAATTTTCCATAGGACATTTACATACGTCTACAGCCTGAATGGCTGAACGGAATTACACCAAACTTGGCAAAATGGTACATCAAACCTAAGAGGTCAGGAAGGATCTACTATGCCCCCTTATGGTCATTTCCCCCTTCGCTTTGGCCTCCTCTTGTCTCTCAATCCTACCGAGGGACAAGATGGCGGCCGCTACGGACTGTTTGGAATGTTGACAGACGCCGGAGAACCAATCAGCTTCGCAAAGCTCCGTAACGCGAAAAGTACGCGAAGCGGAGCGCTGTTACAGATATATATCTTTTTTTGAACGTTAATTTCTCAAAATCCACTGGAGCACATATATTGAGACCTAGCAAAGGCACATCGGGCTACCAGTCCCTAATATTTTGCCAAGTTTCGTGTAAATCCATTCAGCCGTTCGATTATTATTATTTTGTTTTTTTTTTGCCCCGCGGGGCCCTTTTAAAACCTCCACATCAAACCTAGGGGGTCAGCGAGGATCTACTATGCCCCCTTATAGTTATTTCCCCCTTTGTTTTGACCTCCTCTTGTCTCTCGATCCTACCGAGAGACAAGATGGCGGCCGCTACGGACTGTTTGGAATGTTGACAGACGCCGGAGAACCAATCAGCTTCGCTTCACAAAGCTCCGTTGCGCGAAAAGTCCGCGAACCAGTGCGCTGCCCAGTCCGCGCTTACAGATATATATCTTTTTTTAAACGTTAATTTCTCAAAATCCACTGGAGCACATATATTGAGACCTACAAAAGGCACATCGGGCTACCAGTCCCTACAATTTTGCCAAGTTTCGTGCAAATCCATTCAGCCGTTCGGGCTAAAAGTGAGGCCAACCGCCCTATGGAAAACTCAATGTTAAAAACACGTTTTGGGACCCCCCTTTTTTCTCGGCCCCCCCTTGACGAACCCCCCCCAAATTTTCAAGGGCTGCTCAGAAACAAAATGTGCCATTTTCCTGAAAATTTCAGCCAATTCCGTCCACAAACGCCAAAGTTATTAGACATAGAATTTTCAAAAAACCCATAGAGAAAAAATCCTAACTATATATACCTACTGGCGACCGCCAGTAGGTAATATATATATATATATATTTATATTTATATATGGAAAGAAAGATTTGCTCTGCATGAGACCACACACACGGTAAGTAGACCACTTTATTGAAGGCACGGCAGGTTACAAAGGCTCACAGCACGGGTCCTCTCTGGGGGGCTTGCCTGATGCGTTTCGAACATCCTTGTTCTTAATCATAGGCATAACTCAAACGGAGCAGCAACAGCAGTTATTTAAATTTGCCAACGTCCCGCCCCCTGGGCGTATACCAAAGAGCCTTATGCAAAGATCTATGCAGAGAAATCCAAAAATAAACAAACACAAAATACAAATACATCTCTCCAACTCAATGTAGAAGATCTAGAGGGACTGTCCACCCTCATGACAATGGGCGCCATGACAATTTCCCAGGAAGAAGAAGAACTAATCAAATTGGAAGAAACCCTTGTACAAGAAGGAGCCACAGAAAGCGGCTTGAAACCCAAATCAAAGTTTAATCCCACTCTGCCACCTGGGAACAAAATCGATACATTCCAGGAAGTAGTGGTTGAAGAACTATAAAAAATCAAATATCGTCGAATCAAAGACATCCTCACTTCAAAAGAGAAATCAATCATCAAAAACCTTTCAGAGGACAAAAACATAGAAATAAAGCCTGCAGACAAGGGCGGGAACATAGTGATCATCAATAACATTGACTATGTAGAAGAAGCCCAACGCCAACTAGGGGATACAAACTGCTATGAACTGTTGCAGACAGACCCCACAGAAAATCTACAACTTGAAATCACTAGATTATTAAAAGACTGGGTAAATGCGGGTCTTATAAGTGAGAACGAACGAAAATACAGTACCAACGAATATCCTACATTCCCTACGTTCTATTGCCTCCCAAAGGTTTATAAAGATGCCAAAAACCCGCCTGGAAGGCCTATCGTTTCAGCCAATAACTCTTTACTATAAGGGATTTCCAATTACATCGATCAGTTCTTAACGCCCCTGGTAAGGGACCTTCCATCATTTATAAAAGACACGACGGATCTTCTGAAACATCTAGAAGGAGATGTCTGGAAACCATCTTTTAAATTAATCACTATGGATGTCACGTCCTTGTATTCAAACATCGAACATCACATTGGCATAAAAGCATGCAAATACTATCTAAATAAAAGGAATATAAAATATAAGGAACATAACAAAATGCTGAACCAAATGATCCAGTTATGTTTATATAATAACACTTTTCTTTTCAACAAAAAGATCTATAAACAGATACGTGGCTGCGCCATGGGCTTTTTATTTTGGCCCAATTATGCCAATCTAACCATGGGGTGGTACGAACAAAATGAAGCCTGGAAAGTAGAACACTATGCATGGAAAGAAAAAACAGTTATATGGCTCAGGTTCATAGATGACCTGCTTATAATCTGGGACGGAGAAATATCTGACTTTGAAAAGTACTTTAAAAGGTTAAACAACACTACTACTAACCTAAAATTCACATATGGGTGGTATTCCTAGATACAGAAATCTATGTCAAAAACAACCATTTGGAAACCACCCTACACCGCAAAAAAACAGCAACTAACTCCATTTTACATGGACAAAGTTTTCACGATCAAAAACTGAAAAGCAGCATCCCCTATGGGGAATTCCTCCACCTCAAGAGAAACTGTTCACAACAATCAGAATTCCATCAAAATAGCATACAAGCTACAGAAAGGTTCCATACAAGAAAATACCCACCCAAGACAGTACAAAAATGTCTCAAAAAAGTGACTGAAACTGACAGAAAGGACATCCTGCACAAAGTAAAAGATAAACAAAAAGATGACAAGATCAGACTCATAACATCCTACAATGCGGAAAAACAGACACTGGTCAAAATAATCAAGAAACACTGGGACATATTACGGGCAGATCAGACCCTAGCCCCAATCATCGGAGCACACCCCAACATTTCGTTCAGGAGAGCAAAAAATCTGGGAGATCAGCTAGTGCACAGCCACTTCCGGGATAAACCGCAAAATACCTGGCTACACCGTGAAGGCTTTTGGCCTTGCAAGCATTGCAAGGTTTGCAAAATAGCATCAGCCACCAGGGAAATCGAAATTTACGGAGGAAAAAAGTGGAGGATCAAGCAACATTTAACGTGCAAAAGCACATTTGTTGTGTATATGGTAATGTGTCCCTGTGCCAAAAGATATATTGGCAGCACGATCTTTGAGGCAAAAACACGCATCCTCGAGCACACAAGAGCCACCACCCATGGCGATCAGTCAAACGCAATTGCAAAACACGAGTCTACACCATGACAACAACTGGGAAAGTCTCAAATTCTGCGTCATTGATCAACTGGCAGATTCAGAAAGGGGAGGCAACCGCAGGAAATCCCTGAGACAAAAGGAGAGCCTTCTTGACAAAAAGGAGAAAGACTCGACTATGGACAAAATTGTGATGGTCAGCCAATTCTCGTGTATTGCCAATCAAATTAAAAATGTTATAAACCATAACTGGAAAATTCTAAATGAAGGAACTGAAACGAAACTACCAAGGCCACTCTACGCATACAGAAAAAACAAAAATCTTAGGTCAACTCTGGTACATACGTATAGAGAGGACTCAGTGGAAGGACAAAAAACCCTAATGGGCACGAAAGCGACAGGGAACCATAAGTGTGGAACCTGTAGTGTGTGTGACCTGTGCCTAGTAACGAAAGAAGTTTGCCTGAACGATATCAAACATAAGATCAATACACTCAACAACTGCAGAAGCAAGAACCTGGTATACTTGATCCTATGCCCATGTGGCCTTGGCTACATAGGGGAAACAGGGAGAGAACTCAGGGTCAGAATAGGGGAACACAAATCAGCAATTCGGTTACAAAAGGAAAATGCCCCTTTAGTAGACCATTGGCAGGAGAAGAACCATAGTGAAAATGACATCAAATGGGTAATACTTGAAAAAATAAAAGAACAGACTAGGATGGGAAACAGTACAAAAAGACGTAAACTACAAGAACAGTGGTACATAATAAAATTTAACACCATAAAAAACGGATTGAACACTAGGGAGGAGTGGGACTCATTAATTTAAACAACTCCCCCAGTGCTCCCCCTTTTTTAAAAAAATTAGGGAAGAGAATGGAAGTCTGTAAAGCAAACAACCACTGTAAAATGGCCACCGTTGTTTACGGTATGTGTACCTCTCTACCACACACGTGTGGGAATGAGCAACAGAAAAGGAAACACTACACAATAGAGAGTGATGGTCTAGATAGAGAATGAAACTATTTAAGCACACGCTAAATCTCAACCGTATATAATTATATACAAACAACATCTTGGCCATTATCGTCGAGAAATAGGTTTCGGATAAGGTTAACTTTCCCCTTCCAATATGGCCACGATTCCCGTGAAACAAATCGCGCTGCTACGCATGCGCGGAAAAAGGAAATGGTAACAATGCCCCACAGCTGTGACACATCTACCCCGGGGAAACATATATATAAAACACCAAAAGAGGACTTATTCGACCAAATAGAAAAATCGAGACCGGAGGTACCCGTGGAGAACGCCGCTTCCAGATTGAATAGGTAAGCAGGATAATAATGGCGCTACGATCCCCCTGCCCCAAATTCTAGACTAACAACAGAATCAGGGCTTACATGAAAATAACTTGCAAACGGGGACATCCATGATTTGTAAGATACTCTGCCAGAATAGCGAGTATCTAAGAATACGGGTCATTATGTTAGATAACCCGACGCGTTAAATACTCATGCACGCCCTGGTAGCGTAAGTAGAACAGCGCCCCCGTACATGCACCATCTCGCCCATGCTTGAGAAAAATAGCGTTTTTTTATAGAAATACTAGGGGTTGAGTAGAACCTAGGAGAAGTGAGGGGCAAAGAAAGTATGGTAGCTTAAAAAAAATTAACTATATAGCCAAAAAATCATGATGGGAAATAGACGCGACCATTAAAAAGAAATACCTTTACGGCATTTCAAACCTATCTTCTAAACATACGGGGAGACCAATACAGGATAATTATTTGGTTGAATATAAGAGAAATCCCCGCCACGTGGCGACCTAGAATACATGACTCAAGTGAGGCGACTCCTGTTAGACCTACTATTCCCGCATGGTCGGGGCTAACATTAGGATTCGCTTTTTATGCAGATATACGCTAATATCCACGCACCGTGATCAAGCGATAAGCGACGAAGCTGCAACATAAGGCGAACCACGGGGAAGGTGATCCCCCAAATAAATAAGGTACGGATAGTCTGGATAGATAGAGTCAGTACCTAGGAATGATGTGTAAATGTGTGGCACACTGCAAAAAGTTCCTCTGTTTTTAATTTGAAGGGCTCTGCACGAAATAAAGCGAGGAAATATCTGATAACAAGGGAAATCAGATTTCAAGCAGACTAACGGAGGAAGAAACATTAGATAAAACCTTCTTATTAATAAAAACGGTAATGCTAAACCTTTTGACTATTTTGACATTATGCAATGTATACTTCGAATCAAGGGGAATAGCCTTTAATATACAATTAAATTATGTTACCAGATTGGAATAGGGCGAAATTTGAACCGCTCCCATCCCATACCAGGCGGTGTATGGAAAATTGACCTACACTGCGAATTCCAAACAGCATCCCTAAATGAAGCAAGGATGTCTGTCAATTGAATCAGATGACCCCAAATGAAACTGTCCTGAAGAAGGTGTAGCCATATCCACGGGCTTATACACCGAAACGCGTCGACGCCTTTTGTCTCTTAATGAATTCAAGCCCCTAGGACTCTGGATATTTTGCTTATTGTAATACCGGAGATTCTAGCATATCACTGTATAGGCTGTTGAATCAGATTATCTACGAAAACATTAGGTATTTTTCCTGCATGTGGGGTTTTCTCCTTTCCTTTGTCTTTCTTTTCTGTTCCAAAGATGAAAGTATGTTGATAATCTAGAAACTGTGTATCTTTGCATTTACTGTACTGTATAGTTTAATATGAAAATATCTAGTTGTTTTTAAATTTATTGATCTGTGTGTCAAAATTCTTTTTTATATATGTCATTTTTTATATTTCATGTTTTCAGTAAAATTGAACTTATACTGAAATTTTAACCAAGATGCTTTTTAATAAAAAGATGGTGAATGTTACAAACTAGTCTGTGACCAGTGACCTTAATATTAATTTTGGTATATATAGTGTGAACGTGTGTTAAAGTAGCCCTATATATTATTTCCTCCAGGGATTGTTTTTTGACTTTACAAAAGGAATCGCGACACATTATCTCATTCAGGACCCTGGAGCCAATAGGTCTCAACCAAACAGAAGAGCTACATGTGCATCTGTAAAAGAAACATGGAGGAATAACCTACTCACCAGAGAGAGGAATAAAACAAGGATTATGCACCATTTGGCATATATAATCTCACCAGAGAGAATGAGACCAAAATCACTTGAAACTGACTGGACTGTGATTTATAGTCCTAGAACTCTAAACACAAACACTCCTTCATGAATTATTGACCAATGCTACAACATTGCTATCCCGCTCCAATGTGAATTTGAACAAGAGCATTTTAACACACAGGACACAGTTGTAAACTATGTTTCCCACAATGCAGTTGCATTATAATTATTGGTTTTTTTCACACTGTGCACTAAACATAAAAGAAAGCTTGTGTTAGAGCTCTGTACCCGTGATCAAGCCTTCGGCTGAAGGCGAAACGCGTTGGGCTAATGACGAATGAGCAAAAAATAAAGCTAATGGTTTAAGCTTTACATCTGCCTGCTTGTGTGCCTCCTTACCCCCGGTGCTGGGCCGGACCTGTGAATATATATATATATATATATATATATATATATATATATATATATATATATATATATATATATATATATATATATATATATATATATATATATGTAAAGAAAGATTTGCTCTGCATGAGACCGCACACACGGTAAGTAGACCACTTTATTGAAGGCACGGCAGGTTACAAAGGCTCACAGCACGGGTCATCTCTGGGGGGCTTGCCTGATGCATTTCGAACATCCTTGTTCTTAATCATAGGCATAACTCAAACGGAGCAGCAACAGCAGTTATTTAAATTTGCCAACGTCCCGCCCCCTGGGCGTATACCAAAGAGCCTTATGGGAGTTGAAGTCCTGCATTAAAAATAAAAACCAAGTGGGTGTGGCTGGCATCCAAAAATTTAAACAGTCCCCAGCAACAGGCAGTTTCATAACTGGAAGTCCCGCAAACACTGCCCATACAATCCAACAAGCAGGGAACCTCACCGCTCCATCGGCAACCTCATTTGTAAAGTCGCCATAGATCCGCATTTCTTCGCAGCAGTGCGGTCTCGCGGCTGAGCCCAGCCACTATTAATGGAAAGAAAGAGTTGCTCTGAATGAGACCGCACACACGGTAAGTAGACCACTTTATTGAAGGCACGGCAGGTTACAAAGGCTCACAGCACGGGTCCTCTCTGGGGGGCTTGCCTGACACGTTTCGAACATCCTTGTTCCTAATCATAGGCATAACTCAAACGGAGCAGCAACAGCAGTTATTTAAATTTGCCAACGTCCCGTCCCCTGGGCGTATACCAAAGAGCCTTATGGGAGTTGAAGTCCTGCAATAAAAATCCAGGGGGTGGTACGTTGGCAATTTTAAATAACTGCTGTTGCTGCTCCGTTTGAGTTATGCCTATGATTAAGAACAAGGATTTTTCGAAACACGTCAGGCAAGCCCCCCAGGGAGGACCCGTGCTGTGAGCCTTTGTAACCTGTCGTGCCTTCAATAAAGTGGTCTCCCAACGTAAAACTCGGCATTCACCCGAGCCTCTTGAACGGTGGGCAGCACGGCAGGGACGCCACTCCCAAAATCTCACACACAATCCAGTGTCCTGTTCGTGATATAAAACTCACTGGTGCTTTGGCCTCAATGCAAAGACGTGTTTATTCAGGTTGCAGAGAGGTGTTCAGAGGCCATGCGCCCCTTTTTACAACACTCTGCAACTCAGCTCTGTGACGCTTATTTGAGGTACCTGGTGGGCTAGTTCGCCCCAAGGGGACCTCATAATTGAAGAGGAATTAATTTTCCAACTTACAACGTGCGACAGGGCGTGCTTGTACACATGTCACCTCAGGACCCGCCCCCTCACTTCCCTACTGTGCAAACGCCCCCGTTGCACGTTTTAAGTTGTAGGATTAAGTCCCCTTAAATCCTGATGGTCCCTGGGGTGCAATTAGCCCACCAGGTACCTCCATTAAGCATCACAGAGCTGCGTTGCAGAGAGGGGTACAAAGGGGCATGGCCTCTGAACACCTCTCTGCAACGCAGCTCCCTGGCGCATACTGGAGGTTACTGGTGGGGTAGTTGGCCCCCAGGGACCCCCAGTATTCAAGGGGAATTAGTTCCCCATCTGCTAACATGCCAGGGGCACGTTTGCAGAGTGCTGCTGGGAGGGGGTGGGGCCTCCGGCGCGATGCCGGTCTTTTTTTTTTTTTAGAAGGGGACCTGTTGGGCCCTCCTTCTTTTCCTTTTTTATCGCCCCTGGGGACCCCATCCCCCAGGGCCTGACCCCTTTATTTTTTTTATGAAAAAATTGGAAGGGGGCCACGCGGCCCTCCTCCCGAGGCCATATTCGGCCCCGAGGACCCCATCCCCTGGGGCATGGCCAGTTTTTTTAATTTATTTACATTTTTGAAGGGGGGCTGTGTGGGTCTCTCCTCAGGCCATACATTGCCCTGGGGACCTCAACCCCCGGGGCCGGCCTTTCAGTTTTTTTCCTTGAATTTTTTTTTTTAAAATAATTTGGGTGAGGGGCCGTGTGGCCCCCCTCCTGGGCCACTTATGGCCCTGGGAACCCATCCTCTGGGCTGGCCCTATCCTTTGGGGACCGTGGGGGGCTCTCCAATCCCCCTTGGTCCCGCTGGCTCCCTGCCTCCTGCGGGAGCCGGCATTGCTTTTCTACATGGGGAGCTGCTAAGATGCAGCTCCCCGTGTGGAAAAGCAATTGCCTTTGGTTTTTGGAAGAGAGAGCAGGTTCCCTGCTCTCTCTTCCAAAAACCAAAGCAGTTTGCTATGACAGGGCGGGAGCCGCTAGGCTCCCACCCTGCCATAGCAAACTGCAGTGTCTCTGGGGTAGACACCCCAGGACACTGCAGGAGCCGGACCTGGGGGTGGCGGTCCCCAGGGCAATGACAGGGGTCCAGGAGGGGGGCCACGTGGCTCCCTCCCAACATTAACAAAGCCCCAGAGAGGTGGTGGTCCCTGGGGCTGGGGGTCAAAAACAGATCCCCCGATTTGCATACTTAGTGCCCCCGGGAGGTGGCCGTCCCCGGGGCTGGGGGGTCCATAACAGATCCCCCAATTTGCATACTAAGTGCTCCGGGGAGCTGGCGGTCCCCGGGGCAAGTGGGGGGGGCTCAAGCCCCCCACACAGGTTAGTTTTTTTGTTTTTAAATAAAACACAAGCCCCGGGGGATGGCAGTCCCCGGGGCTTGGGGGGCCCATGAGCCTTCCCTCCCATTTATTTTAGAAGCCCTGAGGGTGGCGGTCCCCGGGGCTGGGGGTGGCTGTGAGCTCCCCCCGCAAATATTTTTTAAAAGCCCCGGGGAGTGGGGGGTCCCTGGGGCTTGGGGGGCCTGTGAGCCCCCCCACCCATTTATTTTAGAAGCCCCAGGGGTGGCGGTCCCTGGGGGTGGGGGGACTGTGAGCCCCACGCATATATTTTTGAAAAACCCCAGGGGTGGCAGTATAAACATTGCCCCCAGGACTTGACCCACCCAGGGACTAATTATTAACAAAGCCTGCGTTTTAAAAACATTTTCAGCTGGATCTGCAGATCCTCTGCGCATTCTGCGATTTAAAAATAAAAAAACTATTTTCTGGGGCCCTGGGGGTCCTTGTGGGACCCCCTCAGCAGGCCTAGGGGGTCAGGGTATTTCTACCCTGCCCTCTTTTCTTTTTTTTCGTGTTTGTTTTACTTATTTCTTGTGCCTCATTTCTACCGAGGCACAAGATGGCTGCCAACACGTCCTGATTTGGAGTGTTGACAGCCAATTAGCATGTAGCTTGAGATCGGTAGGGTCCGCGGATCCACCGCGGCCATAGATATCACAATTTTTTTACATCTGATTTTCTAAGCAACTACTGAACGGATTTACACCATTTAACAAAAAGAGTTCTTTCTGAACCAAGGGCAACCTTTTTGCCAATTTGGTGTAATTCCGTTCAGCAGTTTGGGCTGTAGCCGTGTCTAAAGTTTCCTATGGAAAATTGCATGGGGAAAACACGTTTTGGGACCCACTTTTTTTCTCAGCCCCCGCTTGCAGAATCATCCCAAAACTTTCAAGTTAGGAGCGGACCCGGGCGCCCCACAAGTTTTAAACATTTTGCGAAGATTCGTCAATCGGCTCCAAAGTTATTGGGAATAGAATGTTGCAATTTTCCTATGGATAATAGGTCCTAACTACAACTACTAACTGGTGACCGCCAGTAGGTAATATGGCATACTTGATGGAAACCTATACCAGATTTATAGCTGTTTGGTTAATTTTTGAACATCTTTTCAATGTATGATGTAACCTACGGGTGGTCATTACACGTTTTGGGACCCACTTTTTTTCTCAGCCCCCGCTTGCCGAATCATCCCAAACCTTTCAAGTTAGGAGCGGACCGGGGCGCTCCACAAGTTTTAAAAATTTTACGAAGATTCGTCAATCGGCGCCAACGTTATTGGGAATAGAATGTTGCAATTTTACTATGGATAATAGGTCCTAACTACAACTACTAACTGGTGACCGCCAGTAGGTAATATGTCATACTTGATGGAAACCTATACCAGATTTAAAGCTGTTTGGTTCATTTTTGAACATCTTTTCAATGTATGATGTAACCTACGGGTGGTCATTAGGTTCAAGCAAATGTTCTTTATACCATGAAGATATTATTGTTCTCCTTTCATGGTGCACGGATTATGTCTTCAGCTTTGTATTGAGGCTCGTTCATCTGATAGTGATCATAGGTACTATTAAGAGTCAGGCTCTTTTCCTACTATTCCTACATACATTTAGTTGGTTGTTGGTTTTAACTGGCTGGTTCTCTTTGAGAACTGTTGTAGGATAAGTACACAGACATTCCTCCAGTGGGTATAGCTATGGTATTTAATTCAGAAGTTAAGGTATCTGCGGCTGGGTGTCTCTATCAGATGTACAAGTTACTAACCTTCGGTAACAGAATATCTAATAGAGAGACACAGTCTACCCAAAGATTCCTTAACGCCTTTCCCATTCCTCCCTGCTCTGCAAAAGACCTATAAGAAAAAGAGTTATACCCTGTATCAATACTGGTTTTTAGGTCTCGACCTACAGCATTGCTTTAGCAATTTTTGTTTGTCGAGATTATTGTAAGGGCTTTCAAAAGTCTACCCAAACTGCCTGCGGATCGGGTACAGTTCATGTGAGCCAGGCGCGTGCAAATCCAAGCCACATCGCACACCATCTATCTAAGCCTCAGCATCAGACTTCAAAGGAAACCGCTCCCCACCCCCTGCATCAGACTTCAAAGGAATCCGCCCTTCCACCCATGCCGAGAGCTTGCTATGACCTAGTTCCGACCACCTATCTCTGAGTGCACTTTCCCTGCTCCCTAACACAGGCTTCTCCACTATAACCCTCTTTTCGTTAATTATACTCAGCTCTCATCTATAACCCAGCCCACAGACACACACACACACACACACACAAACACAGACACAGACACAGACACAGACACAGACACACACACACACACACACACACACACTCACACCCACACCCCCCCCCCCCCGCTGCGCAATGCCAAGAGCTTCACTGACACTTTCACTTTAATTTGGTTCTGGAAACGCAAAATGCGTTCATTGACTGTAACATGTCTAAAAGTATTTTAAGGTAAATTTCACACCGTTTTGATTTAAAGTGGAACAATGCATGTGCCTAAATAGTAGTACAGCTTTTTCGGATGAAATTGGCGGCGAAAACTCTCCGTGAGAAAATTGGTCTCCAGAACCAAGAAAAGTTTCGGTGACGTCATTTTGCAGCACTCATTTTAAAAAATCGTAAATCCTACTTGCTACAAATAAATATAACTTAATTTGAGCATGAATTGTGAAATGTAAAAATTTACTCTGACAACAACAATGCTTTTGCTAGGTGGAAGTTCAATGTGTCATATTACGGCACGCAAGAAACATTTTTTTTGGGGGGGGGGAGGAGTTGTGCAAGCACGAGGTGCCTAATTGACAACATGCTCTTACCGTGTGAACGGAAACATAACATTTTGCAATCCCAAATGTGTAGGAATGTACGGAGTGAGCGCTCAGAGAACAGACGTCTTGCGGAATGACAGATGAGAACAGCATGGGGGAAATTCTCTTTTAACTTTAAAACGGCTCTTGGGATGGCTTCACGGCGGAGGAATGTGCCTAGCCTGTATCATTTCATTCTATCGGACCTGAACCCGTACCAAGTAAATGAAAACAACTGATTTCAGAGACACCGTGGCCCAACCTCACTCACCCTCACACCCTCACCCTCACCCACCCTCACACACTCTCACTCACCCTCACACCCCCTCACCCTCACCCCCTCACCCTCACACACCCTCACACACCTCACTCACCCTCACCCCCTCAACCCTTCACCCTCACAACCTTCTCACCCTCACACCCTCACACACCCTCACCCTCATACACCCCCACCCTCACACACCCTCACCCTCACTCACCCTCACCCTCCCTCACACCCTTACCCTCACACCCCCTTATCCTCACACCCCCTCACCCTCATACCCCTTCACCCTGACCCACCCTCTCACCCTCACACACCCTCTCACCCTCACACACAATTTCACCCTCTCACACACCCTCACCCTCACATCCACTCACCCTCACACTCCCTCATACACCCTCACACCCTCACCCACCCGCTCACCCCCTTCCCCTCACTCCCTCACACCCCCACCCCCTCACACCCCATCACCCTCACACCCCCTCACTCTCACACCCCCTCACTCTCACACCCCTTCACCCTCACACCCACTAGCCCTCACACACCCTCACCCTCACTCACCATCTCACCCTCGCACACCCTCTCACCCTCACACACCCTCTCACCCTCACACCCCCCTCACCCTCACACCCCCTCAAACCCTCACACCCTCACACCCTCACCCTCACAACACCTCACCCTCACACCCCCTCACCCTCACATCCCCTCACCCTCACATCCCCTCACCCTCCCTCACACCCTCACCCTCACCCTCACACACCCTCACACCCACACCCCCTTACCCTCACACCCCCTCATGCTCACACCCCATCACCCTCACACCCCCTCACCCTCACACACCCCTCACCCTCACTCACCCTCTCACCCACCCTCACCCAACCTCACACACCCTCTCACCCACCCTCACCCTCACAGCCCTTCACCCTCACACACCCTCACCCACACACCCCCTCACCCTCACACCCCCTCACCCTCACACACCCCCTCACCTTCACACCCGCTCACCCTCACACACCCTCACCCTCACACCCTCTCACCCTCACACTCAACCTCACACCCCCTCACCCCCTCACCCCCTCACCCTCACACCCCCTCACCCACACCACCCTCACCCTCACATCTCCTCACCCTCACATGCCCTCACGCTCCCTCACACCCTCATACACCCTCACACCTAGACCCCCTTACCCTCACACCCCCTCATGCTCACACCCCATCACCCTCACACCCCCTCACCCTCACACCCCCCTCACCCTCACACCCCCCTCACCCTCACTCACCCTCTCACCCACCCTCACCCACCCTCTCCCACCCTCTCACCCTCACACCCTCTCACCCTCACACACGCTCTCACCTTCACCCTCTCACCCACCCTCACCCACCCTCACACCCCTTCACCCTCACACCCCCTCACACCCTCACCCTCACACCCCCTCACCCTCACACACCCTCACCTTCACACCCGCTCACCCTCACACACCTCACCCCCACACCCTCACACCCCCACACCCCTCACACCCCCTCACCCTCACACACTCACACACACACCCTCATCCTCACAACCCCTGCTCTCACACCCCCTCACACTCACACCCCCTTGCCCTCACACACCCTCACCCTCACACCCCCTCACCCTCACACACACACACCCTCACCCTCACACCCCCTCAAACTCACACACCCCCACACACCCCCTCTCACACCCTCACACACCCTCCCCCTCACACACCCTCACCCTCACACCCCTCACCCTCTCACCCTCACCCTCACACACCCTCACCCCATCACCCTCACCCTCCCTCACCCTCACACCCCTCACCCTCACTCACCCTCTCACCCACCCTCTCACCCTCACACACCCTCTCACACATCCTCTCACCCACCCTCACACCCCCTCACTCTCACCCCCCTCACCCTCACACCCCCTCACCCTCACACCCCCTCACCCCCTCACACCCCACACCCCTCACCCTCACATCCCCTCACCCTCACACACCCCCACACCCTCGCACCCCCTCGCTCTCACACCCCCTCACCCTCACACCCCCTTACCCACACACCACCTCACCCTTACCCTCACACACCCTCACACACACTCACCCTCACTCACCCTCACACACCCTCTCACCCTTACAAACCCTCTCACCCTCACACCCCCTCTCACCCTCACACCCCCTCACGCTCACACCCCCTCATACTCACACCCCCTCACCCTCACCCTCACACCCCACTCACCCTCACTCACCCTCTCACCCACCCTCTCACCCTCACTCACCCTCTCACCCATCCTCTCACCCTCACACACCCTCTCACCCTCACACACCCTCACCCACATACCCCCTCACCCTCACACACCCTCACCCTCACCCTCACCCACCCCTCACCTTCACACCCGCTCACTCTCACACACCCTCACCCTCACATCCCCACTCCCCTCATCCTCACACCTCCTCACCCTCACACACACCCTCACACCCCCTCACTCTCACCCCCTTCATCCTCACCCTCACACCCCCTCACCATCACTCACCCTCACACACCCTCTCACCCTCACACACCCCCTCACCCTCACACCCCCTCACACCCCCTCACACCCTCACCTTCACACACCCCCTTACATCCCCTCTCACACCATCACACACCCTCACACACCTCACCCTCACACCCCCTCACCCTCACACCCCCTCACCCTCACCCACACCCTCTCTCACCCTCCCTCACCCTCCCTCACCCTCCCTCACCCTCTCACCCACCCTCTCACCCTCACACACCCTCTCACCCTCACACACCCTCTCACCCACCCTCACCCTCACCTCCTCACCCTCACACCCCCCTCACCCTCACACCCCCTCACCCTCACACCCCTTCACCCTCACACCCCCACACCCTCACATCCCCTCACCCTCACACACCCCCTCACCCTCGCACCCCTCACTCTCACACCCTCTCACCCTCACACCCCCTTACCCTCACACCCCCTCACCCTTACCCTCAGACACCCTCACCCTCACACACCCTCACCCTCACTCACCCTATCAACCTCACACCCCCTCACAACCTCACCCTTGCACACCCTCTCACCCTCACACATCCTCACCCTCACTCACCCTCACACTCCCTCACCCTCACCCCCTCACACCCCCTCACCCTCACACCCCCTCACCCTCACACCCCCTCACACACCCTCACCCTCACAACCGTCACCCTCACCCCTGTCACCCTTACCCCTGTCACCCTCACCCCTGTCACCCTCACCCTCACACCCCCTCACCCTCACCCTCACACCCCCTCACCCTCACAGCCGGACACCCTCACCCTCACAACCCCACACTCTCACACCCCCTCACCCTCACACCCCCTCACCCCCTCACCCTCATACCCCCATACCCCCTCACCCTCACACACACCCTCACCCTCACATCCCCTCACCCTCACCCCCCTCACCCTCACTCCACCTCACACACGCTCACCTTCACGCACCCTCACCCCCCTCACCCTCACACCCCATAACCCTCACACCCCTCACTCTCACACCCACTCACTCTCACACCCCCTCACCCTCACACACCCTCAATTACCCTCACACCCTCACCCTCTCACACACCCTCACTCACCCTCACATTCCCTCACCCTCACACCCCCTCACACCCCCTCTCCCTCACACACCCTCACACCCCCTCACCCACCCTCACCCTCCTCACCCTCACACCCCCTCACCCTCACACCCTCACACCCCCTCACCCTCACATCCCCTCACCCTCACCCACCCCCTCACCCTCGCACCCCCTCACTCTCACACCCCCTCACCCTCACACCCCCTTACCCTCTCACCCTCACTCACCCTCTCACCCATCCTCTCACCCTCACACACCCTCTCACCCTCACACACCCTCACCCACATACCCCCTCACCCTCACACACCCTCACCCTCACACCCTCACACCCCCTCACCCTCACATCCCCTCACCCTCACCCACCCCCTCACCCTCGCACCCCCTCACTCTCACACCCCCTCACCCTCACACCCCCTTACCCTCTCACCCTTACCCCTGTCACCCTCACCCCTGTCACCCTCACCCTCACACCCCCTCACCCTCACCCTCACACCCCCTCACCCTCACAGCCGGACACCCTCACCCTCACAACCCCACACTCTCACACCCCCTCACCTTCACACCCCCTCACCCCCTCACCCTCATACCCCCATACCCCCTCACCCTCACACACACCCTCACCCTCACATCCCCTCACCCTCACTCCACCTCACACACGCTCACCTTCACGCACCCTCACCCCCCTCACCCTCACACCCCATAACCCTCACACCCCTCACTCTCACACCCACTCACTCTCACACCCCCTCACCCTCACACACCCTCAATTACCCTCACACCCTCACCCTCTCACCCTCACACACCCTCACTCACCCTCACATTCCCTCACCCTCACACCCCCTCACACCCCCTCTCCCTCACACACCCTCACACCCCCTCACCCACCCTCACCCTCCTCACCCTCACACCCCCTCACCCTCACACCCTCACACCCCCTCACCCTCACATCCCCTCACCCTCACCCACCCCCTCACCCTCGCACCCCCTCACTCTCACACCCCCTCACCCTCACACACCCTCACCCACATACCCCCTCACCCTCACACACCCTCACCCTCACCCACCCCTCACCTTCACACCCGCTCACTCTCACACACCCTCACCCTCACATCCCCACTCCCCTCATCCTCACACCTCCTCACCCTCACACACACCCTCACACCCCCTCACTCTCACCCCCCTTCATCCTCACCCTCACACCCCCTCACCATCACTCACCCTCACACACCCTCTCACCCTCACACACCCCCTCACCCTCACACCCCCTCACACCCTCACCTTCACACACCCCCTTACATCCCCTCTCACACCATCACACACCCTCACACACCTCACCCTCACACCCCCTCACCCTCACACCCCCTCACCCTCACCCACACCCTCTCTCACCCTCCCTCACCCTCCCTCACCCTCTCACCCACCCTCTCACCCTCACACACCCTCTCACCCTCACACACCCTCTCACCCACCCTCACCCTCACCTCCTCACCCTCACACCCCCCTCACCCTCACACCCCCTCACCCTCACACCCCTTCACCCTCACACCCCCACACCCTCACATCCCCTCACCCTCACACACCCCCTCACCCTCACCCTCGCACCCCTCACTCTCACACCCTCTCACCCTCACACCCCCTTACCCTCACACACCCTCACCCTTACCCTCAGACACCCTCACCCTCACACACCCTCACCCTCACTCACCCTATCAACCTCACACCCCCTCACAACCTCACCCTCGCACACCCTCTCACCCTCACACATCCTCACCCTCACTCACCCTCACACTCCCTCACCCTCACCCCCTCACACCCCCTCACCCTCACACCCCCTCACACACCCTCACCCTCACAACCGTCACCCTCACCCCTGTCACCCTTACCCCTGTCACCCTCACCCCTGTCACCCTCACCCTCACACCCCCTCACCCTCACCCTCACACCCCCTCACCCTCACAGCCGGACACCCTCACCCTCACAACCCCACACTCTCACACCCCCTCACCCTCACACCCCCTCACCCCCTCACCCTCATACCCCCATACCCCCTCACCCTCACACACACCCTCACCCTCACATCCCCTCACCCTCACCCCCCTCACCCTCACTCCACCTCACACACGCTCACCTTCACGCACCCTCACCCCCTCACCCTCACACCCCATAACCCTCACACCCCTCACTCTCACACCCACTCACTCTCACACCCCCTCACCCTCACACACCCTCACTCACCCTCACATTCCCTCACCCTCACACCCCCTCACACCCCCTCTCCCTCACACCCCCTCACACCCCCTCACCCACCCTCACCCTCCTCACCCTCACACCCCCTCACCCTCACACCCTCACACCCCCTCACCCTCACATCCCCTCACCCTCACCCACCCCCTCACCCTCGCACCCCCTCACTCTCACACCCCCTCACCCTCACACCCCCTTACCCTCACACACTCACCCTTACCCTCACACACCCTCACCCTCACTCACCCTCTCACCCTCACACCCCCTCACACTCACACCCCTTCATGCACACACCCCCTCACCCTCTCCCTCACACCCAATCACCCTCACACCCCCTCACCCTCACTCACCCTCTCACCCTCTCACCCACCCTCACCCACCCTCTCACCCTCACACACCCTCTCACCCTCACACACCCTCACACACCCTCACACACCCTCTCACACCATCACACACCCTCACACACCCTCACCCTCACACCCCTCACCCTCACACCCCCTCGCCATCACCCTCACCCTCCCACACCCTCACACCCCTCACCCTCACTCACCCTCTCACCCACCCTCTCACCCTCACACACCCTACCCTCACACCCCTCACCCTCACTCACCCACCCTCTCACCCACCCTCTCACCCTCACACACCCTCTCACCCTCACACACCCTCTCACCTACCCTCACCCTCACACCCCCTCATCCTCACCCCCCTCACCCTCACACCCCCTCATCCTCCCACCCCCTCACCCTCACACCCTCACACCCCCTAACTCTCACACCCTCTCACCCCCTTACCCTCACACCCCCTCACCCTTACCCTCAGACACCCTCACCCTCACACACCCTCCCCCTCACACACCCTCACGCTCACACACCCTATCACCCTCACACAGCCTCTCACACGCCCTCTCACCCTCACACACCCTCTCACCCTCACACACCCTCACCCTCGCACACCCTCCCACCCTCACACATCCTCACCCTCACACACCCTCACCCTCACACTCCCTCACCCCCTCACACACCCTCACCCTCACAACCCCTCACCTTCACCCCCTCACCCTCACACCCCCTTACCCTCACACACTCACCCTTACCCTCACACACCCTCACCCTCACTCACCCTCTCACCCTCACACCCCCTCACACTCACACCCCTTCATGCACACACACCCTCACCCTCTCCCTCACACCCAATCACCCTCACACCCCCTCACCCTCACTCACCCTCTCACCCACCCTCACCCACCCCCTCACCCTCACACACCCTCTCACCCTCACACACCCTCACCCTCACAAACCCTCACACTCACACACCCCCTCACCTTCACACCCGCTCACCCTCACACCCGCTCACCCCCACAACCCTCACCCTCACACCCCCTCACCCTCACACACTCACACACACCCTCACCCTCACACCCCCTCACTCTCACACCCCCTCACCCTCACACACCCTCACTCATCCTCACCATCACACCCCCTCACCCTCACTCACCCTCACACACCCTCTCACCCTCACACACCCCCTCACCCTCACACCCCCTCATTGTCACACCCCCTCAAACCCCCTCAAGCTCACACACCCTCGCCCTCACACACACCCTCACACACCCTCTCACACCATCACACACCCTCACACACCCTCACCCTCACACCCCTCACCCTCACACCCCCTCACCATCACCCTCACCCTCCCTCACCCTCACACCCCTCACCCTCACTCACCCTCTCACCCACCCTCTCACCCACCCTCTCACCCTCACACACCCTACCCTCACACCCCTCACCCTCACTCACCCACCCTCTCACCCTCACACACCCTCCCACCCTCACACACCCTCACACACCCTCTCACCTACCCTCACCCTCACACCCCCTCATCATCTCCCCCCTCACCCTCCCCCTCACACCCCCTAACTCTCACACCCTCTCACCCCCTTACCCTCACACCCCCTCACCCTTACCCTCACACACCCTCACCCTCACACACCCTCCCCCTCACACACCCTCACCCTCACTCACCCTATCACCCTCACACAGCCTCTCACACACCCTCTCACCCTCACACACCCTCTCACCCTCACACACCCTCTCACCCTCACACATCCTCACCCTCACACACCCTCACCCTCACACTCCCTCACCCCCTCACACCCCCTCACACCCCCTCACCATCACACCCTCACCCTCACACCTGTCACCCTCATCCCTGTCACCCTCACCCTCCCTCACCCCACACCCCCTCACACCCCTCACCGTCACAGCCAGACACCCTCACCTTCACAACCCCACACCCTCACACACCCTCACCCTCACACCCCTCACCCCTTCACCCTCACACCCCCTCACCCTCACACACACCCTCACATCCCCTCACACACCCTCCCCCTCCCTCCCCCTCACACCCCCTCACCCTCACACACCCTCACACACCCTCACCCTCTCACCCCCTCACCCTCACACACCCTCACCCTCACACCTGTCACCCTCACCCCTGTCACCCTCACCCTCCCTCACCCCACACCCCCTCACCCTCACACCTCTCACCCTCACAGCCAGACACCCTCACCCTCACAACCCCACACCCTCACACACCCTCACCCTCACACACCCTCACCCCCTCACCCCTTCACCCTCACACCCCCTCACCCTCAAACACACCCTCACCCTCACTCCCCCTCACACCCCCCTCACCCTCACACACCCTCACACACCCTCACACCCCCTCACCCTCTCACCCACTCACCCTCACACCCCCTCACCCTCACACACCCTCAATCACCCTCACACCCCCTCACCCTCGCCATCTAACATCCCCATACCCGCTCACCCTCACACACCCCCTCACCCTCGCACCCCCTCACTCTCACACCCACTCACCCTCACACCTCCTTACCCTCACCCCCCTCACCCTCACAACCCTCTCACCCTCAGAAACCCTCACTCACCCTCACACCCCCTCACCCATCTCCCTCACACACCCTCACCCTCACACATCCTCTCACCCACCCTCACCCTCACACCCCCTCACCCTCACCCACCCTCACCCTCACCCTCACACCCCCTCACCCTCGCCATCTAACATCCCCACACCCCCTCACCCTCGCACCCCCTCACTCTCACACCCCCTCACCCTCACACCTCCTTACCCTCACCCCCTCACCCTTACCCTCACACACCCTCACCCTCACACACCCTCACTCTCACTCACCCTCTCACCCTCACACACCCTCTCACCCTTACACACCCTTTCATCCTCACACACCCTCTCACCCTCACACCCCCTCACCCTCACACCCCCTCACACTCACACCCCCTCATGCTCACACCCCCTCATGCTCACACCCCCTCACCCTCACTCACCCTCTCACTAACCCTCTCAACCTCACACACCCTCTCAACCTCACACACCCTCTCAACCTCACACACCCTCACCCACACACACCCTCACCCTCACACACCCTCACTCACCCTCACACCCCTCACCCTCACACACCTTCACCCCCCTCACCCTCATGCACTCACTCTCACACACCCTCACACCATCTCACCCTCACACACCCTCACTCACCCTCACACATTCACCCAACCTCACACACTCACACACCCTCACCCTCACACCCCCTCACACACCCTCACTCACCCTCACACCCTCACCCTCACACCACCTCACCCTCACAACCCTCTCACCCTCACACACCCTCACACACCCTCACACTCCCTCACACCCCCTCACCATCACTCAGCCTCACTCACCCTCACACACCCTCACTAGCTTAGCATAACAAAACATAACATAGCATAACAAAACACAGCATAGCATAGCATAACAAAAAAAGCATAGGATATCAAAACATAGCATAGCATTACAAAACAAAGCACAGGATAGCAAAACAAAACATAGCATAACAAAACAAAACATAGCATAGCAAAACACAACAATGCATAGCATAGCATAACAAAACATAGCATAACAAAACATAGCATGACAAAACATAGCATAGCATAACATAACAAAGCATAGCAAAACAAAACATAGCATAGTATAACAAAACATAGCATAGCATAACAAAACACAACAAAACATAGCAGAACAAAACATAGCATAACATAACAAAACAAAGCCTTGCATAACAAAATATAGCATAACAAAACATAGCAAAACACAACAAAACATAGCATAGCATAACAAAACACAGCAAAATATAGCATACATAACAAAACATAGAATAGTAAAGCATAGCAAAACATAGCATAGCATAACAAAATACAACAAAACATAGCATAGCATAACAAAACACAACATAGCATAGCGTAACAAAACAAAGCTTAACATAGCATGGCATAGCAAAACATAGAATAACAACGCATAGCATAGCATAACAAAACATAGCTGTTGGACCCGGCCTCATGGCGTGGTCCTACCCCTCCCGCATGGCGGGCCCCGGACGACACCAGCCCTCCTCCGGACCTCGGGCGGCCCATTCTTCCCGACCCTGCACGCCCCAACACCACCGATCCGGCTACCATCCCGGACCCCCATCATCGGCCTGGCCCCAGCGTAGGCCCCTCACGACCTAAGCACGAGGCCGGGCCCGACTCCATCTTGGGCCCACCACGTCACGACCGCGTGGCCTCGGCCCCAGCCTCGGCCCCAGCGAAGCCCAGACATCGAGGCACCAAGATCCACCCAGGTGGTCGAGTGGCCACTCGACAGATCCCGGAGGGAGAGGAGTTTCGATGGCCCCCCAGCCGTCCCCGGACGCCTGGTATCGATCGCCCTCCGGCCTCCCTGGGCGCTGGCTCCACCCCCCTGCTGGGTGTCTGGACACCATCATCTCGGCCCCTCTGGCCCCCAGGCGCGAGGGTCCGGACATCAAAGGACCTCCGTCCTATATCTGGGCCCGCCCCGGAGTAGGACGCCAGTTGTATCCTGGACTGGAAGCCCTGCTGACGCTGTCACGGCCGACACCAGACGAACTCATCCGTAACCCGATGACCTTCTGAGAGCCTGCTGGCGCTGCCGCGGCCTACCTTGCTGAGACATCCGAGAGCCTGCTGGCGCTGCCGCGGCCTACCTTGCTGAACCTTCCGAGAGCCTGCTGGCGCTGCCGCGGCCTACCTTGCTGAAACATCTGAGAGCCTGCTGGCGCTGCCGCGGCCTACCTTGCTGAAACATCTGAGAGCCTGCTGGTGCTGCGCGGCCTACCTTGCTGAAACATCCGAGAGCCTGCTGGCGCTGCCGCGGCCTACCTTGCTGAAACATCTGAGAGCCTGCTGGCGCTGCCGCGGCCTACCTTGCTGAAACATCCGAGAGCCTGCTGGCGCTGCCGCGGCCTACCTTGCTGAACCATCTGTTAGCCTGCTGGCGCTGCCGCGGCTCGACCTCTCGGAACCCCCCGGCTCGAGGATTGAGAGCTGTGCGTAGGGTATCCCGTCCTCCGCCCAGAGTAAGACTGTCCCGCTACCTTACCCCTCTTTACAAGACTTTACAGATCCCTCGATCTGCTTGTACATACTACCAAAAACCCGCAACCTTTTACTAGCTATAAAAGCTTAAGAACTTGACCTCTTGTGTGGTGTCCATCTGTAGTGTTGTGATTACTCTGCTGTACGATCCTAGGAGAGGACCCTCATTCAGGAGGCCTCTCAGTAAACGCTCGGCTACTTCTCGACGGAGAGGTGGACCTAGGGGTGGTCAGTCAGACATCTTCTGCCTCCCCCGGGGTCGCCTTTCTAACATTGGTGGCAAGCGCTGGGATCCGAGCCCACGCAGATCGTACAGAGAGTGATTCACTCGCTACCCAGAAAAACCCACTGCGACCATGAGCACAGAATTCCAGAAGGAGAAAATGGAAGACTACAGTCACAAGGAGCTGAAGCAATTCTGCAAAGATCTAGGCTTCGCTACCACTGGCTTAAGTACTAAAGAAGACTTTAAATCGGCCCTGCAGGCCTGGGTGGACGCCGGCGAGGCGCCACCCCCGAGGGAAGATAACCCGGGCCCGAACGGAGGCACGGAGGCTGCGACGAACCCAGCGGGAGGGAGACCCGCGAACCCAGACACGGGCCTCTCCCACGAAGATGCCAGAGAACGAGAGAAGAACCGGCTCCACGAATTGGAGCTCGTTCGACTCAGGCAAGAAGGAGAGATCCAACTGGCTGAAAGGAAGCTAGCCCTCGAGCAGCTACGGCTAGAAGGAGACCTGGAAGAAAAGCGAAGACAAAGAGACCTCGAGGAGAAGAAACTCATGCTCGAGCACGAGCGCGTCCTCAAAGAACTAGAATTTAAAGCCAAGGCAGGCGAGACTACCACCTCCGGGAGTAAGACCTCACCTCCCCCGGTGGACACGAAGGTGCACATACCCAAGGATGTCGTTAAAGAGTACTATAAGAACGACGACATCCAGCAGTGGTTCAAAGCTTACGAGGTCGCCATGGCCGCCCATCGAGTACCCCTCAGGGACTGGGGTGCCGGCCTGTGGGGGAAGTTTATCAACGAAGGGAGAGACGCCCTGCTGGAGCTCCCTGATGCCGAGAGGACCTCGTACGAGCACATGAAGACCGCCCTCCTCACTCGCTACGGACTCACCCCCGAGATGTACCGGCAGCGATTCCGAGACTGCAAAAAAATCCCCGGTACCACGTGGGTAGAATACGTGAACTATTACAGTAGAGCCTTCGAGGGGTGGACTCGGGGCTGCCAGGTCACCACCTACCAGCAGTTGGTCGACCTCATTCTATGGGAACACCTGTCCAATAACTGTTTCGTCGAACTCTGGCAGCACCTCCTCGACAGCAAATTGACTGAGCCACGAAAACTCGCTGTCGAGGCAGACCGATGGGCCAGCACCCGAGTTCCCCGGAACATGATGGGAGATTACGGCCGGGGGTCCCCGGGGAACCACCGACCACGAGGTGGCGGAGTAGGCCAGAGCCTAGGTCGAGACACCCCCCAGGGGTCATCCCCTACCTCCACGTCGCCATCCCTGGCCCGGAGAGGGGGCCCCACAGCCAGGCCGGGGCCCCGCCCGAACGTTACGTGCCACAGATGCCAGCGACAGGGGCATTATGCGAATGACCCCCTCTGCCCGATGAACCAGCGACCCGGCACCACCGGGCCCCCAGCCCGCCAGATCACGGCAGCTGCCCTAGGTGAAGAAAGAAGGGAGGAAGAGGACGACGACCCCGAGCAGGCCGAGTGGGAGCCCGCCGCCATGACCTTAGCCTGCCTGGGTACTCACGACATGATCCCCCGAGGGCCGATCCCCGGCAACACCCAGAAGTACCGCCAGTGGGTCACCATCAACGGTCGCCGGACCGAAGCCCTCCGTGACACTGGGGCCAGCGTGACAGCGGTCCGCTGCCATCTGGTGACCCCGGAACAGATCCTTCCTAACGTCCTGTGCCCAGTCCGATCCGCAGATAACTCCGAAACTATGTGTCAGATGGCCCGCATCCCCTTCGAGTGGGGGGGAGTGTCGGGCGTGCTGAAAGTGACTGTCCGCGACGATGCCCCCGTGGACTGCCTCCTTGGGAACGACCTGGAAAGTTCCCCATGGGCTGGCGTCGAACGAAGAGAGCACCTGGGGATGCTAGGCCTTCCCGAGTGGGTCTGTGCGACCACCCGCTCCATGTCCGCCCGAGCCTCCGCCCCAGCGGGGGAAGCTCCAACAGAGGAGCCAGAATGGCCCGCACCTCCGCCGCCCGTCGTCCCCGAGGACGCCGACACCGGGCCCGGCCCCCAAGGGCCCGACCAAGAAGATCTCACCGAGATCGACCGCCTCCCGGAACTCGCTCAATGGCGCCAAGAAGGTGGCCCCACCCGCGAACAGTTCCGGCAGGAACAGAAAACCTGCCCTCCCTCGAGGGGATGCGACAGCAAGCCGCCACGCAAGCCGCTGGAGACCCCGCGGGGTCCCACTGGGTCTACTGGGACAACGACCTCCTTTACAGTGAGCAGAAGATTGCCGAGCTAGGGGCCGGCCGGGTGCTGGTTGTACCCCTCCGGTTCAGAGACTTCCTCCTGAACTTAGCACATGATGTGCCCCTCGCCGGGCACCTGGGCCAGGACAAAACTTACAGCCGCCTGGTGACCCATTTCTACTGGCCAAAAATGCGCACTGATGTACAGAACCACTGCAGGACCTGCCCGACCTGTCAAGCCAGCGGGAAGAGCGGGGGGAAAGTCAAAGCCCCGCTCCAGCCGTTCCCTGTGGTAACCACCCCCTTCGAGCGAGTGGGAATAGACATCGTAGGACCCCTGGATCCTCGCACCTCGCAGGGGCACCGTTTCATCCTCGTCCTGGTGGACCATGCCACCCGCAATCTTGAGGCCATCCCTCTCCGAACAATCACGGCCCCCGTGGTGGGCCGAGCCCTCATGAGCATCTTCTCCCGAGTCGGCTTCCCCCGAGAAGTCGTGAGTGATCGGGGGTCCAACTTCATCTCGAAGCATATGCGGTCCCTATGGCAACAGTGCGGGGTCGCATATAAGTTCACCACCCCGTATCATCCCCAGGGAAATGGACTAGTGGAACGCTTTAACAGGACACTGAAGGGAATGATCAAGGGCCTAGAAGAGCCCCTCCGGCGCAAATGGGATGTCCTGCTGCCCTGCCTCCTGTTCGCCTACCGAGAGGTACCCCAGAAATCCCTGGGGTTCAGCCCGTTCGAACTCTTGTACGGACACCCGGTTCGAGGCCCCCTTAGCCTGGTCAAGGAAGGCTGGGAGACAGCAGTTCGAGATGCCCCACCGGATGTCTACCGGTACCTCCTGACACTCCGCAATCAGACTCGGAAGTTCAGGGAACTTGCCGAGTCCAACCTGGAGGCCAGTCAGGAGGAGATGAAACGCTGGTATGACCAGAACGCCTCGTCCATCGAGTTCGAGCCGGGCCAGCAAGTCTGGGTCATGTCCCCGGTTGAACCGTGTGCCCTCCAGGACAAATGGACGGGGCCCTTCAAGGTGGTGGAGCGCAAGAGCCCCGTCACCTACCTGGTAGACATGGAGTCCCCCAGGAACCCCCTCCGGGTTCTACACACTAACCGGCTCAAGCCGCACTTTGCACGCGCCGAACTGAGCCTGCTGCTGGCGACCGATGACGGAGCTGAAGACGACTCCGAGCCACTACCAGATCTCCTCAGCACCACCGAGAAAGACGGCTCCTTCGAAGGGGTCCGGCTCTCCTCTACCCTGACCCCAGAGCAGCAACAAGACTGTCGGAAGCTGCTGGGGCAGTTTGCGGATCTGTTTTCCCTCACGCTGGGGGTCACCCGGTGGTGTGTCCACGATGTGGACACTGGAGACAGCCCCCCTGTGAAACAACGAGCTTTTCGAGTGCCCGACCGGGTTCGGGCCTGCATCCAATCCGAGGTGGCCAAGATGTTGGCCCTGGGGGTAGTCGAACCCTCCAACAGTCCCTGGGCCAGTCCCGTTGTCCTGGTCCCGAAAGCTGCTTCCCCCGGAGCAGCGCCCGAGCTCCGGTTCTGTGTTGACTACCGGGGACTTAATGCCGTCACCAGGACCGACGCACATCCCATCCCCAGGGCGGATGAACTGATCGATCGCCTCGGGCCGCCAGATACCTCAGCACCTTCGATCTCACGGCGGGGTATTGGCAGATCGGCCTTACCCCTGGTGCCCAAGAACGATCGGCCTTCTCGACGCCAGATGGCCACTATCACTTCAAAGTGATGCCCTTCGGCATGAAAAATGCGCCGGCCACCTTCCAGAGGCTAGTAAATCAGGTGCTGGCCGGACTAGAAGAATACAGCGCCGCCTATCTCGATGACATTGCGGTGTACAGCCTTCACTGGGATGAGCACCTGTCCCACCTCTGGGAAGTCCTGACGGCCCTCCGGCGGGCCGGACTAACCATCAAAGCCAGCAAGTGCCAGATAGGCCAAGGGTCCGTGACCTATCTGGGACACCAAGTAGGGAGCGGTCAAGTAGCTCCCCTCCAACCAAAGGTAGACGCCATCCGGGCCTGGGAGCCCCCGGTCACCCAGACCGCCGTCCGAGCCTTCCTGGGGCTCACCGGATACTATCGGCGATTTATAAAAGACTACGGGAGCATTGTGGGGCCCCTCACAGAACTGACCTCAAAGAAACTACCCCAGAAGGTGCACTGGACCCCCGCGTGCCAGACAGCCTTTGAGACTTTAAAGACTGCCATGTGCACCGCCCCTGTGCTCCAGGCCCCCGACTACAGCAGAGAGTTTGTAGTCCAGACCGACGCCTCGGAGCACGGCATCGGGGCGGTCCTGTCCCAAGTTAACCCCGAAGGAATCGACCGGCCTGTGGCCTTCATCAGCCGACGCCTCCTGGCAAGAGAACAGCGGTGGAGCACCATCGAGAGGGAAGCCTTTGCCGTGGTGTGGGCACTCAAGAAGCTCCAGCCCTACCTCTTCGGCACCCACTTCCGAGTCCAGACCGACCACCAGCCCCTGCGTTGGTTGATGCAGATGCGGGGAGAAAACCCGAAACTGCTGCGCTGGTCCATCTCTCTACAGGGGATGGATTTCACTGTGGAGCATCGCCACGGCAACGACCACGCCAATGCCGACGGCCTGTCCAGATTCTTCCGCCTCGGCGAGGAGAATCCCCAAGAAAATGGGTGACTCTCCCCTGCCTTCAGCTGGGGGGGACGCGTGTTGGACCCGGCCTCATGACGTGGTCCTACCCCTCCCGCATGGCGGGCCCCGGACGACACCAGCCCTCCTCCGGACCTCGGGCGGCCCATTCTGCCCGACCCTGCACGCCCCAACACCACCGATCCGGCTACCATCCCGGACCCCCATCATCGGCCTGGCCCCAGCGTAGGCCCCTCACGACCTAAGCACGAGGCCGGGCCCGACTCCATCTTAGGCCCACCACGTCACGACCGTGTGGCCTCGGCCCCAGCCTCGGCCCCAGCGAAGCCCAGACATCGAGGCACCAAGATCCACCCAGGTGGTCGAGTGGCCACTCGACAGATCCCGGAGGGAGAGGAGTTTCGATGGCCCCCCAGCCGTCCCCGGACGCCTGGTATCGATCGCCCTCCGGCCTCCCTGGGCGCTGGCTCCACCCCCCTGCTGGGTGTCTGGACACCATCATCTCGGCCCCTCTGGCCCCCAGGCGCGAGGGTCCGGACATCAAAGGACCTCCGTCCTATATCTGGGCCCGCCCCGGAGTAGGACGCCAGTTGTATCCTGGACTGGAAGCCCTGCTGACGCTGTCACGGCCGACACCAGACGAACTCATCCGTAACCCGACGACCTTCTGAGAGCCTGCTGGCGCTGCCGCGGCCTACCTTGCTGAGACATCCGAGAGCCTGCTGGCGCTGCCGCGGCCTACCTTGCTGAACCTTCCGAGAGCCTGCTGGCGCTGCCGCGGCCTACCTTGCTGAAACATCTGAGAGCCTGCTGGCGCTGCCGCGGCCTACCTTGCTGAAACATCTGAGAGCCTGCTGGCGCTGCCGCGGCCTACCTTGCTGAAACATCCGAGAGCCTGCTGGCGCTGCCGCGGCCTACCTTGCTGAAACATCTGAGAGCCTGCTGGCGCTGCCGCGGCCTACCTTGCTGAAACATCCGAGAGCCTGCTGGCGCTGCCGCGGCCTACCTTGCTGAACCATCTGTTAGCCTGCTGGCGCTGCCGCGGCTCGACCCCTCGGAACCCCCCGGCTCGAGGATTGAGAGCTGTGCGTAGGGTATCCCGTCCTCCGCCCAGAGTAAGACTGTCCCGCTACCTTACCCCTCTTTACGAGACTTTACAGATCCCTCGATCTGCTTGTACATACTACCAAAAACCCGCAACCTTTTACTAGCTATAAAAGCTTAAGAACTTGACCTCTTGTGTGGTGTCCATCTGTAGTGTTGTGATTACTCTGCTGTACGATCCTAGGAGAGGACCCTCATTCAGGAGGCCTCTCAGTAAACGCTCGGCTACTTCTCGACGGAGAGGTGGACCTAGGGGTGGTCAGTCAGACATCTTCTGCCTCCCCCGGGGTCGCCTTTCTAACAATAGCATAACAAAACATAGCAGAACAAAATATAGCATAGCAAAACAAAGCATAGCAAAACAAAGCATAGCATAATAAAACACAACAAAACATAGCATAGCAGAACAAAACATAGCATAGCATAACAAAACATAGCATAGCAAAACACAACAAAACATAGCATAGCATAACAAAATACACCAAAACATAGCATAGCATAACAAAACACAACAAAACATAGCATAGCCCCCTCACACACCCTCACTCACCCTCACACCCTCACCCTCACACCACCTCACCCTCACAACCCTCTCACCCTCACACACCCTCACACACCCTCACACTCCCTCACACCCCCTCACCATCACTCAACCTCACTCACCCTCACACACCCTCACTAGCTTAGCATAACAAAACATAACATAGCATAACAAAACACAGCATAGCATAGCATAACAAAAAAAGCATGGGATATCAAAACATAGCATAGCATAACAAAACAAAGCATAGGATAGCAAAACTAAACATAGCATAGCATAACAAAACAAAGCATAGGATAGCAAAACAAAACATAGCATAGCATAACAAAACATAGCATAACATAACAAAACATAGCATAACAAAACACAACAACACATAGCATAACAAAACATAGCAAAACACAACAAAACATAGAATAGCTTAACAAAACACAACAAAACATAGCATAGCAAAACAAAACATATAATAGCATAGCAAAACATAGCATAGCATACCAAACACAACAAAGCATAGCATAGCATAACAAAACATATCATAGCAAAACAAAGCATAGCATAATAAAACATAACAAAACATAGCATAGCACAACAAAACATAGCATAGCATAACAAAACACAGCATAGCATAGCATAACAAATCAAAGCACAGGATAGCAAAACATAGCATAGCATAACAAAATAAAACATAGGATAGCAAAACAAAACATAGCATAGCATACAGCATCACTCAGCACCACCACAGCATCACACAGGGGCACCACAACATCACTATGCGCTACCACAGCATCACTCAGCACCACCACAGCATCACTCGTTCGCCATCACAACATCACTCAGTGCCACCGCAGCATCAATCTGTGCAACCATTCAACAACAACTGATTCAAATATGTTCTCTAGTTTCCATAACACATCCTGCATTCTTGCTTCATTTGCTGACGTCTTCTGTTCGGCAATCTCAAAACCAGTTTCCAGGCTCTCAACCCGCTCCTCCAATACAGTTGTATGAGCCATAGCTTCCATACATGCTTTGGTGTACTTTCTAATCGCCCCTGGATTTTTTTGTTGCTAATTAGGCTCTTTTATGTTCTTGGCGGGCCTCCAGTTGCATAGCTTTTAGTGTAGAATAGATATGGGTCATTGAGGGTCCCGCACTATCTTTAGACCCAGATGCCTGAGGGCCCTCTAGAGGCGTATCACCATCTTCTGGTCCACCTTGACCCAGATTAATATTGGAGTAGTCCCATTGTAGGTGTTGGTCCAGATCTGACAGTGCGCGAGTACCTTTTTGCCGCCCGCTCCCGCGCCTGGGATGAGGACGCGCTTGTCTAAGTGTCTCAGCGGTGTTAGGTGCGCTGTCCGTGTCACTGGTTTCGCCTGAGTCTACATCCTCTGCCTCCGAAGATTCTTGGTCCAACTCGCTACCGGCAGCTGAGTCAGACTCTTAGGCCATGGAGAAAAAATTGTCGCCATCCGGGGTGCCAGGTAGTGTGTGCCCTTCATCAGGTGCCTCTACTAAAGAATTTGCCTCAAGATCTAAAGATCCTGAGTCAAAGCCAGCATTTTTTCCTACCGGAAGAGGGGGATGAGGGGAGAAGGTGGCCGTCTCGGCACTATTATTGTCTGGCCCGGGAGCAACAGCTACCGCAATTACTGCAGAGGGTAAAGACAGCACAGATTGGACGGTCTCAGTAAGGGGAGCTGTGCTGGGGTGATGTACCTGTGCATTAGATACCAACATTTAATCAGGTCCAGAATCTGTTCCCCCTGTTTCATTAATGCCTTCTGCCCCCCCAGCCCCTTTAAGCGTGGAAGCAGCATATTGGTTGTTGTCTTCTTGCTCCTCAATAGGATAGGTGTGCGTTCTGTTGTACCCTTAACCTGTACTTGAGTATTACGATTCACTGATTTGGCTGAAAACATATCAAGAACCGTCAGAATTTTTTTTCTAGCTCCGGAATCCGGAGTATGATCCGACCCGGGTTTTCCAACAGCCATTTTACTGTTATCCTTGCTGGGGGGGCCCATCCTTGCTCCCATCCCTACCTCCTTGTTTAGTGGCGTCTTTGAGCCCATCTTTGCGGGGGGGGGGGCATTTGTTGCAGTTTATAAAAGCTGGAGTAACAGGCTGCGCTGCGCCAGCACACCTCCCACTGGCCCCACTGAAAATAAAAACGCAAGCGGAACTGGGCTAGCTCAGCCCCAGCGTTACACACAATCCCAACTGCCACCATCCAAAGAACTCTCAAGCCCACAGAATGAAGATGGGGGGGCGTCTCGGTGAAGCGAGCCCACAAACTCCAGTGTACAAGTTCCAATGCACAAATAACACAGCAAAAAAAAGTCCAACCCCACTTCACTTCCTACGGTACCTGAGCAGATTCCGTCGCGGATGTATAATAATTAAGGAGCCAAAAAGCCAAAAAACTCAGGGTACCTCCAGTCAGGCAGAAAATTTACGCAGCAATTCTTTCTTCGCTCCCGTAGCAGGTCGGAATGTAAGGAAGATCAAATCAGGCAGTTCAGAATCCGCTGCCATCCGCCAACTCCCATTATCCCAGGAAGGCTCCACACACAGGGGGAGTGAGGGAGCCGTCCAAAGCCCCTTTAAAGCTGCTTTCCCTGAACTATCATCCTGGAACTGGGAAGCTGAGATCCAGCGGGTGCATCGCTTTTCCCTTCTGCTTAAAAAAAGTGCCGGCCAGGACCAGAAGCCACACGCTATCCTCATTTTCTTTGGAAATTTTCTTTTGCGACAGGCAGTTTTTGAAAAAGCCAGACCTGATGCCAAGAAATCCGCAGAAGGACTAACTTTCTTTGTACGGCCAGACTTCTGCCATACCACGGTAGAACGACGATGGCATATTGAGGCAGATGATCCCTGCATTTCAGACTCTGGGCTGTGAGGTTTATCTGATGAACCCTGCCCGCTTGAAAGTGATCTGTAAGGGTCGGACGAGGGTTTTTACGTCCGAAATACAAGCGGGGGATTATCTGAAAGAGCTGTCTGGTGAATAGGCCAGGGGCCTTCTTCTCTCTCTATGTTAGGATAGATTGTTTTTGTGTAGATCAGACTTCCTGGAAGTTAGGAATATGGTTTTTTAAAAAATTTTATTATTCCCATTCTATCTTTATTCTATTGATATAGTCCATGTATGTTCTCTGGATCGGATCAGAAGCTCTTTGTAAATAGTTGGAGTCCTGGGGAGAGGAAACTTTCTCTTGAAGGCTTAAAGTGGGCTTGGTCAGGGCATAATCTGATTTTTTTTCTTATGTTTTTCATTTTGGACGGGGCTACGGGGGCGCACAACGTGGGAGGCATCACAAGGGTCTGGCGACCTTTTTTGCCAAAGTGGTGGGGGGGGGATCGGGGTGGGCAGATCCAGTTCGAGGGTGGTAAGGTAATGGTAAGGGCCAAGGAGCTATTGAAATTTACGTGTTTTTTTTTTCTCGAGGGGTTTTTCCTGGATTTATTGCAAGCACTAAACTGTTAAGCGATGGGGGGTTTGCGGAGAGCCACAATTAATATATGTGGTTTGAATGATCCCGCAAAACGGAGCAGGATCAAATAAGATATTCGATTTCTCAGGGCCGATATAATTTGTCTTCAGGAGACCCATATTCAAGCTAGCCAAATCCAACTTTTGAAACTAGAGGGGTATCAGTTGGTGATTTCTACCAAACAGGAAACCAAGACAAGGGGGGTTGCCATCTTTGCGCGTATGGGGGTGACTAAATTTCCACGCTCGATTTCTGACATATACGCTAGATGGGCCATAATTCAATGTGTTATGGGTAGTGATGTTTTTACCCTTTGCTCTATCTATGGCCCGGTATTGAATGCAACTGAGGTTTATGATTGGCTAAATATTGAGCTGGTGGGGTGGCCACTGCCATTGATCATCTGTGGCGACTTTAACATCAATTTGGGTTGGGCTGTCCAGAATCCACCCTTAGTTGGCTACAAGGGTCGCAAACCAAACGTTTTCAGCTCCTTGTACTATATGAGGGAGCTTCATGGTCTAATTGATGTCTGGGCTGCCAAAAGAAGTGAGGAAGATGGGTCTACATATTATTCGGCCCGCATCAATCGTATTCTAGGTTAGATTATTTTTTTGTTTCACAAAATTTGGTGGCAGGGTGTGATATCCAGAAATTTCCCAAAGTCATGTCCGATCATAATCCGCTGGTCCTGGAATTGTTATGTTATGTTATACAAAGCTCTTCTATAGCGCACGGCTACTCCGAGGAGTGTCCCGGCGCTTTGGCGTAGAGAGGAAAAGGAAAAGTACACAGCATAGCAACACTTAGAGGCCGGTACAGAATTACTGAGAGAAGAGCCAAGTCTTCAACTCCTTTCTAAAAGCTAGCAGATTGGTGGCTGTTCTCAAAGAGAAAGGGAGATTGTTCCAGCAGCGCGGTGCAAGGTACCGGAAGGAGCGACCTCCTGTACGGGCGCGCCTGATGGAGGGAACCACGGCCTTGGCCTTGTAGGTGGACCTAAGAGTTCTTCTGGGGACATAGAAGGCAATCCGCTTCCCAAGATAGCTTGGGCCCATCCGGTGGAGCGCCTTGAAAGCCACAGTCAAGATCTTAAAAGTGACTCTCTTGGCGACCGGGAGCCAGTGAAGTTTCTCTAGGAGCTCCGAAGCTCGCGCCCTTCTTGGAAGTCCAAAGATGGCTCTGGCCGCCGAGTTCTGCACGACCTGCAGGCGGGCCATCATTGTCACTAAAATGTGCCCATTACAGATGAAGGTGGACTTTTAATCGAACATTATTGACTGATAAACAATATGTGGATCAGATGGTGGTATGGATTACTAGGTTTTTTTCTCGAAAACCAGGGGAGTACTCGCCTCCAAACGGTGCGGGACGCACTTAAGGCCGGAGTGAGGGGTGAGACAACACAGTTTGGCTAGCGGGCGCAAAGGCAGGAAAAGGATAAAATCAAGAGGCTATATACCGCATTGAGCAGAGCTGAAACAAACTTGGGCCAGGTCATACTGGATAAGGGCAACATCGAGGCCGCTCAAACTCGGATCGCAATCTCTAGAGCTGCTATAGTGGAAATTTCTACCAGCAAGGCACCTGCCAGGTATGTAGCCTGGCGTACTCAAATGTATGAGAGCAATGAGAAAACAGGACATATCCTCGCTGTACACATAAGGGAAAAGGATGCTCAGACTCAAATTTTGGAGATCAATGATCCAGAAATTGGACTGGTAAAAGATTCTGATGCAATTATTTTGGTCTTTGAATAGTTCTATCATAGATTATATTCGGAAAATAGGAGGCATAATTTAACATTGCAGCAGGAGATAGTGGGATTTTTAGAATAAGTTCCAATAGAACCCCTGTCCTCCTCAGATATCGCCATGCTTGAAGCTCCCATTACTCTAGCTGAGGTTGTCAAAGCTCTTGAGTCAATCCCTTCTGGGAAAGCGGTAAGTCTTGATTTCTTGCCGGGAGAGTTTTAAAAAAAATTGCAATAAAACTTGCAGCAATTCTTTTTGAACTTTTTAGTCTGATTCAGGCCGGTGAATCACCACCCGACCCCTGGAGGTATGCCAAAATTGCTTTTTTTTTAAAGAAAGGGAAGTCACCAACAGATTTAGGGGCATATCGTCCTATTACTTTAATTAACAATGATGTTAAAATCTACTCCAAGATCTTTGCGAATAGACTTGCTTCTGTTATCAAAAAAATAGTTTCACCTAATCAGCACGGCTTTGTTCCTGGCCGGGAAAGTATCAATCATATCTGCAGAGTCATAACTCTCTTTGACTATACTCAGGTGACAGGAGACCCTATGGCACTCATTTTATTGGATGCTGAAAAAGCTTTTGATAGGGTCTGCTGGCCTTTTTTATGGGCAGCCATGAAAAATTATGGAATCGGAGATGGGTACATTAGGGCTATCAAAGGCATGTACATAGAGCCTGTAGCCAAAATAGCTGTGAAGGGCTGCTATTCTGGAGAGATTAGGATTGAGCGGGGTACCAGACAAGGTTGCCCCTGCTCTCCCTTGTTATTCGCAATTTATATTGATCCCCTCATTAGATTGATACAAGAAAGTCAGGCAATTCCATCCATTTTGGCTTTAGGAGGGGAGGTAAAAATCCTAGGGTATGCAGATGATTTAGCAGTGGTTACTCCAACACCACAGGATACCTTGGTGGCGCTTGGAGCTATTACAGCTAGATTTGGGGAAATTTCTGGATATCATATAAATGAAGGGAAGACACAAATAGTCATAAATCGGAAGGTGGATATGGTTGACTCACGGATAGTTCCCCATGCAAGGTATCTCGGGGTTGAGATCAGTTCCGATCTGGCTACAATCGTTGATATTAATCTTGGGCCCCTTTTAGGGAAAATGAAAACTGATTCTAAGAGAATGAACAATCTACACCTAACAATCATGGGGCGGGCAAATGTTATAAAAATTATGTTTCTCCCGAAAATCTTGTATTATTTTAGGGCGATTCCCCTGGAATTTAGTAAAGACTGGTTTCGGAAATTTGATCAACTCATTTCTTGGTTCATCTGGGCAGGGCAGCGCCCAAGAAGGGCTTTACGATTCATGACCCTGTCAGGAGATGGGGGGGTGGTCCGTCCCTAACTTTCAGGCATATTATTGGGCCACCACTTTGAAATACTCAGCGGAATTGATCAATGGCTGTAGCTTAGATGATTCGGGATGCTCAATTTTTCAACTTTTGTGTGGGGCAGAGGCCCAGGGCCTCTTGCTACGTCATATAGATTACGCATATTTTAAGAGGGTTACGTTTTAGGTTTTACTAAGTGTATATAAGGTCTGGACCTCAATTAGGAAAAGGATGGGAATTCCCCGGCTGCATCGGTATTCCCCTCTGGCTAGTAATACCCTCCTCTGCTTGGATATATTTACGGATGGCTATTTTTGTAGGTGGAAGGAGAAAGGGATTTATTGTATCGAGGATTTTTTAGCCAGGGACAGTATAATTTCTTTTGACACTCTTAAAGATCGGTTCGGGATGGGTAATAAGGACTTCTTTAAATATCTGCAAGTTCAGGACGTTATCGTTTAAAAATGTCGCAATCGTGTCCAATTCTTCTTGCTAGAAATGCTTAGTAATAATAGGGCCCCACAAACATCTAATGTCTATAAACTTATTATATGCAGGGATGGTGGATGATCTATCCAAACATTTTGAACGATGGCAATCGCAGGTTCAGGCCGGGCAGGGGAACTGTGAAGATTCCTTGTTTTATTGTCAAACAACCTGTATATCTGCTAACCTTCAAATACAATGCTTTAAAACCTGGTGCAATTTATATGTTACCCCTGCTCGAATACATAGGTGGGGCGGCCTTACAGGTATTTGTTTCCCGCGTTGTGGAGAAGAAGCTGCAGACAGTACGCATATGTTTGCTACATGCCCTAAACTTTCTTTATTACTATCCAAAATTGGATGCAGGCTAAGAGTTATGTTGGGGCTAGCGCTGATACTTACCCCATTGACTGTTAAGTTGGGGATCTCTGAGCAAGGGATGGCTGAAAACTGCAAGAAATTTGTGTTTGTAGCTATGGCCGTCTATCGCATATGTATAGCCACTGTTTGGTTGGACATCACACCGCCGACAGAATATGTCTGGCTTAATAAATTTATATCTGTATATAATTGGGAGATGGCGGTGGTGAGGAGGAGAGGTAGGCGGGCTAGAGAGGCAGGAGAGAAGCTTTGGCTCCCAATGCTCAACTGGCTCAATCGCTAGGTAAAGACAGATTTACCTATATTTTTGTGTTTTTTTTCATGTGCTCTAGTTAGTGCTTTAGTATATTATGTTATCATAGCTCCTCTTTGTCTTTTTTTTTCTTTTTTTGTCTTTTTTTTCTGTGTCTCCCCTTGAACTTTTCTCTTTCTTCTGTTTTGCTAAGAATAGGATGGATCCGCCCGGGGTGGGGTGGGGGGGGGGGGGGGTAAAATGTAAAAAAACATTGGGGTTACAAACCATTGTTTTGGACTTGTTTTTTCTGAATGGTACTGTTTATTTCTCTGTGTTTGGTGCCCCAATAAAAAAAAAAACAACAAAAAAGCCCAAGCAATGTTACTAGGTCAGCAACCTTCCCTTCCTATTCCATGGAAGTAAATTAACCCTGGCTGTGCCACACAACTATTAAAAAAAAGTAACAAAAAGATGTTAATATTTCACTTCTGTTCTTGGATTTTCATCACAATAAAATACACTGAACATAATCTTCACTAAAGTTATTTACAAAAGTTTAAGCTATTGCCATTATAAATTACAATAACTTTTATTTAAGTATTAATTATTTTAAAAAAATTAAAAGCCATTGTTATTTGTAATATCAATACATGTAAGTCACGTAAATACAACACATATTGTATTACAAATGCTATAGGTGTCACATTTGCGAAAGTTATAACTATTGCCATTGTAAATGACAAAGCTATTAATTTTGCTATTTTCAAAAACAAAACATAAATAAAAAATGTGTCATTTACAATACCAATAGCTCAAACTTTCCTAATGCGAGACTTATTACATTGCAAATGCTTGTTATACAAGTGGTCACTATCTTATGTAGTGGTGACTAAACAAACATTTGATTGTTGTTTCATGGGTCTTGTATTGACATGGCCATACCTCTCGCGTCCAGTGGTGAGTGGTCTGTAAAGTGGAGGGTGTCCCCTTTTTAAGGCTGGTTCGGGTTCGGGGTGTGGGGTTTCATGTAGCCTAAGCATCGTTAATTAATGTGAGTTTTTCTATTATCTTAAACCCTTTAGATTGTATGGGCATACCATTTCATGTTGTTTGTAGTTGGTGTCTTAAATGATTTTGATCATTTTTGGACACACTGTATCCACAGCTAGTTTCTAGAGTGGCTCCGCGTTCTAGGGCAGAGATTTTCACGGAAGGAGTTGACGTCTGTGCGCTGGAGGGGACTTATATTGCTCCCCTGATGTCATTTCCGTAGACGACATCATCACAGAGCTGCTTGACTCCGTCCCCAGGAGCGCAAAGGTACTGCTGAAAAATTTCTGGATCTAGACTGGCGCCTGGGGAGAATTAAAAAGTTAAGGAATCTGTGGCTAGACTGTGTCTCTACTAGATTTTCCGTTACAGAAGGTAAGTAACTTGTACATCAGCACAGTTCATTTTCAGACATTTAAAGTTTGTGCGCTAGAAAAAAAAGTATGCGCTGTTTAGTAGGCTCGATTTATAACGTATTCCCCAATACATGGAAAGTAGCTGCAGTCTAAAAAGCACTCCCCCATTTTATTGAGTTAAGAAGAATGCTCAATATATGCCACTGATGTTTTGGACAAAACTATATGACAGATTTTAGCCCATTCTGTTCTTTAGATGTATGTACGGCACAAACATTCAAGGTGAGCAGTAGCCAACTCACCTACTAGCCAATTCGTCAGCCTCCTAATACCACCACCTGATTTTTTTTAAATATATGAGAATGGTGAAGTGACACAAGCCATCACAAACTTTATGAGGCAGATAGACATATTTTCTGTAATCCCTCTTTTCCACTCAGGATGGGCCTGACGCATAGTTTCATCTTAGTCTTATGTATGCTTGCTAAGAGCTATATGGAACAAGTCCTAGCTCTTCCTAAGTTAGCTCCTCTGATAATTAAGAATATAATGTATCAAACAGGAATCCTCCTGGAACTATGGGATATATTTACACTTTTTGTGACTTAAGTCCACCTTGTAAATATAACTCCTTTACACGCATCAGTTAGCTTGAAAGGGGCGTGCAATGGATGTTGCTGTGAGCGTTCCACCACAACACCCATTGCTTTTTGATGATGGGCCAGATTTACAAAGATCAGTAAATCTAAGGCAGTGCCAAGAACTAACACCATGCAAGAGCAGGCGTCAGAATGACGAAACGGAGAGAAATACTTGTATTCCTCCTCGATTGTGCTTTGTCCAGGGGCGTGTTGTGTTTTGATCATATGTATTGTTGTTCTTTGGAATTGTTTTCCTTCAAGCTTCTGTCTCTCTACTATTGCTCTATAACATTCTATGCTGGGCTGAGAGGCAGTTGCTGTGGGAGAAGACCTGTGTAGGCTGTGTCCTACCTTGCTCCTGTGTTCTTGCAATAAATCTTTTATTACTTAAATTACCAGCATCCTGACTTTACAATTGGCGACGAGGACTCTGCTATGAACACTAGGAAACCACTGAACCCATTTAAATTCACAATTTATTGTGTTTAACCTTAAGGAATTCTACTTTCAACTGATTCAATTGGACTGAACTGCAGTATTCCTACATGTGAGTACCTTCTTCTTTGGATGATTACATTGAGGGACAATTTATCTTGGAGGAATTCATTTATCTTGACTCATTTTTAAATGAAAAACAGCTTATTATTGAGCTTGCTTCAGTTATTCAAGGACTCTATCCTTCAAGACATTTCTTTTATTAAGTCCTTAAGGGAATTTCACTGATAATCTTCTTTTAAAGTCTTTGATGTTGCCTGCGTTATTTTATCAATTAAGGTTGATAGCTAGTACCTTATCCTATGCGTCTCCCTCTTTTGTCAAAAAATATAAGGAAGTCGTGTTTTTGGAGGAGCAACGGTATGCTTATGGATAAGCAAAGTGTCGGAGCGTTTTAAAAATAATTCCAGGCAGTGCTGAGCAGTGATTGTATCGTTTTATGGATTTTGACATCGCGTCTAAGTTGGCATTTTTTGAAAGACTCTACTCGAACCTTTAACGAGGCTTCCCTTACTTGCTCGTGTACACTACACGTCACCGCATCGTGGGAGTTCTTCTTCGATCCTTCGTCATTGAAGGCACCATCGCTCTGGAGTGCATTCGCCATTCCGGTCCTGCATTCTTCTGACGTGTGACGATAGCGTCCCAGAATACTACGCGGGACTACGTCATCACGCCTTAGGTGGCGGCCATCTTTTGGGAATTATAATTTTGCGTATCACTTCAGTTATACGCACACTTTTGCAGTCTTGTACGTCTGCCTATTATCGTTCATGGCGTGTTTCTACAACAGTGACGCGCACACTTTCTACTCATTTATCGGAGTGTTACATGATTAACGGCGTATTATTCCTACAGTGATACGCACACTTGAGACCGACCCTTGAGAACTTTTCCTCATAGCGTGTGTTCACTGTGACACGCTCACTTTTGCAATTCTTTTTTTTTTTTGGCATCTTTTATTTTTCAGAAGTGCATTTTCTTGTGTGTGCATTTAATGTGAGTCTGAATTCTTGGTGTTATTCTCATTATTCCTTAGGTATTGTAACACACATCATTTTATCGCATTATGGCCACGCAAAATTTTACTATCCAGTTTCCTGATGCTTTTTGGCCTTCTGGCCCGGAGCCTAGTATGAAATGGTTGCAGTGGAAGGCGTACTTTTTGAACTTTATTGAGACAATTGATGAGGATAATAAAATGAAACCGGAAAGGAAAAATAAATTATTTTTACATTCTATTGGAGCTGGTGGTTTGAAAGTTTATAATGACATGGTCAAGACTGCTGGTGGGGGTGATTCTAATGTTTTTGCTGATATTTTGAAAGACTTTGATAACCATTTTTCTCCCTAAGTTTGCATAGGCATCACAAGATATAATTTTTTCCACAGGAAACAACAACCTGGTGAGACTATTGATGTTTATGTAGCTGAATTTAAAAAAAGTGCGGAAGATTGCAAATTTGATCATCTTCAAGAACAGTTCATTAGAGACCAAGTAGTTATGCATGCCAGTGACCCAACAATTCAAGATAGATTGTGGATCAATGGTGATTCTGACTTGAAAGATGTTCTTGCCATTGTTAGAAAAGCTGAGCTTTCAGGTCGCAGTGCAAAAGCTATTAAGAAAGAGAGTAAGGAAATTTTGGAACAAGTTGTTTCTAAGGTCCAGGAGAAACACAAGCAAAAACTTAAACCACAATTTAAGAACAAATCTGGCTTTGTTAAGAAAGATTCTGTTTTAAAATGTTTCAGATGTGGTAGTGAGTCTCATTTGGCTAATAGTAAATTGTGTCCTGCAGTTAAAGAAAAATGTTTTAAATTGTGGTTTAATAGGGCATTTTACTAAAGCTTGTATTAGAAAGAAGAACAAGAAAGTTAAAATAGTTTGTGATTCCAGCTCCAGTGAGGATGAATTCATTGTTAAGAACATTTGACATTGTGTTATTGAAGATGAAGAGAATTTGCAGGAGGAAAAACAGTTTTTATTCAACATTAGAGACCCTACAAACAAAAGTTTAATTAAGAAACCTATTTGTAATATGTCATTTGGTGGTATATCCATTGATATATATGCTGATTCGGGATCCCCGTACACCATTATCAGCAAAGAGGTGTGGAATTCCAAATTTTCAAAATTTTTGGGGAATATTCTTTACGCTCCTGATATTTCTCCTGTAAGTTATCTTGGGGGAAAAATTGTTTTGATTGGTTTTAGACTTCTAAACTTTAGGTTTAAGGGAAGAGAATAAACTGTATGTTGCTAAAAAAGGACCTTCTGTCCTTGGATGGAAGGACCAAGGACATCTTGACATCATCATTTTGAATCCCAATAGCCCTGACCCCGTCATGGTTATTGAAGACGGAAGTGGTGTTGGGGACTCCATGCTTTCAAATTTAGCAAAGTGTTTAGTGGACAAATTGGTAATTTCAAGGATTTTTCTCATCGCATTGTGTTAAAGGAAAAAGCTGACCCTAAAGTTCACAGTTAGAAATATTCCCATGATATTACGCAAGGAGGTGGAAAATGAATTGGATAAACTGGTCAAACAAGATATAATAGAACCTATTGAGTCATCCGAGTGGATTTCACCAGTAGTTGTGGCAAGACGTTCCAATGGTAAAATCCGCTTATGCATAGACCTCCGTCACTTAAATGAAAATATTGTTATTGATAAGTTCGCCCTTACCGAAAATTGCTGAAATGTTGTCCCCAGTTAAAGATGCCAAATTCTTTTCTACAATTGATTTGTCATCGGCTTATCTTCCGATTTCTTTGGAGGATGAGAGCAAACATCTTACTGCCTTTATTACACCTATGGGGTGTTTTCAGTTTAAAAGAATGCCTTTTGGGTTGGCATCCGCCGCCGCCATTTTTCAGCGCATCATGCATCAACTTTTTGGCAAGCACCCTAAAGTAAGGTTTTTCCAAGATGATATTCTCATTTTTGGTAAAGATCAGAGTGAGCATGATTCTGTTTTAAATGAGGTGTTAAGCACTTTGGAAGAGAAGGGTTTGACTATGGAACATTCCAAGTGTAGGTTTGCTGTTAAGTCTGTTACTTATCTTGGTCATGTTTTGTGTGCTGATGCTGTAGCGACTAAACCTAAATTGGTTGAGGCTATTAAGAATGCCCCTCCTCCGTCTAACAAAGATGAAATTAGATCTTTTCTAGGGATGGTGGAATTTTATTCTAAATTTGTTCAGGGTTTCTCAAGTACAGTGTTCAATATCAGACAACTTCTTAAGTCCAATGTTAGGTTCTCATGGTCTGAGGAGTGTGAAAATGAGTTTAACTCCATTAAAGAAGCCATTATCCATGCTCCTGTCCTATCTCCTTTTGATTTGGATAAAAAATCTATTGTTACAGTTGATGCTAGTAATAAAGGTTTGGGAGGTGTTCTGTCTCAGATTGATGAGTATGGTAAAGAATGCGTGATTGCCTATGCTTCTAGAGCCCTTACCCCTCCAGAGTGTAAGTTTTCGGTCATCGAGAAGGAAACCTTGGCAGTGGTTTGGGTTTTGGAAAATTTCAGAAGTTTTGTGTGGGGTAAGGAGTGTACCGTCAGGTCTGATCATAAACCCTTGGTAAAACTTTTGACAACTGAAGGTTTATTTAAGGCATCAGCTAGGATTGCAAGGATGCCCATGCGATTACAGGAATTTATTTACAAGATTGAATATGTTCCAGGCAAAAGCAATGTTTTAGCAGATTTTTTTATCTCACATGCCATCTGAGTTGCAAGATTGTGAAAGTAATGAATGGGATTCTTTACAAGTGGCTTTAATTCATGATGATATCTAATTTTGTATTGAAAAAGAAAAATGGAGTGAAGAGTATCTTAAGGAAAATGTTTTGGTTTCACTCATTTCTTTTATTCGGGATGGTTGGCCAGATAAATCTAAACTAGTCCCTGATCTCAAGGCTTTTTGGGAAGTCAAAAATGAACTTTCTGTAGTAGATGACACTGTTTTTAGAGGTGATAAGGCTATTCCTCCCTCATCCTTAAGAGTTTTCATTTTAGAATTGTGCCATGAGGATCATTGTGGAATAGTCAAGACTAAGCAGAATGTTAAGAAATGGTATTGGTGGCCTGGTATGGATATTAATGCAGAGAGAATGGTGCGGGAGTGTGTTGTATGTGCTAACTCGGACAAGGCTCTTATAACGTTAAGACCTGATATGTGTGAACCAATTGTTCCGGATGGGCCTTGGCACTCTGTTGCTATTGACATAATGGGTCCTATAGGCCAAAATTCAAAGTTTATTATATCAATCATTGATATTTTCTCTAGATGGCCATGTATCACTATTGTTGACAAGGTTGATTCAGCCACTGTTTTACAATTTTTGGATCGTGTTTTTATGGAGGAGGGTCTCCCTGTTCAAGTTATCAGTGATAATGGGGTACAATTTGTTTCCAAACTGGCTAAGTGCTACTTTGAAAGAGTTGGTGTTAAACATAGAACCACTTCTTTGGAACACCCTAGTGGTAATGGCAAGTGTGAGAGATTTAATAAGGTTCTCAAAAGTGCTATTCAAATTGCTGGGGTTAAAGGAGGTAATTGGGAACTTCAAGTATTTAAAGCAGTTTGGACGTACAGAACTAATGTTCATGAGGTTTTGAAAATGTCTCCTTTTGATATCATGAGAGGACGTACAGCTAGGACTAAGTGTAATCCTGATTGGTTGCATAGAAATACGTGTCATGATATTTGTATGAATTCAGTTAAAAACAATGTCCTTGAGAAACACTTACGGTATAAATGTACTTTTGATAACAAGTTCGGAGGAGATTTGGCTGATGTTAAAGCTGGAATGTGGGTTAAGGTTAAAAAACCTTGGAAGGTTCGTAAGGGAGAGTCTCAATATTCTCAACCGCTTATGATCAAGAAAGTTTTACGTAATGCAGTTCTTTTGAGTGATGGGAAGGTATGGAACATTAGAAGAATTGCTATTTACAGGGGTAAAAATACTGTTCCTGTTTCTTCCAGTAGGAAGGATTTAAGCACTTTGGATGATTTTTTGAAGGAGGGACAAGGTGATGTGATTTCTTCTAATACTTCTGAAACGTCTGTTAATACTCCTGAAATTTCTTCTGAAATTTCTCCTGATATGTCAGGAAATGTTTCCTCTGAAAATGTGAGTGATAATGAGACTTCTATTTCACCTGCGGTTGTTAACAATACAGGTAATCCTGTTGTTGATTCTGCAACTCCTGTCTTGCAATCTGCATCCAAGAAACGTGTTGTATCCAAACCTAAATGGTTGGCTGACTTTGTTGATTTATTATTTATATTTTACTTGTAATTATGTTGTATTTCTTTTCCTTTTCGAAAGGGGGAAGATGTATTGTGTTTTGATCATATGTATTGTTGTTCTTTGGAATTGAGGTAGTTGCTGTGGGAGAAGACCTGTGTAGGCTGTGTCCTACCTTGCTCCTGTGTTCTTGCAATAAATCTTTTATTACTTAAATTACCAGCGTCCTGACTTTACAGGGCGGCTACTCCAAGTGGGCGAAGGAGCGTCACCCCACTGCTTTCCCGCAGGGCGAGAAGCAGAAACATAAAATGGTATTTTAAATACCATTTTAAGTTTCTGGTTCTCCCACTGCGAGAAAGCAGAAGGATATGCCTGGTTGGGGATGGGTGGGTAGGCATTCCTGCTCCAGGCTGGGGAGAAGTGGCTTGCCCACTGGTGTGGGCGCTGACTGTTTGGTCAGCCCCATGGCCTCCCCATAGACGCCTGTGGGGTCGGCATCCTAGCCAATCACAATGCTGCCATTGCAGCATTGTGATTGGCTTAGGGGAGGAGAGGGAGGTTGCCTGCTTCCTGTAAGACATTAGGCGCAGAGAGGAGACGCAATGCGGGACGAGAGGCAAAGGTAAGTTTACTTTTTTTTTTTAATTAACCACCCCCTCCATTCACAACCCCCCACCTGCGAGTCATGCAGACGCGACTGGCTTTTTCTATGTGCAGCATACATAGAAAGAGCAAAGCTCCATTGATTATGTTCAGGAAGGGACACCACCCTGCACATAAACAATCATTAAATAATGGTGATTTTCTACTTCTATGTGTGCTGTATTCTGCAGCACACATAGAAGTAACAGTCATCATTATGGATTGTGTATGTGCAGAAAGGTGTCTCTTCCTGCACCTAAACAATCATTCCCTGCTAAGCAGGCACCCTTGCACTATGGTGCAAGGTGCCTGTGTTGGTGCTAGGCAGTTAATTTTAGCACCAGTGCTAGGTAAAAGACAGGGGTGCTCCATATTGTTGTAAATACGATGCATTCCTGTGTTTTGGAAATGTTGGAGCGCAGCGCTGACAAATTTGGCACAGCTCCACGGTCCGGCATTTCATTGCACATATGACCCTATAAGTAGTTGTTCCCCAGACCCCAGTGTGAATTAGCATAATCACAACTTTTACCTTTTGCCTATGACTTCCTACTGTGGTGAAATCTTTCTTTACTGAGCTGTAAGTGGCTGTTTTCTTTGGAGGTTTCCATAGGGTATTAACTTTCAATACTACACAAATACCGCAGCAGTGCAAGCTTTCCCATTAGAGGAAATCTAGAGGGTCTATGCTGCTTTCTTATTAGAGGTGCTGGTTATATTTTCTCAACCCCAAAAACCTGACTGTGAAAAATGCCCTCTACAAGTCATACAGCAAATCAATTTACTTTGATCAGAAAATAGTACATTGCAAATATCATGCTGGCAACAGCTACTGCAGAGCATAATTCGTACACACGCAGGAGTAGCACACCAGAGTGGCCGGTGCAAGCACTTCTCTCATGTTAAAGCATCAAAGCACTCGCAGTTCACGACTCAGTACACGTCCAGTACAACAGTGTCATCAGGAACGCTTACCACCTAAGAGAAACAGCAGTGTAGTGTCAGTGATGGCTCCTGTTACACCCACTGGTAACTTTTGCCCATGGTCATATAGTAAGTAACTCCTGTGCCTGACTCAAGTGGACCACAATTATTTGATACAATCTGCAGCCTCAAAATCCAAACTGTTTTAATGGAGAACACAAAAGCAGAGCTATTGACTTTCTAAAAGTTAGTGTTCGCTTACGTACGAGATGCAACAGAAACCCCTCACATGCGTTTGAGGCAGTCATGGAGATGGATGGATGGATGTGGATGATGAGGTGGAGGAGGAGTGAGTGAGTGTGGATGGATGGGTGCATGGATGGATAAATGGATTGAAGGATGGGTGCGTGGCTCGGTTGGTGGTGGGAGAATTTAACGAATGGTTGAATGGACGGGTTTATGAATAGGCTGACTGGATGGAAAGGCAGACAGAGACAAGTAGAGAGATACAGAGTCAGATAGACTTGGCAGCAGACAGGAAGACAGGTAGACAGTAACAGGCAGCAATAAGAACAGACAAGTCGATAAGCAATCAAGCAGACATACAGACAGACAGGCGCAAATTGATTGGTATTAAAATAGAGTATGGAAATGTTATGATGTGCACCTTTCCAACATTACTAACATGTGATAAAAGGCAAACCTGCTCTAGAAAACATTGGTATTCCGTGTGCGAGCGGGTGTTGGAGATGAAGGGATATCAGTAGGAGTAAGGAGGGTGTGTGATGAATGGGTGGGTCCTTGCCCTAGCTCACAACTAGCATGAGCTTTAATAACAAGCAGACTCCATGGAGAAAGTAAGCTGCATTTCTCTTTCATCTAAACACTCTCACTTTTAAGCCAGCCAAAAGCAAAATAAACACCAGGCTCCCTTGAAGACACAGCTTGACATTTGACCTCGGTCTTTGAATGGGCAGCAAATATGAAGCCATAAGTCTTAAGAACAAGATTTAAAGGCCTGTTCATTACAGAAAACAAGTTCGTGTAAGAATACAGTAAATACGGATTGACATTGGGAAGGACAAACTGAGCCTAGACAGCCGAAAGCCAATAAAGCCAGAAAATGTAAAACAAGAAAATGTGAGCTAAAAACCACAAAGTAAATGGCAATCAACGAGTGGAATGCATTCACAGGTCAACTTTCTGAAACTCCCCAAGATGTCTTTAGCATAGATTTGCTGTCTTGCAGGCTGTGACATAAAAAACACCAGGCTGCCCAGACTCTATAGGGTGGTAGGCGAGAATTGGACAGAGGTAATAAAAAAAATGGGGTGGAATTCTAGAACTTCTCCACATTCTACCACTGAGGAAACGCCATTTGTGGTATTGAGGGGCAGGAAAGCAAGTACAGTGGCTGTTCCGGCATAAGGGCAAGCTAGCGAAAGTGAATTAAGAAACAATGAGGGAAAGTGTGCATAGGAAGCAGCGCAGGTTTAGATTAACGATGGGAGAAGCTGTGGAGAGTTCCTTAAAAATTGAAGTTGGGGATTTGGTAAGAGTGAGTTAATGTCCTATATCTAAGAAGGGAGAATCAAAATGGTCCGAACCTAAAAAGGTGCAAGACGTATTGAAGTTTTCTGTTATAACGGATGATGGAAAAAGATAGAATATAAAGAAGGTGGTGAAGTGTGGAGAGGCTGAAGTGGCACATTGCAAGGAAGGTTTGAAACACAAAGGTGAGGAGTCAAAAGAAGGAGGAAATGGTTTTTCCAAGATGAAATGCGCAGAGATGAAACTAAAGAATGAGAAAAGAAAAAATGGTAGTATAGCTATGTCAATTTTGAAGACATTTGAGAGAGAACAGGTGCGTAGGAGTAGGTGTCAAAGAATAGCTCCTAGGAAATTCAAGGACTATGTATAAGGAAATGCAGTATATATATTTGTATACTTTATTAGAAAACTATGCTGAAGTTACCAAAGGATTAATTGCAAAACTTAAACGTACATGTCCCACCTCCCACCTTTTACTTACATAGCATCCTGCCCAATGGGCTACCTAGGGCCTACCTTACGGGTGACTATGTGTAATAAAACAGGAGTTTAAGGCTTGGGAAGAGGGTTTATAAAAAGCACACATAAAGTATGTCTGATACACAAATGGGAAAGGAGGAAAGTTGCAGTTGTCTGTTTGAGAATGCTTTTTTTAGAATAAGAACCCTCACTCAACTGAAGGTGACATGCTTCATCATTGGGTTCCCTTCTTACTCCTGCACCGAATGGTGCCTGGTGTGAATTATCGCTCTCCAATGGGTGGTGTGAGTAAAAGTATCTCCTGGTGGGCTGAATATCAGTTTTATTCCAGTGCCCCCAGTGGATATGGTTAAAAAGTCAGAAGTGACAGGGAGTTTGGAAAAACACTTCCTATGTAGGATTTAAATTCTAAGTCGACATGGCAGTTTAAACTGCACACAGGCTCTGCAGTGCATGTCTGAGCCATGTTTTAGAGGGCTACTTGCGTTGGTGGCACAATCAGAGCTGCAGGCCCACTCGTAGAATTTAATTTACAGTCCCTGGGCTTAGGTAGTGCACTCTACTAGGGACTTACTGATAAATGAAATTTGCCAACTATGGATAAGTCAATGAAACCATGTTTAGATGAGAGAGCAGATGCACTTTAGCACTGGATAGCAGTGTTAAAGTGCTTAGAGTCTAAAGCCAACAACAAGGCCAGAAAAAGAGGACGAATGAAAAAAGTTTGGCGTGACCCGTCAGAGAGGGCTATTTTTCAACACTGAGTATAATAAGTCTGCTAGTTACCAAACTTTAAAATACACAGTAGCTCTTCAAAAAATAGTTATCCTTCCTAGATGTCCACGACCTGCATGCTCACATCTTGACCCTGAAATGGTTCCCATGTAAATAGCGGGAGCTGCATCAGGGGAAAATGAACTATAGCAGCAGGTCTGTCATGCCATGCTGACATGGTAGACCTAAGCACTTATGATATTTCTGAAACTCTATCTCACAGCCTTGTTATTCCATCTTAAGGAATAACATTACTGGTGTCAACTTGCACTGAGAGTTTTCTCCCTGCGTGTTTGAGGATGTCAAGAGGTTTCCTGTCTGGGATCACCATGGTGACGTGAAGATCCGACACAGAACCAATACTGATGCATGCAGTATCCAAGGTGCTACAATGAATTGGGTGATTCCACCAATGACATTTACCCCCAGTAACATCTCAGCTTGAAGGGTGTTTATAATGGCTTACCTGACAGCTTTCCCACACTCAGAAACATTGCATTACACTGCATTCTAAGTGAGGGACAAACTGAGCCTAGACAGCCGAAAGCCAATAAAGCCAGAAAATGTAAAACAAGAAAATGTGAGCTAAAAACCACAAAGTAAATGGCAATCAACGAGTGGAATGCATTTACAGGTCAACTTTCTGAAACTCCCCAAGATGTCTTTAGCATAGATTTGCTGTCTTGCAGGCTGTGACCTAAAAAACACCAGGCTGCCCAGACTCTATAGGGTGGTAGGCGAGAATTGGACAGAGGAAATAAAAAAAATGGTGTGGAATTCTAGAACTTCTCCACATTCTACCACTGAGGAAACGCCATTTGTGGTATTGAGGGGCAGGAAAGCAAGTACAGTGGCTGTTCCGGCATAAGGGCAAGCTAGCGAAAGTGAATTAAGAAACAATGAGGGAAAGTTTGCATAGGAAGCAGCGCAGGTATAGATTAACGATGGGAGAAGCTGTGGAGAGTTCCTTAAAAATTTAATTTGGGGATTTGGTAAGAGTGAGTTAATGTCCTATATCTAAGAAGGGAGAATCAAAATGGTCCGAACCTAAAAAGGTGCAAGACGTATTGAAGTTTTCTGTTATAACGGATGATGGAAAAAGATAGAATATAAAGAAGGTGGTGAAGTGTGGAGAGGCTGAAGTGGCACATTGCAAGGAAGGTTTGAAACACAAAGGCGAGGAGTCAAAAGAAGGAGGAAATGGTTTTTCCAAGATGAAATGCGCAGAGATGAAACTAAAGAATGAGAAAAGAAAAAATGGTAGAGAAAAGAAAAAATGGTAGTATAGCTATGTCAATTTTGAAGACATTTGAGAGAGAACAGGTGCGTAGGAGTAGGTGTCAAAGAATAGCTCCTAGGAAATTCAAGGACTATGTATAAGGAAATGCAGTATATATATTTGTATACTTTATTAGAAAACTATGCTGAAGTTACCAAAGGATTAATTGCAAAACTTAAACGTACATGTCCCACCTCCCACCTTTTACTTACATAGCATCCTGCCCAATTGGCTACCTAGGGCCTACCTTACGGTTGACTATGTGTAATAAAACAGGAGTTTAAGGCTTGGGAAGAGGGTTTATAAAAAGCACACATAAAGTATGTCTGATACACAAATGGGAAAGGAGGAAAGTTGCAGTTGTCTGTTTGAGAATGCTTTTTTTAGGATAAGAACCCTCACTCAACTGAAGGTGACATGCTTCATCATTGGGTTCCCTTCTTACTCCTGCACCGAATGGTGCCTGGTGTGGATTATCGCTCTCCAATGGGTGGTGTGAGTAAAAGTATCTCCTGGTGGGCTGAATATCAGTTTTATTCCAGTGTCCCCAGTGGATATGGTTAAAAAGTCAGAAGTGACAGGGAGTTTGGAAAAACACTTCCTATGTAGGATTTAAATTCTAAGTCGACATGGCAGTTTAAACTGCACACAGGCTCTGCAGTGCATGTCTGAGCCATGTTTTAGAGGGCTACTTGCGTTGGTGGCACAATCAGAGCTGCAGGCCCACTCGTAGAATTTAATTTACAGTCCCTGGGCTTAGGTAGTGCACTCTACTAGGGACTTACTGATAAATTAAATTTACCAATTATGGATAAGTCAATGAAACCATGTTTAGATGAGAGAGCAGATGCACTTTAGCACTGGATAGCAGTGTTAAAGTGCTTAGAGTCTAAAGCCAACAACAAGGCCAGACAAAGAGGACGAATGAAAAAAGTTTGGCGTGACCCGTCAGAGAGGGCTATTTTTCAACACTGAGTATAATAAGTCTGCTAGTTACCAAACTTTAAAATACACAGTAGCTCTTCAAAAAATAGTTATCCTTCCTAGATGTCCACGACCTGCATGCTCACATCTTGACCCTGAAATGGTTCCCATGTAAATAGCGGGAGCTGCATCAGGGGAAAATGAACTATAGCAGCAGGTCTGTCATGCCATGCTGTCATGGTAGACCTAAGCACTTATGATATTTCTGAAACGCTATCTCACAGCCTTGTTATTCCATCTTAAGGAATAACATTACTGGTGTCAACTTGCACTGAGAGTTTTCTCCCTGCGTGTTTGAGGATGTCAAGAGGTTTTCTGTCTGGGATCACCATGGTGACGTGAAGATCCGACACAGAACCAATACTGATGCATGCAGTATCCAAGGTGCTACAATGAATTGGGTGATTCCACTAATGACATTTACCCCCAGTAACATCTCAGCCTGAAGGGTGTTTATAATGGCTTACCTGACAGCTTTCCCACACTCAGAAACATTGCATTACACTGCGTTCTAAGTGAGGAGTTGCAAGAAAAGGGCAAGGAGAAGGAAAATCTCCCTTTTTGCGACATATTATGCAACAGTCCTCCTCTAAAATGAGCCTTGGAACATATGAATGCTGTGAGCACCAGGCCCCTCGAGGTTCTGGGACGGACTCTACAGAAGAAATATATCATATGGAAATACATCATATGAGGGGAGGTGTTAGGGTGTGGGTAATGCTCGAGAAAAGTTCAGTTAGTGAGTATGCTGAGAAATAAAGAAGTGTTTAACTACAGCTCCCTTATAGTGTCATCTGTCTGCATGCTTCAGGGCTGGGAAAAAAGCTACTTCTGGTGACAAGTAAGGAATACGTTCCCGAAGAAAACAAGGCTGCTCTACCTGATACTTTGCAAAGGTGTTGCAAACTGCTTGAGCATGCCACATGGACCTCGAATCAATGCAAAGCAGTCTGCCACTGGCACATGTGGAATTAAGGCCCTGCTCATGCCCATACACATCCAAATAAGACAGTGAAGGCTCTGAAAAGGAGCATATTTGAAAGGTCCGCCAAAACTGCAAGTGAAGTAGTCAACAGACGTTATGCTATTCTACTACTATGGAGCGATTACTCAAACAAAGCATAAAATAACAGCAGAGACAACCAGGTACCAGAAACAGAGAATCCACTCACTGTCAACATCACAAGAAGTACTATACGACCTGAGATCAGGTGTGGTAACCCAATTACAGGCACAAGGGATGTGCGTGCAGAAGTTGCATCAACTGAAGTGTACAGTGGAAGCGCATAGTGGAAGCTGTCTCACCAGCACTTGCTCTAAATGGCAAAAAAGGTGAGCGTGAAATACAATGCAGCTGTGTTCCTGAAGCCACCACCCCCTTTTGACACTTCTAAGAAGCAGAACATTGGTGCAAGCTGGGCTGCATTGATTGAAACATTTGATGATATCACTGATGCACTAGAAGAAGATGTTAAAAAGAATATTATCAAATACTTGAAAAACCTTGCAGGTGAAGGAGTGAAAGAAGTGTAAAGAAAGTTTCACAAACTGATGCAAAATCCTACCAAAAGTTAAAAGAAACGTTAGAGGTCAAGTTCAATCCAATGCCATCGACTATGAAGGGTATTTCTTCAACCAAGCATGAAAACAGGTTTGTTAAACCATGGATTAATTTGTTGAAAGACTTGATACACTAACTAACCATTGCAAATTCTGTGATTTCAACGAGAAAGAAGCCATGCGCCTCCGAGTCACTGATGGATTTCTTTCAGATTTGTTTAGAAGGCACGTGTTGAGAGAAACACACAGTTTGAAGAAAATGCTGATGGCTGCCAGAGCAGAGGAATGAGTAAATCGACAAGCTGCTGACATGGAAGCAGGAACAGCACTCAATGAGTTGGCGTTCATTGTGAAAAGGAAACACAAGCATAAACAAGGTGCACATAAGTAAATGTCGACAAAGAAAGCAAAATTATGCTTCTGATGTGGAGTTTTGTTTCCCCATGAAAGTGAATGTCCAGCCATCAGGCAGGTCTGCAAAGGTTGTCAAAAACAGAATCATTATGTACTATGTGCCAAGCTACAGAAAAATCAAGTGTGTCACATTGGAAAGAAAAGATGGACGCAAGAATGTTCCAGAAACATTCTCGCCATTCACACAGTGCTAGACAGCAGTATCAGCTACGACAGGCAAATTCAATCGTCGTCATGCTCATTGTACAAAGGCTCCTCTGCATCATTATCAAGTGCCAGCGAAGAAGATGAGTGTGCACTGATGATGTCTGCCAAAGAATGGCATGCACATGTGGGGTTGTCTACTTGCAAGGAAAGACACAAGTCAAAGACAGTTTGCTAAATAATGTGACAAAATTAATGTGTACCTTTCTGCACAAAAACAATCAATGGAGATATTTCCTCCTATGTGTACTTAGGAATGCAGCACACATAGAAAAAGGAAAAAACAAGAAAATATAAACATATTTTTCCTTGTTATACCTCCCCTGGGGAGGCATAGGCTTTTGACACATTCTCAGGTTTCTACGTCCTTGTAAATCTGTGAATACATCAAAATACATGGGTGTTGCATGGGAACACCCACTGCAACGCCATGGAACGCCTCTTAGACGCAGAGTAAGGCAATGCAGCAATTTGCGCTGCTTTGCCTTACTACATATCTATGAGGCCATGAAATTCCACGCAAAGTGGCTTCACGTGGCCTTGTAGATATGGGTTCATACTCTGCGCCACAAGTGCATCAAAAAAAAGTGCAACACCGGCAACACAATGGGCTTGTAAATAAGCCCCTGAGTTATGGAGTATCTTCGGCTGCAGAGATATTTCAGTACATCATTCGGCAAGTAATCCAGCCAGTTACACATGCTTTCACTACAGTAATGACATACTGTTTTTTTGGGGAACACAAGAAGAACACGATACAGCCCTTAACCATGTGTGCCAGTTACTTGTTGATGCTGGTCTCACTCTGAATTTTTACAAGGCCAAACAAGTTTTCTGGGCACATATTCTCTGATGAGGGAATGACTCCCGACCCAGATAAGGTGCAAGCACTATCATCTACTTGCCCTCCCCAAGATGTTACCATGCTACAGTCCCATCTAGGCAATGCCAGTTACTGCTCAAGATATATTCGCAACTTTGACACAGTCAGCGCCCTATTAGGAGAGTTGACAAGACAACATGTACAGTTTCAACGGACTCCAGAATGCGACAGGGGTTTCAAAGACATTAAGCATGCCATTGAAAATGCCAATGAAATGGCATACTTTGGCACCAAGTTACATACTGAAATAACAGTTGACGCATGCCCGGTAGGGCTAGGGGCAATCGTTGCTCAACACAATGGCCATCTGAATGCTCAGAGACGCATTGTGTTCTATGCCAGTCGCAGCCTGTTTGAAACAGAACGTGCCTACTCCCTGCTGCAGAAGAAAAGTCTGGCTGTGGTGTGGGCTTGCAAACATTTCCATGCATTACTCTACGGAAAATGATTCACTGTTGTCACAGATCACCAAGCATTACTCACACTTTTTGGGAACCTGAAGGCTAAAATGCCCCCTCACAACGAGAGGTGGGGGTTAAGACTGCAAGAGTATGACTATGAGATTGTACACAAACCGAGGAAGGATCAAAACCCAGTAGATTACTGTTCACAAGTGCCGCTACATCGTCACATTTCAAGATCCAAGACAGCTGCAGCATATCTCAACTTTATTGTGAGATCCAGCCCACCAGAGGCTCTATCAGTTAAACAAATCATTGCTGCACTAAGGCTGATGAAGACATGATCATTGTTAAAGAACGTATTGCTAAGCAATCATGGAGGAGAAGTACCCTCTTGCTAATGATGTTGAATTTCAAAAGTTCAAAAATGTGGAGGATGAGTTAGCTGTTACCCAAGAAGGCTTGAGAATTGTTATACCTGAAAGTTTAACGCAGCAGGTCATTGAGCTGACTCATGAAGGGCCATAAAAAGAGCTCAGCGAGATTGAATGTGGTTCCCTCGACTTAATGAGAGAATTGAGAAAGAGTTGACAATGTGCCACATTTGCAATTCCTTGTTTCCTAAGGCAAAGCAAAACCCAGTGACAATGGCGGACCTTCCTGCTCATGCCTGGGGGAGAATTGCTGTTGGTTTCTTGGAACCTTAAAGAAATGGAGAACATCTCCTGGTAGTCATTGATGAATATTCGTATTTTCCTTTGGTGGAAGACTTGTCTTCAACTACTCATGACAAGGTCATAGAATGGCTTGTCAACATCTTTGCAACATGGGGCATTCCTGAAATTCTCAAATCTGGCACTGGCCCACCCTTCAACAGCAAAGACTTCAGAGAGTTTCTTGTCTGACTCAAAGTCAAACACCAAAAGAGGACACCTCTCTGGCCCCAAGCCAATGGTGTGGTTGAACAATTCAAGGGCAACCTCAAGGGAGTCATCCAGCGAGTGTCCATGAAAGTAATTGATCTTAAGCTAGCTATGTGCGAAGCCCTTCGTGTCTATCGGTTGACTCCTCTCTGCACAACTGTGGAGAGTCCTGCCACCTTGCTATTTGGAACCAAAAGGAGTTAGGTCCGAAGCGGACAGGGGCGGGCTGGACCATTCATAAATCAATACAACAACACAAATGCCTGCACCCTTCTTATTTAGTAAACCATGATTATTCAGATGTAGACCACACCATTATTTAATTTAGGTTGATCCGGTACCTTAATTTGTACCATTTCCTTTTTATTTTAGAAAGAATTTCATACGTGTGTTTATGCAAAAATAAACAAATACACTGACATATCTAACTTACTAACCACATATATATACATTTCATACAAAACGAAAAATTATATTCATAAAGTAAACAAGACACATCCTAGCGACATCATAACAAAAATTTTCAATACAATACAAATATTGTTTTTTATCAAATGTACTTCATGATTTATCATCAGACAACGTCAAATGCCCAGGGACATTGGAGAATTATTCACAAAGTCCTAGTGTATATTTAATATACTAGTGTGTTCCCATTGGTATGCCGACGCGTTTCGAGTTGGGGCCACCAGGGTTCCCAAACTCTCATCAGGGCCTTTTGATTAATCTGTAATTCGATTCACTGTGGGAGCGGTGTATTCAGAGGCTTCTCATTGGGAAGGGCTGTTTTTCTTTACTCTGCCCGTATCACCATGCCGATGCGCTGCCGTTTCTCGTCTTGAGTGGTGTGAATTACTCGTGAACAATTGGTTGTACTGGTAGCGTCTTCCGTATATTCGTTACCTGCATTAATGTGCGCTTGTCCTGCCGCTTGGCTAGCTGAAGCGTTCGTCGCTCAGGCACTGAAAATCAAATTCTCATCCAAATTGCGTGCTCAAGCTACAATGTCAGATGGTTCCTGACTTCATGCGGGAGCGGACGCAGGTGTGCTTGCCAAGAGCAAACGAACACAAACATTGTAGCTTGAGCACGCAATTTGGATGAGAATTTGATTTTCAGTGCCTGAGCGACGAACGCACCACTCAAGACGAGAAACGGCAGCGCATCGGCATGGTGATACGGGCAGAGTAAAGAAAAACAGTCGTTTGGCTAACGACCTGTCTGCAGTGACATAGTTCTCTGAGTGACCGCTGCCCTCTCTTGGGAGGGAGTGAGGGGTGGCAAGCACGACCGACTACCATTTTGTGTGTAAAAGGCCGCTTTATTGAAACAGGTGCACATCACATATATATTAAAACTGGCTCACCGCCTTACAAAACTAAACACCTCTCTGAACATCGAGTTACCTGACCCCCTTTTGTTTATCCCCCCCCCACCCCTACGATCCCCACATGTTCAAATCCCCCACCCTATAACATAGCAATATATAAATCATTCCCTCCTTGGTATCCAATTTTCTCCCATCCCTCCTACTCCAAAAACCTCCCAAGACCTCCATTCCTATCTGTTCTTGCAACAGTAACCACTACCCTCTAATGTAACCCCCCAAACTGGTTACCCTTTCCCTGCTCCCGCTCCCCAACTCAACGACAAAATACCGAACTCCAGCCAAACTTGGCCAACATCCAAAACAACTCCGCCTGCACCTGTTCCAAGCGACAAAGTACAAATATCTTCCCCCAGTGCACCTGGCCCAATACCGCCTCCTAACACCCAAAACAAACCCCCCCCCCCAAAAAACGCCTCCCCAAAACTCCAAGAAACAGGGAGGGTGGGCGGGGACAAAAAACCCTAAGCTCTCCCCCCAGCCACCAGGTCGTAATACCTAAAATGGTGGCTGGGGGAGTGTCGCAAGCCCTTAAATACCTGGGCTGCCTTTGGGCTACCTCCTGCCAGATTGGGCTGCCTTTGGGCTATTCCCAGGCAGCCCAAAGTGCCAAAATGGCCGCGTCCGGCTAGCCCCCCTCCCCCTCCCAAATTTGCCCGGGGGGCAGACCTCGCGGCTCGGCTGCCCCCCAAACCCCCCTTGGGAGGGAGTGAGGGGTGGCAAGCACGACCGACTACCATTTTGTGTGTAAAAGGCCGCTTTATTGAAACAGGTGCACATCACATATATATTAAAACTGGCTCACCGCCTTACAAAACTAAACACCTCTCTGAACATCGAGTTACCTGACCCCCTTTTGTTTATCCCCCCCCCACCCCTACGATCCCCACATGTTCAAATCCCCCACCCTATAACATAGCAATATATAAATCATTCCCTCCTTGGTATCCAATTTTCTCCCATCCCTCCTACTCCAAAAACCTCCCAAGACCTCCATTCCTATCTGTTCTTGCAACAGTAACCACTACCCTCTAATGTAACCCCCCAAACTGGTTACCCTTTCCCTGCTCCCGCTCCCCAACTCAACGACAAAATACCGAACTCCAGCCAAACTTGGCCAACATCCAAAACAACTCCGCCACCCAGGGGAAGGTGGAGGTTAGGCGATTACGCCGCCTCCCCCTTCCCCTGCCCCCCCCAAGTTACCGCAGGCGGGACCTCCCCCAATGCCTAGTCGCCCAACAAACCGGCCAACACCTCCCGAAGCTCAAACAGATACCAGGCCATCCCTTCCATAGAGAGGAACCCCATCCCCTCGACCCAATTCCAGCGCATCATACCTGAATTCCGTGCACCATGTCCCACGGAAACCCAAATGCCGACAACAAGCGCCCCATTACCCTGCAATGTCTCTGCGCTTTGTCCACCGCCTGCGGCAGAACTGCCCCTCCACACGCCCCCGCGGTACCACTCCGTCTAAACGCCACACATCCTGCCCAGCAACTCCGCCAATTCCCGGCGCATAGCCTGCAGCCCAAACTCCGCCCCTCTTGACCACAAAACATCCCCCCAATGTAGATGCACCTGTCCCGACCGCAGAACCGACCCAAACTTGAAAGAGAAAAGACCGCTGCACCCCCAGGGGTGTGGAATCCCAAGCCCCCCGCCCAGGGCTTATCGTTTGGGGTCAAATGCCCCAAACTTTCATGTGCCTTTGTCCTCGCGACAAGTAGGCCCAACCCCCCCGTGCACCAAACCCGTTACCGCCAGTTTGCAGTACCACATTAAGGATCAGGAAAGGCTACCGCCAGTAGTGTAGTGAATATGCGTGTATGCCTGCGTCAATGCAGTCCAAACTCGTATTTATGGTTCCTTACTTGCCAGCCCGTATTATTCGGGAGAGCGCTCTACGTAAGTGTACGTGCTGACCGCCAAGCTGACCGTGGTTCCAGTATGTATTGCATACGCACAGTTCCAAAGTGTAGCAACATGAGGCTATGCACGATGCTCACCGAATGCTCCCCGATTACATGCAAGTATTCGCCTACGCTTGAAAGCTATATTAATGTTCCTTTGCTTCCCCTATAAATTGTGACTAAAACCTTGAAAATAGGGAAATAACGTTTGCTAAACTACTGTCATTTCAATTACCAGCTCCATGCAGCATCCTCTAGCAAAATGTGATAAATGCAAGCTAGTAATTCCTTAAACATTCGCATTGGAAACATATCTGGACCCGTTCCATAAGACTATGGGCCAGAAAAATACACAGCCCTGGCAAAGCCAGGAGGCCTGACAACGGTGGCCAGCTTTCCTGTGCCGACAATGCTATGACTTGTTCCGGCCTGGCTTTTGTCAAATTTTATTGATGAGAGAGCTGCCGGACCCTCCCCCTTACCACAAACAGTGGCAAAGCCAAAGTGTGTTTGATCCCAAAAGAGGCACACCCTGCCATATATGTACTGGCCCCGAACAAAAACACTTTGCGTACCGATATGCTCCTTGTGAAAGACCAAATGCTGTCACTCCATTGAAGCCGGCCGCCCCAGAGAGAGGGAATTTTAATAAACACAAAAGGTCCTGATCAATGCCCGACCGCTTAGGCGCCCAATCGTTAAAGTTTCAAAAATGCCTCTTGGTATATGGCTTTCGTGAATTTACCAGACTTTACATTAGCAGGGCAAGGACTTGTACTACCCCAAAATATACGTGAACTGCCTTTTAGCCTGAACAAAATGCAAGTGTATATGTGCTCATGTGCAAACCTGCATGTGTAAAAGTACCTTGTCCCTCCCCCTACCTTGTACCCTGCGAAAGGTTTACGTATGCCACCCTCCATCGTAAAGTTCCAACATGTCTCCTTATGGAAAAAATAGAGAAGAGTTGTTGACAACCCCAAAACCTGCAAGTTAGCCGGTGTGCCCAGACGCAAGAGGGCATTCCCAGCCCGGACTACCGCTCACCAGCATCTTGAGTCCCCCATGTGGAGAAGCGGACGCGAGGCAGCCGAAAATGGTACTATTAGGCAAACCCTACTATGATATGTGCCCTGGCATAATCGGAGCGGCTATAGAAGAGCTCATATATCGAAATCACCATAACACTTAGTGGCAGCACCACATGGCACCAAAAAGTGGCCAGCGGATTTTGAAAACCGGACTAGTATATTCGTGAAGCAACTAGCCCCCTGGGCAAGTAGATAATCTAATAAATTCCACACCCCTGACCCTCACCCCACATCGCGCCTCACACCAGCCCCCAACTGTGCCCATATCGTCGTTAACACCCAGAGGACCATCTTCCCAAGCACCTGACGCCCCCCTGCCCCGTGCGCTTCTGCCCCTATCTGGAACTAGTGCGAGCCAACGTTCGCCGTCCACCACCTCTGCTGCAGTGTTCCCCTGGTAAGCATGCCGCCTTCGTCCGGGTCCCGCTCCATACCCAAAGGCCTCAACCCGCAACTCCAACGTGTCCCAACAGCACCTGAATGCCCAACATTTCCACTGTGTGCATTGCCACCACACCAGCAGCCCCACTCCGCTGCTACCCTTCCCTCAATAAATGGGCCTCCCTCGACCCAGAGTCCCGCTCCGTACCCAACAATTGAACGCGCCAGCCCGGTCCCGCCGTCTTCTCCCTCACCTCAGCAGCCCCCCACATGCTACCTTTCAACTGTGAAAAAGGGGGGCCTCCATCGCCGCTGAGTCCAGCTCAATACCCAAAATGGACAGTGCCGTGCCCGGCCCCACTGTCCTTTCCGGTGCCCATGGCACCCCCAAAGACCTCCATGCTCTCCTGAGACCTGTCCAGCCACCTGGCAGTCCGTGGAGTCAGGGGCCCCGCACCCAACCTCACGCAGCCCATGACCCTATTATCGCAGAGACCTCACAACAACCACCGAAAGATAAAACAGCAACACTCCCGATACCCCCCTGAACGACTGCCGAGCCTACAACCCCACACACTCTACCTGACCTAAGATTATTCCCCTTGACAACAAGTAACGGAAAACCACAACCATGATCTCCTGAGACCTGCCCAGCCGCCTGGCAGCCCGGGGCCCCGCCCCCAACCTCAAGCAGCCCATGACCATGCTTTATCCGCAACCCAGCGGTCGTTAACTGGACTCCCAGTAGGCCCCGTCGTCTGGGTGCACTGTAAGGAGCCGGAATCCGACTCTATGCCACACTTACCATGTGCGCACCCCGTCTTGCCCCGCGCAGGCCATGCAGTCAGGGACCCCGCTCCCCACCTCAAGATGACCATAGTATCGTAGAGACCACGCAACAACCCCCAAAAGGAGAAAACGGTCCACGCTCCCGATACACCCCTGAACGACTGCCGAGCCTACGACCCTAAACAATCCCCCGACCTCAGATAATTCCAAATGACAACAAGCAACGGAATACCCCAACCACGATCACCCAAGACCTGTCCAGCCACCTGGCAGTCCGTGGAGTCTGGGACCCCGCCCCCAACCTCAAGCAGCCCATGACCATGCCTTATCAACAACCCAGCGGCCGTTAACTGGACTCCCAGTAGGCCCCGTCGTCTGGGTGTACCGGACTGAGCCGGAAACCAACTCGATGCCACACTTACCACGTGCGCACCCCGTCTTGCCTTCCACAACCCAGCGGCCGTTAACTGGACTCCCAGTAGGCCCCGTCGTCTGGGTGTACCGGACTGAGCCGGAAACCAACTCGATGCCACGCTTACCACGTGCGCACCCCGTCATGCCTTCACCACCACTCCATGGCTGCCTCTGCGACGACCCTGTGGCCTCTCCATCGTACACCGACCCACATACCGGCCACGCCCATGTTAGAGGATGCGACCCCGCCCTTCCTCCATCATGCAACCACCCCAATGGGGAAACACCATCCACCACACCCCTGGCCAATCCACCAAATGGGCCCGCCATACGGCCCCTCAAACCACCTCCTTGCCTCGTTCGCTCTACACCACGCCATGCGCTCCCAGGCCGACCGGAAAGTGGCCGCCCCCCGAAAACAACCACACCCCCTGGTCTACACTCCCCTCGTAACCCCCTGCAAGCACCCGTGGCCCCGGACTGGCTCCTGCACCGACCCCCCCCTTTACAAGTTGCTTCGGTCGTGACTTTGACCGCCGTTATCACCATCTGGTCGTTGCATCTTCATTACCGGCTCATATGTCTCCCCAGAGGTGACCTGCTCAGGGAGTTCAGTTTGTACGACGTCAGTGAGTAGTTCAAAGGCAGTTTGCATATGTCCAGTCAGTCCCACCTGGCCAGCGGGTAAAAATTGATCGACCCCCCATCGTTTCATTTTCCCTACCGGCGTAAACAAAGAGCCGGACCGGCGTTGTCACAGATTAACCCTCTGCCGCCTCCGCGGCCTGGCTACGGTCAAATGTCCATGTAGTGCCTCATCCACCCTACCTCGCACCCAAAACAATACAGTCCTCCGCGCTTGTGCTCCCGTTCCGTTGCTGTTCCCCAAGCCGCAGGGGGCCTGTGGGTGGAGGGGCCAGCGAGCCCGCCCGGGGCCTACGCGAGCCAGCCGTGCCGTGATCCCTCGCCGACTCCGGGCCCGCCGCGGGAGGCACAGCCCTCCCTTCTCCTTGGTGCCGCCGGGCCGTTCCAAGCCCTACCAAGTCCGCCACCCCGCGCTGGCTCTCACCCTGCAAGTAAAAAAGGTACCTCTGGTGTGCTGGTTCCCTGCCACTGAGCACCCTGCACCCCAATATCCCGAGACTCGAACACATCCAACCCCCCCAGCCCTCCGACTCTAAAAAGACCGGGGAAACCCCCCCCCACGGGCCCCTCCTGACCCCCCTGCTAACCCCTACCCCCCCCAACTCCACATGCCTGCCTTCCTACCTGCCCCCCCCTTCAGCCCTGTCCCCCTGCCTGACAGGTGAGGGGCACTAATGCCACCTTCCAGCTTGCTGGCTGCCTTCATCCCCAGACCCCTCCCTACCCCCCACCGTATCTCCAGACGCCCCCTGCTGCCCCCCCAGAGCCACCGCAGCTCCACATGCTTTCCCCCGTGAAGCTCCGCCCCCTTGCAGGGCCTCCCCATCACTCCCCTACACACACGAGCAGCCACGCGCCGATCCGCGCACCCCAAGCCCGCCTACAGCCTCCTCACTGCCCCAGAGCCCTCCAGAGCCTCCCGCCCCTCCCACTGCTGACACAGGCCCGTGCGGCGAGGCGCCGATGACAGCGCGCCTCGCCCGCTCTAAAAGCTACCCAACCCTGAGGCCCCCACCGGGGCCGCGCTCCTGACATCCGCGCGGCCCCTATCACCCACCTGCAGCTTTGCCGCTTCGCGGGCGAGCTGAAGCGCACCGCGGGGGGCGCGCCGACTCCGACACCCACGGGCTACCTAAGGCAAAAACGCGCAGACTACCACTAACCATGGGATCCATCCGCCCGCTTCAGGCAGCAGGCGGATGGCGCCCACGACAAAAAACCCTAAGCTCTCCCCCCAGCCACCAGGTCGTAATACCTAAAATGGTGGCTGGGGGAGTGTCGCAAGCCCTTAAATACCTGGGCTGCCTTTGGGCTACCTCCTGCCAGATTGGGCTGCCTTTGGGCTATTCCCAGGCAGCCCAAAGTGCCAAAATGGCCGCGTCCGGCTAGCCCCCCTCCCCCTCCCAAATTTGCCCGGGGGGCAGACCTCGCGGCTCGGCTGCCCCCCAAACCCCCCTTGTCCACTGCTCTCTCTGTGGTGTTCAGGTGTAACTGGCTCTGCTTAAATCCCAGGCCTGCACACCCTGTCTAAGTGCTTCCAGCCCGTCTCTAAAGTGCATTCCATTTCATGCAAAATAACGTATGTGTATGGGCTGTACAATTAGAGTCCCCGTAACTCTAGCATGCATTGAGCATTCCTCTAATGACTCAGTCTGCCAGCCCTCAATACAAAAATGAAGTCGAGTCTCTTGAAGGAAGCCTTCATATCTCCAAAATAGACCCACTCGCCCTCCATGATGGGAGCAGGCTCTCCACCTCCTAGAAGCAGCACCCCTCAAAATCCAGCCTTGTGGTCCAACTCAAGAGCCTGTTCACTTAACTCGCAGCATCTTCAGCTTCACATGGCTGCTCTAGACAGTCACACAACTAGTATGTACCAAGTAATGTGAAGGGGCCATAAAATGAATCCGGAGCTGTACAAAACAATTAAATGGATAATGAACAAAGGCAAAAGCAGCAAAGGTTGGGTTTATCTTTATTGAGGCCGTGACGCCCAACACACATGGTTTGTTGCAATATATTAATAACACTTTCTTATTATTACTGCAGGTAATCTGACTTGTTCCCATTGATGTTATGAACATGAAACTGATTTCATGGAAATGAAAGAAATTCCTGTTACCCCACAACACATATGATGAACAACAATAAAGAGAAACAGGACACTTGGGCCAATATTTATCAAAAATTCATGCAACGCTGCAAGCCACCTTGCTACTGGAAAGAGTAAGGGCAGAACCGTGCCGCGTTTACCATATTGCAGCATATTTCTTTTCTTTCCTAGGGCTGGCGCACTTTTGGCTGCCTAGTGCCAACACAGGCACCTTTACACCATGGTGCAATGGTGCCTGCGTTGTAGGCAGGATTGTTTTTGTGCAGGCAGGGTCGCCTTCCTGCACAAAAACAAATCTGAGAGGCAATTTTTCTCTTTCTATCTGTGCTGCAGAATACAGCACAAATAGAAACAGGAAAAAAAAGGAGAATTAAAAATATTTCTACCCGCTACACCTCACCTGCGAAGGCATAGCATTTTGAAACACTCCCAGGTCTACCACTAATGGTAAATCTAGGAATGCATTGAAATCCATGGTGAATGCGTGGGAGCACCCACGCTCCACCCTTGGGACGCTGCCCTGGAGCAGTGTAATAAGCGAGGCAGCGATTTGCGCAGCCTTGCGTTACTCTATATTTATCAAGCCATGCAGAGCCACGCAAGATGGCCTTTTGTGGCTTGAGAAATCTTGTTTACGTTTTTTGTTGTCCATGCTTCCACTTGCAAGGGCGACACAAAACCTTGATTAATCTTGCCCTTAGTTCAATAGAAGAATGCAGTGTTGGCAAATCAGAGAGCTGTAGCAACGCACTCTCTAGCAGACCTACAAGTGCAGTCGCTGGGGCTCTGCAAATAGAGGTTCTCTGACCCATCAGGCTTGTCCCAGTACAGAATCACGCGCGGTCCAAGAGCGCAGTCCGCTTATCTACAGAGATAACTCCGCTGCCAAGGATATGCCACCTTCACGCCTCAACCCTTTCAGGAACATAACAAATGTACTATTGACAAGCTGCGTTGGTGACGTGGGATCGCCTCTTTGGTGAACGATTTCTGGAAAATAGCAGGCTTTTTGTAAGTTGTAAATATCTTTGTATCATGGTAATCTTCATCGCTGTTTTAGCACATGGGTGAGATGGACCATAGCAGATTTCATAAAGTCCAGACTTGTCTTGACAAATGCAGACAAAAATGACCAAAGCGACAGGCAAGATTCGCTGACTGAGTAGCCAGGATTTATTGAGGCAAGACGTTTAGTGCCTACACCACAAATAATGATGATCAAGAAGATTCTTTTTTGAGATACAGCCCCTTCGGATTCCATGCCAATTTCATGGAGAATCATGCTTCGCACTTGACCTTTTCCCTCCATTTTCTGTTGCGTGTACACTGATTTTACTTTCATGGGATGTCATCTGCTTCCGTCCACCATCTTATGCCTCACAATAAGCCCACTTCAAATGGTAGCTCAGACAGACCAGTGTTTGAACTTTGAAGGGTGCACCACTGAAATGGCTTCCTGTCGTCATAACTCACCTGTGTGCCAAAAACCCTCGCCCTCTTTTCACTGCCATGCTATTACGTCATCTTACAGCCTCTTATTAATAGATAGCTCATGGTCTAACACAGACCATCTGTTGCAGCCCAATCCCAAAGGAAGCGCGGGGTATCTAAGGGCCACATGCATCATTGTAGGTATTTGCGATTCCTAAATTGCGAAAATTAAGGAATCGCAATTTAGAAATCGCAAATACCTATGCATCAGAAATTCGCATATATTTTTGCGATTTCTAATTTTTCCTTATTTGCGATTCCCAATTTTGCGAATCGCAAATAAGGAATCCCTTAACATTGATTCCTATGGGCCTAGAGGCCCATAGGAATCAATGGGAAGGCATTCTCATTTTGCGATTCGCAATTAAGGAATCGCAAAATGAGAATGCAATTTCTAGGGTGCAGGGGGGGTCCAAAGGACCCCCCCTGCACCCCTGAAATGTAACATACAGTCCATTTTTCACACATACATGCCCAAGGGCATGTATGTGTGTAAAATGAAAGTGTCAAAAATGCACTTTTCTTAAATTACCATGAAGGTTGACTTCACGCTAATTTAACACTTCCAATTTGCGAAATCGCAATTTTTTTTCAATGATGCATTGCATTTAAGAAATTGCAAAATCGCGATTTATTAAATGCAATCGCAATTTAAGAAATCGCAAACAAATTGCGATTTCTTAAATTGCGAAATAACAAAAAAGGTTAATGCATCCCAAAACAAAGAATTGCATTCGCAAACCGCCGAATTTTGCGATTCGCACCGTTTGCGAATGCAATTCTGTTTGATGCATGTGGGCCTAAGTCTTTTTAGGTCGAGGACCGAGAAGGCTGCGCTTGCGCAGTCTCCGGGAGGAGAATTAATGTTCTTTAGTACGATGTTTGAACACGCCTCCCTGCCCCGTCTCTCCTCCATTGGCTGGCTTCCTAAATGGAGGCCAGCCATTGGAGGAGAGATGCGTCACTCCGATTTGGCCCCGTCTTTTTCGGATTTGGGGGCGTAAGTTTTGCTGTTCTTTAGACAGTGACGTTGTCCGTCACTCAAAACAGCAAAACCACGCCCCCAATCCGAAAAATATCGGAAGCTTGAGGCCGCCATTTTGTTTCCTTCGCAGTGAAGGTGAGCATCGAGCCTCTGCCTCTGCCCCCGTTTATGCGATTTTTAGTGCTCCTGCACCCCTCTTTGATGCTCTCTATCTCTTATGCTGCCCCCACAGTCCCCCAGCCCCCTCTCTGCTTGATGCGGCGTGACTGCCTCTTCGGCTTTCTCCTCCCCGCCCCCTCCTGAATGCTCCGCGCTCGTCCGTCACCCCGTCTGTCTCTGTGCCTTGTTCTTGTTTCAGTCCGCTCCATCTGCCTCTGCCAGGGGCAGCGTGATGTGCTTTCGGTATCTGCAGCCAAATGTAGGTGCTGTGAAGAGTGGCAGCCATTTCAGGCCGACCGCCGCCGGGAGAAGTCCAGGTGAGTGCTTGTTGCCTTCTGATTGTGCCCGTTTCCGCCCCCCCCTCCCGCTGTCCGTGTCTCCTTTCCGGCCCCCACTCCCGCTGTCCGTGTCTCCTTTCCCACCTCCCCCCTCCCGCTGTCCGTGTCTCCTTTCCCGCCCCCCCTCCCGCTGTCCGTGTCTCCTTTCCCGCACCCCCCCTCCCGCTGTCCGTGACTCCCTTCCCGCCCCCCCTCCCGCTGTCCGTGACTCCCTTCCCGCCCCCCCTCCCGCTGTCCGTGTCTCCTTTTGTCAGTCCGGTATTTTTTTTTTCTTCTCCTTTTTGTTAGGGAAGATATGCAGTCAAAACCTGAATCACCGAAAGGGATTATCAGCCGAAACTGGGTCACTGTGACTCCACGAGGAATCATACCCGCCACCGTCTGCATCACATTTCCACTCAACTGTGATCAAAAAAACATAAGAAAAAATACAGCACGCACATTCCAGTAATTCTGCACTCAGCAGAATGCCGTGGTTGTTTGGGCCTCAGCAGCAAGTTCGCACACTACTGCAGCAGTCAGGTAGGAATGAGCCTCTGGCCGGGCCGGCTACTTTCTTTTGCTAATGCCACCATTACACAATAAGTTATGCTGCCGCGCTGCTGCTGGCGGTCTAATGACGGCCAGGAGCAGCGGCCAGGTGAGCGTGAAAATTATGCCCGCTCCACTCTCAAATCCTATATCTATCAGAGCCTGTCATCAGAGGCCCTGATGTATCAAAAGCGCAACAAAAAATATGTACATAATTTGGGCCGGATTTCGGGTGAGGAGGGGCGGCTGATGCACTGTAATTGGAAATTATTTTCCTGATCGCGCTTTTAATAACATTTACCACATTATTCCCCTCGTTGCCATATGTTCTAGGCTGTGGTCGCTTTTAGTGGGCTGGCCTCATGCAGCTGCAGTAAGATGGCGCCAGTACGATAGCTCAGAGGGTTAAAGCATCTGCTGCAGAGAGACGGTGCAAGTAAGGATGCAATATTACACCGGCACAGCAAATGCTATTTACAACCAGTAATGTAATAAAAGAGCAGAACAAAATCAGCAATGTTTTCGGTTTGGGTCCCACAGGTTTCCTCACCCAGGGCGTATCTATCATTAGTAAGGCGGGGGGAGGGGGTGGTTGTGGAGGCATCAGGCCGAGGTATGTGTGCCCCCACTTCACCCAAATCATGACTTTGGTTTACTTCCCAACAGGGGGCACAGACTCCACAGTTCTTCTTTGCATTGGAGAGCTTGTCTTGCTTCCAGCGCCACTGTCCTAGACAGGTTCTGAAGTGTACAGGGCGATAATCAAAGCCTGCACTTTATACCACCCCAGCATCCCACTCGACTCAAAGAGAGGCGCAGTGTAACCCCTGGACACCGTGGGAGCCACAGCATGGTAACAGGACCTCTCTCTCTGGGGCGTTGCAGGGGGTCATGCTTGGCATCTGGTGAGCTCCCAAGCATCACGGCGCGCGCAGGGGAGGTGGGATCGGGGGGCGCTTACAAGGACAGTGCTGATCCGGAAGGGAGAGCACCACTGCATGCAAATGAGTTGCTATATTATTCATTAAAGGTCACGGAGCAATCCGCGTCTTTGTGCATCAAAACGCCTGACTCCGCACACAGGAGAAGGTGGCAGTGATTTATGTATGTCTCAGAGCACACCCGCTTGCATTAAAAAGGAAAAAATAAAATGTCAAGTCAAGTCAAAGAATTTATATAGCGCACTACATACCCAGAGGGTCTCAAGGCGCTTAGGGAGGGGAGGAGGATTACTTGTCAAATATCCACGTTTTAAGTTGCTTTCTGAACGCTAGGTGGTTCTGGGTAAGGCGAAGGTAAGTGGGGAGAGAGTTCCATGTTTTAGCTGCCAGGTATGAGAAGGATCTGCCTCCCATGGTGGTCTTGTTGATGCGAGGTACAGTGGCGAGGGCTTGGCTGGAAGAGCGTAGTTGACGGGAGGGGGTGTAGAAGGACAGTCGTGAGTTGAGGCATTCTGGTCCGATGTCGTAGAGTGATTTGTGTGCGTGGGTTAGCAGTCGGAAAGTGATCCTCTTATTGACGGGTAGCCAGTGGAGGTTTTTCAGGTGATCAGAGATGTGTTCGTTACGTGGGATGTCTAATATGATCCTGGCTGAGGCGTTTTGGATTCGTTGGAGTTTTTTCTGGAGTTTAGCGGTAGTACCTGCGTAGAGGGTGTTTCCGTAGTCTAGTCGGCTCGTGACCAGAGCATGGGTGACTGTTTTTCTGGTTTCGGTGGGGATCCAGCGAAATGTTTTTTTGAGCATGCGAAGAATGTTGAAGCAGGATGAGGAGACGGCGCTGACTTGTCTGTTCATTGAAAGTGAAGAATCCAGGATAACGCCTAGGTTCCGTGCGTGGTCTGTCGGGGTGGGTGCTTTTCCAAGGGCTTCCGGCCACCAAGAGTCGTCCCATGCAGAGGGGGATGTACCTAGGATGAGGACCTCTGTTTTATCTGAGTTCAGTTTCAGACGGCTGTGTTTCATCCATTCGGCAACTTCTTTCATTCCTTCGTGTAGGTTATTTTTGGCGGTGCTGGGGTCATTGGTGAGAGAAAGGATCAGTTGAGTGTCATCTGCGTAAGAGATGATGTTGAGGTTGTGTTGGCGGGCGATGGCCGCAAGGGGGCTCATGTATACGTTGAAGAGGGTGGGACTGAGTGAGGATCCTTGTGGTACGCCACAGATGACTTCAGTGGCCTCGGACTTGAATGGTGGAAGGCGGACTCTCTGGGTTCTTCCGGTGAGGAACGAGGTGATCCATTCGAGTGCTTTTCCTTGTATTCCGATGTTTCTGAGGCGTTGTAAAAGGGTGCTGTGGCAGACTGTGTCGAAGGCTGCCGAGAGGTCGAGGAGGATGAGGGCGACTGTGTCTCCATTGTCCAGTAGAGTTCGAATGTCGTCTGTTGCTGCGATGAGGGCGGTCTCAGTGCTGTGTTTTGCTCGGAAGCCAGACTGTGAGGAGTCGAGGGATTTGTTGGATTCGAGGAAGGCGGCGAGCTGGTTGTTGACAGCTTTCTCGATGACTTTAGCCGGGAAAGGAAGGAGCGAGATGGGGCGGTAATTTTTGAGTTCGGTGGGGTCTGCCGTGGGTTTTTTCAGAAGGGCGGTGAGTTCAGCGTGTTTCCAGCTTTCCGGGAAGGTGGCGGAGTTGAAGGAGCAGTTGATGACATCTCGGAGGTGCGGTGCTATGACGGATTCTGCTTTGTTGAAGATGTGGTGGGGACATGGGTCTGTGGGGGATCCTGAGTGTCCTGTGAGTAAAATATGCATGTTTACCAGCATTTTGTGTGCGGGGGAGGATTTGGTGTTTTTGAACGCATTTAACTAGAATCTAATTGATAAAGTCATAGGTCTGCTGTGTGTTTACAGTGACATCATTTTGGGATAAGTGTTTTTAAGGTGTGCTTTAAGTGTGTAAGATTATGTTTGAGGAAGGGAGGTATTTTCAAACAACATCATTGATAAAAACGAATTGCCAAAGCCTGTAGGTTTGCATTTAAAAATGCCAACGTATACAGAAAACCACCTTAAAACAAGACAAAATTTAGAAACGAAAACCAGTCCCTATTGAAAGCACTCTTGAATTCAGATCAATCCTGTTTTTATTTCTATGTAGTCAAATAAAGGTTGGGAGGAAAGAAAAGTCAGACAGCGAGCTATCGGCATGTACATGGAATGTAATTTTCTGTCATTTCTCATTGGTCCACTACATTGCGCTTTCAGTTAGGTGTCACTGGATGTTTCACAATGTGTGCATTCACGTCACCAAGGGGCCATGTACCCTGAAATACAATACAATACAATGAGTATTTAAAGTTACCTGCTACCAAGCCTCGCCTGTTTACAGTATCTCCAACACGCTGCAAAACACCAACAAATGTACGAATTCAACTGTTCTATTTGCAAGTGTGGGACCCTATTTAGCTTTCGGGTGCTCCAGGTGCACGTGCCTTTTTCTGTCCCAGTCTCACCCCGCCTAACAGAGGGCATGCAAGATACAGTCACAGCACCCTGGCTGCGCTTGCTCTCCTGCCCCCTGGCTGTGCTTGCTCTCCTGCCCCCTGGCTGTGCTTGCTCTCCTGCCTCCTGCCCCCTGGCTGTGCTTGCTCTCTTGCCCCCTGGCTGTGCTTGCTCTCCTGCCCCCTGGCTGTGGTTGTTCCCCTTCCCCCTGGCTGTGCTTGCTCTCCTGCCCGTGCTTGCTTCCCTGCCCCCTCGCTGTGCTTGCTTCCCTGCCCCCTCGCTGTGCTTGCTTCCCTGCCCCCTCGCTGTGCTTGCTCTCCTGCCCCCTCGCTGTGCTTGCTCTCCTGCCCCCTGGCTGTGCTTGCTCTCCTGCCCCCTGGCTGTGCTTGCTCTCCTGCCTCCTGGCTGTGCTTGCTCTCCTGCCCCCTGGCTGTGCTTGCTCTCCTGCCCCCTGGCTGTGCTTGCTCTCCTGTCCCCGGGCTGTGCTTGCTCTCTTGCCCCCTGGCTGTGCTTGCTCTCCTGCCCCCTGGCTGTGGTTGTTCCCCTTCCCCCTGGCTGTGCTTGCTCTCCTGCCCGTGCTTGCTCTCCTGCCCCCTGGCTGTGCTTGCTCTCCTGCCCCCTGGCTGTGCTTGCTCTCCTGCCCCCTGGCTGTGCTTGCTCTCCTGCCCCCTGGCTGTACTTGCTCCCCTGCCTCCTGGCTGTGCTTGCTCTCCTGCCCCCTGGCTGTGCTTGCTCTCCTGCCCCCTGGCTGCGCTTGCTTCCCTGTCCCCGGGCTGTGCTTGCTTCTCTGCCCCCTGGCTGTGCTTGCTTCCCGGGCTGTGCTTGCTTCTCTGCCCCCTGGCTGTGCTTGCTTCCCTGCCCCCTGGCTGTGCTTGCTCCCCTGACCCCTGGTTCCCCTGCCCCCTCGCTGTGCTTGCTTTCCTGCACCCTCGCTGTGCTTGCTCCCCTCGCTGTGCTTGCTTCCCTGCCCCCTAGCTGTGCTTGCTTCCCTGCTCCCTCGCTGTGCTTGCTTCCCTACCCCCTCGCTGTGCTTGCTGTCCTGTGTGTGGCTCTGTGTGTGTGTGTGGCTCTGTGTGTGGCTCTGTATGTGTGTGTGGTGGGGGCTCTGGGTGTGTGTGTGGGGGGGGCTCTGAGTGTGTGTGTGTGTGTGGGGGGGGGGCTCTGGGTGTGTGTGTGTGGGGCTCTGTGTGTGTTTGTGTGTGTATGTGGGGCTCTGGGTGGGTGTGTGGGTGTGTGTGTGTGTGGCTCTGGGGTGTGTGGGGCTCTCTGTGTGTGTGTGTGTGGGGGGGGGGGCTCTGGGTGTGTGTGTGTGTGTGTGGGGCTCTGGGTGTGTGTGTGTGGGGCTCTGGGTGTGTGTGTGTGTGTGTATGTGGGGCTCTGGGTGGGTGTGTGGGTGTGTGTGTGGCTCTGGGGTGTGTGTGTGTGTGGGGGGGGCTCTGGGTGTGTGTGTGGGGGGGGCTCTGGGTGTGTGTGTGTGTGGGGCTCTGGGTGTGTGTGTGTGTGGGGCTCTGGGTGTGTGTGTGTGTGTGTGTGTGTGTGGCTCTGTGTGTGTGGCTCTGTATGTGTGTGTGGTTGGCTTTGTGTGTGTGGCTCTGTGTGGGTGTAAATGCAATAGGTCATGCATTTGCGAGCTATTAAGCTATTGGCATTGTAAATTACAATGCCATTTATTTAACGATTAAGCTATTGGCAATGTAAATGACAATGCCATTTATTTAACGATTAAGCTATTGGCAATGTAAATGACATTGCCATTTATTTATGATAAAAAAAGCCATGAGCAATGCCAATAGCTCTACCTTTAATAATGCCGAGACCATTGCATTGTAAATGCTTGTTTCACTCTTTGAGGAAGCAACAGAGGCTGTCATTCGAGTTGGACAGAGGATCCCACAAGTTATGACTTCCTTGGACTACACCCTGGAATTACCCGAAAATCTGTCGGTGAGTTCTGGACTCTCTACTGGAGCTATTGTGCCTCTTTTTATGGTAATGTGCTAGGGAAATCAGTTCTTGATATTCATCCTTGATTTTACCTCGTGGTGCCACCTAGATAGTAATATTTTCATGTATTCATAACCTCGATGGCTGGTATTGTTTCTTGCGTTAAGCTTCTGGCCTAAAATAATACCGAATTGCTAAATGCAACTCAGCAACTGCAATAAGAGAGTGTCACTTGAGCCACTCTCAAAAGGGGAGACTGACTTGAACTTAATGTTCTAGAACATTCCAAAACGCTCACTGCTCAGGCTTAGTCTATTGTAAAGGAAGGGCCAACAGCACCAGTTCATTAATTTAGTTTGTAACAAAAATAAGGTGTGTTCACAATTCCTGTTCCTGTAAAACAATCTGGTTGGCTGCTTGAGTGGAGAAATTCTTATCAACAGGGTTGAAATGGGATCAAAAATAGGCCCGGGCACGCAAAAAAGGGCCCACATTTGCGCACTGTCGTTCCGCAAAACACAACTCTTCCGAGAAGTATTATGAAAAGAAGTGGGGGGAAGAGGGTGCACTCCGACAGAGGCATGCATTCTTAACTTCACTTAGATAAAAAGAAAAGCACAGATTAGTTCACACTGGTGAACCAAACCTGAATACAATTGAGGCCACTTCTGCTCAGACCCACTGCACCTGCTCAATCTGCATACATTAATGGGCTGGCCCAGTGAGAGAAAAGGAGTGACACCTCCGCCCTGTTGGTAAAAGGGAGGTAAGAGAGGCCCATCTGCCCTGGAAAACTCTGCCCAGTCCCCCACTGGGCCACTTGCGTCATCCGAACAGCGCAGACACTGCCCAAATCGGGCCCCAGGCTGCCCAAAAAAGAGGCCCACAGCTGGAACTCGGATACCAGCCACTCGGCCATTGCCCGAGTGCCTGCCTTTGTAATCTGCCCCTGCTTATCAATTACCTAAATTATCAGTTGCTTCAGTCTCCAACCCTCAATCTTCTGGTGACTATTTCTGCTGCTGATGAGTAGATGCGGCCGCAGCTTTGAAGAACTAGACGTGCTATAAATATTAACAGTTTCAAAGATCAAGAAGTGATTTGAATTTGCACCCTACTTTTTGTGATGGAACTCTGTAGAACTTTTCCCTAGAAACGTCTGTGCCTTTACTTCGACTACAACAATGGTGCATACTTTGCGCCACACAGAGGAGCAAGTAAAGTTGCCATGTCCCGTGAACGGAGAGAGCAGAACAGCACCATATCTACTTAAAAATGCCACGGTTGTGCTCTCTCCCTATGCTTTTGCACTTCTGGCTGCCATGCTTCAACATAGTCACCCTTGTATATTAGTGCAAGGGTGTCTGACAGGGCTTAATTTTAGCTGGTGGTTTCCGGTGCTCGGCATCTGCACGGAATTGTCAGCACCAGTACATATGACAGTCTGCCACATGGTGGTGCTGTGTTTTTGAATTAAGAGATGAGCACAACAACTGTTGTTTATTAATTCAATATACATTAAGAATGACTAATACCTGCTGCCAAAGCCATTCTTTTAACTTTGGTGCTTGTTACAGACTACGCCACAGACCTTGTTTGGGGGCTGCCACTGCCAGAGGAGTCAACGCAGGCCGTATTGGCAGAACTGCATTTCCCGGAACCACCCGCGGTGCGAACGTGACATCTAAGTGCCAGGAGGCGCATAAAGGGATTGCCGGGCTACCGCAGCACGGGAGCTCGTTACAGACTACGCAACAGACCTTGTCTGGGGCCGCCAGAGGAGTCAACGCAAGCCGTAGAGGCAGGACTGCATTTCTCGGTACCACCTGCCGTGCGAACGCTGCCGTGACATCTGAGCGCCAGGAGGCCCATAATGGGATTGCCAGGCTTCCGCAGCGCGGGATGCACGCGGGCAGGGCCCGGGCAAAGGGCGGGCCCGTCTGTGCCCATCAGGGACCGTAAGAGGCAGGGCTGGGCCAGCCCCCGTACCCCTTGAAATACTTGCCGGATTGCCCCGTATGTATACCACAGTCTAGGAAAAGGAGGTACTGTTACGAGTGACTTTATTTACTCATATGGTCTGTGATTAAGAATACCTAGGCAGTACCCTAAACAGACTGATCTTGGTGGAGCCCAGGAATTGATTTGAGTAGCCCGGGCAGGAACGTAATATTGGGACAGGTGGCAATCAATCGTTTCAATTGTGCAGTATTTTTTCTCTTTCTTTTTCAAAGTTATTGTCAAGGACCTGTAATTTATAATGAAAAGGTGTACATCTTTTACAGGGCGGTGGGTGGTGGGAACTTTAGATGCGTTTCTAACGAGAGCAGAGTCAGCGTTAATTCACGAAATACAGCTCACTGAGCGCAGGCTCTCGTTGGAACCACAAAATCACACAGTAGGTCCTGTAGTAATTTCCCCCGCAGTAGAAATCCCTCTTATTAGTAATGTTAGTAACCCATGCATAACCGTAATGTCTCAGTCTATTGTAGAGGATCCAGAGGATGTAGTTTCAATAGAGAACCCAGAGCCTAGTAATAAAAGGCCTAGGCCAAATGTGACCACCAGAGGCCAAAAGGCTAAATCCTCTGAGTGTGATAGACTTACACCCCCACCTAAAAAGAGAAAGGGACAGGGTATAAATAAATTAAGAAACTCTGTAAAAAATCACGCCTGCAAGAGTAAGCCTGTGGAAAAGCCATCACATCAAGAGCAGGCCCTAACTATGAGTGGTCAAGGTAGCTCACGTCCCGGACCTCAGTCTGAATCCGGGTGGGAGGATTTTTTGTTAAAACTCGAATCGACAGTGGGGCTTATGCTGTACCCATTAAAGCAAATGCTCACACAAATTCACAACAGGTTGGCATCACTAGAGAACTCAATGAATATTAACCCGACGGTGTGTAGCTGCTGTAGTCAAACAGTTCACCCGAGTTCAAATACAGCAATGCAAGGTAGCCATGTTTAGCGAGCCATGATAGTGGGGTTGTACGACAGCAGCAGATACAGCTGGATCTAAACTTTCCAATTGCCCGGATCAGATTAGAGTCGTTGAGAGCAAGAGCACCCAACGCCTCTCATAATCAAACGCAGTCAATCCATGTTAGGCAAGACATACCACCAGGTACAGGGAGAGGGAGGCTGCTAGAGGACTGCATGCAGACCACCGCTATGGCGAATATCCCCGCAATTACAACAGGCAACATAACATCAAGGCAGGAATGTCCACCAGAATCTAGGAACTTGACCCTTCCGCCCTCCATATACCGTAATCCTAGCGCATGTCCCCCCACTTCCAATTGGAACAGCAGAGCATTGGACAACTTTGAGAAACAAAGCTCTTCATTTTCTGGGGGCAAGGACTGGGCTTACTAACATCTTATTTGCTGAATTTAAAATGGCTAGATGAATTTGCCTGGGTAGGAGGATCTAATAAATCCCTGCCTGGAGATTGTATAGTGTTAACCTTTGGCTCGCATAACCTGACTAAAACCATATTGGAGAGAGTTGGATCCAGATACTTTTCAACAAGGGGTATAAATATCCTACCACTGTTTTTTTTTTCCAACTTCCCAGGCACCCACAGCACCACAGTGAGGCAGAGAACTGGTCAGGAGGGTTTCAACAAAGATTCTATATCCTAACTAGTAACCAATTTGAAGCTCTAAGTTCTCTGGGGGATATTGACTGACTGAATGCAGGGGCCAATCTTGCCACCGAGAATATTGAGGCAGAAAGGCGCATTGGGGAGGATCTCTCTCCATCTGGGAAAAGCAACATGGTGCTAGAAGTCAGTAATCACTAAGGACCATGGGTTGAGTGAGTGAGGGGTCAAGATGAAGGTAACGAGGTCTTCCTCCCCCTTAACGCCACTCCTATCATGCAAACACTTGACCTGCCTTGCACTGGGGATAGTAACAGCTCCAGGCACACGCAATTGCTGCCGTCCTCGAATGGTGATGTGCCCCCCCTGCGATATCATCTCCTGGAATATCGCTGGGCTGCAATCGAAAATAGATAACCAAGAGTGGCACAAGTTAATTCAGGATAAAGATATACTAGGCCTACAGGAAACCTGGGTCAATGAGCCACTCCATATTAATGGGTTTAAAATCTTTCATACACCGGCCGTGAAAGGCCTTGGGGGTAGGCTTAAGGGCGGCCTGAGCCTGTATATTTCTAATAAGTTGGTAATTACTAGAATACAGACATTTTTGAGTAGTAGCTTTTATCAGATAATTAAGGTGTTTATACCTATGAACCAATGTGTAATACTAGTGAATTTTCTATAATAATGTGATTTCAACAGAACTTTATCTGGTCTTAAAAAATTTAAGTAAAGAGCCATATGCAATTTGTAATGCTAGCCCTAATAACTCTGTGATAATTATGATGGGCAATTTTAATTGTGCAATGTGCTCCACTGAGGACAGGAGATTATGTGGTCATATATATGAGGAATCAACTCATTTCCGTCATTCTCCGGCTGGAGATTTGCTTAATGAAATTTTAGCTACATTTGATCTAGACTTTGTAAATGAGCTTATGGAGCCCCCAGTAATGATGCCTTACACCTATAATGGAAGAGGTGCCTCTACAATTGATTACATACTAGTCTCCCATAATCATGTTTTATGATTTCTCCATTTTGAGGTCGATCAGAATTCCTTAAGTGACACTTCCCGCTACACTTGGTTGTTGCCTTACCAGTAAAGAAGGTATCCAAGATAAACAAGGGCAAAGAGGAAGCGGGTGAATTGACATTAGATAAACACAATGGGTATACACTTAAATGGTCAAAGGTGGATCCCTCAGAAATAACTAGATCTCTTGTGGTTAACTGTAAATCAGCAATCGAAACTTGCCTGTCCGAGACTTCACCTGCAGAAAGTATAGTAACATCTTATGCTGAAATATCACATGCCCTTAAGAAATTACTATTAGTGCAATACCGCAAGAAAAATAAGGTTTCAGGCTAGTTTAATTCAAGATGTCCCCAAGCCTATTGTAAATTAAAATTAGAATTACATAGGCATCCGAGAATAGTGGAGAGCATTAGACTTGCAAGGATGGAATACCGACAGGCATTTAAGGAAAGGAAGAATACCTTGAGAAACGAAGCATGGGAAGCCCTACACACAGCAGCAGATCTTAAGGATAGTGCAACTTTTTGGAGGGCGGTGAAGACACCATTCCTAATCACACACGAAGGTCCATCAATAGCTATTGCAGAGAAGGAGTGGATAACCCACTTCGCGCAGGTATATAACGGTACTGACGCTTCCTATATTACACCTGTTGAAGAATTAGAGGATGACCACTTAAAAATGAATTTAAATTTCACTCTAAATGAAGTGATTAGAGCGTTACATGGGAGTAAGACCGGTAAAGCACCCGGCCCGGATGGCATCCCAATAGACTTGTTTAAATTTAATGTTGCTCTATGGGGGCCTATTATAACACAGGTTATAAACGCAAGTTGTGAAACAAAACTGCCAGAAACCTGGTGTGGGTCACTAATAGTTCCGATTTTTAATCCAGGCTGCTATAGACGATCTCTTTATTAGCTTCAACGGTGAAAGTGGTGGGGCGAGTGATTTTAGAACGCTTGCAGGAATGGTCAGAAGAAAACAACATTTTAACTGACTTACAATATGGCTTTCAAAAGAAGCTTGGAACCACGGAGCAGTGCTTAAATATATCCCTACTCATAGGAAAATATACGAAGGCTAAAAATAGTAGATTGTATATGATCTTTGTAGACCTAACTGCTGCCTTCGATTCAGTAAAACATGTAAGATTGTGGGAAGTTCTTGAGAACCTGAAAGTAGACCCCCAAATCATTCTCTTCCTAAGGAATCTTTACAACAGCGTAAAAGCCAGTGTACGGTTTGGAACAGGGGGGAACAAGCAGCTAACTTTCCCGTTAGAAGGGGGGTGAGGCAGGGCTGCATGCTCGCCCCCTTTCTCTTCAACTTGTATAAGAATGGGCTAGGAGAAGCACTAGTTAAAACACACGATTTTCCCCATGTTGCCGGTCGACCCATCCCGGTACTTCGTTATGTGGATGACACTGTTATGTTGGATAGAACTCAAGTTGCCCTCCAAAGGGTCTTTAATGGTTTCTTTGTTTATATGAAGGATCCAGGTCATAGTCTCAATATCGCTAAGACATATGTAATGAGATATGGTCATGGACCCAAGCAAGTGAAAGATATTTTTGTAGAGGGGCAGAAATTAAACTCAACTAAGAGTTTTTCATATTTGGGCGTCTTGTTTAATCAAAATGAATCGTGGGCCCAATCTATAACTGCCAAAAAACTGATGCTTATCCAGACATCGAATGCCTTGATGGGTCTCCAAGAAACTGGCCGGAAACCCCCTTCGGAGCTGATTCAAATTTATAAAGCGAGGTGTATCAGCTCCACGATGTTTGGAGCAGGGGTTTGGGGTCTAACAAACACAATGCAGCTGCAGCAAGTGGAGAATTATTTTGTAAGATTCATACTATCCGTCCCCCTGAGTACGTCAGCTTGTATTTGCCATGAAGAGTTGGGCCTCCCTTTTTTATCAGGTTTAATTAAAATAGAACCGATACTATTGTGGCATAGCGTCTGGATTAAGGAACAGACACAGTTAAATTGGGATATTCTTGCTGATTGCCTTAAACTTGATGGAGCGTTAAAAATACCATGGATCAGCTATGTTCGGGATTTTATGATTGATTTAGGCCACATAGAGTATTTTACAAACCCAATCTCCCTGCAGAAAATCTTGCGGGAAACACTAAAAAGAGAGAGGCTCTGCATGTTCGAAGAGGCCAGACTGTCTAGTGAACTCACTAAACCTACTGTTAATCAGCATCAAACTATTTTAACTACCTTTGGAATGGAGCCATATTTGTCATATGTAACTGCTGCATTCGATAGAATGTTATTGGCTAGATGTAGGTTAAATATATTCCATAGAATGGTCTTGTGGCCCAAATTGAATGACTGGTCAAGACATCTTGCACTGTGTCCATGTGATAATCACTCATGCCAGTCCACAATCCATAACGTTCTTTTGTGCAAATTTTATTCTGAATTAAGAAAAGTGTGGCTGGTCCCGCTCGTAAAAGCTTATGGACTAAGACAATATCGTCCAGCTTTTTTAAAACTTCAGAAATTGGAAAATGATTGTGCAGTATGGAGACTTGCTATGTTCTTAAAGAGAGTATTTTATTTAAGGAAAAGATTAATTATTACTGTTGAATTATAAACATTTTATTTGAATGGTTTTAATTCTTCATGAAATAACATTGTCCATTTTTATGTTTGCGTTTTTGCACAATACGATAGCTGCTACTCTGTAATATTTATCTAATTGAATGTAATGTAAAAATGAGTTTTAAAATTTGTGCTTTAATGATTGTAAAATTGTAACAGTCGAATAAAGCTTTATGAATGAATGAATGAACTTTGGAATCCTGAAATTGTCAGAATTGTCATACTTGTAGGAGTGTGACATATTAGTTATGCTATTGTTCGGTCCCAGGATGCTTGTTTCGGGTCCAGGGAGGACCTGGCTTGGCAGTTCGGGCTGGACTGTTCCCACAAGAAACGGGGTCAAGACTGATTTGCATATGGCTGGGTCCAAACTGGGGTGGTGTTGTGAGCAAAAGAATGATGGATTAAACCCAGATCCTTGTGACTGGGGGTGAATGTCTGCATTGTCCAGCAATCCGTCCATCAATTGTTTCTTTTGTATATGTCGCCCTAAGTGGGAAGAGTATGCCCAACGTTGGTCCTGTGCTCACCTCACCACTGGATTCAAGCTAGCCTGACTGATGAAGGGTGATGCCCTGAAATCGGTCCCAGGATGCTTGTTTCCCGTCCAGGGAGGACCTGGCTTGGCAGTTCAGGCTAGACTGTTCCCACAAGAAACAGGGTCAAGACTGGTTTGCATATGGCTGGGTCCAAACTGGGGTGCTGTGGTGAGCAAAAGAATGATGGATTAAACCCAGCTCCTTGTGACTGGGGGTGAATGTCTGCATTGTTCCGCATTCCGTCCATCAATTGTTTCTATTGCATATGTTGCTGTAATTGACAGCAGCAATGGGCAGTGCAAGTGGAAGTGGCCTGCTGACTAGAGCCCCAACATTTTTTTTCAGTGACTTCATTAGAATGTATGGGTGGGGGTAATTCCTCTAGTGTATAAACAGATGACATCAGAAATTATACGACTGAAATCAGTGAGATTGCATTTAGCTTTAGCATTGATAGCATCAATAAAGCCAAGGAAGCCACAAGTGATTGGTCTATGCCATATCCACTTGCTAACAATAAAAATGAGGTCCTGTTTCTAAAAATGTCCATTGCTAGGGCATGGAGACAGTGTAACATTCCTCTTCCAATTTATGAGGATGCATTTTAGTGGTTCATGCAATTCCACCAGATATTATCATTTATAAACAAGATGACACCAGAAATTGCAACATCATTTAAATCACTATTATTATATATCACATTATCATGACATCAGTGATTGCATCACTGAAGCTGCACCCAACTTCTCTTCATTAAATCATTTTATGAATAGTGGGAATGCAGACTTGTCTATATCCAGAGAGGGAGTGTGTGAGAGTGCTTGTTTGTATATATGTATAAATACACACACACACACACACATATATATATATTCACTGAAAAAAACATAGGTTATAGACCATATATAGTTAGGAATTAGCATTTAAAAAACCTTATTTTATTCACACAAAACCATTGAAATTCCATATATAGTTAGTTGCACTAACTATATATCGCGCACCCGCAATCCACTGCTGATCATGTCACATATTACATCATTCATGACATGGTCAGTGACATCACTGATGACATCACTGATGACATCTCAAATGACATCACTGATGAGATCACTGATGACATCTCATTTGACATCACTGATGAGATCATTGATGACATCATCCAGTGACTGTGTGTTTCTGTAAAGTTTAAATATGTTTTACATATTGAAGAATGAGTAGATGTATAAGTGTCTGGACGAAGGATTTAGTAGGTGCATGACTGAATGTATGAGTGAGTGATTAAATGTGTCTCACTGAGTGCATGGGTTAGTGACTAAACTGTCTTAATTTGTGCATCATTATGTCTGTTGTTCTGTAAACTGCTGCATGTGTTGATCAGTAGCTATATGATTAACTATATGGGTTATTGATTGATTGTCTAAGTATTTGTATGGGAGACTGAGTGTGTGTGTGGCTGGCTGGGAGGTGTGTGACTCTGTGCAGATCAATGTGTACTTGTATCAATGATTGTATAAGAAAGTAAGTATGTGTTAGTATATGTTTGAAAATGTAAGGTGCTCTATGTTTAACTGTATAGACAAGAAAATGGAAGTGTGATTGATTCTTTACAGGACTGACTAGGTGTGTGAGTAACTCCATGGATGAGTGGCAGAGTGTGAGTGTCTGTATAGGTGTATGAGTGCATATGATAGTGTTGTAAAGATGAGTGATTGTATGTATGAATGATTGTATGGGTGAATGAGTGAATGTGTGTGTAGACGTAGGAATCAGTGAGTACGTATGTAGTAACTAGTATTGGTGTGTCAATGGTTTCAAAAATTATACTCTGTATTTAACACTGGGTGAAACAGAGGTTATATTAAAATGTGAGGAGATGCATTGTATTGTCACATGAATGATATCATCAGTGATGTGGTCATTGATGTCAAATGAGATGTCATCAGTGATCTCATCAGTGATGTCATTTGAGATGTCATCAGTGATGTCATCAGTGATGTCACTGACCATGTCATGAATGATGTAATATGTGACATGATCAGCAGTGGATTGCGGGTGCGCGATATATAGTTAGTGCAACTAACTATATATGGAATTTCAATGGTTTTGTGTGAATAAAATAAGGTTTTTTAAATGCTAATTCCTAACTATATATGGTCTATAACCTATGGTTTTTTCAGTGAATTTTCAAGGTTTTGTAAATGCTAATTCCTAACTATATATGGTCTATAACCTATGGTTTTTTCAGTGAATTTCAATGGTTTTTTAATAGCAAATATCAAAACCTTTACAATGTATTCTTCTTTAAATCGAAAAATATTTTTTACATGTTTTTAATACAATTTTTTTTAAATTATTTTTATTGTTTCGCTCCCGGTACGCGAACCGGTTAGCTTCCCGTTAGCTCAATTCGGAGCCGCGACCCGGTCCGCGAACCGGTAAACGTTCCGTTTGCGCAACTGTCGCGTTAGAAAACAACATCGTGACGCGTCGCGTCAGCATGACGTTTCGCGTTGTCGCGTGATACGTCATATGACGTGCTACGTTACGCTGCCCAGAACGCTTCCCGGTTCGCGGACCGGGCGCTACCCACGCAAAAAAAACAAAACATTTTTTTGTTTTTTTTGCCCCGCGGGGCCCTTTTAAAGCCTCCACATTAAACCTAGGGGGTCAGGGAGGATCTACTATGCCCCCTTATGGTTATTTCCCCCTTTGTTTTGGCCTCCTCTTGTCTCTCAATCCTACCGAGAGACAAGATGGCGGCCGCTCCGGACTGTTTGGAATGTTGACAGACGCCGGAGAGCCAATCAGCTTCGCTACGCGAAGTTCTGGTACGCGCCCCGGTCCGCGAACCGGGGAGCTGCCCGGTCCGCTGTTACAGATATATATCTTTTTTTAAACGTTAATTTCTCAAAATCCACTGGAGCACATATATTGAGACCTACAAAAGGCACATCGGGCAACCAGTCCCTACAATTTTGCCAAGTTTCGTGCAAATCCATTCAGCCGTTCGGGCTAAAAGTGAGGCCAACCGCCCTATGGAAAACTCAATGTTAAAAACACGTTTTGGGACCCCCCTTTTTTCTCGGCCCCCCCTGGACGAACCCCCCCCAAATTTTCAGGGGCTGCTCAGAAACAAAATGTTCCATTTTCCAGAAAATTTCAGCCAATTCCGTCCACAAACGCCAAAGTTATTAGACATAGAATTTTCAAAAATCCCATAGGGAAAAAATCCTAACTATATATACCTACTGGCGACCGCCAGTAGGTAATATATATATATATATATATATATATATATATATATATTACCTACTGGCGGTAGCCAATAGGTAGTTATAGTTAGGGCCTATTTTCCATAGGAAATCCGCAACATTCTACTTGGAAAAACTTTGGTGCCGGTTGACGAATCTTTGCGAAATTTTTAAAACTGATGGCCAGCTCAGGTCTGCTCCTATCCTGAAAGTATTGGGGTGATTCACGCAGCGAGTGCCGAGAAAACAGGGGGGTCCTAAAACGTGTTTTCCTCATGCAATTTTCTATAGGAACCGTTCATCGCAGCTACAGCCCGAAGTGCTGAACGGAATTACACCAAATTTGTCAAAGAGGTAGTCCTTAGTTCAGACTCGTGCCTTTTGCTTAAATGGTGTAAATCCGTTCAGTAGTTCCTGAGAAATTGAACATTAAAAGTACATACATATCGATGGAACTCGGTGGATCCGCTAATCCTGAGCGCAACCCAAGCGCACCGTCCCGATCACTCGCAGAATGCTAATTGGCTGTCAAGTGGTTGTCAACATTCGAAACCAGGAAGTGTTGGCAGCCATTTTGTGCCTCTGTAGATGCGAGACTGAAGAAGTCAGTGGAACAAGTGTGCAAACGTATAAAGGGGGCAGGGTAGAAATACCATGACCCTCTAGACCTGCTTAAGGGGTCCCAAAAGGACTCCGAAAGTAAAACAAAACAGGGCAAAGTTTGCGCAGGGTGCGCGGATCCTGACGTAAAAAAATAAAAATAAAACAGAGCTTCTTTAATTATTAGTCCCAGGGAGGCCAAATCCTGGGGGCAAAATTATTAAATTCTATGGGGGCACAAAGGGGCCCCCCAGCCCCGGGGACTGCCATCCCCCAGGGGCTACAAAATAAATGGTTGGGGTGGCTCCAAGGCCCCCCCAGCAAAATACGTGGGTGGGGCCCCCCGGGGACCGGGTGGGGCACCCCAAGCCCCGGGGACCACCACCCCCCGGGGCTATGAAAATAAATGGTTGGGGGGGCTCCAAGTCCTCCCAGCAAAATATGTGGGTGGGGGGCTCAACAGCCCCCCCTAGCCCCGGGGACCACCACCCCCGGGCTTTGAAAATAAAGGGTTGGGGGCTCCAAGGCCCCCCCCAGCAAAATACGTGGGTGGTGGGCTCAACGGCCCCCCAAGCCCCAGGGACCACCACCCCCGGGGCTTTGTGTATTGTTGGAGGAGGGCTGCGTGGCCCCCCTCCTGGAGCTGTTGAGGGCCCTGGGGACATCCACCCCCCAGGGGCGGCTCCTGCAGTGTCCCCGGGTGCCCACCCTCGGGACACTGCTGTTTGCTATGAGACGGCGAGAGTCTCGCGTCTCCCGCCCTCCCATAGCAAACTTGGTTTGGATTTTGAAAGAGAGAGTAGGGAAACCTGCTCTCTCTTTCAAAATCCAAACAAAATTGCTTCTCCACACGGGGAGCTGCATGTTAGCAGCTTCCCATGTGGAAAAGCAATGCCGGCTCCTGAAGGACGCGGGGAGCCGGCTGGGACCGTGGGGACATTGGGGCTCCAACATTTTATATAAGCCCCGGGAGATGGGGTGCCCGGGATAATAGAAATTAGTGATAGGGGCTATTTTTATTTTTACGGTAAAATTAGGAGTCGCGCACCCAACGCTGCGCTCAGTGCAGCCCCCCTGGTGTGCACGCGTTGGATGCACGTCTCCTAACGTGTAGGGTGCGCGACTCCAACTCGTTTGGTGCACGACTTCTACGCATTGGGAGCAGAACTCTGACTAACTAACTAAGTTCACAATTGTGTTTCAGGCCTACAATTCCCCCGTCATTATCCATACACTCCAGCAAACACCCTGTGACTGCTCTTGCAATCTCATAGTGACTCTTTCAGTACCATGTACTAATCCATTCACTAAAGTAAAAGTCAACCAATTATGAATTCACCCAGTATCTTTCCTTATACTACTGTAATCATTCAGCAGTATGTATGTACTCATGCAGTGAGCCAGGCTTTAGGGCACGGAGTGCTTCAAACTCCTATGCACTATGCATGTAGTGGTCAAACCAGCTTTACACTTGTGTTTCAGGCCTACAATTCCCCAGTCAGTATCCATACACTCCAGCAAACACCCTGTGACTGCTCTTGCAATCCCATAGTGACTCATTCAGTACCATGTACAAATCCATTCACTATAGGAAACCTCAACCAATTATGAATTCACCCAGTGTCTCTCCTTATAGTACTGTAATCATTCAGTCAGTATGCATAAACTCATGCAGTGAGTCAGGCTTTAGGGCACGGAATGCTTCAAACTCCTATTTTGAAGGGGCATTCCATAGGTTTGCGTGTTTGCACAGAACACTCATAGAACAAGACACATCTCCAGATTTATTAGAAATCATAAATCTGGACATGTGTGTGAATGCTGCACCATCCTCCAATTGGTGTAACAAGGCACAAGAAAGAGAATTATTTTCATTTCTCCTCATTTTTCTCTTTAAATGTATGCTAAAATGCACAGCATACATTGAAGGAGAAAAATGCCTTCACAGATTGTTTTTGTGCAGGAAGGTGTGCCTTCCTGCACAAAAACAAATTCTGCATGACACAGATATCCTTGCGCCATGGTGCAAGGGTGCCTGTGTACCGCATGGCTGCAGTTTAAGCAGCAGTGCAGAGGGACGCATAGACTTACAACATATTTATGTACATATGTTGCATCCCTGTGCTTCAGACGTCCCACAGCACACTGCAGCTAAAGAACTAAAAGTGTCATGCTACAGCACTTCCTCATAGTTCTGCACTTATACATACACCATACAGTACTAAGGCATTCTTTCAGTCAATTATGCACTATGCAATGCACACATTCAAACAAACTTTCATACACTATTTTACAAATAAAGCTCTTTCTTTAACCAGAGAAGTTAGTTCTGAAAAGAACTTTTTTTTTTGTTTTTTTGTTTTATATATTTTTTGTAGTTTTTTGAACGATTTTGTGATTTTTTTTTTCTCAAAAGAAAAAAGGATGAAAAAAACAGTGAACTTCAGGAAGTAACAGCCCAGAAAAAAAAAGTCTAACAGTGGTGGTTTTGTTGTGCTGTACAGACTAAGTCCACAGACTGCTCCCCATAGCACAAAAGTTGGTTGTACTTGATGCAGTGTATTTTTAAGTGTGCAAATTCGGAACATATGTCCGGACGTGCTGGCGAAGAGGAACTAGCAGAAGTACTTGGGACTTCTGTTGGAAGGTTGTCTCGAAGTCTCCTGCACTCCTCCCGAGACAGATTAACAGGGTGCAGACTCTTAAGATGTTTGTACATACTAGCAGTGCCACACGAGTACTTCTTATCGGCACTGCCTCTTGAAAGAACGTTACCACAGATTTTACAGGTCACTTTTGTGGCATTCACCTTATTTAGTCCTTCAGGGTAAGTAAAAAACTTCCACACCACTGAGGATGGTCTTTTTGAAGGTGGAGGTTCCACAATAAATTCTTCGTCCGAAGAATGGTCCGATTCTTGTGGTGGCTGTTGTCCTGAAGCCATTGTGTCCTCAAATTGGAAAATATCTGATAAGAAATAATCCAAAAGAAGTTCTTCTCAGCTAAGAGATCTGTCTCCAAAGAAGCTCTAAGAAGAATGATTGAAATGGGTGGGGTCCTTCAATAGTTACAATGAGAAAAGTTAGGAACCAATCAAATCTTTTTTATCAGGTCACATGGGGTCCGCACACCCTGCGCACAGGCAGCACGCACCCAACGCGACTTCACAAAATTGCATTTAAAAGTAATGTAAGTTTATTAAAAGTAAAAATATATTATTTTTATGATTAGGTTAGATAATGTCTTGCCCTAATATGTATATTAAATACATATATAAATATCATTTTAGACATTTAAAAATTTTGCGTGAGTCATGCAACCACCGCGTCGAACACATATATGACGTCATGCGTAAGCGCATGAGCGTCGTGTAAAGTAATGCGCATATGTCGCGTAAGCACCTGAAGTCGCGTACCAGTTGCCTAGCGATCGCGCATGAAAATACACACCCGTCGCACACCCTACGTGGATCCTACACAACAATTCTAAAATGACGGCTAGGTTCGACGCAGTGATTGAGTAAGGTGCGCTTTGGGTGTGTGACTCCCCCCAAAAATTTGGAAAAAAATAAATAATAAAGAAAATATTCTAAATATATTTTAACAAATATAAAATAACATAAAAAAATTAAATATTTTTTTCAAATATATATATTAAAAATGTGTAATGTAATTTAAAAAATAAGATATCTAAAAATAAATAGATTAAAAAAATGTAGTAAAACAATATGAAAAAAATAAATATAACAATTAATACCTTTAAAAATTATCATTGAAAAAACATTTGAAATTCACTGAAAAAACCTTAGGTTTCAGGCCTGTTATAGTTAGGAATTAGCATTTAAAAAACCTACGAAATTCACTGAAAAAAACATAGGTTTCAGAGGTGTTATAGTTAGGAATTAGCATTTAAAAAAACCTTAGAAATTCACTGAAAAAAACATAGGTTTCAGGGGTGTTATAGTTAGGTGGACATTTCACTCATACAAAACCATTGAAATTCCTCCGTTATAGTTAGTTGTACTCACTATAACTCACGCGCCAGCAATACACTGATGATGATGTCACATATTACATCATTCATGACATGGTCAGTGACATCACTGATGACATCTCAAATGACATCACTGATGACATCATCCACGTGACAATGTGATGCATCTTATCATACACTAGTATAACCTTTCTACACATAAAATATGGACTACCATATTTGAAACCATTCGCAAATCAATATAAGTTTCTAAAAACCCACTCAGTAATTCCTACAGCTACATACACATCTAAACACTTACCTATAGATTCACTCATACATGCTAACAAAGATCAATAGAATACTATTAAATATACTTATACACCTACATCGACATTACACACCAGTACACATCCTATTCAGCTATGCAGTCATCCTACTCACTTATGCAAACAACTGATCATACTTACATTTACTAAGCTACACACTTATACAATCACCACTTTATTTATTCATATAGATAGTAACTCATACTTAGCGTGTGATAAAATCACTATTATAGGTATACAGCTTTCAGTACAGTCACTTACTGAGTCTGATGTATACTTATTTATATACAACTGTCACATACCCTGCCTTTTATATTTCTAGTTTGTTGGACATGTAGCATTGAGAAATATATTTACTCATCACCACACCCATAAAGAGATCCACTCACTCTGTTTTTACATACAGTCTTAACCTCATATACCTACTAAATCAACTATTTACACATCTTTGGAAAGTCACACACCTCCCACCCAACCACACACACATTCACTATCCCATACAAATACTCACTTAACTAATTAATAACTAATATAGACTTTCACATAGCTAGTAATCAACTTATGTAGTAGTTTACACAACAAGAGATAGAGTGATACAGGCATTCACACAGTTTAATCACTATCCCATATATTTAGTGAGACACTTTAATTTAGCCACTTAGACAGTCAATCACAGTGCTACTAAATCCTCCATCCAGACACTTATACATCCACTCAGTCTTCAATGAAGATTGCTATATATTGAGGGGCAGATTTACAAGCCCCTTGCGCCTCTTTTACGCTGCCGTTGCGTCACTTTTGTGACGCAGCGGCGGCGCAAAACAGGCGCCATGCTACAGGATATTTACCACGTGACGCAGCCCTGCGCCAGAAGTAGGCGTTCTGGCGCGGGGGGGGCTTTCCGGCACAGGAACATCACTTTTAAGCCCCTGCTGCGTCAAAACCCTGTGCCTTCTTGAAGCAGGCGTAACGATTGACGCAGCATTCAAAAGATAGGGCATGCCGGAACCTTGCTGGAGCTGCGTCGTGCTCGCAACGCAACTCCGGCAATGCACCTCCTTTATGGCACAGATGCATCACGCATCTGTCTGTTTTTGCCCCATGGTGCGCCGCATTGTAAATGCGACGCATCCATGGCGGCGGAGCCCTGACGCACAATACCTGGCGCATCCCTGCTGATATGCAGGGATACGACAGTTATTATAAATCTACCCCATAATACTTATTTAAATATCGTACGAAACCATATTTACTGGATGATGTCATCAGTGATGTCATTTGAGATGTCATCAGTGATGTCACTGACCATGACATAAATGATGTAATATGTGACATCAGCAGTGGATTGCGGGCACGTGTGTTATACTGAGTACAACTAACTGTAACGGAGGAATTTCATATGTTTTGTACGAATGAAATGTCCACCTAACTATAACACCCCTGAAACCTTTATTTTTTTTAGTGAATTTCTAAGGTTTTTTAAATGCTAATTCCTAACTATAACATGTCTGAAACCTATGTTTTTTTCAGTGAATATATATATATATACATATTACATATAGTTAGGACCTAGCTACCATAGGAAATCCGCAACATTCTATTGGGAATAACTTTGGCGCCGGTTGAGGAAGTTGCGTGTAATTTTCCAAAATTTAGGCCAGCTCCGCTCCGCTTCTTCCCTGGAAGTTTCGGGGGGATAGGCCCTATGCATCTGGGACCCCTGTACTAAGAAACAAAGAAGAAACGAGAACCAAAAGAAGGAGTGATATATAATATATCAAGGGAAATACGTGATAACTCATCTACAAATGAACGTGTGCGATTCTCAGTTGCACTGATGTCTTTTGTTGTTTTTTTATTATATTGAGTTATTGGTATGAGTATGTGTGGTATTGGAATGAATGAGGTGGATTGAATGATATAGAGATTGATAGCACTGTGGAGTTTTTATGTGGGGTTCAAAATCAATTTATCACTGTTAATAATGAGTTTCTAGCACTGAATCAACATTTTTTTAGCTTTATGTCTGAAAATACCAAAAAATTTCAAAAAATGTTTTTTTCAAGTCTAAAGTATGAAAATGAAAATAAATGAAAAACTAAAGAATAATATGTCCATGTGAATATTTTCTATCACGGTTGCATCTCTGTGAAATGTTTAGATTAATTCTACTTTGAATGATTAACAGGTCAGATTAGAGGTTTTGTATATGTATTTGTAGTTTCGGGGGGATTCGTCGTGCGGGGGCCGAGAAAAAAGGGGGGTCGCAAAACATGTTTTCCCCATGTTAATTTCGATAGGACAAATAGACAAGGCTACTGCCCGAACCACTGAATGGAATCACACTAAACTTTGCAAAATTGTAGGGACTGGTACGCAGAAGAGCCTTTTCTATATTTGGTGAAAATTGCTCCAGTGGGTTTCATGAAAATTAACTTCAAAAACACATATATCTGGGCGGAGCCCAACCACACATCTCATCGTGAGATCTGATTGGCTTGTCAGCACTTCATCTAAGAAGTGTTGGCAGCCATCTTGGGACCAATATACATGATAGCACCTCATTAAAAAGCATTGTAGTTAATAGTTACATTAAAAATCATTTGTTGATGGTACCATACTCATTTTAGGAATTGTGGTGTGTTCTAAGGTGATTTTACCATGTGAAAAAGCCTTCTGCTGGGATATCATGAATCATGTTTGAAAGAAAACTATTATCTCATGCTTTTCCCACAGTGGTTTGGAAGGGGATGATGGAGCGAGGTATAGAATGAAATTTAGTTCAAACTCGCAAAGTTAAACTTCCATAAAACCATAACTGTATTAATAAGCATGAGATGAAAAGTATTAACCAACATAGTTTTAAAAATGCATCTACACAGAAACACAAGGGACTAACTTATGTGCTCTATGTTGCAGTAGCAAGTTCGTTGAAAAATAATAAACTAAGCTTGTCTATTGTCTTTGTCAGTATTAAATGCAGCTGTTTAATTAATGGCATGTGCTTATTTAGGTGCTTATGTTACGTCTTTTCTGTGGCAAAAGCTCGTGGAGGATCTTTGCGGCCTAAATGAAGAAGGTAGATATAAATGCTGCTATGTGTGCTAAAGCTAGGTAACATAAATTAATGGGTTAATAATTAGCAAAGGGGGTGGGTAACAGAATGGGTTTCAATACTCTAATTAATTAATGTTTTGTGTTTGTTTGAATACTAGTTTCCGAGAGAGAGGCCTAGCTTGTAAAGATGGCTTTTAGAATCCTGTCCGGAGAAGAGCCTTGCACAGAAGTGGAGACTTTTACCACGTCGACATATTTGTCAGAAAATACAGTTAAATAGGTTGTGCTAAACGTGCTCTTGGAAAGAAAGATTCAAGGACAGGAAGCGGCAAGATTGCCAAGCCAAGGAAGTCATGAACTGTACTCGTGAAATGTTTCATTTTCGAGGAAGCTAAAAGTCATGAAGCTAAAGGACAATAGAGCTTAAGAAAAGGCTCGATTTTGGATTGAAAACGGTGATGACACGTTATGGACTGACATCAGACAGCCAATGAAAACTCTGGATGGCAAAGAAAAGTATACATTTGTAGAAAGTTTAGCTAGTTAGAAAGGTATAAAACCTGGCCCCATGGGCAGGAGGGCGCTTCTTGCTTTCCGATTCCTGAAGGGCGTGATGTGCTGTTGGACTCCTTGGTGCACGTAAGGACAGCAGTCTTTAATGACTATTCTTTTAGGTGAAGAGAGTTTTAGACAGGGAAAATAGAATTTAGGGAATGGAAACTTTATTTTGCTTTAAATCATGCTAATTGATTTGCCTTTAAAATGTCAGTCTAATAAGTCTTTCCCTTAATAGAATGCTGTTTTCACTTTGCTAATAAAATAAAGATTCTTATTTGAAAATGCTCTTTCATTGAATAATAAAGTAAATAAAATTAGATTTTGAAACGACAAGCTGGTCTTGTTTATTCATGTCTAGTTACCATTAGTTTGATCCATTTGCCTTAGTGACTTAATTAAATGATAAATGTTTAAAAACCATGGTTAGAAATGATAAACTGCAGATGTATATAAATATGTAAATAGTTTTGTAAATAGCTCTGATTAATTAGGTCAGATGATTCAGCCGCTCAAAATTGTCTCGTTGGTTTATGGGCCTGTGTTAATGATTCATGATTAATGGTGAGTATTATGGTGTTGGGTTGTGTTAGTGAGACAGTTTTTCATTAGGAGCGCTGGATCAGGGATCTATAAGCTAAACTGAAAGCATATTTTCTGTAAATTCACATTATCTTTCTCAGTCATGTGAGAATGAAGTCTGAAATTCTCAGTAAAACATGTACATCCAACAAGGACAGAGACTGTCAGTTGATTCCTTTGTGTTCTACTGCAACCTCCAAGAGTGTCCTAAAGAACAACTAGAGCGCTAACAGTCCTACTTATTACAAAGGTATGGCACACCTGAAGCCATCTTGATTTGAATAAAGTGGTAACTCATAAAACATTTAATTTAAAAAGGAACTAAATGAGGGGGTATATTTTGCCATATAAAGTAGGATTAGTGCTGCAGAAAGAAAAATTAGGGCACATTTTGAGTGACTTCTCAAATCCTCTTCTATTTCATTAAAAAATTCTGACATGCAGTCTCCCAAGATGGCCACCAGAGACAAAAGAGCCCAAATGTAGCCCAAATAGCACCCAGATGTAGCCCAAGTATAGCCCAATGACAGAATGTCCCAGAGTGTTCTAAAGAACAACTAGAGCGCTAACAGTCTTACTTATGACAAAAGTATGGCACACCAGAAGCCATCTCGATTGGAATGAAGTGGTAAGTCTGAAAACATTTAATTTAAAAAGGAACACAATGAGGGGGTTCATTTTGCCATAGAAAGTATGATTAGTGCTTCAGGAAGAAAAATTAGGGCACATTTTGAGTGACTTCTCAAATCCTCTTCTATTTCATTTAAAAAATTCTGACATGCAGACTGAAACATGCACTTTGAATACCAGCAGCAGACTTCCCTGGTGAGCAGTAGCTTTACTACAGTGATATAATGAGCAACTAGAGTGCTAACATTCAGAATTCATGGCAAATGTGTGACACATCTGAATGCCTTCTTGATGGAACCAAAGTAAACAAGCATTGAAAATGCAATAGATCTCGCCCTCGTTTAAGTTAAAGCCATTCTGTTTGTAATGAGGTGGCTTTTTAGCTTTGCTTTTAATAGTGTTTTTCAAACTTTTATGTAAATAACATGCATATATGTATATGTATGCATGCATTTATATTTGTATTTATATAGATATGCAGATTATATATGTTTATATATGTATGTATATATATATATATATATTCACTGAAAAAACCATAGGTTATAGACCATATATAGTTAGGAATTTGCATTTACAAAACCTTGAAAATTCACTGAAAAAACCATAGGTTAGAGACCATATATAGTTAGCTTGATATTTTATTGACATAAAACCAATGAAATTCCATATATAGTTAGTTGCACTAACTATATATCGCGCACCCGCAATCCACTGATGATGATGTCACATATTACATCATTCATGACATGGTCAGTGACATCACTGATGACATCACTGATGACATCTCAAATGACATCACTGATGACATCACTGATGACATCTCAAATGACATCACTGATGACATCATCTAGTGTCTGTGTGTTTTTGTAAAGTTTAAATATGTTTTACATATTGAAGAATGAGTGGATGTATGGAAGACTGAGTGTGTGTGTGGCTGGCTGGGAGGTGTGTGACTGTGCATATCAATGTGTACTTGTATCAGTGATTGTATAAGAGAGTAAGTATGTGTTAGTATATGTGTGAAAAGTATGGTGTTCTGTGTTTAACTGTATAGATGAGGAAATCGAAGTGTGATTGATTCTTCACAGGACTGACTAGGTGTATGAGTGCATATGATAGTGTTGTAATAATGAGTGACTGTATGTATGAGTGATTGTGTGGGTGAATGAGTGAATGTGTGTGTAGACGTAGGAATCAGTGAGTGCGTATGTAGTATCTGGTATTGGTGTGTCATGATGTCATCAGTGATGTCATTTGAGATGTCATCAGTGATGTCATTTGAGATGTCATCAGTGATGTCATCAGTGATGTCACTGAAGTATGGTGTTCTGTGTTTAACTGTATAGATGAGGAAATGGAAGTGTGATTGATTCTTTACAGGACTGACTAGGTGTGTGAGTAACTCCATGGATGAGTGGCAGTGTGTGAGTGTCTGAATAGGTGTATGAGTGCATATGATAGTGTTGTAATAATGAGTGACTTTATGTATGAGTGATTGTATGGGTGAATGAGTGAATGTGTGTGTAGACGTAGGAATCAGTGAGTGCGTATGTAGTAACTGGTATTGGTGTGTCATGATGTCATCAGTGATGTCATTTGAGATGTCATCAGTGATGTCATCAGTGATGTCATTTGAGATGTCATCAGTGATGTCATCAGTGATGTCACTGACCATGTCATGAATGATGTAATATGTGACATCATCAGCAGTGGATTGCGGGTGCGCGATATATAGTTAGTGCAACTAACTATATATGGAATTTCATTGGTTTTATGTCAATAAAATATCAAGCTAACTATATATGGTCTCTAACCTATGGTTTTTTCAGTGAATTTTCAAGGTTTTGTAAATGCAAATTCCTAACTATATATGGTCTATAACCTATGGTTTTTTCAGTGAATTTCATTGGGTTTTTAAAATCTAATATCTATAGCTGTAAAATATATTCTTTATTACGTGACGTATCACGTAGCCACGTGAGACGCCTCATGACGCGTCGCATAACCGTGACGTATCGGCTCTGCAGCGCAAACAAAACCCGTAACGTAAGCGTGCCGGAGCACGCTTACAGATATAAATTATTTTTTTTAACCTTAATTAGACAAAATCCACACGTGCACATATCTTGAGGCCTTGCAAAGGCACATCAAACAAACAGTCCCTACAATTTTGCCAAGTTTGCTGGAAATCTATTCCCTTAATTTTTTTTTTACTGTTTCTCTTGGTTTTCCCCTTGTTACGCTTACCGGGACGCTACCCGGTACGCGAACCGGACGCTCCAAAAACACAAGATGGCGGACTCCCGTTACGCTGCCGGTTAGCTGCCCGGTTCGCGTACCGGGAAGCGCCTCTACCGTGAAAAATCGCGGGGGACTTTAATATCCCCCTCATCAATCCTAGGGGGTCAGGAGGGGTTTACCTTGCCCCCTTTCCTTCATTTCCCCCTTCTTTTTTCACCACATCTTGTCTCTCGAACCTACCGACAGACAAGATGGCGGCCGCTCCGGACTGTTTACAATGTTGACAGCTACGCTGCCGGTTAGCTGCCCGGTTAGCTGCCCGGTGAGCTGCCCGGTTCGCGTACCGGGACGCGCGTCTACGGCGTAAAATCGCAAAAAAAAAAATTTTTTTATTTTTTGCCCCGCGGGGCACTTTAATATCCCCCTCATCAATCCTAGGGGGTCAGGAGTGGTCTACCTTGCCCCCTTTCCTTCATTTCCCCCTTCGTTTTTCACCACATCTTGTCTCTCGATCGTACCGAGAGACAAGATGGCGGCCGCTCCGGACTGTTTAGAATGTTGACAGACACCGGAGAGCCAATCAGCTTCGCTTCGCGAAGTTCCGTTACGCGTCAGGTACACGAACCGGGGCGCTAACCGGAGCGCTGTCACAGATATATATATTTTTGTAAACGTTAATTTCTCAAAATCCACTGGAGCACATATATTGAGACATAGCAAAGGCACGTCGGGCAAACCATATCTACAATTTTGCCAAGTTTCATGTAAATCTATTCAGCCGTTCGAGCTAAAAGTGAGTCCAACCGCCGTATGGAAAAATGAATGGGAAAAACGCGTTTTGGGACCCCCCTTTTTTCTCGGCCCCCCCTTGACGAAACCCCCCCCAAATTTTCAGGGGCTGCTCAGAAACAAAATGTGCCATTGTCCTGAAAATTTCAGCCAATTCCGTCCACAAACGCCAAAGTTATTAGACATAGAATTTTCAGAAATCCCATAGAGAAAAAATCCTAACTATATATACCCACTGGCTATCGCCAGTAGGTAATATACATATATAAACATATATAATCTGCATATCTATATAAATATAAATGCATGCATACATATACATATATGCATACATATGCATGTTATTTACATGAAAGTTTTAAAAACACTAATAAAAGCAAAGCTAAAAAGCCACCTCATTACAAACAGAATGGCTTTAACTTAAACGAGGGCGAGATCTATTGCATTTTCAATGCTTGTTTACTTTGGTTCTATCAAGAAGGCATTCAGATGTGTCACACATTTGCCATGAATTCTGAATGTTAGCACTCTAGTTGCTCATTAGATCACTGTAGTAAAGCTAGTGCTCACCAGGGAAGTCTGCTGCTAATCATGGTTTGCAGCCATTTTCCCGCATTTTTTATCCCGCAGACTTTCAGTCCGCATACCATTATCCCGCAAAGTCATTGACCTCGCATACCATTATCCCGCATTTTTTCAAAACGCATGTGCATTTATCGCGCATGCCTTTACAAAGAATTACGTTTTAAAGGCATGTATGGTAAATGCATTTGCGTTGTGAAAACCACGATGACGAGAGAGGTAAGTGGGTTTGTGTTAATTTTTTTGTGGGTTAGTGATTGTGTAGTGTAGTGTAGTGTTGTGTAGTGTAGTGTTGTGTTAGTGTAGTGTAGAGTTGTGGTGGTTGTTTAGTGTAGGGTCATGCTGGGGGTAGTGTTTTAGGGTTTAGGGTTGTGTTGTAATTTTTGCGTAGTGTAGGGTCATGCTGGGGGTAGTGTTTTAGGGTTTAGGGTAGTGTTGTAGTGTTTGCGTAGTGTAGGGTCATGCTGGGGGTAGTGTTTTAGGGTTTAGGGTTGTGTTGTAGTGTTTGCGTAGTGTAGGGTCATGCTGGGCGTAGTGTTTTAGGGTTTAGGATAGTGTTGTAGTGTTTGCGTAGTGTAGGGTCATGCTGGGGGTAGTGTTTTAGGGTTTTGGGTAGTGTTGTAGTGTTTGCGTAGTGTAGGGTCATGCTGGGGTGTAGTGTTTTAGGGTTTAGGGTAGTGTTGTAGTGTTTGCGTAGTGTAGGGTCATGCTGGGGGTAGTGTTTTAGGGTTTTGGGTAGTGTTGTAGTGTTTGCGTAGTGTAGGGTCATGCTGGGGGTAGTGTTTTAGGGTTTTGGGTAGTGTTGTAGTGTTTGCGTAGTGTAGGGTCATGCTGGGGTGTAGTGTTTTAGGGTTTTGGGTAGTGTTGTAGTGTTTGCGTAGTGTAGGGTCATGCTGGGGGTAGTGTTTTAGGGTTTTGGGTAGTGTTGTAGTGTTTGCGTAGTGTAGGGTCATGCTGGGGGTAGTGTTTTAGGGTTTTGGGTAGTGTTGTAGTGTTTGCGTAGTGTAGGGTCATGCTGGGGGGTAGTGTTTTAGGGTTTTGGGTAGTGTTGTAGTGTTTGCGTAGTGTAGGGTCATGCTGGGGGTAGTGTTTTAGGGTTTTGGGTAGTGTTGTAGTGTTTGCGTAGTGTAGGGTCATGCTGGGGGTAGTGTTTTAGGGTTTAGGGTAGTGTTGTAGTGTTTGCGTAGTGTAGGGTCATGCTGGGGGTAGTGTTTTAGGGTTTAGGGTAGTGTTGTAGTGTTTGCGTAGTGTGGGGTCTTGCTGGGGGTAGTGTTTTAGGGTTTAGGGTAGTGTTGTAGTATTTGCGTAGTGTAGGGTCATGCTGGGGGTAGTGTTTTAGGGTTTAGGGTAGTGTTGTAGTGTTTGCGTAGTGTAGGGTCATGCTGGGGGTAGTGTTTTAGGGTTTAGGGTAGTGTTGTAGTGTTTGCGTAGTGTAGGGTCATGCTGGGGTGTAGTGTTTTAGGGTTTTGGGTAGTGTTGTAGTGTTTGCGTAGTGTAGGGTCATGCTGGGGGTAGTGTTTTAGGGTTTAGGGTAGTGTTGCAGTGTTTGCGTAGTGTAGGGTCATGCTGGGGTGTAGTGTTTTAGGGTTTTGGGTAGTGTTGTAGTGTTTTCGTAGTGTAGGGTCATGCTGGGGGTAGTGTTTTAGGGTTTAGGGTATTGTTGTAGTGTTTGTGTAGTGTAGGGTCATGCTGGGGGTAGTGTTTTAGGGTTTAGGGTTGTGTTGTAGTGTTTGCGTAGTGTAGGGTCATGCTGGGGGTAGTGTTTTAGGGTTTAGGGTTGTGTTGTAGTGTTTGTGTAGTGTAGGGTCATGCTGGGGGTAGTGTTTTAGGGTTTAGGGTAGTGTTGTAGTGTTTGCGTAGTGTAGGGTCATGCTGGGGTGTAGTGTTTTAGGGTTTTGGGTAGTGGTGTAGTGTTTGCGTAGTGTAGGGTCATGCTGGGGGTAGTGTTTTAGGGTTTAGGGTAGTGTTGTACTGTTTGTGTAGTGTAGGGTCATGCTGGGGGTAGTGTTTTAGGGTTTAGGGTAGTTTAGTTGTTTAGTGTATGCTAAAGGCATATTCGTTCTAAAAGTTTTCGTTATTTTAATTTGCGGCCTAATAGTACATGCAGGATTTTTTTTGTGGACTGATGGTATGCGGGATTTCGTCATATATTCGCTAATCATACTTTCTATGGCAAAATTAACCCCCTCATTTTGTTCCTTTTTAAATTAAATGTTTTAAGAGTTACCACTTTATTCCAATCAAGATGGCTTCAGGTGTGCCATACCTTTGTAATAAGTAGGACTGTTAGCACTCTAGTTGTTCTTTAGAACACTCTGGGACATTCTGTCATTGGGCTATAGTTGGGCTACATCTGGCTGATATTTGGGCTACATTTGTTTTTTTGTCTCTGGTGGCCATCTTTGGGCTACATTGGGCTACATTGGGCTACATTTGGGCTCCAACATATATATAGCCCAATGTAGCCCAATATATATTTTTCAAAGTTAATTTTCGTAAAAACCACTGGAGCCTATATCTTGAGACATAGCAAAGGCACATCGGGCTACCAGTCCCTACAATTTTGCCAAGTTTGGTGTAGATCCATTCAGCCGTTCAGGCTAAAAGTGAGGCCAACCGCCCTATGGAAAATTGCATGGGAAAAACAAGTTTTGGGACCCCCCTTTTTTCTCGGCCCCCCCTTGACGAAACCCCCCCAAATTTTCAGGGGCTGCTCAGAAACAAAATGTTCCATTTTCCTGAAAATTTCAGCCAATTCTGTCCTCAAACGCCAAAGTTATTTGACATAGAATTTTCAAAAATCCCATAGGAAAAAAATCCTAACTATATATACCTACTGGCTATCGCCAGTAGGTAATATATATACAAACATACATATATATATAAATGCATATATATGCATATATATGTGTATATGTGTGCGTGTAGATAGACCGAGGCACAAGAAAGCAGAAAAACAAACGTGAAGAACACAAAAAGGGGGCAGGGTAGATACACCCTGACCCCCTAGGCCTGCCCAGGTGGTCCCACAAGGACAAAAAAGGCCCACATTTAAAAAAAAAAAACCTGGTCTGTTTTTTTAAAAATTACCCCCTGGGGGGACCAAATCGCGGCGGCATAGTGAATAAGAAGTGTGGGGGGTCCACAATCCCCCCCACACTGCCCCGGAGACCACCGCCCCCGGGCAAAGCAACGCAGCCCCATGGCGCATACTGGAGGCTCCTGGTGGGCTACTTGGCCCCCAGGGACCCCCAGTATGCAAGCGGAATTAGTTCCTATTCTGCAAACACGCCAGGGGTTGCGCTGCAGAGAGGTGTAAAAAAGGGTGTGGCCTCATTACACCTCTCTGCAATGCAGCCCACTGGCGCATACTGCAGGTTCCAGGTGGGCTAGTTGGCCCCCGGGGACCCGCAGTATGCAAGGGAAATTAGGTTCCCCTCTGCAAACACGCCCAGGGGCTGCGTTGCAGAGAGGTGTAAATAAGGGTGTGGCCTCATTACACCTCTCTGTAATGCAGCTCCCTGGCTTATACTGGAGGCTCCTGGTGGGCTAGTTGCCCCCCAGTATGCAAGGGGAATTAGTTCCTCCTCTGCAAACGCGCCAGGGGTTGCGCTGCAGAACGTTGTAAAAAGGGGGCGTGCCTTCTGAACACCTGCCTGCAAAAATCAGTATAAAAAAAATAACAATTAATACATTTAAAAATTGTCATTTAAAATACCTTCGAAATTCAATGAAAAAAACATAGGTTTCAGGCCTTATATAGTTAGGAATTAGCATTTAAAAATCCTTGCAAATTCACTTAAAAAACCATAGGTTTCAGGCCTTATATAGTTAGGAATTAGCATTTAAAAAACCTTGCAAATTCACTGAAAAAGACATAGGTTTCAGGCCTTATATAGTTAGGAATTAGCATTTAAAAAACCTTGCAAATTTACTGAAAAAAACATAGGTTTCAGGCCTTATATAGTTAGGAATTAGCATTTAAAAAACCTTTGAAATTCACTGAAAAAACCAAAGGTTTCAGGCCTTACATAGTTAGGAATTAGCTTTTAAAAAAACTTTGAAATTCACTCAAAAAACTATAAGTTTTAGGGGTGTTATAGTTAGCTGGACATTTCACTCATACAAAACCATTGAAATTGCTCCTATTTAGTTAGTTGTACTAACTATATTTCGCGCACCCACAATCCACTGCTGATGATGTCACATATTAGATCATTCATGACATGGTCAGTGACATCACTGATGACATCTCAAATGACATCACTTATGACATCATCCACGTGACAATCACATATACCTTTTCATACACTATTAAAAATTTTCATCACTCTTTGTAAAATACAGAGTATCATATTTGAATCCATTGTCACAGCAATACAAGTATCTAAAAATCCACTCAGTGATTCATAGATGTATACACACATCTAATCACTTACCTGTAGATTCACTCATACATGCTGTCAATGAACAATAGAACACTATCAAAAATACTTATACACCTATATCGACATTAAACAACAGCACACATCCTATTCACATATGAAGTCATCCTACTCACTTATGCAAACAATGGATCATACTTACATATTTACTTAGCAAAACACTTATACAAACACCACTTCATCTATTCATTTAGATAGTAAGTCATACTTAGTGAATCAAAAAATCATTATTACAAGTATACAGTTAACCATACAGTCACTCACACAATCATTGAGTCTTATGTATACTTATTTATATACAATAACTGACACATACACTGCCTTTTATTTTTCTAGTTTGTTGGACATGTACCATTGAGAAATATATTTGCTCATCACCACACCCATAAAGAGATTCACTCACCCAAACTGTTAGAACATGTAGTTTTAACTTCATATATCTACTGAATCAACTATTCACACATCTTTGGACAGTCACACACCCCCCACCGAACCACACACACTTTCACACTCCCATACAAATACTCAGTTAACTAATCAATAACTGATATAGACTTTCACATAGCTAGTAACCAACTGTAGAATCAGTTTACACAACAACTGACAAAGTGATACAGATATTCACACAGTTTAGTCACTACTATATTTAGTGAGACATTATAAATTGGTCAAGTAAACAGTCAATTACACTGCTACTAAATCCTCCATCCAAATATTTATTTATATATATCCACTCATTCTTCAATGCAAATTGCTATATATATAATGCATATTTAAATAACGAAGCAAACCACATTCACTGGATGATGTCATCAGTGATGTCATTTGAGATGTCATCAGTGATGTCACTGACCATGTCATGAATGATCTAATATGTGACATCATCAGCAGTGGATTGCGGGTGCGCGAAATATAGTTAGTATAACTAACTATATAGGAGCAATTTCAATGGTTTTGTATGAGTGAAATGTCCAGCTAACTATAACACCCCTAAAACTTATCGTTTTTGGAGTGAATATATATATATATATACCTATATGTACACATATATTTATACTCATATATACACACAAATACATACACATACATATACATATAGAAACACATATATACACTTTACACATATATACATACATATATATATGAAAATGCTTCACGTTACATAGATTATTTCCTGAATCCAATAGTGAGATCACTCCCCTCCTACATCAAAGATTCGACTGATTTTTTTAAATGTATCTTTGACATTCGTTGGGATGCTGAAACCATGGTCCTGCTGACATTAGATATTTCCACACTGTATGCCAGTATTAGACATATAGATGGATTAAGAGCAAGTGAATATTACCTTAACAGAAGACCAGCCCGGTTTGCCCCCCAAAATAGTATGATTTTAGAACTCATGGAGAGGTGCCTCACTAAAAACATTTTTCTTTTTGGCGATGATTTCTTTCTGCAGGAACGGGGGACTGCGATGGGCACCTGTTTCGCCCACAGGTATGCCAATTTACATCTCGGCTGGTGAGTGGAACAGGTGCTCGGGGTGGTCCCCTCGACCAGTGGACTGAACATGTTCTGTTGTGGGTTAGGTTTATCGATGATGTCTTCGTACAGTGGCAGGGCACGGAGACAGACATGAAACTGTTTATCGATACATCAATCAAAACTCTCTAATTCTAGAGTTTGTAGGTCATCACAGTAAAACCACAATAGATTTTTTGGATATTCGAATCAGACCCCTCGATGGGAAACGGGAAACAACTGTCTTTCGGAAAGCTACTGCTGGAAATTCAGTTCTCCATGCAGAAAGTGCTCATCCAGCCGCATTGATAAGAAGTATCCCGTTTGGGGAGTACTATAGAGCTAGGAGAACCTGTAGCAGCGAGGAAGAGTTTGATAAAATTGAAAAAGAGATGACTCAAAGATTTACCCTAAGGGGATATAAGTCAGATACATTGAAAGGGGCATCCACTAAAGCGAAACATCTGGTACGGCAAAAGATACTGTTTGAACCTTCTAGAACAAAAAAACTGCAGGAACAGAACAAACATTTGAGTGACCAGGATAATTCTAGATTTATAACTACTTTTAATATAAAACATAAGGAAGTTAGATCTATCCTGAGAAAACACTGGTATCTTGTAAGAAATGATCTGGTGCTGGGTCCTAGAGTAAAAAGAAATCCCGAGATTACTTATAGGAAATCCAAATGCTCAAAGACCTGATTGTAAGAAGTGAATTCACAGGAAAAAAGAAGGGTATCTCTAACTGGCTAAAACAAAAACCTGGTTTTAAAAAATGTTCGAAATGAAAGGCATGTCAACATGGCATGAATCGAACTGATTTTAGATTTTTTTTTAATAAAAACTTAACCATCAGAAGTTTTATGACCTGTGAAAGTAATTTTGTCGTGTATCTGTTACAATGCTCTTGTCCTAAAATATACATAGGTAGTACTACTCTACCTGTTCATCAACGAATCCTACAACACAGGCGAGTGATTATCAATCAGGACAGAACGTATCCCATTGCATGGCATTTTGAATCCCATCATCAAAGTAATCCTGTAAGCCTGCAATATACAGACATAGCAGAGGTCCCCAAGAAAAAGAGAGGGGGAGACAGGGAAAGAGACCTCCGCAAGTTAGAGACATACTTTATTTTAGAATTCAATTGCATGGAACCGCATGGACTTAACGTAGATGAGGACCTCTATACATGCCTGTCCTGATTGTTATGATGAAGAGTGTTCAATGTGAAAATCTGCACTTAGAACCATGAATTGATTATGTTTTTTAGAAAAAAAACTTTTTTTATTCTACAGTGATAGTATGTTCTGATATTTGTAATAACAGGAACGGTGTCATCAAGTGGGCAAAAATAGTAGTTGCAATATAGGAACAATTATGCATTTGCACTTTTTAATATTTCTGCACTGAAATGAAACGGATTTTAGGAAAATGGTGTTTAGTTTACATATGCATTTGCACTTTATTTTTGCAATTGAGTACTGTATTGGAATTGGTTTGTAGTGAAAGGAGTGAAATGTTTACATTGAGAGATTATTATTGTTTACATAAGTAGTGGTATTTAGATTACCCATGCACTTGCACTTTATTCCTTAAATAGAGTACTGTATTGAAAACTGGTTTACATTGAAAAGAGTGAATTGTTTACATTAAGAAATTATTATTGTTTACATAAGCACTAGCACTTTTAATGAGTCAAATGTAATCGGAGAACTATATACTGATCCTAGACACTTACTAACTTTCTTTGAATTGATATGAGTTTGTGGTAAATAAATAATTAATTACCGGTACTATTTTTGAATATATTAACAATAACAGATAGCTCAATAAATAAGAGGCAGGATCCAATGTGTCCGAGTTGAACAGGCTTTATTCAGGCAAAAGGGAAGGGACTGGAACGGGACAGCCTGAAATAAAACAGGAAGGAAGGCAGCTGCACCATTTCATTAACAGTGCAGTGTATATATAGTAAGACATTTCAAATACATTACATACAGTAGGCGTAACTTGTGACAAGCGTAAGATAAGAACACATGGGCGGAAACAGAAGGCGTGTACAGGGCGTGCACTGAGACATGTGATGTGAAACGTCATAGAAGTGTCATGAATGGGCGGAAACATGGAGGGGGCTACCTGAGAGCAGCTGGGACCTTTAACCTAGTGGTGCGCGCAAACGGGCAATGACGTGTTACCAGGGAAAACTGGGGCTATGACTTCTGCACTAGAAGAGGAGACTAAAGTCTGCGGTGTCAGGACGACATGTACCTATAGCATATCTGGTATCTGGTGTTTGGAGTACATGTTGATAGAATCTAAAAGTTATCAGGGCAAAGGCTACTTGACACTAAGGCTGGTGCATGAATATATTCTACATGTATTGCGTGTGCTAGGAATATTCTATGAATATTAATACAGTATTTCTCTTACATGGAGACAGAAAGACTAGACTATAGCTGAACTGTTTATGCGGTTCAGTAGCTTAGGAATGCAGAGAAGGAAAGCTGGACTGATAACTGGAAGCATAACATATTCTTGGCAGACAGGCAGGCAGAGCCAGGCCAGGCACCGCGCTGCGAGGCAGGAAGTAAGTGAAGGGTCAGGGATGCAGGTGGGGGCTGCATCGCTCCTCGGAGAGGGTTCAGGAGACTGGAGCTTGAATCTGGTGTCCGGGCCCTTTGAGGCCTAGAAACGGGGACAATGCGGTGAATTAACGTGCACACTGTAAAACGTGGCAACATAGGCCCAATACTCGTTGCTTTCACGAGAACTGGAAACTGGCATACTAGAGTTGGACACAACTATAATTGCGTCTTTAATCGATCATAGGGGGATATATGCATATCGATCATGCACATGTAACATAGGATGGGGAACACGTAGGCACATATGGCAAGGCAAAATATAATTTTCCTCATTCCCTCCTTGTGACCTACGTTTCCATCAGGAAACATCAATATTCATAATACCATCTATCTGCTCATATAGCATCATTTGCTCGTCTCGAATTGTCTTGGAACGGGATTTAGGACTAGGAATACAAGAGGTAGCACACAAGCCGCAAATCGCAGGGCCACATTGTAAACAGAGGCAGCAACTGAAGATGATCATTACTGCGATACCTAGGAATGACAATACTTTCCATCCCCAGGCAGATATGATACTCCAGAGCCAACCGGACCATGTCCAGGTGCCTGGATTCTGGTGTAACTGATGGGCAATATTATGAAGTCTGGTTATAGCTGAATAAACAGACGGCGCGTTATTAGGAATGAAAATGCAGCAACTAGATCCGATGACTCTACAAGCTCCTCCTCTATCGGCCAGTATGACGTCAAGAACGAGACGATTTTGGAGCACGACAAATCTAATGGCAGATTGCTCTTCGGTTAAATTACCTAGAGCGGAAGTAGTCTCATTCACTACTGCTTCAAGAGTTCTGGTTAGCCTACGTATTAACTTACTATTCTGGACAGGACCTATAAAGAAAAAGAAACCTTTATTGAAATCTTGATATTGTTCTAGGGCAGTTTCAGTTTGATCAACAATTGGGGACTCAGTCTCCCTTCTATGTCTAACGTGTACTAGATGTGTGTTTCTGTGATAATCAGATGGGGCTAGAAAAACTGGTGGCAGTAGGAAGGCAATATAACATGTTCCATCCCAATCGAGGGGCAGACGAACATATGCGGTCTGACCACAAACAAAATAAGAATGACGTGAGGCTTTGAAAATGGATTTCCCACTGTCACTATACTCGACCACAGTAGTACAATCACTATGTCCTACATGTGCGGAACCATTCTTTCTGACACACAATTCGCCTTTAACTGGTAGAACTGAAATAGCAGGCAAATCTGGAGTAGTATCGGACTGAACATTCAGAACCATGAAATTCGAGGAATAATTACCTAGATCATATACTTCATTTTCTAGATCTAACCCTGTTCTATGGGAAAGACCTTCCTTGTCTGGGAAACATGTTCTATTCAGAAGGGACATATCAGTTGAGGATGACGTTAACGTGGACCATGCTCCACACGAACCATTATGTGAAAAAGGATAAGGAAAGAGTGGCAAAACTCCCTTCGGTGTCTGGAAAGGGGGGAGTCGACCACACACCCAACAATTAGTGGCATTGCTGGTCTGGTGTGAATAGTGCAGCATTCGGATAAAAGTATTATTACGCATAGCAAGACGATAGGATAACTCGTGAGGAGGCAGGTCACTAAATGTGTGCTCTACTGTAACATTAGAAAACATATGTACATGTGAAATAGGAAAACATAAATGCAAAGCATAACTTATGCATGTAACCATAAGGCTTAAAAATAATAAAAAGAACAGAGTAACTATACATCTATCAGAGTTTTGACTAACTCTCTCACTGTATGGGTCTGTCTTATACATGTCAGGAACCTGTCTAACCGTTTCACCCGAGAGGGACTTAGACAATTAAACTGGCTGACTTACTAGACCTTAATTTCTGTTTATACTCCTGCTGCGGAGTTTTCTCTAACAGGGGAAGTTTAGATTCAGTTTCTGGGCAGTCCTTGAGAACGGGGCAGTCTTTGAGAAAAGTTTTTGTTTTAAGTCCATGGAATTTCTTGACGTGGCTGGCGTGTAGCCACCCTTTTCGGTTTTCAATCTTCACTGCTGTCCGGGTGGTAAGGAGAACGAGGCGGGGCTCCTTCCAGCGGGGCTCCAACGGACTTGAACGATCAAAATTTCTCACGAGGACGAAGTCGCCTGGTATGACCTCGTGCGGTTTCACTTCGGTGTTGTCTGGAAATGCAGCGGCAACCTGTGAACGACAAGATTGTAGTGCAGACATCAAGGAAGCAAGGTAATCTGTCAGCATATTACTGTCAACATCGGTAATGGTACGGGGTCTAGGTGTACCCCACATATTGGGGGGACGTCCAAACACTCATACGGGGACAGACCTGAACGGGAGTGAGCGACCATTCTCATATAGAAAAGGGCGACTGGCAGTGCTACTATCCAATCTACACCTTTCTCTGCACACACTTTAGCAATACGGATTTTCAGGGTCTGGTTATGTCTCTCTACGAGACCGGCTGCTTCAGGATGTCGTACGCAATGGAACTTCCACTGGTACCCTAACAGAAGGAAAACTTGTTTCATGAGCTCGGATGAGAATGGCTGGCCGTTATCTGAATACACGACCCTAGGTAATCCATAGCGGGGAAAGAACTCACGTACCAACTGCCTGGCAGTGGTCGCAGCTGTGTAATCTGGAACTGGATATGCTTCTGTCCACCTGGACAAAGCGCATACGACTACGAGGACATACTTGAAACCTCGACATCGCTCCATCTGAATATAATCCATCTGGAGGACTTCAAAAGGGTGGTCAGGAGGATGGAATCCACCTTGTTCCACCGGGACACCTTTACCTGGATTGAACTGACAACAGATCATGCAGGTACGCACTTTCTGTTTGGCTGCTGCTCGTAAATGCTTGTTGAACCAGAGGTTCTGGATACTGTCTAACATGGCTTTTTCTCCTAAATGTGCTGGACTATGTGCGGTGTTAATAATGACTTGAACCATAGAGTCGGGGAGAAACCATGTGGCTTTTCCCTTCGTCAACCATCCTTGATCTGTCTGGACCCCTCCTTGTTCGGACCATTTCTTGATTTCATCGGGAGTAGCATGTGACTGTATATCTATTACATCTTGTGTTGGGTCCTTAACTGTCATACAAGTAGTCTGATCTGGAATGTGTGTCGGTGTCGTGTTAACTGGAATGTCAGGAGTCTGAGCTGTAAGCTTGGCTGTTCGATCTGCTAGATCGTTACCTTGGGAAATGATGTCAGTGACTTTCGTATGTGCCTTGCACTTCATGATGGCAATGGCTTTCGGTAAATGTATTGCATCTAACAGAGCTTGAATGAGGGGGCCATGCTGAATCTTGGTTCCATGAGAAGTCATAAAACCTCTTTCTTGCCAGAGCACTCCAAAGTTGTGTACGACTCTGAATGCATAACGTGAATCTGTGTATATATTTACTTTCAGGTTCTTGGCTCGTATGCAGGCTTGGGTCAGAGCGACAAGCTCTGCTGCTTGAGCAGACAGGGTGTCAATACGATGTGTTTCTATAACTTCGGTTTCAGTAGTCACTGCATACGCGGCTACTAGTTCTCCTGTATTTGTTCTCATACATGAACCATCCACATAAAGTGTCAGGTCGGGGTTAGGTTATGCAATGTCTGTCAAGTCTTGTCTTGGCTTTGTCATGGTGTTAACAACTTCCACACAGTCATGTGTGGCAGGATTTGAAGTAACTGACGGTAACAGTGTAGCTGGATTTAAAATGTTGCAGCGTCTGATTTCTATGTGTGGCTGAAACAGTGTCAGTTCATAACCTGTTAAACGTGCAATTGTCAAGTGCTGAGTCTGAGTTCGGTTTAAAAGGATTTCCACGGAGTGTGGAACTTGTACTGTCAGGGAGTGTCCTAACACTATGGAATCACTTTGTCTGATAGCTAGAGCTGTGGCTGCAACTGACTTGAGGCACGCAGGCAGAGCCTGGGCCACTGGATCTAATGTGCTAGAAAAATAAGCACAGGGCTTGTATTGTCCTGCTTGATCCTGTGTGAGAACAGATAATGCAGTACCATCACGTTCGGTAACAAAAAGTGTGAAAGGCTTACTATAGTTCGGTGTTGCTAGAACAGGTGCTTTACATAAAGCTTTCTTTAACTCATTGAAAACAAGTGTATGTTCCTGGGTCCAAGGGAGGACAGTCGATACGGCTGCCTCCTGTGTCGTTAACTGTATCAGTGGCTTGGCTAGAAATGCGTACTGGGGAATCCATTGTCTACAGTAAGAAGTGAGGCCGATAAAAGCTCGTACCTCCTTCTGAGTCTTGGGCTGTGGAAGACGTGCTATTAACTGGATACGGTCTGGTGTCAACTGCCTACCCCTCTTGGACAGTAAGTGTCCTAAGTATACCACTTGCTGGACACAGAATTGCAACTTGGAAGGGGACACCTTGTGCCCCATCTCGGCCAGAAAATACAGGACTGTAAGTGACGCACGTTCGCAGTCACGTTCAGAACGGGCTGTGATCAATAGATCATCGACATACTGGAGCAGGGCAGTGTCAGTTGGCATGTGAATATTGTCTAGTTGTCTTTTAAGTGCTTGACTGTAAATACTAGGACTTTCTGTGAAACCTTGAGGAGCTCGTGTGAATTTATAGCTTCTTCCATTTAAACAGAAACCGAAAAGGAACTGGCTGTCTGGATGAATAGGGACACTAAAAAATGCGTTCTTGAGATCGATAACTGTAAAGAATGTGGCTTCAGAATCAATGGCTGTCAATAGGGAAGAAATATCTGGGACTACTGGGTACTGAGGTATGATACATTTATTAAGTTCTCGAAGGTCAATCACTAATCGATAAACTGGAGGTGCATTTGGATCAGTACGTTTCAGGACTGGAATGATAGGAGAATTACATACATTGGAGTCAGTTTCTACAACCACTCCTTGAGCAATGAGTTCGTCAATAATTTTGGATAAGGCTGCTACAGCCTCAGGTGGCAATTTGTACTGTCGGATTCGTGGTCATACAACACCTTTCTTCAGAGTGACACGATGGGGTGTGATATGCATACAACCTACATCAGTTGGACCTTGCGCCCATAAATGCTGTGGTACATACAATAATCTTGGATCAAAATCACGTAATACATAATGACCTTTAAAATCACGTAGAAACAAACGGACCCCTTCTGGGGAGCAGCATATGACTGCTCCTAATTCTTTCAGAGTCTTTATGCCTAACAGATTCTCTGGACAAGACTTCGTGAGTAACAAGTCTGTAGTTCGGGACAATGGACCAACTTCTAGAGTAACTGGTTTCGATATTTCATTAACAATAGGCTTTCCTGAAAATCCAAGGGAAACATTTCTAGAGCCTGAGAGCGGAGCCCCTGGAACCTCGTCATGACTGATGGTAGTCCTACTTGCCCCTGTATCAATCAGAAACTTTCTGTCTTTCCCTAATACTTGACTGTGTACATAGGGACCCTCTTGATCTACAGGAATCTCGATGAGAGGCAAGCCTACCTCCCTCTCTAGGCTGTTTCATGAATATGGCTGATAATCTGGATACTCTGACTGTGCATACTGGTACATCTGCTGTGTAACGTGTTGTGTTGCAGCGATAGGCTGCGGTACTGTAACTGTCTGTTGTGCATTCTGTGGCGGCTGGGAATTCTGTGAAACTTGTTCTTGTCTAGACGGACGTGGTCTCTCTTTAGTCTTACCAGTAGCTATGTTGTGTTTCAGAACTGCACATTCGTTTATAAAATTACCTGGCTGTTTACAGTAATTGCATGTCCCTTTAACAGGAGCTGCAGGATGACTGGCTTGATTCGGACCCCTCTTCTGACTGTCTTGTGGAACAGATTGTGCAACTAGTACTTTCATTTTTGTGTCTTTCATACGTCTCTTTTCGTGTTCCTGCTCTTCCCTGATTCTGTTCTGGTGATACTGGAGCATCTGGAGCATCTGTGACGGAGTATTAGCTTGCCAGGTACTTTCGACTTTCAGTACTCGATTTTTAACTTGTAGACTTGAATTTTCGACTAGTTTGGTAACAAAAAGATGAGGGTACGATTCACTACTTGTTTTCAGACCACTATTAATAATGAAACATTTCTCAAATCTAGAATAAAAATCACTAGTATCTTCGTCTTGTTTCTGTTTACAGGCTGAGATGGCATCCCAATCTTCCTTTTTCGTGGCTAGTAATCTTGGCAAAACTTGTATTAATAACTCGGGCAATGCTTTAGCTTTATCCCCAAGACCGGTACCTGGTACTCGTGTATTATCTTCAGCTTCTAATGCTGTCCAATCTATCTTTTTCTCTCCCACCTCCCATTCTTTTTCTTTGAGTTTTTCATATATGCCCGCAGGCAACAGGACCTTTAACATTTTAATGATGTCAGGATACGTGTATTCTCCCATACGGAGCATGTCCTTTAATTCACGGTGAAACCCTGCTGGATCTTTATCATGACAGGGAATTAACTTTTTCATTTCCAAGAGTTCTATTTTCGTGATGGGGTGTAAAAAAATACTCGTTCTAGACCACCATCTTCTCCCTTAACTGGATGCACTTCTCGTAACGGATTCTGTCTGTCTATGTAGAATGATTTACTTTCTGGGGGTGAGACGTGAACAAAATGTGGATTCAGAAACGTTCGGTATTTGTGGCGCTGTTCTAGAATGACACTAATTAAATCTGTACCTAGACCTTTCCATCTATATTGGAGTAACTCGTTCAATACATCATGTAGCGGACCTGGATCAGAATGCTGTTCCTCATACAGTGTAATGAGGTGCTGGATCATATATGTACCCACCAGACGTTGCTCGGCTGGGGGCAGTTTCAGAAACGTTTGTGCCACTATTTCATCTGGAAACGTGGTGGAATCACTAGTCCATCGGACTGCTGATCGGGCTAGTTCTTGTTCATGCATTGTACTAAGCTCGCTATACCCTATTCGTGATTTCAGAATTTGATCGGTGGCTTGGAATACTTGTTCAAGAGAACACTGTTCTGGTGCAGGAGGAGGAAAAACTTTCTTGTAGTCTAGACGTGAATGTCGGTCGGAAAGTCTAGTTCTACCTACGTACGCTATTCTGGAGGGATTCTCGCTGTCTACCTCTTCACTAGAAGAGTCATACTCTTTCTCGGTTGCTCTTTTTGCTTCCTCTTTCTGGTGTATACGTATTATTTCCTTACGAATTTTCTTGTACATACTCTCTACACTACCTTGTGTCTTGTGTTTTCCATCGGCTATATTGTCACTCCACCTGGTTAGGACTTTCATCTCGTCTTGGTCTTTATCTGGATAATCTTGCTCTCTGATTAAACAGTTAATCAGGAACTTTAAAATCATAAGTTGAACCTCGGCTTTCCTTTGTGACATAGCTTCGTGAATACTTTCTGGATTCTCTCCTGTACGGATGAAACGATATATTCTGTTCAGATGTTCCTTCATATCGGGCAGGGTGATCAAAAAGCTGGCCACCCGTCTTAAACGTACTGAATATAAGATCATGTGATCCTCGCCTGGGACTGGATCATATATACAATCAGTAAGAAGTCGCTTGAGATCTGTGTATGTCGCCACTTTTGGCATACGCTGTAACGCTACGTCGTGCAGCGTCAGACGTTTCGGTTGAGGCGGGGTGCGAGGAGCACTTCCCCCCGCGGCTCCTAAACTAGAATCGTCGGTGAATACTGTACGGGCTGGTAGAGTGACTGGCATAACGGGTACATTTACTGTGGGCTGGTCCGGGGGTGCTGGAACATGAACTTGACCCCCGGGAACAGTAGTTGGCGGGACAGGAATTACATTATTAACGGGAGCAGGCGGAACAGGCAGAACATGATTTGCATATGCTGGGACTGTGTCGTCCAAATAGGACGAAAGAAAAATTTCAGCTGCGGTCGGTTTATTACGTAGCTTAATCGGGACCATTGGCGGCGGTAAATTACCGGGTACTTCCGGGGTTGCCTTCGGCAAGCCCTCGGCAAGAAGAGGATACATACCTTTAATAAGGGCATTTCTCTGTCGGTCTGACTGTTCTGCTCTAACTCGTTCACCTTCTTCTATTAATTCCCTTTCTTGGGCTCTTTCTGAGGATTCCCTACTTAATTCTGTTTTTCTGAATTCTTTTTCGGTTCTTTTATGAGATTCTTTGCGCCATAACTCGATGGCATCTTTCTGGGACTGTCTGGCTTTCTTTTTCCATAATGCTTCTTCTACTCTCATGATGCACTCGGCATCCCATGTACCTGATACAGGCCATCTATATTTCTCTTCTAGTTCCTTAGTATAGTCCACCCATAAGTCTAGATATATTATGGCATCTAGGCCATGCTTGTGATACATAAAATGTCCTGGACTGTCCCTAGGAGGGACAGGAACTGCTTCTTCGAGTAACCCTTTTCTGGTCTTTAACTGACGTAATTTCGAGAACAGAGGCATTTCGGTAATACACTTGGAACACAATACACAATAATCACAGTAATTAAATGGCAAACAAAACACTCATACCACGACATAAAAATACATTGATAACAGTTCGAACAGAAACTGAAAACAGAACACATGAATTTCTCGAGAACGAAACTTACTAGAATTACTAGATGCACTGCTAGAACAGTACAGAACATACCGGTCCCATAAAGAGGCACGTCGGACCGTATCCACCTAGGTGAATACTTCGGACTGGATCTGTGTACCCAAACCCAACGGACCAGGAACAAACTAATGATCCTGTCTAGATACTTCCCCCGCGACGGTACTCACCGGGAAGCAGAAACTGGAAGGCCTCGGACTGGACTGGACTGCTACGACATCGGACTACTACATACTTCGGAAACTTCGGAAACAGGTGGGCCTCCGGATACTTCGGACCTTGCTCTCTCGGCTTGGGCTCTGGTCGGGACGAACCGCATTCCACACCGCTTCGTCTGGATGTCGGACCGCAGTCTCCGTCTCCTCCGTGGGCCTGAGGGAGACTTGAAGCAGAAATATCTGCACGTGCACGGTATTGTTCCGTCACGGCTGCAGAGGGTCAGGGGACCGGCGTTGCATCGCCAGCGCGTGAGGAAGGGGTACGTCCCTGTTCGGGCGCCATTTATGTGGTAAATAAATAATTAATTACCGGTACTATTTTTGAATATATTAACAATAACAGATAGCTCAATAAATAAGAGGCAGGATCCGATGTGTCCGAGTTGAACAGGCTTTATTCAGGCAAAAGGGAAGGGACTGGAACGGGACAGCCTGAAATAAAACAGGAAGGAAGGCAGCTGCACCATTTCATTAACAGTGCAGTGTATATATAGTAAGACATTTCAAATACATTACATACAGTAGGCGTAACTTGTGACAAGCGTAAGATAAGAACACATGGGCGGAAACAGAAGGCATGTACAGGGCGTGCACTGAGACATGTGATGTGAAACGTCATAGAAGTGTCATGAATGGGCGGAAACATGGAGGGGGCTACCTGAGAGCAGCTGGGACCTTTAACCTAGTGGTGCGCGCAAACGGGCAATGACGTGTTACCAGGGAAAACTGGGGCTATGACTTCTGCACTAGAAGAGGAGACTAAAGTCTGCGGTGTCAGGACGACATGTACCTATAGCATATCTGGTATCTGGTGTTTGGAGTACATGTTGATAGAATCTAAAAGTTATCAGGGCAAAGGCTACTTGACACTAAGGCTGGTGCATGCATATATTCTACATGTATTGCGTGTGCTAGGAATATTCTATGAATATTAATACAGTATTTCTCTTACATGGAGACAGAAAGACTAGACTATAGCTGAACTGTTTATGCGGTTCAGTAGCTTAGGAATGCAGAGAAGGAAAGCTGGACTGATAACTGGAAGCATAACATATTCTTGGCAGACAGGCAGGCAGAGCCAGGCTGGGCACCGCGCTGCGAGGCAGGAAGTAAGTGAAGGGTCAGGGATGCAGGTGGGGGCTGCATCGCTCCTCGGAGAGGGTTCAGGAGACTGGAGCTTGAATCTGGTGTCCGGGCCCTTTGAGGCCTAGAAACGGGGACAATGCGGTGAATTAACGTGCACACTGTAAAACGTGGCAACATAGGCCCAATACTCGTTGCTTTCACGAGAACTGGAAACTGGCATACTAGAGTTGGACACAACTTTAATTGCGTCTTTAATCGATCATAGGGGGATATATGCATATCGATCATGCACATGTAACATAGGATGGGGAACACGTAGGCACATATGGCAAGGCAAAATATAATTTTCCTCAAGTTTATGATTGATATCATAGGAAATTGTTTTGATTTATATTTCCGTTTCTTCTGCAAATTATCTTTTAGTTAATCAGGTATGCATAATATAGAATTGTATTGTTGCACTGGCACTTGGGAAATTGCAAGTACTAAGAACAAATGGAAATAGGCACTTGCCGCCGTATTTTTCAACTAACCGAAAATTTAAATTTTAAACCGTACTTGCACTTTCTGAAATTCTAAAAATGTACAATCTTATTTTATAAACGTCTTAATCTACGTTTATTTTAATTGTACAAAATTAAGGAAAAATATTCCTAATCTATATATTCGTTTTAAAAAAAGTTTCAATGGATTTCAACCAAGGATTAATGAAAGGATTGGTAATTGAGCTGGTTTCCACAAAGCTGAGCCCCACACAAAACTCTGTGTCCATCATCGCTTCCTACTATCACTGCCCTGTGTATTTTAACTTGGAAAAAATGGTGGTAAAACATCGTGAACAAGGGAGCTTGACTCGCGTTGATGTGAAATTTGCCATTTTAAAAATAAACTGAGTACGTTTTAATTCTACCGTGGAGTGCCGGATGATTTCCTGTTGCGTGTTGGGTAAACCTATATCCAATATATAAATATACATACACATATATGTATACATATATATATATATATTACCTACTGGCGGTCGCCAGTAGGTATATATAGTTAGGATTTTTTCTCTATGGGTTTTTTGAAAATTCTATGTCTAATAACTTTGGCGTTTGTGGACGGAATCGGCTGAAATTTTCAGGAAAATGGCACATTTTGTTTCTGAGCAGCCCTTGAAAATTTGGGGGGGGTTCGTCCAGTGGGGGCCGAGAAAAAAGGGGGGTCCCAAAACGTGTTTTTAACATTGAGTTTTCCATAGGGCGGTTGGCCTCACTTTTAGCCCGAACGGCTGAATGGATTTGCACGAAACTTGGCAAAATTGTAGGGACTGGTAGCCCGATGTGCCTTTTGTAGGTCTCAATATATGTGCTCCAGTGGATTTTGAGAAATTAACGTTTAAAAAAAGATATATATCTGTAACAGCGGACCGGTTAGCGCTCTGGTTCGCGGACTTTTCGCGCAACGGAGCTTTGTGAAGCGAAGCTGATTGGTTCTCCGGCGTCTGTCAACATTCCAAACAGTCCGTAGCGGCCGCCATCTTGTCTCTCGGTAGGATCGAGAGACAAGAGGAGGTCAAAACAAAGGGGGAAATAACTATAAGGGGGCATAGTAGATCCTCGCTGACCCCCTAGGTTTGATGTGGAGGTTTTAAAAGGGCCCCGCGGGGCAAAAAAAAATAATAATAATAATAATCGAACGGCTGAATGGATTTGCACGAAACTTGGCAAAATTGTAGGGACTGGTAGCCCGATGTGCCTTTGCTAGGTCTCAATATATGTGCTTCAGTGGATTTTGAGAAATTAACGTTCAAAAAAAGATATATATCTGTAACAGCGCACCGCTTCGCGTACTTTTCGCGTTACGGAGCTTTGCGAAGCGAAGCTGATTGGCTCTCCGGTGTCTGTAAACATTCCAAACAGTACGTAGCGGCCGCCATCTTGTCTCTCGGTAGGATCGAGAGACAAGAGGAGGCCAAAGCGAAGGGGCAAATGACCATAAGGGGGCATAGTAGATCCTCGCTGACCCCCTACGTTTGATGTGGAGGTTTTAAAAGGGCCCCGCGGGGCAAAAAAAAAAATAATAATAATAATCGAACGGCTGAATGGATTTGCACGAAACTTGGTAAAATATTAGGGACTGGTAGCCCGATGTGCCTTTGCTATGTCTCAATATATGTGCTTCAGTGCATTTTGAGAAATTAACGTTCAAAAACAAGATATATATCTGTAACAGCGCTCCGCTTCGCGGAGATAAAATTATATGTGTATTACCTAGCTGTTGCTAACACCAGTTAGCGACGGCTAGTAGGAGATAGCGACCATCTTGGGTCCCACTTTGCATGTGAGTGATATTTATCACTAATGACATGCAAAGTGGGCATGCCAAGATGTTAGCGACTGGAAACAGTCGCTAACATCGCTATCTCCTATTATCAACTTTTGGAAATATTCGAGATAAGCGCGAATATCTCCAAAAAGTAACAGCTGCCCTGAGCAGTTCTTAGCCATGTTATCCAATGGGAGGTGGATAACATGGCTAAGAGCATTAGCTCGGTAATGCATGAATATCGCGGAGTTTTCAGCGACATTAATGCATTGCGCTCGTTTTTTATCGTATTTGCGATAAACCTTGATAATAGCAAGGTTTATCTGCGATAATTTCTGACGGTAAAAAAATCTTTGCAATGCATCGTTAGGGATAAATATCGCTTAACTTTGGTAATATGCCCCAACGTCTGTTAACGTTCGATTCGAAGGAAATCAGGAATTGTTGAAAAACATTGTGTGCGCCATCTTGTCTTTTTTCAAATGCCACACTTTTGTCGTGCACGGCAGCCATTTTAGATGCCTTGACCAGATCCACTCTGTGAACGCTGTCGATCCTTAGCATGGCTCCCCACCCTCGCAAGCATCTCCCCCAGGCAGTGGTCACCCCCGCTCTCTGTTTTATGCATGGGTAATAAACCTCCCCCCATCTGCGCTGTTCTTCCCTGAGAATCACACCCTGTGCCCGCCCGACACCTCCCTTTCGCCCTATTCACTACCGCACCCTCTGACACTCCTTTTCCTCTGTGTCCGATTGTCCAGGCCGGTCCTAGGCTATCAGCTAGCCCTGCAGATGTAGTTTATGGCCACAGCTGTAAAGAATCACCCGTCTTCAAAGGAGTTATAGTAGATCAAGGCCCACACTCGATGAGATCCGTCACAGCAGAAGCGTTGCTATTATCTGAAAACCATTCTGTATTGTGATTGGGGAGGGGACCGAGCGTGAAGCGGAAGATTCCAGGGATGACTCTTTGTACATCAAAGTTTTTACAATTATGTGTCACATTAAAAATATATAGCACTCCGACAAAGTAGTAAGATTATAAAACTTTAATAATTTATAAATATATACAAGAAAACAAAAATAGTAATAACATATAAACATTTTTAGAGAAAAACAACGAAGTAGCGGTCGGCTGTGCGAATAGTCCCAACGCAGCACAACGTCCAGATTTCCGGCGTGGGGCGTCGCGGGGGGTGGGTGATCAGTAGCAAACTGTTGTGCGAATAGTTCCAAGGCAGCAGAACGCGCCGAAATCTAGATGACACAAAAGTGATGTCTAGTAAGTTGCCACCCAGCAAATAACGGCGTGGGGCGTCGCGGGGGGTGGGTCATCAGTAGCAAACTGTTGTGCGAATAGTTCCAAGGCAGCAGAACGATGGCACCAAGGTGATGTCCAGTAAGTTGCCGCACTGGTTTTGGTATCCTACAATGCTGCTCCGAATAACGGCGTGGAGCGCCCCGGGGGAGGCGGCGTGAACGGGCCTCTCCAGGTGGAGTCTCGTCTGTTGTAGTGGGGCGCCCCTTTACCGTTTCAGTTGCCATTCCGTCCGCTTTTGGTCCACTGTGTCAAAATCCGCCATTCAGCTGAGTTGCGCCCACTCTTGCGGTGCAGCGATAGGCGGCTGTCACAGGACTCTCAAAATGGCGGCAGGCTGTTTCCTTTTTGGGCCTGGTCCACTGAAATGGCCCTGGGACACCTTGGAAATCGGACGCTTGTCTGCTAGGTCTTGGACCCCATTCTCGAAAGCGTCCCCTCCGCCTTGAGAATTCATCAAAAGTTTTGGGGGCCCCGACTCCTGCAGGCTTCTGGTGGGGAGCGGCTGCCATGATTGCTCGCGGAATGACCACGACGGAGCTACGAGATGGTGGTGCTCTCATGGTGACGCCAGCTTCAGTCTGAAACATCCAGAAACAAGGTGGGGCTTTCATCGTTTGGGGGAAAAAAAAAGTTTTCATCCAATGAAAAGTGTTGTTTTTAGGTCATATGATCAAGCCTTCCATCATTAGGAAACCAAAAGTAAAATGAACCAATGAAAAGTTTTATAAACAAGTCACATGACCTGTTATGCGGCATAGGGTATAAAATGCGGAGAAAATACGTTGGCACGTGAGGCGGCGTCAGTAGCGGACCGATGTGCGAATAGGCCGAAGGCAATACAACGCGCCAAGATCCGGATGGCATCGAGGTGGTGTCATAGTTGAGAGTTCTGAGCAGCGGTTGTAACACTGTCTGAAGCTTATTTGCAGCTGCTGCAGCTTCACTACGCGCCAAGATCCGGATGGCACCGAGGTGGTGTGTAGGAAGTTGCCGCACTGGTGTGGCCATCCTACAATGCTGAAAGTCGGCGTGGGGCGCCCCGTTGGCCTGTGAGTTTGCGTCAGTAGCGGACCGATGTGCGAATAGGCCGAAGGCAGCACAACGCGCCAAGATCCGGATGGCACCGAGGTGGTGTCTAGTAAGTTGTCGCACTTCTGTGGCCATCCTACAATGTTGAAAGTCGGCGTGGGGCGCCCCGTTGGCCTGTGAGATGGTGTCAGTAGCGGACTGATGTGTGAATGGGGCCAAAGGCAGCGCAACAATATTTTCTACTATATTTCCGGTGTAGAAGAGACCACAAGGCGCTGAGATGCCAAGATCCGGATGGCACCGAGGTGGTGTGTAGCAAGTTGCCGCACTGGTGTGGCCATCCTACAATGCTGAAAGTCGGCGTGGGGCGCCCCGTTGGCCTGTGAGATGGCGTCAGTAGCGGACCGATGTGCGAATAGGCCGAAGGCAGCACAACAATATTTTCTGACTGACACCACAAGGCGCTGAGATGCCAAGATCCGGATGGCACCGAGGTGATGTCTAAGTTGCGGACTGATGTGCGAATGGGGCCAAAGGCAGCGTAACAATATTTTTTGTATGGAAGATACCACTAGGCGTTGAGATGCCAAGATTCGGATGGCACTGAGGTGATGTCTAGCAAGTTGGTGTGGTCATCCTACAATGCTGAAACTCGGCGTGGGTCACCCCATTAGCCTGTGAGATGGCGTCAGTAGCGGACCGATGTGCGAATAGGCCGAAGGCAGCACAACGCGCCAAGATCCGGATGTCACCGTGGTGGTTTCATAGTTGAGAGGCACTTCATCTGCAGTGGGGCGCCGAGATCCGGATGGCACCGAGGTGATGTCTAGCAAGTTGCTGTACTGGTGTGGTCATCCTACAATGCTGAAACTCGGCGTGGGTCGCCCCATTAGCCTGTGAGATGGCGTCAGTAGCGGACCGATGTGCGAATAGGCCGAAGGCAGCACAACGCGCCAAGATCCGGATGTCACCGTGGTGGTTTCATAGTTGAGAGGCACTTCATCTGCAGTGGGGCGCCGAGATCCGGATGGCACCGAGGTGATGTCTAGCAAGTTGCTGTACTGGTGTGGTCATCCTACAATGCTGAAACTCGGCGTGGGTCGCCCCATTAGCCTGTGAGATGGCGTCAGTAGCGGACCGATGTGCGAATAGGCCGAAGGCAGCACAACGCGCCAAGATCCGGATGTCACCGTGGTGGTTTCATAGTTGAGAGGCACTTCATCTGCAGTGGGGCGCCGAGATCCGGATGGCACCGAGGTGATGTCTAGCAAGTTGCTGTACTTGTGTGGTCATCCTACAATGCTGAAACTCGGCGTGGGTCGCCCCATTAGCCTGTGAGATGGCGTCAGTAGCGGACCGATGTGCGAATAGGCCGAAGGCAGCACAACGCGCCAAGATCCGGATGTCACCGTGGTGGTTTCATAGTTGAGAGGCACTTCATCTGCAGTGGGGCGCCGAGATCCGGATGGCACCGAGGTGATGTCTAGCAAGTTGCTGTACTTGTGTGGTCATCCTACAATGCTGAAACTCGGCGTGGGTCGCCCCATTAGCCTGTGAGATAGCAGTTCTTTGGATTTGGGCCTGGCTCGTCTGCTGTAGTGGGGCGCCCCTTTACCGTTTCAGTTGCCATTCAGCTGAGTTTCGGCTGCTCTTGATGCTACAGCGACAGGCGGCTGCAACAGGACTCTCAAAATGGCGGCCTGTTCTTTGGATTTGGGCCTGGTCCACTAAAATGGCCCTGGGACACCTTAGAACTCGGACGCTCGATTTTTTTTTCCTTTCCTGTACATGCAAAAAAAGGTAAATGCCCGGTACGTTACACGCTTCATCTGCCACGATGAACTCTCTAGAGGAACCGAAAAAAAATATAGTTGTGGTAACTATACCATGCATCGTCATATGGAGAGGTGGCACCAATTAATTATAGTGCTGCATAAAAGAGAGATTTGGAGGAGAACCCCTGACCTGCTAGTACATTCATCAAAGAAGTGGCACTGAGAGCTTCAGAGGCAAGGGAAACGGTCCCAAATATTTAGAAGAACTTTGGAAAGATTAAAATGACATGTTTAGATTGTGGCAAATTTATTTCATGTGGACATCTGAGTGTTACTCTAATAAATACAGCATATGAACATCATCATAGTCGATGGTTGGTAGAGACATTTTGACTATATCCTGGACCTGCCCGTCCTCGCCCAAAATGGCGCCAGAATAAATGGGACTCGTAACTCCTTGTTGTGTACTGGTTGCAGAACCTTGAAATCACGAGATACGTATGCAGTTTTGAAGCACATGGCGGGCGGGGACGAGAATTGATTGAATATTTCGACATCCCTATTGATATTAAGTTCTGATGTGTTATTGATTACTGTACTGTTGAAAGTTCGAATTAACGTCACCCATGGTACTTGCCCGCAAATGTATATCTAGATAATTTTATTGTAACTGGCCCTGTCGTATTTTAATTATAAAATGTACGTCCACCGATTCCGTAACTGTTAGACACCTTAGTTCTTGCAACCTAATGGCCCGCCCGTTACGTTCCTCTACAGTGTAAATGTCTATTCATCATATACGATTACAGTTTGCTCCGTGGCCGGCCCACGTGGTTATAGGCTCGTATTTGTATAATGAAATTTTCACAATAAAGGTTTTTAAAAGAAAACATGGTAGTAGTATATACATTGGTAAAGTTTTTAATAATAGTCACTGTTTTAGAATCATTAAAAGGCAAGTGAAATAAAGCAGACCAATTACATGAAGGGTAAAAGGTATAATACGAAGGAACGCAGTAAAGATAAATGGTCAAGGGCTGTTGTGTTTTCTATTCCTGCAACATAAAGTGATCGATAAGAATCTCATATTCAGGCGTATCGGCGACTAAGACAGCAGGTCGACCCTCTTTTGCTCAACGGCTCCGTCATGGGACGAAGAAACACTCTTTTTCTCGAAAAAAGAATATATTTTACTTGCAGGACAGTTGTAAAATTTCCGGGAAAGTACATTAGCCTGGAACATTATAACATATATTTAAGAAAAAATAATGTTCGGAAGTAATGAAAAGCGTAATTTTTAGGTCATATGACCAAGCCTTTCATCATTACAATAAGAAAAGTAAAATGAACCAATGAAAAGTTTTATTAACAAGTCACATGACTTGTTATGCTTACGTTACGCGCTGCGCGCCCCGGATGACTTCCGGATGCGCTAACGCGGCGCGTCATATGACGCATTACGCGACAACGCAGGTACAGAATATAGTCAAAATGTCTCCACCAACCAGCGGTCGGAACACAACCCCTTTCAGCAGGCTAAATAGTTCTGTTAAATGACAACAGAAGGGACAGGCAACAAGAACCATCAGTCAAAGAGGGGAGGGCTAGTTCTTCTCTACCGGGTTACATTGGGGCGCTACCGGAACTGATCGAATTGGTAGTCTACAGTGTTTCTGGATGTTTCAGACTGAAGCTGGGGTTAGCATGAGAGCAGCACCATTTCGTAGCTCCGTCGTGGTCATTCCGCAACCAATCATGGCAGCCGTTCTTTATCGTTATTTTGGGCGGGGTGGGTGGCGGAGCAGAGCTGTTTTGCAGCCATCATTGTGTGGAGTTCAGTTCATCTCACTAGTTTTGTATTTGTCATGAGGGGTTGTTCCTAATGTTTCTATTTTAGCGAGGTCAAAAAGAGATCCCATTAGTGGCCTACTGATTTTGCTCGATTCCTTTTCTTTTTTTTTACACGATTTTTCGTTATCTGCAAAGACTAAACAGAGTATTGCGACTCTGTGTTTGTTTGTAAATAGAGAATGAACCAAAGAGAACTAATTCTAAAACAGTAAATACTTGGATAACAATGAATCAAATGGAGAGAGAAGCAGGCACGACGGATTACAATGGGGGCAAAGACCTGCGTTAACTACCTTTCACTATCTGCAAAGAGAGAGTACTCCTAATAGAAATGAGGGGGGGGGGCACCATTCAAAGCAGATCAGTGTGCATAAACACGAAAATGTTTTCACTTACCACGTACTTGACATTCGACAGCTTATGATATTTGCTATTAAAAAACCATTGAAATTCACTGAAAAAACCATAGGTTATAGACCATATATAGTTAGGAATTAGCATTTACAAAACCTTGAAAATTCACTGAAAAAACCATAGGTTATAGACCATATATAGTTAGGAATTAGCATTTAAAAAACCTTATTTTACTCACACAAAACCATTGAAATTCCATATATAGTTAGTTGCACTAACTATATATCGCGCACCTGCAATCCACTGCTGATGATGTCACATATTACATCATTCATGACATGGTCAGTGACATCACTGATGACATCACTGATGACATCTCAAATGACATCACTGATGACATCACTGATGACAACATCCAGTGACTGTATGTTTCTGTAAAGTTAAAATGTGTCTTACATATTGAAGAATGAGTGGAAGTATAAGTGTCTGGACAAAGGATTTAGTAGGTGCATGACTGAATGCATGAGTGAGTGATTAAATGTGTCTCACTGAGTGCATGGGTTAGTGACTAAAGTGTCTTAATTTGTGCATCATTATGTCTGTTGTTCTGTAAACTGCTGCATGTTTTGATCAGTAGCTATATGATTAACTATATGGGTTACTGATTGATTGTCCAAGTATTTGTATGGGAGACTGAGTGTGTGTGTGGCTGGCTGGGAGGTGTGTGACTCTGTGCAGATCAATGTGTACTTGTATCAATGATTGTATAACAAGGTAAGTATGTGTTAGTATATGTTTGAAAATTTAAGGTGCTCTATGTTTAACTGTATAGACAAGAAAATGGAAGTGTCATTGATTCTTTACAGGACTGACTAGGTGTGTGAGTAACTCCATGGATGAGTGGCAGACTGTGAGTGTCTGTATAGGTGTATGAGTGCATATGATAGTGTTGTAAAGATGAGTGATTGTATGTATGAATGATAGTATGGGTGAATGAGTGAAGGTGTGTGTAGACGTAGGAATCAGTGAGTGCGTATGTAGTAACTAGTATTGGTGTGTCAATGGTTTCAAAAATTATATTCTGTATTTAACACTGGGTGAAACAGAGGTTATATTAAAATGTGAGGAGATGCATTGTATTGTCACATGAATGATATCATCAGTGATGTGGTCATTGATGTCAAATGAGATGTCATCAGTGATGTCATCAGTGATGTAATTTGAGATGTCATCAGTGATGTCATCAGTGATGTCACTGACCATGTCATGAATGATGTAATATGTGACATCATCAGCAGTGGATTGCAGGTGCGCGATATATAGTTAGTGCAACTAACTATATATGGAATTTCAATGGTTTTGTGTGAGTAAAATAAGGTTTTTTAAATGCTAATTCCTAACTATATATGGTCTATAACCTATGGTTTTTTCAGTGAATATATATATATATATATATATATATATATATATATATATATATATATATATATATATATATATATATATATATATATATATATATATATATATATATATATATATATATATATATATATATATACAGACTAGGCTCCCTTCGGGTGAGAAAAGAGTGCGACACAGCTCCGGGATAAACTGGAAAAGGGTTTATTAAAATTAAAACGCTCTGTGTGCAAAGTTCAAAGAAAACGCTCGGCAGACGCGTTTCTGCTTTCAATCAGCTTCATCAGTGCCTGTTTCTGTGGCTTTTCATTATCTTGGGGGTCAGTTGATTTTAAATTGTTTGCTATGACCACTTCCCATCAGGTGATTTCTTGCCCCTCCTCCGCTTTAGAGACTGCTAAGCACCTCGCGCTCCTCCCTTCAAGCTGCTGCATTGTGGATATTGGAGTCCTTAGTGAGAGCCCATTCAGTGACGGGGCCTCTCAGCACACCAAGTGATGTCCCAGTCCAGGCTGCCAGTTTTCCCCACACCACCGTCGCTGCTTGCGGGGTTCTAAGCCACTTCCAGTCTCCCTTCTCAGGCAATTCGATATTGCCTCCTCTCTCCACATGCGCCAGTTACCTCCATGTGGAAATTAATAGCACCAGGGGGGGGCGACGTGTTGCAGACAATGCTCCGACTCAACGTTGCAGGTATCCCACGTAGCTCCAGACCGAGAGGGCGTCTCGCTAGCCAGCACCTGCAGGCTGGCAAAACATGCAGACTAGGCTCCCTTCAGGTGAGAAAAGAGTGCGACACAGCTCCGGGATAAACTGGAAAAGGCTTTATTAAAATTAAAACGCTCTGTGTGCAAAGTTCAAAGAAAACGCTCGGCAGACGCGTTTCTGCTTTCAATCAGCTTCATCAGTGCCTGTTTCTGTGGCTTTTCATTATCTTGGGGGTCAGTTGATTTAAAATTGTTTGCTATGACCACTTCCCATCAGGTGATTTCTTGCCCCTCCTCCGCTTTAGGGACTGCTAAGCACCTCGCGCTCCTCTCTTCAAGCTGCTGCATTGTGGATATTGGAGTCCTTAGTGAGAGCCCATTCAGTGACGGGGCCTCTCAGCACACCAAGTGATGTCCCAGTCCAGGCTGCCAGTTTTCCCCACACCACCGTCGCTGCTTGCGGGGTTCTAAACCACTTCCAGTCTCCCTTCTCAGGCAATTCGATATTGCCTCCTCTCTCCCCATGCGCCAGTTACCTCCATGTGGAAATTAATAGCACCAGGGGGGGGGGGCGACGTGTTGCAGACAATGCTCCGACTCAACATTGCAGGTATCCCACGTAGCTCCAGACCGAGAGGGCGTCTCGCTAGCCAGCACCTGCAGGCTGGCAAAACATGCAGACTAGGCTCCCTTCAGGTGAGAAAAGAGTGCGACACAGCTCCGGGATAAACTGGAAAAGGCTTTATTAAAATTAAAACGCTCTGTGTGCAAAGTCCAAAGAAAACGCTCGGCAGACGCGTTTCTGCTTTCAATCAGCTTCATCAGTGCCTGTTTCTGTGGCTTTTCATTATCTTGGGGGTCAGTTGATTTAAAATTGTTTGCTATGACCACTTCCCATCAGGTGATTTCTTGCCCCTCCTCCGCTTTAGGGACTGCTAAGCACCTCGCGCTCCTCCCTTCAAGCTGCTGCATTGTGGATATTGGAGTCCTTAGTGAGAGCCCATTCAGTGACGGGGCCTCTCAGCACACCAAGTGATGTCCCAGTCCAGGCTGGCAGTTTTCCCCACACCACCGTCGCTGCTTGTGGGGTTCTAAGCCACTTCCAGTCTCCCTTCACGGGCAATTCGATATTGCCTCCTCTCTCCCCATGCGCCAGTTACCTCCATGTGGAAATTAATAGCACCGGGGGGGGCGACGTGTTGCAGACAATGCTCCGACTCAACATTGCAGGTATTCTGTTGGACCCGGCCTCGTGGCGTGGGCCTACCCCTCCCGCATGGCGGGCCCCGGGCGACATCGGGCCGCCGTCGACCTGCTGTTGACCCCCCTGACACGAACATTCCCGAACCCGCAAGGAGAGCCGCCCCCTGGCAACCTACGGCTCTCCCCCTTCCTGGCACCCCGGCGGGCCCTGCTCGCCAACACCGCCGGTCCGGCAACCATGCCTGGCCCCATCTCTGGCCCGACTCCATCTTGGGCCCACCACGTCCCGAGCACGTGGCCGCAGCCACCCTGGCCCCGGCCCCAGCGAAGCCCCGACATCGGGGCACCAAGATCCTCCCAGGTGGTCGAGTGGCCACTTGACAGATCCGAGAGGCGGGAAGTTTCGATGGCCCTCCAGCCGTCCCCGGACGCCTGGTATCGATCGCCCTCCAGCTTCCCTGGGCGCTGGCTCCACCCCCCTGCTGGGTGTCTGGACACCTTCATCCCGGCCCCTCTGACCCCCAGGCGCGAGGGTCCGGACATCAAAGGACTCCAGTCCTATATCTGGGCCAGCCCTGGATCAGGACAGCAGTTGTATCTTGGAGTCGAAGCCCTGCTGACCTCGGTGCGGCTGATCCTGATCCGAACTCTTGTACCTGGAACCATCTCCGAGGCCCTGCTGATGCTGTCGCGGCCTGCCCAAGCTGAACCACCTTCGAGGCCCTGCTGACACTGTCGCGGCCTGCCCAAGCTGAACCACCTTCGAGGCCCTGCTGACGCTGTCGCGGCCTGCCCAAGCTGAACCACCTTCGAGGCCCTGCTGACGCTGTCGCGGCCTGCCCAAGCGGAACCACCTTCGAGGCCCTGCCGACGCTGTCGCGGCCTGCTCCACGGAGAACTATCCTCGCACCCATTGGTGCCAAGACGATCACGCTACTCCCCCCTTTTCTGAACCAAGACTTTACGGATCCCTCGATCCTTATCTACCCAGCCCGCCAAGAGCCTGTTTTAATTACTTATATAAAGAATCGTGTGAACTTTCCTCTTGTGTGGTGTCCTTCTGTAAGTAGTGTGGTCGCTCTGCTGTTACGATTGTAGGAGAGGAGCCTCGCCAAGGAGGCCTCCCTACGGCGCTCGGCCTATTCCATAGTGAGAGTGGGGTCTCGGGGCAGGCAGTCAGACACCTTCTGTCTCCCCTGGGATCGCCTTTCCAACATTGGTGGCAAGCGACGGGATCCGAGCCCGCGCAAATCGCACAGCGAGTAACACGTCACTGCTAACAGAGACCCACAACCACGATGACTACTAAAGACGCCGGAGCGACCACAGAATTCCAGAAGGAGCGACTAGAGGAATACACCCATAAGGAACTCAAACAATTCTGCAAAGCCTTGGGTATCGCTACCACCGGTCTGAACACAAAGGATGATTTGAAGGAAGCATTGCAAACCTGGGTGGAGACGGGAGCGACCCCACTCCAAACAAACGAGGACAGTGTCATAGAGGTACCCGTGAGTACTGTCGCAACTCCCGTAGAAGAAAGGACCGTCTATAGAGAACCGGGCCTCTCCCCGGAGGACGCCCGGGAGCGAGAGAGGAGTCGGCTACATGAACTCGAGCTCTCCCGACTCCGGCTGGACGGGGAACTCCAATTAGCAGAAAAGAAGATGGCCCTGGAACAACGGCGTTTAGAGGGTGACCTGGAAGAAAGACGAAGGCAAAGAGAACTAGAAGAAAAAAAACTCACGTATGAACACGAGCGGGCCTCAAAGAACTTGAGATCAAGGCCAAAATCGAAGAGGCTGCCGCCGCCGTAACCCGGAACGCTCCACCTCCTGCCGACCCGAAGGTCCACATCCCGAAGGATATCGTCAAGGAATACTACAAGAATGACGATATCCAGCAATGGTTCAAGGCGTATGAAGTGGCCATGACCGCGCACCGCATCCCGCGAAAAGACTGGGGTGCCGGCTTATGGGGGAGGTTTGTCAGCGAGGGCAGAGACACCCTGCTAGATCTGGCCGAGGAGGTGATGTCCTCCTATGACCACATGAAGGACGCCCTGCTCATCCGATATGGCCTCACCCCCGAGATGTACCGGCAGAGATTCCGAGACTGCAAGAAAATCCCCGGCACCACATGGGTCGAGTACGTGAACTTTTATAGCAGGGCTCTGGAGGGATGGATAAAGGGCAGCAAAGTGTCCACCTACGAACAACTGTTCGACCTCATCGTTTGGGAGCACCTCTCCAACAACTGCTTTGTCGAGCTAAGGCAGCATCTCCTCGACAGTAAACTGACCGAGCCACGGAAACTCGCCATCGAGGCCGATCGCTGGGTGAGCACCCGGGTCCCCCGGACCCCGATAGGAGAAGCAGGACAGAACGGCCGGGGGCACCCCCGCCAGCGTGGCGGCGGGGGAGGCCAGAACTGGAGCCGAGACTTCCAGTCGACCCCGGGCCGGAGTCCGCCTCGGGGGTCCCCCCAAAATAACACTTCGCCGTCCCTGGTCAGAAGAGGGACCCCCCCAGCACGGCCGGGGCCCCACCCGAACATTACTTGCCACAGATGCCAGCGGACCGGTCACTACGCCAGTGACCCCCTCTGCCCCATGAACAAGCGTCCCGGCACCACCGGGCCCCCGACCCGCCAGTTCGCTGCTGCAGCCCTGGGGGAGGGGGGAGAAGAAGACGAAGAAGTTTTTGATGAAGATCAGACAGAGTACGAGCCGGCCGCCGTGGCCCTGGCCTGCCTGGGCAAAAGAGACATGGTCCCCCAGGCCCCGCTACCGAGCAACACTCAGAAGTACCGTCAGTGGGTCCACATCAATGGACAACGGACCTGTCGTGTATTTCTATAGGTTCTGAATCGATCCCCCTATTCCTGACCATATTCTGGTTAACCTACCTAGCTAGTTAACTAACAGTCAGCCCATGAGGCAAGAAATCCCCCATGATGCAGATACCGTTATCTGACGCAGTCACACTACGGCACAGGAACGTGTTATCTGATTAGGTCATAACGCTTGAGATCTAATTAGACAAGCGACATTCCTCCAGCCCCTGATAAGGCATACGACGTTCTCATAACAAATCAAACCTATGACAACCTGGATAATCCGTGCGGCCATTGTTTTGATTTCACAGAGAACTTTAGTAAAGAATGTGCTAACGAGCAAGTCGTATGACATCTTTATTGACGTACCTATGTCCATCCTTACGTCAATCCCGGCACCTTTAAGGTATAAATATTGCCGACCTTGCCCTATGCAAACACACGCGTGGTGACAAGACGGAGCAGCCATACTTGCCGAAGCCGAGAGCTGAAGCAGACCCCGCAGGCAACAGCCCCGCCTTCCTGACGCGCTGAGAGACGCGCTGCTATCTCAAGCCGAGAGACCCAGCACCGGCGCTTCTGGGCAGCCCTCGCAGGCAGCCTGGAATATCGAGAGCAGAGAAAGAGATACCATTCCTCATTCATCCTAAATTCCAGGTACAGAACTGAATAACCCCTCCTAGAGAATTCTTTAGTTATTCACTTGGCAAAAACAAACTTAACTTAAACTGTAACTTTCTATTCCCGCCCACGTATTAGACTTAGGTCAGGTACACGGGGTAGGCGTATTTAGAAACACCAGTTGAGTACGTTTAGTCAAATGTATATGTGTATGTAAATATATTTTAATCATTTTAAACATCATATGGCTCAGAAACCATATCAATGTTTTTACAGTATTATTTTATACTATTGCTTTTAATGTATGCACTTTACTTAACTATAAGTATTGCAATAATATCGATCCATTTCTCTTGTACGAGAAAAGAGACTGATCAATAAATAACATCTTTTATTGAACACGCCCGTCTCCTCCTTTTCTCTACATTCTGATGAGACTAAGAATGCACGTACTGACTGAGTAAAATAATTGCCTTGTGCTCACACGACTCTTGAGATTGACTCTTGATTAGGGGAGAGCAAAGTTGTCATGTTCTATGGTTGTCAGAAACTAAATCCCTTCTTGTCTAATCAGGGGAGTTAATCCTTCCTTGAACATTCGAGAAAGTTTCTAGCGAACTCTGAGCTTAGCTGGCAAACCCAAAAATTAAGTCTAGTATCGACAGTAGTAGACCTAGTTAACGTCTGGCCTAGGCCTTTACTGCTGTAGGTACTATTCCAATGCGCAGAGCCTATTGGGAAAATAGGAGCTACACTACATGGCGCCCAACGCGTTTGGAAAGGGCGATAAAACTAACGTAAGACATTTAGCGTAACTCAGTCGTGCTTTCTCACTCAGACCCCTTTTCCCAAATACTCCAAAGACGTCTGGAGTGGGTGAAAGGTTATAATATCCTCCAAAACCTCGCAGGAGGGAACTCCTATGTATGGTTCTTGGTCTAAGTCAACGTTGAAGGATAAACAGTGTTCCAAAATATTGTGCATCTAATCTCTGTTTCCATAAAGAAACCTGATCTGCAAATAAACATAATACCATCCTGTCAGCAAAATGGACAGCGATGAAGAACGAGAGGTTACTAGATTAGCTACTGAAATAGCAGATGCTGATGCTACCATGCAAGCAGCAGACGCGGATATAATACTCATTCCGGTCGCCAAAAGGAGATCTATAACCTTAAAACTTATAGAAAATGGACTGACACCTAGAGGTGGCACAGTCATATTCGTAATCGAGGCACACGAATATCGGCAGACAGAGGTATACTATACATGGATACATTTTCCAGCAGCTAATACTATAACAAAGTACTTCCACTATTACAAAGTAGAGGAACCTCCTAATGAGTACACTCCTTTCGAGGAGGTGGAAGTACCACTCAAATTCCAAGAGCATTTGCTCTTATTTGATGGCGCCCTAAAACATAATAATCACATTACAAGGCTCGGTCCTTTAGGAAGACCAGGAGCAACGTGGCCGGTCTTAGCCGGATACACACCATATCCAGACATCGAAAGAATGCCTGCAGCAGAGCTGCTAATACAGCTAAAACAACTACTAAAAATTCACAGACAATTAGTTCAGTATGTAATGCGGACTTCAACAATTCAGCCAGCGATTAAACTTCCACAGCTGACCCCTCACCAGGGGAACACAAATAAAATTACACCACAGAACATCCAATCCTGCCTAGGTAAAGTTCCAGCTAAACGGGAACAAATACCATTCTGGTTGGCACAGAAAATTACCCAAATAGAGGCGGTGTTTCCTGACACCACCCCATTAGAAAAACACAGGATTCTGACTATATGTCTCCCAATGGGAATCGCACCACACATTGAGGACTGTGACACTTGGGGTACAGTCTTTGCTTCCATCTACACAAAAACGCACGGTGTTCCATCCATTTCGGTAATACCAGATGTGCTAAAACAAATTCAAGATGAATACGGTCCAGAACCTGCTTTAACTCTTGGTATGAAATTACTAAAAGACTTCAAGCAGGTATCGGCTATATTACTAGCCAACATAAAGAGTGAAGCAGCAAACGTGGCGATCCGCCAGAGGTTAAAAGAGACAGATATAGCAGACCAACCAGCTGAAATTGCCAGAATCATAGAAAAATCCTATGAAGAACTAGGCAGAGATAGTCTAGGTGAAATACCAGTAAAACCGCAACTGACTACAAGTCCAGAAAAAATGTTTTTTAATAATAATAATAATTCACCAAAAAAGAACTGGGATGGGAACAAACAATCCAATCCAAAAGAAAAGAAATTCCAGTCCAGAGGGAGGTCTCCTAGGCGAAGAGAGAAATCTCCAAACCCGAGACAAAGGTCACCTCAGAGTGAACCCTCTGGGAATAGATATAACCTTAGAAATAGGGATAATATTAAAAAACCTGATAGATATCAAGACATTGATACACGTCCCTCTCAATCTTTTCAGAATTCCTCGCAGAAATCGGAAAGAAGAGGACGATCAGAAGAGCACGCCAAGTCCAAAGACAAGGAACCTGCTCAACTGAAAAAGAAATCACAATTTCCAAAAAAGAAGGTAGCCAGTATCAAGGTAGTTAACAATGCCGAGAATACTGAGGACACAACTGAAAAACGGAGAGTGGGCTCAGACAATGCTAGACAGCGCAGCAGAGGTGAGCATAGCTCGCAAAGTCCTTATGGATCATCTGGAGACAGTGGACACGAATGAATACCTTCAAGTGGAAACTGCAGATACCAGAGTTAGCAAGCCCCACAAAATATACGAGATAACATTACGTATAGAGGGAGATAAGACTAGGAAAATAAGGGGACTATTTTGGGATAACCTCTCAAAGGGTTATGACATACTTCTAGCTGAAAAAGACTGGCCACCAGAGTTTGTCAGGGAGTGCCCTCATGGCGAAGAAGTAATTATGCCTGCCTTCTCGAATCAAATCCCGATTCATAAAAAATACACACTTGCTAGAAAGTGGGCAGTGGCCTTAGCACCTGCTTTATATAAAAATCATGTAGGATGGGATGAGGATTCTCCTCCTCACAAAATCCAGTTAAAATCACAACCAACTGCACAAAGGCAGTACCCAATTAAGCAAGAAGCTAAAAAACAAGTAAATGAAATACTAGATCAGCTAGAATACCAGGGGGTGATTGAAACTTGCACCTCACAAATGAACAATCCTTTGTTTCCGGTCTCCAAACCAGACAATTCATACCGTCTAGTTTTGGATTACCGACACCTTAACACATGTTGCAAAACTTTTGCAGTGCAAAACTCACACAGTGCTGCACTAATGAATAACATAGTGCGCAAAAAATACAAAACTACCTTGGACATCTCCAACGGATTCTTTTGTCAAAACATAGCACCAGAGAGCAGATATTTAACAGCTTTCTCAGTAAATGGCACTCAAAAACAATTCTGTCGGTTAGCCCAGGGGTACAAGAATAGCCCGGGGGTATTCTCAGCGAGAGTAACAGAATTACTACAACAATATGATGATGAAGCATTATCTTATGTCGATGACATTTACTTAACAGATGATGACTTGGAAACTCACTTGAAAAGAGTGAACACCATAATACTTGGTTTCGCTGCAGAGGGTTACAAATTCAACTTCAAAAAATCCAGAATTGCCCATCTGAAAATCCAGTACGGAGGATATGAATTATCAAGTATTGCCTGGTTGACAGTCTTTTAAGAACTAGAAGAATTAAAAAATCTAAAATATGAAAAAACGTATCCTCTGCCAATCGACATTCTGCCTCTACGACATTTCGCCTGTGTAATCTATACAGACGGACATGCTCAACCCTCCGTTTGGGGAGAACATGCATACAATCCCACATGTGAGATCACAAAAGAAGTGTGGCGCGGAGGTAAACTAAGACCTCTATTAACAAAATCACACTCAGTAGAAACAAATTCAGAAATGCAAACTGAAATAATAGCTTTGAAAATGGCGCTAGATAATGCGGATCGCGAATTCCCGACACTTATAGTGTCAGATTCATATTTCTGCGTCAAAGCATATAACAAGGATTTGCAGACATGGATTCAGAACGGTTACAAAGATGACACAGGTGCACCAATAAAGCAGAGACTTCTCTGGGAACAAGTAGCTCTTTTGAAGAAAGAACTACCAAAGACTCACGTGACTCACTCACTGAGTCATCAACGTGATGGCGTTCACGTTGTGGGGAATTCATTGGCTGAGACAGCCGCAGCGGCAGCCACTAAATCGGCTCCCGTAGATCGAAAAAAGCATACATTAAAATACATTGACGGTGAAACATTGCTGGCGGTGAAAACGTCATCAAAAGGCGACTGCTCAGCGTTACCGATCAACTATCCACTCAATTATACATACATAATCGATGCAAACTCCGTCCCTTTTGCTCGAATCCCTGGAGTGGGGGATAGAGTGATTCCAAACAAGGACAGGAGAAACTTGTTAATCGCAGACGCACACATGGGCGAGGGTCACAGACACCTTAAATTAAAAGATTCTCTGGAAGATTTACAATCACGGTACTGGTGGCCAGGCATGAGCCTCCATCTTACCATCTTTGTAAAAAACTGCCCAAACTGCAACAGAGATCGCAGTGGGGAGAGAAGCAGTTTAATACCTCGTCGTATCAAGGCAGATAATGTTACCAGCAAAAAGAATGGCTTGCGATTAACATATACAGGCTAGTTCCCACTTATAATGTAGATCCACAGCACTCAGCTGACGTCCGGACTGTTATACAAGATTTGCGAGTCTAAATGGCATATACGCTAAGAGCATGCTACGTTCGACCATTTTTTTTCTTTTTCTCAGGCAATCCAGCCTGGGGGAAAAAGAATGACCAAATGAGCACAGCCCAGCGGGAATCTTCTCACTTCCTTCCTGAGGGTATGGGATGGTGTAAAGAAAAAACCAAGACAGAAAGCAATCTATAATAGAAAGGATATTAGGTTTGGGAGCTGGGTGGGTCAAACATCTAATAAGTGTCCAACGTAGTCTAAATAACTTGCCAAGAAATTCTCTGAAGGGATTCAGTCCGTACGAATTATTATTCGGAACTAGGATGTTGATCTCTGACCTTGATAGTCAGACTTCAGTGGTAACAGAAAAAAGCTTTGATGTCAAAGACCGTTTGGCTATTTTGCAGGACTTAAACAAAACAAGAAAAGACCTGAGCAACATACAGTTGAAACAACAGCCAACAACCACTGAAGAATCACCACCTGTCCCAGCAAGACCTGTCTGGATTCCAAAAGTCGGGGATCTAGTCAGGGAGAAGATCGCGGTAAAGAAGGAATTTGGGCCTTCTTACAGAAAAGCAGTTCCTGTCTTGTCTGTCAACGGGACAAGATCAGTTGTACTACCGCCACTTGCTGGAAAAAAGGAGAACCGAGTTGTATCCATCGACCTGGTAAAACCACAACATGTGGCCAATAACAAACAGTAGGCCAAGTGGACTCCCAATAAGTAGCAGAACACCAAGGTTTGCTACCAGTACAGAGGTCCTAACAAAGAGGCTCATCACATTCGAAACGCCTACAGAAGAACAACAAGGACTATGCAACAATGCAATAGAACTTAGACCTCTGAAAACCCAAATAAAGACATTTAGCAGAGACACACCAATCTATACTGAAGTACCAAGTGAAAATGCAAAAAACAAAAATCCTGAACCAATTGGAACAATTGACAGAACTGCATCCGGTTACTTCATCAACTTCGATGATTCCTCTGAAGGCTTCAGCGAACAAAAGACACAGCCATCTTCAAAATCCTTTAAAGACAAAGCGAAGGAACTTTTGAAACAACTAAAAGAAACATATCTGATTTCTCCATGGATTGAATTTTGGGTGGGTTTTGGTGCATTTATCCTCATACTTTGGCTCATCATGGTATTTACTTTGGGACGCTTCATTGAGGGAAAATATGCTAAAATGGACACAGCAAGTCAGAACATCAACTTGGTCCTCAAACCACACACATCTTCACACGTCGAGAAACGAGAACTTTCTTCAGAACTTTCTTCAGCCAACTTCACAGCAATTCCAATACCTGGTGGGGTAGCCTGGGACAACACTGACTATGAAATTTATGGTCCGGTCGAGATCCTGAAATATCCACACCAAATTAAGATCTCTTTGAGTGACTTTGCAAAACCAAACTCATTTGCTGATGATTGGGACTTTGAAAGTATAAACAATATGATGTCTGACTTAGTAATGTCTGCTAAATTTACAAAACATGATTATTTGCAAGGTTCTACAAATTATGATAGTATGTATTGCTATAACCACTATGGTAACCATTTCTTGCATAAATCTGCACAACCTAGAAATGTTTTAAATTTTAATCAATGGGAACATTGTGCTACACCTCCAAAAGGGAGCTCTAGAACCGTTTATGACAAATATTCATACTTTCAAGGTTTTAACACTAGTAATGCTGAAACATTTTATTATAAATTGTCAAACAAGACAGGGACCAAAACCATGATAACCAACACAAAATTGATTTATTCTGATTCATTCTTTGAAAAAATGAATACTTTTGGATTCGATTATTGGGACAAAAATGTTGATTTGAAAAGTGTTTGGGGCACAAAAGAATGGCAAGTACAGGGTTTAGAAGCTTTGTTTAGAGCCTGCATGATCCCAGAACAAATGATATTTTTAAATGACACTGTTCAACAAACCACCTGTCTTGGCTTAGCCAAAATCAAAGATTTAAATAACCCGTCTATTCCAAAGCCAACAATGTTTAGCAATAACTCTGATACAGATGAAGAAATAGACATAAACCATATACTTAACCAAAACAGAACACATCCTGATTGGAAACAATGGTTGATCTGGCCCACAGATACAAATAACTGTCAAGATAGATTCCTGAATAAAACACAGGGTTTCAAAATGACCAGGCCAGACCCTAGATATCCCCAAAGACATCACCCAGGGATAATAACAACCTACAGTGTGGGCAAATTATGCCTTCAATGGCTACAAACTTCCACACTGCCTGAAATTAAGCAACACCTAACTTTACTTACTGATGGTGCTGACTTGCGTGATTTCATAATGGGACCACGCAAACAGCGTCAAAAGCGTTTCATAGCAGCCTCTGTATATGCAGCATACAATGAGGCCTGGAAGGTTACTCAAATTGAGACAGCAGAAAGAATACGGGAAATTGACCGTATTAATTTGGAAAAATCACTTTCTGTAGTGGACAATGGGTTAATGACTCTGTCCTCCAGAATTTTTTCATTGGACAGCATTGTGTCTTCAGCAATCGATATATTATCGCAAGACTTACTGTTATTACAACATGGTCAGTCACAATTGCGTTCTATCGTACAGCTTGGCTGGACGTTACAAAATCTGCGTTCAGGCTATGTGCCTTGGCGTTTAATCAACACTACGTCACTATTCCAAATCTTTAACCTTACTGATAGACAAATCGGTATGGCGCAGAAGGGTGCTGATTATACAATCTTGAGCATTGAAAAACTAGAAAGATTACCGTTGACAATGTCAGAACGACCTGTCAGTGAATGGATAATCCACGGAATCATAAATATTCCAATCTCAACCTTCAGGTTTCAATACTGCCAAAAATATATACAGGCTGGCATGTACGAGAAATTGGGAAAGGGGTACCTTAAAACAACTTGGAACCTGCCCTATTCACATGCATGTGTCAGTAACAAAGGACAGAAAGTGTTTCTTAGTGGCAACAATTGTGCTATGTCACTAAGCGGCACGCTTCTGTGTAACGGTATTAGTTTGCACGGAGCCTGTGAAGGGAATTCATACAACCTTTCATGTCACCAGCAAGGCGCACCTGCAACTGAAATAGAACCATTCTTTCAAAGACTCTATAATGGGAGTTACATTCTTATTGTAGACCGCAGATGTTGTAGTCTTATGCCCGGGACTCCTTATCTCGTCACTACGACGGCGAAGGTCAAGTGCTGTGGACGTTCTTTGTTCCCCAGCTCCTTTCCAGACAGGGAGGCGAGGGCATGGCCCAGTTTGAAAATTACTTCTATTCGAATAGACACTTTAAGCAGAATGAAAACAGTGCTTCTTCAGACGCCTACAAGGCTCACGTCATCAAAAGAAACGTATGATCTACAAGTCGCAAGGACGACTGCAGAGATACATACATTATTATCAACCAATTCCCCCGTACATTTCGCGGAAATCCTGAGCGAAATCTTAAATATTTCTGATACCACAGGGGTCTCAAAGGTATTTAAGACAGTATTTTCGATGGCATTAACACCATTCAAAGCCATACTGGGTATTTTTCCAGATTTCGTCCATTCGATTTTTGGCGGACTTCCCCTAATCCTAGGACTAATTGCAGGAATCCTATTCCTAGTCCTTATTTTTCGATATGGCAACCCATGTCACAGATCAAACTCTCGCGACAATGGAAGATACGATCCTAGCCATTGGATACCGGGACCGGATATCAAAAATCCTGGGACTCTCCCGGCTTAGAGACCTGAACATGACTTGGTTTCTATCATTTCGACCAATGTGGCAAAGGTGTGTTTTACCTGTACTAAGGTGTCTGCTATGCGGAGAAGAATGCGTGTTAGACACCTGTCTGACGCTACAATCGGATGCGCCGGTGGATGCAGATACACTGTTGGTTCCTACCAAGGTTCACGCACTGTGCTGCCCTCAAAGGCTGCCAATTCTGATGACGGCATTCCTGGAATCTTCACCACTGCGATTGAAGAGTAGTGAAGTACGAGATGAAAGCAGCATCGAACAGGTACGACCTTCTGTCAGCAATGCAAATCAGAATGTCAATGCAGACAATCATGCGCATGAATGCATGGTTACCCCTATTTCCGACTTAGCGGAACTTTCCCATGAAGCTGTTGACAGTTTTTTCCGAAAGCCTGAATGATATGATGTTCTCTCCGGAACAGAAATAGAGACTTTTGAGTAAACTCGCACACGGCGTTCCCTGAATCCGGCCTTCAACTTAAAAAATAAAGTCACATGAACAATTACAATCCAGTTCACGGACAGCAACTTTTTTCAGCAAGCCCTTAAAATATTTTTCAATGTATTTTTCCCCGGGACACTGACCTTCTGCTTAAAGTAAGAAACTATTCCTAGAGAACTAAGATTTCTATTTTTTTAGATACTTTATAGACTTTATATAGACTTTAGCTGCCCGCTGGTATGTTCACAATATATTTTATGTGATGAAATGGTTTCGACTTTTTTTCTGTATAGCCATATTAAGAGCCATTTCATGTGTATTTCTCATATACCAACAAGCAATAATGCATAACAATGCGTGTTTACTTTTGCATTTAATTCATAGCTTAAGTGCATACAATATATATGACTGCAATTTTTCAGTATATTTGAAAATTTCAAAATGCATTTATGTATTTTGGGGTGGTAAGGTATACACTATACTCTATAGTATGTTGTACTATGTTATACTATGCATAGATTAGTAGATATGACCATAGTTAGCGTGGAGTGGGTGTCGTGTATTTCTATAGGTTCTGAATCGATCCCCCTATTCCTGACCATATTCTGGTTAACCTACCTAGCTAGTTAACTAACAGTCAGCCCATGAGGCAAGAAATCCCCCATGATGCAGATACCGTTATCTGACGCAGTCATACTACGGCACAGGAACGTGTTATCTGATTAGGTCATAACGCTTGAGATCTAATTAGACAAGCGACATTCCTCCAGCCCCTGATAAGGCATACGACGTTCTCATAACAAATCAAACCTATGACAACCTGGATAATCCGTGCGGCCATTGTTTTGATTTCACAGAGAACTTTAGTAAAGAATGTGCTAACGAGCAAGTCGTATGACATCTTTATTGACGTACCTATGTCCATCCTTACGTCAATCCCGGCACCTTTAAGGTATAAATATTGCCGACCTTGCCCTATGCAAACACACGCGTGGTGACAAGACGGAGCAGCCATACTTGCCGAAGCCGAGAGCTGAAGCAGACCCCGCAGGCAACAGCCCCGCCTTCCTGACGCGCTGAGAGACGCGCTGCTATCTCAAGCCGAGAGACCCAGCACCGGCGCTTCTGGGCAGCCCTCGCAGGCAGCCTGGAATATCGAGAGCAGAGAAAGAGATACCATTCCTCATTCATCCTAAATTCCAGGTACAGAACTGAATAACCCCTCCTAGAGAATTCTTTAGTTATTCACTTGGCAAAAACAAACTTAACTTAAACTGTAACTTTCTATTCCCGCCCACGTATTAGACTTAGGTCAGGTACACGGGGTAGGCGTATTTAGAAACACCAGTTGAGTACGTTTAGTCAAATGTATATGTGTATGTAAATATATTTTAATCATTTTAAACATCATATGGCTCAGAAACCATATCAATGTTTTTACAGTATTATTTTATACTATTGCTTTTAATGTATGCACTTTACTTAACTATAAGTATTGCAATAATATCGATCCATTTCTCTTGTACGAGAAAAGAGACTGATCAATAAATAACATCTTTTATTGAACACGCCCGTCTCCTCCTTTTCTCTACATTCTGATGAGACTAAGAATGCACGTACTGACTGAGTAAAATAATTGCCTTGTGCTCACACGACTCTTGAGATTGACTCTTGATTAGGGGAGAGCAAAGTTGTCATGTTCTATGGTTGTCAGAAACTAAATCCCTTCTTGTCTAATCAGGGGAGTTAATCCTTCCTTGAACATTCGAGAAAGTTTCTAGCGAACTCTGAGCTTAGCTGGCAAACCCAAAAATTAAGTCTAGTATCGACAGTAGTAGACCTAGTTAACGTCTGGCCTAGGCCTTTACTGCTGTGGGTACTATTCCAATGCGCAGAGCCTATTGGGAAAATAGGAGCTACACTACAGACCGAAGCCCTCCGAGACACGGGAGCCAGTGTGACGGCCGTCCGCTGCCACTTGGTGACCCCCGAACAGATCATTCCAAACGTACGATGCCCCGTGAGGGCCGCCGACAACTCCGAGACTCTGTGCCAGATGGCCCGAATCCCCTTCGAGTGGGGGGGAGTGTCGGGTACTCTCAAGGTAACCGTCCGGGACGACGCCCCCATGGACTGCCTCCTCGGGAACGACCTCGAGGGCTCGCCCTGGGCCCAAGTCGAGCGAAGAGACCATCTCGGCATGATGGGTCTACCAGAGTGGGTCTGCGCGACGACCCGGTCCATGTCAGCCCGAGCCTCGGCAGCGACCGAGGCCGCCCCGACCGAAGAGCCGGAGTGGCCCGCGCCACCACCACCAGCAGACAATGAAGAGCCCGACTCCGAGCCCAGGCCGTCGGAGCCCGACCACGAAAGCAGCCGTGAGCTCAGCGACATACCCGAACTAGCCCAATGGCGCCAAGAGGGTGGCCCCACCCGAGAGCAGTTCCGGCAGGAACAGAAGGTCTGCCCTTCCCTCGAAGGGACCCGACAGCAAGCCACCGCCCAAGCTACCGGGGACACCTCGGGGTCCCACTGGGTCTACTGGGACCACGACCTCCTATACAGTGAACAGAAAATCGCCGAGCTAGGGGCCAGCCGAGTGTTGGTGGTACCCCTACGATTCAGAGACTTTCTTTTGAACCTGGCACACGATGTGCCCCTCGCCGGGCACCTGGGGCAGGACAAAACTTACAGCCGCCTGGTGACCCATTTCTATTGGCCGAAGATGCGCAGCGATGTGCACAACCACTGCCGAACCTGCCCGACATGCCAAGCCAGCGGAAAGAGCGGGGGAAAAATGAAGGCCCCACTCCAGCCCTTTCCAGTAGTGACCACACCCTTCGAGCGAGTGGGAATCGACATTGTGGGGCCCCTGGACCCCCAAACCTCGCAAGGGCATCGCTTCATCCTTGTCCTGGTAGACCACGCCACCCGCTACCCTGAAGCCATCCCCCTCAGAACCATCACGGCTCCCGTAGTGGGCCGCGCCCTGATGGGGATCTTCTCCAGAGTCGGATTTCCCCGAGAGGTTGTGAGTGATCGGGGCACGAACTTTATATCGAAGTATATGCGGGCCCTGTGGCAACAGTGCGGGGTCACGTATAAGTTCACCACCCCGTATCACCCCCAAGGGAATGGGCTGGTGGAGCGGTTTAACCGAACACTCAAGGGGATGATCCAGGGCCTAGAAGAGCCCCTCCGCCGCAAATGGGACGTTCTGCTGCCGTGCCTCTTATTTGCCTATCGGGAGGTACCGCAAAAGTCCATGGGCTTCAGCCCCTTTGAACTCTTGTACGGCCACCCGGTCCGAGGTCCCCTCAGCCTGGTCAAAGAAGGCTGGGAAACTACCGTCCAGAACGCACCTCCGGATGTCTACCGGTACCTCCTGACACTCCGAAACCAGACCCGGAAGTTCCGGGCCCTTGCCGAGGCCAACCTTGAGGCCAGCCAGGAGGACATGAAGCGCTGGTATGATCAGAACTCTTCGTCCATTGAATTCGAGCCGGGCCAGCAGGTCTGGGTCATGTCCCCGGTCGAACCTTGTGCCCTCCAGGACAAATGGTCGGGCCCCTTCAAAGTGATCGAGCGCAAGAGCCCTGTCACCTACCTCGTGGACCTGGAGTCCCCCAGGAACCCCCTCCGGGTTCTACACGCTAACCGGCTCAAGCCGCACTTCGCACGCACTGAACTGAGTCTGCTGCTAGCTACAGATGATGGGGCCGAAGATGACTCCGAGCCCCTGCCCGATCTCCTAAGGTGCACTGAGAAGGACGGCTCCGTCGAAGGAATCTCTCTGTCCCCCGACCTGACCCCCGCACAGCGCCGAGACTGCCGAGAGCTGTTGGGGCAGTTCACGGACCTGTTCTCCCTCACTCCCGGGGTCACCCAGTGGTGTGTCCACGATGTCGACACTGGGGACAGCCAGCCAGTACGACACCGGGCCTACCGAGTCCCCGACCGAGTGCGGGCCTGCATCCAGACCGAAGTTACCAAGATGCTGGCCCTGGGGGTGGTCGAACCCTCCGACAGTCCGTGGGCCAGCCCCGTTGTCCTGGTCCCTAAAGCCACCGCGCCTGGCACCCCTCCAGAGCTCCGGTTCTGTGTTGACTACCGGGGGTTGAATGCTGTTACCAGAACCGACGCACATCCCATCCCCCGGGCTGATGAACTGATCGACCGCCTGGGGGCCGCCAAGTACCTCAGTACCTTCGACCTTACAGCCAGATACTGGCAGATCGACCTCACCCCTGGCGCCCAGGAGCGCTCAGCCTTCTCAACCCCCGATGGCCACTTCCAATTCAAGGTAATGCCCTTCAGCATGAAAAACGCCCCGGCCACCTTCCAGAGACTAGTGAACAAAGTGCTAGCGGGGCTGGAAGACTTCAGCGCCGCCTATTTAGATGACATTGCCGTTTACAGCCTCCACTGGGCCGAGCACCTGGAACACCTCTGGAAGGTCCTGACGGCCCTCCGACGGGCCGGGTTAACGGTGAAAGCCAGCAAATGCCAGATAGGCCAAGGGTCCGTGACCTATCTGGGACACCAAGTGGGGAGCGGTCAGGTGGCCCCCCTCCAACAAAAAAATTGAAGCCATCGTAGCCTGGGAGCCCCCAGTCACCCAGACCGCCGTCCGGGCCTTCCTGGGGCTCACTGGATAAAATCGGCACTTCATCAAGAACTATGGGAGTATTGTGGGGCCCCTCACTGAACTGACCTCGAAAAACCGGCCCCAGAAAGTACAATGGACACCCGCGTGTCGGGTGGCCTTCGAGACATTGAAATCAGCCATGTGTACCGCCCCTGTGCTCCAAGCCCCGGACTACAGCCGAGAGTTCGTAGTCCAGACCGACGCCTCGGAGCACGGCATCGGGGCGGTCCTATCTCAGATGGACCCCGAGGGAATTGTGGTAAATGGGGTTCGTGGAGAGCACTCCGTTAATTAGAAAAATGTGTTTGATTATCAATTGGTGCTGCGGTCGTAAAGGGTCGTCAGCCCTTAAGTCAATGATAGATTATGATGAGTGTTAACACCCACCCGATCGCGCACTGTTCACGTGGTGCTCCGCACCTTGTTTATTTTAGTTTCTTTATCAACTATTCAAATAACTGCATTTAACGTTGTTAACACATATTTTTATTCATAGTGTATAACCATATTTTATCATTTTGTTATTCATGATCTGCATAACGACATTTCATTTATACATTTTGTTTGACAAATGTTTTTTTGAACATATGATACATTTCAACATTATACATTTTCATCATTGCTCTTGTGGAGCCCAATGCATTTCGGCAACCGTGGTTGCCTTCATCAGGGGCAATTCTGCAGATAAATAAAAATAAAACGAATTTTGAGTTTTTGTTATGTGATGTACATGGGGGTCTTTTCGATTACTAAATTGCTTGAGTGCCTACCTTTGCGCATCGGCTTCATAACGGTATACTTTTCCAGATATCAATGCGTCCGGTGTATACTCTACATAAATGAAAAACGAAAACGAAAAATCCACTGGAACTACTTATGAGATTTAAACCGTAAGGAATTACAAAGTTCCAGACAAGTTACGTACCTCACTATCTTGTGTTAGTGTTTTCTGAAACAACAAACGAGCATGTGCTTTAATGTACACAGTATGGTACTGTAAAAACTGTTAACTGGATTCAGCTTTTCGTGTTAAAAAACGTACCTTGACTTCACTTTTGTTCTTACTCTACAAAAAAATTTGTGAGCCACAATATTAATGCCCAGCGTTTGAGAGATGATGATATTCAGTTCGAAAATTAAGCCTTCAAACCACTATATTTTGTAGTTCACGGCATGATGCCACAAAGATATGTTTAGCCTTCAAACCACTAAATTTTATAATTCACGGCAAGGAACTTCAAAGATATGTTTGGCACTTTTAATCCACTATTTTTTGTTATGTACGGCAAATTGCCTCAAATCAATTAGATCTAATCAACATATGTGTCCGCAACGTACCTTGGCTTCTCTTGTTTTCTTGCTCTACAAAACAATGGATGCCACCAGGTTAATGTCGAATATTTAAATTGTGACGTTAACCATTAAAGAATGGGGTCGCTAACATACCTGAAGCTGATCGCTGCTCTCCTTCGACCAAAACACCCGCTGCCCTGTGCTAAATGCCGTGTCGCCTGCGTAGCCTCCGTGAATAATACATAAACTCCGACTCCTCGTGTTGATTGCGGAGTTGTGGAAATAAAAAACGGACCTGTCGGGAACGAGAATCTTTCTAAGTGCAGTTTGGTAAGCGCCATGTTAGTGTGGCTAAAAACAATGTATTACGGATGCTTCAAGTTGTGACGCCACATGAAAAAATTGTATAGCAAGGGTGTTCCTCACATGAACTTGACTCAAATTGGATGCATGAGCACCTGTGTAATTCTCTCGCTGTTTCGGCTACGGGTGCACGATATCGACCATAACTCCAGTAACAACGCATATGTGTCACGTGGGTTTTCTACGTGGGATTTATACGCGCTGTGCGTAATGTATGCAACTTTATCCTGAAGTCAAATATCTAATTGGCTTTCCGTGTGGGAACATCGTGCGCTACCTGTGAATTATATAACATTAATTGGAGCTTATGTATTAGGTTGGCTTACTATGTGGAAACGCAGTTGCATGTGTATATGGGATTATATGCATGTAATTTTGTGAACACGGTATTCTTAACTTCCCAAAGTTGGAACTCATATGTTATAAATTACATACAATACTTTTGCTATATGATATCCTTTACATTCGCAGATAAATTACAAGAATAATCGTAAATTTTGTTCTGGCATAGTTTCCTTACAACATTCTTCAGTTTAACATGGACATTTGTGTATTCATTACCACAACCTCATAGTACATTTCGTCATTGCAACGTGCTTAACATTACTATTTGTTGGACATCTTAATGTCAAATCCATTTCAAAACAGATTAACAGTTAAAACAAATATACAATATGATGTTAATTTCACACCTCTGTGAGATAAAAAAGATATCATGGGTTTGTTGTTTAGATCTCATAACGCTTTTGTGTTGTACTATTATGTATTGCATTTCTAAATGTTATGCATTATGATGTCAGTTACATTCCAACCTGATCTAATACCATAATCATAATCACTGTTAATGGTACCCGCAGTGTGTACCTTTCTACAAATAGCAAGCTAAGTCATATTTGTCATTAAGCCCTGTGGGAACCATGGTATTTAAATATTTGATCCAGAAAAGTTCTCTCTGCAACAATTTTTGACGATTGTCAATTCCTACTTTTATTGGAACCTGCTCAATCACTAAGAATCTAAGTTGGGATATGCTGTGCTTTTCTTGTTGCCAATGTTGGACCAACGGTGAAGTGAGATTCTGGTTGCGGATTCGGCTTTTATGTTCTGTTATTCGGATTTTAACTTTGCGTTCAGTTTTGCCGATATACATTTTTCCGCAAGGACACTTAATTCCGTAAACAACATGTTGCGTATTGCAATCACTGGTATGTTTCAATTGTATCAGTTTACCTGTGCATGGGTGTGGACAAGTGTTCCCTAATATAACGTTGTTGCAATTAGTACAATTGTGACATCTGGTCGTTCCTCTGTTTGTTGTTGTTGGTGCCGGGTCTGGTCTGTGTTTCAATCTCTCCCTGAGGTTTGACCCTCTTGTGTACGCATGTAAAGGGAGATCTTTAAATAATCCATTGAAATCTCGTTCTGTGGACAGTAGTTCCCATCGGTTGTTGATGATACTTTTGATTTTTTGTGATTGAATTGTGTATTTAGTCACAAATATCATCCTTGTACATCACATAACAAAAACTCAAAATTCGTTTTATTTTTATTTTTCTGCAGAATTGCCCCTGATGAAGGCAACGACGGTTGCCGAAATGCATTGGGCTCCACAAGAGCAATGATGAAAATGTATAATGTTGAAATGTATCATATGTTCAAAAAAACATTTGTCAAACAAAATGTATAAATGAAATGTCGTTATGCAGATCATGAATAACAAAATGATAAAATATGGTTATACACTATGAATAAAAATATGTGTTAACAACGTTAAATGCAGTTATTTGAATAGTTGATAAAGAAACTAAAATAAACAAGGTGCGGAGCACCACGTGAACAGTGCGCGATCGGGTGGGTGTTAACACTCATCATAATCTATCATTGACTTAAGGGCTGACGACCCTTTACGACCGCAGCACCAATTGATAATCAAACACATTTTTCTAATTAACGGAGTGCTCTCCACGAACCCCATTTACCAGAGTTACTAATTAGTCAACCTAGTGAAGAGGCACCCAAGGAATCGAAAATGCAATTCGATACAATAACCGGGATCACAGATAACAGGGCCACCACTATGGCCTACACCAATGACCAGGCGGATCAAATTTATTCATTGATAAAAGAAGTTAAAAGCATGGATGTCCATGGGGGTTCAGTCACTCAACAACTGAAACAACTTGAATACCTAACCCGACGGCAAGTTAACCAAAGGATGCATGCCTCTACGCTTATACAATATCACAAAGCAAAACGCATTCCAAGAGGCCTTCGTTTATCTATAAAACCGATGTTATTTCGCTTTAACCTCAATTCAAAATTCATGGACAAGTGGTTCAGCATATTGAACAAATGTTCATTAGACCTCATTTTGTTGATAATAGAGGAATTAGCTAAAACTATACGTGAATTAGAGGAAGAAATCTACACACTGAAGACCGAACTAGAATCAAGGTTAGAAGCTGACACTTGGAAGATAAGTTTGGATGGCATCCAGTTGAAACTTGAAAAGTATGAGAAGGAACTGCAGGAAGGAAAGCTACGTAAATACAAACGGGACACTATAGACTACAAACTCAATGAGGTCTATACGTGGGCGGACATCTACGCCCGACGACAATATATTCCCAGGAAAACAACAACTAATGTACATTCATCTGAAGAAAGTCTAGTCACAGACAAGGAAACATCTATTCAAAGGGGACCAGTAAGAACCACACAAGATGGTACAACAGTAATCACTGGAGAAAGTCAGCAAGCATCAGGAAGCGGTACAGGTGCTTTTTTAGCACAGGGACAGGATCCAGGGCAACCTCCCACGAAACAAACAGAAATAACAACTGGAAGCGAAAAACAAGGCGAGGGAGGGGCAGGAAAATCACTACGAAGCGGTCGGAATGTGGTTTAATTGTTAACATCTCATCTATAGAACTTACACAACACCAAATCTCAGCCCTGAACAAAGGACTTTCATTCGTACCTACTACAGCCACTAACGAATTAGAAACTGAAGGAGCCTTTTTTAGGTTCATGCGAACACTAAAACTCAGACACTACTTCGAAAATGTGGTAGAACCCATGGAAAAAGTCACAGTCACCACGGAAAAAGAATTTAAGCCTAAAAGTGTATATCAGGCTCCAACATCCCACAAGATGTTGGACACATTTGAAATAATGGTGAAGAGAGACCTAAAATCACTGGAGTATGGCAAAACCCGATATAATAATTTGACCAAAAGTGAACAGAACATCATAAACAACTTGGCTAATGACAAATCTCTGACAATACAACCTGCTGATAAGGGTGGAGCCCTCGTAATAATGGACACACATTTTTATGAGCTTAAGATTGATCAACATGTGGCAGATACAGACACATATTTACCATTACAATCGGACCCCACAACTATGCTCCAAACAATGTTGAATGAAATCTTACAAACAGCAAGAGCAAATGGATGGATTAATGACTCAACGGTTGAATATCTAACTGAAAAAAATCCCAGGAGACCCAAGCTGTATATGATTCCGAAGATTCATAAGCACCCTACCAACCCGCCATTAAGACCTATCGTCTCGGGGTGTGGGTCAATTTTTGACCCCCTCGGGCGATATATTGATTACTATTTACAACAATTCGTTCAAAACTGGGGGTCTTACATAAAAGATACCACCGATTTTCGAAACCAATTAGCATGGATACAAGAGGGCTATCAGAACCATTGGATATTGTGCACCATAGACGTGGTCGCGCTATATACTTCAATACCACACCAAGCAGGCATCGAATCAATAGAATGGGCATTGCTCAAAATGGAGGATTTACCCAATGACAAAAAATTTTTTTTGCTACAACTAATCAAGTTCTGTCTTTACAACAGTTATTTCACTTGGAAAGAGAACTACTATGCACAACTGAATGGGACATCGATGGGTTTTGCAGGGGCCCCTGCCTATGCCAATACATTTATGGCTCAATTTGAAGCACAAAATTTAATGAGTATGAGAGAATGGCCACATGTCAAGATGTACTGTCGTTTTATTGATGATATCTTTCTGATTTGGGATGATACTCAAGAATCACTGGAAACACTCATCAATACATTAAATCAAGTGGATGCCAGAATCAAATTTACCCACAAAATTAGTAATAAAGAGATTGATTTCTTAGATGTTAGAGTAACCAAAACTGAAACTGGTTTTGAAACAGAACTATATACAAAACCCACGGATCGAAATAATGCCCTCAAGTACACCAGTTTCCATCCTAGGAGCTTAATTAGAAACCTCCCATTGTCGCAATTTATAAGGATCAAACGGATATGCTCCAACCCACAAGTCTGTCAAAACACACTAGACAAACAAGCTGAGAAATATAAGGACAGAGGATACCCACCTGAGATATTACAAGAACAACTAAAGAGGGTATCACAAATGGACAGAATGGCATTATTGAAACCCAAAGACAAAACTGAACAAAACAGGATGGTATTTGTGACTAAATACACAATTCAATCACAAAAAATCAAAAGTATCATCAACAACCGATGGGAACTACTGTCCACAGAACGAGATTTCAATGGATTATTTAAAGATCTCCCTTTACATGCGTACACAAGAGGGTCAAACCTCAGGGAGAGATTGAAACACAGACCAGACCCGGCACCAACAACAACAAACAGAGGAACGACCAGATGTCACAATTGTACTAATTGCAACAACGTTATATTAGGGAACACTTGTCCACACCCATGCACAGGTAAACTGATACAATTGAAACATACCAGTGATTGCAATACGCAACATGTTGTTTACGGAATTAAGTGTCCTTGCGGAAAAATGTATATCGGCAAAACTGAACGCAAAGTTAAAATCCGAATAACAGAACATAAAAGCCGAATCCGCAACCAGAATCTCACTTCACCGTTGGTCCAACATTGGCAACAAGAAAAGCACAGCATATCCCAACTTAGATTCTTAGTGATTGAGCAGGTTCCAATAAAAGTAGGAATTGACAATCATCAAAAATTGTTGCAGAGAGAACTTTTCTGGATCAAATATTTAAATACCATGGTTCCCACAGGGCTTAATGACAAATATGACTTAGCTTGCTATTTGTAGAAAGGTACACACTGCGGGTACCATTAACAGTGATTATGATTATGGTATTAGATCAGGTTGGAATGTAACTGACATCATAATGCATAACATTTAGAAATGCAATACATAATAGTACAACACAAAAGCGTTATGAGATCTAAACAACAAACCCATGATATCTTTTTTATCTCACAGAGGTGTGAAATTAACATCATATTGTATATTTGTTTTAACTGTTAATCTGTTTTGAAATGGATTTGACATTAAGATGTCCAACAAATAGTAATGTTAAGCACGTTGCAATGACGAAATGTACTATGAGGTTGTGGTAATGAATACACAAATGTCCATGTTAAACTGAAGAATGTTGTAAGGAAACTATGCCAGAACAAAATTTACGATTATTCTTGTAATTTATCTGCGAATGTAAAGGATATCATATAGCAAAAGTATTGTATGTGATTTATAACATATGAGTTCCAACTTTGGGAAGTTAAGAATACCGTGTTCACAAAATTACATGCATATAATCCCATATACACATGAAACTGCGTTTCCACATAGTAAGCCAACCTAATACATAAGCTCCAATTAATGTTATATAATTCACAGGTAGCGCACGATGTTCCCACACGGAAAGCCAATTAGACATTTGACTTCAGGATAAAGTTGCATACATTACGCACAGCGCGTATAAATCCCACGTAGAAAACCCACGTGACACATATGCGTTGTTACTGGAGTTATGGTCGATATCGTGCACCCGTAGCCGAAACAGCGAGAGAATTACACAGGTGCTCATGCATCCAATTTGAGTCAAGTTCATGTGAGGAACACCCTTGCTATACAATTTTTTCATGTGGCGTCACAACTTGAAGCATCCGTAATACATTGTTTTTAGCCACACTAACATGGCGCTTACCAAACTGCACTTAGAAAGATTCTCGTTCCCGACAGGTCCGTTTTTTATTTCCACAACTCCGCAATCAACACGAGGAGTCGGAGTTTATGTATTATTCACGGAGGCTACGCAGGCGACACGGCATTTAGCACAGGGCAGCGGGTGTTTTGGTCGAAGGAGAGCAGCGATCAGCTTCAGGTATGTTAGCGACCCCATTCTTTAATGGTTAACGTCACAATTTAAATATTCGACATTAACCTGGTGGCATCCATTGTTTTGTAGAGCAAGAAAACAAGAGAAGCCAAGGTACGTTGCGGACACATATGTTGATTAGATCTAATTGATTTGAGGCAATTTGCCGTACATAACAAAAAATAGTGGATTAAAAGTGCCAAACATATCTTTGAAGTTCCTTGCCGTGAATTATAAAATTTAGTGGTTTGAAGGCTAAACATATCTTTGTGGCATCATGCCGTGAACTACAAAATATAGTGGTTTGAAGGCTTAATTTTCGAACTGAATATCATCATCTCTCAAACGCTGGGCATTAATATTGTGGCTCACAAATTTTTTTGTAGAGTAAGAACAAAAGTGAAGTCAAGGTACGTTTTTTAACACGAAAAGCTGAATCCAGTTAACAGTTTTTACAGTACCATACTGTGTACATTAAAGCACATGCTCGTTTGTTGTTTCAGAAAACACTAACACAAGATAGTGAGGTACGTAACTTGTCTGGAACTTTGTAATTCCTTACGGTTTAAATCTCATAAGTAGTTCCAGTGGAATTTTCGTTTTCGTTTTTCATTTATGTAGAGTATACACCGGACGCATTGATATCTGGAAAAGTATACCGTTATAAAGCCGATGCGCAAAGGTAGGCACTCAAGCAATTTAGTAATCGATAAGACCCCCATGTACATCACATAACAAAAACTCAAAATTCGTTTTATTTTTATTTTTCTGCAGAATTGCCCCTGATGAAGGCAACCACGGTTGCCGAAATGCATTGGGCTCCACAAGAGCAATGATGAAAATGTATAATGTTGAAATGTATCATATGTTAAAAAAAACATTTGTCAAACAAAATGTATAAATGAAATGTCGTTATGCAGATCATGAATAACAAAATGATAAAATATGGTTATACACTATGAATAAAAATATGTGTTAACAACGTTAAATGCAGTTATTTGAATAGTTGATAAAGAAACTAAAATAAACAAGGTGCGGAGCACCACGTGAACAGTGCGCGATCGGGTGGGTGTTAACACTCATCATAATCTACCCCGAGGGAATTGACCATCCCGTCGCCTTCATCAGCCGGCGGCTGCTGGCCAGAGAACAACGGTGGAGCACCATCGAGAGAGAGGCCTTCGCCGTCGTGTGGGCCCTCAAGAAACTCAGGCCATACCTCTTCGGCACCCACTTCCGGGTGCAGACTGACCACCGGCCCCTGCGGTGGCTGATGCACATGCGTGGCGAAAACCCGAAGCTGCTGCGATGGTCCATCTCCCTCCAAGGGATGGACTTCACTGTAGAGCATTGCCCTGGCAACGACCACGCCAACGCTGATGGCCTGTCCCGATTCTTCCGCCTCGACGAAGAGAGTCCCCAGGAAGATGGGTGACTCTCCCCGCCTTCAGCTGGAGGGGACGTGTGTTGGACCCGGCCGCGTGGCGTGGGCCTACCCCTCCCGCATGGCGGGCCCCGGGCGACATCGGGCCGCCGTCGACCTGCTGTCGACCCCCCTGACATGAACATTCCCGAACCCGCAAGGAGAGCCGCCCCCTGGCAACCTACGGCTCTCCCCCTTCCTGGCACCCCGGCGGGCCCTGCTCGCCAACACCGCCGGTCCGGCAACCATGCCTGGCTCCATCTCTGGCCCGACTCCATCTTGGGCCCACCACGTCCCGAGCACGTGGCCGCAGCCATCCTGGCCCCGGCCCCAGCGAAGCCCCGACATCGGGGCACCAAGATCCTCCCAGGTGGTCGAGTGGCCACTTGACAGATCCGAGAGGCGGGAAGTTTCGATGGCCCTCCAGCCGTCCCCGGACGCCTGGTATCGATCGCCCTCCAGCTTCCCTGGGCGCTGGCTCCACCCCCCTGCTGGGTGTCTGGACACCTTCATCCCGGCCCCTCTGACCCCCAGGCGCGAGGGTCCGGACATCAAAGGACTCCAGTCCTATATCTGGGCCAGCCCTGGATCAGGACAGCAGTTGTATCTTGGAGTCGAAGCCCTGCTGACCTCGGCGCGGCTGATCCTGATCCGAACTCTTGTACCTGGAACCATCTCCGAGGCCCTGCTGACGCTGTCGCGGCCTGCCCAAGCTGAACCACCTTCGAGGCCCTGCTGACGCTGTCGCGGCCTGCCCAAGCTGAACCACCTTCGAGGCCCTGCTGACGCTGTCGCGGCCTGCCCAAGCTGAACCACCTTCGAGGCCCTGCTGGCGCTGTCGCGGCCTGCCCAAGCTGAACCACCTTCGAGGCCCTGCTGACGCTGTCGCGGCCTGCCCAAGCTGAACCACCTTCGAGGCCCTGCTGACGCTGTCACGGCCTGCCCAAGCTGAACCACCTTCGAGGCCCTGCTGACGCTGTCGCGGCCTGCCCAAGCGGAACCACCTTCGAGGCCCTGCCGACGCTGTCGCGGCCTGCTCCACGGAGAACTATCCTCGCACCCATTGGTGCCAAGACGATCACGCTACTCCCCCCTTTTCTGAACCAAGACTTTACGGATCCCTCGATCCTTATCTACCCAGCCCACCAAGAGCCTGTTTTAATTACTTATATAAAGAATCGTGTGAACTTTCCTCTTGTGTGGTGTCCTTCTGTAAGTAGTGTGGTTGCTCTGCTGTTACGATTGTAGGAGAGGAGCCTCGCCAAGGAGGCCTCCCTACGGCGCTCGGCCTATTCCATAGTGAGAGTGGGGTCTCGGGGCAGGCAGTCAGACACCTTCTGTCTCCCCTGGGATCGCCTTTCCAACATATCCCACGTAGCTCCAGACCGAGAGGGCGTCTCGCTAGCCAGCACCTGCAGGCTGGCAAAACATGCAGACTAGGCTCCCTTCAGGTGAGAAAAGAGTGCGACACAGCTCCGGGATAAACTGGAAAAGGCTTTATTAAAATTAAAACGCTCTGTGTGCAAAGTCCAAAGAAAACGCTTGGCAGACGCGTTTCTGCTTTCAATCAGCTTCATCAGTGCCTGTTTCTGTGGCTTTTCATTATCTTGGGGGTCAGTTGATTTAAAATTGTTTGCTATGACCACTTCCCATCAGGTGATTTCTTGCCCCTCCTCCGCTTTAGAGACTGCTAAGCACCTCGCGCTCCTCCCTTCAAGCTGCTGCATTGTGGATATTGGAGTCCTTACTGAGAGCCCATTCAGTGACGGGGCCTCTCAGCACACCAAGTGATGTCCCAGTCCAGGCTGGCAGTTTTCCCCACACCACCGTCGCTGCTTGCGGGGTTGTAAGCCACTTCCAGTCTCCCTTCTATGGCAATTCGATATTGCCTCCTCTCTCCCCATGCGCTATATATATATATACATACAGATCAAACTGGGTTGCGGTATTCCTGGCGTGCATCCATATTGCTGGTGGTGCATAGATAGAGACCCCACCGCTGGTGTCTTTTAATAACTCCACAAACCTCCCAAACTCGATAGGTAAGTGAGCTAGCACTCAATGGCAGGAGCAGTTTAAGCCTTTTCATTCGATTTGTCTCTCTGGACACAGACAAGCAAAAAAGAGACACGTTTCAGCAGTTCAACTGCCTTTCTCAATCTAAAAAGCGCCATTTTGGTGCACAATTTAAATGTAAAAAACAGTAAACATAGAAAATGCACTTCATCTCTATGGCTAGCAGTAGTTCTGTTATGCAAGATTTCAATCATGTGTGAACTTTTAACAAATAGTGCAATATGTTCTTACAATATCTTAATTAGTAATTGGCATATCTTCCAACCCCATTTGGAAAGGTTAAAACCGTGTTAAACAAGTGTTTCCAAGCCTTATGCTTCAGCTGTTAAAGCAAAGTTCCAACACACATTACATTAGCTAATGTAAAACCCGAACTGAATTTTCACAAGCTGCCAGAAAATAGATAAACGCATTTCAAAGCGGCTGTAATAAAACAGCTGTGCTGCAGTTCAATCACGGACCGCTGGTCTGAATAAAGTTTGAAAAGCTGCTAAATTAAAACGTGGACTTTTAACCTCCAAATACAGGCTATTATTTCATTGTACCTTTTGAAATGCCAAATTCGGAGTCTTTCCTGAATATAACAGCACAGAAAAATGTTCCCATGTCTGTGTATCCGTCGAAATAAATCCGATAGCAAGGTTCCCCCAGCCCCCACCGCTTGGCATGTGCCTTCGCAGTGCCCAACTCCAAGCACACTGTTAGTCCTTGAAGGGGCTTCTGTGGGCTTACTGTAAGGGGACGTGGTCCCCACCAAGGGAGTGTTTTCACTCCCAGCGCTGAGCCTTTGCTCCCTTTCTAGCTCACACCGCCTCTCCTGTCAGCCTTCATGTTTGGGGCCGCACCAGCGTTTAACATTCCAAACTGGGTTGTAGTATTGCAGGCCGACCGACACGTCCCCGCAGGGGACACAGATAAGAGGGCGGCCACCGTAGTGCCACAGGAAGGCACACGGGGCAGCCCAGCTCTTTCGGACCCAAGGGGGTCCCGCGCGTCACTTCCTTCCTGTGGTGGGCGGGGGAGAGTATATATTCCTCCCCGGCCCACCGAGCGGCCTCTTTGTCCGCTGTCCCCTCACCCTGACGCCGTTTGGCTCGTCTTGGTCTCGCGTCGGGTTTTGTGGCCCTGTGTTTTCGGGTGAGTGTTGTGTTGTTCAATGTTCCCGAGCCTTCATCGTGCGTGTTTGAGGGCAGCCTGGTGGGGTACGGTCTCCTGGCTGGCCTCGGGAATTAGTGGGAAAGATGCACATGGGCGCTGGGTGCGATGCAAGGCCAGGAGGGCCCGGTTGTGACGTGGGTATTGTCGGGGGGCGATGAGGGTGCTTGGTGGCATGCGTTGGGTACGGTGGTCGGAGATGTTTAGAAGTTAGGCTTCTTGCCAGCGCGCCCCCGCCCCTTTTTTCCTCACTTCTGCGCCTGGTGCAGCTCGGCCCTCTACTTCATTTCGACAGTTTGGGGGAACGGGGACATTAAGAGCAGGCGAGGGTCGGTAGCATCCCTTGGCGCGTTTAGTCATAGTAGGTTATCCCGTCTCTGCCGTTCCTTCGTTCACTGGCAGAACTTCCCCGCCTCGGGCGGATTTATTTATTGGTAATTGCTTACGGCATTTGTCGTCTGGATGGTACCTTCACACTTTTCTTCAGACCGCCGCGGGCGCGATTGTTGCAGGCTGCAGTGCCCAGAGGGGAGGGGGAGCTCCCCGGTTGCATCCGCACCCGATCTGCACAGGAACTCCAGCTAGTTAAGGTTAATGCCAGTGCGTTACCTATACACCCCTTTTCGGTGCTTCCGGTCACTCTCATCTCTTCCCTCTCCATGCATCGTGTGCGGTGCCAGGTTTTGGCCTTGCACAGCTGATTTTCCATATCACTGGCGTGGAAGTCTGCGGTTGTGTTCTCTGTGCAGTGGGTTTTCACGGGCTACTGAGGTTTTGTGCATACCCTGCATCCCGGTCTCAGGGAGGTGGTGTTTGTTCACGAAGAGGAGGTCAGTCACCCTTTGGGCGTTTATTGACAGTGTTCGCTTGGCTAGCACTGCTTCGGTTATAAACGTTGGCGATCGGATGCACATGTGAGGTCTTCTCTTGGCTTGGACAGGATGGGCGGTGACCACGCACAACGCTGAGGGGCCGGGTGTGGGCTTCAATATGCGCCTTCAGCTTTTGGGTTATGCGTTTAGTTGTAAGGATTGGACTGTTTCTGGTTTTACTACCGCAATGTCCGATCTATTTTAAAGTTTACGAGTGTGTTCAGTCTAGCCCTGTGTTTTCCAGGCGTTACGGCATGCAAGGAAAGGGTTGAAGTTTTATCCACGTTTGAGTGTTTTTCTTTGACATGCGTGAGCTGTATGCACTTACCGCCGATTGTACTGATTGTAACGCCTTGTCGCAGTTAGTACAGCTAGCATGTTCCTCGTTCGATTGTTATGTTATGCTTTCGCTAAGCTGCGGGAATGGATGTCTGCCTACACGGGCTAGAGGCGTCCCTGATATGGTGTTTAGTATCGAGCAGGCACAGTCTAGGGGGAGGCTGTTCATGGAGCCACTTACCAATTGGGAGAGGTGGCAAGGGGCACGCATGTCCCCAGGCTAGCTCTCGGCGTGGTAAGTGCGAGCACGGAGCAGCCCACGGAGTGGCCCGAGCTCGGGGATGGTGCTGGCGTTAGGGCTTGGAAAGTTTTGTCAGCGCATGGGGGTAAGGGCGTCCTATTACGTGGGCAGTTCTGTGTTTCGGACCGGCGCACATGGGTAATGGCGGCCATTTGTTAGGTCAACAGGTTTCTTCAGTGTCCGGCTCACGTGGTGGATAATGGCGGTCGTGTGCGGCCATTTTCTGGTCAAGCAGGGTCTCTATGCCCACATCTGTTATAACGGGTTAGATATTGTAGGGACATGGTTCTTTGCGCTCGTTGGTATATAGCATGTATACCAACTGCTGGTGACTTCCTATGAGAGGTTTGTAGTGTCTGACCGCTGCATTTGAGGCAGTGTCCGTGCGCGGGCGTGCGCATGCTTAGAGCTCATTGAGGATATAGTGCTCAGCACAGCTGTGTTGGCGGTGCGTTGGTTCCTTTGTGGTCGGGCTATTTCGCTGTACACGGTCTGTGGACATATCTTGTGTAGCCGCATCTATCTTGTCTCCAGAAGGGGTGGGCCCTTTGGAGTGCGGTGTCACGCGCCAAGAGTTTCGGGTCGTGCCCGTGCCCTCAGTTGCTATTCTGTGATGCAATTAAAGGCCCGAGTTAGATCCTTAAGAGCCTCTACAAAGTGGTGGGTGAACGGCGGGCGCTCGCCTTGTGGTTGGGTGGGGCGGGGTTCAGCCCCCGTATAACCAGTTCCAGGGCATTATTGCCCCAGTGCAGCAAGATAGGGGTGCGGGTAGCCGACGAGCCTGCTTGCAGTGCCAGGGGTAAACCAGCTTGCATTCAATTCCAGGTATGCATTCGGGCGGGTGAGCAGCCCCACACGAATAGGGAGCAATGTGTTCACCAGGTGGCCAATAAAATCGGAGTGTCTTATCCGCACAAATGAAATGCGAGTGGAACTCATGCGCGGCGGCGTTCAAGGATGCCTTTCTTTTGCCGAAGGATGTGCCTTAGCATTGCCATGCTGCTGGGGTAACTAAGCGCAGCAGCAGCACATCCAGCATTGTTCTGTGAACTTGGCACGCACTTGTCGAAGATGGGGGGGGGGAGAGATGTAGAGCTTTGTAGCTGCTGGCAGCTTCACTAGCCCGATTCCGTTTTACAGTTCAGTGCCGAGTTTCACTTGGCTCCGCATCACAATATTTCCCTTCATTATTTGCTTGAGAACACAAGCGCCTTTCTAAGGATGGCGTGACCCGACGCCACTTGATGGCCCCTGAGCCTCCCTGGCCATGCAAGGTGGGAGTTGCGGTAGCAAATGGGTCGGGCACGACCTCCTGGCATGGCCCTAAGGTGTGGGCAGTGGGCGTGGCTATAGTGGCTCTTAAGGTTGGTGCGAGTCCAGTTAGCTGTGAATGGCCCAAGTTATGACCGCTGACAGTAATACTGCCCGATCAGGAAGTTTGCAGCTCCCTACCTCCCATGCAAAGTTTTTTCCCAGGAGCTAACAGATGCCTGTTTGTGATGTATGCTGTCTCCCAACACTCCCCGTGTCCTTGGGATGTTTGTCTTTGTTTCATTGGGGATCCCATCTAGCATGCTGCTCGGGTTGTTGGGGGTGCGTCTGTGCACCCAGAGCTGCTAGCTATGCAGCAGTGGCTTCGGGTCCCAGGGAAATCGTGGCACTTTTATGCACTAGGCATATTGCGGGGAGGCCCAACCAGCACCGGTCATTACGCTGCCATAGTACAAGGGCCCCGGCCCCACGCTACTTGTTTTCTTTATTTGCAGTATGTGATGCGGGAGACCGGGGTTCGAGCCTCGGGAGCGCGCCCAGGCAAATCCCATTGTCTTCCCGTGCCTCATTGTGTTATTGAAATACGGTGCTCGGTGAAGCGCTCCAATTCTTTTGGTCGAGTACAAAAAAAAAAAAGGTTTGGCTCTTCATATGCTTTGGCCGTAAGGTGTGAGGTCTAGCTCGTACTGGCTTACTTGTCAATTTACTTTTAGTACAGATATTCTCCGCCTTCAGATTGCTTTTAAGATGTTTCGATTAATTTCCCCTATTAGAGCGGGTGCACAGAAAAGGAAGGGTCTTACATGTCCTTAATTACTCCACCATTTGTTTGCTTCCTGCTGGCAGGTCAACTCGGTGGGTGCATCTCCTTCAGGGTATTGACCTGCGTTTCGTGGTGTTCGAATCCCAGCACGGTCGAGCGGGTATTTAAGTAAATGTTGTGTTCCTATGAGTAATGCTTGTTAATGGCAGTGCATGCCAATACAGCGCTTACGGACGGACTTCAGGTGCTTAGACCTTCGAAGTACAAGACATTAGTAATATGATCCGACTCATGACCAAGTTGATCTTTCTCTTCGGTGTGCAGACATTCTTAGTCTTTCTCTAATACACTTGCATTACAGTTCCCACATTGGTCATCGGTGTTCCGGGACAAATCCTTATCTCCCATGGTTTTAAGGGCGTTGCAAGCTGCCGCACCATTACTGTCCTGTGCTCGTGGCGGCGAGGACAGTGCTGGGGTGACGCTTTGGGGAGCAGCTCACATGGAGAATGCAATTTTACAATTACACATAGCACAGCATTTAATCTGTTCTTGGTCCACACGTAGCGCGCTGACCGCGGATAAAGTAGAAGTAACGTACTGCAATTCAAGGCAGACTCTCAACCTCAGGAACTTACGTTATGTAGGCAATGCTGGAGCGTGTGCAAGTAATGAAAGGAAAAACCATGTAAGAGGTACCAAACTGTTGCAAGAAAAAGGTGACGTGTGCATGTTACAGTGCCTAACACAGAGAAAGGGTTTATACTGCACCATTGAGGGTTCGCGCAGACAGCAGGGCTCTTCTACCCGTAACTTGGGGAGGCCAGCAGGGAGCCAGTCACTAGGTTGCACTAGGTCAGATTAACTCCAGGCCTATATGGACTGTCTGGTTCACACCCTATGCGGTTAAGTTGCCCAGGATAATGAATATAGGGCGTAAGGTCCCACTACTGCTTTCCAGCAGACACTTTGGCTCAGTGGGCTGGTTGGTTTTCTGGTGCACCGCTAGGAACAGCATAACCAGCCGGTGTACTTCTTCAGGCGGTCCGATTTACCCCCCCCCCCAGCTTGGTTAGCTCCTGGTGTGGCCTTCTTTAGGTATTCGTGAATGTTTACAAATAGGCTAAAGGGTGACGTGTCGATGGCCAACCAATCGGGTTTTCAAATTGCTGAGATTCTTTTCAGCTGTTGTCCGTGCAAAACTTAGGTAGTGAAGTAACGAGGATTTATTTACAGTATACTATGAGCTGCTGCTGTGCTACAAAGGGAAACACAAGTCTCTATCCTTGCATCCTGTTACTTTTATCAGACTGTTTAGTTACAGCCACCGGATAGCACACAATTTTGGCCCAAGGGCACCAGGGAGCCTCACAACAAGTAAGAATAGGGAGGCTTTGTCTTAGTGGCCTATCACCAAGCACTTCTCAGCACCTTTGCATGTGCAAGCTGGGTAGCCCATGTAGGCGATCGCTTTAGCTGTCTTTTGGGTAGGGTCCGCAAGGGACAGGAATTTCCTCAGTCTCGTTCCTCATCGGGGTTGACTCGCAGTGGAGGGACCTCGACTAGGTGCTTGGATAAGCTTTTCACCCAGACAATTTCAATTTAGTTGTTTTCAGGTAAGATAGGCTGGATTCCTTTGGCAGTGTTCACTGACCAGGTAGGAAGATGAGGAAGTTTAGTTCCCTCAGTGCCACAGGATGCACATACAGTTGTATAGGCTGCTTGTTTAGCTTCCTAGGGTACAACGCAGGCCAGGCACAGGGACGCCTTACACAAGTGTCTAACATGAGGAGATCCCTACACAGTGTTATAAGGGATGTTGCCTGTGCGAATCTCTCAATTGGCCTCATCCGCTTGATGGAGAAGCTTGCGACCAGCGGTGGGCTGCCCAACTAATGTATTTGTGATGGGGGCAGGCATGGACAAGGAGTTTTGCCTCGAGATCTGCCAAGTCAGTCAACTTTACTCGATGGCTTTCCCACTGCAGAAGTTGGGTCAAGTTGCATTCTGGTTAGTACCCCCTCCTACCGGGCTGGTACCTGGGACACCCGTGCTCAGGTCACTCTTCCCATGGCACGACAGCCTCTACTAGGTGGGAACGGCCAGTTACAGGCCTTAACAGGACAGGACCAGCCACTCTCCTTTTCTGGTCACCTTCAAGTAATGTAGGTCACACACTTTGACTGGGGGCGCAAGGCCCTATGCCATTAACATAAGCTGCTAGGGGGCATCGGGCTGGCAAATGTCCTCGGGGGACGGAGTTAGGCATTAGGGGCCTAGTGCAGGACGCAGTATTTGCAGGGACACATATGGGTCCCAGCGGATCCCCCAAAGGGATCTCAGCGAAGCAGGTGACACTAATCATGATAGCCCGACACCGTCCTGGTGGAGGCAGCTAGGCTCACACGGGTGGTTAGCAGGGACCGGGTTTCTGGGTCCGGTCATATGGCCAGCAGGCAGGGTAGACTGCACTAGTTGGCCCTTCGTGGAGGTTTTCAGTACTCTTTCCCTCCACCTTGTTGGGACACCAGGCTGTGTCGCCTTGGAGCCTGGGAGAAGTATTGTTAATTTGTCTGGGCTCTGGGGCTAGCAGGCACTTTAGAGGAAGAACACTAGGGGAATTGCCCACACGGTAGTGACAGATGAGCTCTGTGGTCTGATTTCTTATCCCGAGCTCCAGTGGCATGATGCCCTGTATGGAACAGTAAGGCAGCTGGCTCGCACGAGGTTTGCTGCGCCATGCGTAAATATCTTGGGCAGAGATTTGGCCTTTTACATGTGGGCTATAAGCCCAAGCCAAACTCCCTTGGTGTTGCTGGACTTTTGGGTCAGCAGTCCACGTGGGTATGGACCTGTCTTCTGAATAGGGAAGAGACCCTAGTAAGAGATGGTAAGGAACAGCTAGGAGGAATGCCGGCCTTGGTGGGGGGCCCTGGCTGCGACGGTCGCCACACCCAGGTCTGTGGAGGAGTTACAGGGCGATCCAGAGGTGGAAAGGTACCCGGGAGTACCCTCTTCAGGAGCACAAAGGATGCTGAGGCCTAATATCCCCAGGAAGTCTGTGCGGTGGACCCTGGGGGTACGACGGCGCCCCGCTATCCTACGGGCGGTTGGAAACCTGTACAACCGGGGGTCGCTTGAACGCTCCGCCCCTCGTAGGGGGGGGCGTGAGCAAGAGGGTGGACCAATGGTTCACCGGAATTGGGAGGGGCTATCTCCTCCCATAACCGCTAAGCAACGATTGGCTAAGGCCACGTTGCAAATTGGCCCATCAGGTGGTAGGTCGCGAGGGGCGGCTTGCCTTTTGGATCGCCTGTAAGATAACCCACCTTGTTAGCATTGTGTATATGCTAATAAACCTGCAGCTACTTTTCTCCAACAAAAAAGTTGTCTTGTCTGCTTATTTCTGCGAAATGTATGTTACTGCGAGCGGGCTGGTGAGTGGCGCCGATATTGGCACTATGCAGGCTGACCGACACGTCCCCGCAGGGGACACAGATAAGAGGGCGGCCACCGTAGTGCCACAGGAAGGCACATGGGGCAGCCCAGCTCTTTCGGACCCAAGGGGGTCCCGCACGTCACTTCCTTCCTGTGGTGGGCGGGGGAGAGTATATATTCCTCCCCCCCCCACCGAGCGGCCTCTTTGTCCGCTGTCCCCTCACCCTGACGCCGTTTCCCTCCCTTCCGCATACCCGGCGTTTTCAGGGTGGTGGGGGGAAATGTTTCTAATCTTTTCTCATTTGTGTTGCAGGAGGAGTTACAGGGCGATCCAGAGGCGGAAAGGTACCCGGGAGTACCCTCTTCAGGAGCACAAAGGATGCTGAGGCCTAATATCCCCAGGAAGTCTGTGCGGTGGACCCTGGGGGTACGACGGCGCCCCGCTATCCTACGGGCGGTTGGAAACCTGTACAACCGGGGGTCACATGAACGCTCCGCCCCTCGTAGGGGGGGGCGTGAGCAAGAGGGTGGACCAATGGTTCACCGGAATTGGGAGGGGCTATCTCCTCCCATAACCGCTAAGCAACGATTGGCTAAGGCCACGTTGCAAATTGTCCCATCAGGTGGTAGGTCGCGAGGGGCGGCTTGCCTTTTGGATCGCCTGTAAGATAACCCACCTTGTTGGCATTGTGTATATGCTAATAAACCTGCAGCTACTTTTCTCCAACAAAAAAGTTGTCTTGTCTGCTTATTTCTGCAAAATGTATGTTACTGCGAGCGGGCTGGTGAGTGGCGCCGATATTGGCACTATGCTGGCGTGCATCCATATTGCTGGTGGTGCGTAGATTGAGACCCCACCGCTGGTGTCTCTTAACAATGCCACAAACCTCCCAAACTCCATAAGTAAGTGAGCCAGCACTCAGTGACAAGAGCAGTTTTAACCTTTTTATTCGATTTTGTCTGGACACAAGGACAAGCAAAAAAGAGACGCGTTTTGGCAGTTCATATATACATATATTTCAATCAATCAATCAAAACATTTGTAAAGCACTACTCACCTGTGAGGGTTTCAAGGCGCTGAGTGGAGGGGTGCTGCTACTGCTCGAAAAGCCAGGTCTTGAGTAGCCTCCTGAGGTGAGTAGGTCCTGGGTCTGCCGTAGGAGGATGGGGAGGGTGTTCCAGGTTTTAGCGGTGAGGTGGGAGAACGACCTGCCGCCGGTGTTCGTTCTTCAGATGTGGGGAACGGTGGCGAGGGCGAGGTCGGTGGAGCAGAGCTGGCGGTTCGGGGTGTAGAAGGTGAGTCGGCTGTTGAGGTATGTCGGTTAGTTGTTGTTGAGTGCTTTGTGTGCGTAGGTGAGGAGCCCACACACATACATATACATATGCATATATACATGCATAAATACATATATATACACACATATACATATTGTTAGAAGGGGGTTCTGACACTAAGGGCCGCCCGGATTTTTCGCTTTTTGGGCACCTAATTGTTGAGCTTTTACTGTGGGGGAGCCTCATAAATTGGGACTCATCCACAGTGAACTCAGGATGTAAGAGACTGCATGGGGATTTTACTGGTGTCCCCCTGGCTTGACCAGGCCACTGTGCAGCAGCTAGAGTAAGGGACAGCGGGCTGGTTACTTGCAGACACATGTGTACATGCATGTGCACACATGTAGGGGCTGCGCAGGGGAGATTCCTAGCGTGTGCAGTCCAGGAGTAGCTACAAGGTGAAGGGTGTGGCAGAACTTATGCAGGATTGGGTGGTGACATGGAATAGGCTTTATACACTGGGAAGGAACATGCCAGGGAAAGTCAGTGTGTTTGACTATTTTTCACTTCATTATTCCCCTATGGGAATGTGGAGCCCATGTACGAGATTAACTTTCATAAGGCCTACAGATTCCAGACATGCACTAAAGTCCACTGTAGGGAATGTGAAAAGGAGTAATCTGCAGAGTCCAAAGTCATATTTGTACTGCTTTTGGGTCATCCAGAAATGTCACATTTCGCTGAGTCAGTCATAACCAGGGCCAGGCTGAGGGCTGACCTCAGCTGCATGGATTAATAACTCACTTCCACAAGCTAAGGCCTCCTCTACACAAGGAGAAGATGGATGGGGCTACAGGTTAATCCATCAGCAGCTGTCACTGGGTGCCAGGCACCAGGCTGCACCAAGGAGGGAAGGCAGCGAGGGGGGAAGGGGTTTTGTTTCAGAGACCATGTGGCCAGAGACCCTGGACAACGCCATATTGAACAAACCCAGAGGCTGGACAAGAAGGAGGGAGCAGGGGCAGGGAAGTGATGTGTCGCTGTTTGATAGGACCAACAGAGACTTCCTGCCGGCCCCCTAATCCACTTTTAAAATGTGCTTGCACAGGAAGAGAAGCTCTCTCTGGTGTGTTGTCTGCTGAGGCGGAAGGTGCTGGAGCCTGGCAATGGGCAGTTGGAAGAAGAGACCCCTTGACTGCCCCCCAGGGCCCTAACAGCGCCAGAAGAAGAGCCCAGGACTGGTGCGCAGAAGCAGGGGCCTCTGCACAGGGAGAAAAGAGGCCTAGGAGGAGAGCCAGGCAAAAGGCGGGCCCAGGGAGCCAGTGAATACCGCTCCCTGCAGAATGCACCCTCTTGGAGACCAGGAGGGCAAAGTAGAGGGCTCAAAACTCATGGGGAGCTCCGGTCATCTCCTATCCTGAAAGTTTAGGGGTGATTTGACAAGCGGGGCCGAGAAAAAAGGTGTTTTCTCCATGTTCATTTCCATAGGAAACTATCGACATGGCTACAGCCCGAACTGCTGAACGGAATTACAACACATTTGGCAAAAAGGTAGCCCTTGTTTCAGAAAGAACTCTTTTTGTTAAATGGTGGAAATCCGTTCAGTAGTTCCTGAGAAATCTTTAAAAAAGAGGTCAAAAATGGAATTTCTCATAGGGAACTTTAGACATGGCTACAGCTGGAACTGCTGAACCGAATTACACCAAATTTGGCAAAAGGGTAGTGCTTGCTTCAGAAAGCGCCCTTTTTTTTAAATGGTGGAAATCCGTTCAGTAGTTGCTGAGAACATCAAAAAATAAAAGTTTTGGTATATAGAGGCACGGTGGATCTGCACACCCTCCCGACCACGAGCTTTATTGGCTGTCAACATTCCAAACCAGGAAGTGTTGGCAGCCATCTTGTGACTCGGTAGAACCAAAAAACAAGAAAAGGGGGTAGGGTAGAAACACCCTGACCTCATAGGCCTGCTCCGGGGGTCCCACAATCGGTCGAATTTGCGCAGGGTGCGCAAATCCGGCCAAGAAAATAAAAAAAATGGAGCAAGCTCCCGTGCTTCGTTGTATTGAAGCCCCCGGGTTGACCAGGTCCCGGGGGCACTGAAAAAATGTGTCGGGGGCCCCAATCCCCCTCTACACTGCCTCAGGGACAGCCACCTCACCGGGCTAATTTTTAAATGTGTGGGGTGGCCTCCAAGGCCCCCCAAGCCTAGGGGACCGCCACCCCCGGGACTTTTTATTTGCGTGGGGCACGCAGTCCCCCCAGCCTTGGGAACGGCCACCCCTGGGGCAAATTTTTAAATGTGTGGGGTGGCATGCAAGGCCCCCCAAGCCCAGGGGACCGCCACCCCTTGGGCTTTTATCTAATATTTGTGGGGGCACACAGCTCCCCGCAGCCCCCCGCAGCCCCGGGGACTGCCACTGTTTAAAAAAAGCCCCGGGATGTGGAAAAGTAAATTTTGCCATGTTCTGTGTCACTACGTGTCATCCATCATATGTTGTGTGTGCATGATTAAATATGCATATGCATTCCCCAAGTTCGATTAATGACGCAATTACAGTTGTGTCCTCCTCTAGTATGCCAGTTTCCAGTCCTCGTGAATACTACGAATATCAGGCCTATGTAAAGCTACGTTGCCACGTTTCTCAGTGTGCACGTTATTCCATTATAAAGTCCCCGTTTCTAGGCCTCAAAAGGGCCCGGACACCAGATTCAGCTCCTGTCTCCTGAAGCCTCGCTGAGGAGGGATACAGCCCCCACCTGTATCCTCGACCCTTCACCTACTTCCTGCCTCGCAGTGCCCGGCCCAGCCTGGCTCAGTCTCTGAGTCTGCCAAGAATATGTTATGATTCCAGTTATCAGTTCAGCCCTCCTTCTCTGCATTCCTAAGCTACTGAACTGCATCAATAGTTTCCGTCATTGTCTAGCCTTCACGTCTCCACGTTAGAGAAATACTGCATTTAATGGTCATTTAATATTCTTCATCACGCACTACATGTAAAATAATGCATGGTCCAGTCTTAGAATCAAGTTAGCCTTCTCCCCTCATGACTTCTAGTCTATATCAACATGTTCCCTAAACATCAGATACTAGATAGGGTTTAGGTACATGTCGCTCCGACCCTCCAGACTTCAGTCTCTGCTCCTAGCACAGAGTTCATAGCCCCAGCTTCTCCTAGTGATACGTCATTGCTAGTTTGCGCGCACCATCAGGTTAGAGGTCCCGGCTCCTTAGGTAGCCCCCTCCATGGTTTCCGCCCCATTCATGACATATTCTGTTACGTCTGCACCACATGTCTATGTATACGCCCAGTTACACCTACTTTCGCCCTTATCTTTTGCGACTGCTACGCGTCACGCCTTCTGCTCCACCCACTGCTACGCCTACTGCAATGTAATGTTATGTGTTTGCGTTACGTATATATGCTCATGTATTGTTATTAAAAGTCAGCGCGCTCATCCCAGATCCAGCCCCAGCAGCTGCTGGGCCCTGTCATCCTATTCCTATGCAGGTTGTCCTGTTCCTGTCCTTATGCTGTATTAAACCTGCAAAACTCCTACTACCTCGAATCTTGACTCTTATTTATTGAGCTATCTGTTATGATATATGTCTAGTCAAAAATAGGGTATTATTTATTTATTTACCACATAATGGCGCCCGAACAGGGACTTGCCCTTTCCCCACGCGTCGGTGAAGCCACGCCGACCCCCTGACCCTCTGCAGTCGTGACGGAACTCTTCTGCGCAGTGGCAGATATTTCTGCTCAAGTATCCCTCAGGCCCACGGAGGAGACGGAGGAGGCGGTCCAGCATCCAGACGAGACGGTGGAGGAACGCGGCGAGTCCCGACCAGAGCCCAAGCCAAGAGTCCAAGGTCCGAGGTATCCGGAAGTCCACCCGTAACTGAAGTCCGAAGTCCGAAGTTCGTCGTCCGTCGTCGTAGCAGTACAGTCCAGTCTGAGGCCTTCCGTTCTTGCTGCCCGGTGAGTACCGTTACTGGGGTGGTATCTAGACAGGGTCAATTTAATTGACTCTGGTCTGTGGGTTGGTGGTACACAGTCCCACAAACGAAGTGTCCACTTCGGTGGATGCGGGTCCTGACGTGTCTCTTTATGAGACCGGTAAGTTTTGTACTGTTTCAGCAGTGCATCTAGTTTCTGTTCTAGTCAGTTTCTGTTCTCGAGAAAATTCATGTGTTCTGTTCTCAGTATTTCCAGGTAGTATTCTGTTCGAACTGTTATTTTAAATGTTTTTCATGTATTTCAATGTCGTGGTATGAATGGAGAATAAGTATCGTGTTCATTGTGTATTGTATTGTGTCTAGATTACAGTTCAGTCATGCCCATATTTTCCAAGTTACGTCAGTTAAAAACTAGAAAGGGTCTGCTGGAAGCAGCAGTTCCCGTCCCGCCCAGGGACAGTCCAGGTCACTTTATGTATCAGAAACATGGCATAAGTGCCATATTGTATCTAGATTTATGGGTAGAGTATACCAAACAGTTAGAAGAAAAGTATAGATGGCCCGTATCGGGTACATGGGATGCCGAATGCATCATGCGAGTAGAAGAAGCATTATGGAAAAAGAAAGCCAGACAGTCGCAGAAAGATGCCATCGAGTTATGGCGCAAAGAAGCTCATAAAAGAACTGAAAAAGAAATCAGAAAATCAGAATTAAGTAGAGAAACCTTAGAGCGAGCCCAAGAAAAAGAATTAATCGAGATAGGTGAACAAGTCAAAGCCGAACAGTCAGACAGACAGAGGCATGCCCTTATTAAGGGTATGTACCCTCTTCTTGCCGAAGGCTTGCCAAAAGCGACCCCAGAGGCATCCAGTAATTTCCCGCCACCATTAGTTCCGACCAAGCTACGTCACAAACCGACCGCAGCTGATATTTTTATTTCGTCCTATCTGGACGACACAGTCCCTGAATATGCGAATCCTGTTCGCGCTCCGCCAGTCCCTGTAAATCAGGCACATCCTGCTCCTCCAGACACCGGGGCACCCCATGCAGTACCTGCTACGGTACCCCCGGTCCAGCCAGCATTTCAATTTCCCGCTCCGCCACGAAGAATATCAGTCGACGATTCTAGTCTAGGGGCCGCAGGAGGAGGTCCTCCTCAAACCCCGCCGCCACGTAAGCGTTTATCAGCACTCGAATTACATGCTCAAGCATCACAGCGTACTCCCAAGAGTAATAAGTCTGTTGCAGAAATCAGGCAAGCCCTTGGCGAATGTGCCTATGACCCAGTCCCAGGCGAGAATAATATGGTTTTATATTCAGTACGCGTAAGGAGGGTGACCGAGTATCTAGTCACCCTACCCAATATGAAAGAAGATCTAGACAGAATATATCGTTTCATCCGTACAGGGGATGATCCAGAAAGTATTAGTGATGCCATGTCTCAAAGGAAAGCTGAGATCCAGCGTATGATATTAAAGTTTTTAATTAACTGTCTAATAAGAGAACAAGATTACCCGTCTAAAGATCCGGCCGAAATGAAAACCCTGACAAAGTGGAGTGATAATATAGCCGAGGGTAAGCACAATACCATTAGTGCCATGGAGAGTATGTACAAGAAAATCCGTAGAGAAATAATAAAGATACACGAACAACGTAAAGCAGCACAAGTAAGCGAGAAAGAAAGTAACTCTGATCCTGAAGAGGAAGACGACGAGAATACCGCCAGAATAGCGTATGTAGGAAAATCTAGATTTCCAGATCGCCATTTACGCCTAGAACACAAGTCTATTTTCCATTATTCAGCACCAGAACAAGGTTCCCTAGAACAAGTATTCCAAGCTACCGATCACATTCTGAAATCACGAATCGGTTACAGTGAGTTAAGTACCATGCATGAACAGGAACTAGCCCGATCAGCAGTCCGATGGATTACTGATTCTACCACTTTTCCAGACGAAATAGTGGCACAAATGTTTCTGAAATTGCCCCCAGCCGAGCAACGACTGGTGGGTATGTATATGATTCAGCACCTCATTACTTTGTATGAGGGTCAGCACTCTGATCCAGGTCCGTTACACGATATCCTGAACGAGTTACTCCAGTATAGATGGAGAGGTCTAGGTACCGATTTAATTAGTGTCATTCTAGAACAGCGCCACAAATATAGAACGTTTCTGAACCCGCATTTTGTTCATGTCTCACCCCCAGAAAGTAAACCATTTTACATGGAAAGGCAGAATCCGTTACGAGAAGTGCATCCAGTTAAGACAGAGGACGGGGAAATGCAACGAGTGTTTGTATACACCCCAATAACAAAGATGGAACTCCTCGAAATGAAGAAATTAATTCCCTGTCATGACAAAGATCCAGCAGGGTTCCATAGAGAATTAAAAGACATGCTCCGTATGGGAGAATACACTTACCCAGATATCATTAAAATGTTAAAGGTCCTGTTGCCCGCAGGGGTGTATGAAAAGCTAAAGGAAAAAGAATGGGAGGTGGGAGAGAAAAAGATCGATTGGGCAGTTCTAGAAGCTGAAGACAAGGCACGAGTACCAGGTACTGGTCTAGGAGAGAAATGTAAAGAATTACCAGAATTATTGATTCAAGTTTTACCCAGATTATTAACAACGAAAAAGGAAGACTGGGATGCAATCTCAGCCTGTAAACAGAAGCAAGATGAGGATATTAGTGATTTTTATTCTAGGTTTGAAAAATGTTTTAGTATCAACAGTGGTCTCAAGACAAGTAGTGAGTCGTACCCTCACCTTTTTGTTACTAAATTAGTCGAGAATTCAAGTCCACCAATTAAAAACCGAGTTCTGAAAGTCGAAAGTACCTGGCAAGCTAATACTCCGTCCCAGATGCTCCAGATGCTTCAGTACCACCAGAATAGAATCAGGGAAGAGCAAGAACACGAGAGAAAACGTATGAAAGACACGAAAATGAAAGTACTAGTTGCACAATCTGTTCCTCAAGACAGTCAGAAGAGGGGTCCGAATCAAGTCAGTCATCCTGCAGCTCCCGTTAAAGGGAATTGCAATTATTGTAAACAGCCAGGTCATTTTATAAATGAGTGTGCAGTTCTGAAACACAACATAGCTACTGGTAAGACTAAAGAAAGACCACGTCCGCCTAGACAAGAGCAAGTTTCACAGACTCTTCAGCCACAAAGTGCACAACAGACAGTTACAGTACCGCAGCCTATCGCTGCAACACAGCATGTTACATCGCAGATGTACCAGTATGCACAGTCTGAGTATCCAGAGTACCAGCAGTATTCATGAAACAGCCTAGAGAGGGAGGTAGGCTTGCCTCTCATCGAGATACCTGTAGATCAAGAAGGTCCCTATGTTCACAGTCAAGTATTAGGGAAAGACAGAAAGTTTTTGATTGATACAGGGGCAAGTAGGACCACAATTAGTCACGCCGAAGTTCCAGGGGCTCCGCTCTCAGGCTCAAGAAATGTTTCCCTTGGATTTTCAGGAAAACCTATCGTAAATGAGATTTCAGAGCCAGTTACTCTAGAAGTAGGTCCATTGTCCCGCACTACTGATCTGTTACTTACTAAGTCATGTCCAGAAAACCTATTAGGCATTAAAACACTGAAAGAGTTAGGTGCAGTTATATGCTGTTCCCCAGAGGGAATACGATTGTTCCTACGTGACTTCAAGGGTCACTATGTATTACGAGATTTTGATTCAAGACTGTCTAATGTTCCACAGCATTTATGGGCGCAAGGTCCAACTGATGTAGGTTATATGCAAATCACACCTTATCGTGTGACTCTCAAGCCAGGTGTAGTGTTACCACGAATCAGACAGTACAGATTGCCACCCGAGGCTGTAGCAGCCTTATCCAAAATTATTGACGAGCTCATGGCTCAAGGAGTGGTTGTAGAAACTGACTCCAACGTATGCAATTCTCCGATCATTCCAGTTATGAAACGTACTGATCCAAATGTACCCCCAGTATATCGATTAGTGATCGACCTACGAGAGCTTAATAAATGTATTATTCCGCAGTACCCAGTTGTCCCAGATATCTCTTCCCTATTGACAGCCATTGATTCCGAAGCCACGTTCTTCACTGTCATAGACCTCAAGAATGCATTTTTTAGTGTTCCAATTCATCCAGACAGCCAGTTTCTTTTCGGATTCTGTTTAAATGGAAGGAGCTATATGTTCACACGCGCTCCTCAAGGTTTCACAGAAAGTCCTAGTATTTACAGTCAAGCACTCAAGAGACAACTAGACAACATTCACATGCCAACTGACACTGCCCTGCTCCAGTATGTCGATGATCTACTGATCACAGCCCGTTCTGAACGTGCTTGCGAGCGAGCATCCCTTACAGTCTTGTATTTCCTAGCCGAGATGGGGCACAAGGTGTCCCCTTCGAAGCTTCAATTCTGTGTCCAGCAAGTGGTATACTTAGGACACTTACTGTCCAAGAGGGGTAGGCAGTTGACACCAGACCGTATCCAGTTAATAGCGAGTCTTCCTCAGCCCAAGACCCAGAAGGAGGTACGTGCTTTTATCGGCCTCACTTCTTACTGCCGACAATGGATTCCCCAGTATGCATTTCTAGCCAAGCCACTGATACAGTTAACGACACAGGAGGCAGCCGTATCGACTGTCCTCCCTTGGACATCTGAACATACACTTAGTTTCAACGAGTTAAAGAAAACTTTATGCCAAGCTCCAGTTCTAGCCACACCGAACTACAGTAAGCCTTTTACACTTTTTGTCACAGAACGTGAAGGTACAGCATTATCTGTTCTCACACAAGATCAAGCAGGACAATACAAGCCCTGTGCTTATTTTTCGAGCACATTAGATCCAGTCGCCCAGGCGTTGCCTGCGTGCCTCAAGTCCGTTGCAGCCACAGCACTAGCTATCAGACAAAGTGATTCCATAGTTTTAGGACACTCTCTGACAGTACAAGTTCCACATTCTGTGGAAGTTCTTCTGAACCGAACACAAACTCAGCACTTGACAATTGCACGTTTAACAGGTTATGAATTGACACTGTTCCAGCCACACATAGAAATCAGACGCTGCAACATTTTAAATCCTGCTACACTGTTACCGTCAGTTACTTCGAATCCTGACCCACATGACTGTGTGGAAGTAGTTAACATTACGACAAAGCCAAGACAAGATCTGACAGATATTCCGTTACCAGACCCCGACCTGACACTTTATGTGGATGGTTCATGTATGAGAACTAGTACAGGAGAACTAGTCGCCGCGTATGCAGTGACTACTGACACCGAAGTTATTGAAGCACACCGTATTGATACCCTGTCCGCTCAAGCAGCAGAGCTAGTTGCTCTGACACAAGCCTGCATACACGCCAAGAACTTGAAAGTTAATGTTTACACAGATTCGCGCTACGCATTTGGAGTCGTACACGACTTCGGAGTGCTCTGGCAGGAGAGAGGTTTCATGACTTCTCATGGAACCAAGATTCAGCATGGTCTCCTTATTCAAGCTCTGTTAGATGCCATACATTTACCGACATCTATCGCTATCATGAAATGCAAAGCACATACGAAAGTCACTGACATTATTTCTCAAGGTAACGATCTAGCAGATCGCACAGCCAAGCTTACAGCACAGACTCCAGACATTCAAGTTAACATGACACATACTCCAGATCCGATTACATGTATGACAGTTAAGGACCCTACACAAGATGTCATAGATATCCAGTTACATGCTACTCCCGAGGAAATCAAGAAATGGTCCGAACAAGGAGGGGTCCAGACAGATCAAGGATGGTTAACAAAGGGTAGAGCCACATGGTTTCTCCCCGACTCTATGGTTCAAGTCATTATTAATACCGCACATAGTCCAGCACATTTAGGAGAAAAAGCTATGTTAGATAGTATCCAGAACATTTGGTTCAACAAGCACTTACGAGCTGCAGCTAAGCAGAAAGTCCGTACCTGTATGATATGTTGTCAGTTTAATCCAGGTAAAAGTGTCCCGGTGGAACAAGGTGGTTTCCAGCCCCCTGACCACCCTTTTGAAGTCCTCCAGATGGATTATATTCAGATGGAGCGATGTCGAGGTTTCAAGTATGTCCTTGTAGTTGTATGCGCTTTGTCCAGGTGGACAGAAGCATATCCAGTTCCAGATTACACAGCCGCGACCACTGCCAAGCAGTTGGTTCGTGAGTTCTTCCCTCGTTATGGACTCCCTAGAGTCGTATATTCTGACAACGGCCAGCCATTCTCCTCAGAGTTAATGAAGCATGTTTCCCTTTTGTTAGGGTACCAGTGGAAGTTCCATTGTGTACGCCATCCTGAAGCAGCCGGTCTTGTTGAGAGACACAACCAGACTCTGAAAATCCGAATTGCTAAAATATGTAAAGAAAAAGGTGTGGACTGGCTAGTAGCTCTGCCAGTTGCTTTGTTTTATATGCGCATGGTCGCACATTCCAGATCAGGTCTGTCCCCATATGAGGTCGTATTCGGCCGCCCCCCTAATATGTGGGGTACTCCTAGACCCCGAAGTATTACCGATGTTTCAAGTAATATGCTGACAGATTACCTAGCTTCCTTGATGTCTGCCCTCAACTCATGTCGTTCACAGGTTGCCGCCGCATTTCCAGACAATACCGAGGTGGCACCGCATGAAATCGTTCCAGGATCCATGGTGATGGTCCGCAACTTTGACAGATCAAGTCCGCTGGAGCCTCGTTGGAAAGAGCCCCGACAGGTCCTCCTCACCACCCGTACAGCCGTGAAGTTGGAAGGACGCAAGGGCTGGGTGCACCTTTCTCATATTAAACTTTTTAATGGACTGAAACCCGTCTTGAAAAACATTTCCCAGGATTCAAAGGATTGCCAGAATATTGTTCTCAAGGACTGTCCCGCAAAAGACATTGCTACAACCCCTCCCCTGTTAGAGAAAACTCCGCAGCAGGAGTATAAACAGAAACTACGGTCTAGTAAAATAAGTCAGTCAGTTTGATTGTCTAAGTCCTCCCCTAGGTGAAACGGTTAGACTGTTTCTGACATGTATAAAATAGACTCCCATAGTGAGAGAGTTAGTCAAAACTCAATCCGATGTATTGTTTTTCTATGTTTCATATTGTTTTCCAGCCTTATGATTTCCTGCACCAGTTATGCATTTTACCTATGTTTCCCAGTTTCACATGTAAATAAGTCTGCTAATACTACAGTAGAGCACACGTTTAGTGATCTGCCTCCTCACGAGCTGTCCTACCGCCTCGCTATGCGTAATAACTCATTTATCCGCATGTTACATTACTCACACCAGACCAGCAATGCCACTAATTGTTGGGTGTGTGGTCGACTCCCCCCTTTCCAGACACCGAAGGGAGTTCTGCCACTCTTTCCTTATCCTTTTTCACATAATGGTTCGTGTGGGGCATGGTCCACGTTAACGTCATCCTCAACAGATATGTCTTTTCTTAACAGTACATGTTTCCCAGACAAGCAAGGTCTCCCTCACCGAACAGGTTTAGATCTAGAAAATGAAGTGTATAATTTAGGTAATTATTCGTCGAATTTTATGGTCCTGAATGTTCAGTCTGATACTACTCCAGACTTACCTGCTATTTCAGTACTACCAGTCAAAGGCGAATTATGTGTCCGAAATAATGGTTCCGTACATGTAGGACATAGTGATTGTACTACTATTGTCAAGTATAGTGACAGTGGGAAATCTATCTTTAAAGCTTCACGTCATTCTTATTTTATTTGTGGTCAGACCGCATATATTCGTCTGCCCCTTGATTGGGAGGGAACCTGTTACATTGCCTTCCTACTGCCACCTGTTTTCCTAGCCCCACCTGATTATCATAGAAACACACATCTAGTACACATTAGACATAGAAGGGAGTCCCCAATTGTCGATTATACTGAAACTACTCTAGAACAATATACCGATTTCAATAAAGGTTTCTTCTTCTTTATAGGCCCTGTCCAGAATAGTAAGTTAATCCGTAGATTAACAAGAACCCTTGAAGCTGTAGTAAATGAGACTGCCTCTGCTCTAGGTAACCTAACCGAAGAGCAATCTGCTATGAGATTTGTCGTTTTGCAAAATCGTCTCGTCCTTGACGTCATACTGGCCGATAGGGGCGGGGCCTGTAGAGTCATCGGATCTAGTTGCTGCATTTTCATTCCAAATAACGCGCCGTCTGTTTATTCAGCTATAACCAGACTCCATAAAATTGCCCATCTGTTACACCACGATCCAGGCACCTGGACATGGTCCGGTTGGTTCTGGAATATAATTTCCGCATGGGGATGGAAAGTCTTGTCCTTTCTAGGTATTGCAGTAGCGATCATATTCAGCTGCTGCCTCTGTATACAATGTGGCCCTGCGATTTGCGGCATTTGTGCTACCTCTTGTATTCCTAGTCCCAAGCCCCGTTCTAAATCCCGTTCCAGGATAATTCGAGACGAGCAAATGATACTGTATGAAATGATAGATGGTATCATGAATATTGATGTTTCCTGATGGAAACGTAGTGACAAGGAGGGAATGTGGAAAAGTAAATTTTGCCATGTTCTGTGTCACTACGTGTCATCCATCATATGTTGTGTGTGCATGATTAAATATGCATATGCATTCCCCATGTTCGATTAATGACGCAATTACAGTTGTGTCCTCCTCTAGTATGCCAGTTTCCAGTCCTCGTGAATACTACGAATATCAGGCCTATGTAAAGCTACGTTGCCACGTTTCTCAGTGTGCACGTTATTCCATTATAAAGTCCCCGTTTCTAGGCCTCAAAAGGGCCCGGACACCAGATTCAGCTCCTGTCTCCTGAAGCCTCGCTGAGGAGGGATACAGCCCCCACCTGTATCCTCGACCCTTCACCTACTTCCTGCCTCGCAGTGCCCGGCCCAGCCTGGCTCAGTCTCTGAGTCTGCCAAGAATATGTTATGATTCCAGTTATCAGTTCAGCCCTCCTTCTCTGCATTCCTAAGCTACTGAACTGCATCAATAGTTTCCGTCATTGTCTAGCCTTCACGTCTCCACGTTAGAGAAATACTGCATTTAATGGTCATTTAATATTCTTCATCACGCACTACATGTAGAATAATGCATGGTCCAGTCTTAGAATCAAGTTAGCCTTCTCCCCTCATGACTTCTAGTCTATATCAACATGTTCCCTAAACATCAGATACTAGATAGGGTTTAGGTACATGTCGCTCCGACCCTCCAGACTTCAGTCTCTGCTCCTAGCACAGAGTTCATAGCCCCAGCTTCTCCTAGTGATACGTCATTGCTAGTTTGCGCGCACCATCAGGTTAGAGGTCCCGGCTCCTTAGGTAGCCCCCTCCATGGTTTCCGCCCCATTCATGACATATTCTGTTACGTCTGCACCACATGTCTATGTATACGCCCAGTTACACCTACTTTCGCCCTTATCTTTCGCGACTGCTACGCGTCACGCCTTCTGCTCCACCCACTGCTACGCCTACTGCAATGTAATGTTATGTGTTTGCGTTATGTATATATGCTCATGTATTGTTATTAAAAGTCAGCGCGCTCATCCCAGATCCAGCCCCAGCAGCTGCTGGGCCCTGTCATCCTATTCCTATGCAGGTTGTCCTGTTCCTGTCCTTATGCTGTATTAAACCTGCAAAACTCCTACTACCTCGAATCTTGACTCTTATTTATTGAGCTATCTGTTATGATATATGTCTAGTCAAAAATAGGGTATTATTTATTTATTTACCACAGGGACACTGCTGTTTCTATGGCAGGGCGGGAGCCTCGCGGCTCCCCCCCCTGCCATAGCAAACTGTGGTTTGGATTTTGGAAGAGAGAGCAGGAAACCTACTCTCTCTTCCAAAATCCAAACCAGATTGCTTTTCCACACGGGGAGCTGCATGTCAGCAGCTCCCCGTGGCCGGCTCCTGCAGTGTCCCGGGGTGCCCATCCCTGGGACACTGTTAGGTAATTTTTATATTGTTAGGTAATTTTATATAGTGCACAGCTGTCTCAATGAAGTGACGTCCCGGTGCTTTCAGCAGTGCCAATGGAAAGCAAGGGCTAGATTGTATGGAATAGGTAGGTCTTGATAGCCTTGCAGAAGGACAGCAGGCAATCTAAACCCCGGATCTGAACAGGAAGAGAATTCCATAGTCTAGCAGCCAGATAATGAAATTACTTGCCCCCCGCTCCGAGGCGTTTCACACGGGGGATGGCTACAAGGAATAGCTTTGACGAGCGTAGTTGGCGAGTAGGGACATAGGGAACTAGCAGATTTGACAGGATCTCAGGAGGAGACAGCTTTAGAGTCTTGAACGAAAGGCATAGAGCTTTCAATTGAATCGTTTGGGGCAAGGGTAGCCAGTGAAGGTGCCGTAAGGCGCCTGACGCAGAGCTAGTCCTAGGGAGCCTCAGCAGGACTCGAGCGGCCGCGTTCTGTACTCGCAGCAAGCGAGTAACTTCAGCCTTATTGGCGCATAACATCAATGAGTTGGCATAATCTAATCTAGATAGGATGGTCGCCTGGACTATCAACTGTCAGGTAGAAGAATCAAAGAAGCCCAGTAGGGGCCTCAGACCCCGCAGAAGTCCGAAGCAAGTACCGGCGATCTTCTTTGTGTGTTCCTGGAACCCAAGAGTGGAGTCAAACCAGATACCTACATTTTTTACTGCCGACTTAGTGTTGGCGGCAGTCCCCAGAGAAGCCGGCCACCAGTGCTTGCTCCACAGCCCTTTATCCTTCCCCACCAGTAGGACTTCTGATTTGTTGGCACTTAGTTGCAGGCAGTTTACCATCATCCAATGCGCAACTGCCACTGGGCCATCCCGGAATCGTACAGCATCCAGAATATGGTCATCGGAGAGGGCCACCACTAGTTGCGTATCATCGGCGTACGAGATCATGGTCAAGCCATGATCCCTCGCCACCGCCGCCAGGGGTTGAACATAAAGGTTGAACAACACGGGGCTTAAGGCCGAGCCTTGGGGAACCCCCTGCTTGATGAAATGGGCTTGTGAGAGGAAGGGGGGCCCGAAACCTGGAATGACCAGTCAGATAAAAAGGAGCGAAAAAATTCCAAGGCCAGGCCCACCACGCCCGCCTCCTCCCGGCCGGCGCAGGAGGATCTGATGGGAGACCGTGTCAAACGCGGCGCTAAGGTCGAGTAAAATAAGGGCCGCAGTTTGACCCTCATCCAGGATGGTCCGCAGATGCTCATTCACGGCTAGCAAAGTGGTCTCGGTACTATGACCCGGGCAGAAACCATTCTGGGAGCGGTCCAAAGCACCTGTGTGGTTCAGATAACCTGAAAGGATGGTATTTGTGTGGGTTTCGGCAATTTTAGCGACCCAGGGCAGAAAATATTCCAATTTAGTAGGGTCAAGTGATGTTTTTTTCAGCAATGGGACAACTCTGGCTTGTTTCCATGCTGGAGGCACCACTGCCATAGTAAAGGAGGCATTGATGATCTGCCGTAGAGGTGTCATATGAACCGGTAGAATATCCCTGAATTGGGCTGGCCTCGTGGGATCTATAGGGGAGCCAGATTTAATCTTTTTACTCAGGGTGAAAAACTCATCCTGGGAGATGGAGGGGATAAAAGCCAGGGTATTGATGGACCGAGGCGCTGACATGGACACGGAGTCCAGTTGGCAGATAGGAAATGATTTATAGATGGCTTAAACTTTCTGCAAGAAAAAAGTAGCCCAATCCTCACATTGTTGCTCAGACGTGATCCACGGCGTTGAGGGGTCCTTCCTAGTTTTGAAGTCATTGAGTATTTTAAAGATGCTTTTTACCGGGTTCTTACTTGACGTCATCTCATTGGTGAGGTAAGCTGACCGAGCCCTATGTATGGCCTTATGGTAGTATTTGATAGCATCCTGATACAACTTTTTAGCCCCGAGATCATAGACCTTTCTCCAGGCCTGTTCTAATTTCTTACAGCTACTACGCAGGGCTGCCAATGAATCATCATACCAGGGGTTGGAATTGTGTGCAGCGACCTATGGACCATTTGGCAGGGATCAGAGTGTCCAAGGCCTGTGATATCCAGTCACAGAATGATTTGTACGCTTGCTCAGGGTCTGTGTCTAGGAGAAGAGGAGAAGACGCCAGGATAGAGAGCAGATCCTCTATTTTAAGTTTGTGCCAGCAGCGCCTAAGAGTAGCCTTAGGATGAGTTCTAAATGTAGGCTCGGTGAGCGGAAAGAGGATAGTAACTAAGAAGTGGTCGGTCCAACACACTGGGCTGGGTGACTTGACCAGAAGAGAGATGTTTGAGAAAACCGGGTCAAGTAAATGCCCTGCAGAGTGGGTGGGGCCCACCACCAACTCGCTAAATTGACAAGCGGCCAAGTCTGCAAGCAAACTGCCAACTTCGCGGTAATTAGGACAATCAAAGTGGAAATTAAGATCTCCAATAATGCTGAAATTCTTAGCTGTCAATGCCAAGGAGCTTACAGCCTCAATAATGGCTGACAAACTCCAATATAGGTCCGGGGGGGGGGCGATAAACTAAAAGACCTGAGAAAGAGGAGTGGGCATTAAACAAGATAGCAAAATGAGCGCATTCGCACCCGACCACATCCTCCCTTACTAGTGAACAATGGTAACAAGTTTTAAAAATGACAGCTATACCCCCGGCCTCTAGATTCCCTATTAAGTGTCAGAATGCTGAACCCTGGGGGGAGAGCGAGCCACCGTGGCATTATTCAGCCAGGTTTCAGTTATAAAAAATATATCCGGGGATTCAGCCTCAATGAGATCATAGATCTCCAAATAATGTTTGACTAGAGACCGGACGTTAAGATGGAAAATTTTCATAGTGAGTTTGGGGGAAGTAGGAGGAGTAGAAGGAGAAGGGCAGGATTTAAAGCCACAGTTGGGGCAGCAAAAAGGTCCGTCTAACATGTCCCCCTGAAGCTGACCACAAGGCCTGACCTGTTGGCCGAAAGACATCAGTTGCTCCCTGGTGTAAGTAAGCGCCCCTGCTATCATACCGGCAGCATGTCGGGCGCAGACGGGCTTGCCTTTGGTGCGCCACCGGCACGCCCGCTGCGCACATCCGCTGCACTCCTGCGCCATGGACCTTCTAAATAGGGTGTCCTGAGCAGGGAGAAACAACAACTAGAACACCTCCCTTAGTAAGATGGCGGCCGTGGGGTGGCAACCGAAGTGAGGGAAAAACCACACCGGCCGTGCCGGAGCAGTACTCCCTCCACAACAAGCAGCCCGCTAATGGCTGTGGTGGACTGGGGAGGTGCAAAGGCACAAAAACACACTATGCCCCCAAAAAAGTGCAGAAAGAACTGAGCGCCTAACAGCAGGTAAGTGCAGTGACACAGAATATATTGTAAAAAATGCGACAGAGTTTCAGCAGTAATTTTAAAATACACAGAATAAAAACAATAGGCAGCGCGTAGAGCCTACAGGCAGCCGTTCGCTTCTACCGGCAACTGCAGACTAATTAGAGCACTCCCGTGCCAAGGGCCTTCTAAATCGGGTGTCCTGAGCAGGGAGAAAAAACAACTAGAACACCTCCCTTAGTAAGATGGCAGCCGTGGGGTGGCAATCGGAAGTGGGGGAAAAACCACACCGGCCGTGCCTGAGCAGTACTCCCTCCACAACAAGCAGCCCGCTAATGGCTGTGGTGGACCGGGGAGGTGCAAAGGCACAAAAACACACTATACACCCAAAAGAGTGCAGAAAGAACTGAGCGCCTAACAGCAGGTAAGTGCAGTGACACAGAATATATTGCTAAAAAATGCGACAGAGCTTCAGCAGTAATTTTAAAATACACAGAATAAAAACAATAGGCACCACACAGAGCCTACAGGCAGATGTTCGCTTCTACAAACGAGTGCAGACTAATTAGAGCGCTCCCACGCCATGGGCCTTCTAAATAGGGTGTCCTGAGCAGGGAGAAACAACAACTAGAACACCTCCCTTAGTAAGATGGCGACCGTGGAGTGGCAACCGGAAGTGAGGGAAAAACCACACCGGCCGTGCCTGAGCAGTACTCCCTCCACACTGCTGTTTGCTATGTCAGGGCGGGAGCCTCGCCTAGCAAACTGGGGTTTGGATTTTGGAAGAGAGAGCAGAAAACCTGCTCTCTCTTCCAAAATCCAAACCAGATTGCTTTTCCACATGGGGAGCTGCATGTCAGCAGCTCCCACATGCAGCTCCCCGTGTGTAAAAGCAATGCCGGCTCCCACAGGAGCCGGGGAGCCAGCTGGGACTGTGGGGGCATTGGGGCTCTCCCCATGGTCCCCAACAAGAGGCTAGGTGACGGGGATGGGGTCCCCGGGGCAAGGAGTTGCCCGGGAGGGGGGCCAAGCGGCCCCCTCCCCCATAATAAAAATTACAACACAAAAAAAATAACATGCAAAGGCTGGCCTGTGGAGGGGGGCCACGCAGCTCCCCCTCCAAATATATCGGGGGTCTCGGGGGTGGGGTCCCCGGGGCCCAATATGCCCACCAGGGAATTAATTCCCCTTCAATACTGGGGGTCCCTGGGGGCCAACTAGCCCACCAGGTACCTTCAGTAAGCGCCACAGGGCTGCGTTGCAGAGAGGTGGTCCAGGCCACACCCCTTTTTACACCGCTCTGCAACGCAGCTCTGTGGCGCTTACTGGAGGTACCTGGTTGGGTAGTTGGACCCCAGGGGCCCTCAGGATTCAAGTGGATTTAATTCCCCAACTTACAACGCGCCAGGGGGGCGCTTTTGCAGAGTGGTGGTGAAAGGGGGCATGGCCTTTGTCTACCTCTCACCAATCCCACTGTGTGGGGCTTACTGGATGTAAAAGGTAGGCTAGTTGGCCCCTAAAGGACCCTCAGCAGTGAAGGGGACTTCAATACCCATCCAAGAGCACGCCAGGGAGCGCATTTGTAGAGTGGTGGGCAAAGTGGGCGAGGCCTAGTACGAGTACTTACCAGTGCTGCTGTGTGGGACTGATTGGAGGTATTAGTTTGGGAAGTTGGTCCCCAAGGATGTCCTTTGGGGGCAACTATTTCTCGTTACCTCCAGTAAGTCCCACACAGTGGGATTGCTAAAATGTCTTCGGAGGCCATAGCCCCCTTTCTCTAGCATTCTGCAAATGTGCCTCGTGGCAGACTACGGGATGGGGATGAAGTCCAATTTCGTCCTGAGATAGTTTTGGGGGCCAAGAATCCTTTCTGGTACCTCCTGTAAGTCCTACGCAGCGGAATTCCTGAGCGTTGGTTGGACGCCCAGCACCATTTCTCCACCACTCTGCAAAAGCGACTACTAGTTAAAGTAGCATATTTCTGCACTTCTTACTTAGAGGTAGTTTTATTCCCCCTGCCCTATTATGTACTAGGGCCTTAAAGAGGAGGTCAGACTAATCACAGGGGTACCCCAATGCATAGTGTTCCCTAGTGCATGTAAGTGTTTTCACTTTATTCTAGTGTCTTTTAGCATATCACTGGCTCTAGGCCTTGGTTAGTCCATCAGGTACCACCAGTACCTGTCTGAAAAAGTTGTGGGCACAGGATGATTTTGCAACAAGGCCTCTTTCTGCTCCGCTGTTGGTTCTTTCTGCACGTCTTGCTTCTTCCTGCACTTTTCTTGTGGACTGCTGTTGCTTCTTTTGCTTCTTTCTGTGCGTTTTTTCTTCTTTCTTCACATGTCCTACCTCTGTAGGCATAGTTAGAAACTAGCTTTTAAGAAAACCTTTGAAATTCACTTAAAAAAACCATAGATTTCAGGCACGTTATAGTTAGAAATTAGTATTTAGAAAACCTTTGGATTTCACTGAAAAAACCATAGGTTTCAGGCACGTTATAGTTAGAAATTAGCATTTAAAAATCCTTAGAAATTCACAGAAAAAACTATAGGTTTTAGGTAAAGTTATAGTTAGTTGGACATTTCACTTGTACAAAACCAGAGAAATTCCCCCGTTATAGTTAGTTCGGCTAACTATAACTCGCGCCCCCGCAATGCACTGCTGATGACGTCACATATTACATCACTCATGACATGGTCAGTGACATCACTCATGACATCTCAAATGACATCACTGATGACATTATCCATGTGATAATTTGATGGATCTTCTCACACTCTAATATAACCTTCGATACACCCACTCTAAATTACCGACTGCCATTCGCAAAACCATAGACACTCCAACACCACTAACTACATACCCACTCACAGATTCTTAGGTTTACACACACAGCCACTCACTCATCCGTACAGTCACTCATACTTATGGTCACTCAGTACAGGACTATCATATGTACTCATAAACCTATATAGACACTCACACACTGCCACTCATCCATAGAGGTACTCACACACCTAGTCAGTCATGCAAATAATTAATCACACTGCCATTTACTCACCTATACAGTTATACACACACCAGCTCACTTACTCATACACATACTATATTCTTACGCTCTTATACAATCACTGATACAAGCACACACTCATCCATACAGCCACTCTCACAATCACACACTCTCACTCTAGTCATTTATATACTCCAACACACATATATACTGCATTTGTAGTTACTCACAAATGTACCACTGAGATATACATTCACTCACTAACACATCCATACACACACTCACCTACCCATACAGTCCGTCACAGACGCACTCTTGAAACCATGCACCCAGTGAATCACCCACTCACACATCTATGCACAGAGTCACACACTCCCCACCCACACAAACACTCAGGCACCCATACAGATACTCAGACAACCAATTAATAACCCATATAGACATTCATGTAGCTATTCACAAACCCATGCAGCCGCGTACACACCAACAGACAGATGGATACAGACATTCACACAGTTCAGTCACAAACTCATGCATTCAGTAAGATACGTTTATTCACCGACTTATAGAGTCAGTCACGCACCTACTAAATCATCCATTCAGACACTTATACACCCACTCATTCTTCAATACACCTTTCCCTATATATATTACACATATTTAAACTTTACAGAAACACACAGTCACTGGATGATGTAATCAGTGATGTCATTTGAGTTGTCATCAGTGATGTCACTGACCATGTCATGAGTGATGTAATATGTAACGTCATCAGCAGTGCATTGCGGGGGCGCGAGTTATAGTTAGCTGAACTAAGTATAACGGGGGAATTTCTCTGGTTTTGTACGAGTGAAATTTTCAACTAACTATAACTTTCCCTGAAACATATGGTTTTTTCAGTGAATTATATATATATATATATATATATATATATATATATATATATATACTAGCAGCCCGTCCCGACGTTGTCCGGGTATGAATTGCTGCCGGCCAGTAGTATATTGTTTTGTAGGATTTTGTTTTGATAGCATTTCTAATCTGTGACAGGCCTGTGAAACGCTCCGATTCACAGTGGACTGCTAATGCATTTAAGAGTGCACGTTAAGTAGTGTGTGAACTCAAGTTTCCCTACTTTATTTTTCCTTGCAATATTATATAGCGCGAACTCGACAATATGGCATGAGCACAATTTACATTACAGAAGAACACATTCATTTGTGGTAGGCACGGGGAGACAAAGCGATTTGCCTGGAATCACAGGATGTTGAGCTGATGCCGAGATTCGAACGAAGCTCCCCAGCTCTAAAGTTCGCAATTCTAGAACTTGTGGCAGGAGGTGTGTCTAAAAGTGTATGTCGGTGCTGGCCATCAATGAGAGAGACCAGTGCGTTTTTCAAATGGGTGGTGAAAAAATATGAGTATGTTGCTGGAGATGTGGGCCGCCGTGGCACCAATGTACCTACCGGGGGAGGGTAAACACCCATTATTCCGCAACTTTCTTTTTGCATACCATTACTCCGCATACTTTCATTACGAAAGTACCATGACTCCGCAATGCCCTTATAACGCATGGCATTACATTTTATATGTTTTTATCACGCATACATTTACAACGAAATTCGTTGTAAATGCATGAATGGTAAAATCATGTTTTTTTTATGTTTGGATAAGGTAAGTATGGGTATAGGGGTATATGTTTTGGGGTACTGATGTATATGTTTTGGGGTGTTTGGGTATTTTAAGGGCTCAGATATAGTTTTGGGTTATGGGGTACAGGGGTAGTTTTAGGGATTAGGGGATAGGTATGGGTTTTGGGGTACAGGGGTATTTTTAGGGTTATGGGGTCGGTTTGGGTTTTGGGGTACAGGGGTATTTTAAGGGTTCAGGGCTAGGTTTGGATTTTGAGGTACAGGGGTATTTTTAGGGTTCAGGGCTAGGTTTGGGTTTTGGGGTACAGGGGTATTTTAGGGTTCAGGGGTAGGTTAGGGTTTTGGGGTACAGGGGTATTTTTAGGGTTCAGGGGTAGGTTTGGGTTTTGGGGTACAGGGGTATTTTAAGGGGTCAGGGCTAGGTTTGGGTTTTGGGGTACAGGGGTATTTTAAGGTTCAGGGGTGGTTTTGGGGTACAGTGGTATTTTTAGGGTTCAGGACTAGGTTTGGGGGTACAGGGGTATTTTTAGTTTTCAGGGGTAGGTTTGGGTTTTGAGGTACAGGGGTATTTATAGGGATCAGGGCTAGGTTTGGGTTTTGGGGTACAGGGTATATTTATAGGGTTAAGATGGGTTAGTGTTTACGGGTGTTGGGGTATTTTAAGAAGTAAGGGTGGGTTAAGATTATGGGTTGCAAGGGTATTTAAAGGGAGCAGGGTGGGATTAGCACACAATATGAGACATGGCATGAAGGGCGGAACGTACCACACGCCCCCAGCGTTTGTCAGGCCCCAGCACACGCCCACAGCACAACGCAGACACGCCCACAAGGGACTACTTTGCTGGAACGGTTCTTTTCCCTTTTAAATGTATATGGTGGGAGTCTGCATAGCCTATGTCCTTCTGCTGCAACAGCCCTTTCCAACGCTGTATTGGGTGTTGTGATTGGTGCTGTGGTTCCTGAGATTACCCGCCTCAAAGGTTTGGGCTCTCTCTCTATTATATTAGTATAGATATATTTTGGGGCCTTGGGGGTCCTTGTGGGACCCCCTGAACAGGCATAGGGGTCAGGGTGTTTCTACCCTGTCCCCTTTTTGCGTTTTACGTGTTTTTCTTTTATAGGTTTCTTGTGCCTCGGTTCTACCGAGGCACAAGATGGCTGCCAACACTTCCTGGTTTGGAGTGTTGACAGCCAATTAGCATGCAGCTCGTGCATGGCCGGGTCTGCGGATCCTCCGAGGCCATCATAGTATATATATATTTTTTAATCGACAAGATCCCAAAAAAACACAAAGCGTGGATACCGGGGGGGGCCAAATTCTGGGGGCATGAGAAAATAGTGCGGGGGCCCAATCTCCCCACACTGCCCCGGGGCTTTAACATAATATATGCGGGGGGCACACGGCCTCCCCTGCAACCCCTGGGAACACCACTCCCCGGGGCTTAATAGTATTGTTTGTGGGGGGCCTCTAAGGCCCCCCGAGCCCCGGGGACCACCACCCCGGGGCTCAATGTAATTAACATTGTGGTGGAGCACAATGCCCCCCGCAGCCCTGGGGACCGCCACCCCCGGCTTATTTTAAAATTTAATTAAAAAAAAACCTGTGGGGGGGCTTGACCCCCCCCACACGTCCCGGGGACCGCCAACTCCCCGGGGCACTACATATTTAAATTGGGGGGTCCGTGACGGACACCCCAGTCCCAGGGACTAACACCTCCCGGGGCTTAGCAAATGGTGGGAGGGGGAGCTGCGCAGCCCCCCTCCTGGAGCCTTGTGATGGCCCTGAGGACCGCCATCCCCCAGGGCCGGCTCCTGCAGTGTCCCGGGGTGCCCACCCCCGGGACACTGTAGTTTGCTATGGCAGGGTGGGAGCCTCGCGGATCCCACCCTGTCATAGCAAACTGCTTTTCTATTTGGTAGAGAGAGCAGGCAAACCTGCTCTCTCTTCCAAATAGCAAAGCAGATTGCTTTTCCACAGGGGAAGCAGCATGTTAGTTGCTTCCCACGTGGAAAAGCAATGCCGGCTCCCGCAGGATGCGGGGAGCTGGCTGGGACTGTGGGGGGATTGGGGACCCCCACGGTCCCCAACGTAGAGGGACAGCCCGGGGGATGGGCTCCCCGGGGCTATTAGTGGCCCATTATTTATTTATTACATTTTGGGGCCAGGTGGCCCCCCCCAAAATGTAATAAATAAATAATAATAATAAAAAAAGGCCAGCCTAGGGCGATGGGGTCCCCGGGACCATAAGTGGCCACAGGAGGGGGGCAAGGAAGCCCCCCTCCAAAAATAAAAATATTTATAAAAAAGGCCCATGCCCTGGGGGATGGGGTCCCCAGGGCGATTATGGTCTCTGGAGGGGGGCCACGCGGCCCCCTTCCCAAATTTTTTATTAAAAAACAAATATTACAGGCAGGTCCTGGGGGATGGGGTCTGCAGGGCCCAAAAATTAGAAAAAGAAGGGGGGGCTACACAGCCCACCTTAATTATTTATTTATTTTTTAACTGGATTGTGGCTGGAGGGCACACCCCCTCATTGTACCACTCTGCAAACACGCCCCCTGGCGCGTTTGCATAGAGGGAACACATTCCCCTAGAATACTGGGGGTCCCTGGGGGCCCACTAGCCCACCAGAAACCTCCAGTATGCGTCAGGGGGCTGCATTGCAGAGAGGAATTCTGAGGCCACGCCCCTTTTTACACCTCTCTGCAAAACAGCTCTGCGGTGCTTACTGGAGGGAGCTGGTGTGCTAGTTGCACCCTAGGGATCCTTAGGATTGAAGGGGACTTAATCTCTCAATTTAGAACGGTGACATGGTGTGTTTACACAATGGTGAAGGGAGGGGACGGTGCCTGATGTGATGTGTGCAAACACGCCCTGTGGTGCGTTTTAAGTTGGGGAAAAAATTCCACTTCAAACCTGAGGGACCGTGGAGGCCAAGTAGCCCACCAGGTGTTCCCAGGAAGCGCCACTGCGCCGCGTTGCAGAAAGGTGGTGCAGGCCGTGCCCCTTTTTACATCTCTCTGCTACGCAGCTCTATGGCGCTTACTGGATGTACTAAAAATTCTGATGTACTCACCTGTTATCAGGAGAGACCTCAGTGCTGCATCTTAGAGCCCAGTACTGATCCTGACAGTAATTTTAACCATACTTACCAGTAACTTGAATTTCCTTCTAAAGGATAAGATTGTCTATTTTCACAAACTACAAATATTCCTAAAAAATTGCCTGTATGACTTAAACGCATTCTTTCAACTGTTTACAGGAGATGCCCCAGTGCTGGATCCAGGATCCACCACTGAGTAAGAAAAAGTAACGATAACACTACTTACCTGCTAAGTGAATTTCCTTCCATAGGGTAACATTGACTGGTTTCACTTGGAAATTCTTCTGTGTGGAGTTTTGGAACTTTAAAATATTCCTATAAAATCAGCAGAACTACAAATTTCGATTTACTCACCTGTTATCAGGAGAGACCTCAGTGCTGCATCTTTGCGCCCAGTACTAATCTTGAAAAGTAATTCTAACCATACTTACCAGTAACTTGAATTTCCTTCCATAGGCTAACATTGACTGGTTTCACTTGGAAATTCTTCTTTGTGTGGAGTTTCGGAACTTTGAAATATTCACCTACAATCATCCGAACAACGAATTCCGATTTACTCACCTGTTATCAGGAGAGAACCCAGTGCTGCATCTGTTAGCCCAGCACTGAACCTGAAAAGTAATTCTAACCGTACTTACTAGTAACTTGTATTTCCTTCCATAGGAATCCATTGTCTGGTTTTCACCCAAAAAGTTTCTAAGTGTTGATTTTCACAAACTACAAATATTCCTTAAAAATCGCCTGTATGACTAAAACGCATTCTTTCAACTGTTTACAGGAGATGCATCAGTGCTGGATCCAGGATCCACCACTGAGTAAGAAAAAGTAACGATAACACTACTTACCTGCAAAGTGAATTTTCTCCCTTAGGATAACATTGGTAATTCTATGTGAAAAAGTGTCTGTGTCAACTTTTAAAATACAATAATATTCCTTAAAAATCACTACTGTAACCAAAACGCTTTTACTCAACTGTTTACAGGAGATGTCCAAGGACTGAATCTAGGATTCAGTCCTGTGGTTAGAAAAGTAATCCATAAAGTAACTAATTGCATTTAACTAGAAATTCACATAGAGCTCAACGTTGCATTGTATTTGAAATTGTGTTGCCCATTGCAACAACTGTAAGTACTGTACTTAAAAGTCTATTGCCTATTTCCAAAGTATTTAAACTAAAGTAATTCATTCTGAGAAGCTATATTTTGTAATGTAATGTATAATGTAATTATAATGTAATTTAAAAAATAAAATATCTAAAAATAAATAGTGTTAAGAAATGTAGTAAATCAGTATAAAAAAATATAGTAATTAATACATTTAACATTTGTCATTTACAAAATCTTTGAAATTCACTGAAAAAACCATAGGTTTCAGACATGTTATAGTTAGGAATTAGCATTTAAAAAACCTTCAAAATTCACTGAAAAAACCATAGGTTTGAGGCCTGATATAGTTAGGAATTAGCATTTAAAAAACCTTTGAAATTCACTGAAAAAACTATAGGTTTTAGGGGTGTTATAGTTAGGAATTAGCATGAATGATGTAATATGTGACATCATCAGTAGTGGATTGTAGGCGCGCGAGATATAGTTAGTACAACTAACTATATCAAAGGAATTTCAATGGTTTTGTACGAGTGAAATGTCCAGCTAACTATAATACCCCTAAAACGTATGTTTTTTCAGTGAATTTCAAAGGTTTTTTAAATGCTAATTCCTAACTATAACACCCCTAAAACCTATGTTTTTTCAGTGAATATACATATATGTAAACACACATATACATACATACACACATATATACATACATACACACATATATACGCACACACACACACACACATATATATACATTTTTGCACACACACATATATATTAAGTATGGGCGAAATTTGCGAATTCGCGGTCCGTGAATTCGTGCGAAATTGCAAAAAAAGTCTGCAACTTCGCGAATTTTCCCGCAAACTCGCGTATTTTTGTGCCATTTGCACAAATATGTGACCACGTGTGCCTGTAACTTTGCCAGCGCGCCAAAAGGTGGTGAGGTCCCTTGAGTGAGCTGGCCATTATTGTGGGGACGGGCGGGAAGACGTTTCATACCGCTAGTGTGTGGTGGACGGGGCCAAACGGGCGGGGCTTCTATGCGAGTTCACATGCATCTTGTTTATAAAGGGTCAGAGACCGAGCAGAGCAGCAGATGAGGAGAAAGCAGCCTCCTGGTCACAGGAGCTACACAGGGATGGCGCTCGGGAAACTCATGGATGCAAAAATACGTTTGGCACAGGACCCCAGAATCCTTCAGATGTCCAAGATAGCTCTGCTGCACGTGTTGGTACAAAGCCATTCTGATCCTGCTCAGTGGGTTCAGGCGCATGCAGCTGCTGCTGCTGGACAATGTCCCATTTCATACTAAACTGCCCCGTACAGGCATATGCTGGCGCTGGGCAGTAGGGTGCAGTGGCATGCGGGTGCTCCACGCCTGGTACATGCGCATACCGGTGCCAGGGGGGACACGTGTTTATTGGTGATGTGAAGCAAGTTATGACTTTACATTTTGACTGCACCAGACGGTGGTACCACCTACACGGATCAGGAGCATCCAGGCACCAGACTTCATGGTGCAAGAGCATAATGGTGCTGTGCGGTACGGGTATATATGTACTGGGGGCAGGGGGGGCACTTAGCACAATGTGTGCTCACACCCAGAGGGCTCCCAGGCAATTGAGCACGAATGACTTTCACACTGAGAGGGCTCCGGGGCAGTTCAGCAGCATGGGGGCTCACACCCAGTGGGCCCTGGGGCAGTTCAGAAGCTCGTGGGCTCACAACCACTGGGCAGCTCAGCAGCGCGGGGGCTCACACCCACAGGGCTCCCGGGCAGTTTAGCAGCGCCACCCTCTGGTTCATCACTGCCACCCTCTGGTTCACCACTGTCACCCTCTGGTTCATCACTTCCACCCTCTGGTTCACCACTGCCACCCTCTGGTTCACCACTGTCACACTCTGGTTCACCACTGTCACACTCTGGTTCATCACTGTCACCCTCTGGTTCATCACAGCACCCTCTGGTTCACCACTGCTACCCTCTGGTTCACCACTGCTACCCTCTGGTTCATCATTGTCACCCTCTGGTTCATCACTGCCACCCTCTGGTTCACCACTGTCACCCACTGGTTCGCCACTGCCATCCTCTGGTTCGCCACTGCCACCCTCTGGATCATCACTGCCACCCTCTGGTTTGCCACTGCCACCCTCTGGATCATCACTGTCACCCTCTGGTTCATCACGGCCACCCTCTGGTTCGCCACTGCCACCCTCTGGATCATCACTGCCACGCTCTGATTCACCACTGCCACACTTTGGTTCATCACAGCACCCTCTGGTTCACCACTGCCACCCTCTGGTTCACCCCTGCCACCATCTGGTTCATGACTGCCACCCTCTGGTTCATCAATGCCACCCTCTGGTTCATCACTGCCACCCTCTGGTCCATCACTGCCACCATCTGGTTCATGACTGCCACCCTCTGGTTCATCACTGCCACCCTCTGGTACATCACTGCCACCCTCTGGTTCGCCACTGCCACCCTCTGGTTCGCCACTGCCACCCTCTGGTTCATCACTGCCACCCTCTTGTTCATCACTGCCACCCTCTGGTTCGCCACTGCCACCCTCTGGTTCGCCACTGCCACCCTCTGGTTCATCACTGCCACCCTCTTGTTCATCACTGCCACCCTCTGGTTCACCAGTGCCACCCGCTGGTTCATCACGGCCACCCTCTGGTCCATCACTGCCACCCTCTGGTTCACCACTGCCACCCTCTGGTTCACCACTGCCACACTGTGGTTCATTACAGCACCCTCTGGTTCACCACTGCCACCCTCTGGTTCACCCCTGCCACCATCTGGTTCATGACTGCCACCCTCTGGTTCATCAATGCCACCCTCTGGTTCATCACTGCCACCCTCTGGTCCATCACTGCCACCCTCTGGTTCACCACTGCCACCCTCTGGTTCATCACTGCCACCCTCTGGTTCACCACTGCCACCCCCTGGTTCACCACTGCCACCCTCTGGTTCATCACGGTCACCCTCTGGGTGACCACTGCCACCTTCTGGTTCACCACTGCCACCTTCTGGTTCATCACTGCCACCCTCTGGTTCACCACTGCCACCCTCTGGTTCACCACTGCCACCCTCTGATTGACCACTGCCACACTGTGGTTCATCACAGCACCCTCTGGTTCACAACTGCCACCCTCTGGTTCACCCCTGCTACCATCTGGTTCATGACTGCCACCCTCTGGTTCATCACTGCCACCCTCTGGTTCATCACGGCCACCCTCTGGTTCACCACTGCCACCCTCTGGTTCACGACTGCTACCCTCTGGTTCATGACTGCCACCCTCTGGTTCATCACTGCCACCCTCTGGTTCACCACTGCCACCCTCTGGTTCACCACTGCCACCCTCTGGTTCACCACTGCCACCCTCTGGTTCACCACTGCCACCCTCTGGTTCACCACTGCCACCCTCTGGTTCATCACTGCCACCCTCTGGGTTGCCACTGCCACCCTCTGGTTCGCCACTGCCATCCTCTGGTTCGCCACTGCCACCCTCTGGATCATCACTGCCACCCTCTGGTTCATCACAGCACCCTCTTGTTCACCCCTGCCACCCTCTGGTTCATCCCTGCCACCATCTGGTTCACCACTGCCACCCTCTGGTTCACCACTGCGACCCTCTGGTTCACCACTGCCACCCTCTGGTTCATCACTGTCACCCTCTGGTTCATCACTGAGACCCTCTGGTTCACCACTGCCACCTTCTGGTTCATCACTGCCACCCTCTGGTTCACCACTGCCACCCTACGGTTCACCACTGCCACCCTCCGGTTCACCACTGCCACCCTCTGGTTCATCACTGTCACCCTCTGGCTCATTACTGCCACTCTCTGGTTCACCCCTGCCACCCTCTGGTTCACCACTGCCACCCTCTGGTTCACCACCGTCACCCTCTGGTTCGCCACCGCCACCCTCTGGTTCATCACTGCCACCCTCTGGTTCACCAGTGCCACCCACTGGTTCATCACTACCACCCTCTGGTTCATCACTGCCACCCTCTGGTTCACCACTGCCACCCTCTGGTTCACCACTGCCACACTGTGGTTCATCACAGCACCCTCTGTTTCACCACTGCCATCCTCTGGTTTGCCACTGCCACCCTCTGGATCATCACTGCCACCCTCTGGTTCATCACAGCACCCTCTGGTTCACCCCTGCCACCCTCTGGTTCACCCCTGCCACCAGCTGGTTCACGACTGCCACCCTCTGGTTCACCACTGCGACCCTCTGGTTTACCACTGCCACCCTCTGGTTCATCACTGTCACCCTCTGGTTCATCACTGCGACCCTCTGGTTCACCACTGCCACCTTCTGGTTCATCACTGCCACCCTCTGGTTCACCACTGCCACCCTACGGTTCACCACTGCCACCCTCCGGTTCACCACTGCCACCCTCTGGTTCATCACTGTCACCCTCTGGCTCTTCACTGCCACTCTCTGGTTCACCCCTGCCACCCTCTGGTTCACCACTGCCACCCTCTGGTTCACCACTGCCACCTTCTGGTTCATCACTGCCACCCTCTGGTTCACCACTGCCACCCTACGGTTCACCACTGCCACCCTTTGGTTCATCACTGTCACCCTCTGGCTCATCACTGCCACTCTCTGGTTCACCCCTGCCACCCTCTGGTTCACTACTGCCACCCTCTGGTTCATCACTGCCACCCTCTGGTTAATTACTGCCACCCTCTGGTTCACCACTGCCACCCTCTGGTTCATCACTGCCACCCTCTGGTTCACCCCTGCCACCCTCAGGTTCATCACTGCCACCCTCTGGTTCATCACTGCCACCCTCTGGTTCATCACTGCCACCCTCTGGTTCACCACCGTCACCCTCTGGTTCGCCACCGCCACCCTCTGGTTCATCACTGCCACCCTCTGGTTCACCAGTGCCACCCGCTGGTTCATCACTACCACCCTCTGGTTCACCACTGCCACCCTTTGGTTCACCACTGCCACACTGTGGTTCATCACAGCACCCTCTGGTTCACCACTGCCACCACCTGGTTCATGACTGCCACCCTCTGGTTCATCACTGTCACCCTCTGGTTCATCACTGCGACCCTCTGGTTCACCACTGCCACCTTCTGGTTCATCACTGCCACCCTCTGGTTCACCACTGCCACCCTACGGTTCACCACTGCCACCCTACGGTTCACCACTGCCACCCTCTGGTTCATCACTGTCACCCTCTGGCTCATCACTGCCACTCTCTGGTTCACCCCTGCCACCCTCTGGTTCACCACTGCCATCCTCTGGTTCATCACTGCCACCCTCTGGTTAATCACTGCCACCCTCTGGTTCACCACTGCCACCCTCTGGTTCACCACTGCCACCCTCTGGTTCACCACTGCCACCCTCTGGTTCGTCACTGCCACCCTCTGGTTCACCCCTGCCACCCTCTGGTTCATCACTGCCACCCTCTGGTTCATCACTGCCACCCTCTGGTACACCACCGTCACCCTCTGGTTCGCCACCGCCACCCTCTGGTTCATCACTGCCACCCTCTGGTTCACCAGTGCCACCCGCTGGTTCATCACTACCACCCTCTGGTTCATCACTGCCACCCTCTGGTTCACCACTGCCACCCTCTGGTTCACCACTGCCACACTGTGGTTCATCACAGCACCCTCTGTTTCACCACTGCCATCCTCTGGTTTGCCACTGCCACCCTCTGGATCATCACTGCCACCCTCTGGTTCATCACAGCACCCTCTGGTTCACCCCTGCCACCCTCTGGTTCACCCCTGCCACCAGCTGGTTCACGACTGCCACCATCTGGTTCACCACTGCGACCCTCTGGTTCACCACTGCCACCCTCTGGTTCATCACTGTCACCCTCTGGTTCATGTCTGCGACCCTCTGGTTCACCACTGCCACCTTCTGGTTCATCACTGCCACCCTCTGGTTCACTACTGCCACCCTATGGTTCACCGCTGCCACCCTCCGGTTCACCACTGCCACCCTCCGGTTCACCACTGCCACCCTACGGTTCACCACTGCCACCCTCCGGTTCACCTCTGGTTCATCACTGTCACCCTCTGGCTCATCACTGCCACTCTCTGGTTCACCCCTGCCACCCTCTGGTTCACCACTGCCACCCTCTGGTTCATCACTGCCACCCTCTGGTTAATTACTGCCACCCTCTGGTTCACCACTGCCACCCTCTGGTTCACCACTGCCACCCTCTGGTTCATCACTGCCACCCTCTGGTTCACCCCTGCCACCCTCTGGTTCATCACTGCCACCCTCTGGTTCATCACAGCACCCTCGGGTTCATCACTGCCACCCTCTGGTTCATCACTGCCACCCTCTGGGTCACCACTGCCACCCTCTGGATCATGACTGCCACCCTCTGGTTCATCACTGCCACCCTCTGGTTCATCACTGCCATCCTCAGGTTCATCACTGCCACCCTCTGGGTCACCACTGCCACCCTCTGGGTCACCACTGCCACCCTCTGGGTCACCACTGCCACCCTCTGGTTCATCACTGCCACCCGCTGGTTCACCACTGCCACCCTCTGGTTCACCACTGCCGCCCTCTGGTTCGCCACTGCCACACTCTGGTTTATCATTGCCACCCTCTGGTTCATCACAGCACACTCTGGTTCACCACTGCCACCACCTGGTTCATGACTGCCACCCTCTGGTGCATCACTGCCACCCTCTGGTTCATCACTGCCACCCTCTGGTTCATCACTGCCACCCTCAGGGTCACCACTGCCACCCTCTGGGTCACCACTGCCACCCTCTGGTTCATCACTGCCACCCTCTGGTTCATCACTGCCACCCGCAGGTTCATCACTGCCACCCTCTGGTTCACCACTGCCACCCTCTGGTTCACCACTGCCACCCTCTGGTTCACCACTGCCACCCTCTGGTTTATCATTGCCACCCTCTGGTTCATCACTGCCACCCTCTGGTTCACCACTGGCACCCTCTGATTCACCACTGCCACCCTATGGTTCATCACTGCCACCCTCTGGTTCACCCCTGCCACCCTCTGGTTCACCCCTGCCACCCTCTGGTTCACCCCTGCCACCCTCTGGTTCATCACTGCCACCCTCTGGTTCATCACTGCCACCCTCTGGTTCACCACCGTCACCCTCTGGTTCACCACTGCGACCCTCTGGTTCACCACTGCCACCCTCTGGTTCATCACTGCCACCCTCTGGTTCACCACCGTCACCCTCTGGTTCGCCACCGTCACCCTCTGGTTCATCACTGCCACCCTCTGGTTCACCAGTGCCACCCGCTGGTACATCACTACCACCCTCTGGTTCATCACTACCACCCTCTGGTTCATCACTGCCACCCTCTGGTTCACCACTGCCACCCTCTGGTTCACCACTGCCACACTGTGGTTCATCACAGCACCCTCTGGTTCACCACTGCCACCACCTGGTTCATGACTGCCACCCTCTGGTTCATCACTGCCACCCTCAGGTTCATCACTGCCACCCTCTGGTTCATCACTGCCACCCTCTGGTTCACCACTGCCACCCTCTGGTTCCCCACTGCCACCCTCTGGTTCATCATTGCCACCCTCTGGTTCATCATTGCCACCCTTTGGTTCATCACTGCCACCCTCTGGTTCATCACAGCACCCTCTGGTTCACCACTGCCACCCTCTGGTTCATCACAGCTCCCTCTGGTTCACCACTGCCACCCTATGGTTCATCACTGCCACTCTCTGGTTCATCACAGCACCCTCTGGTTCACCACTGCCACCCTCTGGTTCACCCCTGCCACTATCTGGTTCATGACTGCCACCCTCTGGTTCATCACTGCCACCCTCTGGGTCACCACTGCCACCCTCTGGATCATGACTGCCACCCTCTGGTTCATCACTGCCACCCTCTGGTTCATCACTGCCACCCTCTGGTTCATCACTGCCACCCTCTGGTTCATCACTGCCACCCTCAGGTTCATCACTGCCACCCTCTGGTTCATCACAGCACCATCTGGTTCACAACTGCCACCCTCTGGTTCACCCCTGCCACCATCTGGTTCATGATTGCCACCCTCTGGTTCATCACTGCCACCCTCTGATTGACCACTGCCACACTGTGGTTCATCACAGCACCCTCTGGTTCACAACTGCCACCCTCTGGTTCACCCCTGCCACCATCTGGTTCATGACTGCCACCCTCTGGTTCATCACTGCCACCCTCTGGTTCATCACTGCCACCCTCTGGTTCACCACTGCCACCCTCTGGTTTGCCACTGCCACCCTCTGGTTCGCCACTGCCATCCTCTGGTTCGCCACTGCCACCCTCTGGATCATCACTGCCACCCTCTGGTTCATCACAGCACCCTCTGGTTCACCCCTGCCACCCTCTGGTTCATCCATGCCACCATCTGGTTCACCACTGCCACCCTCTGGTTCACCACTGCCACCCTCTGGTTCATCACTGTCACCCTCTGGTTCATCACTGCGACCCTCTGGTTCACCACTGCCACCTTCTGGTTCATCACTGCCACCCTCTGGTTCACCACTGCCACCCTACGGTTCACCACTGCCACCCTACGGTTCACCACTGCCACCCTCTGGTTCATCACTGTCACCCTCTGGCTCATCACTGCCACTCTCTGGTTCACCCCTGCCACCCTCTGGTTCACCACTGCCACCCTCTGGTTAATCACTGCCACCCTCTGGTTCACCACTGCCACCCTCTGGTTCACCACTGCCACCCTCTGGTTCACCACTGCCACCCTCTGGTTCTTCACTGCCACCCTCTGGTTCACCCCTGCCACCCTCTGGTTCATCACTGCCACCCTCTGGTTCATCACTGCCACCCTCTGGTTCATCACTGCCACCCTCTGGTTCACCACTGTCACCCTCTGGTTCGCCACCGCCACCCTCTGGTTCATCACTGCCACCCTCTGGTTCACCAGTGCCACCCGCTGGTTCATCACTACCACCCTCTGGCTCATCACTGCCACCCTCTGGTTCACCACTGCCACCCTCTGGTTCACCACTGCCACACTGTGGTTCATCACAGCACTCTCTGTTTCACCACTGCCATCCTCTGGTTTGCCACTGCCACCCTCTGGATCATCACTGCCACCCTCTGGTTCATCACAGCACCCTCTGGTTCACCCCTGCCACCCTCTGGTTCACCCCTGCCACCAGCTGGTTCACGACTGCCACCCTCTGGTTCACCACTGCGACCCTCTGGTTCACCACTGCCACCCTCCGGTTCATCACTGCCACTCTCTGGTTCATCACAGCACCCTCTGGTTCACCACTGCCATCCTCTGGTTCACCCCTGCCACTATCTGGTTCATGACTGCCACCCTCTGGTTCATCACTGCCACCTTCTGGGTCACCACTGCCACCCTCTGGATCATGACTGCCACCCTCTGGTTCATCACTGCCACCCTCTGGTTCATCACTGCCACCCTCTGGTTCATCACTGCCACCCTCTGGTTCATCACTGCCACCCTCAGGTTCATCACTGCCACCCTCTGGTTCACCACTGCCACCCTCTGGTTCATCACTGCCACCCTCTGGTTCATCACTGCCACCCTCTGGTTCATCACTGCCACCCTCTGGTTCATCACAGCACCATCTGGTTCACAACTGCCACCCTCTGGTTCACCCCTGCCACCATCTGGTTCATGATTGCCACCCTCTGGTTCATCACTGCCACCCTCTGATTGACCACTGCCACACTGTGGTTCATCACAGCACCCTCTGGTTCACAACTGCCACCCTCTGGTTCACCCCTGCCACCATCTGGTTCATGACTGCCACCCTCTGGTTCATCACTGCCACCCTCTGGTTCATCACTGCCACCCTCTGGTTCACCACTGCCACCCTCTGGTTTGCCACTGCCACCCTCTGGTTCACCACTGCCACCCTCTGGTTCATCACTGCCACCCTCTGGTTCATCACTGCCACCCTCTGGTTCATCACTGCCACCCTCTGGTTCATCACTGCCACCCTCTGGTTCATCACAGCACCATCTGGTTCACAACTGCCACCCTCTGGTTCACCCCTGCCACCATCTGGTTCATGATTGCCACCCTCTGGTTCATCACTGCCACCCTCTGATTGACCACTGCCACACTGTGGTTCATCACAGCACCCTCTGGTTCACAACTGCCACCCTCTGGTTCACCCCTGCCACCATCTGGTTCATGACTGCCACCCTCTGGTTCATCACTGCCACCCTCTGGTTCATCACTGCCACCCTCTGGTTCACCACTGCCACCCTCTGGTTTGCCACTGCACCCTCTGGTTCACCACTGCCATCCTCTGGTTCGCCACTGCCACCCTCTGGATCATCACTGCCACCCTCTGGTTCATCACAGCACCCTCTGGTTCACCCCTGCCACCCTCTGGTTCATCCCTGCCAACATCTGGTTCACCACTGCCACCCTCTGGTTCACCACTGCCACCCTCTCGTTCATCACTGTCACCCTCTGGTTCATCACTGCGACCCTCTGGTTCACCACTGCCACCTTCTGGTTCATCACTGCCACCCTCTGGTTCACCACTGCCACCCTACGGTTCACCACTGCCACCCTACGGTTCACCACTGCCACCCTCTGGTTCATCACTGTCACCCTCTGGCTCATCACTGCCACTCTCTGGTTCACCCCTGCCACCCTCTGGTTCACCACTGCCACCCTCTGGTTCACCCCTGCCACCCTCTGGTTCACCACTGCCACCCTCTGGTTCATCACTGCCACCCTCTGGTTAATCACTGCCACCCTCTGGTTCACCACTGCCACCCTCTGGTTCACCACTGCCACCCTCTGGTTCATCACTGCCACCCTCTGGTTCACCAGTGCCACCCGCTGGTTCATCACTACCACCCTCTGGTTCATCACTGCCACCCTCTGGTTCACCACTGCCACCCTCTGGTTCACCACTGCCACACTGTGGTTCATCACAGCACCCTCTCTTTCACCACTGCCATCCTCTGGTTTGCCACTGCCACCCTCTGGATCATCACTGCCACCCTCAGGTTCATCACAGCACCCTCTGGTTCACCCCTGCCACCCTCTGGTTCACCCCTGCCACCAGCTGGTTCACGACTGCCACCCTCTGGTTCACCACTGCCACCCTCTGGTTCACCACTGCCACCCTCTGGTTCATCACTGTCACCCTCTGGTTCATCACTGCGACCCTCTGGTTCACCACTGCCACCCTCTGGTTCACCACTGCCACCCTACGGTTCACCACTGCCACCCTCCGGTTCACCACTGCCACCCTCTGGTTCATCACTGTCACCCTCTGGCTCTTCACTGCCACTCTCTGGTTCACCCCTGCCACCCTCTGGTTCACCACTGCCACCCTCTGGTTCACCACTGCCACCTTCTGGTTCATCACTGCCACCCTCTGGTTCATCACTGCCACCCTCTGGGTCACCACTGCCACCCTCTGGATCATGACTGCCATCCTCTGATTCATCACTGCCACCCTCAGGTTCATCACTGCCACCCTCTGGGTCACCACTGCCACCCTCTGGGTCACCACTGCTACCCTCTGGGTCACCACTGCCACCCTCTGGGTCACCACTGCCACCCTCTGGTTCATCACTGCCACCCGCTGGTTCATCACTGCCACCCTCTGGTTCACCACTGCCACCCTCTGGTTCGCCACTGCCACACTCTGGTTTATCATTGCCACCCTCTGGTTCACCACTGCCACCCTCTGGTTCACCACTGCCACCCTCTGGTTCACCACTGGCACCCTCTGGTTCACCACTGCCACCCTCTGGTTCATCACTGCCACCCTCTGGTTCACCCCTGCCACCCTCTGGTTCATCACTGCCACCCTCTGGTTCATCACTGCCACCCTCTGGTTCATCACTGCCATCCTCTGGTTCACCACCGTCACCCTCTGGTTCGCCACCGTCACCCTCTGGTTCGCCACTGTCACCCTCTGGTTCATCACTGCCACCCTCTGGTTCATCACTGCCACCTGCTGGTTCATCACTACCACCCTCTGGTTCATCACTACCACCCTCTGGTTCATAACTGCCACCCTCTGGTTCACCACTGCCACCCTCTGGTTCACCACTGCCACACTGTGGTTCACCACTGCCACCACCTGGTTCATGACTGCCACCCTCTGGTTCATCACTGCCACCCTCAGGTTCATCACTGCCACCCTCTGGTTCATCACTGCCACCCTCTGGTTCACCACCGTCACCCTCTGGTTCGCCACCGTCACCCTCTGGTTCGCCACCGTCACCCTCTGGTTCGCCACCGTCACCCTCTGGTTCATCACTGCCACCCTCTGGTTCACCAGTGCCACCTGCTGATTCATCACTACCACCCTCTGGTTCATCACTACCACCCTCTGGTTCATCACTGCCACCCTCTGGTTCACCACTGCCACCCTCTGGTTCACCACTGCCACACTGTGGTTCACCACTGCCACCACCTGGTTCATGACTGCCACCCTCTGGTTGATCACTGCCACCCTCAGGTTCATCACTGCCACCCTCAGGTTCATCACTGCCACCCTCTGGTTCATCACTGCCATCCTCTGGTTCATCACTGCTACCCTCTGGTTCACCACTGCCACCCTCTGGTTCGCCACTGCCACCCTCTGGTTCATCATTGCCACCCTTTGGTTCATCACTGCCGCCCTCTGGTTCATCACAGCACCCTCTGGTTCACCACTGCCACCCTCTGGTTCATCACAGCTCCCTCTGGTTCACCACTGCCACCCTCTGGTTCATCACTGCCACTCTCAGGTTCATCACAGCACCCTCTGGTTCACCACTGCCACCCTCTGGTTCACCCCTGCCACCCTCTGGTTCATCACGGTCACCCTCTGGTTCACCACTGCCACCTTCTGGTTCACTACTGCCACCTTCTGGTTCATCACTGCCACCCTCTGGTTCACCACTGCCACCCTCTGATTCACCACTGCCACACTGTGGTTCATCACAGCACCCTCTGGTTCACCACTGCCACCCTCTGGTTCACCCCTGCCACCATCTGGTTCACGACTGCCACCCTCTGGTTCATCACTGCCACCCTCTGGTTCATCACTGCCACCCTCTGGTCCACCACTGCCACCCTCTGGTCCACCACTGCAACCCTCTGGTTCACCACTGCCACCCTCTGGTTCATCACTGTCACCCACTGGTTCACCACTGCCAGCCTCTGGTTCATGACTGCCACCCTCTGGTTCATGACTGCCACCCTCTGGTTCACCACTGCCACCCTCTGGTTCACCACTGCCACCCTCTGGTTCATCACGGTCACCCTCTGGTTCATCACTGCCACCTTCTGGTTCACCACTGCCACCTTCTGGTTCATCACTGCCACCCTCTTGTTCACCACTGCCACCCTCTGGTTCATCACTGCCACCCTCTGGTTCACCACTGCCACTCTCTGGTTCATCACAGCACCCTCTGGTTCACCACTGCCACCCTCTGGTTCACCCCTGCCACTATCTGGTTCATGACTGCCACCCTCTGGTTCATCACTGCCACCCTCTGGGTCACCACTGCCACCCTCTGGATCATGACTGCCACCCTCTGGTTCATCACTGCCACCCTCTGGTTCATCACTGCCACCCTCAGGTTCATCACTGCCACCCTCAGGTTCACCACTGCCACCCTCTGGTTAATCACTGCCACCCTCTGGTTCATCACTGCCACCCTCTGGTTCATCACTGCCACCCTCTGGTTCACCACTGCCACACTCTGGTTCATCACGGCCACCCCCTGGTTCATCACAGCACCCTCTGGTTCACCAGTGCCACCCTCTGGTTAATCACTTCCACCCTCTGGTTCACCACTGCCACCCTCTAGTTCATCACAGCACCCTCTGGTTCACCAGTGCCACCCTCTGGTTCACCAGTGCCACCCTCTGGTTCACCACTGCCACACTGTGGTTCATCACAGCACCCTCTGGTTCACCCCTGCCACAATCTGGTTCATCACTGCCACCCTCTGGTTCACCACTGCCACCCTACGGTTCACCACTGCCACCCTACGGTTCACCACTGCCACCCTCTGGTTCATCACTGTCACCCTCTGGCTCATCACTGCCACTCTCTGGTTCACCCCTGCCACCCTCTGGTTCACCACTGCCACCCTCTGGTTCACCACTGCCACCCTCTGGTTCACCACTGCCACCCTCTGGTTCACCACTGCCACCCTCTGGTTCACCACTGCCACCCTCTGGTTCTTCACTGCCACCCTCTGGTTCACCCCTGCCACCCTCTGGTTCATCACTGCCACCCTCTGGTTCATCACTGCCACCCTCTGGTTCATCACTGCCACCCTCTGGTTCACCACTGTCACCCTCTGGTTCGCCACCGCCACCCTCTGGTTCACCAGTGCCACCCGCTGGTTCATCACTACCACCCTCTGGCTCATCACTGCCACCCTCTGGTTCACCACTGCCACCCTCTGGTTCACCACTGCCACACTGTGGTTCATCACAGCACTCTCTGTTTCACCACTGCCATCCTCTGGTTTGCCACTGCCACCCTCTGGATCATCACTGCCACCCTCTGGTTCATCACAGCACCCTCTGGTTCACCCCTGCCACCCTCTGGTTCACCCCTGCCACCAGCTGGTTCACGACTGCCACCCTCTGGTTCACCACTGCGACCCTCTGGTTCACCACTGCCACCCTCTGGTTCATCACTGCCACTCTCTGGTTCATCACAGCACCCTCTGGTTCACCACTGCCATCCTCTGGTTCACCCCTGCCACTATCTGGTTCATGACTGCCACCCTCTGGTTCATCACTGCCACCTTCTGGGTCACCACTGCCACCCTCTGGATCATGACTGCCACCCTCTGGTTCATCACTGCCACCCTCTGGTTCATCACTGCCACCCTCTGGTTCATCACTGCCACCCTCAGGTTCATCACTGCCACCCTCTGGTTCACCACTGCCACCCTCTGGTTCATCACTGCCACCCTCTGGTTCATCACTGCCACCCTCTGGTTCATCACTGCCACCCTCTGGTTCATCACAGCACCATCTGGTTCACAACTGCCACCCTCTGGTTCACCCCTGCCACCATCTGGTTCATGATTGCCACCCTCTGGTTCATCACTGCCACCCTCTGATTGACCACTGCCACACTGTGGTTCATCACAGCACCCTCTGGTTCACAACTGCCACCCTCTGGTTCACCCCTGCCACCATCTGGTTCATGACTGCCACCCTCTGGTTCATCACTGCCACCCTCTGGTTCATCACTGCCACCCTCTGGTTCACCACTGCCACCCTCTGGTTTGCCACTGCCACCCTCTGGTTCACCACTGCCACCCTCTGGTTCATCACTGCCACCCTCTGGTTCATCACTGCCACCCTCTGGTTCATCACTGCCACCCTCTGGTTCATCACTGCCACCCTCTGGTTCATCACAGCACCATCTGGTTCACAACTGCCACCCTCTGGTTCACCCCTGCCACCATCTGGTTCATGATTGCCACCCTCTGGTTCATCACTGCCACCCTCTGATTGACCACTGCCACACTGTGGTTCATCACAGCACCCTCTGGTTCACAACTGCCACCCTCTGGTTCACCCCTGCCACCATCTGGTTCATGACTGCCACCCTCTGGTTCATCACTGCCACCCTCTGGTTCATCACTGCCACCCTCTGGTTCACCACTGCCACCCTCTGGTTTGCCACTGCACCCTCTGGTTCACCACTGCCATCCTCTGGTTCGCCACTGCCACCCTCTGGATCATCACTGCCACCCTCTGGTTCATCACAGCACCCTCTGGTTCACCCCTGCCACCCTCTGGTTCATCCCTGCCAACATCTGGTTCACCACTGCCACCCTCTGGTTCACCACTGCCACCCTCTCGTTCATCACTGTCACCCTCTGGTTCATCACTGCGACCCTCTGGTTCACCACTGCCACCTTCTGGTTCATCACTGCCACCCTCTGGTTCACCACTGCCACCCTACGGTTCACCACTGCCACCCTACGGTTCACCACTGCCACCCTCTGGTTCATCACTGTCACCCTCTGGCTCATCACTGCCACCCTCTGGTTAATCACTGCCACCCTCTGGTTCACCACTGCCACCTTCTGGTTCATCACTGCCACCCTCTGGTTCACCACTGCCACCCTACGGTTCACCACTGCCACCCTACGGTTCACCACTGCCACCCTCTGGTTCATCACTGTCACCCTCTGGCTCATCACTGCGACCCTCTGGTTCACCACTGCCACCTTCTGGTTCATCACTGCCACCCTCTGGTTCACCACTGCCACCCTACGGTTCACCACTGCCACCCTACGGTTCACCACTGCCACCCTCTGGTTCATCACTGTCACCCTCTGGCTCATCACTGCCACCCTCTGGTTAATCACTGCCACCCTCTGGTTCACCACTGCCACCCTCTGGTTCACCACTGCCACCCTCTGGTTCACCACTGCCACCCTCTGGTTCATCACTGCCACCCTCTGGTTCACCAGTGCCACCCGCTGGTTCATCACTACCACCCTCTGGTTCATCACTGCCACCCTCTGGTTCACCACTGCCACCCTCTGGTTCACCACTGCCACACTGTGGTTCATCACAGCACCCTCTCTTTCACCACTGCCATCCTCTGGTTTGCCACTGCCACCCTCTGGATCATCACTGCCACCCTCAGGTTCATCACAGCACCCTCTGGTTCACCCCTGCCACCCTCTGGTTCACCCCTGCCACCAGCTGGTTCACGACTGCCACCCTCTGGTTCACCACTGCCACCCTCTGGTTCACCACTGCCACCCTCTGGTTCATCACTGTCACCCTCTGGTTCATCACTGCGACCCTCTGGTTCACCACTGCCACCCTCTGGTTCACCACTGCCACCCTACGGTTCACCACTGCCACCCTCCGGTTCACCACTGCCACCCTCTGGTTCATCACTGTCACCCTCTGGCTCTTCACTGCCACTCTCTGGTTCACCCCTGCCACCCTCTGGTTCACCACTGCCACCCTCTGGTTCACCACTGCCACCTTCTGGTTCATCACTGCCACCCTCTGGTTCATCACTGCCACCCTCTGGGTCACCACTGCCACCCTCTGGATCATGACTGCCACCCTCTGATTCATCACTGCCACCCTCAGGTTCATCACTGCCACCCTCTGGGTCACCACTGCCACCCTCTGGGTCACCACTGCTACCCTCTGGGTCACCACTGCCACCCTCTGGGTCACCACTGCCACCCTCTGGTTCATCACTGCCACCCGCTGGTTCATCACTGCCACCCTCTGGTTCACCACTGCCACCCTCTGGTTCGCCACTGCCACACTCTGGTTTATCATTGCCACCCTCTGGTTCACCACTGCCACCCTCTGGTTCACCACTGCCACCCTCTGGTTCACCACTGGCACCCTCTGGTTCACCACTGCCACCCTCTGGTTCATCACTGCCACCCTCTGGTTCACCCCTGCCACCCTCTGGTTCATCACTGCCACCCTCTGGTTCATCACTGCCACCCTCTGGTTCATCACTGCCATCCTCTGGTTCACCACAGTCACCCTCTGGTTCGCCACCGTCACCCTCTGGTTCGCCACTGTCACCCTCTGGTTCATCACTGCCACCCTCTGGTTCATCACTGCCACCTGCTGGTTCATCACTACCACCCTCTGGTTCATCACTACCACCCTCTGGTTCATCACTGCCACCCTCTGGTTCACCACTGCCACCCTCTGGTTCACCACTGCCACACTGTGGTTCACCACTGCCACCACCTGGTTCATGACTGCCACCCTCTGGTTCATCACTGCCACCCTCAGGTTCATCACTGCCACCCTCTGGTTCATCACTGCCACCCTCTGGTTCACCACCGTCACCCTCTGGTTCGCCACCGTCACCCTCTGGTTCGCCACCGTCACCCTCTGGTTCGCCACCGTCACCCTCTGGTTCATCACTGCCACCCTCTGGTTCACCAGTGCCACCTGCTGATTCATCACTACCACCCTCTGGTTCATCACTACCACCCTCTGGTTCATCACTGCCACCCTCTGGTTCACCACTGCCACCCTCTGGTTCACCACTGCCACACTGTGGTTCACCACTGCCACCACCTGGTTCATGACTGCCACCCTCTGGTTGATCACTGCCACCCTCAGGTTCATCACTGCCACCCTCAGGTTCATCACTGCCACCCTCTGGTTCATCACTGCCATCCTCTGGTTCATCACTGCTACCCTCTGGTTCGCCACTGCCACCCTCTGGTTCATCATTGCCACCCTTTGGTTCATCACTGCCGCCCTCTGGTTCATCACAGCACCCTCTGGTTCACCACTGCCACCCTCTGGTTCATCACAGCTCCCTCTGGTTCACCACTGCCACCCTCTGGTTCATCACTGCCACTCTCAGGTTCATCACAGCACCCTCTGGTTCACCACTGCCACCCTCTGGTTCACCCCTGCCACCCTCTGGTTCATCACGGTCACCCTCTGGTTCACCACTGCCACCTTCTGGTTCACCACTGCCACCTTCTGGTTCATCACTGCCACCCTCTGGTTCACCACTGCCACCCTCTGATTCACCACTGCCACACTGTGGTTCATCACAGCACCCTCTGGTTCACCACTGCCACCCTCTGGTTCACCCCTGCCACCATCTGGTTCACGACTGCCACCCTCTGGTTCATCACTGCCACCCTCTGGTTCATCACTGCCACCCTCTGGTCCACCACTGCCACCCTCTGGTCCACCACTGCAACCCTCTGGTTCACCACTGCCACCCTCTGGTTCATCACTGTCACCCACTGGTTCACCACTGCCAGCCTCTGGTTCATGACTGCCACCCTCTGGTTCATGACTGCCACCCTCTGGTTCACCACTGCCACCCTCTGGTTCACCACTGCCACCCTCTGGTTCATCACGGTCACCCTCTGGTTCATCACTGCCACCTTCTGGTTCACCACTGCCACCTTCTGGTTCATCACTGCCACCCTCTTGTTCACCACTGCCACCCTCTGGTTCATCACTGCCACCCTCTGGTTCACCACTGCCACTCTCTGGTTCATCACAGCACCCTCTGGTTCACCACTGCCACCCTCTGGTTCACCCCTGCCACTATCTGGTTCATGACTGCCACCCTCTGGTTCATCACTGCCACCCTCTGGGTCACCACTGCCACCCTCTGGATCATGACTGCCACCCTCTGGTTCATCACTGCCACCCTCTGGTTCATCACTGCCACCCTCAGGTTCATCACTGCCACCCTCAGGTTCACCACTGCCACCCTCTGGTTAATCACTGCCACCCTCTGGTTCATCACTGCCACCCTCTGGTTCATCACTGCCACCCTCTGGTTCACCACTGCCACACTCTGGTTCATCACGGCCACCCCCTGGTTCATCACAGCACCCTCTGGTTCACCAGTGCCACCCTCTGGTTAATCACTGCCACCCTCTGGTTCACCACTGCCACCCTCTAGTTCATCACAGCACCCTCTGGTTCACCAGTGCCACCCTCTGGTTCACCAGTGCCACCCTCTGGTTCACCACTGCCACACTGTGGTTCATCACAGCACCCTCTGGTTCACCCCTGCCACAATCTGGTTCATCACTGCCACCCTCTGGTTCATCACTGCCACCTTCTGGTTCATCACTGCCACCCTCTGGTTCACCACTGCCACCCTCTGGTTCATCACTGCCACCCTCTGGTTCAACACTGCCACCCTCTGGTTCATCACTGCCACCCTCTGGTTCATCACTGCCACCCTCTGGTTCACCACTGCCACCCTCTAGTTCATCACAGCACCCTCTGGTTCACCAGTGCCACCCTCTGGTTCACCAGTGCCACCCTCTGGTTCACCACTGCCACACTGTGGTTCATCACAGCACCCTCTGGTTCACCCCTGCCACAATCTGGTTCATGACTGCCACCCTCTGGTTCATCACTGCCACCTTCTGGTTCATCACTGCCACCCTCTGGTTCACCACTGCCACCCTCTGGTTCATCACTGCCACCCTCTGGTTCATCACTGCCACCCTCTGGTTCATCACAGCACCCTCTAGTTCACCCCTGCCACCCTCTGGTTCATCACTGCCACCCTCTTGTTCATCACTGCCACCCTCTGGTTCACCAGTGCCACCCGCTGGTTCATCACGGCCACCCTCTGGTTCATCACTGCCACCCTCTGGTTCACCACTGCCACCCTCTGGTTCACCACTGCCACACTGTGGTTCATTACAGCACCCTCTGGTTCACCACTGCCACCCTCTGGTTCACCCCTGCCACCATCTGGTTCACGACTGCCACCCTCTGGTTCATCACTGCCACCCTCTGGTTCTTCACTGCCACCCTCTGGTCCATCAATGCCACCCGCTGGTTCAATACTGCCACCCTCTGGTTCACCACTGCCACCCTCTGGTTCACCACTGCCACCCTCTGGTTCACCACTGCCACCCTCTGGTTCACCACTGCCACCCTCTGGTTCATCACAGTCACCCTCTGGTTCACCACTGCCACCCTCTGGTTCACCACTGCCACCCTCTGGTTCACCACTGCCACCCTCTAGTTCACCACTGCCACCCTCTGATTCACCACTGCCACACTGTGGTTCATCACAGCACCCTCTGGTTCACCACTGCCACCCTCTGGTTCACTCCTGCCACCATCTGGTTCACCACTGCCACCCTCTGGTCCATCAATGCCACCCTCTGGTTCAATACTGCCACCCTCTGGTTCACCACTGCCACCCTCTGGTTCACCACTGCCACCCTCTGGTTCATCACGGTCACCCTCTGGTTCATCACTGCCACCTTCTGGTTCACCACTGCCACCTTCTGGTTCATCACTGCCACCCTCTGGTTCACCACTGCCACCCTCTGGTTCATCACTGCCACCCTCTTGTTCACCACTGCCACCCTCTGGTTCATCACTGCCACCCTCTGGTTCGCCACTGCCACCCTCTGGTTCGCCACTGCCATCCTCTGGTTCGCCACTGACACCCTCTGGATCATCACTGCCACCCTCTGGTTCATCACAGCACCCTCTGGTTCACCCCTGCCACCCTCTGGTTCACCCCTGCCACCATGTGGTTCATGACTGCCACCCTCTGGTTCACCACTGCACCCTCTGGTTCACCACTGCCACCCTCTGGTTCATCACTGTCACCCACTGGTTCACCACTGCCACCCTCTGGTTCACCACTGCCACCCTCTGGTTCACCACTGCCACCCTCTGGTTCACCACTGCCACCCTCTGGTTCACCACTGCCACCCTCTGGTTCACCACTGCCACACTGTGGTTCATCACAGCACCCTCTGGTTCACCCCTGCCACCATCTGGTTCATGACTGCCACCCTCTGGTTCATCACTGCCACCCTCTGGTTCATCACTGCCACCCTCTGGTTCACCACTGCCACCCTCTGGTTCACCACTGCCACCCTCTGGTTCACCACTGCCACCCTCTGGTTCATCACTGCCACCCTCTGGTTTACCACTGCCACCCTCTGGTTCATCACAGCACCCTCTGGTTCACCCCTGCCACCCACTGGTTCACCCCTGCCACCCTCTGGTTCACCACTGTCACCCTCTGGTTCATCACTGCGACCCTCTGGTTCACCACTGCCACCTTCTGGTTCATCACTGCCACCCTACAGTTCACCACTGCCACCCTCCGGTTCACCACTGCCACCCTCTGGCTCATCACTGCCACTCTCTGGTTTACCCCTGCCACCCTCTGGTTCACCCCTGCCACCATCTGGTTCATCACTGCCACCCTCTGGTTCACCACTTCCACCCTCTGGTTCACCACTGCCACCCTCTGGTTCATCACTGCCACCCTCTGGTTCACCACTGCCACCCTCTGGTTCATCACTACCACCCTCTGGTTCATCACTGCCACCCTCTGGTTCACCACTGCCACCCTCTGGTTCACCACTGCCACCCTCTGGTTCATCACGGTCACCCTCTGGTTCATCACTGCCACCTTCTGGTTCACCACTGCCACCTTCTGGTTCATCACTGCCACCCTCTGGTTCACCACTGCCACCCTCTGGTTCATCACTGCCACCCTCTTGTTCACCACTGCCACCCTCTGGTTCATCACTGCCACCCTCTGGTTCGCCACTGCCACCCTGTGGTTCGCCCCTGCCATCCTCTGGTTCGCCACTGACACCCTCTGGATCATCACTGCCACCCTCTGGTTCATCACAGCACCCTCTGGTTCACCCCTGCCACCCTCTGGTTCACCCCTGCCACCATCTGGTTCACGACTGCCACTCTCTGGTTCACCACTGCCACCCTCTGGTTCACCACTGCCACCCTCTGGTTCACCACTGCCACCCTCTGGTTCACCACTGCCACCCTCTGGTTCACCACTGCCACCCTCTGGTTCACCACTGCCACACTGTGGTTCATCACAGCACCCTCTGGTTCACCCCTGCCACCATCTGGTTCATGACTGCCACCCTCTGGTTCATCACTGCCACCCTCTGGTTCATCACTGCCACCCTCTGGTTCACCACTGCCACCCTCTGGTTCATCACTGCGACCCTCTGGTTCACCACTGCCACCCTCTGGTTCATCACTGCCACCCTCTGGTTCACCACTGCCACCCTCTGGTTTACCACTGCCACCCTCTGGTTCACCACTGCCACACTGTGGTTCATCACAGCACCCTCTGGTTCACCCCTGCCACCCGCTGGTTCACCCCTGCCACCCTCTGGTTCACCCCTGCCACCCTCTGGTTCTCCCCTGCCACCCTCTGGTTCACCACTGTCACCCTCTGGTTCACCACTGCCACCCTCTGGTTCACCACTGCCACCCTCTGGTTCACCACTGCCACCCTCTGGTTCACCACTGCCACCCTCTGGTTCACCACTGCCACCCTCTGGTTCATCACTGCCACCATCTGGTTCACCACTGTCACCCTCTGGTTCATCACTGCTACCCTCTGGTTCACCACTGCCACCCTCTGGTTCACCACTGCCACCCTCTGGTTCACCACTGCCACCCTCTGGTTTACCACTGCCACCCTCTGGTTTACCACTGCCACCTTCTGGATCATCACAGCACCCTCTGGTTCACCACTGCCACCCTCTGGTTCACCCCTGCCACCATCTGGTTCATGACTGCCACCCTCTGGTTCATGACTGCCACCCTCTGGTTCACCACTGCCACCCTCTAGTTCATCACAGCACCCTCTGGTTCACAACTGCACCTTCTGGTTCATCACAGCACCCTCTGGTTCACCACTGTAGATTATGGGGAGAAAGCACACCTGCCCAGCCTCAACCGGGGGCTGGTTAATGTGTTACTGAATTTGAGCTTCAAGTCGGGCACCTGCTTCCTTATCTGTAAGTGCTTCCTGTTGTGGTTTAATTTTTGTGACAGCCTGGAGCATTGTGCCATACTTGTAACTATTCTCTGACCCTGCTTCGAGGTTCAGAGCAGGGTCAGAGAATAGTTGCAAGTAGGCAACAACTCTGGAGGCGCCACTCAGGAAGCACTTACAGGGTACAGGAGGTGCCCAAGTTGAAGTTATTTTGTAAATGGTTAGAAAGAAATTAGCTTCAACTTGGGCACCTGCTGTAACCCTACCCTGTAAGTGCTTCATGTTCTTCAGTTTTTGAAAATCTATCCCGCACGCGATTTCGCGGAGTTTTCTGCAATTTCGCGATATTCGCGGACCGCGAAATTGCAGAAAATCCGCAAATGGAACGGATTATACGCCCATGCTTAATATATATGCACACACATATACCCACATATTACCTACTGGCGGTCGCCAGTAGGTATATATAGTTAGGATTTTTTCCCTATGGGATTTTTGAAAATTCTATGTCTAATAACTTTGGCGTTTGTGGACGGAATTGGCTGAAATTTTCTGGAAAATGGAACATTTTGTTTCTGAGCAGCCCTTGGAAATTTGGGGGGGTTTCGTCAAGGGGGGGCCGAGAAAAAAGGGGGGTCCCAAAACGTGTTTTTAACATTGAGTTTTCCATAGGGCGGTTGGCCTCACTTTTAGCCCGAACGGCTGAATGGATTTGCACGAAACTTGGCAAAATTGTAGGGACTGGTAGCCCGATGTGCCTTTGCTAGGTCTCAATATATGTGCTCCAGTGGATTTTGAGAAATTAACGTTCAAAAAAAGATATATATCTGTAACAGCGCTCCGGGCAGCGATCCGGTTCGCGTACTTTTCGCGTTACGGAGCATTGCGATGCGAAGCTGATTGCCTCTCCGGTGTCTGTAAACATTCCAAACAGTCCGTAGCGGCCGCCATCTTGTCTCTCGGTAGGATCGAGAGACAAGAGGAGGCCAAAGCGAATGGGCAAATGACCATAAGGGGGCATAGTAGATCCTCCCTGACCCCCTAGGTTTGATGTGGAGGCTTTAAAAGGGCCCCGCGGGGCAAAAAAAAAAAAAAAAATCGTTTTTTTTCGTGGGGTGCGCCCGGTTTGCGTAACGGAAAGCGGACTGGGGAGCGTACTACAAGGAAACAAGAATGATTGACTTTTAACTTATTGTATGTTTATAGACTTTTTTTTTTTTGTTTTTTTGGGCTGAGTGACGTCTCGGCCTATCTCCACGGGATGCAGTCCCTACCATCTCGGCGTTTAAGCCCAGGGGGACCGGTAGTGTGGGAGAGATAACGTCTGTTAATGTTCAATTCGAAGGAAATCTGGAAGTGTTGATAAACATTGTCTGCGCCATCTTGCCTTTTTTCAAATGCCACACTTTTGTCGTGCACGGCAGCCATTTTAGATGCCTTGACCAGACCCACTCTCTGCACGCTGTCGATCCTTAGCATGGCTCCCCACCCTCGCAAGCATCTCCCCCAGGCACTGGTCACCCCCGCTCTCCGTCTTATGCATGGGCAATAAACCTCCCCCCATCTGCGCTGCTCTTCCTTGAGAATCACACCCTGTGCCCGCCCGACACCTCCCTTTCGCCCTATTCACTACCGCACCCTCTGACACTCCTCTTCCTCTGTGTCCGATTGTCCAGGCCGGTCCCAGGCTATCACCTAGCCATGCAGATGTAGTTTATGGCCCCAGCTGTAAAGAATCACCCCTCTTCAAAGGAGTTACAGTAGATCAAGGCCCCCACCCGATGAGATCCGTCACACCACACGCGTTCCTACTATCTGAAAACCATCTTGTATTGTGATTGGGGAGGGGACCGAGCCTGAAGCGGAAGATTCCAGGGATGCCTCTTTGTACATCAAAGTTTTGACAATTATGTGTCACATTAAAAATATATTGTAAATAGGGGGGGGTTTTGTCCTAAGGGTCCTGGCAGGACAACTGTATTAATGAAAAAATGAGGTGCCAGGGCTCGGGTTTGAACCACCAAAGCTTGTTTATTCAGCTGGTGTAGGCCTTCCTTTCAATGATTCAAGAAGGTATGCATTTGTCATATTTCAACATTTCAAAGCATATTTACATTTTCATTCAATCCTCATAGGAAGAAACCTTCCTTAAGCTGTGGATGCAGTTTAAGGGCTTTTTACATACATTACAATGTTTTCAAAGCATTTAAAACGAAAAAACAAATAGAAAGAATTCACAAACAGTTATACTTTGACTTTCAAATGTAAAAAAACATCTGTGAGTTATGTACACCTAAACTTGTTCAGGTACATATGTTCTTAAATACATTGCCCTATGCTATTATGCGTCTCTTTCCAACAGCCAAATAGCCGACGCGTTTCCAAACCCTTCTCTTAATCAATGGGGTTCTTCATCAGGGCTGGGCTGTGTACCTATGGTGCAAAATTAAGGGACATTTAGTATCTCCTTTTCCCTATACTTTGTTAAAAGTGGTGTGCAGGCTAAACCTCTAGAAAGTTTTACCTTGTTTCTCGTTAATGCAGGACGCTGTTTTCAGAGCGGGGCATCGAGTAAACTTGAGTTTTCACCACTATCTACATGGGGGTGAAGGATAACGATTGTTTAAATATTTCGGCATCGATGTGTGCTTATTATTAAATTCCGTGTATTAAGGGGCGCTGACACTTACTTATGTGTTATTTTCATTTGGTTCTCCACTGCATCAGTGCGATCTTGGTTAGAAAACTGTAGCGTGTTCCGCGGTGGTTGTTGTTCTAAGCAATTGAAAACGTAATGTCAGTTGGTGTGCAGTGTTCTTGCTCAAGTTTTATGTGCGTAAAGATTATAAAATGCTTACTTGTGCGAGGTGCGGCGGGGGACCCGGGTGATGCTACAATTATTTCGACTGCCACATTGTTTCCAATTGTGCAGACGGGAATTCAAGGATGAATTAATATTCTGTATGGAAAGAATCACAACGGAAAATTCCGTTACCGATTGGTCATGTTCTCTCTTTGCCTGGCGCTTAGGTTCATTTCCAGGGCCCAACCTTACCTTGCTCTGTTACTTCAGAGGCGTGCTCGGGGGTCTGTCTGCCGCATGACTCTCACTCCGTTTGGCAATGTTCAGGGCGGGTTTCTACACCAGCGGAGCACGATCTCCTATTTAAATATGTTGCTCAGCATTGTGGGATTTGTAGTTTGGCGCATAATTCGAGCTTGGCCAAAACATATCTGAAAAATTTGTGGTATTAAGTGCAGCGCTATGGTTCACATATCCTTAGTATGTATGTTCTGCAACAGTGGTGGGGGTCACAGGGGGCTCAATAGTTCAATCTTTGTAATTCGGACATTTCGTTCAGGCCGTCCATCACGCAATTGAATTTAAGAATTAAATAAGATTCTTTTTGAAGTAGCATGGCATCGATGTTTCCTCCTCTAGGGGGAACTTTCATGGCTTGTAATATCGTCCACATGAAATCTGTCTCATTATGATTGTGTTCAACAAAGTGCTGTACCATGGGCGCAGACAGCACTTTGTTTTTGATCCTGGATCTGTGTTGAGCTATTCGTTGATTAGCTCTTTGTGTGGTTTTCCCTATGTACAGCTTGGGACAAGGGCACATAATTGCATATATGACGTTAGTCGTTTTACAATTTGAGAATCCTTTGTGCGTCCATCTCACGGTATTGAATACAAATTCATCACCTTCTATTGTATTTGGACAGGAAACACACGTGCCACATTTATGATGGCCTGTTATGGGTGGTAATTTCCATAATGTGCGTAAATCAGTTCTTGCTTGGCTGATACCCAGATCAGCTCTTACTATCTGCTGTGCTATGCTTCTATTTTTCTTAAGGGCAAACAATGGCTCCTCCATTGGAACACCTGAGTTCTTAATCAAATGCCAGTTCTTTCGAATGATAGCTTTCAACTTATTCGTGTATGGCCCGAATGTGGTGACACATACCGGCCTTTCGAGGGGTTTAGTTTCTTTTTTCGAGGCCAACAGTTCCTCTCTTGGGGTGTGCCATGCCCGTATGGTAGAGTGTTTTAGTAATTTATGAGGGTATCCTCTCTGTTGCAATTGGTCACTTAGTATTTGAGAATGGATCAAAAAGTCTTCCTTCCTGGAGCAATTCCGTCGGATTCTCAGCATTTGTCCGTACGGCAAGTTAGATTTTAAGCTTTTGGGGTGATAACTTGCGTAGTGCAAGATCGTGTTCTTGTCTGTATCTTTACAGTGTAAAGTGGTTGTTAGTTTGTTTTCATAGGGAAAAACCACCACATCAAGAAAAGTGAGAGATATTCTACTAGATGTTATTGTGAATTTTATATCTGGATGTCTGGTGTTGAGCCACTGGTGGAATTGGGCAAGCATTTCTTCAGACCCTTTCCATTGACACCAGATATCATCAATGAAACGATACCATTTTGTAATGTTCTGCAAAAATGGATTGTTGTGGTAGATGAAACGCTCCTCGTACAGGGCCATGAAGAGCACCGCCATTTCTGGGGCATAAGGACACCCCATGGCGGTGCCCTTCACCTGCACGTAGAAGGTGTCCATGAACCGAAAATAGTTCCTTTTGAGTGCTATTCTCGCCAAGTCAATGATAAAGTCTGTGGGGACTCTGTGTGGTCTGGGTCGTGTATTGAGGTAATATTCCATTGCTTCTAAACCCTCCTGTTGAGGAATTTGGGTGTATAGAGATGTGACATCAAAGGATACCATCAACTCTTGTTCTCCATCAAATGGGATTCCTTCGATTTTGTTTATAAAATCCCTTGTGTCTTTGAGGTATGATGTTACTTCAGGTAGAAAAGGTTTTAGGAACACGTCCACATACTTCGCTAGTGGTTCCAACAGTGAATCACACCCGGAGACTATGGGTCTTCCGGGGGGTTCAGTCAAGCTTTTATGAATTTTCGGTAGAAAATAAATCACTGGGATGCGTGGACTCTTTTTGTCTAAATATTGGAACTCTTTTGTTCCTAATATCCCCATGTCGCGACCCTCCGCGAGTTTTGTCTGAATCTCAGCTTTTATCTGTGGAGTTGGATCCTCTTTGACTTCTCTGTACCATTCCGTGTTTTTAATCTGGCTGTTGGCCTCGTCAATATATTTTTGTCTATCCCAGACCACCAGTGCACCCCCTTTGTCAGCGGGTTTTAACACTATGGAATCATCTTTGCATAAGTTGTTTAGAGCCATTTGTTGATCTCTACTAATGTTCCTCTTGAGGAACATTTTTTGTTTGCTTAATTGCGTGATGGAGGATAGAACGACCTGTTCAAAGGCTATTATTTCCTTAGGGGTTGTGTATGTAGGAGGAACAAATGTGGATTTATTTGATAGGTTAGAGGGTTCGTCAGCTCTATTATCTTCTCTATTGTGAAAAAAGGCATTGAGTCTTAGTTTGCGACAAAACTCCAAAGCTTCAATCTTTAGATTAGTAAGGTCAGTATGTGCTGTTGGCACGAATTTTAATCCTAATTCCAATACAGATCTTTCATGGGCAGTTAATTCCTTATTGGAAATATTTACTATTGAGGTCAGGCTTACGTTTTGTACTGGGTTCTTCGTGTTCGCATTTCCCATGGTTGGGGCTGTGGTTTGAACCTTACTCTTCCTCTGCCTTCGCCCTTTTCTAAAAAAGGATTTCTTTTAGAAGGTCCCTCTCTGGGGTCTGAGTCGTTTGCGGATTCTGAAGATGAACTCTCCGAAAAGGTTGTAAACCTGTTTTTAGACCTCCCCTGGTATTGTGATAACACTCGTCGGGATTCTGTTTGAGTGTAGTAATCCTCCTTGAGGTATGGGTATACTGATTCTATTTTGAAAGCTTTGACGTCTTTGTCGAATTTGTTGGACCTAAAGTTGATGGTGTTATCTCTAAATGTTGCAATTTCTTTATTAATTTTTTCTAGTAGAGCTTTCGCTTCGTCTACAGTATGATTGTCCTCTATGGCCTTGATCAACGCCTCTATCTCTTCCTTTTCTTTTTCACAAATTCTCTTAGCAGTTTCAACAGTGTGGACCATAAGGTCTCTACTGCATTTTGTTGCTATGTAACTAAAACCCTTTTTGTATAGAGGGTCCTCTGTGAACACCACCGGAACGTTTTTAACTTGAAGGCCCCAAGGGATAGTGCCTGCCTTGAGGTGTTCAAACAAAAAATGCCCGTGCAATTCAGTACGTGTGTGTTTCTTGTGTAGTCTTAACAGTTTATCGCTTTCGTTCTGTTGTTGTACTAAGTTTTATTGCGGAAAACGGAGATGGTCCCGAAATCACATTTTTGATATGTGCCTCAGAAAAGGACAGGGTTTCCTCCTCTGACATGTTACAGCAGGTTATGTTCAATAACCCGCTGCCGAAGTTACTAAAGGAATATTCTGGCTTTTTTGTCTGGTAACCCACGCAGGCTATGCCTGCTCTATAGACTGTAAATAGGGGGGGGTTTTGTCCTACGGGTCCTGGCAGGACAACTGTATTAATGAAAAAATGAGGTGCCAGGGCTCGGGTTTGAACCACCAAAGCTTGTTTATTCAGCTGGTGTAGGCCTTCCTTTCAATGATTCAAGAAGGTATGCATTTGTCATATTTCAACATTTCAAAGCATATTTACATTTTCATTCAATCCTCATAGGAAGAAACCTTCCTTAAGCTGTGGATGCAGTTTAAGGGCTTTTTACATACATTACAATGTTTTCAAAGCATTTAAAACGAAAAAACAAATAGAAAGAATTCACAAACAGTTATACTTTGACTTGCAAATGTAAAAAACCATCTGTGAGTTATGTACACCTAAACTTGTTCAGGTACATATGTTCTTAAATACATTGCCCTATGCTATTATGCGTCTCTTTCCAACAGCCAAATAGCCGACGCGTTTCCAAACCCTTCTCTTAATCAATGGGGTTCTTCATCAGGGCTGGGCTGTGTACCTATGGTGCAAAATTAAGGGACATTTAGTATCTCCTTTTCCCTATACTTTGTTAAAAGTGGTGTGCAGGCTAAACCTCTAGAAAGTTTTACCTTGTTTCTCGTTAATGCAGGACGCTGTTTTCAGAGCGGGGCATCGAGTAAACTTGAGTTTTCACCACTATCTACATGGGGGTGAAGGATAACGATTGTTTAAATATTTCGGCATCGATGTGTGCTTATTATTAAATTCCGTGTATTAAGGGGCGCTGACACTTACTTATGTGTTATTTTCCTCTGGTTGTCCACTGCATCAGTGCGATCTTGGTTAGAAAACTGTAGCGTGTTCCGCGGTGGTTGTTGTTCTAAGCAATTGAAAACGTAATGTCAGTTCGTGTGCAGTGTTCTTGCTCAAGTTTTATGTGCGTAAAGATTATAAAATGCTTACTTGTGCGAGGTGCGGCGGGGGACCCGGGTGATGCTACAATTATTTCGACTGCCACATTGTTTCCAATTGTGCAGACGGGAATTCAAGGATGAATTAATATTCTGTATGGAAAGAATCACAACGGAAAATTCCGTTACCGATTGGTCATGTTCTCTCTTTGCCTGGCGCTTAGGTTCATTTCCAGGGCCCAACCTTACCTTGCTCTGTTACTTCAGAGGCCGTGCTCGGGGGTCTGTCTGCCGCATGACTCTCACTCCGTTTGGCCTTCAAGTTAAAAACGTTCCGGTGGTGTTCACAGAGGACCCTCTATACAAAAAGGGTTTTAGTTACATAGCAACAAAATGCAGTAGAGACCTTATGGTCCACACTGTTGAAACTGCTAAGAGAATTTGTGAAAAAGAAAAGGAAGAGATAGAGGCGTTGATCAAGGCCATAGAGGACAATCATACTGTAGACCATGGGTACTCATAGTACGGCCCGCGGGCCAGCTGCGGCCCGGCAAGCCTTCCCTGGCGGCCCGCCGACCTTCCAGACATCGTACCCGTGCATTAAAAAAAAATGTCATCGTGTCTTCAAACACTGCTGGTTGCAGCCGCGCAAGTCTAAGAGACTCTGCTGCTCTGTGGGGGCCGGCCGCCGGGTGATTCCAATGACAGTCACAGTGGAGCTGCAGGGGTCTAAGAAGAGGTTAAATACAGCAAGGCCTCATTACCATACAAATGGTCTTGTGAAGTGCTCGGGTGGGGCTGTGTGTGCCAGGAGGCTGTCTCAGCCCGGGCTGACACACAGCAGGGTGAGGTGAAGAGGGTGACGGAGGTAATGGGACGGAGACAAAGGGAGAGGGAGGGAGGGAAAGAAGACTGTAACACCGGGGCTTGTTCCATTAAATATGAGAGCAGCAGCAAGTGCAGAATCCAGGAACACCGTCTGGTGTTCAAATCCAAAAGGTTTCTGAGTTATGTAGACGCATTCCAAACTTGCCTGTAGTCAGCACATGTTGAAGCGCTGGTGTGTTTTGGTTCGAGTAATTATTAAGTTATTGCTGGCAATTCCTGCAGTGCAGGAGTATTGGGACCACTCAGTCCAATGCAGGTAAGCAATTGAAGGTGCCAAAGTATTGCGGTACTTCAGACAAGCAGCGCTAGTGCTTAGGGCAGTGTCTTTAGAACCCACATTGTTTTAAAAACAGGCAACGTTTCTCAGTCCTGGCGTCGCAATGAACAAGATGCAGGCACTCCCGTTTAAGGGAATTATGGTGATGGCAGCCCCTCACAGATAAATGTGCTGGGGCACTGGGAGGGAGGAAAAGGGGAGGGAGACAGAGGGGGAGGGAAAGGGGGGAGAGGGAGACCGAGAGAGAGACAGACAGAGGGAGGGAGACAGACAGTGGGAGGGAGAGGGAGGGAGGGAGAGGGAGACAGAGAGTGAGACAGAGGGAGGGTGACAGACAGGAGGGAGACAGCCAGAAAGAGGGAGACAGCCAGAAAGAGGGAGACAGCCAGAAAGAGGGAGACAGTCAGAAAGAGGGAGACAGCCAGAGGGAGGGAGACAGCCAGAGGGAGGGAGACAGACAGTGGGAGGGAGAGGGAGGGAGGGAGAGGGAGACAGAGAGTGAGACAGAGGGAGGGTGACAGACAGGAGGGAGACAGCCAGAAAGAGGGAGACAGCCAGAAAGAGGGAGACAGCCTGAGAGAGGGAGACAGCCAGAAAGAGGGAGACAGCCAGAAAGAGGGAGACAGCCAGAAAGAGGGAGACAGCCTGAAAGAGGGAGACAGCCTGAGAGAGGGAGACAGCCAGAGGGAGGGAGACAGCCAGAGGGAGGGAGACAGCCAGAGGGAGGGAGACAGACAGTGGGAGGGAGAGGGAGGGAGGGAGAGGGAGACAGAGAGTGAGACAGACAGGAGGGAGACAGCCAGAGAGAGGGAGACCGCCTGAAAGAGGGAGACAGCCAGAGAGAGGGAGACAGCCAGAGAGAGGGAGACAGCCAGAGGGAGGGAGACAGACAGTGGGAGGGAGAGGGAGGGAGGGAGAGGGAGACAGAGAGTGAGACAGACAGGAGGGAGACAGCCAGAGAGAGGGAGACAGCCAGAGGGAGGGAGACAGACAGTGGGAGGGAGAGGGAGGGAGGGAGAGGGAGGGAGGGAGAGGGAGACAGAGAGTGAGACAGACAGGAGGGAGACAGCCAGAAAGAGGGAGACAGCCAGAAAGAGGGAGACAGCCTGAAAGAGGGAGACAGCCTGAGAGAGGGAGACAGCCAGAGAGAGGGAGACAGCCAGAGGGAGGGAGACAGCCAGAGAGAGGGAGACAGCCAGAGGGAGGGAGACAGCCAGAAAGAGGGAGACAGCCAGAAAGAGGGAGACAGCCAGAAAGAGGGAGACAGCCAGAAAGAGGGAGACCGCCTGAAAGAGGGAGACAGCCAGAGAGAGGGAGACAGCCAGAGAGAGGGAGACAGCCAGAGGGAGGGAGACAGCCAGAGGGAGGGAGACAGACAGTGGGAGGGAGAGGGAGGGAGGGAGAGGGAGACAGAGAGTGAGACAGACAGGAGGGAGACAGCCAGAGAGAGGGAGACAGCCAGAGGGAGGGAGACAGACAGTGGGAGGGAGAGGGAGGGAGGGAGAGGGAGACAGAGAGTGAGACAGACAGGAGGGAGACAGCCAGAAAGAGGGAGACAGCCAGAAAGAGGGAGACAGCCTGAAAGAGGGAGACAGCCTGAGAGAGGGAGACAGCCAGAGAGAGGGAGACAGCCAGAGGGAGGGAGACAGCCAGAGAGAGGGAGACAGCCAGAGAGAGGGAGACAGCCAGAGGGAGGGAGACAGCCAGAGAGAGGGAGACAGCCAGAGGGAGGGAGACAGCCAGAAAGAGGGAGACAGCCAGAAAGAGGGAGACCGCCTGAGAGAGGGAGACAGCCAGAGAGAGGGAGACAGCCAGAGGGAGGGAGACAGCCAGAGAGAGGGAGACAGCCAGAGAGAGGGAGACAGCCTGAGAGAGGGAGACAGCCAGAGAGAGGGAGACAGCCAGAGGGAGGGAGACAGCCAGAGAGAGGGAGACAGCCAGAGGGAGGGAGACAGCCAGAAAGAGGGAGACAGCCAGAAAGAGGGAGACCGCCTGAGAGAGGGAGACAGCCAGAGAGAGGGAGACAGCCAGAGGGAGGGAGACAGCCAGAGAGAGGGAGACAGCCAGAGGGAGGGAGACAGCCAGAAAGAGGGAGACAGCCAGAAAGAGGGAGACAGCCTGAAAGAGGGAGACAGCCTGAGAGAGGGAGACAGCCAGAGAGAGGGAGACAGCCAGAGGGAGGGAGACAGCCAGAGAGAGGGAGACAGCCAGAGGGAGGGAGACAGCCAGAAAGAGGGAGACAGCCAGAAAGAGGGAGACAGCCTGAAAGAGGGAGACAGCCTGAGAGAGGGAGACAGCCAGAGAGAGGGAGACAGCCAGAGGGCGGGAGACAGCCAGAGAGAGGGAGACAGCCAGAGGGAGGGAGACAGCCAGAAAGAGGGAGACCGCCTGAAAGAGGGAGACAGCCAGAGAGAGGGAGACAGCCAGAGAGAGGGAGACAGCCAGAGGGAGGGAGACAGCCAGAGGGAGGGAGACAGACAGTGGGAGGGAGAGGGAGGGAGGGAGAGGGAGACAGAGAGTGAGACAGACAGGAGGGAGACAGCCAGAGAGAGGGAGACAGCCAGAGGGAGGGAGACAGACAGTGGGAGGGAGAGGGAGGGAGGGAGAGGGAGACAGAGAGTGAGACAGACAGGAGGGAGACAGCCAGAGAGAGGGAGACAGCCTGAAAGAGGGAGACAGCCTGAAAGAGGGAGACAGCCTGAGAGAGGGAGACAGCCAGAGAGAGGGAGACAGCCAGAGGGAGGGAGACAGCCAGAGAGAGGGAGACAGCCAGAGGGAGGGAGACAGCCAGAAAGAGGGAGACAGCCAGAAGGAGGGAGACAGCCAGAGGGAGGGAGACAGCCAGAAAGAGGGAGACAGCCAGAAAGAGGGAGACAGCCTGAAAGAGGGAGACAGCCTGAGAGAGGGAGACAGCCAGAGAGAGGGAGACAGCCAGAGGGAGGGAGACAGCCAGAGGGAGGGAGACAGCCAGAGAGAGGGAGACAGCCAGAGGGAGGGAGACAGCCAGAAAGAGGGAGACAGCCAGAAAGAGGGAGACAGCCAGAAGGAGGGAGACAGCCAGAGGGAGGGAGACAGCCAGAAGGGGGGAGACAGCCAGAAGGGGGAGACAGCCAGAGGGAGGGAGACAGCCAGAGGGAGGGAGACAGCCAGAGGGAGGGAGACAGCCAGAGGGAGGGAGACAGCCAGAAAGAGGGAGACATCCAGAAAGAGGGAGACAGCCAGAGGGAGGGAGACAGCCAGAGGGAGGGAGACAGCCAGAGGGAGGGAGACAGCCAGAAAAAGGGAGACAGCCAGAAAGAGGGAGACAGCCTGAAAGAGGGAGACAGCCAGAGGGAGGGAGACAGCCAGAGGGAGGGAGACAGCCAGAGGGAGGGAGACAGCCAGAAAGAGGGAGGGAGACAGAGGCAGGAGAGAGACAGACAGAGGAAGACAGGGAGAAGGAGGGAGACGGGGAGAGGGAGGGAGAGGGAGACAGAGAGGGAGACAGAGAGGGAGACAGAGGGAGGGCAACAGACAGTGGGGGGGGAGACAGAAAGAGGGAGACAGACGTGGGAGACAGACAGTGGAAGACAGATGGAAGGAGACAGACGGAGGGAGAAGGGAGACAGAGGGAGAAGGGAGACAGAGGGAGGGAGAAGGGAGACAGAGGGAGGGAGAAGGGAGACAGAGGGAGGGAGAAGGGAGACAGAGGGAGGGAGACAGAGGGAGGGAGACAGAGGGAAGGAGGCAGAGGGAGGGAGGCAGAGGGAGACAGGCAGAGAGAGACAGACAGAGGGAGACAGAGAGGGAGGGAGACAGGGAGGGAGACAGGGAGGGAGACGGAGGGAGGGAGACGGACGGAGGGAGGGAGACGGAGGGAGGGAGACGGAGGGAGGGAGAGGGAGACAGAGGGAGTCAGAGGGAGTCAGAGGAAGGGAGGTGGAGACAGAGGAAGGGAGGGGGAGACAGAGGAAGGGAGGGGGAGACAGAGGAAGGGAGGGGGAGACAGAGGAAGGGAGGGGGAGACAGAGGAAGGGAGGGGGAGACAGATGGAGTCAGTGGGGGACAGAGGAAGGCAGGGGGAAACAGAGGAAGGGAGAGGGAGACAGAGAGGGAGAGGGATGGAGACAGGGAGTGAGACAGGGAGGGCGACAGAGGGAGGGAGAGAGAGAGAGACAGACAGAGGGAGACAGAGAGGGAGTGAGTGAGACAGAGGGAGAGAGAGGGAGAGAGCTAGAGAGAAGGAGGGAGACAGAGAGAAGGAGGGAGACAGAGAGAGAGAGAGAGAGAGAGAGAGAGAGACAGAGACAGAGAGAGAGAGAGAGAGAGAGAGACAGAGAGAGAGAGATGTGTGTATGCCGGGTCTGGTGGCTCAGTGGACGAAGGCGTCCGCTGCAGGGACCTGTGATCAACCTCATGGTAAGAGTTTTTTTTGTTGCTCTAGCCCCGCCCCCTACCCCACTGACCCCGCCCCACCGGTGCGGCCCTCGGACACAAACCACACTATAATTTTGGCCCCCGAGAGAAAGTTTGTGAGTACCCATGCTGTAGACGAAGCGAAAGCTCTACTAGAAAAAATTAATAAAGAAATTGCAACATTTAGAGATAACACCATCAACTTTAGGTCCAACAAATTCGACAAAGACGTCAAAGCTTTCAAAATAGAATCAGTATACCCATACCTCAAGGAGGATTACTACACTCAAACAGAATCCCGACGAGTGTTATCACAATACCAGGGGAGGTCTAAAAACAGGTTTACAACCTTTTCGGAGAGTTCATCTTCAGAATCCGCAAACGACTCAGACCCCAGAGAGGGACCTTCTAAAAGAAATCCTTTTTTAGAAAAGGGCGAAGGCAGAGGAAGAGTAAGGTTCAAACCACAGCCCCAACCATGGGAAATGCGAACACGAAGAACCCAGTACAAAACGTAAGCCTGACCTCAATAGTAAATATTTCCAATAAGGAATTAACTGCCCATGAAAGATCTGTATTGGAATTAGGATTAAAATTCGTGCCAACAGCACATACTGACCTTACTAATCTAAAGATTGAAGCTTTGGAGTTTGTTCGCAAACTAAGACTCAAGGCCTTTTTTCACAATAGAGAAGATAATAGAGCTGACGAACCCTCTAACCTATCAAATAAATCCACATTTGTTCCTCCTACATACACAACCCCTAAGGAAATAATAGCCTTTGAACAGGTCGTTCTATCCTCCATCACGCAATTAAGCAAACAAAAAATGTTCCTCAAGAGGAACATTAGTAGAGATCAACAAATGGCTCTAAACAACTTATGCAAAGATGATTCCATAGTGTTAAAACCCGCTTACAAAGGGGGTGCACTGGTGGTCTGGGATAGACAAAAATATATTGACGAGGCCAACAGCCAGATTAAAAACACGGAATGGTACAGAGAAGTCAAAGAGGATCCAACTCCACAGATAAAAGCTGAGATTCAGACAAAACTCGCGGAGGGTCGCGACATGGGGATATTAGGAACAAAAGAGTTCCAATATTTAGACAAAAAGAGTCCACGCATCCCAGTGATTTATTTTCTACCGAAAATTCATAAAAGCTTGACTGAACCCCCCGGAAGACCCATAGTCTCCGGGTGTGATTCACTGTTGGAACCACTAGCGAAGTATGTGGACGTGTTCCTAAAACCTTTTCTACCTGAAGTAACATCATACCTCAAAGACACAAGGGATTTTATAAACAAAATCGAAGGAATCCCATTTGATGGCGAACAAGAGTTGATGGTATCCTTTGATGTCACATCTCTATACACCCAAATTCCTCAACAGGAGGGTTTAGAAGCAATGGAATATTACCTCAATACACGACCCAGACCACACAGAGTCCCCACAGACTTTATCATTGACTTGGCGAGAATAGCACTCAAAAGGAACTATTTTCGGTTCATGGACACCTTCTACGTGCAGGTGAAGGGCACCGCCATGGGGTGTCCTTATGCCCCAGAAATGGCGGTGCTCTTCATGGCCCTGTACGAGGAGCGTTTCATCTACCACAACAATCCATTTTTGCAGAACATTACAAAATGGTATCGTTTCATTGATGATATCTGGTGTCAATGGAAAGGGTCTGAAGAAATGCTTGCCCAATTCCACCAGTGGCTCAACACCAGACATCCAGATATAAAATTCACAATAACATCTAGTAGAATATCTCTCACTTTTCTTGATGTGGTGGTTTTTCCCTATGAAAACAAACTAACAACCACTTTACACCGTAAAGATACAGACAAGAACACGATCTTGCACTACGCAAGTTATCACCCCAAAAGCTTAAAATCTAACTTGCCGTACGGACAAATGCTGAGAATCCGACGGAATTGCTCCAGGAAGGAAGACTTTTTGATCCATTCTCAAATACTAAGTGACCAATTGCAACAGAGAGGATACCCTCATAAATTACTAAAACACTCTACCATACGGGCATGGCACACCCCAAGAGAGGAACTGTTGGCCTCGAAAAAAGAAACTAAACCCCTCGAAAGGCCGGTATGTGTCACCACATTCGGGCCATACACGAATAAGTTGAAAGCTATCATTCGAAAGAACTGGCATTTGATTAAGAACTCAGGTGTTCCAATGGAGGAGCCATTGTTTGCCCTTAAGAAAAATAGAAGCATAGCACAGCAGATAGTAAGAGCTGATCTGGGTATCAGCCAAGCAAGAACTGATTTACGCACATTATGGAAATTACCACCCATAACAGGCCATCATAAATGTGGCACGTGTGTTTCCTGTCCAAATACAATAGAAGGTGATGAATTCGTATTCAATACCGTGAGATGGACGCACAAAGGATTCTCAAATTGTAAAACGACTAACGTCATATATGCAATTATGTGCCCTTGTCCCAAGCTGTACATAGGGAAAACCACACAAAGAGCTAATCAACGAATAGCTCAACACAGATCCAGGATCAAAAACAAAGTGCTGTCTGCGCCCATGGTACAGCACTTTGTTGAACACAATCATAATGAGACAGATTTCATGTGGACGATATTACAAGCCATGAAAGTTCCCCCTAGAGGAGGAAACATCGATGCCATGCTACTTCAAAAAGAATCTTATTTAATTCTTAAATTCAATTGCGTGATGGACGGCCTGAACGAAATGTCCGAATTACAAAGATTGAACTATTGAGCCCCCTGTGACCCCCACCACTGTTGCAGAACATACATACTAAGGATATGTGAATCATAGCGCTGCACTTAATACCACACATTTTTCAGATATGTTTTGGCCAAGCGCGAATTATGCGCCAAACTACAAATCCCACAATGCTGAGCAACATATTTAAATAGGAGATCGTGCTCCGCTGGTGTAGAAACCCGCCCTGAACATTGCCAAACGGAGTGAGAGTCATGCGGCAGACAGACCCCCGAGCACGGCCTCTGAAGTAACAGAGCAAGGTAAGGTTGGGCCCTGGAAATGAACCTAAGCGCAGGCAAAGAGAGAACATGACCAATCGGTAACGGAATTTTCCGTTGTGATTCTTTCCATACAGAATATTAATTCATCCTTGAATTCCCGTCTGCACAATTGGAAACAATGTGGCAGTCGAAATAATTGTAGCATCACCCGGGTCCCCCGCCGCACCTCGCACAAGTAAGCATTTTATAATCTTTACGCACATAAAACTTGAGCAAGAACACTGCACACGAACTGACATTACGTTTTCAATTGCTTAGAACAACAACCACCGCGGAACACGCTACAGTTTTCTAACCAAGATCGCACTGATGCAGTGGAGAACCAGATGAAAATAACACATAAGTAAGTGTCAGCGCCCCTTAATACACGGAATTTAATAATAAGCACACATCGATGCCGAAATATTTAAACAATCGTTATCCTTCACCCCCATGTAGATAGTGGTGAAAACTCAAGTTTACTCGATGCCCCGCTCTGAAAACAGCGTCCTGCATTAACGAGAAACAAGGTAAAACTTTCTAGAGGTTTAGCCTGCACACCACTTTTAACAAAGTATAGGGAAAAGGAGATACTAAATGTCCCTTAATTTTGCACCATAGGTACACAGCCCAGCCCTGATGAAGAACCCCATTGATTAAGAGAAGGGTTTGGAAACGCGTCGGCTATTTGGCTGTTGGAAAGAGACGCATAATAGCATAGGGCAATGTATTTAAGAACATATGTACCTGAACAAGTTTAGGTGTACATAACTCACAGATGTTTTTTTACATTTGAAAGTCAAAGTATAACTGTTTGTGAATTCTTTCTATTTGTTTTTTCGTTTTAAATGCTTTGAAAACATTGTAATGTATGTAAAAAGCCCTTAAACTGCATCCACAGCTTAAGGAAGGTTTCTTCCTATGAGGATTGAATGAAAATGTAAATATGCTTTGAAATGTTGAAATATGACAAATGCATACCTTCTTGAATCATTGAAAGGAAGGCCTACACCAGCTGAATAAACAAGCTTTGGTGGTTCAAACCCGAGCCCTGGCACCTCATTTTTTCATTAATACAGTTGTCCTGCCAGGACCCGTAGGACAAAACCCCCCCCTATTTACAGTCTATAGAGCAGGCATAGCCTGCGTGGGTTACCAGACAAAAAAGCCAGAATATTCCTTTAGTAACTTCGGCAGCGGGTTATTGAACATAACCTGCTGTAACATGTCAGAGGAGGAAACCCTGTCCTTTTCTGAGGCACATATCAAAAATTTGATTTCGGGACCATCTCCGTTTTCCGCAATAAAACTTAGTACAAATGCACAACAACAGAACGAAAGCGATAAACTGTTAAGACTACACAAGAAACACACACGTACTGAATTGCACGGGCATTTTTTGTTTGAACACCTCAAGGCAGGCACTATCCCTTGGGGCCTTCAAGTTAAAAACGTTCCGGTGGTGTTCACAGAGGACCCTCTATACAAAAAGGGTTTTAGTTACATAGCAACAAAATGCAGTAGAGACCTTATGGTCCACACTGTTGAAACTGCTAAGAGAATTTGTGAAAAAGAAAAGGAAGAGATAGAGGCGTTGATCAAGGCCATAGAGGACAATCATACTGTAGACGAAGCGAAAGCTCTACTAGAAAAAATTAATAAAGAAATTGCAACATTTAGAGATAACACCATCAACTTTAGGTCCAACAAATTCGACAAAGACGTCAAAGCTTTCAAAATAGAATCAGTATACCCATACCTCAAGGAGGATTACTACACTCAAACAGAATCCCGACGAGTGTTATCACAATAACAGGGGAGGTCTAAAAACAGGTTTACAACCTTTTCGGAGAGTTCATCTTCAGAATCCGCAAACGACTCAGACCCCAGAGAGGGACCTTCTAAAAGAAATCCTTTTTTAGAAAAGGGCGAAGGCAGAGGAAGAGTAAGGTTCAAACCACAGCCCCAACCATGGGAAATGCGAACACGAAGAACCCAGTACAAAACGTAAGCCTGACCTCAATAGTAAATATTTCCAATAAGGAATTAACTGCCCATGAAAGATCTGTATTGGAATTAGGATTAAAATTCGTGCCAACAGCACATACTGACCTTACTAATCTAAAGATTGAAGCTTTGGAGTTTTGTCGCAAACTAAGACTCAAGGCCTTTTTTCACAATAGAGAAGATAATAGAGCTGACGAACCCTCTAACCTATCAAATAAATCCACATTTGTTCCTCCTACATACACAACCCCTAAGGAAATAATAGCCTTTGAACAGGTCGTTCTATCCTCCATCACGCAATTAAGCAAACAAAAAATGTTCCTCAAGAGGAACATTAGTAGAGATCAACAAATGGCTCTAAACAACTTATGCAAAGATGATTCCATAGTGTTAAAACCCGCTGACAAAGGGGGTGCACTGGTGGTCTGGGATAGACAAAAATATATTGACGAGGCCAACAGCCAGATTAAAAACACGGAATGGTACAGAGAAGTCAAAGAGGATCCAACTCCACAGATAAAAGCTGAGATTCAGACAAAACTCGCGGAGGGTCGCGACATGGGGATATTAGGAACAAAAGAGTTCCAATATTTAGACAAAAAGAGTCCACGCATCCCAGTGATTTATTTTCTACCGAAAATTCATAAAAGCTTGACTGAACCCCCCGGAAGACCCATAGTCTCCGGGTGTGATTCACTGTTGGAACCACTAGCGAAGTATGTGGACGTGTTCCTAAAACCTTTTCTACCTGAAGTAACATCATACCTCAAAGACACAAGGGATTTTATAAACAAAATCGAAGGAATCCCATTTGATGGAGAACAAGAGTTGATGGTATCCTTTGATGTCACATCTCTATACACCCAAATTCCTCAACAGGAGGGTTTAGAAGCAATGGAATATTACCTCAATACACGACCCAGACCACACAGAGTCCCCACAGACTTTATCATTGACTTGGCGAGAATAGCACTCAAAAGGAACTATTTTCGGTTCATGGACACCTTCTACGTGCAGGTGAAGGGCACCGCCATGGGGTGTCCTTATGCCCCAGAAATGGCGGTGCTCTTCATGGCCCTGTACGAGGAGCGTTTCATCTACCACAACAATCCATTTTTGCAGAACATTACAAAATGGTATCGTTTCATTGATGATATCTGGTGTCAATGGAAAGGGTCTGAAGAAATGCTTGCCCAATTCCACCAGTGGCTCAACACCAGACATCCAGATATAAAATTCACAATAACATCTAGTAGAATATCTCTCACTTTTCTTGATGTGGTGGTTTTTCCCTATGAAAACAAACTAACAACCACTTTACACCGTAAAGATACAGACAAGAACACGATCTTGCACTACGCAAGTTATCACCCCAAAAGCTTAAAATCTAACTTGCCGTACGGACAAATGCTGAGAATCCGACGGAATTGCTCCAGGAAGGAAGACTTTTTAATCCATTCTCAAATACTAAGTGACCAATTGCAACAGAGAGGATACCCTCATAAATTACTAAAACACTCTACCATACGGGCATGGCACACCCCAAGAGAGGAACTGTTGGCCTCGAAAAAAGAAACTAAACCCCTCGAAAGGCCGGTATGTGTCACCACATTCGGGCCATACACGAATAAGTTGAAAGCTATCATTCGAAAGAACTGGCATTTGATTAAGAACTCAGGTGTTCCAATGGAGGAGCCATTGTTTGCCCTTAAGAAAAATAGAAGCATAGCACAGCAGATAGTAAGAGCTGATCTGGGTATCAGCCAAGCAAGAACTGATTTACGCACATTATGGAAATTACCACCCATAACAGGCCATCATAAATGTGGCACGTGTGTTTCCTGTCCAAATACAATAGAAGGTGATGAATTCGTATTCAATACCGTGAGATGGACGCACAAAGGATTCTCAAATTGTAAAACGACTAACGTCATATATGCAATTATGTGCCCTTGTCCCAAGCTGTACATAGGGAAAACCACACAAAGAGCTAATCAACGAATAGCTCAACACAGATCCAGGATCAAAAACAAAGTGCTGTCTGCGCCCATGGTACAGCACTTTGTTGAACACAATCATAATGAGACAGATTTCATGTGGACGATATTACAAGCCATGAAAGTTCCCCCTAGAGGAGGAAACATCGATGCCATGCTACTTCAAAAAGAATCTTATTTAATTCTTAAATTCAATTGCGTGATGGACGGCCTGAACGAAATGTCCGAATTACAAAGATTGAACTATTGAGCCCCCTGTGACCCCCACCACTGTTGCAGAACATACATACTAAGGATATGTGAACCATAGCGCTGCACTTAATACCACAAATTTTTCAGATATGTTTTGGCCAAGCGCGAATTATGCGCCAAACTACAAATCCCACAATGCTGAGCAACATATTTAAATAGGAGATCGTGCTCCGCTGGTGTAGAAACCCGCCCTGAACATTGCCAAACGGAGTGAGAGTCATGCGGCAGACAGACCCCCGAGCACGGCCTCTGAAGTAACAGAGCAAGGTAAGGTTGGGCCCTGGAAATGAACCTAAGCGCCAGGCAAAGAGAGAACATGACCAATCGGTAACGGAATTTTCCGTTGTGATTCTTTCCATACAGAATATTAATTCATCCTTGAATTCCCGTCTGCACAATTGGAAACAATGTGGCAGTCGAAATAATTGTAGCATCACCCGGGTCCCCCGCCGCACCTCGCACAAGTAAGCATTTTATAATCTTTACGCACATAAAACTTGAGCAAGAACACTGCACACGAACTGACATTACGTTTTCAATTGCTTAGAACAACAACCACCGCGGAACACGCTACAGTTTTCTAACCAAGATCGCACTGATGCAGTGGAGAACCAGATGAAAATAACACATAAGTAAGTGTCAGCGCCCCTTAATACACGGAATTTAATAATAAGCACACATCGATGCCGAAATATTTAAACAATCGTTATCCTTCACCCCCATGTAGATAGTGGTGAAAACTCAAGTTTACTCGATGCCCCGCTCTGAAAACAGCGTCCTGCATTAACGAGAAACAAGGTAAAACTTTCTAGAGGTTTAGCCTGCACACCACTTTTAACAAAGTATAGGGAAAAGGAGATACTAAATGTCCCTTAATTTTGCACCATAGGTACACAGCCCAGCCCTGATGAAGAACCCCATTGATTAAGAGAAGGGTTTGGAAACGCGTCGGCTATTTGGCTGTTGGAAAGAGACGCATAATAGCATAGGGCAATGTATTTAAGAACATATGTACCTGAACAAGTTTAGGTGTACATAACTCACAGATTTTTTTTACATTTGAAAGTCAAAGTATAACTGTTTGTGAATTCTTTCTATTTGTTTTTTCGTTTTAAATGCTTTGAAAACATTGTAATGTATGTAAAAAGCCCTTAAACTGCATCCACAGCTTAAGGAAGGTTTCTTCCTATGAGGATTGAATGAAAATGTAAATATGCTTTGAAATGTTGAAATATGACAAATGCATACCTTCTTGAATCATTGAAAGGAAGGCCTACACCAGCTGAATAAACAAGCTTTGGTGGTTCAAACCCGAGCCCTGGCACCTCATTTTTTCATTAATACATTAAAAATATATAGCACTCCAACAAAGTAGTAGGATTATAAAACTTTAATAACTTATAAATATATACAACGCAACAAAAACAGTAAATACATTTAAAATTTTTTTAGAAAAAAGAAGCAACAATGGTCAGTAGCTGAGTTTTGTGCGAATAGTCCCAAGGCAGCACAACGTGCTGAGTTCTGGACGGCACCCAGGTGATGTTACCTGGGTGCCGCACTGGTTTTTGGTATCCTACAATGCAGCTCCTAAAAACGGCGTGGGGCGTCCCGGGGGGAGACCTCGTCAGTAGCGGTCTGTTGTGCAAATAGTCCCAAGGCAGCAGAACGCGCTGAGATGTGGATGGCACCCAGGTGATGTCCAGTAAGTTGCCGCACTGGTTTTGGTATCCTACAATGCTGCTCCGAATAACGGCGTGGGGCGCCCCGGGGGGGGGGGGAGGCGGCGTGAACGGGCCTCCCCAGGTGGAGGCTCGTCTGCTGTAGTGGGGCGCCCCTTTACCGTTTCAGTTGCCATTCCGTGGTGCGTCCCGGGGGTTGCGGGGGGAGGCCTCGTCAGTAGCGGTCTGTTGTGCGAATAGTCCCAAGGCAGCAGAACGCGCTGAGATGTGGATGGCACCCAGGTGATGTCCAGTAAGTTGCCGCACTGGATTTGGTATCCTACAATGCTGCTCCGAATAACGGCGTGGGGCGCCCCGGGGGGGGGGGGGTGAAGCGGCGTGAACGGGCCTCCCCAGGTGGAGGCTCATCTGCTGTAGTGGGGCGCCCCTTTACCGTTTCAGTTGCCATTCCGTCCGCTTTTGGTACACTGTGCCAAAATCCGCCATTCAGCTGAGTTGCGCCCACTCTTGTGGTGCAGCGATAGGCGGCTGCCACAGGACTCTCAAAATGGCGGCAGGCTCTTTCCTTTTTGGGCCTGGTCCACTGAAATGGCCCTGGGACACCTTGGAACTCGGACGCTTGTCTGCTAGGTCGTGGACCCCATTCTCGAAAGCGTCCCCTCAGCCTTGAAGATTCTACAAAAGTCATGGGGGCCACCGACTCCTGCAGGCTTCCGGTGGGGAGCGGCTGCCATGATTGCTCGCGGAATGACCACGACGGAGCTACGAGATGGTGGTGCTTTCATGCTGACGCCAGCTTCAGTCTGAAACATCCAGAAACAAGGTGGGGCTTTCATCGTTTGGGGAAAAAAAATGTTTTAATCCAATGAAAAGTGTATTTTTAGGTCATATGATCAAGCCTTCCATCATTAGGAAACCAAAAGTAAAATGAACCAATGAAAAGTTTTATAAACAAGTCACATGACCTGTTATGCGGCATAGGGCTATAAAAAGCGTAGAAAATCCGTTGGCACGTGAGGCGGCGTCAGTAGTGGACCGATGTGCGAATAGGCCGAAGGCAGCACAACGCGCCAAGATCCGGATGGCACCGAGGTGGTGTCCAGCAAGTTGTCGCACTGGTGTGGCCATCCTACAATGCTGCGCCGAAAGTCGGCGTGGGGCGCCCCGTTGGCCTGTGAGTTCGCGTCAGTCAGTGGGGGCTGTTTGAGGATCTGACTGCATTGGAAAGCAATGTGATGCTGTGTGTCGCCCCCAAGATGAGGCGGCGTCAGTAGCGGACCGATGTGCGAATAGGCCGAAGGCAGCACAACGCGCCAAGATCCGGATGGCACCGAGGTGGTGTCCAGCAAGTTGCCGCACTGGTGTGGCCATCCTACAATGCTGCGCCGAAAGTCGGCGTGGGGCGCCCCGTTGGCCTGTGAGTTTGCGTCAGTCAGTGGGGGCTGTTTGAGGCTCTGACTGCATTGGAAAGCAATGTGATGCTGTGCGTCGCCCCCAAGATGAGGCGGCGTCAGTAGCGGACCGATGTGCGAATAGGCCGAAGGCAGCACAACGTGCCAAGATCCGGATGGCACCGAGGTGGTGTCCAGCAAGTTGCCGCACTGGTGTGGCCATCCTACAATGCTGCGCCGAAAGTCGGCGTGGGGCGCCCCGTTGGCCTGTGAGTTCGCGTCAGTCAGTGGGGGCTGTTTGAGGATCTGACTGCATTGGAAAGCAATGTGATGCTGTGCGTCGCCCCCAAGATGGAGGTTCCTCGGCTGCAGTGGGGCGCCCCTTGGTGTTTCACTTGCTATGCAGCTGAGTTGCGTGCGCACTTGCGGCGAATAGGCCGAAGGCAGCACAACGCGCCGAGATCTGGATGGCACCGAGGTGGTGTCCAGCAAGTTGCCGCACTGGTGTGGCCATCCTACAATGCTGCGCCGAAAGTCGGCGTGGGGCGCCCCGTTGGCCTGTGAGGTGGCGTCAGTAGCGGACCGATGTGTGAATAGGCCGGAACCAGCACAAGGCGTCAAGATCCGGATGGCACCGAGGTGGTGTCATAGTTGAGAGTTCTGAGCAGCGCTTGTAACACTGTCTGAAGCTTATTTGTACCTGCTGCAGCTTCACTATTGCCCTGGTGTGGCCTAAGATCGCCCATGACATAGGCGTCCGCCTCCCGGGGTCCGGCGGAACTTTTTTCCTTTTCCTTTGTGCATCTTGTCCCACAATCCGTTTGACCTGAAGACACGACCAGGTCCCTGAATGTGTGCAGGGGGACGCTATTGATTGAATCAAAATGGCGGCTTCACACAAAGCTGACTCAAGCGTTGCTGCTGATGCTATACAGACAAAAACTGGTTTTCAGTTTGTACATTCTTCAGGATTTTTCCATCCAAGGCTGGTTGAGAGTTTGTAGAACAATGGCTTCAGATTTTCAACATACTACTCTTCAACATTCTTCCTAAATGTAACAATGTGAGACTCACTAGGAGAACGGTGTAGTGAGGGCCACAAACGGCTGTTTATCTTTCCTTTCAAAATGCTGCCAACAATATTTTCGGAATGGAAGACACCACAAGGCGCTGAGATTCGGTTGGCATCGAGGTGGTGTCCAGCAAGTTGCCGCACTGGTGTGGCCATCCTACAATGCTGCGCCAAAAGTCGGTGTGGGGTGCCCGAAGGGGGGGGGGGGGAGGCGGCGAAAACGAGCCTCTCCCGCCTCTCCAGGTTGAGGCACTTCATCTGCAGTGGAGCGCCGTCTAGCTGAGTTTCGCCCGCTCTTGCTGCTACAGAGACAGGCGGCTGCAACAGGACTCTCAAAATGGCGGCCTGTTCTTTGGATTTGAGCCTGGTCCACTAAAATGGCCCTGGGACACCTTAGAACTCGGACGCTCGAATTTTTTTTCCTTTCCTCTACGTGCAAAAAAGGTAAATGCCCGGTACGTTACCTGCCTCATCCGCCACGATGTACTCTCCAGAGGAACCGAAAAAAATATAGTTATGGTAATTATACCATGCATCGTCATATGGAGAGGTGGCACTGATTAATTATAGTGCTGCACAAAAGAGAGATTTGGAGGACAACCCCCGACCTGCCAGTACATTCACCAAAGAAATGGCACTGACAGCATCAGAGGCAAGGGAAACGGTCCCAAATATTCAGAAGAACTTTGGAAAGATTAAAATGACATGTTTAGATTGTGGCAAATTAATTTCATGTGGACAGATGAGTGTTACTCTAATAAATACAACATATGAACATCATCATAGTCGATGGTTGGTGGAGACATTTTGACTATATCCTGGACATGCCCGTCCTCGCCCAAAATGGCGCCGGAATAAATGGGACTCGTAACTCCTTGTTGTGTACTGGTTGCACAACCTTGATATCACGAGATACGTATGCAGTTTTGAAGCACATGGCGGGCGGGGACGAGAATTGATTGAATATTTCGACATCCCTATTGATATTAAGTTCTGATGTGTTATTGATTACTGTACTATTGAAAGTTCGAATTAATGTCACCCATGGTACTTGCCCGCAAATGTATATCTAGATAATTTTATTGTAACTGGCCCTGTCGTTTTTTAATTATAAAATGTACGTCCACCGATTCCGCAACTGTTAGACACCTTAGTTCTTGCAACCTAATGGCCCGCCCGTTATGTTCCTCTACAGTGTAAATGTCTCCTCATCATATACGATTACAGTTTGCTCCGTGGCCGGCCCACGTGGTTATAGGCACGTATTTGTATACTGACATTTTCACAATAAAGGTTTTTAAAAGAAAACATGGTAGTAGTATTTACATTGGTAAAGTTTTTAATAATAGTCACTGTTTTCGAATCAGTAAAAGGCAAGTGAAATAAAGCAGTCCAATTACATGAAGGGTAAAAGGTATAATACGCAGGAACGCAGTAAAGATAAATGGTCAAGGGCTGTTGTGTTTTCTACTCCTGCAACATAAAGTGATCGATAAGAATCTGATATTCAGGCGTATCGGCGACTAAGACAGCAGGCAGAGCCTCTTTTGATCAACGGCTCCGTCATGGGACGAAGAAACGCCCTTTTTTTCGAAAAAGGAATATATTTTACTTGCAGGACAGTTGTAAATTTTCCGGGAAAGTACATTAGCCTGGAACATTATAACATATATGTTTAATAAAAAATAATGTTCGAAAGTAAAAAGTGTAATTTTTAGGTCATATGAGCAAGCCTTTCATTATTAGAATAAGAAAAGTAAAATGAACCAATGAAAAGTTTTATTAACAAGTCACATGACCTGTTATGCTTACGTTACGCGCTGCGCGCCGCGCCCCGGATCGCTTCCGGGAAGTTGCGCTTCGCGCATCGGAGCACTTCCGGATGTGCTAACGCGGCGCGTCATATGACGCATTACGCGACAACGCAGGTCCAGAATATAGTCAAAATGTCTCCACCAACCAGCGGTCGGAACACAACCCCTTTCAGCAGGCTAAATAGTTCTGTTAAATGACAACAGAAGGGACAGGCAACAAGAACCATCAGTCAAAGAGGGGAGGGCAAGTTCTTCTCTACCGGGTCACGTTGGGTCGCTACCGGAACTGATCGAATTGGTAGTCTACAGTGTTTCTGGATGTTTCAGACTGAAGCTGGCGTCAGCATGAGAGCACCACCATCTCGTAGCTCCGTCGTGGCCATTCCACGAGCAATCATGGCAGCCGGTCCCCACCAAAAGCCTGCGGGAGTCGGGGGCCCCCAAGACTTTTGTAGAATCTTCAAGGCTGAGGGGACGCTTTCGAGAATGGAGCCCAAGCCCTAGCAGACAAGCCTCCGAGTTCCAAGGTGTCGCAGGGCCATTTTAGTGGACCACGCCCAAATCTGAAGAGCCGGCCGCCATTTTGAGAGTCCTGTGGCAGCCGCCTATCGCTGCACCGCAAGAGCGGGAGCAACTCAACTACATGGTGAGCGAAACGCTGTAGTATCAAGAGCGGGCGGTAAACAGCTGAATAGCGGAAGAGGCACAGTGTAGCAAAAGCGGGCGGAATGCCAACTGAAACGGTAAAGGGGCGCCCCACTACAGCGTGTCTTCAGGTCAAACGGATTGTGGGACAAGGTCCAGAATGGAAGAGTCACCAAAAAGGCAAAAGGTTCCGCTTAACCCCGGGAGCCGGCCACCTATGTCGGGGGCGATCTCAGGCCACACCAGGGCAACACGACTTGGGGAGGGGGCCGGAGCCAAGCGCCCCCTCCGAGTCCGCGCCATCACACCGTCCCTCGGGGGCCTCCGTCAAGCGTTTCAGGGAGGCACCGCATCACATTGTTTTCAAATGCAGTCACGTCCTCAAACAGCCCCCACTTACATTGAGAATAGTGAAGCTGTAGCAGGTGCAAATAAGCTTCAGACAGTCTAACAAGCACTCCTCAAAACTTTGAACTATCAGAGTGCATGAGTTTCATGCTCGATCGATTGAGCTAGCCGGATCGGGCAACAAAAAGTATAAAATAGTTATGTAAATAGTTATTTAATAAAATGTTTTACCCTGTTACTTTGCTGGTGTGTTGTATATATTTGTAATATTTGCATAGAGTTTATCGTTATTTTGGGCGGGGTGGGTGGCGGAGCCGAGCTGTCTTGCAGCCATCATGGTGTGGAGTTCAGTTAATCTCACTAGTTTCGTATTTCTCATGAGGGGTTGTTCCTAATGTTTCTATTTTAGCGAGGTCAAAAAGAGATCCCATTAGTGGCCTACTGATTTTGCTCGATCCCTTTTGTTTTTTTACACGTTTTTTCACTATCTGCAAAGACTAAACAGAGTATTGCGACTCTGTGCTTGTTTGTAAATAGAGAATGAACCAAAGAGAACCAATTCTAAAACAGTAAATGCTTGGATAACAATCAATCAAATGGAGAGGGAAGCAGGCACGACGGATTACAACGGGGGCAAAGGCCTGCGTTAACTACCCTTCACTATCTGCAAAGAGAGAGTACTCCTAATAGAAATGAGGGGGGCAGCATTCAAAGCAGATCAGTGTGCATAAACACGAAAATGTTTTTACTTACCACGTACTTGACATTCGACAGCTTATTATATTTGCTATTAAAAAACCATTGAAATTCACTGAAAAAACCATAGGTTAGAGACCATATATAGTTAGGAATTAGCATTTGAAAAACCTTGAAAATTCACTGAAAAAACCATAGGTTATACACCATATATAGTTAGGAATTAGCATTTAAAAAACCTTATTTTACTCACACAAAACCATTGAAATTCCATATATAGTTAGTTGCACTAACTATATATCGCGCACCCGCAATCCACTGCTGATCATGTCACATATTACATCATTCATGACATGGTCAGTGACATCACTGATGACATCACTGATGACATCTCAAATGACATCACTGATGACATCACTGATGACATCTCATTTGACATCATTCTTGTGCTAATACGATAAACCTCTTCAGACTCTAATATAACCTTAGATACACTCAGTGTATACAGACACTCACACACTGTCACTCATCCATGGAGTTACTCACACACCTAGTCAGTCATGCAAAGAAACAATCTCACCTCCATTTCCTCAACTATACAGTTATACACACCTTACTTATTCAAACATATACTAACACATATTTACTCTCTTATACAATCCCTGATACAAGTTCACAATGATCCATACAGCCACTCACACATTCACTAGCTCTCATGCACAGTTATTTATATATGCCAACTCTCACATGTACTTTGTTTTACATATGTACTTACTTTGACATGTAGCACTGAGATATCCATTCACTCACCAATACACTCATGCACACAGTCAACCGCCCATACAGGTGTTTCCACATGCACTCTTGAACTCATACACCTAGTGAATCAACTGCTCACACATCTATGCACAGAGTCACACACCTCCCAGCCACCCCCACACAAACTCAATCTCCCATACAAATACTTGGGCAACCAATCAATAACACATATAGCCTCTCGTATAGCTAATGATCAACACATGCAGCAGTTTACATCACAACAGACATACTGATGCACACATTCAGACAGTTTAGTCACTAACCCATGCATTTATTACGACACATTTATTCACTCACTCATACAGTCAGTCACGCACCTACTAAATCCTTCATCCAGACACTTATACATCCACTCATTCTTCAATATATCAAACATATTTAAACTTTACAGAAACACACAGTCACTGGATGATGTTATCAGTGATGTCATTTGAGATGTCAAATGAGATGTCATCAGTGATGTCATCAGTGATGTCATTTGAGATGTCATCAGTGATGTCATCAGTGATGTCACTGACCATGTCATGAATGATGTAATATGTGACATCATCAGCAGTGGATTGCGGGTGCGCGATATATAGTTAGTGCAACTAACTATATATGGAATTTCAATGGTTTTGTGTGAGTAAAATAAGGTTTTTTAAATGCTAATTCCTAACTATATATGGTGTATAACCTATGGTTTTTTCAGTGAATTTTCAAGGTTTTTCGAATGCTAATTCCTAACTATATATGGTCTCTAACCTTTGGTTTTTTCAGTGAATATATATATATATATATATATATATATATATATATATATATATATCTACACACACAACCACACACACACCCACACCCACACAACCACCCACAATCACAACACCCACACATAACCACAACACACACACACCACACACACAACCAACTACACACACAACCAACTACACACACAACCAACCACACACACAACCACACACACACACACAACCACACACACACACACACGCACACACACACAACCACACACACACACACAACCACACCCACACACACAACCACAACACACAACCACACCCACAATCACACACCACACAACCAACCACACAACCAAACCCAACCCCACACACAACCACACCCAAACACACACAGCCACACACAACCACACACACACACACCCCTACACATAACCACTCACATGACCACAACACTCACAACCACAACACACACAACCACAACACACACAACCACAATCACACACAAAGAACCACAATCACACACAGAGAGCCACACACACAACCACACACAGCCACACACAACCACTCACACAAACACTCACAACCACTCACACAAACACACACACTACCACACACACAACCACAAACACACAATCACACACAAAGAACCACACACCCAACCACACACACACACACACACACACAGCCACACACACCCAACCCCACACACACAACCACACACACAAACAAACACAACCACACACAACCACACACACACAACCACAAACACAGTAACACTCACAACCACACACACACAACCACGACACAACCACACACCATCACACACAACCTCACACACAACCACAACCACACACACAACCACACACACACACACACACACACACCACACCCAACCACCTCAGGATTTTGAATAGTTTCTTGTTTGAAGATGTTACTCTCTCCTGTCACCCCACTCCTGTACTAAGGTTACGAGTGACCTGGCACCCGCCTTTCAGAGGTTCTTGCATCCACCCAAGTCTGGCCTGGCACTGGTGCGTCCCAGCCTGGCACACACCGGGAGATGATCTCTGCACCTCCTTCTAGACCCCAGCTCACTACTGTTTGCAGTCTGTCACTCACCCCTCATCTCCCTGGCAATCACCCTTCACATCTGAGGCCTGGCAGTCATTCCTCACACCTGGCAGCCACTCCTCGCACTCACCCTTCTCCCTCTCTGGCACTCAGCATTTACTCTCTGTGACACTCAACTGTCACCTCCCGGACACTCACCCTCGACCCTCCTGGTACTCATACTTCCCACTCCCTGGCACATATCCTTCCCCTCCCTGACACTCACCCATGTCCCTACAGGCATTCACTACTCGCCCCCTTGGCACTCACCATTGACCTCCATGGCACTAGCCCTTCATCCCCCTGGCCTGGCAGCTACCCTTCACCCCTTGCACTCACCCTTCCCCTCCCTGGCACTTTGACCCTCCTGACTCTTATATCTCACCTCCATTTCACTCAACCTTCATCTCCCAGGCACTCCCCCTTCATCCCCCTGACCTGGCACTCAACCTTCACCTCAGTGGCACTAGTCCTTCACCCCCCTGGCTGTCAGCTACCCCTCACCCCTAGCACTCATACGTCCCCTTCTCAGCACTCACCCTTCCCCTCCCTGGCACTCACCCTTGACCCTCCTGACTCTTATGTCTCATATCCCTGGCACTCACTCCTCACCTCTCTGGCACTCACCTTTCACCCCCATGGCCTGACAGTCACACCTGTCCCTCCTGGCATTCATTCCTCACCTCCCTGCCACTCACCCTTGACCCTCTTGGCACTAGCCCTGTTTCCCCCAAGAACAAAACATAACAAGCCTTGGCATAGCCAATAGGTCTCGCCTTTTATTATTATTATTATTAATTACATTTATAGGGCGCACAGCTACCCAACAAAGGGTTTCCCGGCGCAACAGATCCAATAATAGTGGGCTATAGCCTGCTAGATGTCGAATAGCCAGGTCTTTAAGGCTTTCCTAAACTTGCCTTTTGAACCTTATACGTGTTTATCCACACAACAGTTGATGTGGTTGCACCAAGGATATTGTGCTGCATAACTAAATGCTTAGAAGGTCCCAAAAGCGAGACCTATTGGCTATGCCAATGCTTGTTATAAATGGCCACTATGATGGCTTCTCTCCAGGAATCAATCACTTCTCCCTTCACTGCTGGCCTCAGAACATTAGTGCAATTATGTCTCTCCAAATGGATGAGAACAGTCAATAAATGAAATGAGTACAGTGTACCATATGTCCAAACCAAAAAGTTCAAAGCTCTTATCTTATTTTCACAATATATTTATCAGTATTTTGAAAAATCAGTATAAACTTATTTTGGTACATATATTTACATACACACAGAACAGTTCTTTGGAACTAACATTTAGGACTTTAAAGTGCACAAACATTAAAATATTTACATGTCACAACACATTCCTCAAGAAACATGGACATATACTACATAGAAAAATTATATCAAAACACAGTGCAAAGTTTTCAAATAAGAAAAAAGAAATATCAGCCCAGTTAGTGATTAATCATTGGTTTGTTATCCTGGGCGATCATCAACACTTGAAATTAAAGCGGCGACGTTTCGACCCCTGAACAGAACGCGATATTATAACCATCTTGATGGGGTCTTCCTCTGGACTGACAGACTGGACGAGGGCTGCCCGTCGCTCTGAGGAAAAGCGAGTTATTTGTCAAAGTATCAAAAGGCGATTACTGAGCCTTTGAAGTTGATAGAAGAGCCGTGTGAGGAGGCGCAAGGCCCCTCGGATTTCTCCTTCCTATTAGCAGAGAAACCCACATGGAGGCCCGTGCACTTGACGCCGGAGGAATGGCTTACAAGATTAATCCTTGAAGTGAGCAGATCACTGGCAGCACTTGATTAGGACCACAGTGCCTCAAATAGGAGCCCCATAAAGACTACACACAGACCTTCCACTCAGTCCAGAGGAAAACCCCATCAAGACGGTTATAATATCGCTTTCTGTTCAGGGGTCGAAATGTTGACGCTTTAATTTCAAGTGTTGATGATCGCCCAGGATAACAAACCAATGATTAATCACTAACTGGGCTGATATTTCTTTTTTCTTCTTTGAAAACTTTGCACTGTGTTTTGATATAATTTTTCTATGTAGTATATGTCTATGTTTCTTGTGGAATGTGTTGTGACAGGTAAATATTTTAATGTTTGTGCACTTTAAAGTCCTAACTGTTAGTTCCAAAGAACTGTTCTGTGTGTATGTAAATATATGTACCAAAATAAGTTTACACTGATTTTTCAAAATACTGATAAATATACCGTGAAAATAAGATAAGAGTTTTGAACTTTTTGGTTTGGACATAAGGTACACTGTACTCTTTCATTTATTGACTGTTCTCATCCATTTGGAGAGACATAATTGCTTTAAAATAATTTTTTGACTTGTAAGAGTGGCAGAACCGCTGTTTCGCTTATAGTATTAACCCTTAGGTTCTGCACTAGACTGGGCAACCCGATTGCTTTATACCACTCAGTACATTAGTGGCAAGGGTGCCCAAAACTCCTCATTAAATTTAAACAGATCAATGGGTACCCCATTCTGGCCAGGGTCTTTCCCACTAGCAGCACCCTTAATCATTTTGGTTACAGATTTAAGATCTATAAAAATGTGTTACCTAATATTCTTTGGGGGGCAGGAAGTCAACCCTATTAACCAATTGTCCCCCTCCTTTCACCTTATCTCGAATAAAAATAAGGGGAAAATGGCTAATCCATTCTTGTTCGGTAATAGAACACTCAATATTGCCATGTGAGCATTCCGAAAAAAAGGGGCAATTTATTATATCCCAGAAACGTCTGGTATCTCTCTGCAAAGCGGCTTCATTTAGATCCTCCCATGCCCTCCTTCGAATCTCCTGTTTGCTCTTCTCAATGGCTTGCTTATAGATGTTTCTTGCTTCCCTAACATCAGCTATGTCACAGGGTATTTTATTGGTGGCCAACTTTAGGACTTTTAGAGCTGTGGTACAGTCAGAGCTAAACCATGTCTGAGGGGTTTGTTCTTTTGGTAATTTATTTGAAAACAGACCTGTAGATTTGACCCCACAAAACTGTTGAGGATATCAAAATACTCTGCCTTGAATGAGAGGCAGCAACAAATATCTCTGGAGGCTTTGTTAACCAATTCAAGAAAACATTTGATGGGTCAATAGCGGCCCAATTTAAACGCACCTTCTTGTTTATTGAGTGACTAATCTTGGACTCAATCCTATAGGAAGATCCTCGAGAAATGGGTATACAAAAACTCGGGGTAATAGGGTTATGATCACTGTGGGGAAGTGTGCGCACATCATAACTCATTAAATTTTGAACAAGATCCCTTGATAAAAGATTGAAACATATTATACTACCCTTACCTCTTACTATAAAAGTGGGTGCATTTATTGTACTATTTCCCTGCGAATCTGAAGCAAATGAGAGATTATGTGTTATTACCAGCTGGTTTAAAGCTTCACAGTTCATGGTAAAAATACATGTAGGATATCATGTCTGGATATATTGACATAACACAAGAAAGCATTAATACATATAATAATGAGGTAGTTAGTATAGACTATAGGTTGGGGTGAAAGGTCATGGCTGGAAGGTCAAAAACATCTCTCTTGGAAATCAGATCGGCTGCCTCACTTCTTACCAATCTCCTTTCGCCCAGAGACAAAAGAAAGGATCTGCGAAGAATAAGCGGAGATCACCCCTGGTGATATTAAGCGTTAGTTGTAAACACAGAAGAGGCACTTCTGTTTTGAAATACTGCAAATTGCAGAACTACGACACTTGCTATAGTCTGGTACAGTTTGGAAAACTAAAATAAACTGGAAATAATCTGAAATGAACAGTCTAGTCAACCACCATTTCAATTGCCCAGGCGAACACTGAGGTACTGGGTTTTTAAGAACCGGTACCGAACCTACAGAACCGGTAACCCAGCGGTGCCAGGGGATCAACACCCAGAGACCTCGGGTTCTCCTGAGTCAGACCTACAGAAACTTCAGAGTCTTCCAGGTGAAGTCAAAGATTCGTTTATTGGCTGCAACCAAGGTGACAGGGTCCTAGAAGTACAATACCAGTATATTCAGGAGACTGCACACTTTCACAAAGTTAGGTTTCTCTTCTTATACACAATTTTCACCCTTGGGCAAAACATTCCTTGGATTCGCGGTATTTCATTTATGGTTACTGATTACAGAAGAAAAGCAGAGTCATGATGACATGTACATATTTCACGTCGTGCTGCTCATAACAAATCATCCGGCAAGGCCCAACATTTCATCAGATATCGCTGGACCCCTAATAAAAATGGTCACCTCCCCATCATAAAATAAGTGAGGAAAAGGAGTGGAGAAAGATGTGAGCGAGATATGGCAGGTGTGCGCGCTGAAATGGCTTTATGGCCGGTTGGGCCTAGATGCTATCTTGCTCGGCCACTGGGAGCGAACTGACCTAACGAGTTCGGCCTGGGGCAATGGTTCTAACTTGTACTGGGGTCAGGGAGAAGTCGATTAAGGAGTATGTGTCCTTGTGGAATCAAATTCAACTGGATTAAGGCCTATGTAGAGGGCAACATGCAGCTAAGGGTTTAGAAGGTAAATGACGATTTCGAGGTGAAATCGTCACTCGAATATGCCGAAAATACATGTACTTGATGTACTCGTCATGCTCGGTCTTTTGATACCAAATTCGTCCTATTTCGACGAAGTTTTTATTCTCGAGTCCAATACTATAATATGAATCCAGATTTTTCAGAACCACAGACCCTCCTTTTGCCCTTACATAGGCAATTAATCTATCCTCATGTCAATCTGAGTCCAGATCTATATTCCTAAAGTCATTGAGATGTTGCTGCAACATCATTCTAGTGCTGAGCTCATGTCTTGACACAGGCTTCCTTACACATGATGTAACACAGAGGCCACATATTGCAGGAGCACACTGTATGCATAGACAGAACAGAAGAAGAATGGCTAAGACCATCCCAATGACCATCAGAATTTTCCATCCCCAGGCAGATATCAGTCCCCAGAACCATCCCATTAATGACCAATCTCCTTTATCCACATGAATAGATTCGGAAATCTTATGTAGTTTGGAGATGGCCCCGTACACTGTTGGAGCATTATCTGGAATAAAAATGCAACAACTGGACTGGATCAATTTGCATACTCCACCTCGGTCCGCAAGTATTACATCCAAAGCGACCCGGTTCTGAAGGGTCATCAGTCGATCCGACTGGAGCTCAGCAGTCAGGTTACTAAGGGCACCAGCAGTTTCAATCACGGTGGATTCAACTACCCTTGTTAATTGCCTTATGTTTCTGCTGTTAACCATGGCTCCCCAGAACGGCAGAACACCCATTGCAAAGTCACCAAATTCTTGACCTGCAGTGTCTTCTTTACTCAAAACACCTCTAACTACCCTTGTCCGATGGTAATCCGCCGCTGCTGTGCAGGTGGGAGGTAACAGGAATGAAACAAAACATGAGCCCGAGAAGTCAGGGGGCAACCATGTATAGGCTCTATCATGACAGATGAAATAAGTACCCTTAGCGGCTAAAAAGGCAGGGGAAGTCTGAGATCCAAAAACGTACGTTTCTGTGCAGACACTCTTCCCTAGCTGAGCTCTGGGATTCTTACCAATACCTTGCAGACACAGGTGACCTTGATGGGGTACGATCCAGATAGGGGACGATCTCTTGGCTTGCTGTTTCTCACTTAATGTAGTGCCATATCCGGTCACATTCCAACCTACATATGCAAGTATCTCATCATCCGGGGTATCTTCGTAAGAAGTTACTTCCTTGATCATGTCAACTATACCCTTGACTAGGGCGCTAGTCTTGAGGTTGTCTTTTACAGAACGTAGGGGTTGGATTTCTCGTGCATATATGAACATTGTCCTATATGCCCATACTGACCCATTGTGACTAAATGGCAGGACCAAATAGGGGATACCTCTATCCGTGGTGTGGGGCATGAGACCACACACCCAACAGTTGGTTGTGTTCATTACAAGTTGGTGTTGGTGTAATAGCTGAACGAAGGAGTTATTAATGAACTCTAATCTCCTATTTGATTCGTGGTCAGGCAAAGGGAGGAAAGAATGAGAGGGAACAGTAGGAGGAGGTATGGGTGATGTAGTGGGCGCAAATGTCACATGAAAATAAAATAAAACATAGCTTATCAAAAAGACCATTACGCTAAGTAGCATAAAAATACACATTATTATAAAAAATTTCTTTTTCATTGTTTTCAAAAGTCTCTGCTTAAAGTTCATTTGTTTGGCAGTTCTCTCCACATCAGGAAACTCCATCCTCTCTAAGGTGCTGCCCGCGGCGGTAGGTTGTTTCTGCTAAAGGATGCTTCCGTCAGTCTAGGGTGACTCCCTTGGACCAACTGGAACCAGCGACCTATTGTCGTCAGCTGCACCCAAAAGTCTTTAATCAACCGCGACCCTAGCAGCGGAACCCGGATGGCGGTTCAAGAAAAACAAAAATAAGCAAGTTACCTAGATGGGAGAATCTGCACTTTTAAAAATAGGATTTGGGGAAAAAAACGTATTTTATTAGTCCACAGGTTTTTCTCTCGGATCATAAAATAAATCACTTTTACTTTTAGTCTGTTTTTCTTGGTCGCAAATTGTAGCGTCTTTTCCCGGGTACTGTCTGGTCCAGAAATAGTAGCTCAGGTTCCACGGAGTTCAATTGTTCTGATGGCGGCGTAGTTTCTTGAAAAATGTTCCCACTCTTACAATCACGTTTAGCGTCTTTTACACGTTCATCAGTTGTGCGCTCTGAGTCAGTGCCTCCTTTTCGGACCCCTTGGTCATGTGGCAGAGGGAAGGGTATCTTCTTACAATGGATCCCGTGGACCCAATTGGCCTTCCCCTCCACTTTAACAGTCGACCTTGTGGACAGGAGGACGAGGTGAGGCCCGGTCCATCTGGGCTGGTCATTTCTTGTCCTCTGGAAATTGCGGACCAATACCCAGGAGCCGGGGTCAATGGAGTGACCCGGTGTCTCAGAGACCGGAGGCAAGGTGTTGTGGACCTGTTGATATAAAACACGCAATTTAGCCGTCAATTCATACAAATAGTCAAGCAAAATGGGGTGTTGCAGCTCGCTAAACTTCATGGGCCTAGGCACTCCCCATATGTTGGCTGGCCGACCAAAGATTATCTCATAGGGGCTGAGCTTCATTCGCGAATGCACAGTCATTCTGGTGGATAGGAGTGCTAAGGGTAGAGAGTCGGGCCATTTAAGACCCGTGCTCGCTTGGATTTTGGCCAATTTAAGTTTAAGCGTGCCATTGTAACATTCCACTAATCCAGCTGATTGGGGGTGATTTGCAGCGTGGAACTTCTGCCTAATGCCTAGCCCTTCACACACTCTTTTCATCACACAACCCACAAATTCACTTCCGTTGTCCGACCAGACCATTCTAGGCATTCCGAACCTGGGGAAGAACTCTTTCACAAGGGCTTTCGCTGTGGACAAGGCAGTATTGTCCCTTAGGGTATAAGCTTCTACCCATCTTGAGAAGGCACAAACAACCACGAGCACATATTTTAAGTTGTTGCACCTCTCCATGTGTATGAAATCTAGCTGCAAAACCTCGAACGGATACGTAGGAGGTGCAAAATGACCAGCTGGAGTTGGGGTTCCCCTACCAGGATTGTGCTTCAGACATACCATGCAATTCTTGACAACATTCTCTGCACACTTGGGAATCCCTGAATTCTTCCACACTGGGGCCAACGACTCGCAAATCCCTTTCGCGCTGATATGGGCCATCCCATGAGCCATTGTAACCACTGCAGGCACATATGCATCGGGTAACAACCATCTCTGTTGCTCTGTCGATTCAATCCAACAACCATTTGCATCCATTCTCCCTGTACTTTCTCTCCACATGCTTAACTCTTTCTTCGTGGCCTCAGCTTGGATGGACTTCACACTTTCTATCGTGTCTTCACATATTCCAACATCACCAGTCCATCTTTCTGGGCTCGCGACATACATTCGGCTCATCATATTCTTTGCCGTTTCCTTAGCAGTTTCATCAGCGAATGCATTTCCACGACCAACATCATCAATCACTTTCTTGTGTGCACTACACTTCACGATCGCTACTTTCAGGGGCAACGTCAGTGATTCAAGAAGCTCATTCACCAACTGACCATGCTGAATCTTAGCTCCATGAGAAGTCAGGAACCCACGTTCTCTCCACAATCGTCCAAAACTGTGAGCCACTCCAAAAGCATACTGACTGTCGGTATAGATAGTCACTTTCATTCCTTTGGATAACACACATGCTCTCGTTAGTGCCACGAGTTCAGCGGCTTGAGCTGAACCATGTGGTATTCGCGCAGTTTCAACAATTGTGTGCAAAGTTGTGACAGCATACGCTGTAGTCATGTTACCATTTGGGAGTTTAAAGCAGGAACCATCCACCCATAATGTACCATCACATTCAGCAAGAGGAGTGTCGAATAAATCAACTCTCCCTTTTGTCTCTTCCTCTGTTCTGAGGAAACAATCGTGCTGTTCTGAAGCATCCGATTCCTCAGTAATTGGTAACAATGTGGCTATGTTCAAGGTACTGCATCTTTTGATGTGCACATGGCTCGCTAGTAGCGTCAATTCATAACTGGACAGTCGAGCACTAGTTAAATGCTGTGTCTTGGTCCTATTTAACAATGTGTCTACTGCATGTGGGACCATCACGATTAGTGTATTATTCATTACTAGACCTGCAGACTGTCGAATAGAAACAGCTGCTGCTGCTGTGGCCCTTAAACAACTTGGCAATGCTCGTGCTACCGGATCCAAAGTTGACGAAAAATAGGCGCATGGCCGCTGTCTATCTCCGTATAACTGAGTCAGCACGGACAATGCACAGCCCTCCTTCTCGTGGACATATAATGTGAAAGGCTTACTGTAGTTGGGGTTACCTAACACAGGGGCCGAACATAATGCTGTGCGTAATTCGAGAAAACTTTTCTGACACTCATCGGACCAAGGAATGGGATTGGGTGTATTTGTACACGTTAGTGCCAATAAGGGTTTGGCTAATAACGAAAAATTTGGAATCCACTGTCTACAGTACGATGTAATGCCCAAGAAAGCACGTACTTCTCTCTGCGTTCTTGGCACATTCAATTTAGCTATTGCCTGAATTCTTTCTGGGGTCAGTTTCCTTCCCTCCTTCGATAAGAGATGACCTAAGTAGGTCACTCCTTGTCGGCAATATTGAAGCTTGGAAAGTGACACCTTGTGATGTAGATCACATAGATGACGCAGTAATTCCAACGTGGCCATTTTACATATTTTCTCAGTGTCCGCAGCTATGAGCAAATCGTCCACGTACTGTACGAGAGTGGAACCTTTGGGCAAAACCATTGTGTCAAGCTGACATTTCAGAGCTTGACAATATATTGAGGGGCTTTCACAGTAGCCTTGAGGAGCGCGTTTAAAGCGGAAACTGCGACCACCTAAACTAAAGGAAAAAATATCCCTGCTTTCCTCAGCAATCGGGATACTGAAGAAAGCATTTTTCAGGTCAATCACCGAAAACCAGGATGCAGATGCTGGAATCATAGTCAATAATGTTGTAATGTCGGGGACAACTGGGAATTGTGGCACCACTATCTTATTTACTTCCCTAAGATCGATCACAAATCTATACACAGGTGGCTGAGAAGGGTCAGTTCGTTTTAAAACAGGCAGAACAGGACTATTGCAAACATTGCCTCGTGTTTCTTCAATTACGTCTTTTTCAATCAACTCGTAAACAATCGCTAGCAAAGCTTTTTCGCCTTCATTGGATATTCTGTATTGGGGAATTCGTGGCATTTTGACATTCGGTTTCAATGTTACAATATACGGTGGAATTTCTAAAAGACCTACATCATTCGGACCAGTAGCCCAAAGAATATCTGGAAGAAATGCCAATTCTGCTGGAAGTGCATTTCTCGACAAATACATGGGAGAAACCACTTTCTTACCTAAAGTAAGTTGTACTCCTGAGGGAGAACAGTACAGAGTCACATACAATCTTTTTAGCAAATCTAATCCTAGCAAATTTTCACCACAACCTGTTGTCAAAATAAGGGGTGCTTCGAATTCACAAGGACCAACAGAAAGAGATAAAGGGTCAGTAATCGGATTTCTAACCGGGGCGCCAGAAAAACCTACGGAAACGTTCATTTCGCCAGACAAAGGTGCGCCAGGGAGTTTGGAGTGCATAATCGAACTCTTTGTAGCACCAGTATCCAACAGAAAAGGTTCTGACACACCCGATGTAATCACCTCAACGTAAGGTCCACTCTGATCTACTGGAACTGAAACAACTCCCTCTCCTTGTCTAAGGCTGTCCTAGCAATCATCACTCTCCCACTGCCCATTTTCTGTGTAATACTCATCGACGTAGTATTGAGCTGTCCTGTCAGATACGTTATTTTGCTGGTCAAACCTGTTCATAGAGTTTTGTGGTGGAAGGGGACGTGCGTCCTGAGGGGCGTTTCCACGCCCTCTACCTCTAGGCGCTTGCTGACTACCACGACCTCTTACGCCAGAAAATCCATTTGCCCGTTGTGGCAGGGCAGGACAGTCATATTTGTAATGACCCTCTTGTTTGCAGTATAAACACTGGTTGGGACCTACGCGGTTTTGATTGTAATCAAATCTCTGCAAGTTTCTCTGAGGCTGCTGAAAAGTGTTCTGGTACTGATTCGGACCATTATTATTTCTGTTACCACCACCACGTGGCGGATAGGCTTGCTTTATCTTTCTCATCCTTGTCTCTATTCTCGTAGTACTGTGCGGTAGCTAATATCTGGGCTGAAGATGAGACTGCCCAAGAACTTTCTGAATCTTTTAATTTCCTACACAAGTCTGGAAGTAGATTGTGCACAAATTTATCGACAAACAATCTCTGACCACCTTCTGTGGTCATATCTTGACCGCTGTGGTCAATGAATGTTTCTTCAAATCTGGTGAAGAAATCTGAAACAGTTTCTTCTTTCTTTTGCTTGCATGCAGATAACTTATCCCAATTTACGCGTATTGCAGGCATTATTGTTTTCATGTAATCTACTATCCTACCAGGTAGTTCCGCTATTAGAGGCTCAGGCTTGGCACCACCAACTTGTCGTGCATCTGCAGCAGTAATATTAGCCCACGTGTCACCTAATTCCTGGTCATGATCTACATGACAAATTTTTCCCCATAAAGGCTGTGGAACAACGTTCCCGAATAACATATCGATATCGGCCAAATTCATTATACATGACCCAGCAGTTTGCGACAATTCTTTATAGTACCCTGCAGGATTTTTACGCGGATCTGGTAGTGTTTGTTTGAGTGCTAAAACTTCAGCTCGCTTCCATGGAACATGTACCCATACTCGGTGAAAGTGGGGCAGGACAGGTGGGACAGCTGTCGCGTCACCCTCTCTCCACTGTGGGGGAACTTCTCTCATAGGGTATTGTCGTGCCTTTTTCCTACTAGATGCACTAAATTCCGATGGTGACCCAGAACTGCTTCCCTTACTTCGATATGATAATAGCATTTCAACTGCTTTTTCTACATCGGGACCTACAATCATACCCTCTCCAAACTTAAATCGTACACGACACATCTCTTGTGGGATGCATTCTTGATCATTGTCTTCTAAATCCTCGCCAAGAAAGACACACATTTGTTCGAACACATATCTCTGTGTCGCTGTTTCCCATTGATGGAAAACTTCCATGACAGACTGTAAATCATATTTTGCAGTGTCCATGACCCATTTCCGAGCTAAACCATTCAGGGAATCTCTCTCTTGATAATCAGGCAGTTGACTTCGCAACTGTCTTCTACTTATGTTAGGGGTCGCAGCAGGCGACACAAAAAGGGGTAAAAGAAGATTAGTAACAGTGTTGGCCATTTTCTGCCGAAGGGAAGGCGAAACTGAAGGACAAACAGATGAAAAAACGGGGTGAGATAAGGCTGTGGTAGAGATGGCTGAAGAGGGATCAGTAATAATAGATGTGGTACTAGGCAAAATCGTAGAAAACACAGGAGAAACAGAAGTTGTCGGTGGGCCTGAAGGAGGCTGCACCGAAGAAGTAGGAGCCAGCTGAAGAACAGCTGGTGGGTGCTGTGGAAGAGCCGGAGGCGCAGCTTGTGCAACTAAAGGTTGCGGGGGTGCTGTGGCATTCTGCGCATAGGGGGGTGGTGAAGTTAATAATTGCGACATTATTTGGTCTTTTTCACGCTCTTTTGCTGTCCCTTGCTGAAGAGACGGCAAAACTGGATAACACTTATCTATTGCCATTTTACGTTGCCTGTGCAACTGCTCATTTATCTGTTCTTCCTCATTATCTTTAAACTGCACGGCAGCTTTCATTACTGAAAGTCCCCCTTCTCTCTTATTTTTCTTAGCTTATTTAATTTCTTTTTGTTTGGCTTCTTTTCGCCATAGGCGGAAAGAGTCAAACATCGCCGGCCGGGCTTTCTTTTTGAAGAGTTTAACTTCAAGGTTGTCTAAGGTTTCAGAATCAAAGCTACCATATTGGGGCCATTTTAAAACACCATCTTTCCTAGTGTATTTAATCCATACCTCGTTGTAAACGATGGGGCCTACCCCATGTTTAACGTACAGCTCGTAAGTCGGAGTTCCAACTGGAGGAACCGGACATGAGTCCTCCAATCGGGAGTCCCTATTATTACTACCAAGACAAAACCAATTCCCGAGTCTAAGACTAGGCATCCTCGCTCTCTAGTCTAGTTCCAAAACTTCAAGGGATTTATCGATTACGATATTTCTCGTGAATACACGAGTCCTTCGGTTATGGTGCTTGCAAGTACCAATAAAACCTTTATGTATCTCCAAGATACCACAAAGTAAGTCCAACTAAGGACTAGGAGACGCTCCACTTATACTTAACTGAAAAATATCGATGGCTTCACCAGAAGACTCGTCTCAGCGTTTCGCTCTACCGAAAATTTCAAGGGTCCAACATCAGGGCGATAGCCAGGGCAGCAGTCCTTGTAGCCGTCGGGAAGCGGGGAACCTCGTAGTAAAGACCTTCGGACCACGTCCACATGCAGGGGTCGATGAGGTGGTGGGCCCTCCTCCGGAATTTTCACACGAAGCTCCTCACGATCTTCAGGCTGATTGGTACCACTGGAATCGCCCCAAACGCTGGGCGCCAAATGAGGTACTGGGTTTTTAAGAACCGGTACCGAACCTACAGAACCGGTAACCCAGCGGTGCCAGGGGATCAACACCCAGAGACCTCGGGTTCTCCTGAGTCAGACCTACAGAAACTTCAGAGTCTTCCAGGTGAAGTCAAAGATTCGTTTATTGGCTGCAACCAAGGTGACAGGGTCCTAGAAGTACAATACCAGTATATTCAGGAGACTGCACACTTTCACAAAGTTAGGTTTCTCTTCTTATACACAATTTTCACCCTTGGGCAAAACATTCCTTGGATTCGCAGTATTTCATTTATGGTTACTGATTACAGAAGAAAAGCAGAGTCATGATGACATGTACATATTTCACGTCGTGCTGCTCATAACAAATCATCCGGCAAGGCCCAACATTTCATCAGATATCGCTGGACCCCTAATAAAAATGGTCACCTCCCCATCATAAAATAAGTGAGGAAAAGGAGTGGAGAAAGATGTGAGCGAGATATGGCAGGTGTGCGCGCTGAAATGGCTTTATGGCCAGTTGGGCCTAGATGCTATCTTGCTCGGCCACTGGGAGGGAACTGACCTAACGAGTTCGGCCTGGGGCAATGGTTCTAACTTGTACTGGGGTCAGGGAGAAGTCGATTAAGGAGTATGTGTCCTTGTGGAATCAAATTCAACTGGATTAAGGCCTATGTAGAGGGCAACATGCAGCTAAGGGTTTAGAAGGTAAATGACGATTTCGAGGTGAAATCGTCACTCGAATATGCCGAAAATACATGTACTTGATGTACTCGTCATTCTCGGTCTTTTGATACCAAATTCGTCCTATTTCGACGAAGTTTTTATTCTCGAGTCCAATACTATAATATGAATCCAGATTTTTCAGAACCACAACACCAACTTAAAAGGTAAGGCAAAACTACACTGCCTTATTAAACCGAATTACCTTTTGGTAGAGGTTTAGGTAAATGGCAGCAATCAAATAAGTGCAAGAAACAAAAAATAATTTAAAAGGAATTGCAACACATAAAAGTGCAACATGTGCAAAGTCAGAGGTGCATAAGGACAAAGGTGCACACTACAGAGGTTTAAGTTTTAGTGTTTGGTTAGTAAAAACCATAACAATGTTACTGCTACAAAAATCATGCTAAAGTCAATAAGACACCTGGTATATTTAAGACAGTGACACTATAATGCTGCAGACTCGGTTGGACCAAGACATTGATTCTGTCAAGCGACGCGAGGCGCATTAAGAAAGGTAAAACCCACAATTTATAGTTTGCTGCTGCCTCTGATAGGAGTGCGGCTGCTGGGGCGCAGTTGTTTTCGCTCCCCCACGCACTATGGTGCAGTTTGTATCGGCCCCCCACAGATTTCTCTTTCAATATCTTTCTTTATTTTCTCCAGCATCTGATCAACCTGGAGCCTGACAAGGTTTTCCTAGGCAAATAGGAGGTTGAGGAGATGCTGCTGGACCCGTTTTTAACCGAGATATGGAGCCAGGCAGGGCACCTGACGGCAATACTACTATTGATGCCTCTAGACTCTGTTTCCATGACATCTAATGCTCATCGAATGCTGGCATTAGAAATAAAATTGCCCTTGGCCAAGATTCAAACCCCACTCCCTTTTCCTTATACTAATTCGGGAGATTTTAACGTACTTCCTGCATCGGCTCCCATTGAACCCTATTGCACCAGGAGAGGAATGGAATGGAATTAGCTATGTGGCAATGTGTTGCCACCCCAACCACTACACTCTTGCCTGCCACATCGATCTTTTTACTCTCCTTGTTGGGTGCTGAAGCATCACTGGTGGCTTTGACAGAAGCGCAGTGCGAGCGGAGTGAACTACTAAAGAGTGGAACCTAACCCTTGTCGCTCAGGGTCACTAATAGATGGTTTAAATTTTTCTCAATCCTTGACATCACTACTCTTTCACTAAAAGGCTCTTTGAAATTATCAGGAGCAGACATAAGCATGCCGTTGACCATTGGTAAAAACTGCATCATCCACTCTGATTTTGAGTGTCTCGATGAGGAAGCCATCTTTCTCGAGGGTGACATGCATATCCACCTTATGGAAGGCTGCAGCTCGGTGACTGACCTCAATGATAGGGTGTGGTGTCATCAGGGGGAGGTGGCTTTACTGGGTAGTGCTGTATGGCAGTATCACTAGGGTGGTCTATGTTGTAATCATCCAATAGATCATGCGCTGGAACTGAGGGCTGGCCTTAGGGGTTAAAGGTACCTTATTGACTACCATGCTCGGAGTAGGAAGGAGGACATCACGTCTCTGGTGGAGGCACAGCTGGGGTGGTGTGGCTTGTGGTGTTTGAGGCCTAGAGATAGTAGCGGCTACCCCAAATGTAAAGTGGTAGGGCGGTGTGTGTGAAGGGGGGGGGGGGGGTTGAGGAATAAAAATAAAAGACTTACCTGCTACTCCTGCTGATGCTGCTGGTCGCTTTGGTGCTCCTCCTGCCCTGACAGTCAATGGACCACAAAGAACAGGCTCCCCACCCAATTCAGATGCTGCTCTCATTCTATACCTAGCATGAGAGAAGCACTGGGATTGGCCTGAGCGGCCTGGTCTGATGCTCGCTAAGGCACAGGGAGCCCGTGCCTTTTCTCCACTTGGCTGTGCAACACAGCTGATTTGGAGAAACATAAGTGCGCATATCAGTTTGCCATCCTAAAACGTCCAGCCAAAGCAGCATGTGTACTTACAGTGCCCACCACTCCTCCTCCCTGCCACTGCCCAGCCCGGCCTCACCCTAGACTCAATCTTTCGGCTCAGTCAGACTGTGATAAATAGAATAATAACATTGTTTTATTATCATTCTGTTTATCATCTGCTGGCTCCAAGCAGTGGGGCAATGCTCCTTCGCCATTATGGGGAAGCCGCCCCTGCCTGGAGACAACATGCGGCCCCCAAGTGGGTGATCCCTATGCCCGAGCAGCGGGTTTCAGTGTCTCCGGAGATGTTGATGCATCGAAGAGACCAAGTTGTGACTAGTCCAATCTGATGTGCTATGATCGAAAAGGAACTTTTGGGGTCTGAAGAAATATCAGCACATGCCGAACTCAAAGGCATCTCAGTATACTCTCAAAACCGATGGTGGGAAAAAATCTTATCTAACAACGGGAGAGCACCTATGCGCATTGTCCACGAGCGGAATAGTCACATCACTTATCAGTACCCGAGAGACTTCTAGCCCAGAGCTAGATTGCAGTGGTATGTCAAGCATATGTATCTACTAAAGAACGAACTCCCTATTTGAAAACCAAAGACTGCATAACCATACAATCTATCTCATTATATGCACACTCATCTTTTCAGAGAATGCAGCCATCAGAATTGCTTTCGATTTTAAACAAAACAACAGGCCAACCTTTATCGAAATGGCAACTGAGCATTGTTAATTAACAATGAAACATTTAAGTGTGTGGCCAACAAGGTGGCGACAAACAGCGTTTTCTGCAAGCTCAGTCAGCTCCTTCACAATCCTGCCTACTGCCTGCCATCTGGCACCAAGACTCGCCTCTGCAGCATTGAAGAGGTGCGGGGCAGGTGACATAATTTATGGAAGGCTGAGAGGTGGTCACGAGCAACTCGGGTGACCTAAAACGGGAGACCTCCTTCAGGGGTTGGTCCCTTTCCTCCCAGCATGATCGAAAAAGCCCAGGGTCGACTGGCGGCAATGGGTTGGAGGGGGAGGAAGGGTCGAGGGGTCCAACATGGATGCCTTTATGGATAATTGGCTGAGAGCCTTCCTCCCTCCAGGAACTATTTTCATCCTGCTTTGTCATAGGGGAGAGGGGGCCACAGGGCATTGGGCACAAACCCTCCTCCAGGGATACCTCTGCAGACTGTGATTGCCCGTTTCTTATATTTTCAAGATAGAGACGTGATACTGAGGGAGGTGCGCCGTACTGGATAGATCCGTCATGACAACCGTGAAGTTCCGACACAGAGGCACACTTTTGACTCTGTCAAAGGAATATGCTACTTACCAGTATGCATCTGTTCTTGGCATGTAGGGCTGCTGACATTCATATCTGTGCATAGATCGCCGCCTAGTGTTGGGTCCGGATGATTGCACATTGTTGTCCTTGTAGAGTCTTGGAAGTATCACGAGATAGGTGGCTCCTCCCCTGGACTACAGTGCCCATGGGCATCCTCTCCATCCTCAGATTGTTTTTCGCCATTGTGGCAGAGATGGAGTATGGTACAGTAAGAGATGTCCATGCATGAAAGTAAGAAGGAATGCTACAGCTGCGACAGGCACCGGGGAGGAGGGTGGGCGATATGAATGTCAGCAGCCCTACATGCCAAGAACAGATGCATACTGGTAAGTAGCATATTCAGTTCGAGGCATGTGGGCTGCTGAATTCATATCTGTGCATAGAATGTATAGCAGTCTCTCCCTTAGCGGTGGCTACCTGTGCCAGCTGCAGCAGTCTGAAAAAGAGTTTTTAGAACAGCCTGACCTACAGCAGCTTGCTGTTTTGAATGTATATCTACACAATAGTGTTTTGTGAAGGTATGTATGGTCGACCAAGTGGCTGCTCTACATATTTCCTCTAGAGGAATGTTCCCTAGGAAAGCCATGGATGCCCCTAGTTTGCGTGTAGAATGCGCCCTTGGTGGAACTGTTAAAGTGCGTTTTGCTTTTAAATAACATATTTGAATGCACTTAACAATCCATCTGGCTAACCCAGATTTTGAAATGGGGTTGCCTTTGTGTTGTGGTGAAAAGGCAACAAACAACTGTTTAGTTTCTCTAATATCCTTAGTTCTATCAATGTAGTTTAGAAGTGCTCTTGTGACATCTAGTGTGTGTAGAGCCCTTTCAGGTACTGACTGTGGATTTGGAAAGAACACTGGCAGTTCTATTGTCTGATTGATATGAAAATGGGATACCACTTTAGGCATAAATTTAGGGTTTATTCTAAGAACTACCCTATTTGCATGTACTTGGATGAATGGCTCTTGAATAGTTCGGGCTTGCAGCTCGCTAACTCTTCTAAGTGATGTAATTGCTACAAGGAAAGCCACTTTCCAGGTAAGAAATTGCAATTCACATGAATGCAACGGTTCAAAAGGTGGTCCCATTAGTCTGGTTAAAACGATGTTTAGATTCCAGACAGGTGAAAGTGGGTGTTTTGGAGGAATAATTCTTTTGAGTCCCTCCATGAATGCTTTAATTGCAGGTATTCTAAACAGCGAAAGATGCTGCCTGTTTTGAAGATAAGCTGCAATAGCTGCTAAATGTATCCTTATAGATGAGTAGGCTAGATTGCAACGATGTAGGTGCAAAAGATAGCAAATGATATTTTGCGTAGAAGCATCTAGTGGGTTAATGTCATTGTTATTACAGTAAATGACAAAACGCTTCCACTTTGCAGCGTAACAAGCTCTGGTAGTAGGTTTTCTTGCCTCTTTGATAATGTTCATACAGTCAGGAGGCAAGTTTAGGTACCCAAACTCTAAGACTTCAGGAGCCAGATTGCAAGGTTCAGTTCTTGCGGATATGGGTGCAGTATGTCTCCATGGCTCTGAGTGAGAAGAGTGGGTGTTAGCCGCAGTTTTTGGTGAGGCACCACGGAAAGTTCTAGGAAGGTTGTGTACCATGGTTGCCTGGCCCAGGTTGGAGCAACCAGGATTAGTGTTAGTGAATGCTGGCGTAGTTTGCGTGCCACTAGCGGTATTAATGGTGCTGGGGTAAAAGCGTACGCAAATTTGCCTGACCAGTTCATCCAGATTGCATTGCCCTGCGACTGAGGATGTGGAAACCTGGCGGCAAAGTACTGGCATTTTGCGTTTTCTTTGTGGCGAACAGGTCTATTTCTGGTTGACCCCACAGCTGGAAGTAAGGTTGGAGCACTGTGGGATGAAGCTCCCACTCGTGCATTTGTTGGCTGTCTGCTGAGCAGATCCGCTATTTGGTTGTCCTTGCCTGGGAGGTGTTACGCCATGAGAAAAATGTTTCTCTGAATGGCCCACTTCCACATGCTTTGGGCTAGATGTGATAGCTGTGGAGAGTGTGTTCCTCCCTGTTTTTGTATGTAGTACATTGCTGTCATGTTGTCCGTCCGGATCAACACAGTCTTGTTGCATAACTGTACTTTGAACGCTTTCATTGACAGAAAAATTGCCATCATCTCTATTATGTTGATGTGCAATTTCTTTTGTTGTGTTGTCCATTGTCCCTGCACTGTGTACTGAAGGACATGGGCTCCCCATCCTATCTGGGATGCGTCCATTGTCAACACTATTTGTGGTACAGGCTCTTGGAACAGTCGTCCTTTGCAAAGGTTTTGTAGATTCCACCAATGCAGAGAGTTGTATGCACGACTGGTAACCAACACTAGGTCCTTTAATTGTCCTTGAGCCTGATTCCACTGTTGGGCTAAGCACTCCTGCAGCGGACGCATGTGTAGTCTCGCGTGAGGGACTATGAAGATGCACAAGGCCATCATGCCTATGAGTTGTATAAACACTCGGGCAGAGAGCGAGTGTTGAGGCTTGAACTTTTGGATTAGCAACTGCATACGGTTTATTCTTGCTATGTTCGGGTATGCTGTCGCTGCTAGAGTATCTATTGTTGCTCCCAGGTACTGCTGTACATGGGACGGCTGAAGGTGAGATTTTGGGTAGTTTAACGTGAAGCCGAGACTGTGTAGGAGGTGAATTGTTTGTGACATGTGGCTGGCACACTGCTGGGCTGACTTTGCTTGAATGAACCAGTCGTCCAGGTACGGATAGACATGAATATGTTGTCTTCTTAGATGTGCAGCCACTGTCGCTAGGCATTTTGTGAACACCCTTGGAGCTGTTGTTACACCAAATGGAAGGACTTTGAATTGGTAATGTTGATCTTGGAGCGTGAACCTGAGATACTTCCTGTGAGCAGGATGTATATGGAAATATGCGTCTTTGAGGTCCAAGGTTGCGAGGAAGTCTCCTTGCTGCAACAGTGGTAACACTTGTTGTAGAGTGAGCATATGAAAATGCTCTGATAAGATGTATTGATTTAGGGGCCTGAGGTCCAATATTGGTCTGAGAGACCCGTCCGTTTTGGGGATGAGGAAGTATAGTGAATATACCCCTGTACCTTGATGTTCTAATGGTACTAGTTCTATTGCCCCTTTTTGCAGCATGATGATGACTTCTTGCTGCAATAAGCTGAGGTGTTCTACAGACATAGGACGGTTTTTTGGTGGTATGTTGGGTGGTGTGGAGGTTAGCTCTAGGCAATAGCCATCCCGGATAATTTGCCTTACCCACTTGTCTGTAGTGATGTTTTGCCAGACTGGTAGGAACTGCTGTAATCGTCCCCCGACTGGTGTTGTATGGTCTGGGGGTAGCGCTAAAAAGTCACTGTTTTGTGTTGGTAGAGGATCTGGTGGTATTATTCCCTCGTCCTCTGCCTTTGTTGTTATTGCCGCGGTATCCACCTCTATTGTTTTTATTGTAGGTGGATTGCGTATTCCCTTTGTAGTTTGTGGTCTGCTGTGATGAGTTACCCCTTGCAGCACCTCTGTAATTGGAGCGACGAAAGGAGCCTCTATGTTGTTGGGACTGTAAGGCTCCCATAGATTTAGCTGTCTCAGTGTCTTTTTTCATCTTGTCCAGGATTTTATCTACCGCTGGACCAAATAAGTAGTCAGGATTGACTGGCTGGTTTAACAAAGTAGACTGGACTTCATTTTTAAAACCAGAAATGCGTAGCCACGCATGTCTCCTGATCATAACACTGGTGTTAACAGATCTGGCCGCTGTGTCCGCCACATCTAAGGCACATTTAATGGAGGCGTTAGTGATTAGCTTTCCCTCCTGTACTAGTTCTTCAGCCTGTTCTTTGTAAGGTTCAGGTAAATGCTGGAGAAGTGTTTCTAAGGTGTCCTGGTGTGCCCTGTCATACCTAGCTAACAGGGCTTGCGTGTTAGATATTCTCCATATGTTAGCTGCTTGAGCGGCTACCCTTTTCCCTGATGCCTCAAAGATCTTTGATTCTTTGTCAGGGGGTGGAGCTTCTCCAGTTGTTTGAGAGTTTGCACGTTTAGGTGCATTGGATACCACTAAAGAATTCAAAGGCAGTTGTCCCTTAATATATGTAGGGTCTAGTGGCGTTGGCCTGTATTTCCTCTCTATTCTTGGGTGGATGACCCGTGCCCTAGTTGTATCCTTAAATATGTCTCCTGCATGTTTAAGTACCCCTTTTAACATAGGTAGTGTCTTAACAGTCCTTTCTGATGTGGCAAAAGTGTCAAAGAGGAAATCTTCCTCCGCAGGGTCTGCATGCATGTCCACATTGTGATGGAGGACTGCCCTTTCGATTAGTGAATTAAAAGCAGCTGTGTCCTCTGTAGGAGAAGGCCTAGCAGGGTATGCAGATGTATCAGGAATGGGTTGAGAGTCACTAGGATGTACTGGGTCAACCCATGGTTGAGTGTGACTGTCTTGGTCAGTGTCTACTGGGTAATTGTATTCCTGATTATATTCCTCATCCACCTCTTCATCTGAGTTTGTGGGTGTATATGAGTATGGGTTAGGCCTAGTTGGCTGAATAGGCTCAAATAGAATAGGTGAAGTAGAACAGTCCCTTTTCTTTTTGAGTGGTATAGTGTAAGTCTCTTTCTCAGTCTCTGGTCTAATTTTCCTTTTGTAGAGTGTGAGTTTCCCAGAATTAGGGTCAATGTAAAGTTTTGACTGTTCCTCTGCTGCAGGGTCTGGATGTAAGATCTACTGTTCAGCAGTTCTGGGTGTTTTTGCCAAAGTCTTTTGTTTGGTTTGTTTCGGTTCGATGCCGCCTTTTGGGTCGACCGCCTTTGTTTTTGAGGAAGGTGGTAGGCCAAACTTAATTGGTCCGATGTCCCTTTAGTGGTACTACAGTCTGTTTAGGTAGTGCCTGTTTTTTCGGAGCAGAAGTTTTTCCTGTCTCGACAGTTTTTGTCGGTTGGATTATGGATTTGTGCCCTTGTGTCGATTTTGGAACCTGTGGTTTTGGATCGACGCTTTTTGGTCTCGGTTCCATGGCCTTTTTCGGCTTGATTTTCTTCGGCTCGATTGCTTTCTTTTGCAGAGCCACTGGTTTGTCGACTTTCTGTTTCGGTTCGACAACCTTTTTTGGATCGAGTCCCTTTTTTGTGTTTGCGACTGTCGACGCCGATTTTATCGGTTCGACGACCTTTTGTTTTGGAGTAGGTATAGGGGCGCTGGTCTTCGGCTTGACGACCCTTGTGTTTGACTCCGATGGTTCGACATAGTTTGGCCCGAAGACCGTATTGTCGATGAGTTTCTTCGGTCTCGACTCCGATGGATCGACGTAGTGTGGTCCGAAGACCGTGTAGTCGATTAGTTTCGGTTTCGTTTTTGGTTCCACAACTTTTGGTTTCGATATCACCAATTTCGGAGTACGTTGATCCGATGGCTCTTTTGTAATATTCTTAGCCGAGCTGTATTGCGGGGCTATAGAATGTGTTTCGAGATCTTGGCTAAGGCCTTGTGGCGATGCCTCGACCTGAGCCTGTGGAACCATGGAGGTATGGGTATGGGGCGTCGTACTCACGGTTGGCCCCGTTTCATCACCGGAGTCGTCCTCTATGGCTCCGATCCCTAGTTCGTCGTCCCCTACCTCGACGAGGTCTTCTTCCTCGTCGATATAGTAGTTGGAGTCATGCTCCGAATATTGATCCGACTGTTGTTCATATTCTTCGGCTTTGACAAGATCTTCTTCGTCGTCGAAGATATTTTTCGGCTCTGGCGCTGGTTTCTGCATGATTAGCCTAGCGGCCCGTCGAGTCCGAAGTGTCTTTTTGGAACGAAATTGGGCTCAGGCCAGGCAGTCGGATTCATTATGTTCAGGAGATAAACACTTGTTACATACAGGGTGTTTTGCTGCTCATGATGCAGGCGACACTTTGGCCGTAAGCGGCGACTCAGACACGCGCACAGAAGTATCGGGCTCTGCCACCAGCCTGCAACTTTTCCCTAAAATCACTGCGCAGGTGGCGCACGACCTTTGATTGCAGCGGTGTCAACCTTGATTGGTAAAGTATGAAAATTGCAAGGGAGCATGGGTGGGCCATCGGGGGAAGGGATTCCACTAGCACGGGGCACGTTGTGGTGACACCAACAGATCCATAGCGGGCGTCGGTGGGATCCACCCCCCCACAGCATAGACATGTTCAGGTTTCACTGTCACCCACGTTGGGTGATGAAGTTCGGACCTCGGGACCTTTTCCTTGGGGACCTTGAAGTTGAGGGGTTACAGTTATTGACGGCACTTGGAATACTATCCACTACACACACTCTGTTTCCAGTATGTGGCTTACTGGCAGCACCAGATGCACACCATAATGGGGACTCTTAATACTTACAAAGTATGCACCTGGAACGTACGGGGCATGGGGTCCGTCCACAAACGACATAGGCTGCTGGCACAGCTCAATAGGAGGAAAGTTATGGTGGCATGCCTTCAGGAAACTCATCTCAACAGTGCAGAAGGCACGAAGCTACACAAAAAGTGAAAGGGTCAGTTCTTCGCTACTTCATACTCAGTGTTCTCAAGAGGGGCGGCCATATGGTTGTGAAACTCTGTCCCCTTTAGACTGGTGGAGAAGAGGGTGGACACAGAGGGCAGATACGTGTTCATCCGCGGACTATTGGATGGCTCCCCTGTGGTGATTGGCAGTATCTACGCACCGAACTCTGGCCAATCGACTTTCTTAGTTAACATTAATAGAGTACTAGCAGACTGGGCGGAATATCAGTGGCTTATTGGTGGGGATTTTAACGCTGTGCTAGATGTGTCACTAGATAGGTCCCATCCCCCACTACACGCCACTGAGAGCAAGAGACAGGCTGACGCGCTTGTGCAGTGGGCGGAGGGCTGGGACTTGGCTGACGCCTGGAGATGTAAACACCCACTCGATAAAGAATATACTCCCCACCTCATGGCCTCCACACCAGAATAGACAGAGTGTTCGGCACTAACTCTTTACTGGGGGCGGTGACACTCGCAGAACACATGGGTAAGACCCTCTCTGACCATAACCCGGTTGAGATCACGATACAATGGGGTAGGATCCCAACACCCATACCGACCTGGCGCCTTAACACGGAATTGCTGGAAGACACGGTTTTTAAGGAAGCACTTGCGGAGGGGCTATAACAACTTACTTCGCCACAAACACTGACACTGCCAGTTCCAGACAAATGGAATGGGACGCCTTCAAGGTGTGCCTATGGGGAGTAGCGATGGGTACACGGGTGAGCATGCGACACACTGTGATGGAAAGACTCCGAGACGTGGAGGGGCGCCTGGCTATGCTTGAAAGCGAAGCTGCGGGCACAAATCTGCCCTTTACGCCACTGCAGGAGGCGCACATTCAGCACGCCGAACTATTAGAGGAACTGCGGGTCCTTGACTACAGAGCATACACTTGCAAACAGCACGCACAGGCTGAGAGACCAGGTCCTTTGCTAGCCCGTATAGTACGGGATGACCCAAAACACCTGCCCATCCTTGAGATTACTGACCAGGGGGGAACACTTGTCACGACACAATTAGGTATTAACACTGCTTTCAGGGACTATTATGAGAAGCTATATGGCCCACACCGGCAGATGTCGGAAGCGGCACTTGAGACATTCATGACGGGGCTAGACTTACCAAAACTCACGACCTGTCAGAAGACAGACCTGGCGCGACCCATCACCATAGCGGAAATACGCCAGGCCATCCGTGCACTACCTCGAAATAAAACCCCAGGGACGGATGGCCTCCCGGCGGAGTTCTACGGAACCTACACCGACCTGCTCGCCCCGCGCCTCCACGTGGTATACCAAGAGGCGTTGAAATCACAAGGCTTACCACGCTCCTCCTTACAGGCATTGATAGCATCACTTCGAAGCCAGGTAGGGACACCACACAATTAGCTAACTACAGACCCCTATCTCTGCTGAACACAGATTATAAAATTCTAAGTAAAATTCTCGCGATGAGGCTGGCCCAATATATCCCGCATCTCATACACACTGATCAATGCGCCTTTGTCCCCGGCAGAAGCACGGCTATGAACCTGCGAAGGCTCAGCCAACTCATGTTACGTGACCGGACGCTGCTCGGGACAGAGGGATGCATTTCCCTAGATCTTAAACAGGCATTCGACTCCTTGAGGTGGGACTTCATGTTAGCAGCGCTCGCGAGATTTGGAATACCGCCGGAATACATTGCCTGGGTGAAACTACTATACACCCGCCCGACAGCCCGGGTCCGCACAAACAGATGTATCTCGCCGCAGCTGGAAATAGCTCGGGGTACTAGACAGGGATGCCCACTATCCCCGCTGCTGTTTATACTAGCGTTAGAACCACTGCTCTGTAGACTTCGCGACTCGGAGCTGCACCGGGGCATACAAAGAACCGGGACAGTGCACGTGGTATCGGCATATGCGGATGATATCATCATATATCTGAGAGACCTGGGGGGTGGGCTTGACCCAATACCCGAGATATTTGAGGACTTTCGGGCACTATCGGGCCTAGCTATCAGCGAACCTAAGTCCTATGGGTACTACTTTAGCGACACAGGAGTGACTGCCCGACTGCTTTTCCCACCATACGCCTTCCAGATAGCGGAAACTACCTTCAAATACCTTGGGATACAAATATATAGGGAAACGAGGGATATGATAGACGGTAACCTGGGAGGGCGATCGCGAGGCTGAAATCACAGATAAAGTTCTGGACCGCTTTGCCACTGTCGGTGGCGGGCAGAGTGACCATCTCCAAAATGGTGGTACTCCCCCGCCTTGTATATTATTTCACGGGCTTGCCTTACGCGATCCCCGTTTCATTATTTAAGCTACTGAACACCTTACTCACTGAACTAATATGGGGGCCGGGTAGGAGACGTATTGGTTTGGCTAAGCTGCAACTTCTTACAGCGGCGGGTGGCATGGGAGTCCTGGACTTCTAGGCGTACTGCCACGCTTGTCAACTGCAATGGCTAGCCTACTGGCTAGCGGGACGCAACCTCCATGAAACAGGTATAACAGAGGCGGAGAGAGGGACTATCCACACATTGTTATTGCCAAGGGCGGAGGTCCCCGGGTGGGCACCACCCCTACTCCGGCTTGCGATTGGCTGCTGGAAGAGGGCGGTGAAGTACACGGCCCCTGATTCCTCTTACGCCCCCACGATACCGCTACTGGGGGTTCCGACAGGAACAGGCCCATTGTCGACCCGCACACTGAAGGTATGGCATGACGCAGGGGTGACACAGGTGGGGGACCTCTTTGCAGATGGCAGACTACTGTCCTTTGAGGACTTCCGCGCCACGTACCACACCCCGGGGGGGCTGTTCCTCCTACACGCCGGGTTTCGACGCTATATAACTAAGACTTGGTCTCCGCACGGCGTAGAACCCCCCACAAACCCCCTGCTCACAATGCAATACCTCATGGGAACGGGTAGCCACCTGACGAAATGGATAACAAGTAGTATACGAGTAGGAAGGACGACAACACTGCGGCAACTGCAACCACTGCGGGACAAGTGGGAGGGAGATCTGGGCAGAACGCTCCGAGACAAAGAATGGGAACGGGCTCATAGTTTCCCCAAGAAAGTATCCAGGAACCTGAAATTTAAGTTTATCCAACTAATGTTACACAGGGCATACCTCACCCCTTACAGACTACATGTGATGTACCCTAACACCCCCGCCACATGCCACCGATGTGGTGCGGATGATGCGCGCCTTCTACACATGCTATGGAGTTTCCCGAAACTGGGCTACTACTGGAAGATGGTCCAAGATACACTATGTCAACTGGCCCCTTCCAGACCATACATCTCCTTGGAATACACCATGTTAGGACTGGGGCCTGTAGAGCGGAAAAGGAGCGTAATTACGCGTTTTACGGACCTGGCACTGTTACTTGCCAAGCGTACCATCACAATGCGATGGAAATCGGCAAGGCCACCAGCCCCAGAGATGTGGCAGTCAGAGGTAATACGCTGGGGGAAGGCAGAGGGTCTAACACTGCAGCGCGAAGAGCGTAGGGGACTCAGGAAAACCCCAATATCCCTAGACTGGAACAGTATGGTGGAGGCCTTCACTGCAGGTGCTGACACTACGCCCACCCCGTCAACCACAAACGGTTAGACACAGGAGAGGTATGCCTGAAATACATGGACTCCCCCCCTCACCCCCGCTATTATTGCAGCACCGCAGTTGGACGATGACTCTGGGTGTAACGTGAGAACTACGTGTGAGCAATGCATTGTATATAGTCCTGTATTGGTTTGTATGAAAACGGACGCTGTTAACTAGAAAGTAAACGCCCATATAAGCTACATACTGTATATAACTGATGTATCCGAATGAGTGCCGGGGACAGGAGGGCAGGGGCAGGGGGATTTGGGGAGAAACTTAATGGTTATATATACAATTGAAAATGTTTGACAAATGACCTACCACTGCTAAATTGTAAGAACCATGAGACGTATGCTGAATACTGTTCTTGGAACTGATGTAACTGTTCTTACCTAATTGCTAATAAAACAAATTTTTCAAAAAAAACATACAGGGTGTTTATCGATGTGTGGGTATTTTGAGTTACAAAGAGGGCATCTTTTAAAGGGGCTCCATTCCATCGACGTCTGGTCGCGTGGCGTGGAGAAGGCCCGCGGCCCGATTCGATGTCCCAAGTTGAATAAAGTTTGTAAAGAAGCTGTAGGCACCGATTCGAAACAATACCGACGATACCGAAGGCCTTTAGGCCTTTAGAAAGTGTAGTTTAGATTCCGAACTTCGAGTAAAGGAAAGTACATCCGAACCCAATGGCGGAAAAAAACAATCTGAGGATGGAGAGGATGCCCATGCGCACTGTAGTCCAGGGGAGGAGCCACCTATCTTGTGATACTTCCAAGACTCTTCCAGGACAACAATGTGCAATCATCCGGACCCAACACTAGGCGGCGATCTATGCACAGATATGAATTCAGCAGCCCACATGCCTCGAAAATGAAGTTATGGGTCCTCCAACTACAATATATGCTCGTATTCCCAGCGAAGCTCAAGGCCCTCTGTGAAGGTAAGGCGCTCTTCTTCCATTCACCTGAAGAGGCCTGGACCTGGCTGGAGGAGCATCCACCTCCGAGGACGGCTAGAGGGGTATGTACGAGCCCGAGCACGCACTTCGTGGAAGGGGCAAGACCCAAGGCCCAAAGACTTGGCTGACAAAGACAGATTCGCGACCCAGGGACAAGACACAAGTAGGCCACGCTGCCAGCCGGAGGTAGACAAAGAGACGTGAAATTTCATGAGACACAGACAGATGAACTGAGCTATGATGGAGCTGTAGGAACTGACCTAATTCCACAACCCCCCCCCCCCCCGCCGAGAATCTCAGTGTCACTGGGAGTGTGATTCTTTATTTTCTCTAATCTTCAGTTATCTATTTGTTTTTTGACATTATATGGGGTTAAATAGGGTGGTGGGCTACAGACCTCTCATTTTCTCTTCATGCAAGGTTTGGATCAGCAAATGTCGTACAATGCAATGGGGAGACACTGGTGGGTGGGGGGGCAGTTGGGGTGTTATGTTATGTTCATTATTCAGATTATTGTTTGCTTTGTTGACTGTGCAAATACACAGACACAAACTCCACTTAATGGGCACATGGACTGATTCAAACACACAAATATCACACCTTCTGGGATGGCACGGCCCAGACAGATAGAGGATTCTTCCGCACCGTATTGACATAGAACGTCCACGGCCTTGTTAATAAAATGAAACATGGCCTAGTCACACGCCATATTAAATGGTCAGAGCATGATGTGGTTCTCCTTCAAGAAACTTCTACAGGGGGTGCATTGTCGATTCCTCGGTAGGGGGGGGATCTACACCACACTGGAACATGCAGGATTCACCAGCAGGGTCCGAGGGATGGCTATATTGGGGAGGAAAGTCCCTGTTTTCGAGTAACCAAACCGAGGTATATCCCAATGATAGATATGTGGGGGTGCAGGGCTATAGGAGACAGATGACCCAGCTGAGTGTCTATGCCCCGCCCCGACTGCAAGCACCCACCTTGGGCAAAATAATGGACATCCTTCGAGAATCCACCTCCCCACTACATGTTGTAGGAGGTGACTTTAATGATATCATATGCAAATCAGTCTTGACCCTGCTCCTCATGGGAACAGTCAAGCCCGAACTGCCAGGCCAGGTCCTCCTGCACCGGAAATAAGCATTCTGGGACCGGATTCGGGGTAACACCACTCATCAGCCAGGCTAGCTTTAATCCAGTGGCACGAGACCCACGTCTGGTCACACCGTTCCCACTTAGGGTGAAAAATGCATAAAGAACAGAAGACGTACGGAATACAGAACAATGCAAACATTCACCCCCAGTCACAGACTTGGCATAGGAAAGGGGCAAACAGTTGACGGCCACATTGCACTGCCTATACGGAACAGGAGCTAAGGCTGGTAAACTCCTGGCGTGGCTGAGTCGTCGGGAGCAGGAAGCTTGATGGTTACGTAAGATAGTCAACCAGGCAGGAGTCAAATGCGACCCAGATGCGTTATTCGTCTACGAGTTTGCTTGTTATTATGAACAGTTCTATAGGGCCATGCCGCTTCCCGATTCCAACATCATAGCGATATCTTGGCCTCGATCCCCACCTCGGTGCTGGATGCGGAAACACTAGAGTTACTGGCGTGCAATCTCACACTGAGGGAGGTTTAGGCATCCATAGCCAAACTGAGAATGGGGAAATCTCCAGGGCCCAATGACAACCCAGACAAGTTTTATAAACGTTATGAAAACCTGCTAAATCTGTTCCGGCCAGCAAAAGAGGTAGGAGAACTTCTTCCAGACCTTAGGAGGGCTACCATTACTGTACTCCCCAAAGAAGGGAAACCCAGAGATCAGTGCAACTCCTATTGCCCGATCTCCCTGCTCAATGTAGACACAAAGCTACTGGCTACTATCCTGGCCATACGTCTCCTGCAAGACATTACACCCTTAATACACCGTGACCAGCCAGCAATTTTGCCCAGCAGATAAATCCGCATCAACCTGGGATGCATCCATAACTGGTTGACGACAGTCAATGTTTTCCTCTTCCTGGACGCAAAAAAGGTGTTGGATGCCGTTCACTGGCTAATTTCTGTTTTGGCCCTCAATTTAGGAAACGCATGGCAGTGTTGTACCATAACCCTGTGGCGACGGTTAGGGTGATCGGAAAGATGCCCGCTGAATTCCCCATCCCCGTTTTTGTTTGATTTCACAGTGGAATCTTTTAAATGTGAGATTACACCCTGGAGTGGAAGGGTCCGAATCTAGTCAACTCATGACACAGAGGAGAAAATATCTCTACGCTGATGGCATACTTCTATAGAAAACGGACTCGGCTACCACTATCCAGGACCTCTTTCAGATATTGGGAGAATATGAGACCCACTTGGGATACAGATTAACTGAGACAAATCAGTGCTCTATACCCAGCAGGGTTCACGAGACCCACTGCTACAAGGCTCTGAGTGACAGAGGTGGGGTTTAAGTACTTGGGAATTTTTGTGATATCACAAAAGAAGCTCTGCTCTGTTCAGAACCTTGGATGGGTGCTGAGCCGACTTCGGCAGATAGAGGGGAATCCCCCTCTCACTGATGGGGCGAGCAGCCCTCTTTATAATGATTACGCTTCCTAAGTTACTATGTGTTCCAAAATACATACTAGCCTATCTCCCAGGCAGCGTTCACCAAGATTAAGGAGTTGAAGACCCTGCTGTGGGATGAGGTCATCCTAGAAAATATGAATGTTACAGCGTTCCCAATGCAGTGGATGGCTGGCGCTCCCGGATATTAAAGGATACTACTGAGCTGTGGCGGCTCCTCTGCTAAGGCGGAAGAGCATCACCCCACTGCCAGGAATCAGCAAAAGAAAGGAAAAAAGAAAATGATAACAGAATGCTATTATCATTTTATTTTGTCCTCCTGTTGCTGCAGTGCCTGAGGGGGTGGGATGGAGTTGTGGGGTAGAACACTCCTGTGCACAATGACTGTTTGGTCAGCCCTCTCGGGCCACCCAAAACAGTCATGCGCACTTTCCCCTTCTCCATGCAGGCTGCATTACAGCCTGCATAGAGAACATACCCACCCCTACAGCCCCTGGCTGAGCACCGTGTTACGGCGCTCAGACTAATCACAACGCTGCATTGCAGTGTTGTGATTGGCTTAGGGGTGGGAGCCTGGCTGCCTGCTTCATGTTCCGCCATGGAGTCGGAAACAGGCGAGCAGGAGAGTAGACACAGGACCCAGTGGCAGCGACAAGGTAAGTGTTGTTATTTTTTTTTCAATGCAGCCCGTACCTCCCTTCTCCCCTTGTGCGCCTGCCCTCCCCTCCTCCACTCCCCACCAGCGAGCCATGCCAGCCAACCCTGCTACTTGAGCAGACCTATTGATTAATATAAATAATTGTATATATGCTCCACAAGATCACCCAACACTCAGACTTCGACGTGCAGTGTTAGAGCAGCATTCACACCTACACTACATGTGCGGAGGGAAGGGCACCCAGAGACGGCCGCCGGCAACGGAGGTAGCCCTAGCAGCTTGAGGTAAGGCCACAAAGATATTGGGGTGGGCGCACAAGGTCACTATTGAGACGCCTCCTTGGAAAGGGATGTGGTAGAAAGAGGTAGTGAAGCTATAAGGATTTAGGGCATGGGACACTATAGGTATTTGTAAAGTTGGAGATATCATTGAGGCAGAAGACATTTTGCCCATCTTCTAGGCCCAACAGGACTACCATCTGCACCCGACTCACTTTTTAAAATATACACAACTTCATCAGGCCTGGTGGGCTGAGGGGGTACAGAGATAATGGATTGCCCCCCCCCCCCCGTACCCCCCTTTGAGGTGAGCATCTTAAAGAAAGAATTGGACAGAGGGGCAATATCCCAGAGTTACAGAACGATTAACAATAATATGCCAGAATCACTGCATCAACTCAGGAATAGATGGAGGTGGGACATGGGTGATTCTGAGGGAATCGAAGCACTACAGTGAAGTTGCCATCAAGGCACGCCTACACTTAATACACCAACATTTTCGAACCTTGAAGAAGATATTGCAGAGAAAGAGAGCCTCAGAAGTACAACACAGGCTTAAGGAAAAGAAAACCAACAGGAACAGATTGCTTCCCACCAGAATTTTAAAAATGCTTTCATGAAGAACTAAGACTCCTTACCTTACACCCCTTTTATCAGCAACAAACACCAAAACGATCATTCACTGAAGCCACAGTGACTCTCACACCCGAGGAAAAGACATATTTTAAAAATCGAGCAAAGATTATTGCTTTGAAACTTTAATCTATCATCCAACAACTGGTAAACCCAGAACAAAAAAACGTTTCTAAACCAGAATTCATTGCATCCACCAAAAGCTAGAATGACACAATCTGGCGTGGCATGGCATTAGATGCATAAAATGCCATCGGTTGGCTAGAGCGTCTAATCTCTTACAGCACTTCAGTGCCAGGGTAAGGACAAGAAATTCACTAACCTGGACAAATTATTTTATGCTTCGTGAAAAAAAAGGTTTCTAATCCCTGATCCTTTTGATCCCCTCAACTCGGTACAAAGCCTTTTCCAGGAAATCTATATATTGGCTGCTATTTGAGTTTATATGCTAAACTAAGCATACAAAAAAGAAGCTCATACCCTCAATAAAACACTGCTTTCAACAACACTTGGAAGGTTACAATACAAGGTGGGGACAGACCTGGACAATGATACAAACGTTACCAAGCAGACTTGAAAAACAAATCCACAAGGAAGGCAGCATCATGGACCATGACTCATGTCAAGTCTCTAAAGAAACCTAGATCTGTATCTCTATGTGCTTTCTCTTAGTAAACCCCGCGCACACCATACTCCTCCAGTGGAGTGTCCATCCTACGCCTTCACGTCATCTTACTCCCTCTCTACCTTGTTCATTGGTCCACTTGCATGGACTGATACTCATCCTACCAGAGTTAACCCTGCTCCATCGTACATATATCCAGTCATACCTCTTCCTCTTACCTTGATGTGATACATCTGTTCCAATAGATATATGAAATAAAAATATGTCCTTAAAAAAGTACACAAAAAACATAAGATGGTGGAGGTCATCAAATGGATATCTCTAAGGCACTTGCGGACAACGATTTAACAGAAATGACACCAGTTATTCATAATCAAAACTTTTATTGCTTACATTGTCAAAATTGTACAGTTCGTTGACATTGATCGCTAACTCACTCTTCTGATAGCCCTCTTTTATTCAGATACAGAGAAGCAGGAACTCGTCTGAGGTTAACAGTGATTTCTAAGGATGCTCTTTTTCCTACAAATTCCTCATCTTTTGGGATGGCTTATGGAGACGTTTGGTGCCATTAATATCTTATAATTTGCATTGGAAGGAAAGGAAAGGTGCTGTGTAACAGGGTGCTGAAAGGGACAACCCTCTGGGTTAACTGGTGCTTTTGTGCAGTCCTTGGTTATCCTACAAGGTATGCACATCCCTGAGGAGACAGGACATTAAGTATCACTGGGAAGGATATAGTGTAGACCGGAAATTATGGTAGCATGACTCTTCTATTGGGCACATTCTTCTGCGGATTAAAAAACACTAACGCCATCGCTATTCATTTACCTACAAGACCTAAGGAAAGTGTAGAAGACGAGACCTAAGGAAAGTGTAGAAGATGTGTTTCCATAACATTTCATAGGATAACTTGGGTAACCAACATTCACATTAATTTATTGTTTTGCAAGAGTATGAAAAGAGTGCAAAGTTATTATATCCATCCTACAATGCAAACCTCACAACACTAAGCATCAAACAAAACCAGAAGTGCTTAGTTGGCGTGTGGTGCAATGACCCGCGAGCTATTGATACAGTGGTTTTTGTACAACTTTGAAGAACAAAGCAAAGCTGTATCACATTCTCGTTGATTCATGGTTGCTCTTGGGGAGGCCTCAATCGGTCCCAAAAAGGGTTGTGGTCTAACTGCCCCTGTCCTTAAAATTACACAGCTCAGCAGGTTTTTAGGGAGGGACACCCTCTTATGTGATCTGCAAATAAAACCCCTCCCTTTTGGCACCAATCACACCATCACCATGAGTTAACGTGAAATGGTGTAAAGTAACATTAAAAAGGGTGAACATGACCTAGGATGCACACTCCTTCAAAATGTTATAAGACAAGGCACTATAGGCACTCTTTTGCGAAGCGCTACTTAGAGCACATAATCCCTGGAGCGGCTTTGTCCTCGATATGTCCTGGCCAAATTCCCTGCAGCACTCAAAGTAGGTGAAGCTTCATCAAGAACTTTTGCAAGGAACAATATATTTACAGACCTACACCAATGTGAAAATTATGGTCATACCAAATACCTATAGCAAAAAAAGGAAAGAGTAATTGGAGGCGCCCAGGGCGAGATATATACAGACGGGTGCCGCTGAAAAACTGGCCAATGAGGCTATTCCAAAAGTTTAAGACTTTGAAGAAAAATGGCATCCATTAAAGTTAAAGCACACAGTGGTTAAAGGTAAAACACAATTTTTACAATGGAACACATGGGTGCACAAAGCTTGTAAACTGGGTAGAGTCAGCTACTGACTGAACAAACAAATAAAAGATAAGCCATGTGCTCTTTCTAATTGTAGTTCCAGATTTCAAAGGTACACCGTCTCTACCACTTGGCAGATTCAATTTAAGAGCACACACCACATCAGAGGACACACAACCTATTGTGCAGGTTACTACAGTGAAGATGTACATATTATTGTTTGGGTGCACTGTCCATGCTCACCAATCCTATCTAGTTCGTTAAAGAAGACTGAATGTACTTCAGAATGTTCAGAGCTATCACCGTTAATAGGGTGTAGCACAACAGTTTCACCATACTACAGGTATTCATTTATCACGACTTGCAACTCTTAAAAACTCAAATTTGGAAGGTGCAAGATAGTTTTGAAAGCAGGCCCAGCACAGGAGACCGAGGCAGGCTGGGTACATACGAGGGAAGTTTTAGAACATAGTATTTGTGGAGAACTACAGCTTAACCTACACAAGGGCACTCACATTCGTGAGAAGAGGCTGGGCGCAGTCCCAGTGCAGCCTTATCTGATGCATGAATGGTAATTGCACAAGCGCCATTTTAACACACTACATCTCCAATTCGGCCATCGGTGCTTGTTTCAATGAGTTCTAAGCAGTCTTTCCTCACATAAATGCAGTGCCCGAGTGACTACTCTGGGGTTGCATCAGCGACACTACTGCATCTGTGGAGCTTCCATTTGTCAACATTCTTCTCTGCATCATCAACCGCACAGCTCTGCTGTGTACTTCAGGTTACCTCAGCTGTGCTCTCACCAGGGCATTTCCTGCTGCACACTGTTGCTCCAAAAGGAGTATATTTCTGCAGTGTTTTAGCACTGTAGTATCACTGCTGGATGATGTATCCAACATGCACCTCCAGGAGCTTTCTCAAAAACCGAGCACTGCTGCTGTTCGAAGACTGCACAGCAGCTCTAAGGCGGGATCTCACTTTTTTGGATACATTAAAAACAGGTGTTAAAATAAGATTAAAGGTTTGAAATGTAGATAATCATTTACACAAAATATTTTGACTCTTACATCATCTGAAAAGACCTTGCTTATTGAAATAATGTTGAAGCAAACACTAGCCCTCCCAATAAAACAAATAAAAATATTCGCCACAGTCAACAAATGTTGTAATGTTAAAAGAGATAACACACAATGGGCTGGCTTTTCAGAGGGATAAGGTAAACATCAAATAATAAAACTAGGAGGCTTAACACTGCATAGAAACCATTATCGTGCGAGGAAGAGTGTGACACACCGGGGAAGGGAGATATCTGACAACACTACACGTAAGGAGGGAGTGGGCATCTTCAGAGTGAAGGCTGGGCCATACAGAGAAAAGTTATACCCATTAGAGCACCACTATCTGTCCAAGATCAAGGAGGGCGGCGATCATCTTGTTGGAAAGAGGAGTAAGACACTGTCAGGGCCCGGGCTGTCACAAGCGGAGTGTGACGTGTAGACCGGAAGTGTGACACCAAGCAGGCCATTCTGTTGTTTAGACCTCTCGAGTAATCGTGTTCAGTCATACAAAACTCTGAGAAAGAGGCCTCACGGTTCCAGCGTTCTAAAGGATGTTTTCGCTAGGCGACGCGCTGTTTAATACTGATAGCAGCATAATGGCAGACGGATGCCCATGGTCTTTACGGAAGGACGAGAGTCCAGGAGCATCAAGTCTGCGCCAAAGACAGCTCCTCCAAGCCTTCCTTCCCAATACGGTATCGAGCAAGGTCTTTCCTGGTTACCATTCCCACCACCTACATAAACAAGAAGAAAAAAATCAAATCAAAGGAGCAAATCATGAGAATTGTAGTATCAACTAACAACAGCAAGGATGCACGCTTGGTGCTGCGATGTTTGAATACAGCAAGGCGCCCTTAAGAGCCACAGGCAATGTAAACCTTATTTTAATACACATTATTTGACTTGCTGCCCTTGGTCAGTCATCATACCATAACCCTGGAGCATGCCCATTCCCAACCATGCAAAATCAATTTGGTTTAGTGGAGCGGACAATATAGACCAGATGCCAAAGATCAACATTACTGAATCGGCTTGTCAGACAATCAACCCATTACAAACTATGTGGTTGGAGGGAAAGCTCATTGCTCTCAAGGCTCAATCATCTGCAACATTTCCCACTTCCACTACTGGAATCAAACATTCAAGGAGGATACCAAGCATCTTTGCTGAGCTCTCCCATTCCCCGACAAGATAACCACAGGACACGCACACGGCTGAAGATAGTTCTCATGTTGGCCTCCTCCACATCGTTAGAAAGATATTTCCCATTGTGAGTTGGTGGACCTCACATAAAGTATCCAAAAGTCAACTGTTAGGGGCGTTTGGGTTTCAGGTTCTTGGCGGCAGAAAGCACTCTTTTTGTTACTGAAATATCAGCAAGGGCTTTATATGAATTAATCCTTTCGTTTTTCCAACAATTTGTGTGATGGCTGGGTCTGTCAAAAGGGATGCATCAAACATTCAGGGGTGCATGTGCTTCTGGTAACAACTGAAACCCTGTTACTGCCATACCCAACAGTCCAATGCCCCATCTACCAACCCAAAAATTCACAACTGAGGGCAAGGGTGAGGCGGGAGTGTTCAATAACAGACAAACCTTCTGGAGATACACCTAGGGTTTTGAGATGAGAGGAAGACAATCAGTAGTGAGCTGGAGATAGATTTGATGAGAAGTGACAGGAGTGTGTTGAGGGCACATGGAGAGTAGTTAGTGCTCCTATAAGTGCAGGTAGGTTTTGTAATATGGGTGAAGGAAACCTTGGAACATATCCTTTATGTTCGGAGTTTCTTGAGCCCAAAGGACCAATTTAAGATCAATCCTCAAAACTAGAGGGGTAGGAATTATTTCCAAAGCAATCCATTTATGGCCAAAGGGGAAAACCCAAAAATGCGCTGGTCATGTCACTGGGCTTTTTAAGTTGACTTTTAAAGTTATGGGATGGTAAACTTTCAGTGAATTATGTACCATAATAATTATCAGCAGTCACGGTGCCCTGCTTCTAGTTGAATGGTTTTACACACTGGTTGATGGTCTGTATGCCATGCTGCTGCTATTCACTTAAGGTGCTTTATGGACTATGCTGATGGCTTCCCTCGGGGTGCTGGATTTTGCATTTTATCTTTTGATTGGGGATTTTATTATGGTGTTTTACACTGTATTTTTATGGCTGGTTTACCATATTTCTGCTATCAACCAGGCCCATTTTATTGATTATACTGATGGTTTCCTTCCAGGTGCTGGATTCTGTATTTTGATCTCCAGGGTGGGGATTTATTCATGGTGTACTGTATTCCATATGGTTTTTATATAAACTTACACAAATTCACTCATACGATAGGTACCACTGAATGGAGCTTAGTTTGAGGGAACGGGGGAAATTGCCTTCGTAATCCTGGGTTCATATTGAATCTGTAATCTGTTGAATTCTACACATCACATATGCACCTGTTGTAACCGGAAGCGGATAAGTTGTTTACTGTATTGTCATATGAGCAGTTACTGTAAGAGAAAACCACCAAAATGCAATAGAGATTCAAACCAAAAAAATGCGAGCTTAGCTTGAGGGAAAGAGGGAGGTGGGGCAGGAAGATGCGGACAGATTTAGGCACGATACAGCAATGTATAGTTTTAAGTTAGGAGGTAAACCGGGAGATGAGCGTGAGGTTTAGGCAGCTCTTGTAATGCTACACAGCAGGTTAATAAAAGTTGCATGAGTGAAGTGTCATTTATTCCAAATTTAGAAACTTTGTACTTACCCTGTTTTGATTATCTACCACAACCAGATGACGCAGCCCTAGTGCGCGGAATAATTTGAAAACTCGCGTCAGCGAAGCTGCCTGCAAGAGAAAGAAGACAGCAGTCAGATCAGGAGGATAAATATTGCATTATTCCAGCAATCCATTCAGATTCTAGCTTCTGAACTTATTTTTCTTTGTTAACTCCCTTCCCTTAACTCCTTGGGGCCCTCAAACCAAGACCTTATGCTAATATTCGGTCTCCACCGATGAAGTCTAGGCCCCACCCAGCATTTACAATTACAGTTTTTAGGTCTCCTTTAACCGTACAGATATGCAAACACTCCTGATTAAGGCAAAAGGCTTTCAGTTTCTTTTTAGGCAAATACATGTGTTTATATACCTTCCTTTCGCTTAAAACTTCCTCCACCTCAATGCAGGTTATTCGGGAAATAAAATTACCCAGATTTTTTCTCCAAACCGAGTCCCTTGTAGGTGTGCACAAAAACTCCTGTTTATATCCCTATATGACACTTAGGCTGCCACCTGGCAAGCATTTTACTTGTAGGTTAAGGCAGGCCAAATAAAACCTTGCAAGAATCAGCAAAAGGTGGCATTCCTCTTTGAAATATAAAGTCACAACAGTGAGTGCATTATTAATAAAACCCTTTAAATGTATTTTCAAGGCTAATAATCGACTCATAAATGCTTACTGAAGCAGTCAGAGAATAACTGGTCTGTTACAATTAATGCAGAGGATCTTACATACATTCTTATTCAAGTGCCTGCCACGTGTCACTCAGAATTTTCCAAAAATGGACGGTATTCTTATCCGAAAAGGTGTCACTCGATGCACTGTGATCCTCAGTAGAAATAGTTGCCAGTAAACTGACCGTCAGCACCACTGTCCGGTAAGGTCTAGCCTTCCTTGGTTTGGGCAAGATTTAGTGCTTTTCTAACCCTTTATTTCAACCTCTGACCAAAAATACGCAACGTCAAGAAAACCACACGTCTTCACGTTCGAGTCACAGATTGAAGTGAAATCCCATTCACGTTTACCATTAAGTACTATTACGTCTCATTATGTGGAAATATCGCCACCCCGTGGACGACACAGAAATATCGTGCGGTCACGTCTCCTACGCCTCGCACTCCTCGGATCAAATCCATGCGATTATCCGAACAAAATTAAACATTGTGAGGGTTTCGTTGAGCAGACTAAAATAACTAGAAACCAGGAAAGGCAAAAGAGAGCTATAATTGTAGTCACGACATAAAAAGTGGTTCAGAAGGTCCATCTACATTTAACTTCTTATAGAGTTTTTTTAACTCATAAAATTATCACAGGCTTCTACTATGAATACAGAATGAAATTGATATGTTTCCTGAACAATTCCAATACTGATTGTTTCTCTTTCCTCTTGAGGGAGTTGAGGATGTGGCAGGTGACCGTAGCAGGTTCTCAGCAAATTATATTTTGCAGAAGTATTTTTTTTTACATTTTTAAAATAACGCTCAATACGACTCCACTCTTAACAAGCATTTACAATTTTTTTTTGTAGAGTTTTATATAGCGCAAACTAGACCCGAACCGAATCAGGTATCAGAGCGCTTTACATAGCACAAGTTACAATGCAATGGTCCCGGCATCATTAAAGGTAGAGCTATTGGCATTGCTCATGACATTTAATTTTTTTTTTTTTTTAAATCATAAATAAATAGCATTGTCATTTACATTGCCAATAGCTTAATCGTTAAATAAATGGCATTGTCATTTACAATGCCAATAGTTTAATCGCTTGCATATGCATGACCTATTGCATTTACACCCACAAAGAGCCACACACACACAGACAGAGCCACCCACACAGTCATTCACATAGAGCCACCCACAAACACAGAGCCACCCTCACACAGACAGAGCCACCCACACATAGAGCTACCTACAAAAACAAACTATCCACACAGAGCCACACACACACAGAGCCACACACACACAGCCACACACACAGAGCCACACACACAGCCACACACACACACAGAGAGCCACACAGAGCCACACACACACACACAGAGAGCCACACAGCCACACACAGAGCCCCCCACACACACAGAACCCCCCCACACACAGAGCCCCCCCACACACAGAGCCCCCCCACACACAGAGCCCCCCCACACACAGAGCCCCCCACACACAGAGCCCCCCCACACACAGAGCCCCCCACACACACAGAACCCCCCCCCCGCACACACAGAACCCCCCCCACACACACAGAACCCCCCCACACACACACAGAACCCCCCGCACACACAGCGCCCCCCACACACACAGCGCCCCCCACACACACAGAGCCCCCCCACACACAGAGCCCCCCACACACACAGAGCCCCCCCACACACACAGAGCCCCCCCACACACACAGAGCCCCCCACACACACAGAGCCCCCCACACACACACAGAGCCCCCCCCACACACACAGAGCCCCCCACACACACAGAGCCCCCCACACACACAGAGCCCCCCACACACACAGAGCCCCCCACACACACAGAGCCCCCCACACACACAGAGCCCCCCACACACACAGAGCCCCCCCACACACACAGAGCCCCCCCACACACACAGAGCCCCCCCACTCACGGCGAGAGCCGGGGGAGGCGGGTGGAGGGAAGGGAGAGAACCCAGGAGGAGAGCCGGCGTGAAGAGGGAGAGCAAGCAGAGGTGGAGGAAAGCAGCACCAGCGAAGGGAAAGGGCACAGCGAGAAGGAGGGGAGGCAGTTCATGTCTAGGGAGGGCAGACAAGTGACGGAGGAGAGGGAACAGACAGGCGGGAGGAGGGTGATTCGAGAGGCGACAGAGAGGGATGGAAAAGAACTGAGACGTGCGAGACAAGACGAAGACAAGCAGAGGCGACCAGACCAGTCGGAGAAAGAATAGAGAAAGATGGCTTATCTGAAAATTGCCATTCATTTTAGAAGCGTCGTTAATTATTGTGCAAAGTTGTAAATGATGTCGATTTTTATGATAAACTGAGAATATATGCTTTTTATGTTTATAGTGTTTCATAAACCGATGATAAACTATTATTTTGATAAACAGTAGGTCAGCAGGAGCAAGCAAGAGCCGAGAACTGCTGGGATAGAGAGCCGGAAGTGGGTTCTAGGTCAAGGAATGGAGTGATAGCAGAGGTGTGGAGAACAAGCACAGATTGAGAGAGAGAGTGCAGGAGAAGAAAAATTAGGCGAAAGAGGGAGCACGGAAACTGCAAAAGCGGGGGGTGGGGGCAGTGAGCAGAGGGGGAGAGGGACAGGTCAGAAGGGAAAAGAGAGGGCAGACAGAGACAGAAGAGGGGGAGCAGAGGGCAGCAGCGAAGAGGGGAGGGGGAAGGGAAGGCTTGAGGGATGGGTACAGGGCAGACGGAGGGACATGAGAAAGCGAAGGGGAGATGGAAGGGGCGAGGGTACAGAGAGCAGAATATATAGAGGGGGTGGAGGCGAGTTTAGGAGAAAGTACAGAGATAGGACTGAAGAGAGGGAAAGAACAGATGGGTGAGAGGGAGAAGAAACAGCAGAGACACCAGGAGAGAGGAATACATCCAGGGGAGCAGGGAGAGGATAAGAGTGCGGAGAAGCGAGATCAGAGGGAAGGAAGACGGGGGAGGGGGCTGGGGACAAGTAGAGAACAGGGGAACTCCAGAAACCGGGGGTGAGGAGGGATCCGTGCACTTTAAGGAGAGAGGGCAGAGGGAGTTCGTGGAGGCGAAAGGAGAAATCTGAAAGAGGATGAAAGAGCGGGCGCTGTGATGAGATATGAGGGGTGGAGGTGAGGGTGGTGGGGTGGAGGCGATGGTGGGGGGGCAGAGAGGAGGGGATGAGGAGATAAAGTGCTGGTCTGAGTTAATGAATGAGAGCTGGGGTGGTGGGGAACTGGAGGTACGCCTTGTAGAAAATACATTGATTAATATCCTGGAAAGAATTAAATAAGTAAAAAAAAGTCCAGGAGAAAAACCCACTCATGGGCAAACAACAAGCAGGGGTAGAGAGCCGGAAGTGGGTTCTAGATCAAGGAATGGAGAGATAGCAGAGGTGTGGAGAACAAGAACAGATTGAGAGAGAGAGAGAGAGAGAGAGTGCAGGAGAAGACTAGCATGAGGGCGGCAGAGCTGTAACCCGAGGCGCTATACTCTGCAGGCACCACCCTGACGGAAGCCGAGCAGCGCATTCCTGGCACGGGTGACTTCACTCCAGCTCGGCCTGTGAAGCGCTGCGGGATTACAGCGCCTGAGGCCACAGAGCGCAGAGTGTGGCCCGGGGCTGCATATAGGACACGATTGTGCGGCCATTCACACCGGCAGCAGAGCCTCTGCACTTCTATGGTGTGGGGTGAAATATATACATATAAAAACAAACACCGACTTCCTGCACAGCAGAGCCCAGCCGTGCTGCACGGGGGCAACTGCAGGGCCAAATCACTCCTTCAGCCTCTTGAAGTCTACAAATGAAGGACTGCTGTAATATTGTATCAGCAGCAAGACACAGCTCGGTCTGTGGCCTGCGTTATATGAGGGGAACTGTAACCGTGGGCGCTATGTCCAAGACACCATGGCGTGGAAGGCCTTTGTTGTGTGGCAAGCGCCAATAAGCGCACCAGCCTCGCAAGGCACTATAGGGTGGCACGGGCTGATGAGCAGACATGTGGCGCTTTAATGTGGACATGCCAACCTGCCACACACACAGCTTCAGCGAGGGTCTGAGAAAACACTATTGCAAGGCCTCAAGGGACACTGGAGGAGTCCACAGAGGTGGCAGTGGGGATATGAGGGCGGGGGCTCCCCCAAAATCCAGGAAAGTGGCAGCTCGGGCGTGAACCGTCCCCACCTCTGGCTCCCTGGTGAGGCCTGTAGTGAGGATTTACGTGTATCGTGTTTTTCCCTGTCTTAATGTTATGCCACACGCCTGCCACCGGAAGGGGGTGCTGGCACCGGAAGCAGGGGTCTTCATCCGGCCCGGAGGGCTCCACCTGAGGCTGGCAGACACCGGGGGGCCTCACAGCACGCACCCCCTCTGTTGCAACACACATTCCAACATGTAGCACGAAGTAGCTACAACCAGTAAAAAGGAACAAGTTAGAGAGCAAGAAAACAACTGCAACATGTTGAGTTTCCCGTAAAGTTTCACGGCGGACTTACGCCAGCCGCCCCCTCCCCTCCCCCCCCGAAAATGACGGGCGTTTCTCCGAGCCATTTGTGAATGATCTCGGAGAAACATGGTGGTGTGGAGCACTCCTCTCTTGCCTTACGATCTCGGAAGGCAAGAGAGGAGCGCTCCACACCACCATGTTTCTCCGAGGTCATTCACAAATGGCTCGGAGAAACACCCATAATTGTTTGGATTGAGGGGCGTGTTTTTCTTTCTCTCAGCCAATGAGTAGAAAAGGAGCACAAAACGAAACAAGAGGTAGCAAAAGGTACATTACAGGAGGAATAGACTGGGACCTCGGCGAGAGGGAGGGTGTAACGCCCACCACTAGAAAAGGGGCAGGGCTTAAAAAACTAGAGAAAAACGCCCCCGAATCTGCTCAAGCCGGGGCTAGAACCGAGTGACGCCCCTCTCCTCCAATGGCTGGCCAGCATTTATGAGGCCAGCCAATGGAGAAGAGGGGCGGGTTCAAGCCCCCATACTAGACATCATTAAATCTTCAGCTCCGCCCACCACTGCTTACAGCAGTGCGGACGAGGCCTCGACCTAAAAAGCAACGAAGAGTGCATTGAGAGAAAAGGGTGCGCTAAATGACAGATTTTAATGTAAACGGAGCAGTAATATTCCAGAAAATTTAATAGAAAAGTATCGAGCGGTTAGAGTGTAGGTTTGCCACCAAAATACCAGCATTAGTTAAAGTTTTAAATGTCTGCAAAGGCCTGGGCATGATCTTAAATAGGACATCACACAAAATCGAAAGTATGTATTTGTAACATGACTTTCCTGCCTGTGCTTACTTTAATTATTACTCATGGATCGTTAAAGCCGCTCCAGAACACATTTAAAAGTGTTTTCTATCTAAGTTTGCGGTCTGATGTATGCATGCATGGATGTATGTATGCATGTATGTGTGGATTAATTGATTGATGAATGGATGGATAAGGGCTAAAAAAAATACTGCCTTTTGGTGATATAGCTTATTTTGGTACTGGCGGGATATCAAAATACCAGTAGCAAAGCTGCCAAGGTTTCAGATTGCTATGTGTGCCATTTTCATAATTTCAGTGTAATTATGAGTGATATTCAAAGACTATGAGTGACAGTTTCTCACAAGCAAAATCAAGTAATGAAGACTTGGGAAACATATAAATATCAGAAATTACACCCATTTGAGCAACAAGACACTCTGACTATCTTAAAACTTCTGCAAGCACCAGAAATGAAAGGGCCCGTAGTGATAAACGAACGCACAATTGGCAGTAAGATTTAACCAGTTTAATACAGAAGTAAAAGAGCTCGTGAAGAAGTGCCCCACAGCTGTAGACTCTCAACTGCTGCACACTGACAATGCAGGGATGGCCTTGCAGCTGAGCAGTGAGTCGCAATCTACAGCTCTCAGCTCCTCAGGCCAGCTCTGCTCTCTGAAGGTCTTGCAGGGCTGCTTGATGGTGCTGGCGCTGTCGACAATACAAACATGTAAAATATACATATATTCATTGCTAATGTATATTGGGATCACCAAAAGTGAAGTGCAGTGAAGGTTAAAACTAGCTCGGAGGTGTCTCTGCTCAAAAATGCATTCCTGGAACCCCCAGCCAGGTCTAAAAACGTGATAGATGGTGGTGACAGGAAAGAATTAAGTGTGCCTTCACCCCTCCTTACTGCCAAATCATTGACATGTTACTGCTATGTTCGTGGTGCCCACAGTGTTGGTTCACACTGGCATTCCTCAGAACCTTTCCGATCCTAATAGCGGTATGCCCTCAATACCAGGATTAGGTGCCCCTGGGGACCTGTTGTTTCCACAGGGAGGGAGTCTCTATGTAGCAAACACTCTATATCCTGTAGGGGATAGTACAAAGAGAATAATTATTCGTGCTGGGGTGACTGCCGTGGGTTCTTGCTCTAACACATGCAGTACCGTCTCATAGATTACATCTCTAGAGGCACGCATGCATCACCTTAAGCTTCATGGATGACCATAATCGGTCCTACACAATGTATAAATGTCCGCAATAGGACATATTCATTCCTTGGGTAAATCACCTCTAAATATATGCAGGCAAACGTACGTAGCTGGACAGGAGTTCAACATACTTTAGCTATGATCATTCACACTACGTAGTGGAAAGCCCAACTCATAGTTTCATCTGAAATATGCTAAAACTATCGAGAAAGTGGGAGAGACCCCCTGCAGTCATGACCATTTCAATATTATGTGCTACTATCTAATCATCGGCTTCCATGTTTTTGTTTCCCCCGAGTGTGACTACAGGGGGTCTCTACTAATATATATATATATATATATATATATATATATTACCTACTGGCGGTCGCCAGTAGGTATATATAGTTAGGATTTTTTCTCTATGGGATTTTTGAAAATTCTATGTCTAATAACTTTGGCGTTTGTGGACGGAATTGGCTGAAATTTTCAGGAAAATGGAACATTTTGTTTCTGAGCAGCCCCTGAAAATTTGGGGGGGTTTCGTCAAGGGGGGGCCGAGAAAAAAGGGGGGTCCCAAAACGTGTTTTTAACATTGAGTTTTCCATAGGGCGGTTGGCCTCACTTTTAGCCCGAACGGCTGAATGGATTTGCACGAAACTTGGCAAAATTGTAGGGACTGGTAGCCCGATGTGCCTTTGCTAGGTCTCAATATATGTGCTCCAGTGGATTTTGAGAAATTAACGTTCAAAAAAAGATATATATCTGTAACAGCGGACCAGGCAGCGCTCCAGTTCGCGTACTTTTCGCGTTACGGAGCTTTGTGAAGCGAAGCTGATTGGTTCTCCGGCGTCTGTAAACATTCCAAACAGTCCGTAGCGGCCGCCATCTTGTCTCTCGGTAGGATCGAGAGACAAGAGGAGGCCAAAGCGAAGGGGCAAATGACCATAAGGGGGCATAGTAGATCCTCCCTGACCCCCTAGGTTTGATGTGGAGGTTTTAAAAGGGCCCCGCGGGGCAAAAAAAAAATAAAAATAATAATCGAACGGCTGAATGGATTTGCACGAAACTTGGCAAAATTGTAGGGACTGGTAGCCCGATGTGCCTTTGCTAGGTCTCAATATATGTGCTCCAGTGGATTTTGAGAAATTAACGTTCAAAAAAAGATATATATCTGTAACAGCGCTCCGCTTCGTGTACTTTTCGCGTTACGTAGCTTTGCGAAGCTGATTGGAATCTTTACAGACGCCGGAGAACCAAACAGTCCGTAGCGGCCGCCATCTTGTCTCTCGGTAGGATCGAGAGACAAGAGGAGGCCAAAGCGAAGGGGCAAATGACCATAAGGGGGCATAGTAGATCCTCACTGACCTCTTAGGTTTGATGTACCATTTTGCCAAGTTTGGTGTAATTCCGTTCAGCCATTCAGGCTGTAGACGTATCTAAATGTCCTATGGAAAATTGCATGGGGAAAACACATTTGAAAGTGTTGAAATTTAGAACCAATTAAAATGTTACTTTGGTTATGTATTTGTGTGTGATGAAAGTTAATTGGTTATGTATATATCAAAAATGAGAGGAAACCACAGCCATTTTGTGATACTACTGTCTGAGGTACATTTGTGAGGAATTTTTGGTGCTCAATTTCTGGTGTTTGATTTACACAGTACTAACACTTCTACTTTCAAAAAGGTGAGTTGTTAATTTGTAAGTGGAACTATGTTGTACACTTTAAGATAATTTGAAAAATGTTTTCTGTTATTCATTTTCAGTCCTTCTGTTATACTAAATACTTGATAAAGTTAGTTTTATATTATGTATTACTAAAAACGATAAATGAAAGTGATTATTTTTTTCTGCAATTTACAGCAGGAAATGTCAAAATAAAATGGATCACAATGAAGAGACCGTGGCAATTTCTTTTGAATTATCCACTACATTTATTGAAATTGACAGCACCAATAATGAAATATTCTCACAAGGAGGAGATGACTTGAATGATTTTTTTGATCAATCTCTTGACGGCGAACTTATCGAATGTTTGGAGACCATAGAGTTACAAGAATCATCATTGCAGACTTTTCATGAGGAGATTTCTGATGAGATGATTGAAGAGGAAATTCCTGATGAGGACATGTTACTAGTTCTTTCAAATTATGAAAATTCAGAAGAATAAATTTATATTTAGAAATCAAAAATTGTTTGAGACATTATTCATTTTTATTTTTAATTTATGAGGTTGTAGCGAAGTGATTGTAGTATAAAAAAAGACTTATAGTATAGAGTGCAAAAATTGGTTCTTTTTGGAGGGGCAAAAAAAAAACAAAAAAACGTTTTTTTGGTGGGGTGCGCCCGGTTAGCGTAACGGGAAGTGGACTGGGGAGCGTACTACAAGGAAAGAAGAATGATTGACTTTTAACTTATTGTATGTTTATAGACTTGTTTTTCTGCTGAGTGACGTGTCGGCCTATCTCCACGGGATGCAGTCCCTACCATCTCGGCGTTTAAGCCCAGGGGGACCGGTAGTGTGGGAGAGATAACGGGGCATATTATCAAGGGGGTTTATCTCCGCTTTTTTGGCTTTAAAAGCCAAGAAAGCGGAGATAAAATTATCTCCGTATTACGTAGCTGTCGCTAACACCAGTTAGCGACCGCTAGTAGGAGATAGCGACCATCTTGGGCTCCACTTTGCATGTCAGTGATATTTATCACTAATGACATGCAAAGTGGGCATGCCAAGATGTTAGCGACTGGAAACAGTCGCTAACATCGCTATCTCCTATTACCAACTTTTGGAGATATTCGCGCTAAGCGCGAATATCTCCAAAAAGTAACACCTGTCCTGAGCAGTTCTTAGCCATGTCATCCAATGGGAGGTGGATAACATGGCTAAGAGCATTAGCTCGGTAATGCATGAATATCGCTGACTTTTCAGCAATATTAATGCATTGCGGCCGTTTTTTATGGCATTTGCGATAAACCTTGATAATAGCAAGGTTTATCTGCGATAATTTCTGACGATGCTTAGCGGTAAAAAATTTGTTGCTAAGCATCGTTAGGGATAAATATCGCTTAACTTTGGTAATATGCCCCAACGTCTGTTAACGTTCGATTCGAAGGAAATGAGGAAGTGTTGAAAAACATTGTCTGCGCCATCTTGCCTTTTTTCAAATGCCACACTTTTGTCGTGCACGGCAGCCATTTTAGATGCCTTGACCAGACCCACTCTCTGCACGCTGTCGATCCGTAGCATGGCTCCCCACCCTCGCAAGCATCTTCCCCAGGCACTGGTCACCCCCGCTCTCTGTCTTATGCATGGGCAATAAACCTCCCCCCATCTGCGCTGCTCTTCCCTGAGAATCACACCCTGTGCCCGCCCGACACCTCCCTTTCGCCCTATTCACTACCGCACCCTCTGACACTCCTCTTCCTCTGTGTCCGATTGTCCAGGCCGGTCCCAGGCTATCAGCTAGCCCTGCAGATGTAGTTTATGGCCCCAGCTGTAAAGAATCACCCCTCTTCAAAGGAGTTATAGTAGATCAAGGCCCACACCCGATGAGATCCGTCACACCACACGCGTTCCTACTATCTGAAAACCATCCTGTATTGTGATTGGGGAGGGGACCGAGCCTGAAGCGGAAGATTCCAGGGATGACTCTTTGTACATCAAAGTTTTTACAATTATGTGTCACATTAAAAATATATAGCACTCCAACAAAGTAGTAGGAATATAAAACTTTAATAACTTATAAATATATACAACAAAACAAAAACAGTAAAAACATTTAAACAATGAAGAGACCGTGGTAATTTCTTTTGAATTATCCACTACATTTATTGAAATTGACAGCACCAATAATGAAATATTCTCACAAGGAGGAGATGACTTGAATGATTTTTTTGATCAATCTCTTGATGGCGAATTTATCGAATGTTTGGAGACCATAGAGTTACAAGAATCATCATTGCAGACTTTTCATGAGGAGATTCCTGATGAGATGATTGAAGAGGAAATTCTTGATGAGGACATGTTACTAGTTCTTTCAAATTATGAAAATTCAGAAGATGTTGCCTGGGTGCCGCACTGATTTGGGTATCCGGCGTGGGGCGTCCCGGGGGGTGGGTCGTCAGTAGCGGTCTGTTGTGCGAATAGTTCCAAGGCAGCAGAACGCGCTGAAATCTGGATGGCACCAAGGTGATGTCCAGTAAGTTGCCGCCCACCAAATAACGGCGTGGGGCGCCGCGGGGGGGGGGGGGGGGAGGGGGGAGGCAGTCCAAAGTTCCGTTAAAAGGGCAAAGGAAAGGATCGGTGGTTTGAACCATCAGTCAAAAAGGGGAGGGGGTGCAACAATTTTTCCTACCGGGTCACACTGTGCTTTCACCGGAACTGAGGTCTGCAGGATTCTAGTCATTCAAACTGAGGCTGGCGCCAGCATGGGAGCGCCGACGTCCCGCGGCTACAGTTTCGTCACTCCACGGGCGATCATGGCAGTCATTCCCCATCGGGGGTGTCTGCGGGGGTCGGGGACTCCCGCGGCTCCTCTAGAATCTTCAAGGTCGTGGAGGACTACGGTGGTGGAGTCAACCAGTGACCGGGCCATTTCTTTATGCTGGGCCCGCTCTTGCCAGGTCGACCGCCATTTTGAGAGTTTGGTAGCTACCGGCGATCGCGGGGTCAAATGAGCGGACGGGCTCCACCCTGCCGGGCGAGACGTTGCAGCATCGCCACAGTGGAAGAACCCTTTTCCGGGCGCCTGGAGCGCTGAGGGTGCAGCTGGGAAGCCTCCACCTGGGGAGGCGGAAGAGGCCTGTTCGCACCGTCTCTCCCACCCAGTGCACCCCACGGCGTCTCGCTTGACATTTGTTATGGCCGGACCAGGCGATGAGGACGAGGGGGGGGGGGTCGGAGGCATGTGCAAGACATCCCCCCCAGTGTTGTCGCAGCCATTATAAAATAAAGAAGAAATGTCCCGTCCGTCTTTGGGCCGGACCTCCGGTGGATGGCGGCCGGACGCCCTTTGCTCTGGCCCCATGAACGGGTTCCTTGGCTCATCCGGTGGGGCAGGCCTTGGCGTGTGGTGCCTCTCCTGGGCCTTTCGTGCAGTGGCCTCTCCACTCCCAGGCCCTCCATGGATGCTGGCCCAGACTGGGAGAGAGAGGGTCTAACCTGCAATTCTCCAGGGTTACCGCCACCGCGGCCGGATCCCGTCGGCCTCGGCCTCTGGTTGATGGTGGCCGGACTGGGAGAGAGAGGGGAGGGTCGAGGACACAGACATTCCCCCCCTTGCAACTCTCCAGGGTGAACGTAGCAATCCCCCTGGACGGGTGCCATTGGCCTCGGCCTTTCCTCCGGCTACACCCTACGTGATGATCTTCTACCGACGGTTGGCAGCAGGACCCGCCTTATATGTGTTGCTTCCGGCTGGGCGTAGCCGGAAACCTGATGCACTTTGGAAGTTTCCAGAATGGGGCGGATGTCTGCTGACTTGTATCTTTCCCAGTTTGCCGTTATTTGGCCGTGGCAGGCGGTGGGACAGACACGTTTTGGGGCAGTGAGGGGCGATGAAGCCTCGTTGCCTTGTGGCCGTTGCAATGTCACACTTGGTTTCTCTTACTGTTTTCAGGTTTCTTATTACGGGCTTACTTCTAACGTTTCTTGTTTCTAGGACAATAATAGGTTTTATCATTACGTATTGTTATCGTTTCTTTGTTTGTTATTTAATAAAAAGTTCATCAGTGGCCTACTGATTTTTGTTTTCCTATTCCTTTCTTTCCAGGTTGTTTCATGCTAAAGTTTCTGTTAACAGGATACAGTGATCACTTCGTTATTATTGCATATGTCCTTTTCACTAGGGGTGCTCTCTGGTCGGGCCAGATGACCTATCTCTAGTAAATGGTCCGGGTGAAACAGGTGCATCCATCAGTGGGGAGTAGATAGGCATGACAGATTACAACGGGGGACAAAGGTCCGCATTACCTACCCTTTCACTACTTGCAAAGATTTTCCTATGTTTATTTGCAAACAGGGAATACCTCCAAAAAGACCCAATTCCCAAACAGTCAATGTTCGGGCAAACAATCAATCAATGAGGAACGAAATAGGCACGATGTGTTAAAGGTTTGCGTTACCTACCCTTCACTATCTGCAAAGGGAGACAGAATATTCCTATTCTTCCCCGTTTGCAGGCAGAGAAGATCCTTAAGAGAACCAACTTCGAACAATTCAATGCTCGATTCAATCAATCAATCAATGGGGAGAAAAATATGTATGACGGATTACAATGGGGACAAAAGTCTGCATTTACCTATCCTTCACTATCTGCAAAGACTAAACAGAGTATGGCGATTCTGTGCTTGTTTGCAAATGCTTGGATAACAATCAATCAAATGGAGAGAGAAGCAGGCACGACGGATTACAACGGGGGCAAAGGCCTGCGTTAACTAACCTTCACTATCTGGAAAGAGAGAGTACTCCTAATAGAAATGAGGGGGGGGGGCAGCATTGAAAGCAGATCAGTGTGCATAAACACGAAAATGTTTTTTCTTACCACGTACTTGACAATCGACAGCTTATGATATTTGCTATTAAAAAACCATTGAAATTCACTGAAAAAACCATAGGTTATAGACCATATATAGTTAGGAATTAGCATTTACAAAACCTTGAAAATTCACTGAAAAAACCATAGGTTATAGACCATATATAGTTAGGAATTAGCATTTAAAAAACCTTATTTTACTCACACAAAACCATTGAAATTCCATATATAGTTAGTAGTACTAACTATATATCGCGCACCCGCAATCCACTGCTGATCATGTCACATATTACATCATTCATGACATGGTCAGTGACATCACTGATGACATCACTGATGACATCTCAAATGACATCACTGATGACATCACTGATGACATCTCAAATGACATCTCAAATGACATCACTGATGACATCTCAAATGACATCACTGATGACAACATCCAGTGACTGTGTATTTCTGTAAAGTTAAAATATGTCTTACATATTGAAGACTGAGTGGATGTAGAAGTGTCTGGATGAAGGATTTAGTAGGTGCATGCCTGACTGTATGAGTGAGTGGTTAAATGTGTCTCACTGAGTGCATGGGTTAGTGACGAACTGTCTTAATTTGTGCGTCATTATGTTTGTTGTTCTGTAAACTGCTGCATGTGTTGATCAGTAGCTATATGAGTAAGTATATGGGTTATTGATTGGTTGCTCAAGTATTTGTATGGGAGACTGAGTGTGTGTGTGGGTGGCTGGGAGGTGTATGACTATGCATAGATGTGTGAGCAGTTGATTCACTAGATGTATGGGTTCAAAAGTTCATGTGGAAACAGCTGTATGGGTGGTTGACTGTGTGCATGAGTGCATTGGTGAGTGAATGGATATCTCAGTGCTACATGTCAAAGTAAGTACATATGTAAAACACAGTACATGTGAGAATTGGCATATATAAATAACTGTGCATAAGAGTCAGTGAATGTGTGAGTGGCTGTATGGATCATTGTGAACTTGTATCAGGGATTGTAAAAGAGAGTAAATATGTGTTAGTATATGTTTGAATAAGTAAGGTGTGTATAACTGTATAGTTGAGGAAATTGAGGTGTGATTGATTCTTTGCATGACTGACTAGGTGTGTAAGTAACTCCATGGATGAGTGACAGTCTGTGAGTGTCTGTTTACACTGAGTGTATCTAAGGTTATATTAGAGTCTGAAGAGGTTCATCGTATTATCACATGAATGATGTCATCAGTGATGTGATCAGTAATGTCAAATGAGATGTGGCCTCGCCAAGTGAATCACCCACCCTAAATGATTTGGCTTCCTTCTTGGGCCAACTTCCGGGTGATTACAAGGTGGTACTTGGAGGAGACTTCAATTGCCACTTTGAACCTCTGGAAGGTTTACTCGATGGTGTCCTTACGGCCGAGGACGACCACTGGGGGGTTCCACCCTCTTCTTCTCCTCACCCTAAAGCCTGGTCCCCTCTAGCCTTACAACTCATGTCCCTTACACTGAATAGCGCGCTGAGGGCGTGTAATGGTCGTACGCCTTCCGATACCCCCTCGGTGTGTACTTTCAACAGGAGGGGCCATGAGTCGAGGCTAGATTACATCATGGTGGACATCACACTTTGGCCCAAAGTGTTGGACTGTAATTAAGAGGTCAGACAGCGACCACAACGCCCTCTGCCTAAACATCTTGTGCCCTTTGCCCTTGACGGACTCATCCCCAGCTGGCCAAGGGGTCGACATGGGGGATTTGCTCCTTACCACAAACAGGCGCCGGGTTAAGTGGGGAAAGTTGGTGAGGTCGGAAGAGTCCATTAAGAAATTATATGAGCTGGCACTCCCAAGCTTTGTGGAGGTGGATGCTCTCCTGAACGATCAAAGAACCCCCGATTACCACGAGAAACTGGGAAATATTCATCAGGTTTTAGTGAGGGACTTGGCCGGGGTATTCCATCCGGAGGTCCCAATCCGAAAGAAAAGGACCCCTGTCCCCACCTGGTATACCCCAGATTGCAGGGCAGCAAAAGCTGAGCTCATTGCAGCCATAAAAGAGGGGTCAGACAAGGCTAAAGTCCGCGACTTAAGGAATCACCATAAATCAGTGCTGGCGGCTGCAAGGACCGAGTGGGACTGGAACCATTGGCAGGACCTCTACGATGCCCTCAAAATCAGGGACTCCCGGAAATTCTGGGCCCTTGTAAATAATGGGTCAGGGGAACTCAGCAAAGCGATTGAGTCTAATATAGCTCCCGCGGTCTGGGAGGCCCATTTTGGGGCTCTCTACCAAGACACTAGTTCCTGCCCGGCCGCAGAGCTGCAATTGCCCTTGGGCACTCAGGAGTTCAGAATGGAACTATCCCTGGGGGAAGTGGAGCTTGCCCTAGAACGTCTAGCAGCGGGGAAGGCGCCAGGCCTGGATAGGTTACCCGGGGATCTATTTAGGCACCACCCGGATATCTGGGGCCCATACCTTCTCGTTCTATTTAATGCCATTCTCGGAGGTATGGCGATCCCTGGGTCGTGGTTGGGGGCAGAGATTGTGCCCATCCACAAGAAGGGTTCTACTCTGCTCCCTTCCAATTACAGGCCTATAAGCCTGATAGATGTGCCCCAAAAGCTCTTCGCGCGCCTCATCTTGGACCATCTCCTAGACTGGGTCGAGGCCAATGACATCTTGAGCCCCCTTCAGGCTGGCTTCAGGAAGAACACGTCGACCATGGACCAAATCTTTCGCCTCCTTCTCCTGTATTGGAAGACGGTTACGTTCGAGGGAGGCCGATTGTACATGGTCTTCGTGGACCTGAGGTCAGCCTTTGACCTCGTCCCGAGGGGGAAGTTATGGGAGGTTTTGCAGAAGCTAGGAGTTCCCCCCCACCTCCTCAGAATCATTATTAGGCTGCATGAGAACAACTTTGCGGTAGTGAGGTGTGGGAGGGATGGCAAGCCCTCGGGTAAATTTCCGGTCCGCCGAGGTGTCAGACAGGGCTGTGTCTTGGCTCCGACACTGTTCTGTCTGTACATTAACAGCGTCATTCAACACCTTGACGCTGTTGGGGATAATGACGCCCCGGTTTTGGCAGGAAGGAGGGTTCCGGCAATAATGTTTGCCGATGATACCCTCCTTCTTTCCAAAACCCCTATGGGGATCCAGAGGATCGTGGATGGTTTTGGTCACTTCTGTCGACAACATGGGTTGGAGGTGAACACGGAAAAAACTAAGTTCATGATCTTCAACCCTCCGACCAAGACCAGACCAAATCCAAAACTGGGGGAAATTAGTCTGGAAAGGGTTTCTACCTTTATATATCTGGGGGTCTCACTTCAAGAAAATCTCACATGGGATTCCCAGGTGGCAAGATCTAGGTTGAAACTCTCCCAGTTATCGGGCGCACTCCTGAGGGTATCCAACAAGTCCACCTTTAAGCCTGTCAGTCCGGCCCTGGAAATGTACAGGACCCAGGCGAAGGCAGCTGCCTTGTATGGCAGTGAGCTGTGGGGCCATAAAGCTGGGTCTGTCATGGCAGGGGTGGAAAACTGTTTCCTCAGACGTCTTCTTGCTCTCCCACAAGGCACACCACTCCTCCCCCTAAGACTTGACCTGGGCCTTCCGTCAATCGCAGAGGACCTGCGGTCGAAACCGGTGAAGTACTGGCATCGGTTATGGTCCACCGAGGAGCTGCATCACTATAGGCAGGACCTCATACACGTTATGAGGCTGGATGTTAATGGTAAGATCCCGTGGCTGGCACTCATTAAGTCGGAATGTTCCAGCCTGAATCTGCCAGACCTATGGGATGACCCAGCTCAGGGTTGTAGAAGGATTCCGCGCAAAACCCTGGCACAGCTCTACAAGAACAAAACCCTCGCTGATATGGACAATGCCTGTGACAGTGGCACCCTGACGGGACGTTTTTTAGTATCCAAAAATTCTTATGCTTTTGAACCTTTTATGGATTTTATCTATCCTCTTTTGGCGAGGAAATTGTTCCTGCAATGGAGGTTTGGCACGCTCCCTACTAAAGTCTTCACCTGTAAATGGTCGCCAGGGGGCGACAAGCTTTGCCCATGCTGTAAAGTTAAGGATGAAGATGATCTACACATAATGTTCTGTTGCCATGCTTATCGGAGCCCGAGGAGGCGCTGGCTAGCCCCTCTATGCCGGAATCTGGGCTTCAGTAACTACCTGCAGGCCTACAGGGTGATGAAAACTAATACCCTGGGCCACATTGTGTTTGCGGTTTCCAAATTCTTAATGGCAGCATGGATAATAAGGAAGAAAATGTCTGGTTAATCTTTTTTAGCTTGTCTTTTTCGTACACTGCAGGTCCAGTTGGTTTTATTGTATATACTGTCTTTTATCTGTATGTTTTTTCATGCTTCTTTTATGGCCTATGTGGCCGAAATAAAGAATTTTTGGATTGGATGTCATCAGTGATGTCATCAGTGATGTCATTTGAGATGTCATCAGTGATGTCATTTGAGATGTCATCAGTGATGTCATCAGTGATGTCACTGACCATGTCATGAATGATGTAATATGTGACATGATCAGCAGTGGATTGCGGGTGCGCGATATATAGTTAGTACTACTAACTATATATGGAATTTCAATGGTTTTGTGTGAGTAAAATAAGGTTTTTTAAATGCTAATTCCTAACTATATATGGTCTATAACCTATGGTTTTTTCAGTGAATTTATATATATACACATACATACATACATACATACATACATACCACTGGGAACAGTCCATCAACTGTGTTTTTTGCAATTTCACCCCGAGTGGGCTGGGGATGCTCAGACGTGAGTCCCAGGCTCTCCACACCACTGGAGTCAAGCTATCCAGGATGATGAAGGCTGATAGCTAGAAACCGGTCCTTGGATGCTTGATTCCGGTCTGGGAAAGACATGGCTTGGTAGTTCGGACTGGACTGTTCCCATGAGGCACAGGGTCAGAGCTGATTTGCATATAGCCAGTGTCTAACCCAGGGTGGGGTGGAGTGCAAAAAAACGATGGATTTAGGCCCAGATCCTTGTACTGGGGTGAATGTATGACATTGTTCTACATTCTGTCCATCAACTGTGTTTTTTGCACAATTGGTGTATAGCAATGTCCACTTCAGTACTTTTATATATATTTATGTGCAGAATACCCAACAGCTACATATTCTAGTTTCAAACATCTAATGTTAAATGGTGTATCTGGAGACTATTTCTCTACTTTAGTAGCCTTAGTATGTAGACCTCTAAAGAGACATGCCTATCAGTCTGTATACACTATATGCAGGTCAACTCTGCCAATAAGGTATGCAGACACATGTACAGGGACTGGATACAGGCTAAGACCATAAATAAGGCAGTTCAATAAGATGATTTTGAGAGCGACTTGCTGGAGATCTGCAGCAGATGTGGAAAACAGTTTTGTAAGTGATACTCTGCCTAACAGTGCATAAGCAGGGTCATGGAGCAGTGGAACTGTCTTCTGTTACACCAACCAGCATAAAATATGGTAGGCTGGACTTCAAAATCAACTTACATCAATATTGAGGTGCTGGAATCAGAAAATCAAGTTTTTATCATTTAGCTCTTCTGGGTTTAGCCTCCATGGGCTGTTCATATGCAGACACGTTTCAACAAAAGATGATTTACTGAGCGGGTGAGCCTACAGTGTGGAAGTCATTATTGCTGCAATGTTATACTAATGCAGACAGTGTGCTGTATAAATGTTAATTCACAATAACAGTAAGGTAGATGCAAGAAAGGTTTACAGCGTTTACATAGGTTGGATATATCAAGCAGGATGATTAATGGTGCGGTTCGAGTGTAGCAGCATTACCTGAGGTACGGTGTAGGGTGATGGGTTCATGAATTCAGTGAGGTCCATCAAGCAGTCCCTCTCATCCTGGGACACATGTATGGACTGGATTGGAGGGAACCTTGGGTAGGCATCTCGAAAATCTTTTAGCATTAGCCGCTTGTGAGTTTGGCCCAGATTCGCCCTTTCCACAAACACCTGAGCAAAGAAATAAAACAATCATTTATAAAATTACATAAAGAATATCTCTTTCTGAACCTGGGAGTTCAAGCAACAATGGACATGTTTTTAAATAGATGCTATTAAACTAGTCTGGAGCAGGTAGCTAAGCTACTGAAGAGTTGCACGACCACATAGTTTGAAGAGAGTTTCTCCTTGATGTGTGGTTGCTACCAGCACATTTTTCATAATATATTAGAGAAAACCTAGAAAACAATTCCAGACAGTACCAGACAATCATCCCCATTAAGAGAAGTCCACTACCACCAGGGAACAATTCTCCAGCATCACATGTGCTGCCTGAGAAAGCAACATAGCAGCTTGAGGTTGTTGATGATGACTATGGGGGTGGGTTAATATCACACACGATGAGCCACTGCTCAATGATTTTCATATTATTCACAGGGGAGAACACTGTAATTAGTCATAATAACGACCAAATAGTGTCCATTACTCTTAGGTAAAGAAACAGCATACAGTAAACAACTGCGTTCAAGTTGTAAACAAATGAATTCAAGTTGATTAATCTGACGAACATTCAAGTTGATTAAAGTGCAACTGTTGACACAGGAAGAAAACAAAAAAGCCTAACAGAGTATTGAATCCTTGGAAGACTCAAAAATAAAAAAATTCAAAAAGCAGTGTTTTGAAAGGTAAATATAATATAAACTTACAACTTGAATAATATAAATAAAAGAGCTAATTTCATAAACTTGACCATTGTAATGCAGACAAATTGCAAAATATGTTTAGTCAGCCTGTATTCGGGAAGAAAAACAGAAACTCATGGATGGAAACTGCAGAATCAATCATTCATTTGCCGACAGGAACCAACCATATATGAAACAAACTTGTTTTTGCCCCATTGGACTGTTAACTGCTAGTCCATATATTAGGTTATGCATATTTGTATGGCACGCATATCATCCAGTGGTTGAACATGGCACCACTACACAGGAACATAAGCAAACTGGATGTATTTCAGCCTTATTGGGGCTCACTGTTGAAGAGACGCTAGAATTCATATGAGACAGTATGTCACAGGACCCCTTCGTAGCATACCCATGCTTCTTAGGCCAATTACCTGTGAAGAGCAAAAACTGATATATGGAAACGCTTGAACAAATTGCAATCAACGGCAAATACATTAGGCACATTTTATTCAATTTTATTTGCTCCCTGTGCTATTACAGACAAGAACCAACCATGTGCAAATAGGTCTTAGGCTTCTTGAGGGGATGCGCACAACAGTACAAAGTAGACTATCCCTATCATGTGGATTTTCTTCTCTCAATAGTAGTGAGCACAGAACTGATGAAATTTAATGTGAGGAACAGTGACTCAATAACTGCTAATTGTTGAGAATAATTAAAGGATTCCATAAGTGACACCACCAACAGAAGAACACTGTTCAAGAAAATTCAGCATTGTATCCACCCACTGCAGGATCCACCTATTCCGCAAACCACAGAACAATGCAATGCCACCAACCTCTTCTTCAGTGAAAAAATACAGAAGTTTAGACAGCACTACAACAACACCAAGCCTGCTTCATCTTCAACACCCCCCTTCCCATAGAATGCCACAATAGTCAGCCTCTGTAGTCCTATCTTTCCCACCCTGCTTACTATTGTCAATGCCTCCCTCAACTAAGGCATCTTCCCAGAACCTCTCAAGACAGGTCATATGCTCCAATTCCTAAAGAAATATACACTTGATCCTGATGATCTTGCTAATTAACGGCCCATCACTCACCTACCATTCATCGGCAAGATAATTGAAAGTCTATGCTCAACTCCAAGATCACATCAGTGATAACCATCTTCTGCACGACTACCAGACTGGCTTCAGATCACTCACCAGCACAGAGACTGCTACCTTACACAATACTGACAATACCCTCTTGACACCAGAGGAAGATGACACTGCCTTGTCACATGGTCAGGATTAGCCAGGTTAGAAACGCTACCATTTACATGCTTACGTTTCTTAAGTTGCCTTCTCATTTACACATGGTGATTTTTTACATACATTTGCGTCTGTGACCATGCAGGATCACATTTTTTTAATGTGCATTGCTTATATTACGTAGGCTCACTATCACGACATCTTCAACATTCAGTTCAAGAGATAAAGTTCACTGCGCAAGTTTTAATTATGAGTGTCCGGTAGGATCGACTCTATTCAACTATAATTAACAATTGTGGCCTGACGGGGTTGCGACATGGGTGCTGTTATTTATATAAAACCACTTTCTTGTTTAGGGAAAGGAGCACTCAGCTGACACTGCAAGGTCACTATATGCCGGAATTCCAGCTCAGCTGATTCCTGCATACCAACACAAGGTATGTCCAGCTCTACACCAAGACAGGCAGCCTGATGACACTTACCCACAGGTAATGGGGAGTTAGACCACCCGGTCAGGGATTTTGGCAGATCACCCACCCTAGGCAAGACCAGGTTAGGGAGCGCTAGGTAGGAATGCACTATACACAGTACTTATATGCCCGCCTAAATATTCACTGTCTTAGCGCAAAAGTTGAAATGTTAATCTTTTTCATTATTCTTGTATCGCTAATTACTTTGATCTGTTTAACTCTATCATAGCACATATTTTATTCAAGAATCACAATGCTTCAATAAATATTGAAATGCCTTGCTGAGTATTTCTTGTGTTTTGCTTTAGGTATGCATGAGAGGCTAAGCAAAATTGTTTCAGATCAGTTACCACGATTGGGATCTGTACGGTCATGTTCTGAGGTTGCACACATTTGTTACCCAGTAAGGTTAGGGGTGCAGATGTTGCACTGCGGGCTAGGCTAGAAGGTAGAAAGCCTGCAGGCCTAAGGCTTTTCAAGGCTTGAGATGAGTTGCAAGAACTGAGCAAACAGAAAAAATCCATACCACTTGGTTCTAAACGCGTGTTCATCATGAGTGCGGTCTTGGCTTCAGAGTTGGATCTGAAACTAAGGACCAAGTGTTCTGGTGATTGAACGGCCAATCATCAAATGGAATGCGGGTACATGATCCACGGAGTCACGGTCGCTAGGAAATAATTCTTGTATCAATACCTTCCCGCCCTATTGTGAGGACACAGAATCCAAAACTGCACTCAGGATGAACACATGTTTAGAACCTTGTAGGTCGAATTTTTCCTATTTGCTCAGTTTTTAGGATAAAACACTTGTTGGCTGATAAACCAACAAAGATCCTTAGCTGAATGATTTGTGATGAGTTCTTGTCATTAACCAAAATATATTTTATGGTTAAGGCATTGACCACAATTAGTAGCCTGTATTTGTCATTAAAGAAATAACGTCAACTGACCTTGTGTTTGAGAAGCACAATGAGCTGTGATCTCAGGATTAATCCACACAGTCTTGATGGCTGGAAATGAAAAAAGCACAATTACATAGATCACACAAACCTCTAACAACTTCTCAATCGATCCATCAACACATCGTATTTAAATAGCTCAGAGATGAAATAAAAATGCATTTACCTATTTTGCTTTCAGGATGAACACTTTGCACAAGCGTTTTTTCTGCCAGTGTATGATCCAGCATATTGATTGCCATGACTGTTTCTTTTAGGACCAAAGACTGCCATTAGAGCAGCTCCCAAACCATTATCCAACCACATACAGAAGGATTTGATTCAGAGCATGCATTCAGTCTCATCCTTAATTTGATATAAACTGTAACACAATCAAGTTGTGAATGCAATCCTTCCTCAAGAACTTTAAGGCTTACAAAGTGCTTGAAGACATCTCAATTTTAGCTTGTCCTCGCTCAAAATAAGGAAGAAGTAATGAATACAACTTTTTTACTTTGCCCATGAAGCACATTCTGTTCTGTCAATGGATCTAAAATGAACTAATGTTTGTGAACAAAATTGAAAGTTGGTGAGGTTGCTTGAAATTTTGAGATCTTACAGAACAAAGATTTAAACTGGAGGGCATAAAAAACTGTTTAGCATCCATCGATATGAAACCACAACGCAGGCGTGAAGAAATCTGAATAGTTTCATACAACTGTTCCTTGTTACACTTAGAGTCACTGGGATCCAGTCTCATATAACTGGTGTCCTTCAGCAGATTTCAAACATGTAGTCTAACCAACAGGTAATCTATTTGAGAATGAAGAGCTTCCATTATGGGCAAGAAGAGATCTGCAAGTTTGTGCACTTAATCGTTGTTTCTACTGATCTGTCTAACGTGTGAAAGTGTGCAAGTGCCTTTCTCTGGAAGGTCTGATTAAATCTTAAAATCTGTCAGCCGAAGTAATTTATTTTCAGAAAACAGTTACAACCTAAAAAACAAAAATTATGGCTCTTTGCTTTATGAGTGTTACCCCTTCACACTAAGTCTGCGGGCTTGTCTTCTAAAAGTCCTCTTTAGAGTTACTCCATTCTTCATGCACATTTGAATCCCCTGAAATTTGCATTTTTTAACATTAATATACATTGTTAGGCGACAAATAAAACCATACTAAGACCAATCCACAATAACCTCAAACTCAACATATTATACACTCTAAAAATCCTAGCTTCTGATAAATCCAGAGAGGACTGTGAATCCACCAACAAGTAGTTTAGTCCGGAAATTGCTGAGCAGAAACAGACCAATTGAAACTTGGAACAGCAATGGTAAACTCCATATATTGAAAAGTATAAAAATGCCATCAGGGGATGCAAAAAGGCTGGTTTCCTCAAACCCGTATGTGGCCCCCAATCAAACGAAGAAGATGTTAACTTTTTTCAGGAACTGTCTCACCAAGACACCCTGAAAGTTTCTGCACCCAAACAATGCTGCAAAGACCTTCCCAAGTTTCTAGAGGGTCAAATTGTTACAATCGGTGACTAACAGTCCGAACAGCCTTGCTACCCTTCCCATTTCACCTGCTCCATGACAATCCAATTTTACCCCTTTTAAACGTTTGGAAATTTGAGGGTATAAACCGGGCACTCAAAACAATCATCCAACTCTATTGGGGACCCTTGTTCTGTAAGAGACAACTATCATGAACAATGCCACACTTTTCTCCAGAATTGTTCCTGGCTCTATAAAACAAGTCATCATCGAACATTCCAAAAAAAAACATCCGCAGACCCAAAAACACTGTCAACAACCAGCCTATCTCCAAACTCCCTTATCTCATGAAAAGTGAGGTTGAGACAAATCTCATCATATGTAGAATGAAATTACTTTCTCCATGTGAAGCAAGAGCTCCTTCTGCTTGCACGAAGATGATCTAATTGCTCCCATACTTCTTGACCTTTCTGCTGCTTAAGATACTGTCAGCCACACAATACTGCTACAAAAGACAGGCAAATTGAGCCGAGAAGGTTGACAAGAGGGTGAAGCTCCAGCCTTTTTTCCCTGTGTAATCACCACCAGAAAACATTGCCCTAAAATCATCTGTAAAATAAAGTTTTACAAAAGTAAAAAAAGGGGGGCGAGAACTTACTTGGGGGCAATACCGACACTAGTGCTGACCGGAGGTGTCTTGGTCACCGCGGCTCCCTGCTTCACTCTCCCCCGCCGCCGCTTCTCAATCCCGCGGCCGCCGAGAGGGGAGAGCGCCCTGCCCAACAACAAGCTTGCCGCCTACAATCCCCAGCGTGCCTTGCTGCACCACGTGGACGCCGGTTGCAGCGTCCGCGTCAGCTTCCCGCGGCCGGAGGCGCATAACAGCAAGCCGCTCCAGCTGGGAGCGGGGGCGAGAACTTACTTGGGGGCAATACCGACACCAGTGCTGACCGGAGGGGTCTTGGTCACCGCGGCTACCTGCTTCACTCTCCCCCGCCGCCGCTTCTCAATCCCGCGGCCGCCGAGAGGGGAGAGCGACCTGCCCAACAACAAGCTTGCCGCCTACAATCCCCAGCGTGCCTTGCTGCACCACGTGGACGCCGGTTGCAGCGTCCGCGTCAGCTTCCCGAGCCCGGAGGCGCATAACAGCAAGCCGCTCCAGCTGGGAGCGGGGGCGAGAACTTACTTGGGGGCAATACCGACACCAGTGCTGACCGGAGGTGTCTTGCTCACCGCGGCTCCCTGCTTCACTCTCCCCCGCCGCCGCTTCTCAATCCCGCGGCCGCCGAGAGGGGAGAGCGCCCTGCCCAACAACAAGCTTGCCGCCTACAATCCCCAGCGTGCCTTGCTGCACCACGTGGACGCCAGTTGCAGCGTCCGCGTCAGCTTCCCGCGCCCGGAGGCGCATAACAGCAAGCCGCTCCAGCTGGGAGCGGGGGCGAGAACTTACTTGGGGGCAATACCGACACCAGTGCTGACCGGAGGTGTCTTGGTCACCGCGGCTCCCTGCTTCACTCTCCCCCGCCGCCGCTTCTCAATCCCGCGGCCGCCGAGAGGGGAGAGCGCCCTGCCCAACAACAAGCTTGCCGCCTACAATCCCCAGCGTGCCTTGCTGCACCACGTGGACGCCGGTTGCAGCGTCCGCGTCAGCTTCCCGCGCCCGGAGGCGCATAACAGCAAGCCGCTCCAGCTGGGAGCGGGGGCGAGAACTTACTTGGGGGCAATACCGACACCAGTGCTGACCGGAGGTGTCTTGGTCATCGCGGCTCCCTGCTTCACTCTCCCCCGCCGCCGCTTCTCAATCCCGCGGCCGACGAGAGGGGAGAGCGCCCTGCCCAACAACAAGCTTGCCGCCTACAATCCCCAGCGTGCCTTGCTGCACCACGTGGATGCCGGTTGCAGCGTCCACGTCAGCTTCCCGCGCCCGGAGGCGCATAACAGCAAGCCGCTCCTCCCGCCACGCGTGACGTGCGCGGGCGACGCCGGGCGGAGCCCGGGCAGAGGGCGGGCCGTCTGTGGCCGACCGTGGACAACAGGGGACGGGACGGGCCACCCCCCTTATGAGCGGGATTTATACCTGAAAGCTCTCGGATCTCACTAATAAGGTACTGTCATTTGTTCTTCCCTGCATTCTAACTTTGGGTCATTGAGCCAGCTGTCTACCTTAAGAGTGTGCGGGACTTTTTGTTTCTCCAAGTACTTTCTCCTGCATCTTACAGTTATTTAAGGAAACACCCCCAAGTAAAATGAGTATCCAGGGCAAGAAATCTAAAATAACTGTCTCTCGCCCAAATACTAGACTCCAGGCCACAATGCCGCAGTCCCTCCCAACACTGACGGCCATTGATAAAATGCTGCAACAAACCATAGGGGTGGTTGCCAACGCAATTGAAAATACCGAAAGAAGATTATCCTTCCCACCCACAATAAGCTCTAAAGACCATGTAGAAGATTGCTTGGTCATTGCCATTGATCCCACGATCCTGGATTCCTATCTAACATCCACCTATGCAGAGCTGCCTTGTGCACAGATCCCGGCTGAGACCTCAGTGGTTGATGATTTACCACAGGCCCCAGTTGACTCCTCTATTAACAACAACGACGATCAGCCTTGCATCTTGACTTCTCCCTCTCCTGTGGCAAAATCCAAACTTGGTAGGGTGGGCTCCAAGAAAAAAAAGGATAGTCTTCCTAAGAATTTAGGGACTAAGAAACAGCCTAACAATAATCTAGTAACCCCATCCGAATACTCCCGGCATCCAACTACAGGGATACCATGATGGGCCACCAATATGGTGACGGATCTTCAGAATAGTTTAGAGCAAATTATCGCTTCCCACATTAAACCTTTGGTCTCAAAACTGGATAGACTTTCTTCAATGCTAAATAATAGGACTACAGGAACAACGAAGCCACAAAACTCCCAATGTAACTTGGCACCGTCTGCTCCAGCCGGTGCCTCTATAAAGGCACCCTGTTCTGAAGCAGCTAAGTCCACCGTTCCAGTGGCATCATACAAAAAATTAGGACTAGTAACTACTGCTGCCAAGCTCACAAACCCCGCACCTCCTCCTACATTTGTAGCCAACCCACTAGGTCCTACCATATCTTCTGCTGTGGGCCAAACTACCAAATCTAGTCAACATCTTAAGGAGGGCAAAAATACGGCACCAAAAAACGCTGCGCCAACATCGAGACCTCCCCCATCTATGGCAACTTTCAATCGATTGCCGTCAATAAACTTGCCCCCAGAAGCACAACCATATGTTGTTGCCCTAGTGGGTGTTCCGCCCCTTAGTGAGGGGAAGAGAGAACAGGAGGTAGACTTATACAACAAGTGCATACAGTGGCTGAATCTAAACAGACCCTTACCTCCTAGTATTTCGGGTCATATACTGGCAGTGAGAAGAGTAGAATGGATTGGAAGGGGTCCCAAAACTGTGGCAGGGGATGTTGTTACAATTAATTTAAGGGATTCCTCTGCTGTTGATCATATTTGTAGAACTTCTTTCCACAGAGAGTCCCAAATTTTTCCTCTGCACTTGTCCTATTTCTACCCTACTCCAATCCATAAATCGACTTATCAAAAGAGACCACAGTATATGAGAGATCATCTCTCCCACACGAACAGGATTACTCACTGGCAGCCTTCTAGGGAGGGTTTTCTTCCACCCACCTTGATCTATCCGTTACAAGCCCATTGGAATAGGTTTAGCGTTCTCGAGGAGGTGGACTGACTCACCCAGATTGGTATGCCCCCACGAAAACATAATGAGGGTAATTTAGATGAGGGTGTTGCAACACAGGAAAATACACTATCCCCAGTTAACTGTGAGGACCCCTGTCTTTATGTATTAGAGCGGGAGGAGACAAGGGCAGAACAGAGCCTGGACCAGGCATTACCTAGAGAACTAGGGGAAGAGAGGGATAAAGTAAAGGCTACGGAAGGAAATATAAAAATCCTCTCGTGGAATGTGGCAGGCCTAAAGAGGAAGCTACTTATACCAGAGTGGTCTTCTTTTATGACCACAAACGATATCTGCTTGATGCAAGAAACCTGGTCCTTTGAGGTGAGCGCCAGCCCCGGTTTTGCAAGCTATGACATTCCTGCAGTTACCGGGGGGGAAGGCCGCCCTTCGGGTGGTCTTGCAATATGGGTAGGCATACACATAGGCGTGCAGGCCACACAAGTGGATACAAACTCCCCAGATATCCAATGTGTGTTGCTAACACCTATTGGTAAATCTACACTGGCTATTATTAATATCTACTCCAGGCCTACTGTGAATGGAAAAGAATCGAGTACTATCAAGGCACTCGATTACTTCCTCCAGACACTTGACCCCACAATCGCGATTATTCTTGGTGGCGACTTGAATTGTCAGTTTGAACCTTTGGGTGGATCAGAGTTGTGTGAGGAGGATGAGGTTGATCTGCTCTGGCACATTCCAGCCCCAAGAATCGCCCCGGTTAAGGCATGGACCTCGCTAGTATTACAAATCAAAGCCTTGACCCTTGCAATGTCTCTGCGGGCATGCAATGGAAGGGGCAATAACGAAAGTTCCGGCCTGCCCACATATAATAGGATAAATCGTAGCTCCACCATTGACTATCTTATGTTGGAAGCAAAACACTGGGACAAGTTTAAAGATTTTGGGGTTGTTCCTAGGAAGGATAGCGACCACAATGCGCTGGTCCTAACGCTCAAACCCGGCGCATTTGGATTAACTAACCCTGACTCTGGCTCCAGCCTGACAATCCCTCCACACATCATTTCTAATAATAGGAGAAGAGTTAAATGGCCTTCCTGCCTAGACTCTCCTACCCGTCTCGCAAAAATCTATCAGATAGCTATCCCACTAATTAGCGATATGGGTAATTCCATCTCCCATGGGCAGACCATAGAGATCCACCGAAACTTGGTTGAGAGTCTAGGGGATGTGTTTTATCCGATCTGTGGGACTAAGTCGCGCCGGAACAAAACACACCCCTGGCACAACCACGCATGTAAAAACTCAAAGAAAGCCCTTCTTAAGGCAATTAAATCTAGGGATATCCTTAAAATTCGAGAATCCAGATTGCTGTACAAGATGGCGCTCACTAGGGCAAAGAGTGAGTGGGAGGAATCTAGGTGGGATGAATTGAGACAGGCACTACTCCTAAAAGATTCTAAGACCTTCTGGTTAATTGTTACCTCCTCAGTGGCAGGTGAGAGAGATGCTGGGGTCTCGAATATTGCTCCCATAGTGTGGGAGGCACACTTCAAGTCACTTTATACAAGTCCTGAGATGGAGGAAACTGGGTGTCAGGGCCAGGATAGGTTGCCACAACTGGTTTTGGATCTTCGAGCTTGTGCGCCTCGGGACCTCCGGCACGAGAGCCGACAGCCGGGGACCCCGGGGCCCAGGAGCTCGATTTCATGTACCTGTACGGCCCGGGACCTCCCGCACGAGTGTCGACTGCTGGGGGCCCCGGGCTCTGGGACTTCTCCCTGCCAAAATTGCAGTTCCAATCAGGGCCCCGAGATTCCCATGGCCCCAGACCCACTGCACGAGAGCAGACTGCCAGGGGCCTTGGGCCCTGGGTTCTCGGTTCCACGCACCTGCAGGGCCCGGGACCTCCCGCACGAGTGTCGACTGCTGGGGGCCCCGGGCTCAGGGACTTCCCCCTGTCAAAATCACAGCTCCAACCAAGCTTCCGAGATTTTTATGGCCCCAGACCCCCCGCACAAGTGTAGACTGCTGGAGGCCTCGGGCCCTGGTCTCTCTATAGTGAGTCAGGATGCCCATAATAGGACTCCCACTAATAGCCTAATCCATATTACACTTAGGGAAGTTGAATTGGCAATTGAGAAATTGCTCCCGAATAAGGACAAGAGAATCTGGACAAGCTCCCTGGAGATCTTTTTCGCTCCCAGCCAAAAATCTGGGCCCCATACCTGATGGTTCTGTTTAATGCTGTCTTACAGGGTTCCCCAGTACCTGGGTCCTGGCTGGGAGCTGAGATTGTCCCAATCTTTAAAAAGGGCTGTCCGCTCGCTCCATCAAATTACAGACCAATTAGTTTACTCGATACGACCCAGAAGTTGATGAGCCGAATCCTACTGGAGAGATTACTGGGCTGGATGGAGGAAAATAAAACCTTGACCACCCTCCAAGCTGGATTTAGATCAGGGGTCTCGACTTTGGACCAGATCTTTCGCCTGCAGGTCCTATACTGGAAAACTGCAAGAGTAGAGGGTGGCAACCTCTACCTTGTTTTTGTGGACCTGTGGGCCGCATTCAATCTGGTTAAAAGGGAGAGGCTCTGGACGGTGTTGGAGGAACTTGGTCTCCCTCCTTACTTATTAGATGCCCTAACCCAACTTCATACCGGGAATTATGCCCAGGTGAGGTGTGGGAAAAACGGGGAATTATCTGACCGCTTCCCCGTTACCCAGGGCGTACGCCAGGGTTGCGTACTGGCCCCTACTCTCTTCAGTTTGTATGTTAATGGCCTGATAGATAGACTTAATTGTGTCAGGGACAACGATGCTCCACGCCTGGCTACTGGTAGGGTGCCCGCTCTGATGTTCGCGGACGACACCCTGTTGTTGTCGCGAACATCATCGGGCATCCAGTTGGTTTTGGACGTTTTTGTCTCCTTTTGTGCCTCGCGGGGATTGGAGATCAACTTGGAGAAAACCAAGTTTATGATCTTCAACCCCCCCGAGGCACACCCATCCAAACCCCACACTGAATGGAACCCCACTTGAGCGAGTCAAGACCTTTATATACCTGGGGGTGACTTTGACTGAGCATTTTACATGGGACCATCAAGTCTCTAAATCCTCTCTGAGACTTGCACAGATTATGGGTGGTGTAGGTAGACTCCATAATGCCTCAACTTTTAAACCAGCTACCCCTGCCCTAGAGATATACAGAACACAGGTCAGGTCTGCTGCTTTGTATGCTGCCGAACTCTGGGGACACACTAATGTATGCAACTTAATGAAAATAGAGCAGTCCTTTATGCGACATCTGTTTGGTCTCCCACAAAGCACACCTCTCCTACCATTACGTTTGGACCTGGGTCTGGAACCTATTACTGACTTGGTGGCTGCACGACCCCTGCTCTATTGGAGAAGGCTCTGGTCTGTGCCGGAGCTTAAACCCTTTAGAGCAGAATTTAACACTATTTGGGGACAGCTAAAGAGTAAGAATATACCTTGGCTGGTACATGTCAAGACTCTCTTTTATCAAATTGGCCTTCCTCAACTTTGGGACACGCCGGAGGACAGCTGCATGAGGATACATAGGACTGTACTGGTGGCAGCGGTAAAATCGCACAATCTCAAATTGTTACATTGTTCTACCTCCCTGGGCAGACTGTCAACTGAGTTCCTTACAATAAAAGCCGAATACAGGACGGAGGTGTTTCTGGACTTGGTGCAGCCTCCACTAGCAGGAAAACTGTACATCCAATTGAGCCACGGCTCTTTACCGGTTGAGGCACTGACATCCAGATGGGCAAAAACGACAAAGGCCAACTGCCCTGCCCGTAATTATGCCAGAGAAGACATTGTACATATCCTCTTCTTTTGTCCAGCATATAGGGAAATTCGAAAATGCTGGATCATCCCATTATGCAAAAATCTTGGTTTCCGACACTGTGCACACGCTTGTAGAGTGCTAACTTATGACACTGCCCCTCCCATTGTCTTTGCCGTCTCCCGGTTTTTATTAGGCATGTGGCGGAGAAGAACTGTTTTTATTCACAAGAAATAACGGTTTGCTGTTTTTTATCCTTTACTATTTCTTTGATAACCAAAGTTTAATAACGTTTTAATTTCAATGTATCTATATTTTATCATTGTGCTTGTATATATCTTATTGCACTTTTATGGTCTCTGACCGAAATAAAGTTATCAAAGAAGAAAAGTAAAAAAAGGAGTACTTCTTCCAAGGATTTTCTTTCATTTCGCCTGCAAAATTTGATTTTTCTTTGGTACCAAAACTGTTGGGTCAAACTGTGGCATGTACTTTAGCGTGCTTATTAGTGAACTGTACTATCATTTTTTGAGTGACAACTGTTGGCTCACCCAAAGCCCATGTGCATTTGGTCTGTGGGTATTTGTTTTTTTTTTCTTTCTTAAAGGTATTCAACTTTCTGTTCTTCATCAAGCTATTAAAGCCTGATAAATAAGAATCTTGACCCTGGACTTACACCGGCTCCTAACACATAACCTTCGATCTTTCCGGTCTGGATGTCATCTGCATGGTCTGGGACCAGGTCATTTTAAGGACAAGCTCACATGGTATGTCCCAGGGTGGACTCTCCGTTCAGGATCTGGTAAGAACCTGACTGTTTCCCGTTTTAGGAAGACCACCTGGGGTGGAAAGAGCTTTTTTTAGGACCACCGCACTGCTCTGGAATAGTCTTCCACTGACACTAAAAACCGCCTCCTCCTTACTGGTCTTTCTCTGAAGGTCTGGCTTTTTTCTCAAGACTAAGAGGCAGTTGATTCCTTGCAAGAGAGCTTTCTTGCCAACAGATATGCACCTACACCTGTTTTCTATAGCACTAAGACACCCTCGGGCATGAGTTTCACACTTTATAAATTACATTCACATTCAAAAAAATCTTGAAATGGTCACAGCTGCTCTTTCCCCTCCCACCAACTCCTCCAAACATCTAACTCCAGGAGTCCAACTCGGGTGTCTAGAAGAAGGGCAGAAAGGTTAAAGGCAGCTTCTATGCTTGGGCCTTTCACAGACTAGAAAAAGTCTACAAAACCTCGACTTGCTGCTCTCATACCCATGTCTCTTCTGAACTTCCTCCAGTCATTACTTATGTCTAACCAACCAATCCTCCTACAGTATCACCACGTTGCTGACCATCACGGTCACCTTGTAACACCAACACCAATAAAATGCCTTTACATTATTTCTGAGTGACCAACGCTGTGAATAATATTTCCATGGGCAGTGCCCTACATCACCTGGGTTTACAGTACTTCATGTACAATATAAATATACCCTTGGTCGCCTTCTTGCTACTCTGCCTGTAGTTGGGCCTCTGTGAATCAAAACCTCCCTATGACATATTCACTGGCTCCTTAAAGTGCCTCACATGTAGTTGCAGATGGGTAATAACGCTTTGCAGCACTTCATATTTGAGCATAGCACCGTCACCACACAAAACTTCATGCACCTCACCCAACTCCCCCCTAAGTGCCCATTCTACAACCAACACATTTTCCAACCATGCACTTCAAAGGAGTGCCCAGGTAGCCAATGCAAACCTGAGTGCTTTGTAAACCCTTCAGGGGCATAAAATGCCTGCACTGAAATGGGTCCAAACATCTCACAAACCAAAAAGTAAGAATTTAATCCACAAAATCAACCAGACATCTTGTAGAATTCCTCAAGGATCCCACACACTGCAAATTATTTTTAATATCTTCAAATGCCACCTAGCACAGTTTCTTGAGCTCTACTAGGTGAACTTTCAAATTTACGCCAAGGATGACACACCACCCCACTTAAGCTTGGAAAAGTGTCTGGAGAATCCAAACAACATTAACTTGTCCCAGGACTGGGGGTTACACTGGAAGAAGTAGAGCTTGAGCTTGCTATGCATGAATGGTGCACAGACCGAGAACCTAATACTCTGTTATTATGAGCCTCATTCACTGCCCTATGAGTGGCCCCCAGAATATGGAATTCCTAAACAAGCAAGACAGGCTTAAAGTTCAGAAAAATGCACACATAAAAGAGAAGAGCCATAAAGCAACTGTCTGCGGGCCCAAATCATAATACCTTTAGAAGCAAGGACAAAACCTGTCCGCCATGAGGTCGGATGAATGGCAAAAAAAAAAAAAACGTGAGCCAATCTCCACAAAGAAAACAACTGGATGAGAGTAAAGAAAATTTCAGAAAAACTAGTTGGTTCAAGGACTACATGAACCACGCTACACTCGATAGCTTCACCTGGGCTAGAAATGTCTTCTCCTCTACTCCCTAAGCAAGGTGGGTCTTGTTACTACCACATGCAATCTTGATAGTCGCGCAGCATGCAGGAAAGAGGACATTCAACACCACAGATGCAAAGCAGATTACCCAATGTCGTCTCCAACTAGTACCAGTAATGAGACAACCAGGCATTAATATTCATATGAAGAACCTATCCCTCCTAAAAAAAGAGGGGATCCATCCTTAGCAAAAGTGGAAAACAAAAGAACATAGAAAGAAGAGCAATGGAGGTAAGTGACATCCCTCTTTGGATAATTTGCTGTAAATTTAACTTTTGCTCCAGTTCTAAAATGACTGTCTCCTTACCGAGAAATGGAAGAATGGGAGAAGTTAAGCAAAGGGAATCAAAGTGTCACCCAACAGGAGAAAAACGTCCCAGATCCCATAACCGAGAAGACAGCCAGCACAATATTGACAGGGTTGTTGTGAAAGGCAAGAGCAACCACCACAGAGTTATTCCACTGAAATTATTGATTGAAACTCCTCCAGATGAAGCAAACAAGTTTGAATGAATTGCGGCCATCAGTGGAACCATGAGTAATGACATCTTGCCAATGTGCCACCCCTGAACTAGAGGAATCATACCCTAAGAACTACAGGTCACTCACAAATAACCCAGTTACTAATTAGAGGTGTAGGATGAAACCTGAAAGTGAGGATATGAAGTGGGTAAACTTTGTAAGGACATTAAGCGATGAAGCCACACCAAACGGCAGCAATGTAAGTCGAAAATCAAGGATGCCCAGGACATGGGTCAGCCAAACTAAAGAATGAAAAACACAAGGGCAAAGAAGACAAACCCTAGAGTACCGGACTAAAGCATATGTGTCAGCAATTAACCTGTCTAAGATAAGGGAAAACCAAGAATTCTGCCATCCATTCTTTTCCATTCCTCCCAGGAAGTGACAACCCCCTGGAGGACAACGTGCTATGACCTGCTGATGGCAAGAAAGAAAACAAAGTTAATCATACCATAACCAAGGAAGAATCCCCATACACAACCAAACATCAAAGTGGAATGGAAGATTAACTAATAAAGAACTTTTGGAGATTCAAAAGTTTAATGGAATGAATGATTCATGGACTTATTCATGTAATACGCTGTAATCATTTATAACCAATATACATTTGGTGTTTATATAATTACTTGACGGTTGTATGTCAGTACTTGTTTTTTTTGTAACACATATATAGCGGTGCCTCCTAAACTGTGGTTTATATTGTAATTGTAATAATTGTGTGTTTTTACTGATAGGTAGGATAACTGTGCAAACCACTGAAGGATCAAGTCTAGCTAGAGACATATGCCTTACTCTGGCCCAGCTCTAGGTCGTCTCGGATTCTTAAGGCCAAAATGAACTGAGCTTTCAAGTGTCTTCTACCTGCCACCGACATTCTGAGGCATGCACCTAGAATGAAAGGAAAAGCATTAACCTCCGATGCAGAACAGGAGAGAGGAAGAGCTACCCATCTAAAGGGTGAATTGCTCAATGGAAAACTAAAAAAACATGGGATCACTTCTGGCTTCGGTGCTTGGCCAAATTGTGTGAGTCCTAGGTGAATACTCTACTTCGCCAAGCCTCCTTTGTCTTCATTATCACATATGAGAGCACCACAGGATGTGCTCTGAACAAAAACATCTTGTGTTTGATTTATTAGATAATAATGTTGTTCTGTATATAATAAGAATATATGCCCATGACAACCAATTTTCTTTTTAGTGCACTAATGGCATGGTTGTCAAGCCGTTCATGAATGTTACTAAGTTCATATTTAAAATCTATCACTTGAAATAAATGCCTTACACTGAAGTGATCTAATTCTGCATGCAAAAGAAATACACTTTTTTTTAATTTTGAAGAGAATATCATTTTTACATAATGTTTTTTGCACATAGCAAACATTTTTAGGGCTTGGCTCATACACAGCTATGTTGGTTTGCCCACCTGTACTGGATAGTTCACTTTTCTTTTTTAATAAACCTTGCAAAATTCTTCTCCAACTATTCAAAACAGTTACTTTACCAAAAGGTCCTCTCAATGGAAACCACCATCTGTGCCACAGCCCAAAAGCATTTGATTAGCGACCTAGCAGGCATGTGGCACGGCAAGCATGAAAAATAAGGTTCCCTAACGAGAACAATTTCTTTCACACAGTCTCAATCCACTGACACTCTCAACTGGATTGAGAGGAAGGAAAAGAGCAAGAATATTGTCTGTAGATCTAAAGGTCTCGAAGTACCAGACCTTAAGGTGACTGGTGACAGTACAGAAATTTTGGATCATCAGGAGCCGGGTGATGAAACAAGCAAGGTTGTAGTAGATGGCATCTCAACCCAAATTGACAAAATAGGGTCGTGGGGAGGGGTGGAGGGTCTCATTAAAAGAGAACAAGTGTCCAGTTATAAAAGCCAGGGCTGAAGGATTTCAGTCAATATCTCATCTTCATCTCTGCAAATAAAAACATTTCAAGGACGACATCCGCCTTACAAAGAACCACCTTAAAAGAATGAATGTCCTCCAGAGGAAGCTCAGAGCTACATCCAGAGACAGCCTGTACACAGAAGCCCTGGAACGATGACCAATCAAAGCCAGCAGGAAGTCCAAGGTCGGCCTACCATTTGCAGTCTATTCTATAGTGACAAAAACTGCTCCGTCTCTAGATAACTTTGAAAAAAGATCGAAAAACAGCATTGTGGATGATGTACGTTTCGGCGCCAATTCCAAAACAATCAGCAAGGCATTTGGTGGCAAAGGAGGAGCTTTCATTGTTAGGATGCCATCAATGGGGTAGATCTTAATGTGCGTAGAAAGTGCCAGTAGAGGCACATTTGAAAGCCCCACAGGTGCCTCGGGCCACAAAGGCGCATCTGAGGGAGCTGGAGGAAGATGGAAAACAACCAACTAAGCTTCGGTGAGCACTGTCACTTTAATGGGGTCAGTGTCAGGAGTTAAAAGAGGGAGTGTGGTCTGGCAGCACCAGATGCGAGAATCAGAACACAGCTAGGCATTGGTACCGGGCTCTGGCTGAAGTCAGGGAACATGCTTGCTGACCAGAAGAGTTGCCCTGCAAACTGGCACAAAGTCAAGAGGAAGAAGAATTTCCCATTCAACACATACTTCTTAAACTTGGTGCAGGAATGCTTCACTCGTAGCTAAACTGCCCTTCTGTACCGGTCAAAAAAAAGGGATCTGAAGAGACAACTACTACATTGCTCCATGAGGTTGACAAAACATTCCACACCCTGTCCTACACAGCCATCGAATCCAAGAAGCTACGATCATAAGGTGACCAGGAGGCAGGCGCATGATTCATAATCCAAAGGCAGACACCAACAGAGTCAAAAAATGATGTCTGAGTGTAACAAGAATGACATGTATGAGATCCTGACCTCATGTAGGATGTTTTCCCTATAGACACCACAAAATATTTAATTTTTTTAAACAAAGTCCCAGTGGGTAGCAGCTCTACATCCAAGCCAAAGCAACCTCAGGTCGCCGGGGTGGTGCCAAATGAAATTCTGTGAAGTCACATCTTGTGAGGCACCTAAATCACGGTTGCAGGAGTGCTATTTCAACTTTTATAGATCCAGTCTGGTATCTGGGACATTCATCAGGTCAGGAATCGTATCGCAGAAGTATCCATCCAAACTATTTTTCATAGACACGGAGTAGGTCTGATTCTCTAAAAGTACCTTTATAAATGCAGAGTAGTCTCTTCCCTAGGCCAGGAACTAACCTTATGAATAGTAACTTATCAAAAGTGTTTGCAGCCTCCCCCATCCCACAATGCTGTGTTTACTCTCAACTGAAAAAATACTTTTTGACAAGACACCACAGTTCTGCTTGATTGTTAGTGGTAAAAAAAATACATTCTTTACGGACCCACCAGTGCTTGAAGGACCACCAACCTTCTCCTGTTGGGCCTTCACTTCTGGGTGAAGTCCCCGACTCGAAACAGAAGAAAAACAGAAGTCTGAATCTTATGAAAATTAATCAGAATACCCAAGAAGGTTTGGTATGTCTATGAAGGAAGCTGGGGTGTCACACATGCACACAATGGGTCAAGAGACTGTCATATAAAGCAGACAGGTCAGAGTTTACTGATCAAGCCTTGCAGATCTCCTCATTGATGCCACCCACAAGGAAACCAAGAGGGGTAAAATCCATGATACCTCCATGAGGAAGACGACGTTACTTTTAGTCTGTGGGAATGTATGCTACCCAGAATGAAAGCTTAAAATCTCAAATCAGGCAATTTAGTTAAGGCTATTTTACGTCCTTGCACAACCAAAATACCCCAAAGTTCGCAGCAGACTATGTAGAGACACTCAGAAATATCAACTAGCAACAGTTACGCTATTACCAAATTAGATTGTTTGTAGCTCAACAATTTAAGCAGAATAAAATGCATTGTATAGAATTGCACTTATATATCAGCCGGTCGATGAAGAATCTGTAGAAGGAGAGACTCACAGGTTTGTTCTCCACTACAGGAAAACCGTTGTGGTTGGATGATGTGTCGCTAAGGATATCCACAATGATTCCCACTTTCTCCATCCTCTTCAGACAGGTGACTGGTGCACTCATCACCTCCCTAAAAGAAGCAAAGGGTATCTAAATGATGACAGGGGCATGACAGTAGATCTACTTTAAGAAATTTGAACGTACACAGCAGGAAGCAGATGTGGCTAGTGTAGTAATACGAGAGGGTACTGATAGAAAATGATAGTACTCCAAGATACCCTAGCCTATTCCTCTACATCTAAACGTGTATGCATCTTCTACCTGCAATACTGCCTTACTCCATTCCCATCTGTAAATGCCCACCCATGCTTTCAAAATCTGCTCCAATGTATTGTACTATATAAAGCTTTCTGCAGCCACATGGGTCCCTACATCTGCTACCTTTGAATTGTTGTAGCCTTCTGTTGAGGAAATTAAAGAGTATGTAAGTAGTGCTATGTCAGATAAATGCTCATCAATCTATAAGTAATCTATAAGTAACTGAGGTACAGCATGCTATGAAAGTGAAAAAGCTCAGTGCTTATTCACTGTTCCTCTTGATTAGTAGCTAAACAGACAAAAGCATTCTCTTTAACTTAATAAGCAGCAAAAGAATAAGTCAAAATATTGGCCTGTCAAGCTTCTACATCACCAACCTACTCTAGGGCATGGTTCCCCTTGTTTCTCACCAAAAAGGTATACAGTGAAAATCTCGAAATAAAAAAAACAAATACAGAGAGAAAGAAATACAAATACAATTGAACTAATATAGCCCCATATAAGGTCCAGGGTAAAAGCACAGGGTAAAAGAACTATATGTGCAAATCAAACAGAAAGTGAAGAGGTACCAAAGCAGTCACAGAATAAAAACGGGTGCGGGGAAGAGAGGAGGACATATAGGAAGTACCGGGGAAGCCTTGCTATGTGTAAACATGAAAAATGAAAACAATAACCGACCAAACACAAATTTGAACCTCCAAATAAATCCACATCACTATTATTGTGATTAAGTCACTAAATTAAAAATGTTCACACTGATTCCATTAACATTGCCAAGGGTCACGCTTTCATGCTGAGCCGTGATTACATGAAGAACTCAACTACCCAACACTGTCAACCAAGAAGTCCTATCAAGTATCAAGTCACAGCAGTAACAAGGACCTACAACGTCAGTATATGAAAATCTGACAAAGGGGACTACTCTGTAAAGTAAAGGATTCAATCCCAGTTGCATGTGTAAAAAGCCCTACGCAACTGGTATATCGATAGTAAAGTCAACCTATTTGCCTACTAGGCCAGTTCTCCCCTTATTATATACAACTTAGCTTCATTTTATTTTAAGTATGCACATTCATTAGAGCTATCATTTAAAACAATTCAAATTAATTATATGACGTCAATAGAATGGGTCACTTAACTAACCATCCTAGAGCAGAAGTTAGTTCCCTCTATTTTTACCTGGAGGTGAGGGAGTGTGATGTCACGGGTGCTTCCCAGTGCAGAAATGGAACACTCTGGAGCTGGATGTGAATGTCGTACAAACCCTAGAATGTGTAAAGAATGAAAACATTTCTCAAAGCCTTAGACAATGTTTTTCTAAAAACACTCAATCACAGAGTACAGAAAGGGTTAATAAATCTTAAATAATTCAGACAGCACAGCTTTAACTTATATTGTACAAATCTTAGAAACATGGACTGCAGAAGACAGCAGAAATAGACTTCGTGTTAAACGAATCTTTTAAGACCATCCTACAGATCTATAGTATATATTACAGATTACAGACAGAGCCTTACACTGTACATCCATTCCTAAGATTTTATAATTCTTAGTGGGACACCCAGTTAATACTAAAGTGGTCGTGCATGTTATACACATCATACAGGCTCTGACCACCCCACTGCAGTTACCCATGAAAGGGTTAGTCTTGAATGGTAAACAAATAAACCATCATTAAAGCGGTCAACTATTTGAAAACACAAGACAGTAGCAGTAAATCAGTCCTGTACCGAATAAGTAATTAAGTTACCCTTGAGTGGCATGGCTATTTACTAGTGAATGATCCATTGTTCTAAATCCAAATCACCAGACAACTTAAGATTAGTGCCTCACAACATCCTTCAAGCAAGAACAAAAAATCTCTTACCTCAATAAAATAATCCCCAACAAGTTTAGCCGTCATCAGAACCAGCATGATTGGGAAACCATAGGTGACATTGCTGGTGGCTTCAACCATAATGACAGTCAGACTCAGTGTCATCCTCACAATACCACCTGTGTAAAAGAGGGAGAATGTCATCACAGGCAGCCACCTATTTGAAGTACGAAGACAATCAGTTTAGAAAGATGGTTGGAGATGGCAGAGAGAAGTCCCCTGCTGTGCAACCTTCAAAGCAAATCTAATCCACATAAAAGTTAAAGGTGAAGCTGCACCCAAATGGTTTTCATTGGATGTCAAACACCATATGCAATCTAATTCATCCGCTTGTTATTGTGCCTGCAATGGAGCTTCTATGACTGTTCTAAATGTGGTCACTGGCTCAAACTGCACTCTTGCCTCTCACCGCCTCTGAACAGAGAAATGAAGCCCTGGCCGTGCCTAGCAAAATCATCTCTGGCACAGTAAGCAGATACTTTTCAGACATGTGCCTCTGGAGAACACCATATATACAGTGTTATGGTTCTAATGTTCACCAGCCAAGGAATGTATAGTTTGTTCCAAGTTGTGATGTTTGCATTTTGTATCTTTTTAGGGGCTCTTTAATGCCAACCGGCTCACCATAATTTGACTATTAAGCTGTCCCTACAAAAACCTCTCTAACCCCTGTTCTGATAGAACATCCACTATAGAAGCAACACTGTAAAGGTCTCCGACTGAACAATGATGCTGAATACTAGCTGATGTGCTATGCAATAGGAGACTCCACTTAGAAGCCATTCAGCAAAGGACTTGGCAGTTTTCCCTACTTCTTAAATGCTGTAGTGACCATCTACATCCAGCAAATTACACTCCAGCTAATATAACTCACTTTCAGGGCCCTGCTGGCTATCTGGGGCCTTATAACCTGCTCCCAAGGACTATCTCTTGTTGGAAAAAAGTCAACACCTACCTGCAAACCCCAGCATAATTTCAAGGAAACCGGGATGGACAGAACTGGTGCAATGGGACTATATCAACATAAAACACAGGCGGCTCCCTGGAGTTTGAGGGGGTGACATAGGCACTGAATACCAAAAGGAAACAAAGGAATCTAATCTGCAAATTACTAGTCATTTCAAAACACCCCTGATAATTACACAGCTCCACGATACTCTGCATACCATGGTAGCAGTTAATCAGAACAATAAAGCACTTTACATTATTGTTGTCCAATGGTACTAAATAGAAACCTAGAACTTATGTACCTGGTTAAGCACCCTCTCAAAATAAATATAGTCCTTCGCTGCCACCAGGACAGATACGCAATACGTCTTGGCTGCAGGTCCATAATGAGGAGCACATCCATTTTAGGTGAGCCTCACTCAGAGTAAAAAATATACTGTAAAGTCATCTTAATGTGCAGATCTTAATCATGGGACAATAATTTGCTCACACCTCCCTTCCCAAAAATGTCATCCTGCCATAAAAAACAGGTTCTATGGACCCCAGTTTGCATATCAAGTGTGAACCTACTGGATCAGTATACTTGGATCGTGAACTGTGACTACTGAGCACATCAGCTCAGAATGCAATGCATTATCTCTCTCTCTCTCAGGGAGATCTGCAATACCTTCAAGCAAACACCGCTGGTACATATTGTAATGTAAGAGTGCAGGACTACAATATTATTGCAATTATGTTTGTAGGGAGGGATTCACATCGGAGGTCTGGCTGCTCAGTCAAATAAGCAAAATGAGATCTAAAGATAAAATTGTTGTATGGGGAGTGCACGTCAGGAGCTTCACAATTACCTGGCAAGGTCAATGGTTACAAATGATTGCATAACTATGAGTGTTTGTGGAGAAGTCTCACAGGTTAACAGCTCTACTATGCACAAGTAACCGGCCAATCTTAACCAAGAGGCCCACTTACCCAGCTGGGCTGCTGCTCCCATGAGAGCATACTTGCCAGGGTCAGCCCAGGTCTGAAAAACAAATAAGACACAAAGGAGTGACATCATAATTACTCTTCAGCAAGGCTTCCATCTCCAACAGGTGCACAGAAATGCATGGCAACATAAAAGGCAAACATCTAGGGGAGATAGGTGAGCTTGACTTAGGGGAAAGCAGGAATAAACAATTGGCAGTGAGGTTAATGGGCCAGAAGAGAGCAGGGGAAGAAAAGCAAAGGGAAGCGAGAAAACAAATGGGGACTTTATGCACACTTAAAGAAATGGTGGTTTCATTAACCCCTTCCATGCTGCAGCAATTTTCCTCCATGAGCTGCAAAACCGCGAGTGGATGGGTTTATGACGGCCCCCAGCCGTCATCAGCACACGAGCACCATAGTGCATGACGGATAGGGGCCGTCATCAGCATGCAAGGGGTTAAAGCAATAGATATTTCATCGCAAATCCAAGATATAGCACTACATCTTTAATAATTATGTGGTATTATTTCAGACATTTCAACATACTACACATGCGACACCAAGGGAAAGGCAATCTTAGTTTGATCATCTTAATGACTAGACACAAAATTTGCAATGACATAACACTAATCAGAATAAGAACTCACTCCAATGACTTGGCAAGAAAAAAAGGGCAATCGCTGTGGCACGTGAAGAACCATCAATACATGGCCAAGCGTCAGAACATTACAAACACAGGAACAAACAGTTCTACCACATACACACAGAGAAGAACCTGTCAAAAATGACACGAGACACTCCATGCCCACACCTCAGCACAACCCCCTACATCAAGATAAATCACACTAAAGTGGTGAGAGAACACTCACAACTCCACCACGTATCGAAGATAGCAAGATGCCAAACAGCCTTCCCCAGGCGGCCCCAATTAGAAGAGATGGAATGAAGACTCCTGCCGACACAGTGAGGCCATACGTCCAGCAAGCCAAGAAGAAATACACGATTGTGAACAGGCCAAGGGTGAGAGGATTAAAAGAACCTAAGAAAAGAAGGAAGAGTTAAATGGGCACTCTTTTGGCTGCTCCATCATTACTCTACAAAGCATCTTACACCTTAAACACTTGGCCAGAGTTATGTTCCAACAATATTTAAAACCCAAGAAAAGTAGAGTGGGCAGTCCTCAAACAATACCTGCAGCAACTGAAGAGTGAAACACCCTTACAATGGATTCAGAAGCAGGAGTGAGATTAGATCTGAAGTAATACTCAGACTCCCTCAGACAGGATGAGGCACATTTAACATTGGCAATATAACTTACTCTCTTGATCTAGGAGTACTGTCAATGCAACTACCTTACAGAGAAGAAGAGCACATCATTGGTCTTTCAGTGACAAATGACTTCCTGGGAAAGGTCGAAGTGTGCCTATGTGGCAGACCCAAGTCTATCATTTACAATGACTTCTACTGGCTTCGATTTTGAGTGGCGCTAAGGATACAATCAATGGAAGAGTCATACACTGCGTTAACAGTAATACCCGCTGGGAATTCGATTGTTATCTCTATATTAACACTTGATGTTTCTCTGATGTGAGTAGCATAATGTAGTCTTATTCCCTTTCAACCAGGAGCCTTTGTGCAAATAAAGATAAAATGAAGGGCATGATGGTATGAAATTGTGTACATTTCTGTGTTAGAGGTTTCAGGAAGGCAATGCGCATTAAAAAGCTGTAGACTGGAAGGGTTACAGACCTGCTGGTTCATGGAAGAGGCTGCGCACACTTCTTTCCGGTGTGTTGAAGAAGGCAGTGGCCATTGAATTGTATTCTCCATCAGAACAGAAGAGCTGGTGTGAAATAAGAAAAAGTAATCATCAGCAGTGATGATACTGGAAAGAATTCAGACTCAATTTGGGGAGGAATGGTAGTTGTACGTGGGGATAGATTCAAGCCACAAAAGTGTACCTTAGCAGCCGGCAGTACTGTACCCTGTCAGTGGCACTTGTTTTTCTTTTTTTTAACCATTGTTTATTGAGTTACCAAGAGAGTGTATATGTTACAGACACATTTCAAGTCAATGATCTAATTAGTATGGTTCTCTTTAAATACATTGAGTGTGTTACAGCTGGTTGCTGTGGAAGAAAGCCTTTTTTTTTTTTAAATAAACAGTATGAAATGAAGAAAAAACATCCACAACCACCATCAATGCAGTCCTCCCTTCCCTCCCTGGTGTAGGGCTTGTTAGATCAAAGCATGAATTAATGCTCTCGGTAGAAAGCCCAAGGTACCACCAGTAATAAGTTGCACTTGCAGGTAACTCACCACCCCACAGGAGGCTTGTTAAAGTCTAATTTCTTCTCTCCTTCCTGTCTCCATTAAAGTGTCATTAAAATAGGTTCAGTGCTCGAAGGCCCAGTGGATACATCCACGCAGCGGCTCCCTCCATAAGATAGTTTAGCAAAGGCTACTATAAGATTGCACAGCATTTAATATACTCTGCCATATTAAATGTCAATCTCTTTCCACTGCCAAGCGATTCCAAGGCTGAGAGTGCCACTGACAAACATCCCAGGGGTCTTTAATTTTTCAAGATGCCGCTATAGCCGTCTTTTCGGCCCCCACGCAATTCCATGAAATAAACGTGTCACTTCTCGACTAATATTGCACGTTGCTTTCGTGCCCCAAAAAGCACCTATGCAAAGCTCTCTGGGAGAAGGTGGCCCAAAACTGCATGCAACCCAGCCTGTACCTCCTTTCAATATGGTTTATCTTGGGACATGATGACCAAAAGTGGGTGAGATCGTCCACTCCTTCACATTCTCTCCAACATGGTGGACTGGTTGTGTTGCAATATTTATGTAATTTAGCTGGATACATATACCAGTCATACAGCAATTTCTACAGGGCCTCTTTATGTACAGGAATTTATATAGCGCAAATCACCGAGCGGTTTCTAAGCGCTTGCTTAGGGAACCCGTCCTGGTATTCCCCTGTGAGATAACCCCGGCAGGGTATCCGCAAGGTGAAAGCCAGGCATCCCGCCGCGAGGGGCCGTTGTGGAGATTAAGCAAGCTATTGCCCAGAGTCGAATAGTGTGAACCCGTGAATCGAGTAGGCACCGGAGCGAGAATTGTCGAGTCTTTAGCTAGGATACTGTGGGTGTTCTTGTGCAGATCTTGCAACACGCATGCCCATTGTTGTTCTCCTAGTTTATGGTTCTTAGATGTATCCCATGTACCGGCATATGGGTGAGTGTTTGTTGTAATTGATTTAATAAGGATATGACTCCTCTCTTACCTGTTGCCAGCCTACCAAATCGCTCTATATGGGTCAGGTCATACAGAGCAGCTACTTTAATGGTTGGATGTGATTACCAGTGCTGCAATTATCTGCATCACAATCGGTCTGCCTCCTCTAAACTAAATTTCCATTTACATTCAGTGAAAGATTTAACAATGCCCCCTCGTACATATCCCTCACCATTAGGCATCCACTACTACGCCAGGTGGTAAAGGGGAGCAATGAGAAGACAAGAGGCAATGATGGGTTAAAATAGATGGAAGTATAAGGATAGGGATAGGAAGTCAAGCCCAGTTTCTTGTTTGCTTCATCTCATACTTTTAAGACTGTATTTGTTGGAGTGCTAAGCGCTGGCTTGCCTTTTGCCTCTGGGCTTCCACACCAGATCCTATAGGGATAAGCACTCAAGGGCTCTGTGCATATGGACCCAGGCTTTCTCGGATCCTCTCACACTCCAGCCTGCCAAGACTTGGAGCTGGGATGCAAGTAGTAAGTGTGAACATCCAGAAGGGGTAAGCCTCCCTTCTCTATAGGTCGGTATAGGACCTTGTAGGACACCCTTGGCTTCTCCCGTCGTTCGCTGTATTTCAGAAATGAATAAGCTCTTGATGGTATGGAAAACGGATTGCTGTAAAAGTATGGATAGGGCTTGGAAGATATAGAGAAATTACTGCATTTTTGTTTTCTAAAGGAGAATAACATCTATTTTTTACTAAATCACTGAAAGTGAGTATTTATTAAAAGAGACAACATGTTCTACTTTCATTTTGAAACGAACAAACAGCAACAGAGGGAATTTGCACAATGCAATTATATTTCTTTTTAGCTGAGGTATCTAAAGAACATGTTACTTCTAGTTACATCTTCTCTTTTGTTGCTTGGCTCCATGCTGGATTCTGTTTATATGTTAGCAGTTTCCAGCAGAACGAGAAAAAAAAACTGTTTACAGCACTTATTAGTTTTCTGTTTAAACTAAGAGTTCTGAACAAGTTGGGCTAAAGCACTGCATACTTTGGCAAATGCTGGAGGTTTTATGCCAGGTAAGTCTAGAGAGGCAGCATATGCAACTTTAAAAACAGAGTGGCAAAAAAAAATAAAGACTATAAAACCTTAGGTTTACTCCAACCAAAGTTTTGACATACACCTAAGTCAACGGTCAGGGACTTGCACTCAAATACATAAGAGATTGAATTAGAATTATACATTAACCTTGTTCTATAATGGATAATAAACAGGTTTAGCTGTATTTCAGAATTTAAATATCAATTTTCTACAGTAACTTTTTTCTAATGGTGTTATTTTGGCAATCTGTATTTTGCACAAAGTTTAAACAAACGCAGAACTTAAGGTAACAGAGAACAATTTCATCAGATACTTTTAGACAATGTAGGAATTTCATCTGTGATCAACCAACATACTTTGGAAAGAAGATTCTCTTCCCGGAAGGTCTTATTTCGAGGCATGTAACAACAAACATTCAGTATAAGCTTGAGACGGTTTGAGATTTACATGCTATGCTTCATCCTACATCTAGATGTTGAGCTCAGAAAAGCATGCTGTTTACTTGAAATACATTTTATGGACTTCCGACCATGATGTTATCAAATGACATCTTCCCTGCCACAGTGGAACATGCGAGGTTACGTGCAAGTGTGACAGAATGCAGTGTTTAACACTACTCTTCACTGCAGATGTGGAGGCTCAGGTTTGAATTTAGCTGTAGAACTACTGTTGCATATAGGTAAACCTTTCCAGTATGAATGTATTCTAAGGTAAATGACGTTCAATGCATATGAAGAAACAAGTAACATGCTGCAATGGTTTTGATGCTTGAGACTATTCTAGTTTCACATGCTACCAATTATTCCATGATCTAGAGGCTGTTCTGGAAAAATATTTATAAAAGAATACACTTTTTTTCTTTGTCGGAAGGCAACCGCAGACAGAGTCTACATGACTCATGATGATGTTGAATTAAGCCCATAATACCCTATCACATAACCACCATCTTCAGAAATATTTAACCCACCATCTGCTCTAAAACCATGCAAGTGTTTAAATTTAGGAAGTAGTTTAGGAAGCATTCATCTGTGTTTTCTTTTAGTAGTAACGTTTTTGCTTCAGAGTCAGTAATGCACACCAGCAATACCGAAGACGAACTTAAGACTTGGACTTTCTTCAAGGTGCTGTGCGTGAAGCGCGAGTGTTAGCAAGTCAGCCCCATGGTCATCTCTTCTCATGTACACAAGTCCACGTAGTATTTAGTGAATGCATGAACGAAAGACCAAGTGGCAGCCTTGGATGTGTTCACTCACGACCGTGCCATGAAAGCTCATGATGCGGCTTTCTTTTTAGGCAATTTGTCCCTGATCTAGTAAGTAATGTTTTGTTTGAAAGGGAGGACAACTGCTGTATGCACTGCACAATCCAGCAAACAACAGTAGTTTTGGTTGCAGACTTGCCCATGATCTTTGCAGAATACAAAAAAAATCTGTTGGGACTTCCTAAAGTTTTTTGTTGAATCAATGGAGTTTGTTAAACCTCTCTGGGTGACACGGGTGTTCAAAAGTTTTGGCAGACTTCTTGGGGTCTGGAAGTAAGAGGAAAACAGTAGACAGACGTGAAACCCAAGGCCAGCACCCATGAAAACTCTCTCTCTCTCTTTATCTGCGTGAATTGCTCCTACACTGTAAGCATTGTTGGTGCATGTGTGCTATGAAATTAAGGTTTTCAAAATTTTTGGAAGGCACCCTTATGCTGGAGTAGAACGGTTTATCAGGCAGTAGCCTTTCATGTTTAACCTGCAGCTCAGACATTAACTGGACCGACACAGTGACCGATCTGTAAACACCACCTTCAGAATTTCAGTCAGTTAGCGTGCAAAAGCAGCTGAGCTAGAAAATAGCCAGTGAAGAAGACACAAATTCAGAAGAAGGGTCTTTGATGACTCAAAGGACTGAATTATAATGATTACCATTTTGTCAAATTCTTTCAGATTTTTTGAAGTTTTCAATATTGGTCTATGGAGAAGACTGTTTTAGGTTCGTCAAGGATCTAATTAAAGGTTCACTTGGCTAAACAAGCTCCAACTCTGCAAACACCTTTTGCCTCATGCCAATAAAAAACACCTCATTAAGTGTTTACATAAATTTCATATCCAAGACTGCTCAAGTAAAAACACTGAGCCATTAGGAGGTTGCATAAAATGAACACTCGCCCAGTAAGTGGATGGCTTCAATGTCAATGTATTAAACTGTTTTGATTTAGGTCTCAAAAAGGCCTATAGCAAGACCTTGTTCAACTTCCAGTGCCAAAGCAGAAGAACCACAGTTTATTAAGACTCAGGCACTGGAAATAGATGGTGGTAAATTCACAATACTCAAATCACACCTTAAAGTGCAAAGTCAACAAATATTAGGGACAGCTCATGAAGATTCCCTTTACATGTAGGTTGATAATGTCTTCCTCCAGAATCCCAAGATCACAACGTTAGTACAAGTGATCTCTGGATCTGAAGATATCCATTTCCTGCAATGCCGGGGTCTCTGTCCTATGGTTGACTAAGAAAACAAACCTCACAAATTGTTTGGGTAATTTTCAAAATTAACTGATAAGCTCTTTAGTATATTACTTTAGTTGACACCAGAACAACACTGCTATAATATAACATGTACAGTTGTGTATTTTCTGTCATCCTTTTGTTACTATTTTGACCTTGGTTTCACTTTTGCTGATTATCTGTGTAAATATGACTAAGGGCCTGATTTAGAGTTTGGCGAACGTATTACTCTGTCACAAACGTGACGGATATCCGTCCGCCGCATTACAAGTGGCATAGGATATAATGGACTGGATATTCGTCATACTTGTGACACAGCAACCCAGTTTGCCGAACTCTAAATTATGCCCAAGTAACAAAGCACCTACAAATTCTTTGTTAAGTGCTCTGACAATCTTGAGGCATGGGTTGGACTATAGCTAATAAATTGTCATTGAATTTCCCTACCCCTACTTACAGAGGGAATCACAATTCAAAAGGAACCCTAAAGGTCAGCAGCTTGAGAGAAGCTACTCACTGGGTGAAAAGGAAGAGTCACCAATTTAGTGAGCAAAGAACATAGGTTACATAGGAGGTTGATTGAGGCTTGGTTATTTAATATAAGTTTCCCATAAGAGAAATGCACGTATAAGTGGCACTCCATTTTCTAGATCTTTCCTTGGAGCTCAGCCCATGCCCTATTTTTGTAAAGTGATCCATTGTACTGGGCCCCTGAACTGATAACCTTATTTTTTAAAATCAGCTAAATTATCAATTCAGTCCTTTTTCAGTACGATCCTAACAAATTGACCGTGGACCATTTATTTCGGATGAGCCTCCTTCGGAAATTAGCAACCTAGTAAACTTAAATTACAAAGTAAATACATGTATGTACCTAGTTCAGAAAACTAGGACGCTGATTTTACGTTCTCAGAACATCTCTGGAACATATATCTAAGCCCTTCACAATGATTTCATATCACAAAGCTTGACAGCATACTAAAACACACATGTTTCTATACCTTCTATCTAGGCTTCACTTATTTATTAGTAATGTTTGCCAACACTGTGTAAGAACTATTTTGTTTGCTTTAGTTACGTACCAGCTGTAGGAAGTGAGTTTTACCTGCTGCAAGTATTTGTTTGGGGCATTCAAAACAAATGCAGTGGATATTTTAGGGAGCGACTGGGCCTAATGAAGGTTTTTCCTTGATGGAGATGCCAATTACAATACCTGGAGTGGGTATTCCACAGCAGTCCCTCGAATTGGTTTGCAATCATTTGAGTAGTAGATCAGGAGGAAGGACACTGTGGCGGTTACGGCTGCTAGCAGTGTGGCTTCAATGACTTGTAAGTGACGGCGATGCAAATAACTAGCATGAGAGAAGGCATAAAATAAGTGTAATTATTAAAAGGAAAAACAAAAAGACAATAACATTTCCTCAACTTACTGTAATTCTCAGTCTCCAAGTTCTATGTTCTTGTAGGTTTACATTATTAAATTATACGTTTCTATAAAAGTGAAAGTGTACAACCTACACCAGTCCCATACATGTACATCTGGGCCACTGTGACTTTATGCCCTATTAGAACCTTACCCTACATCTCCCAAGAATGTTGTGTTTACATGAGGGAAAATGGATTAACTAAGGGTTGTGTGTACATAAGGAAAGTTTACATCTTCTATTATGAACTGAGTTAAACATTTGACAGGTTAGACTAATATCTATCAAAAGAGCTTTTCGTCTTCCAGGGTTATGTGGGATGAGGATGGTGGTTTTGGTTCAGTTTACTGCAGCTAATTAAATGCAGGGAAATTACACAGGGGAAAGATATGGCAGGATGCTGGAGGTAGCGGTTCAGTACACTGTGGCTAAATCAGTCAGTGCAGAGATTTCCACAGACAACATTTATCAGAAAGAAGGTGAAGTCCACAGCCACAACAAAAAAAGGTAGAGTTGGGCGGAGAGAGATCGAAACTGAAATCTAGGAAAATGTAGTCAGTCCATCAATGGGGAAAAAGAAACAGAGGGGACATTCAACATGGGCAAGGACAGTTGATATGGACAGTGATGATCCCCATGCTGAATTCAGCTTAAACCAGTAGTAGAGGTTTAGTACATTAATGCTAACTGAGCACATTTCGTAGGGTTTACCAGCCAAACCTGACATTACTCAATGTGTTAAAATACAAGCTTCACAAAAAAAGAGGAACCCCAAGAATTTGTAGGAGTGAACCTGCGATTTGCATAAAAGTACTCATTTATTGGGATTCACTAAATGGCAGTCAGTCTGCCCAAATCCCACAACTGTGGACTGTCCAAAGAGTGGAAAATCCACAACCCTCAGAAGTAGCATAATGTGCAACTTCACATTTCTTTTTGTTCTTCACTTACATGGAAGATATTTCCTATGTGGAAAAATCACTACTTGCTACATACCACAAGCATAGCACCTTCCTTACTAGATAGGAATAAGTTGACAAGATTAACTCACTCTACCATGGTCTATCTAATCATCGAATGCCCCTCCTGCAAGTGGTTACGAATGCTGCATCCAGACTGGTAACTCGAGAGAAACCGTCCAACACATTGTCCAATTCTTAATTCAGTCCAAAGGCTTTCTCAACACCAAAATGATCATCCTATTCTTATTATTCCTCTACCCCACACACAAATTATTCCATTTTGAAGCCCCAACACCCTTCTAATTAACATATTTCAACACTAAATTGTTGAATGCCCACAGGGTTCATTGGATAGCAGCTCAAAAGGAGAGAGGTTAGACAACTTAAAAAAGGTCTGGCTGTTGACAAACTGTAAAATATAAAAATTTTGCCATAAGAAAGTTCTCAAAAAGTCCCTTTCAGATTCTGCCACTGTGGCCAACAAGTCAGAATAGCGGCCCTTTACAAGAAGTTTTTTCAATTCCTAAAAAAGAGAACAGACCTGCTTGGTAATGTCTGAAAATAAAGAGTATCTCTCCCCTTAGCCCACAGGAAACAAGGGTTAAATAGCTCATGTAAAGCAATCAAAAAGTAGGAAGAGAGCACAGAAGATCACAACTCTCCTCAATCAAAATAAAAGGAAAGTGCATATAGAAAAATTGCAAAATAACATTGGACCTTTAGTCTCGTGGAAAACACAGAACATGTTAAAAACAATCTTTTCTTCTAAAAACACAAAAAAGAGTTGACAATGGGTGGAGGGTGCTGCTCTCAGCAACTGAAAAAACAAAAGCAAAGCAGCTAAACTCACAAAGACGCAAGAAAAGGGAGCACTCTTCCCAATGTATTGGAAAAGGAAGACTTATCACTGCTACCATACAGCAGACTGGAAAGGAGGGGAACAAAACTCTCCTAAATTACTGTGCAAAAAAAGGGAGCATCTCCCATCCTCACCCAATAAGAAAATATAGCTGTTTGCCTCCACCAATGGAACAGGGAATAATCATGTGGTCTCAATCAACAAACAACAAAAGAAGAACATACCAGCTTGCTTAAGTAATGGAAGTATAGTGGGAACCACAGATTTCCGCAACAAATGAAACTTGTCATAGGGTAGAGAAGATCACGAACAAATGACAAAAAATACAATGGGCATGTGTCCCATATCGAATATGAAAAATTAGGAAACAGGAGCAACCTTTTCAATTCTATTGTAAAGCAATGACTTTAGAACCTCTTTAATGTGAACAATATTTTAACCTGTCGCAAAGCCAAGCTAACCTTGCTTTCTGGCAGCACAATCCGGACCCATAAATAGCCTTCTGTCTACCTCAGCCAACAACTGAAAACTTCATTCTCTCAAAGGAATGAAACAAGGCAGCACAGGATGTACATAAAATTTTCAACTGCTTCTTCGCTCAGGGAAGTAAATTATATTTCAGTTACTACAAATAAACCACACATACACGAAGGTTGCCATTTCCTTAGAGTAGCATTTGTCCAGTAAAAACATTCATAAGGCTTCTCTGATGCTGCCTTTCTGTGGTAGTGATCATGAGCCACAGATTATCATGTTTCTCCTAATCAGGTCACCAGCGTTTTTGCTTATGGAAAAAAAAACTGGCATACACTGAATGCTGGATGAGTCGCTTGAATCACAGCTGCAACACCCTTAAGTTGAAGGGTTTAAAGAGACGGGAAAAGGAAAAGCAATAAGAGGCCGAACACAAACCAGAAAAAAAGAGAAAAATGCAAAAAGCAACTACTGCTAAAAAGAAAAAATGGAAATCTAATAGGAATGGATCTGCTCGGGATACAAAGTGGCAAAAACAGAGCAAAACACGCAACACAGACAGGAAATAAGCTGTAGCAGGGAGTTAAGAAACGGAGTCACAGCCGATCCACTACTCTCTAGAAGGCTCTGATGCACAATGGATTGTCCCAATTAGGTGCCAGCATCCAGAAATCAAGCAAGCAAGGGGGTTGCTTGCATTAGGGGACATCACCACATTAGTTAAATGCATTTGTGAATTTCTTAATAGGTGCCATATAAACCGGTTCCATAGGAGTGTACAGAAGACATTTTTGTATCATTATAAGTATCAGCAGTAAATGCTGTTTTTCTGTTCACTGTTATGTTGTATATTGTGTAAGGTGTTTAACCCTCATATCATTTGATAGGATTTGGTTTAGAAACTAGAATTTTTGGTTGGCGGGTAGGCCATCTTACCTGATTCTAAACATTGTAAGCCAGTAATTAAGTTGGTTGAATAGAGCTCCCAGGATGCCACCTGAATGAGAGGAAAAACAGGATGAATATGACAAACCGTCCCAGGTTTGGTGTAATAATGTGCACAAACTATACACGGGCTTATTTTTCATTCACAGCAGCGTAATGCAGAAGAGTCCGCTGGTTTACATGCAGTGGAGCAGGCGACTAACATTTTACCATTAACTTCCACTATAAAAATCTTTGTTGCAATATTCGTTCAACTCTTCACAAAGAAAATTGAGGCTCTACTCATATCCGGCCTCACTGAATCTACAACACATACATGGCCATATTGCCATTCCCGCCATTGTGTAACTGGACGTCAAACATATACAGTGAATTCACAATTTATAATCTGTGTACAGAGAGGAGTTTGTGCAGTATAGTTATTTTTGAAATTCACAATTTCCTGGGATGGAGAGTGTGATGCGTAACATTCTTGTCATTCAGAACAAAGTGCAACTAAGCCTTATGCTGAGCTATTTCTCCTTTCGTAACAGGCTGCATGAAACAGTTCCATATCAGTCTGAGCCTGGTACCTCAGATGCACTATTTGGGCTCCACAGGCAGTGTGTGAAGGACGTATGGGGGGCTTCCCAAGGTGAAAAGGAGCAGATAAAAATAACATAAGGTTTCTCTATTTGACTACTGTACTTATTACTGGAGGATAAACTTACTCACCTCCAAGTTCTTCCCAATAAGTTTCATCCCCGTTTGGGCTGTATGATAATTGAAAGCTTTATGGTTTATTTGAAGCTTCAATTCCTAGGCTCTGTGTAAACATTTCCACACATAAGGTTAAGAATATTAATATTTGATGGGCGTGGCTTGGCCGCCGAAGAAAATGGACGGGTGAGCTCTGAGCTCCGAGGCGACCTTCCCCGATAATCCTGCTATTCCTTATCCTGATGTCCCTGATGCCCTGGATTTAACCGCATCCCCACCCGCGGACAGTGTGGCCTGATCGGGGGCGGAAAGGTCGACCCAGAGGCGGTGTGAGGCCGCGCCCGAGGTCTCGCGGGCAGCGCCGGCCATCTTTTGCGGCCTGTGCACTCTGCCGCATCCCCGGAGTCGATTACGCAGGAGGCCGACCTGCGGTGGGGGAGGGCCGGCCGCCGGCCCGTGGAAGTTGGAGCCGCGGTTCACGGACAATCGGTGACGGCGGTGCCTGGGCTCCCTTGAAGTGGAGCGACGGAAAGACCTGATTAGAAGCGCCCGCAGGTGAGAGGACTGGAAATCTCCTGTGGCTACAGGGGCCTGCTGGGCGCTGGACGCGGGACGCGGGATCGGGGCGGGCCCGATCCTGCAATACCTGGCAGAGAGTGCTTTGCCAGCACTGGATACTTGCCCTGCGAAGCCGGAGTGCCCTGCCGGCGGCGGGAGGCCTGAAGGGTCGGCGCTGCGGGCCCCCGAAGCGGCCTGATCCTGTGGTACCCTACTAGCTGCTGCTGGCGTGGGGAGCTGGGGCCCGGACCGGGGGCCTAGAACATAGCGAGGCCTGCACCCGGGGGGCAGCTCTCGCCTGGCGTGCATATCTTCGACCCCCCCATGGCTGGGACCGGGGCAGCCCGCCACTGACGCCGCCATACCACAGGGGACGCACTGACTACCGCCTGCCAGGTGCCTTGCTCCTCGAACCGGAGGGGCGGCGAGCCCTTGGGGCCTCCTCGCGGCTTCTGTCCTGGGCTACGGGGCACGTCGGCCCGGGGCTGGTGGTGGGGTGCTGGACTTGGAGGCCCTCGGCGCCGACGCATGCGCGACACGAGGAGTGTCCCTTGGGCATGCAGGCTTGTGTGCTGGCCCACCGGCGCGGCGTGCACTCTCGGCGGACTTGATTGGGGGGACGCCCTGCACCTGCTATCGGGGAGCACTGAGACCGGCTACCATCATGGGGAAGCGCCTCAAACCTCCTCCGGACGCTGTGGGGGAAACGGCGAGCAGTCAGGACTCCACAATGGACAATGGATCGGCGACGGGCCTACCGCAGGGCCAACTGGAGCAGATCTTGAAGGCCATCGCCGACACCAGAGAGGCCTTGCACCATGACATCGGTCAGGTATCCACGAGTTTGGGGCTTCTGCGTGCGGACCACGGCAAACTAGCGTACCGGGTCAAGCAGGCCGAGATTCGGATGGACGCACTGGAACCCACGGCCAAGGCGACCGAAGCTTCGCTGGGGGAGCTGCAACAACGGGTGCACCTGCTGGAACAGAGGGTGGAGGATGCAGAGGGACGCAACCGCCGCAATAATATACGCGTGGTAGGCCTGCCTGAAAAAATTGAAGGGGCATACATGTTGGGCTATCTGGAGTCCTGGCTGCGTGACGTGGTGGTCCCGGAGGGTCTGACGCCGTTCTACACTCTGGAGAGCGCCCACCGGGTGCCGGCTCGGCCCCCGGCTGAGGGTCGGCCTCCTCGGCCGGTGGTGGCGCGCTTGCTGCACTACAGGGACCGTGATCTTATTCTGCAAAAGGCGCGGGCACTGGGGCCCTATAAGGTGGACAACGCCCAGGTTTCCATCTACCCGGACTATTCTCTTGAGGTTCAGAGGCAGCGCTCCACCTTTCTGGCAGTCAAGAAGGCTCTTCGGGAGGAGGGTATCCGTTACTCTCTCTTGTTCCCAGCCCGCATGCGGATCATGATGGAAGGTAAATCCTCCTTCTACGACTCTCCCGACGAAGTATGGGACTGGCTGGAATTATACAGGACCGGTGCGGATGCTCATCTGACATCTGGGGAGCCATGGAGGGCGGCACCGAGACCTAGGCGGAACAGGAGACCCAGGAGACGACCACCGAATGCTCGGACACCCTCCGTCTCACAGACGGAGCTGGAACGCAGGGAGGCCCTCCGGGCGGTCTCTACCATTTCCAAGACAGTGGGATCAACGTCAGCGATGGAGTCGGGCTCCCGTGGGGGCTCTGAGGAGGCGGCTTCGGAGGAGTCGGGCGCTGGGGGCCCCGGGCCGCCCCATGTCACTCCTGGAACTGCAGATGACTTACTGGACGAATGATCCTAATGCCCCCCCCGAAGTGGTATTGTATAGGCTGCTGTGTTCCTGATTTGTGTTTGGGGTAGAGACATGTAACCCGGGCGGGCAGGGAACTGTTGTTGGGCGGCTGTCTAGCGCACTTAGTGGCTCCTGCCGCCGACGGGGTGGGGATGTGGGGCACCTAGGGCACACTGGGGAGGGCCGGTCGGGAGGTGTATGTAGCTTGCGGTCTGTTGGAAATAGCGACAAGCCACACCCCCTATCTCACACCTATTGTGGGACTCTGGTAGTTACCAGAGACTGTTCTTCTTGGGATTTTGACTTTTGGATGGGTTTCTACTGTTTGGGGCCTATTCTGGGGATGGGTGGGACGTGGGACTGTTGGGTGGTCTTAGGGTTCTGGTTTTGGGGTGTTGTCAGTGTGCCTAAGATTTTTTCTTTATTCTGAACTGTACTTGCTATTGTGAATGGGGACCTTACCTGAGCTGAAGTGTGTGACCTGGAATGTGCGTGGACTGAATTCCATGCTGAAACGCCACAGGGTGCATGCCTATCTTGTTCGTAGGGGGATTCAGGTAGCCTTCCTGCAGGAAACCCATATTGACCAAACAGAGGGGCGGGCTCTGCAGCGCAGGTGGCGGGGACAGCTGTTTTACACAGTATACTTGGCCTTTGCGAGGGGAGTTTTGATTTGGGTGCGGGCGGGGGTCCCCTTCCAACCCTTGGTGACAGTGATCGATCCTGAGGGGAGGTTTGTGGCTGTACAGGGCCGCCTTGATCGGAGGGACGTGACGCTCTGCAGCGTCTACGCCCCAAATGTGGAACAGCCTGCCTTTTTTGCGCAATTGTCCGGCAAACTGTCGACAGTCCTAGCCAATACGGTCCTACTCGGGGGGGATTTTAACTCTGTACTGGATGTGGAATTATATAGATATCACCCACCACTGGCGCAGGCGGCAGCGCACAGGCTAGCGAAGAGTAGGGGAGAGTGGCAAAGTAGCTGGGGCCTGGTTGATGCATGGCGAACTCAACACCCTACAGAGAGGGATTTTTCCTTTTACCCCCCCCCACACGCTCTGCATGTTCGCCTTGACAGCATTCTCTGTTCACCGGATGCTCAGTGCTTAGTCCGCCACAGCGAATACCTGGCTAAAACGATATCCAACCATAACCCTTGCTTGGTGGTGGTCCAATGGACGCGACAACGCCAAGCTATCCCGACGTGGCGGTTAAATCCGTTGGAGGACACGGCATTTAAGGCCGATGTACGCATTGGGGTGGAAGGCTATTTCGATGCGAACGTGGGCACAGCTTCAAGTAGGGCGCTAGAGTGGGACGCCTTTAAGGCGGTAGTTCGGGGCGTCTGTATTTCGGCTACCGCGGGAGTCCGTAAGACCCTCCTGAAGGATGTTGCGCGAAGCGAGGATCGCTTACGCGATGAGGAGCGACGTAATCACATGACTCCTGAGGCTCACGGAGCGGTTTCGGCCGCGCGGGAGGAAGTGGCGTCGGCGATGGAGAAGCTGCGCTGCTTTGACTATAAGGAGTTTCTTGTTCGAGCTCATGCTGAGCGAGACAAGGTGGGCTCGCTGCTGGCCTGGTTGGCCAGTCCTGGGACCCGAGGCACTCCAATTGTAGCTCTGGCCACCCCGGAGGGACACATGGTTTATACTCAGTCGGAGATCAACGATCAATTCTTGACATATTATGCGCACCTTTATAGGAGCAAGATGCCACGTACACCTGTGGAGCTGGATGAGTTCCTATTAGCAGCGCAGCTGCCCCAGCTTGACCGGGAACACGCGGACCGCTTGGGCGGGGATATCTCTGAGGGAGAGATCCGGGTGGCCATCAAACACATGGCTCGCCGCAAGACCCCTGGCACGGATGGGCTACCGACTGAATTTTACGCAGCCTACGCGGATGTACAGATACCGCGATTACAGGCGGTTTACTGGGAGGCCTGGGACACCGGGGTCTTACCTGCGACTACTCGCGAGGCTTTGGTGGTACCCTTACTGAAGCGTGACGGCGATGCTGGCTCCCGTTCGGCCTACCGCCCACTCTCCATGCTCACAACGGACTATAAGATTCTGAGCAAGGTTCTCGCGACGCGGCTTCTGGCCCACATGCGCTCCTTGGTGCACTCAGACCAGGCGGGCTTTATTCCCCAGCGCACCACCGCCACCTGTGTGCGTCGGCTGCTTCGGGTCATGGGGGGCGATGCTACTGGCCACCCGGGTGCCGCTGTCCTTTCGATTGACATCGAGAAAGCATTTGACAGCGTTGAGTGGCCATACCTGCTCCGGGTATTGGAGGCCTTTGGACTGGGCGAACGATTTGTGAAGTGGACTGCTTTGCTTTATGCTGCGGCCACTGCCCGAGTCAAGACAGGGGCCACCATCTCTGCCCCATACAGGGTAGGTCGGGGGACTCGACAGGGATGCTCCTTGTCCCCCCTACTATTTGCGCTTGCTATAGAGCCCCTGGCCGCACACGCCCGTATGGGTCGAGCGTATGAAGGCCTTCCACTGAGAGGCGACACCCATTACATCTCTCTATGCAGACGACTGTTTGCTGTTTTTAGACACTGACGATTCCCTGCGTGGGGCCGAGCGCTTGCTCTCGGATTTTGACCTCCTTTCAGGACTGAGAGTCAACTGGGGGAAATGTTGCCTCTTCCCGCTGACACCAGGGACGGATGACTCCCACCCAGAGGGCAAACTGCGATGGGAATACCATTGCCTCCCTTATCTAGGTACGTGCATCTATCATTCATCGTTGGCCCTCCTGGAGGGTAACGTCGACAGAGCGTTTCGGAGTTTGCGAGGCTGCATGGGATTCTGGCGGACGCTGCCGCTTTCGGTCGCGGGACGGGTGGCGTTACTGAAAATGGTAGCACTTCCCCGTTTATTATATGTGTTTCGCACTCTGCCGATCTGGATCCCGGCATCAGTCTTTAACAAACTCCGCTCCCTAATCTCCGGGTTCATCTGGGGGTCGGGTAGACGGCGTGTTGCGCAGGCCACGTTGATGCGCCCCAGGGCAGACGGGGGACTTGCGGTCCCGGATTTCGAGTGGTATTACTTGGCAGCGCAGCTGCAGTGGCTTACCCAGGCAGTGGCTTTAGAGTTCCGAGGTCCAGAGGGGTAGTGGGCAGACTATATCCAAGACATGTCATCTCCTTTATAATCCTAGGCCAGAAATTGGACCTCACCCAGCTCACACTGGAGGAACGTACGATTCGTAGCTGTTGGCTTCGTTGCCATAGGCGCGCCGGTACCACTCGCCCATATGCCCCTGAGATCCCGGTAGGGATGTGCACAGCCTTTCTGCACGGCGGCGACTGGTCTGCGCTGGCGACCTGGGAGGAGCTTGGCTTGCAAATGCTCGGTGATCTTTACAAAGAGGGGTCGCTGCTCACGTTCCAAGAGCTGCGAGACGCTTACGACCTCCCGAGAGGTGACTACCTGCTGCACGCCTCACTGGTGGCCGGTATTCGAAGACACTGGAAGGGAGGGCTCACCGAACCACCGACATCAGAGTGCTGTCAATATGTGGTCATGGCTGCTGGTACTTACAAGGCCGTCACCTGCCTTTACCGGAGGATGTCGACGGAAACCCTGCAGCCCCTGGATGGGCTGAGAGCCAAGTGGGAAGGGGATATCGGGCGACCGATCCCAGAGTCGACGTGGCCACAGCTATTGCGGCGGGCATGGAAGGGTACTAGGAATGCCAGGTTCCAGTTGATCCAGTTTTTCACCCTACGCCGAGCATACCTAACGCCAGTTAAGATTTCGCAATATTTTGAAGGTGCATCTTCGCTCTGTCCTAGATGTGGGACAGCGGAAGCGAACTTCGCACACATGTTTTGGTCCTGTGGTGAGCTGGCTGGTTACTGGGAAGCGGTGATGACCTGCCTGAATGCTGTCACGGACCGGCAGATTGACGCGGATATGGGCGCCTGCTTATTGTTATGGTTCCCTCACACCCCCCGTACTCGCGTTACCAGTAAGTTTTACGATTTGGGCTTGATACTAGCCAAACGAGAGATCACCATGCACTGGAAATCTAGCCAGGGACCCAGCTACTTGCATTGGAGGGCCACTCTGGTGCGGTGGGCGAAAGCGGAGAGCACGTTGCGGCTGCAACAGGCCAGGCGCCTAGATAATGACAAGGCATTGGAGGTGGCTAGAGCGTGGGAGGCCCTAGTGATTGCGCTCCAGCTGCCTGAGAGCGAACTGAGCAAAGATGAGGGAGTAGCGACACCGTAGGGACATTGTTTTAAGGAATACCCCACTTCCATTGAGGCACGCACTAACAAGTAACGATAGAGGTTCTGAGAGATCGGATCCCCCATTGATATGCACTACTTACCTTTTATTATTGTTCTTATCAAGGAGGTAACTCACTGATGGCGCTCGGCTGCTTGAGAGAGAGGACAACGGCACACTGACTAGGGGGGTGGGACACAGGGAGGGAACGGTTTGGGGGAATGTTATATATAAAAGGCGTCTTGTCGGTACTACACTGTTATCCTAAAATGTCGGCTATTACCGCATTGTTTTACTCTTTGTACTAAACTAATCTCGAACTTGACTGCCAATAAAAATTGTTTTAAAAAAAAAAAAAGAATATTAATATTTGATCCTACGTTCATATTTGTGAAAGTGGTGTGATCATTGTAGGTGTTCACCACTATATTCAAATTGCAGCCGCTTTGGGATTCTAAAGGAACACCATTCATTTTAAGGGAAGTTTCAATAATACCACATGAACAAGCCTGAACTAACATTATAGGGGACTTGCAAGACAAGCAGGTTTCATTACTTTTTGACCCTTAAAGAGGTTGGGCACATTTGAATATACAGCACCACATGCTACGATAAGGTTGTTACAAGGTAATATTTTCCTGTTGTAGCATGTGTGGCTGTAGAGAGACTTGTTCTGCATATACGGTAAAGCAGCTTCTCCAAAAAGCGGGGATAGTGCGCTGATGATGCAGATGTCTGAAATAAGGTATTTAACACAATAGGACCAACTAAAGCCTGTTGACAGGTATGAATGCCCACACAAAAGTGTTTGCTTAACATGTGTGGCACTGACCAGGTGTCAGATTCGCACAGGTCTCCTAAAGGGTTGTTTCTCAGGAAAGTTATAATGGCTCCCTCTTTGAGTATAGAATGTGCACTCTGAATCACAAACAGTGTGCTTTGGCCTTGGCATAGCAGGTTTGGGTGCATTTAACAATCAATCTCGCAATGCCATGGAGATGGGGTGTCCCATACTGGCTTAGCAACGGCTACAAAAAGAGGTTTTGTCTTACGAAAGCACTTGGTCCTATTGATGTACATGAGTTAGGGTTACTGCAGCTGCTACTTTTGAGCATTGAAGGTAAACCCTAATTCATGGAGTAAGGACACAGCTGTTTGAGTGCGTGATAGGCATTATTGTCTGCTGTTGCTTTTGATGATTTTTTTGATCAATCAGTAGCCTAGATATATAAAGATGTGAATTGTATTCATGCCATGATGCATAGCCATCACCTTTAAACATTTTGCTAACACCTATAGAGCCTTTGTGACCCCAAAAGGCAGACCTTTGCACTAGTAATGGTGTCCACTTGCCACAACCAGAGCTACTGTGGTGACACAGGTGAATCAAGATATGGATAAAGCCATCTTAAGACCAGCACTTCCAGTACTTTCCTGGCCAGAGTATCTAGGTAACTTCTAGCACAGCGGTCAGGTGGAAGCGCTCAGACTCGATGTATTGGTTTAGGGGTCACAGGTCTACGACCAGCTACAGGGGCAAGCCTTCTTGGGCATAGATGGATATCATGCTCGTAAGGGGGCACCGACTAGATAGCTCCTTTGGCTAACAGCGGCTGCACCTCCTCCTTAAACAGCTGAAGATGGTCGGGCTGAGGATGTGATATTGAAGCAGAATATTTGGTGGCATGATGTGGAATTCTAGGCAGTATCCCTGCTGCCTATAGAGAACACCCAATTTTCAGAGGAAATGCTGTCCCCACTGGCAGGAAAAACTTTAGTCGTTCCCTGACAAGAGCTGTATGATCAGGGTGGGAAGAAGGGGTATTGGAAGAAGAGTCACTGCTTTGAGTTTGAGGTGCCCGGATTAGAGCAGGCTCATTCCTTGTCTAGAACATTGCCTCCGTAGCCACTTCATGTAAAGGTCTTAGAGGGTTGTGTTTCTTGAAAGGATTTTTGCTGGTGCTGGTAGCCCTGCCTTAGGGTGGATGCTGAAGCTTCAGCCCAACATCTGGTCTGGTGCTTTTAAAAGGTGAACCTTGGGTGAAGCACTGAATGTCACCCATTCAGTTAGATATCTGTGTCTTTCATGATATTTTTTTAATCTTATAGACCTGGGGGCCGCAAAGATACTCCCCAGCAAAAAAAGCACATTGAAAAGTTGCTGCTGCAACTCAGACCAGAAGCCAGATATTTTAAGCTAAGCATAACACTGTAAGAAGATGCTGGTGTTTATTCCAAGGAATAATGCGGAGCTAGAGAGAGTAATTGAAAACAAAAGTACAACAGGTAACAGAACAGTCATGTGGTACCTACACTGCAAGTCGGTCTCCCAAAGGTACCATCCCAGGCCTCTAAAACATCAAGTAGCCTGAGATTGAATTGCAGCGAGAGAGACAGCAGGTTGTGCCCCAGCCCCGCAGACAGGAAGGATATAAGGCAAGGAGAAGGCCAAATCCCCGAATGCGCCTCTGATCTGAAGATCATATTAGCTCCTGAGTAGGTCTCAAGAAGAAAGTGGGGCATTCTTAATAGAGGAAACCCTGGGAAAGTTTGTGCTAGCACTCCAGGAGTGAGGGAAATTACCTTCACTGTGATCGATGGAGTGGCTTTCCTCCCCCCTCTAACCGGAGAGTTAAATGAACGTAGTGAAATTAATTTAACTAACCCGCAACAGTAAATGCACAGAGGAGGAAGGGCATGCAAATGCGAAAAAATGGGGAATAAAAGTCATAATCTCTACAGTGACAAAATATCCCACTCTCCTCAGAGAGGAGAATGTCATCACCCGTGAAGAGCTAGAACAAGGGATAAAGAACGGCAACGAATCAAACAGCAACAAGTCAAGTAACCCCACCACCTCTGTTTTAAGGGGTATTAAAAAGGGAACCCGCCTTTCACCAATCGTATAAGGAGAACTCATAATAACAGCAAATAAAGGGGCCGGCCGGCATTATGTTACACGGCCATTAAAACCCATAGATTGGGCTTGGCTCACAACTGTCCTTAATTATCGATCCTAGTGCGCAGACTCCTGAAATTATTACCCATGCAAAAAGGTCACAGCTGAAAATAAGTTCATGGAGCATAAGGGGTTTAACTGAATGGGCAGAAAAGAAGGAAGCCATTAACGAAATGAAGAAATGGAATATCACTGCCCTGCAGGAAACCAGGGCACTTCTCTCATTTCCTTAGTCTCTGAAGCTCCAGCAATAAAATCTCATGCCGGAGGTCAGGCATCCAGCAGTGTGCCAGTTTATGTAAAAAATTAACTGGTGGCAACTGCCACGGAGCTTTGCACAGGGAGTGGCGGCTACATCTTGCTCAGGGTTTCCGTGGCTAAGTCACGTAAAGCAACGCCTCAGCTCATCCTTATTCTAGGGTTTATCTTCACCCCCCCCCCCCCCCCCCCAAAAAACACAGGACCAACCCTGGCTGCGCTGCTCCCAACATTGAAGGATATTTTAGTTCTACACCTAGATAACATGTGGGTTGTGATGGGAGACTTCAACTCCAACCTAATTAATACAATGTAGAATAACGCATTTGTGGAACTTGATTATCAAACATGGGCCATAGGCTGATTGAAAGGCAGTTTCAAAGGGTTGATAAATTAGGCAGTGCCATAGGGTCTTTCCAAAACCAGCTAGGTTTGAGAATACTGAATGGAAGAATCAAGTCAGACTCACATGCGGCATATATGCGCACGTCCTGCTTTAGGATGGCTACTCTTGACTACATTTGGGTATCCTTGGAGCATTTTCAAATAAAAAGTAAGTTTGAAGTCATCCCAACTCTGGCCAGTGATCATGCAGCCCTCATATGAGAAGCAAAGATCCCATGCCCTATTTGCATTAAAACAAGACTAATAGAAACAAGAAGAGCTGGAGCCCATTAACAAAATAAAGTGGTCTATGACAAATAATGATGAGCAAGAGGTAATCGCGGACCAATTCCTGGACAAGATTCAGTGAGCAAACTGTGAAGCTATAGATCCAAACATCTGGGGCCTCCTGGCTGATTACCTAAGGGAACATCTTGGAATCTTGGGAAGGTCCGGCATGGGTGAGGTTACTGTCCATGCCAAAATGGCAGCAAACAACAGGAATTAATTAGTGGCCTAAACATTAGGCTAAATGATATCTTGAGAAGGCTTAGCCGTGATGGGGGGAGAATAAAGGGCTATGAAGCCGGGTGGCTGTGAGACGATCGGAATCTAGGAATGTTCTCTTCTCCCTACTGAGGTATAAAGAGATTTAAAGATGGATTGCATTACATGGGGTAATAACATCAAAAGACCAGAGGAAATGCTGGATCTGGATTAACAAATGTTCAACCTTTTGAAAGTCATTACTGCTCTATAGACTGACACATGGGTGAAGATAAGAGTCAGCACCAGATGAACCAGCTCGGATCAAATCTGGACAAATAAAGGTCTGAAGCAATGTTGCATACTGGTGCCATTATTATTCAATCTGTACCTGGCTGACTTGGCAAGGACTTTTCCTAAAAAAATGGCTTGCCTCAATGTACAGCCACTCCAGTATGCCAATGATACAGTCCTTTCTGACCAACCACCAATTGGCCTCCAGAGGCTCTTCGATGCACTGGCCAGCTACTGCAGGTCCAAGAACCTGGAAATCAATGTAACAAAAAACGAAGGTAATGGCAATCTCTTGTAAATTGAAAAAAACGTGGGCCTTGATTCATTGAGGGGGAAGGCCAATGAAGTGGTTGACTCTTACAAGTATCTGGGGGTATGGCTGGGCCCTAGAGGCTGTGCAGCACCACACATTAAGGCCCAACAGTGGGAAGAAAAGTCCCTAGAATTGGTGTTCCACAAGTTGTAACAAATCACTGACGAACCCAGATCTAACCGCTCTCTTGAAGGTAATGGGAAGCACATTTCTCCCCAATATTGCTTATGGGGCTATGCCATTTAGAGACAAATTGGCTGAAAAAGGGGCAGATCTCTTGTTACGGAAGAGTTTTTACCCATTCAAACTGCACATCACACGCTCAAGTTCGGCAAGAGTTTGGACTACCTTCACAGCATTGGATACTCAGAACAAAGTTTATGCCTTACAGCCTCAAAGTGAAGCAGGCCAAGAATCATACATTGAAGAGTACCATTTTGGAAGTGATAAGTAATCCGACAACAAACTGGCACAAGTATCGATATCACACCCTAGAGGCACTGGAGGTAAATGACATGTGATCAAGTGCTCTGCTGGCGCCCTTGATGGCCAACCTGCTGATTAAACAAGCAAAGCTAATGTCATCAGAACAGGACGCATGATCAGTGAAGAAATTGGCATATGGAGGGATGGCCTCCGCGCTGTACGATTCAGGATTCCTTCCATCGAGTCTCTCCTTGCCTCTTGGCCGGAGTATAAAACGTCAATTAATGGGCCAGCAATTTAGACTTCTTTTGAAATCACACTGGTATGGTCCCAGAGACTCGAATGACACCTCTGTTCTAAGGGAGAGGAGTCGTTAATACACGTTCTTTGTATCTGTGGCAATATGCTTCTCCCCACCACTCCCCCCACCACTCCCAAAAAAGGAAAGTAATATAAATAAACTGACTACACATACATTAAATAAGAAGTTAGCTTCAGTGGGAATGGCAATCTGATGTTAAAGGTTTTTTTCATTCAATTAACAAAAACACACCTATGAAATGCAATTTGTTTCTGTGTGAGAGATTGAACATAAAGGACACACTTACCAACAGCTCCCATGCAGATGAAGATCGGGATCTCAAAGATATTGTAGGCATTTTCCTGAGAATAAATGGAGAGTTTTGTCATTGGGAGTGGTGCAAACAAAGGCTAAAGTCAGTAATGCAACACTAAACTAGGCCCAGATGCACAGTTAAAATAATAAATTCCCAAGCTTTCCAATGCAATTGTGCAGACACACAGTTACCAGTAGTACAACCATTTGAAAAGACACAGCTTCCAGTGTTTTCCATAAAACAGCAGAGCACAAATTAAGCTGCTACTGGGAGTGAACTGGACCAACTCTGCTGTGAGCCTCAGGGATCCTATTAGCTCAGCAGAAGCCTTATCTCAATGAATGGTTTTGGTTTAATTTCAAGTGCTAGAAAACCATATTCTGTTTGTGGGCGGCATCAAATCACCAGTAGAGAAGATGAACCAAGCCATGTTAGCAGCAAGTTAAATAAATCTGCCCAGTTCTGCCAATGGGTGCTATAACAATGCATAACAATGATAGCTAGCACTATTTGCATTGCAATGACTGTAGATGGTCAGTGTGATCATTCAGACTGGTGGTGATAGTAACTGCCATCTGTATGGCACTTCAAGTGGACTGGATTTGCTTAACTTGCATGTGGATTTCTGATTTGAGGGCTGGGGCGATTATGATGGCTGTTGGTGTGCACTGGATTAATAGCAGATGTAAAGAGTTAGCTCAGCTGTTGCAGGATCCGGCTGGTAAAACGAAGCTGCTATTGCCAACTAGTGTACCAGAACATCCACATCGATTTGCTCATTTAAAAATGGAAATCGGATTGGGGTGGGGGTGGGCTTATTCTACATCAAATGCTACTCTTGAGGTAGAAGCGTGCAAACATCTTCAAACTTACTTGCAGTTAGTTTAAATATCTTAAATAATTTATGGAATGTTGTGCATCAGAAATAGCCTTAGTTTTACTCCTGGAAAAACATATTCAGATAAAGAGTCATTGTTTTTGACAGGTGACCCCAGCGGTGCTTGCGTCACTATACCAATCCTTTTCATAGCCCCATGATATTCCCAAGCACCTTATCAGCCATATCGCATTGTTTACCCTCAATCACATGCACAACAAACAAAAATTAAGCCTTGAATGATTTGCCAATAGCCTTCAAAACACATTACTATGGCCGGAACACACTATCTTTTTTATGATACCTTGCTTTCATCAACCGAACACACCAACATCACCACTACTCACCTCAAAAGCTCATCATTATCATTACATAAGCCATGCGCATAAGAACCCATGTACCAGTTGACTTTACTGTGATCCCAAGCCTTTCCCTCTCCTTTCAAAATAAAGAAAATTTATCACACTGGATGGCAGAGTGTTCGTAGTGCAAGTGTAAGATGGAAGTGTTGTAGACAAGCATAATCTTCTGGAAAGGACTCCAGTGAGTTTAGAAGAAGGCAGAGCTAGGAATGCTATGGCTGATTGGGTGAAAGTGGATTATTAGAGGAAGTGGTTATGAGACCTCACAAAGTAATAATGTCACTATTCCGTATTAGGTCCAATTAGATTTCTTTAAACCAAACCTTAGCTCAGTCCTGGGTAGCTGAGACACAGAGCAGTCAGGCGTAAGTCAAAGGAAAACAAGTGTAAAGCATTTACCAGTATCAACATTGTCAATTAGTAAGAAATACAACATAATAAAACCCCACTCCAATTTACAAAACTAGTATACATTTTCTACTGTTAAATAGACCCCAAAATGTCAAAAATCTGATGAAGGGAACTTGCGTTACGATTTTTGCACAAAGTTGCCAAATCAGTGCAATTTACTTAAATAGTTTTGTAAATCACTGCTTTTCACTGTTTGTCTATTATTATTAGCAGCATTTATTATTAGCTATCCCATAACAGGTTTCCAGCGTTAGCCATCCTTGCCGGAGATCATCCCTCTTAAATAAATAAAGTAAGCGGACGCGAATCTAGGTACGCCCAATAGCAGTCGGGCTGCCACGTTCTGGATGATTTGCAGCATGGTGGTCATTGAAATAAGGCTACCTAAAAACAGAGTTACTGTAGTGAAAGTGTGATAATATAAGCCCCTGTACCACAACTCCTTGAAGCTCCATAGGGAGCCATTTGATGGTTTGCCTCAAAGCTTTTAGGAGACCAAAGCAGGTGGCTGCTACTTTTTTCACTTACAGAGCCGGCTGTCCAAAATAACACCCAGACTTTTCACCTCCGATTTAGGGGAAGGACGATCACCTAAGGACAGAGGCCATGTAACCTGGTCCCATCCAGATGGGTAATTTTCAACCACCATGACTTCCGTTTTCTCCCTGTTTACCTTGAGGTAACTCTCTACCATTCACTTGGTGACTCACTCTAAGCAGCAGTTAAGTTTGTAGTAAACCGGCTCACCATTAGGAGAGAGAGAGAGAGAGAGACAATTATCTGGGTGTCAGCTTAAGAGAGCATAGTGAAACCAAAAGAACATATAATGTCTGACAGTGGACGGGCATATACGTTAAAAAGTGGCACAGCACACTTTAACTGATGCATGCTGGTGCAAAATGGTTCTTCACTATCTTGAAATCTATTAGTTAAGGATGCTAGCCATTTTAAAGCAGTGCCTATGATGCCAATCTTTTTCAGTATGTGAAGGAGAACTGAGTTTGACAGAGTATCATAGGCTGTACTTAAATCTAACAAGATAGGTGCAGCCGGCCAACTCTGATCTAAGAATAGCTTTAGATCTTCTGTCACCATTAGCAATGCGGTTTCTGTACTAAAACTGACGGAAACCAGTTTGCGAGGGGTGCAAAATGTTGTTCACTTCACAAAGATTTGCAAGATACCTATTAATCGCTTTCTCCAGAATGTTACTAATCCCTAGAAGTAATGAGAAAGGTTTATAATTAGCAACTGTTTCCGGTTTAACTATGTTTTTTTAAAGCAATGGGAGTATAATAGTACGCTTCTGGGACCATTCCACTGCCCAGGGATGCGTTCTAGATATCTGCCATCGCTGTAACAATGGCATTGCCTCCTTTCAGGAGGAAATCTAATGAAGCAGGGTCTAGCTAGGAGCCCGATTTGATCAGCCCATCAATTTCAGGGATATCTTTTTTCCACACTGGAGGAACTATTTCAAACTTAGGATTTGCTTGACTGACGATGGTGCTTGCAGAATTCATATTGTTAGATTCAGCTATATCCGAAAAAGGATTGTAAATAAGACTGACTTTACCTAAAACAACGGTTGGCCGGTGCCTCACAATGAGACTCTGAGGAGGCAGGCCCTGTCTATGCGCCTTGAATGAGAGGGTCCAGCCAAAGTTAAAGTTTCAGGGCGATCGCAATGGAGTGCAAGTCAGATGCAGGGGCAGAGTTGGTCCTGGTCAAGTTTTTACCTGTGTACCTAGAAACTGCTCTGGTTCTTTTTTTCGTCAACAGGCTAGTCAAAGGTGTTCTCTGCAGCTCGAGTCTGGCATTGGGTCCGACGGACAGGTGAAGTCCAGCGGTCCAGTGGGAGTACTGGTTCTAAACGGAAGTTTGAGGATACCTGTGTACTGGCAAAGTAGCAGCAGTGTATGAACCTCTCAGTCCGTGCCAAAAAAAGTTATCTTTTAGCTTTAGGCTCACAAGTTGCAGTTCTGTTGTGAGGAGTATACTCTAGCACTTCTTGGGGGCTATGACTCAATCTCAGGAGCAACACCAGTGGACTCCAGGGTAAGTTCAGTCGCAACTTTGAAAGTGCAGGGTTCCTTTTGCTTTTGTGTCCCTGAAGCTTAACAGGATCACCAAGTAGCCCTTGGGGTCCACTCACTGGTACTTAGCACAAATGGGAGCAGGTCCAGCCCTTCGGGTCTCTATCCACAATGTGAACAGCAGGGGCAGCCCTTCTCTTTCTGAGGTCCTGTCTTGGTTCAGCAGGTGAAGTCTTTCTTGGTGCAGTGTTTCTTTCCAAGGTGCACAGGTTCATCAGGTTCAGTCCTCCTTCTGTTTTTTCTGAGTCCAGTAGAGTTTTGAGGCTGGTAGCCAGGAGTTTCACTTTTGTGCCAATTTCAAGTTTGTGGGTTGGGAGGACTCCTAAACAATGGGGGGGGGGGGGAATTCCCATGGGGCATCCCTACGTACTCTTACTTCACTTCCTAGGGTATTGGAACTAACAATTCCACAGTGCATCTCCTTGCCAAAAATCCAAGATGTCAGAACCTTACTTCCCTCGGTCATAGCTGTGGACACACTCCTGAGGTGTACAGTGTAATGAGTCACCCCTCCTAGAAAACCTGTTTTGCAATGGGCTTCCCCCTCTGGGAGAGATGCCAACCTGTTTACCTACACAAAGAGTTCAAGCAAAAAAGGCTTGGGTCCTTATGCTACCTGGACTGGACCAACAGTAATATGAGCATACAAGATGTCCAGATAGATAGTTCAACACATATTAATGAAACATTGTGACCTTAGACAACTATTCCAAAGTCTGTGTGATTTATTTCACTTTTCTTTTTGTTTTTTTGAAAACAAGATTATGCCATTATTTTCATGGCATATCTTGGACAACACTTATTTTTGAAAAGATATTCTCTGATGATACTTACAAAAGAATTAAACAAAAACACATTGTAACACAACACAGTGAAATACAGTAAAAAGATACAATGAACGTACATAATGACATACAAGACAAAACGACCAGTCCTTATTTCAAATTACACTAGGTGGACACAAAAGTTCTTTAACAGGGGCTTCAGTCTGCTGTCCTGCCAGTGTCAAAAGCTATGAGATTTCCAAAACTTTGGGGGGTGTTGCCATGGTGGGGAAAGGGGTGTAAAGTAGTCCCACGTGGCACACCCTGTGTCTCTTAACCCATTAGCTGGAGTCAACGTGTTTCGAACCCCATCTTGCTGGGTTCCTCTTCGAATAGATAGATGTTTTAGAGGCATATAAGTCACCAAGTGTAAGGCACCTCCTCCCTCCTTCGGGCCATGGACATGGTCTGGTTTGTCATGAGGAATAGTTGTAACCACCAGATTTGTAAAGATTTGGGAAAAGGGGAGTTGGCGCGCAACACCTGGTGCACATTTATTGGGGTCTCCCTAGGCAGATAAAGACCCTGCAACACCCCCATAAAGCACACAGGTAATGATGTTTCTCCCAAGGTTCCCATGAGGAGTCTCTCCTCTCATTTATCGTCCTTGGTGCACAGACGTCATGGATACTTTTCATCGAGGAGCACATGTACTCCAATTTTGATACTTTTACTGGATGTCAAAATTCTCATTCATCTCTATACAATAACACTTCGAAGAACCAACGTTGTCCACATACGATTCAGAGCCCTGAAGAAGTCCTTGTAGGACAAAAAGCGTTGGCTACTCTCTATGTAGGCATAATTTTTTAAGAAGAAAATGAATAAAGATTCTTTGAACAAAGAAACTTTCTTGATATCCATGTTCAGTTGTTATGAATACTTATGCTGTGTAAAGGACAAAAATACAAGCTGAAATACAAAAGCATCCATTCGATGTAATTGTCAAATTTTGAGTGCTGAACCACCAATATTGTAAGTTGTTCGGCAATTCTTGTTTCCTTAAGAGTACAGAGGGTTTGTACTGCAGGTTTATTGCACTATTAGTAGCTTATTACACTTTGCCTAAAACTGTTGTTGACAAGTGCGGGATTCTATTGCCTCAACCTCTCTTTGTGTGTATGTGAAATGTAGAATAACTCCAGATTTGGTTGTCCCAGCCCACCCTCTTCTCTGTTTCTCTTCAAAGTTTCTAACTGTACTCTGGCCCACTTTCCTGAGGCCTGCAGATTATCCAATTCTTTAAACGTTCACCTAGCGATTGGGCACTTAGTTTTGTAAGGTGTACAAGCATCAAGGTAATAGCACCATATTCACTATCGCAGCTCTACCCTTAATGGAGACTAGGAGGGTGTTCCCGAATCTGATTGAAACCCTTAGGCTTTAGCGTACCCTCATTATAGGACTACTGTTTCTCAGTCGTATGGGCAACATGTATTCTAAGATATTAGAACTTGGCCATCCCACATCTCGGGCCTATCTCTGGAAGATTCGGATGAATTCTATACGCCAAGGTAGCGAGACAAAACAATACTGTTTTGTTCTTATAAACTTACAGGAAGATACACTTCCATATTCACAACAGTCTGGGGACAGAAACCAATTGCTGTGCCAATTATAGAAGAGGGAGCCATTGGCGTACACTAACAATGCATGTATTGTCTTGCCTTAATCCCCTGTCCCTCACTGCCTCATGCAGACATACTGCCACTGCCAGGGCTAATGCCCCTTCCAGTGGACCAGCTATCTGATGCCAAGCGACGTGATTTAACACCTACCAAGGGGTCTGTGTATAACAATTTAACCCAACTCTGGAAAATAGGACCTAGTCCATGTTCCCCAGTACGGTCATCATGTAATCCCAGATAATTGCTTTTTTAATATTAAGCACCACAAGTACTCCTTCCATCTCAAAGATTTCTGTAGCATGAAACATGATTAAGCCGCCGTATATTCAAGAGCGTGCTGAGCCATGCAATTAAGTCACATTGGTCCTCATGTATGAGGGAGCCATCACATAAATCAGTCTATTCTAGGGTCTTGGACAGTATTTTTGAGTTTGCATTGATCATAGAGAAGAGTCTATAAGATCCCAAAACCTCAGGGTCTGTATCTGGTTCTATTATCAGGAGTATGGTGGCCTTCCGTCCATGAATATCCTTCCCTACACTTGATCATTCCATATGTGTCTACTTGGGACCACACGGAACCACAGATCCCTAACATGTAGATACGTCATTTAAACTGACCTACCATGTCCATCATTCCACCATGCGAGGCATTTGGCCCCTTTTTAATCCAGTCACCCAGTACACATACCAAAGATTAGGCTGCCGCCTTTACCATATAGGTCACCTTCCAATTGGAGGCCCACGGCCCTAATCTACATATACCACCCAAATTATCTAGCAACACTTCCTGCCTCTCTAATCGATTTGACACATACCGCAAATCAGGTGCCCCCCTCTCTTCATATAGGCCACTTCCCATCATGAGGATCATGGCCTTGTTATTACATTACACACCCAACATGGCCGCCAAACTTGGCAATGCATCTAAGTCCTTCGCAGTGAATACAACACCCACCCAATATGGCTGCCAACAATGTCCATGCCTTTAAGACTCTCCCTTGGGTCCACTTTGTTTGTTACGCCATTGACCATACACCCAAGATGGCCGCCATTGTTCACGCACCAGACTACTGGTAAGATTTCATTTAGAAGACTCTAACCCGGAAGTCACCTCCACGGGGCCCAGAGCCAGGGTAGGATCTCCCCAAGTTGCCAGACCGCCCTGCGTGAGTATGACAAACGCATTCACCGTTCTGGTGTTCTCAAGCCTTGCCACCACCATCACGGTAAGACCGGTACATACAGCTAATGTGCCTCCATTTGTCTAGTCCACTGCAACGCAAGCAACTAAGTGCTCTGCCTTTCCCCATCAGCCTTTGACCATCCTTAACTCGGGTGAGTCTCACGTGCCATCGAGGGTATTGGCTGCCATTATGCGCACCTTAATGAATAAGTCTGTAGCTGCAGTTGTTTGTTGTGTATTGTCAACGTATTGTCACGTAACTTAAACGCAATCACTACTGCTTTTATGAGTTACTTTCTGCACTTTATTAAGATATTCCGGCGACCTTACAGGCATTACGCTTGCTACCATACGGCGCCCGGTTTGATCCCAACAGTTAGCTTAATATGAACAAGGACTGAACATTACTCTTCAGACGCTCTATGTAGCCACTTGACATCACGCCTGCTGCGCGGCCAGTGTGTATTTAAAATTCTTGTACTTACCGACATCAAATTTAACCCTGAACTATCCTATGTACAAGTTGTCAATCTACCAATGACTTCACCGACAGTAGCACATTAATCTGCACCCCCGAGTACCGGGCACTCGATAGTCATGCTACCGGCACAACAACCTATGGCGCCTGTAATTGTTATACGGCCATCTGTAGAGCGAGGCGCTCACTAAACTCCTCTACCTCACTAGCCCTGGTGCAGCACCACTGTTTCTGTCGACACCCCCAGGCCGCCCATCACCTTCCACCATGTGCGCCAATGCACGACGTGAGGTTCACCTAGCCACCAATGGAGCCTGTCAAATTCTACCCACAAAAAAGTAATTTCATTTGTCTGCAGTGTCTCAAATGTCCTAGTTTTTTTCCTTTTTATTGTCTCCCCCCCCTCCCCCCCATTTCCTCTAGGTCTTTCACACCCCAGGACAAATTCCAACTGGGGTCCACTACTGGGTCTGGCTACCTTACTATAATTGATCAAACCAGCCCCATGGTAGTGCACACTAACTGCGCAATTTCACATATGGTCCTGAAGAAGTGCCACTAGACCTGTTAGGGGCTCAATAGGCACGAAACATGTCGACCGTTCACACTGCTTTAGCCCTGTAGGAACATTACACCTTAACAGGGGCTTACCCATATTTTAATTAGGCTAGAGCTACCACAGGAATAAAATACATTACAGTAGGACCACTCTAGACTTATTTTATCTCATTAGCCCAGTGCACTATCCAGCCCTCACACCCGCACACACCCACCGGCTCCTTAAAAAGATCTCCGCCAAAGAGCCCTGTTTACGGGTGCCAGTCAGGCATTGCAGCGCCTGCCCGACGAGGAGCAAGGCCCAATGATGAAGCATGGCATCCTCGGGGGGGGGTGTGAGGGCATCACAAAGAAAGACCTGCCTTTCCCTTCCTCCTTTCCCTAGAAACTGCACACCCCTTTGAAACTCCTTCCACATAGTGACCCAGAATCCCTCCAACAATCTGGCCTCAACATAAGCCTCAAACAGCTTTTCTGGGAGTTGCACATGAAATGTCTGATAAATTTCTGGAGGAAACAGTCTGCACCCGGCATTTTGTCACTCAACATTCCTTGAATGGACTGTATCAGTTCCTATTTTGTAAAGTCCTGTTCTAACTCAGCAGCTTGGTGTCTGCGAGCCTGAGAGTCATGACGCCATTCAGAAACTCTTGCACTGATAAATCATGAGGTTGGGGCAGGCATATGTACACCACTGCCAGTTACTGTGAGAGGGTGTGGTTTATGCTGACTTGTCCCTGGTTTGGTCCCATTTGGTCTGTTCAGTGGCAGTAGTAGGGGGAAAGGCCTATTCCTCTTCAATAGTTGGCCAGAAGCCTCCTTTACTGGTCTCATTCCTTCTGCAGCCTCTGCCCGTAGCCTCCCTGGGTAAATGTATCCAGGGCATCCCAGGTTTCTCCCTACCTTACATTTGGCTACAGTGAGGTCTGACCTGTCGGTCGGATAATCTGTCTTTATGTTCATTTTAGCTGTCCTTGCAGACGCACATTATGCTGTAATTGTTGGCAGGTATCATACATCTTACTCATACATTCTCCAGTTAGGAGCCCTTTTAGTTCCTCACATTTGCCCTGCTATCAGTCAACCCCAATTGAGTTCTATATATGTGGCTATGGTCGTTTTTAATTCACGTTGAAATGCTGAATCCCTAAGAGCTTCTGAATGTAAGAGCCATGGGAGTACATTGCTAAGTGTCAGTCCTGTTGTACTCTATCAGGAATGGCGAGTGATCAGAAAAAAACCGTTCAAAATATTGTGCCACCTGAATTTTTATTGTCAAATTGCACGAGACCAACACATGATATAGCTTGCAATGTGTGTTGTCTGGTGGAAAAACAGAAGTACTCTCTAAGAGGTTGAAGTGCTCTCCAGACACCTATTCAGTCTACACTGTCCATAATGTCAGTTAGCATTTCTATCATATCAGGTTTAGTATGAATGCAGATGTCTATCTATATTACCATCTATTCTGCAGTTAAAGTTCTGGGTCCACATCAAAGGAACATCAATGTAAGGTATTATCAAATCCGATAGGTTCCAGAAAGAAGTTCTGTCATCTGTATATGGAGCATATATATTTACTAGACATATCTCAGCCTGACCATACAAATAAGTTACTTACCTTCGGTAATGACTTATCTGGGAAAGACTATCTAGCCGCTTATTCCTTACCTTAGAAATATTCCCAGGTGTCAGACTGGATATGGAATTTTTTCATGAGCAGTATCCCTGCGCACTGGTAGGTGCCATCGTTTGGCTCAGTGTGACGTCATCTGCGCCAGAAGGGACGTTTGTGGTGCATATATAGGCGCCACCCAGGTGCGCTGACATCAGTTACTTTTTGCAAATTTTCACGCTAGAAACGCGGAGACACGAAGTACACTGACCACTGGTTTGGAAAATTAGGGCCGTGAAAGGGGAAAACTCTGTCCCTAGAAATCTATTTGCAGAGCGGGGAGGATGGGTGGTTGGGTAACAAATCTGCAGCTAAACAGAGTCCCTACCAGATATGGCATTTAAAGGTGAATAACTTGTTAATCTAAAGAGACTTCTAGCCGTAGATTTGTTACCTTAGAATAGATACTCAAGCAATACCTCCCCGGAGATGGGTCTGTGGACCAATTTCAGATGAGGAAGTCTTGCAGGACTGAACGAACAAAATGCTCATCTCTATGGGCCCAGCTGACCAGAGAGTAATGTTTGGTAAACATGTGCAATGATGCCTACGCTGCTGCACAGCAGATATCCAGGACCAGAACTTTGCACACTAACGCAGTGATCACAGCTTTTGCTGTGGTGGAATGAGCGCCTAAACTCTCAAGGGGTGGCTTTTTGGCCAGTGTTTAGCAGATTTTGATGCAGAGCTTGCTTCATCAGGAGTTGGTCCACTTTGGCATGACTCGTCTTTTCTTTACTCCAACATACCCCACGAAGAGTTGGTCTTCCACTTGAAACTCATGTGCAGTCAAAGTAGAACAACAATACTCTTTTTGGGTCCAAACAGTGGAGTTGCTGCTCTTCTGGTGATGGATTGTCCTACATAAAAAATGGAGTGACCACTCTTGGAGGAAAAGAGGCTCGTGTGTGAAGCACCAGTTTGTCAGAATTAATGGCGAGGTAGGGAGCCTTCCATCAAGATCAAAACCCTCTACGACAACTTCGTCGACCATCCACCAGAAGCCAAAGCCGGTCCCCCGCCCTCCAAAGGCACCAGCAAGACCACCATCTTCAGCTGGACACCGATCACGACCAAATACACAGCCTCAACCATGAAAGGCATCCACTCAGGGGCCCCCACCGACCCCTGCCCTCCTCACATCTACCACAGAGCCGCGACCGCCATCCCACCCGAACTCCAACGCACCATCAACACCACCTTCAAAACAGGCATCTTCCCCGACAACTGGAAACGCACAGAAGCAGGCCCCTGTTCAAGAAGCCCACAGCTGACCCCACCGACCTCAAGAACTACCCGCCCATCTCGCTCCTACCCTTCGCAGCCAAAGTTGCAGAGAAAACAGTCAGCAGGGAACTAACTCAATTCATCGAAGAGAACGCCACCCTCAACCTGTCCCAATCCGGATTCCAAAGCAACCACAGCACCGAGAATGCCCTACACGCCGCCACAAACTACATCCGCACCCTCCTGGACCAAGGACACTCTGCAGCCCTCATCCTACTCGACTTGTCAGCATTTTGAACTTCTCCTTCTTGAGGAAGTAATTCAAAGGGCATAGATCTTGGATAGGACAAAGGCCTTCATCTTTTTTCAGCATTAAGAAATAGCGGGAAAGCAACCACTACCCACTTCTGGCGTCTGTACTCTATCTATGGCTCCCTTGGCCAAGAAAGCCACGACTTCCTGGAAGAGACAAATGGTATTCTGTCAACCATTCGTAAGATGGTGGCATGGGGGTAGAGGTAGTCACAAAATGAGGGAAATGCAGATTGGGAGTGACGAGGGGCCATAGATAGGCCCAATGACCGGGCCATAGCCTTTCTGTCCTTAAATCTCGCTCCCTTAAATCTCTCTAGCACAGAATCCACCTAGTCTCCAAAGAGGAGGAAAACATCAAAGGGCTTGTCCATACGGCATGATTGGACATCCCTAGAAAAGCCAGTCGTTCTCAACCAGGTGTGGTGCCATAAGGGCACCGTTGATGAAACCGCACTACCTAGTGAGTCAGAAGTGTCCAGGCCATATCGTATTCTGAACTTCACTGTATCTCTCACATTGGCAACAGCCTGAGAAAGTACCGCCCAGGGCCTTCTCCAGGACAGATGGCAGCAACTGCACAACTGTATCCCACAGGGCATGGATCATGGTCTCTTTCGAGGCACCAGAGGCAAAGAAGTTGTGGGTCTGTCACTGACATCTGCCTGTGACAGGTGCTGCACGGCTTGAAGCCGGCCTTCTTAGATGATATTTCTGCCACACCAGAAGGTAAGACCTCAAAAAGAATTTGACAAAAGGTCGAAAAAAGCAGTTATAAAGTGACTAAGGGGTAGCTCTCCCAGGATCTAAGCTGACAGGCGAGGAAAGAAAAGAACTGATGGAAGCATGTCGGGGTGGCGCCTATATAGGCGCAGTGAACAATGTCACATCACATTTGATTTAGAAAAGTGGTGCTGGAAAGGGATCGGGCTGCCATCCAGATCAATACACCACATGCATGGGCTTAGTAAGCAGAGGACAAGAGTTGCCCCCCTGCATCTTTTCTGGACCTTGCCCTCCTCCTCATCTGTGAGATGTGTTTCCTGGAGGACTGCTATCTGGAAGGATTGGTGTCTAAGGTATGTGCGCACCCAGTGTCTTTTAGCAAAACCATTAAAGCTACAAATATTCCAGGTGAGCAACTCTATATTCCAGCACATCTTAGTGTCTAAAGGACACTGTTTCTGGTCACCTGGGTGAGTCTACGACGGTATGCCTCATGCATGTGAGAATATGACGATCCCTTTTTCTGAAGTGCTATATCAAGCATTTTTCTATTCAGAGTCGCATCATCATATGGTCGTGCAGAATGTTGTGTCCAAAAGCAAATACGCTCAAAGTATTAAATGAATGTACAAAATAGCACTGAGATTCAAGGCTGCTGGTCCTCCCTAGGCATGGTCCCGTCTGCATGAGACCAACAAGATGCTGCCCTTCAAACATCAGGACTCTCGTGACCCCAGGTTATTCCATTCTCAGAGGCAAATATCAGTAGACCCTCACTAGTCTAATTTGAAACCACAGAATATAACCTTCTACTTCATACTATATCAATTTGGTGTACTCAAAATGATCAACTATAGTTTGTCAAATGAATGGCATTTATAGGAGTTTATAAACTAATCAAATAAAAGGTTTAAAAACCATATGGGATTTAGCAAACTATAAATATGGTTTGTTACATTTTGACAAGCTTACAAGAAGTGTATATTCATCTCAAAACTAATCATTAGGGTAAGAGAGGTTAAACAAAGGTGATGTGTGCCACAAGGATTATACTAAGACTTGAAGCTGAATATTGAGGGCAGCCTTGGTATTAAGACTGTAATAGAGGAGAGACTGTATTAAAGTGCTAACAATTACACACAGCAGGGATAAGAAGTGAGTGCATGAATTATGAAAGCAAGATCGCCATCTACATAACAATACCAGAGACCAGAAAATATCAAGTGGGCTCACAGCACCATAGACTTCAAGACTATTAAAAGAACCAAGCAACATTTTAACACTTCATATGAATGAAGCAAATTAAAAAGATGTACATTTTAGTGGATGCAAAACATATACTTCCAGCATCATAAACAGACTTCACTGAAAAGGGTAGGAGGCCAGGGCATTGGGGTGGGGGGAATGAAAGAGTTGTATGTCCTGGTTTCATACAGGTTAAGCTTTGCCTGAGACAATGCCACCATATACATCAGCACAGAGCCCAATTTTGTACAAGTAAATGTGAGGGTTGGGGAATCATGGAGATATGATGCTGGAATGTTCATGCCTGACAAATGTGAATATTCGTGTAAGCTTGTGAAACTACCAAAAACCAACTCCTGCCCAAGAAGTTGAAGCATCTTGGAAATGGAACCCTAATGCAAACCTTAAGTGGAGCCTGCACTGCAGCTGGACCACCTTCCTTGAAGCAAAGGTGAGATAATACTCGAGATGGCCTTTCATAGAAACTTTTATGAAAGGAATATATTCTGTCAGAAAAGTGCATCCGTTTTGAGTTAAAGGAAACACATTTAGGAATGGGCTCTACTGTAGTGCCAGATATTGGGCAACTCTTCCCATGTGAGCTGCAGACTCTGGTACATCATAATGAATACTCCAAGGCCTACAGTCTTCACAAGGAGATGGCAAATGGAAGGTATACTCCACTGCAATGTACGCCAGCCTAGGAAACATGAACTACTGAAAGATGCCCTTTAAAAAGTTAACAGGTCGTTGAGCCCTTCGTGTGTGGTATGGGCCAGCCCACATCAGCAAGAAAATACTCATGCTCAAATACAGTTAGGGATCCCCTATATCTATCTTAGTGCCCATTGTTGCTCTGCCACCACTAGGTCAGCAATGGAAGAAAGATAGATACAAGATCAAGCCCTGTGTCTAGATCTAGGATGGTTACTGTCCCAAAAAGATGTGCAGAGGACATCAACGTGTGGCAATATCTGAAAAATAACAAAGATCACAATTGCATCCATTGCAACTCAAAATGGGATTTCACAAGGCTACAGAATTCAGATCTATAATTGAGTCAGGACCTTTTTTATGTATAACTTGAACAGGTTGATTACCTTGGATTAAACAGGGTGATCTTACCTCTGATCCAAACCTCCCAAAGTTGACAAGACCTGGATTGGAGAGATCGCCTGGCTTTTTATTGTAGATGCTCAAGATGAAGTTCAGAGTGAAGGTGGAAATCATGGAGGCAAAAAACTTGAAAGAGAATATACACACATGAGCGAAGGTTACAAAACACACTAACATCATAAAATATGCAATACAACTATTGAGAAAAAGCAGACGAGACAATCCAGCCATCAGGCAACCAAGCCAACACAGCACTGTGTTTTATGGTGCACAGATAACCCAAGAAAGGGGAGATGCCCAGTTCAAACAGCCAGCTCCAATTATAATGACAAAATAAAATGGAGGGCACTATGGACAAGCAGCCCAGGTCATACAACCAACAAAGCATGCATCCCAGACCACTCTAGCACATCCCCATGCTTTTGCTGTGTAATACAGTTGTAACATGTAACCTCGTCTTCTAAATCTGATTCTCTCACAATCATACAGGCAGCTGAGATATAGCTCTATCCGGGTGTGTATCAGCTCCACTGTAGTATTAGTGCCTTAGCACTACAACAGAGCAGCAGGCACTTACAATTCTCCATGTGAGCATCTGGTTCCAAAAAGAAGCTCCTTCTTCCAAACTGAACAAGACACCACCTGCAAGAGATTAAAAAAAAAAAGAAACAAGGCTATTTTTCTGGAAGAAATCCAATTTTACCAAGGGTGATACAAACATTTTGTGACAATACAACTGCCAGCTGACAAGAGCTCCAAACCCCACATCTGTTTTGCACAAACAATTCAACAGCTGACCTTCAAACGATAGTCCCTTACCAAGAAAAATCCATCATGGTCACATGCATACCAATGATCCCATTGGGAACTTTTTAACCACAACTCTCTCTGTGCCAAAAATACCAGCATGTCCTTTCACAAGTACATTCCCTCATATGACAATCAACTTGTAGGAGAATGCAACCAGCTCCATTCTTGTCATGAATCCCGAAGGCTCCCTAGCAGATGAAGCAATGTGAAAGAGTGCTCTGCCAGCAGGTTGGCCTAATAAACGTGCCTTCAGTGCCACCTGGCACTCTGCCAGAACCAGAACCACAGCTTAATACTCTCACTACCACCAGACAGGCCACCAGATATCCCTGGTTGTATTCAGATCTTCTACATCCTCATGTGGGTCCTGAGAATTGACTTTGGTCATAATCTTTGAAACTGCTTTTCAGTCTCCTCGGAGGTAATACTGTAATACAGTCCCACCAAGAAACAGCCAGATGCGGTGACCTTCAAGCTAGGAAAGTAGCACAGAAATATTGGCAGCCCTGGGCTGGATAAAGATCACCTACAAGCAAGCATTGTTGATTGTGGAAGTTGGCAGTCCCGTGTCAATATCCTGGGAGTTCTGATGAGTAGGCTTCCCTTACATGTGAAAGCATATTTGTCCACAAGATGTTGAGAGGTCTCTTGATCATGAGCAGATGCTGTCTCTCTCCCTCTGTTGGTTTCAAACACTGATTAACAATTTTACTCTAAACATCATCTTTAAAATGCTCAAGAGCTACATTAGAAAACTGTAGATCTAAGAAAGATAGATACATAATAAAAACAAATGATGCCCCACTCGTGACATGGAAAGTTTAGTGCAGAGTCTTATAGTCAGTATTGAAGGTCTTTAGGTCTGTGGAAACCTTGACTGTGAGCCAAAATTTACTGCAGCAGCTTGGTTTGGGAGGAACTCAGCCAAGAGGAGATGGGCATTTAAAATGGTGGCGCTCAAAGTCTGTATCAAAGGATTTCCTAGAGAGAGGAGGTGGGGGGCTAGGAGCTGGAGGAGCAGTCCAGTGCCTGTGCTCCTTGGATAATGTCTCAAACAAATATTAGGGCTACTGTTTCTAGAGAGAAAGAGGAGATATCGACAGGTTGTGCAGGACTCGCGCATATGTACGGTGGCACTCAGCAGGACTGTTTCATGTTGCCCTCACACATCACAAAGGGATGTCATGCTTCATCATGGGGCTATTACTCCTTTTCGGGCCGGCGCTGCAATGCCCAATGGGTCCCCAGAAAGGTCACTTTGGCGGAGATCTTTTATTGGTATGATGAATGCAAGGTAGAGTCTAGTTGGGATGGTATCTCATGTGTGATGATGTGTGTTCAAACTGGCCAGGGAGGCCACCAACTACTTTTAATAACTGGACCGCCCTATCAGATTAAAAACCTTTACAGGTAAATGTACCAATGGGGCCATAAAGTACCCTGGTAGTCAAATGTGAGTTCCCTCCTTAGGGTTGACTGATAAGACCCTAAAGAGGGAACTCACATCTCACATAAAGATGTGTCTCCTGATATAAAGGACCCAATTCTATGCAGGAGCCTGTTCCACCACTTTGCTGCTATTACCCACAGTGTGAATGGCGAGCAGAGATGTCGTGGTGTGCTCTCAAATGAATGTCATTAACAATGTCCAAAACAGGTGAACAGCCACTCTAACATAACCGTTGTAGTTAGCTCCCAGAAAAACGCCACCGTTGAAGATTATGATGATGAGAAGCCTATTCGGAGTTAAGTTGTGGATGAGATTCTTCAGTCAACATCTTTTGTTCTAAATTCTCGTACTCCTTCAGTAATTGTGATACCAGCTGTTGCAGACATGGTGGTCTGTACAGTGCCAAAGTTCCCCATTTTATTAACAGATCAAAAGGGCGGAGTATACTGAAGATTTTTTGGGATGGTGCTATAACAGGCATGGAATAATCTTTCACATGATACAGTGGCTGCAGATTTGAGGCAGAACACATTTGCAGAGACAACTTAAATATGCAGTTAGCTTCACCTCCTGCATATTTATAAGAGGCTCATATTATTTTCAAGCAGCTTAGCAGCTGAATAAACAGAAGCATCATATTCTTACCCACAGGAGCGCCAAAAGCAGCTGAGACACCAGCAGCGGCTCCAGCCGATACAAAATCCCTCTTTTCTGTGTCTCTGCGAAAGTACTCAAAGATCTGAAAGAAGAGAGAGCTGGGTAAGGAGAATGTCAGCTTTGTCCTCAATGCATACTGTAACACTAATCACCAGATGGAAAGAAATTAGTTGGCGAGTGCAAGAAAACAAATTACCCACAAATCACCTTTCCAGGCCCTAACCTGTCCTGCAAGTAACTCCTATAATTTGTGGTTTCCATGTCACCTGATATCATTTTCACACTGTGGTTTCCTTATTCATATTTCTTTTGATGTTAGACACATGACTATTCTTTATAAACATACATTTAAAGCACATGTATTGTCCTACTTGAAACCAAACTCTAATTTAAGTCCCCTCAAGTTTGGCTTCATTGCAATGTCTCATAAAACATTTGTATCCTAACCTCCCAATAAACACCAGCAACTCTACTTCCAACAAATGAAAGCTCCCTTGCGCCCAACAAATGCCAGCGACTGTTCTCTCATCCAATATCTGCCTCCTTCTCCTAGCCAGGTGTTTCTTACCTCCCAGCCAACATCTGTTTCTTTCCCAAACCATTGCCTGCATTTTCCTTTTGAATCATCTCACATTTTCTTTCTGACCAATCAATCAACACCTCCTTGCCTCCTCCCTACAACACAGCTCCTGCTTCAATCCTCCCAACTAATATCAGATTCTCCCATCCCAGACAGCCACTGATTGTTTCGCCTACCCCAACCACCCAACACCTGCTTCTCCCCTCCCAAAGAATTAAGGCTTGCTAATCCCCCCGCTCGCCCACCTAACCAATCCATGCAATTTCTCCCTTAAAACCACCAAGGCTGCTTCTCCACACTCAATCAACGCCAGCTTCTTTCCTTGCAAACAAGAGCTTCCCTCCATCCAGCCATGCATGCTTCTCTCGAAGCAACCAACTTCCCAATATTTGCACCTCCCTCTCCCAAACAATCACCGAATGCATGTTTATTCATGTCCAGTCAACCACCCAGCATCTGTTTCTCCCTAAACAATCGTCACCAGCATCCCACAAAACCAACTAATGGCTGCTTCTCTCTTCCCACCTAATGAATGCTTCTCTCTTCCCACCTAATGAATGCTTCTCTTCCCACCTAATGAATGCTTCTCTCCTCCATGCCAACACCTGCTTCTCACCTCCAAGTGGTGCCTGCTTCTCTCCTCCAAAGCGGCGCCCCCTTCTCTCCTCCAAGCGGTGCCGGCTTCTCCCCTCCAAGGGGTGCCGGCCACCCCCTCCAAGCGGTGCCGGCATCTCCCCTTCAAGCGGTGCCGGCTTCTCCCCTCCAAGCGGTGCCGGCTTCTCCCCTCCAAGCGGTGCCGGCTTCTCCCCTCCAAGCGGTGCCGGCTTCTCCCCTCCAAGCGGTGCCGGCTTCTCCCCTCCAAGCGGTGCCGGCTTCTCCCCTCCAAGCGGTGCCGGCTTCTCCCCTCCAAGCGGTGCCGGCTTCTCCCCTCCAAGCGGTGCCGGCTTCTCCCCTCCAAGCGGCGCCGGCTTCTCCCCTCCAAGCGGCGCCGGCTTCTACCCTCCAAGCGGTGCCGGCTTCTCCCCTCCAAGCGGTGCCGGCATCTCCCCTCCAGGCGGTGCCGGCTTCTCTCCTCCAAGCGGCGGCGCCGACTTCTCTCCTCCAAGCGGCGGCGGCGCCGACTTCTCTCCTCCAAGCGGCGGCGCCCACTTCTCTCCTCCAAGCGGCGGCGCCCACTTCTCTCCTCCAAGCGGCGGCACCCGCTTCTCTCCTCCAAGCGGCGGCACCCGCTTCTCTCCTCCAAGCGGCGGCGCCCGCTTCTCTCCTCCAAAGCGGCGCCCGCTTCTCTCCTCCAAAGTGGCGCCCGCTTCTCACCTCCAAAGAGGCGCCCGCTTCTCTCCTCCAAAGCGGCGCCCGCTTCTCTCCTCGAAAGCGGCGCCCGCTTCTCTCCTCCAAAGCGGCGCCCGCTTCTCTCCTCCAAAGCGGCGCCCGCTTCTCTCCTCCAAAGCGGCGCCCGCTTCTCTCCTCCAAAGCGGCGCCCGCTTCTCTCCTCCAAAGCGGCGCCCGCTTCTCTCCTCCAAAGCGGCGCCCGCTTCTCTCCTCCAAAGCGGCGCCCGCTTCTCTCCTCCAAAGCGGCGCCCGCTTCTCTCCTCCAAAGCGGCGCCCGCTTCTCTCCTCCAAAGCGGCGCCCGCTTCTCTCCTCCAAAGCGGCGCCTGCTTCTCTACTCCATAGTTGTGCCTCCCAATAAATACACTTCTCTCTCAAAACAAATGCTCATTCTCAACTCTAAATCAAATCAGTTTCTAACCTCTAAACCAAAGCCTGCTTTTCCCCTCTAAACCAATCAACACTTGCATTATCCCAACCAATTAACAGCTGCTTGTCTCCTTTCCACCCAAACAATGCCTGCTCCTCCCAACCAAAGCCTTCTTGTCTACTGTCAACGAATACCTGCTTCTAGTTGAAGGGCAGCTCCTTTCCAATCAATCAAGATCTACCTACTCAGATCTTCCCAATAAACAACTGATTCTCTCTTATCTTCCTTTACCTCTTGCTTGGTGACCATACAAAGGGCTTCCTGTCCAAACTAATATACAGATTAAATAAGAATCCCATATAACAGTAACTTTCTGTACAGCTGGAAACTGGGACATACAAAGAACTATTGCTACTAAACTATTTAAGGACAATTATCACTGCAGTTTTGAAACTGCACTACAGATTTGCATCTTGTTACAGGGTGGGCCTTAAATACGTTTTATCCTTTTGGGTAGTGATACGGTAGATGATATACCTGTGTTTAAGAATAATGTAGGCAGTCAGCTCCTGAGCAGCTCCTTTTCTTTGGCAGATGTTTTCATGTTAATGCTCGAAGCAAGGGAGGCACTCATGCTCTTCCGAAGAGATGAGGCAGGTTCTCCACATTCAGGGTAATCTACATCCTTGTCTCGAAATCCAAATACCAGGTTTTCTTCACCAGTCCTACAGTCTATCCCTAACTAACAAACGACTGTAGTAGGAGAGATATATCAAGATTCACTCCTTTACTCTACACTGGTGTGCACAGCCTCACTTGAATTAAAATCAGAAATAATCAGTTTCAAAGGTCAGTGTAATTCAAAGCTAATGGCAGCTGGGGCCAGAAGGGCAGTTGAGGACCTAGAATTCAGAGCCTATCCACCATTTGAATATTTATGATAGCCAATCAAACTAAAATGCATTGCTCTAATTATATAGTCCAGTCCAAATGGTAACCAAGTGTCCCATACCTTGTACAATTGCTCAGAATCCATGGTATCACCAACCATAGAGGTCCTGGACACATCAGTATCAAGGTCTGCTATTGATCTAGTATGTGAATTAAGGTCACCCCTCCCCTCACAAGAGAAAGATTTAATGCCCAATATCTCATGTGAACCATTTGAGCACCTCCTTAGATTATGTTTGCAACCAATTTTGGACATTCTGAAGAGGGTGGAACAAAGGCTGGGAAACCTTGAGTCTTTGTTTGCTGACAAAGCTGAGCCAGGGCCTTCACAGACTAATTCTAAGCCAGCCCCTCCATCGAAGGTCCCAGTTCAGGCCCTAGCCCTCGGCTGTCACCAAGGGCCCTGCTAAGGGCGCTAATGGAGTTAACAATCTCCCAGATCACACTCATTCGGGGGTACCAGCTCCCCAGCAAGTTGTCCAGCAGGTCCCGTTGGTGACAGCTGAAAAATCAGCTGTATTGGTGTCCAAAGAATCCATGAGGGGTGGGGATAGTTTGTTACCCCCTATCCGACATGCGGGGCAGGGCAGGCCGAGTCGACCTACTAAAGATAAAATGCAGGGCCCCAATGTTGAGTTGCCCCCTGATTCTGTCCCCTTTGTGGTCGTGCTTACTGGCGTCCCGACCCTAGAGGATGGAAAAAGGGAGGGATATTCCCAACTAAAAAACAAAACATTGCATTGGCTGGGACTAAATAGACCACTCCCATATTACGTCAATGGAGAGATCGTACACGTTAGGCGTATCTCTTGGCTGGGTAGTAGGGAAAAAAACCTAAAGGGAGACCTTATAGTCATAAACTTTAGAGACCCTGAGGCTGTTAGACTCATATTGAATGGGTATTCGGGGAATTCGAGTAGTGCTATAGTTCCTCATGACTTGACCTTCTTTTACCCAAGATCACTTGTGTGCCCCCCTTTCTTTCCAGGAGGCTTAGTTGATACACAACACAATATGTATATGCCACCCATTAACAGTTATACGGGTCAGGCTATTAGATCCCTGCCCACTAGATTAGATCTAGGGTGGAATACAGTGCCTGCAAGAAACTATGGTATGCCAACCGGGAGGTTGGAACAGGTGCATGGGGATAGGAGAATGGACCATCTGATCCCTTTCACCCCGCTAGAAACATCCAACAGATTTAATATCTTATCCTGTTTTGATGGGTGCGATTGACAGCTGGGGGAATATGCTGATAGTCCACAGGTTATGTTCAACCCCAGATCATTCCCACACTCAGAATTAGTATATGATTGGCCTTTATCTGGCCCTCGTACAGACCCCATACCAGTTCTCCCTTCTGTTGATTGTTGCTTATCTGCTGAGGGAGCCGAACAGGGGCTAATTGATGATTTAAATGTTGACAAAGCCATTCCAGGTGATTTACATCCTCCAGTCCCGCCTGCAAGTTCTTTACTTCCTTGCCCTGACGCTAGCCTCACTCCTTGTACACCACACTCTGCCACTCTTGGCCTGGCAGGAGTGGGGCTGGAGGCATCCAACTTGTGTCTGTCAAAGCTACGGATAAGTTCTTGGAATATTGCAGGTCTCGAATCAAAGCTAGACTTGCCGGATTGGGGGACTTTTATTGATCTTTCCGACATTTGGTCCTTTCAGGAAACCTGGGCTCTTGGGCCAATCTTTCGTGCTGGGTACTTGAATTTTTCTAGACCCGCTACGAAGGGTGCAAGGGGTAGACCAGTGGGTGGCCTAGCAATCTGGGTGCGCCAACACGCGGGTGTAGCGGTGGAGGAGCTCCCATTGGATAACCCCGATATGTTGGCCATACGGATAACCTCGTCTTCAGGACTAAATATGGTAATTGTGAATATTTATATGCGGGGTGTCCAAGGGGGAAAATGCTCCCCTGTTGCATTGGTGTTGGATGGATTCCTAGGCTCACTACCGGTGAACACAAATAGGGTGGTACTGGGTGATTTCAATACCTGTTTTGAACCCATGGGGTTGGACGATGATTTGCTTACCGAGCCCTGGATGAGGAGGTCTTGCTAAGGATTAGAAGCATGTTGAGGGATACACTGACCCAAATCAGCGGGCTTATCCAGGAGTCGGCCCTTCTGGATAATATTACACTACTTCACAGGGATCTCTTTTTAAATCTTAAAACTTTTTTTATTAAACCCATGGGCCCCAGTAAGAATAAGAATAAGCAAAAGCCTCTAACCTGGTTTGATAGCGCCTGTAGGGAATCACAAAAGGCGCTTCACGCGGCTCTAAGGTCAAGAGACCAGACCCTAATTTGTTGTTGCAGGGCCACCTATAAAGTTGTGCAGGCCGCTGCTAAGAAGAATTGGGATGAGACCCGCTGGAAGGAACTGCTGGAGGCATGCCAGAGTAATAATATGATCAAATTCTGGCGGCAGCTTAAATGGGGAAATTGCCCACAAGATAGATCCCCCGCTAATAGTGTTGAGCCAAGGAAATGGGTTGAGTATTATGGGAACCAATTCAAAGCGAATGGCTCCAGCCCCGCATATCCGATTCACATCAACACCAAAGAAGCCCTGGTCTTCACGCCTACCGAAGTGAGGGCGGTGCTAAGGGTTATCCCGGGAGGCAAAGCACCAGGTCCTGACTGCATACCAGCCGACATGTTTAAGCAGGAACAGGACCTCTGGGTCCCATATATTGTTTTCTTGGCGAATGCACTGGCAAGGGGTGCGAAAGTCCCAGAATCATGGCTCGGGCGGAGATTCTCCCCATTCACAAGAAGGGGGACCGCTCAGTAACGGCCAATTACCGACCCATAAGCCTCATCGATGCAGTACAAAAAATTGTGGCCAGCCTTCTTTTGGGCAGGATCCTGACTTGGATTTCCGACTATGATGTTTTAAGCCCTCTGCAGGCGGGTTTTCGGCAACACATGGGGACCCTGGAGCAAGTTTTTAGATTTATGCTAGTATATTGGAAGGTGGTCCTTCTTGGGGGAGGCCTGTTTGCGGCATTTGTGGACCTCAGGTCAGCTTTCGACCTTGTACCTAGGTCTAAGCTATGGGAAGTTCTGCTGGATCTTGGTATGCCCAAGGAGTTGGTGGTGTTGCTGATTAATTTGCATACAAATACCTACGCCAAAGTAAGATGGGGTGGCCCAGGTGAAGTTACCGACAGTTTTAAAGTTGCTAAGGGGGTCAGACAAGGGTGTGTGTTGGCCCCGACCCTGTTTTCTTTGTTTATTAATGGGGTGACTAAGTACTTTACAAATTTTCCAACGGACGCGCCCACACTTGTAGGAAGGAAAATCCCCCTACTCATGTTCGCGGACGACACTCTGATTATTTCGAAAACGAGGCAGGGACTGCAGTCCGCCCTGGCTCGGTTTGAGTGTTTTTGCAGCGACCATGAGTTAAAGGTGAACGTTAATAAGACCAAGTTTATGGTTCTGCGTGGCCCCAAGCCTGTGAAGGCCAAGGTGTCAATGTGTGGTGCCACCCTGGATCAAACTGAGGTCTTCACATACTTGGGTGTCACACTAAGTGAGAATCTGAGCTGGAAACCACAGATGGATCTTATGACCCTGAAACATGGGCAACTTGGGGGAGCCTTATTGAAGGAGTATGCTAAATCCCTCACTAAACCCATGGCACCGCTTGTTAAAATTTATAGTTCCAAGGTAATTCCTGCAACTACCTATGGGGCCGAGCTGTGGGGGTATAGTGATCTTTCCTCCTTGAGGGTGGCTCAGAATAGGTTCCTGAGAATGGCAACTGACCTCCCTCAATCGACACCCTGTTTACCCCTGCAGATAGACCTAGGTGTCAAGTCCATTGAAGACGTGGTACGGTTTAGACCACTGGCGTTTTGGCGGCGTCTGTGGACTACACCGGAATTATCCTTGTTTGCTGAAGCCATCAAAGATGTGAGGGGTCTTGACGGGTCTCACAGGGTACCTTGGTTTTGCCACCTCAGGTCACTCCTGAAAAACTTAAACCTAGAGGCACTATGGGTAGATCCAGCTAGTGCGACTTTTCCTTCAAAAAAGGTACTTAAGGATATTTACTGGCACTGGATCACTGAGAGGAGATCTGCTATGTCCATTGGTCCGACCATGACACTGGAATTTTTGGTTGTAAAAGATGTTCCTAAATACGAAGCCTATTGGGACTTAATCACCAAGCCATATGATCGTAAACTGTACCACCAACTACGAGTGGGCTCGCTTCCCGTGCGGGGGCTAACGCACTCTTGGACAGTTGGTGGCAGTGATAAATGTCCCTTCTGTGTAACAGCAGTAGAGAATATCGAACATCTCTTCTTCTGCTGCCCCATGTATTCGTTACCCAGGAAAGTTTGGCTTATACCAGTTTGTCGGTTATTAGGGACCAGATCTGCTGTAGAAGCGTTTAGAATTCTCAAAATTGATACCTCCCCTTCCATTGCTATCGGTGTAGCAAAATTTGTGAGTTGGGCATGGTCAATCCGATCCCGCAACCTTGGCAAATGAATTTTACGCTGTACTGTGTTTTTAAAGTAAGATGTTTTTATGTAGCATGGGGTGTCTTCGTCCATCATTGTCTTTAAATTTAATACTTTCTTATCATGCTTTTAAATTGTAACGTATTTATTATCTTATATGCAAAATGCTATTTTTATGTATATGTGTTTGTCTTTTATGATGTAAATCGAATAAAGACCTCTTGACTGACTGACTGGTAATAGGCAACATCTGATAATACTCATTAGTGATGTATAGCCATTCCAGACAGACCTCTGCCTATGTTGTGGTTGCAGATCGATCATCTGCCCGAGTAAACAGAGGATATATGAAAAGAGCACGACTTTGTGAAGATATGTGCAGTCACCAGGAATATGGGTTTCTTCTTGTAGGTCACAGGCAGTCCTTTCTGAACTTGCTTAATTAATGCAATGACAGCCTCTGATATGAACTAGAAAAACCATAATTTAGCTACGATGGCCAGTGCAGGATGGGAGGAGAGTAGCACAGGGACATTAACGGGGCTGAAGGAGAGAGTTACCAACAAGAGCTACAGCTGTCTCAATGCAACCCACAACTTTGGACTGAACACATATATGGGACTCCCCAATCAGTTTACTGCAGCCCTTTATGTACACAAAAAAAACGACACATTTTAAGTCAGTCTGCTGGCGAGAGCACGGTCACAACGTGCTGAATTTATTTCACTGGATGAACAAGTTACTTCCCTTCGGTAGCGCCTTTTCTGGTAGAGGCTCAATCTAGCCACAGATTCCTTACCTTAGAATTATCCCCAGAGGTCAGACTGGATCCAGAAGATTTTCATGAGCAGTACCCCTGCACACCAGTAGATGGCTCCATTTGGCTCTGTGTGTCGTTGTGGGCATTGTCCACGCCAGAAATGATGTTCACTGTGCCTATATAAGAGTCCCCCAGGCACGCTGACATCAGTTACTTTTCGCAACTTTCCACGCTAGAAAGTATACTGAACACTGGGGTGGAAAACTAAGGCCCTGAAAGAGGAAAGCCCTGTTCCTAGAAATCCGTTCGCAGAGTGGGGAGAAGGGTTGAGTCAGTAAGGAATATGTGGCTAGATAGAGTCTCTACCAGATAAGGGTTACCAAAGGTAAGTTACTTGTTCATCTGATAGAGCCGTCTAACGAACAAGTTACTTACCTTCGGTAACGCTTTTTCTGGTAGATACTATATCTGCCTGTGGATTCCTCACCTTGTGAATACCCCCTGCGTCAGCAACATTCGGAAATTCTTTTTTCGTAGCCTCGCGCCGACGTGGACTCCTGACGTCATAGAGACACGACCTCGCTCGCGACTCCGCTGACGTCACCGACGCCTATAATAGGCCCACGCCGGCGTGATGACATCAGTTCCGCCCTTTTTTCCGTGCCATCGAGGCACACGGACGGACCAATGACAGTAGAAATATACAAGTATACACAGTACACAGTACTCAAAGCAAAACACACAGTGTTAAGCAAAAGCAGGAAAGCAATTGGAACATTTCCATGACAACAAAATATATATACATTACATTACAGTAACTCTGGCATAGAAGAGTGGACAACGGGGAGGCGGGTGGGTCAGTGAGGAATCCACAGGCAGATATAGTATCTACCAGAAAAAGCGTTACCAAAGGTAAGTAACTTGTTCTTCTGATAGATACATCTGCCGTGTGGATTCCTCACCTTGTGAATAGAGTCCCACAGCAGTCCCCACTCCCGGAGGAGGGTGTCCACTCTTCTAGACCAGGAAATCCTGAAGGACAGAGCGTGCAAAGTGACCGTCCCTCCTCACTTCGGAATCCAAGCAGTAATGCTTCGCGAAAGTGTGGAGGGAAGACCAAGTTGCCGCCCTACAAATATCCTCAACAGGCACACCTCTAGCCAATGCTGAGGTTGAAGACTTAGCTCTAGTTGAATGAGCCCTTATACCCTCTGGTGGTTCCTTACCGGCCAAAGAGTAGCAGATCTTTATGCAGAGGACGATCCATCTCGATAAAGTTCTTTTATGGACCGCTCTTCCTTTCTTGCAGCCAGCAAATCCAACGAAGAGCTGGTCTTCCAAACGAAAGTCCTTGGATCTGTCCAAGTAAAAGGACACCGCCCTCTTAGGGTCCAGACGGTGCAGTCTCTCCTCCTCCTTGGAAGGGGGAGGGGGAGGATAGAAGGTAGGAAGGGTAATGGACTGTCCTAGATGGAAGGGAGTCACCACCTTAGGCAGAAAAGCAGCCCTGGTCCTAAGAACCATTCTATCAGCATGAATGGTCAGGAATGGGGGCTTGGAACTAAGAGCTTGAAGCTCACTAACCCTCCTTGCCGAGGTTATTGCAACCAGGAAGACTGTCTTAAGGGTAAGAAGCCTCATGGGACATTTGTAGAGAGGCTCAAAGGGAGCACCCATCAAAAAGGTCAATACAAGATTCAAGTCCCACTGAGGCACAATGAAAGGTGAAGGAGGGAACATATTAGTAAGACCCTTCAAAAACCTTAAGACCACAGGAGACTTAAAAAGAGAAGGCTGGTCAGGCAAGCAGAGAAAAGCCGACAGCGCCGACAGGTAACCCTTTACCGTGGCAACCGCCAGACCCTGCCGCGCCAAAGAAAGAGCAAATTGGAGAACATTAGACAAATGGGCCTTCAAAGGATCAACAGACCTTTCCCCACACCACGTGACAAATTTCGACCATCTATAAGAATAGATGGACTTAGTGGAGTCACGCCTGGCTGACAAGATGACATCCACAACGTCAGGCGGGAGGGAAAAGGAATTCAGGTTGCCCCGTTCAATCTCCAGGCATGAAGGTGCAATGTCTGGAGGTGGGGGTGTAGAACCTGCCCCTCCATCAGAGAGAGGAGGTCTGCCCTGAGAGGGAGACCGAGCGGCGGGTGAGAGGAGAGGTGGAGAAGATCTGTATACCACACCCTTCTTGGCCAATCCGGGGCGACCAATATGACTTGGGCCCGGTCTTGGCGAATCTTCCTCAGAACCCGAGGAATCAAGGGTATGGGGGGAAACGCGTAAAGGAGTTGACCTCTCCAACTCAACTGAAACGCGTCCCCCAAGGCTCCTTGCATCGGATACTGGAGACTGCAGAACGACAGGCAGTGCGCATTCTCGTGAGTGGCGAACAGGTCCACCCGAGGAGTCCCCCACATCCGAAAGATGTTGTGAACCACCTCCGGGTGAAGCCTCCACTCGTGGTCGGCAGAGAACTGCCGACTGAGACTGTCTGCACGAACGTTCAGAACCCCGGCCAGATGATTTGCCATCAGACAAATCTGATGGTCCTGAACCCAGGACCAGAGACGCAGAGACACTGCGACCCTACTCCTCCCTGCTTGTTGATGTACCACATCGCGGTCGTGTTGTCCGTCAGGACTTGAACAGACTGACCGCGAAGGGAAGGGAGGAAGGCCTTGAGCGCCAAACGTATCGCCCGCAATTCTAGAAGGTTGATGTGAAGCAACCTTTCCTCTGGAGACCAAAGACCCTTGACCTCCAGATCCCCCAGATGAGCACCCCACCCGAGAGTGGATGCATCCGTTATCACCGTGGCCACCGATGGGGGAAGTTGAAAAGGCTTTCCTTGGGACAGATTGCCTTCCACGCCCCACCAAGACAGATCCGCTGCAGCTTCTCTGGAGATCCTCACTGACTCCCTGAGATCTCCGCTGTGCTGATACCACTGCTTGCGGAGGCACCACTGGATCGCCCTCATGTGCCAGCGTGCATGGTTGACCAACAGAATGCATGAAGCCATCAGACCGAGCAGGCGAAGGACCTTCAGGACTGGAACGACCGCTCCATTGTAAAACAAAGGAATCATCTCCTGTATGTCGCGAATCCTTTGAGGGGGAGGGAATGCACGACATACGGTTGTGTCCAGTACCGCACCTATGAACAGGTTGCGCTGGGAGGGCACCAGGTGAGACTTGGGTACATTTATTGAAAAACCCAACCTGTACAACAACTGGGTTGTCTCCCGCAAATGATGGAGCACTCTCTCTGACGACTCCGCTTTGATCAGCCAGTCGTCTAAATAAGGGAATACAGGAATCCCTGACCTTCTGAGATGTGCAGCCACCACTGCCATCACCTTGGTGAAGACTCGAGGCGCAGTAGTAAGTCCAAACGGAAGGACCGCAAACTGGTAGTGCTGCGATCCCACCGTAAAACGGAGATACCTCCTGTGCGACTTCAGGATTGGGATGTGAAAGTAAGCATCCTGCAAGTCGAGTGACACCATCCAGTCTTCTTCTTGCAGCGCTTGAAGAACCTGAGCAAGGGTGAGCATCTTGAATTTCTCCTGTTTCAGATAGAGATTCAAGATCCTGAGATCCAGGATTGGACGAAGCCTGCCATCCTTCTTCGGAATCAGGAAATACCGGGAGTAGCATCCCTGACCCCTTTCCTGCTCTGGGACCACCTCTATCGCACCCTTTCTTATCAGAGTCAAAACTTCCTCTTGCAGAAGAGACAGATGCTCCTCGGAGCAATACCCTTGGCAAGGAGGGAAATTGGGAGGGAATTCCCGAAAGGGAAGGGCATACCCATTTTCTACAAGATTGAGAACCCAAAGATCTGACGTAACCGATTCCCAATCCTGTAGAAAATGGGTAAGCCGGCCCCCAACCGGACCCACATGATCCTGAATGTCGGATCTAGGGCTGCTTCTCAGGGGCAGGAGGGTTGGAGGAAGTGGAGGAGGAAGAGATCTGACGTCCACGAGGACGCACTCTTTGCTTTCCCCTGTAAGACCTGTACAAGGAGTTTTGCTGCTGCTGTTGTTGCTGCTGCTGCTGCTGGCCTTGCCGGAAATTCCGAAAGGCAGGGCGGCCAAAACCTCTGAATCTTCTGCCAGTTGAAGAACCTCTCACTTGAAGACCCAAGGATTTAGCAGTCGCCCTGCAATCTTTAAACCTCTCAAGGGCCGCATCAGCCTTCTTCCCAAAAAGGCCTGAACCATCGAAAGGAATATCTAATAATGTCGCCTGAACATCAGCCGAAAAGTCAGAAGATTTCAACCAGGCAGACCTCCTAGTAGCGACAGCAGTGCCCATAATGCGCGCCACAGAGTCTACAGTATCCAAACCGCTCTGAATGACCTGGCGAGCCGCTGCCTGAGCGTCAGAGATGACTTCCTCAAAATCCTTCCTGCTGTCATCAGGAATTTTTGGAACAAGAACATGCAAAGAGTCCATCAGAGCGTGTAAATATCTCCCCATCAAGCAAGTGGCATTTGATGACTTCAATGCCATACTGGCAGAGGAGAAGGACTTCTTTGCCACCTGATCCTGCTTCTTTGCCTCCTTCTCAAAAGGAACCTGAGGGAAAGCACTAACGTTCTTCTTGGAGCATGCAGCCTGAATGACTAAACTCTCCGGTGAAGGATGAGAGGTTAAAAAGGCAGGATCATCAGGGGCAACCCTGTATCTTCTGGCTACACTTTTAGAGACAGCAGGAGCCGACAAAGGTTTTTTCCACACCTCTAGAATGGGCTCTGTCAGAGCATCATTGAAAGGAAGAAGAGGTTCCACCACTGAACTGGGAGAATGAAGTACTTCAGTCAGAATATTAGATTTGAATTCTGCTGTAGGCAAAGTCAACTTAAGGAGACTGGCAGCCTTCCTCATAATCAAATGATAGGGTTGAACATCCTTAGAAGGAGTGCTAGAACCTGATGGTAACTCCCACTCTGGAGAGAAATCCAGGCTTCCTGCTTCTGCCAAATCCTCAAAAGTATCTTCATCCAACTCACCCTCTTCAAGGTCAGATTGTGAATCCAAAAACCTCCTCTCCTCCAGAAGGCGCTGAGCCTCTCTTCTGGATCTCATCTTGACCCGTTTTGCCATCGGATCCACCACCGGCTCCGACGGATTCGGAATCGACGTCGGGATCGAATCCGCAGGTTCAGAGGGATGTGTTCTAGGCCGACCCGGAGCAGGCGAAGCCGGAACCGGCGTCGACGGCTTCGGTGGAGCCGGAAAATGCCACGGCGGCGTCGGAGCCGGCATGTAAGGCATAAACGGGGCCGGAGGGTAGGAGTGAGGGACTCCTAAGTTAAAAGCCAAAGGACCCATGGGACCCGAAGGTGCACCAGAGGGGTACCACGACCTCGAAAAGACTCCATACATCGCGTTGAGAAACGCAGAAGGGTCCTGGCCTGGGGCAGGAAATGGTGGATGAAAACCTTCAGGCCTGTCCCGAGGAGCGTTCGGATTCGGCTCACCTAAGGGCTCAGAGCCCTCATCCTCACGAGGCTCCTCCTCATCTCGGACCGGGGACGGCGCCGGAGATGGATTCGGAGACGGATTCGGAGACGGAGCCGGAGACGGCGCCCGTGACTCAGAAGGGGAGGCCTCACCTTCAGGTTCTGGATCTGAGTCCTCAATGGTCACCACCTTCGAACGAACCTTCGGTGACCTCGACCTCGATCCCGACTCCTTACCAGAACGACGTCGGGACTCATGTCTCCTCTTCTTATGTTTCCTCTTTTTTGAAACATGATCCGAAGCCGACTTCGAAGACGACCTTCCTCGAGATCCAGACCTCGATCTCGACTTCGACCTCGCCCTTCGAGAACGAGACTTCGACGATTTCCCCTTTCCAGCTTTCATCTTAGCCACCAGGAGCTTCGCCTCTCTCTCCCTCAGGGCCTTCGGGTTCATCTTCTTACACGAAGAGCAGTCCTCCACATCATGGTCCGAGCTCAAGCACCAGATGCAGTCGCTGTGTGGGTCGGTGATGGACATCATTTTTCCGCATTCTCTGCAGGGCTTGAAGCCGGTCTTTTTTGAAGACATTGTCGAAGAGACAGGATACAGAGACGCAGAAAATGTTAATAATATAGACACAAAGTATCCGTTGGCTACAGAGATTCCCGATAACCGTTAGCGTCGACGACGCGGAAAAAAGGGAACTGATGTCATCACGCCGGCGTGGGCCTATTATAGGCGTCGGTGACGTCAGCGGAGTCGCGAGCGAGGTCGTGTCTCTATGATGTCAGGAGTCCACGTCGGCGCGAGGCTACGAAAAAAGAATTTCCGAATGTTGCTGACGCAGGGGGTATTCACAAGGTGAGGAATCCACACGGCAGATGTATCTATCAGAATGAAATTTCCTTACCTTAGAATAGATACCTGATCAATACCTCCACAGACGTGGGTCTGCGGACCAATTTAACATGAGGAAGTCCTGCAGGACCAAATGGGCAAAGTGCCCGTCTCTAAGAAACTAAATGTCCTGGCAGTAGTGCTTGGTAAACGTTTGCAGGGAAGGCCACGTTGCTTCCTTGCAGATGTCCAGGACTGGAACTCTGCAAGCTAATGCAGTGGTTGCAGCTTTAGCTCTGGTGGAATGAGCATGCAAACCTTCAGGAGATCGCTTCTTAGCCAATGCATAGTAGATTGTGATAGACAAAATAATGCATCAGGAGATGGTCCACTTCTGTACAGACCGTCCTTTCTTCAATCCGACATACCCCACGATGAGATGGTCATACACCCGGAACGCTCATCTGCAGTTAAGGTAGAATGACAGCGCTCTTTTTAGGTCCAGATGGTGAAGTCACTCCTCTTCCTTGGAGTGATGCAGTGGAGTGGCGAAAGTAGACGGAATGATGGTTTGGCCTATGTGAAATGGAGTGACCACTTTCGGAAGAAAGGGTGCTCATGTAGAAATCACCATTTTGTCTGGGTAGATGTTAAGATAAGGAGACTAGGATGACAAGGCCTGAAGCTCACTGACCCTCCGGGCAGATGCTATAGCCATGAGAAAGACTATCTTGATGGCAAAGAGCCTGAGTGGACAATTGTGTAGAGGCTCAAATGGAGCGCATATAAGGAAAGCGAGGACAAGATTGAGGTCCCACTGGGGCATAATGAAAGGAGTGGGAGGAAACATGTTGCAAACCTTTCAAAAACCTATGTACAATAGGGGATTGGAAAAGGGAAGGTTGCCACGCACCTGAAGAAAAGCTGAGATTGCAGAAAGATATCCTTTAACGATGCCCAGAGCAGGGCCCTGCTGGACAAGGGAAAGAACAAACAGGAGAACCTGAGAAAGTGGAATCAATGGGTCTTACTGTACACCATGTCACAAAGTCGCACAGCAGCATACGCACACCGCCTTGGTTCAGTGATGCCTAGCTGCTAAGATAAGGTTACAGACTTCGGGAAGAAGGCCGAAAGCTGTCAACTATCGCCGCTCAATCTCCACACAAAAAGGTAGAGCATGGACAGATTTAGGTAGTGAACCCTCCCTTACTGCTGCAACAAAATATCCTCCCAACGGGGCAGACTGATCAAAGGACCGATGGCCATTCTTAACAACTTGGGATACCAGATTCTCCATGCCCAATCCGGTGCCACAAGGATGAATTGGGCCCTGTCGTTCCTGATCTTCTTGAGAACCCTGGGCAGGAGTAGTATGGGCGGATAGCCATACAGGAGTCATCCGTTCCACTTGAGACGCAAAGCGTCTCTGAGCAGGAGTCCCCTTGGAAACTCCAGCGTGCAGAATTGTTGACATTGTGCATTCTCGTTGGTGGCAAACAGATCTAACCAAGGCTCTCCCCACTGCTGAAAGAGACCTATCACCACCTCTGAATGGAGACATCATTCGTGACCAGCTAGGCATCTTCGGCTGAGTTTGTCCACACCAGCGTTCAGAGAGCCCGACAGGTGTTGTACCACCTGGGATATGCCCCGATGTTGAAGCCACGTCCAATCCCGCAGGGCCTCTTGACAAAATGTCCAAGAACCCACCCTGTCCTGTCCTGTTTGTTCCAGTGCCATATGGCCGTGGTGTTGTCCGTGAACACTTGCACTAGCCTTCCCTGGATGAAGGGTGGAAAGGCTTTCAATGCCAATTGGATCGGTTGGAGCTCCAACAGGTTTATGTGGAGTCTGGACTCCGCTGGAGACCAGAGGCCTCTGATCTCCACCTCGCCCAGATGGCCCCCCCCATTCCAGGAGAAACACATCTGTCACTACTGTGAGACCTGGTTGGAGAAAGGAGAGGGGTCTGCCACTCACGGTTTGTAAGGCACCACTGCAGGTCCTTAAGTTCCCTCTGAGATCTGGCCTGTGTCGGAGAGTTTCCCCAATGCTGCACACACTGGAACTTCAACTCCCACTGTAGAGCCCACATATGACAATGGGCATGTGTCACAAGCAGGATGCAGGCGGCCATGATGCCAAGAAGCCTCAGAGTTAGTGTCACCAAAATCCAGGATAGAGACTGAAACAGGGGTATCATAGACTGAATATCCTGGACTCCCCGTTTGGGAGGACAGGCCCAAAACTGCATGTGTCCAGAACAGCTTCGATGAACCGGAGTGTCTGACAGGGAGTCAGGTGAGACTTTAATACATTGTTAGTGAACCCCAGAAAATGCAGGTCTGCCATAGTCGGGAGGTGGGAGATGACAGCCTGGGGCGAGCCTGCCAGCAACAGCCAGTCGTCGAAATAGGGGAAGACTGACACCCCTAATCTCTGCAGATGAACTGCTACCACCACCTTCACCTTGGTGACCACTCAAGGGGCACTGGAGCTGTAATGGGAAGACAGCGTACTGAAAGTGCTTGTGGCCCACCATGAACTGAAGGTAATGCCTGTGGCCAAGCGGGATGGGAATGTGGAAAAATGAGTCCTGCAAGTTCAATACTAGCATCCAGTCTCCGTGGTCCAGGGCAGACATGACCTGAGCAAGAGGAAACATTTAAAATTTCTCCTTCTTGACGAAGAAATTGAGAGATCGCAGGTTGAGGATAGGAAGAAAGCATTCGTCCTACTTGGGGACAAGAAAGTAGTGGGAATAGCAACGATGACCTACTTCTGGTGCCAGCACTCTCTCTATAGATCCTTTGGCAAAAAAAAGCGTCACAACCTGGCAGAGAAGAGAATGGTGGTCCTCCATCAGCCTGTTGTAAGTAGGTGGCATCAAGGTGGGCGTAGTCTCGAAGGGGAAGGATTAGCCCCTTCGGACAATTTGCAAAACCCTCCTGTCCAATATTATTAACTGCCAGCAGGGCAGGTGATGGCAAATCCTGACGCCCACAATGGTAAGTGGGCAGACTAGGAGGGTTTAGAGACTGCATCTGGGGGGCAGTAGGTACCGCATCCATCGCCATACAGAGGCTAGAAAGCTTGCGCTCCGCAGTGGCTGTGCGGTTAAGGACACAGCTGTATGCCCCTGCCGTGGCTCCGAAAAAGGAGCGATTGACAGATTGAGCGTTACACGGGAACATAGAAGGGCCCAAGGACATGAACAGCCGTGCTATCCTTAGAGCGCTCCAGCGCCAAATCCACCTTGTCTCTGAAGAGACGGGAGACATCAAAGGGCATGTCCATGAGTGAGGACTAGACAGCCCCAGAAAAGCCAGAAGTCCAAAATCAGGTGTAGTGTTGCAGGGCCACTGTTGACAAAATCGCTTTGCTAGTGAGTCGGTGGTGTCTATTCCACAGGGAATGGTTAACTTAGCTGCATCCCTCCCATCGGCAACAGCCTGGGAGAGAGCGGCCTGGACCTCCTCAGGGACCGCTGGCAGCACCTGCGCAACCGTATCCTACAGGGCGTGGGAATAGTGTCCCAAAAGGCATGCAGTAGTCACAGACCGCAGTGACAGGCTGGCCTCTTGGATTCCAAGTTTGGGGTTGTGGTACGGAATGTGCCAGGATTTACATGGGACATTGAGGCTTGGACCACCAAGCTCTCGGGGGTAGAGTATTGGGTGAGGAAGTTTGGATCCCCTGGGGTGGGGCAGTGGCAGCGGGCAATAGTCCTATTCACAGGAGCCACTGTGTTTGGCTTGGAACAGGTCCTAAATAGGAGGTCCATGAGGGCTTTGTTGAATGGGAGTAGCGGTTCTGAAGGGGGAAAGCTCCCAGTTGCAGCTTCTCTGCCAAGACATCTGTCTTGACTGCCACTTATGGTAGGCTAAGGTCAAGGACGTCAGTCACCTTCCGCACCACCATGGCAAATGATGCTCCCTTCTCCGTAGCCACGGTAGAGGGAGAAAGCATGGCAGTTTCTGGAGAAGTGTCTAGTCCACTGGCTTCACCCAGTTCATCACACCAGTCCATACAACCCTCTCATAAGGCTGGTTCTCCTTAGGGTCCAGCGACCCTTCCCAATCCTTCCAGAGTCCTAGCCAGTAAGAATAGGGCTCAGGCTCTGGCCTGGACGGCATGGTTTCAGTCGGCAATGGAGCGGCATCTGATGACTCCCCGCTGGACCTGTGTCGGATTTGATGGATGGGTATGGCACCACTGGGAGCATATGGTTCGGGCTGGCACCAGGAAAGGTCGGGATGGTATGACCGGCACCGGTCCGGATCCATCTGTGGATCCTGGGGGCCCAACTGGGACCAGGGCTAGAGCCGCCGAATTGAATCCTGAAGAGGCCCCTCCTGAACCTGAAGGGCACAAAGGCGCTCCGGCGGGAATGGGTCACCCAAACATGAGGTGCATGACCTCATAAAATTCTCTGAGTTGGGCGAGGGTCGCCCCCACTCCCAGAAACTCAGGGAGGCATGGAGCTGGCCCAGGTGCTGGCTCGATCAGGGCGCCTAGTCCCGAGTGGCGACGCTCCCTTGTTGGTCGACAGATGAAGTGACGCTGAAGCATGCTACGACTTCTTCTTGTATGGCTTTGACGTATGCGAATGGCTCAACGACTTGGATTGTGACTGTCGTAATTTAGCAGCGATTAGATTAAGCATTAGCAGAAGACATCCTGTATTTAGAGACTATCTTGTCTTTTTATGGAATCCATTTTGTATTTGACAGCCATTTTAGATGGCCATGTGCTCACCATGTACTCAGTCCTATCTTGCTGTTCTCTGCTCTGTATATTTAGCCTCTTCCTTCTACTTTGCACATGCTCAGTTGTGCTTGCAGCTGATAATATTCTGTAACTGTCAGGATGTGCTTGCTAGCATTGGCAAAACTGTTAGCTCCTCCTACTTGTCGACTGTGCATTTTCTGTATGACCATCTATGTGTGTAACTCTTCTTATGTGTACTTGTACTGCCCCTTTTTAGCCCCTGTGAGGGTATATAAGAGATACTGTGGCCTTCAGTCCTCAGACCACCTCATACAGAGTGCTGCGGCTTCTGTGTGACATGGCCTCACTTGTTGTAATTTAATAAATATGTTTCTCTTGATTACAGATTCTGTGCCAACTTTTTCATGCTGCTTTAAAGGATCAGGTGTTAGTGCAAACCCCTGAGATGGGATTTTTGATTTCCCTCATTTGGCGCGCCAACTTGGGGCTCATCAGAGCGGTGACTATCTGAAGGAGCAATCTTGTCAGGAGACAGAAATTTACTGAGGAAGACAAGGCATGATTCTACTAAAGGAGGTACCAATTCTGGGGGTTCTTAGTCTCTGTAGCCCAGTCTACTTCTGATCTTCCTGATTTTTGATCCTCCATATGATGGCACCCCTGACTGAGAACATATTTGGCGTGAGTATTTCAAAGGAAAAGACTGTTAGGTCATTCAAAACTTGGCAGATAGAACCTGGACGCTCGTGCTTGGTAAGAACCATTGTATGGTAATTACTGTGAGCTTATGGTAGCCAGTGACTCGCAAGGCAGTTTTAGGATACGCTTGCTGTGGCTTATGGATATGGATATGGATATGTATGGATGATCGATCATATTTATGATATGGTTTATGTGATATATGCGTTGCAACACATGTAGGCAGGTAATGTGGAGATGTTTCTCCATTTATGGTTATGAGCGGCGCAATGATTAAGTGCCATTTTAGATTATGATAATGCATATTTTGCATTATGTTTGCATGCCTGTTCCAAACTCACATGTAAAATGTGTAGTTTTATGAGAGGTACCATAGTGAGATATGAATTGAATTAGCCGGCTTCCCCTAGAGGGAAAACTTAAAATAGGTTTTAGGTATGAAAACATATTTCTTCCTTGGTGAAATTTTTCCCCAGGGAATTTAAATATGCCCATAATACACATGAGGATCCTTTGTTCTGTGCAATTTTATGTATGAAGATATGCAGAGCGGTTTTTGGTGTTCTGCCAGCCTAAATTAGTGAATTGAGAGTATTTCTATTTCAGTTTTTAGAATACTGTTGAGAATAGGTTTTCTCCTTGTAAATATGACTTACAACTGGTATTTACATAGGTGGTTTGGGTGCAGTCTGTGGGCTGTGCTTTGTTTCTGGCTTTAGTGTTGACCCATGGTTTAAAAGGTGTGTTTAACTGTCTAGCTGGTTTGTGGTTTTTTCCCCATTCATGTAACTTTTGCTTGTACATTGCGTTGTCGCTATTTATGAAACATGGCTAAAGCGCGCTGTATTGTGTGTCTTAGTTATAGGGTAAGGAATAGCGCACATGTACAACTGTTCAATGTTTAAGGGATAAACTTAAAATTCTTATTCACTAGGAATATTAAAGGCCTACAGCAGAAAAATGAAATGGTGTGTTTTTGTAGACAACACACTCATAGCGTGTTTACTTAATATACATTGCATTAAGATGCTTACAGGCAAAACAGTTTAGCTGGAGTGAGTTTTTCTGAACTTAAAATGTGTATTCTTAAACACGCATTTCAAAGCTTGGAATGTCTGTTTTTAGTAAGGCTGCCTCCAGGAAATTCAACACTGGGTAGGGCCTGCCGTCAAGGACACAGCTGTTGTTTTCGCAGGCCATGTTTATTTAGCCAGGACTTCTTCCTTAGTTAAACGTGCAACTTTGCATCTCAGAGTGTTATTTTGGAAACAAGGTTTACAAAAATAAGGTTAATTATTTGTATCACAGTCAGACATTTTAATTGCGTTTCCCTTCTCTTTTAGCATTTCTGGCTCTGTTGCTAAAATCATTGTCCTTTTCAAACAAAAGTAGCACGAAGTTGACGTGTATTTAAAATTGAGATTATGTACTTAGGCTTGTGAATAGTTGCTCTAAAAACATAAGCAAGGGGCAGATTTATAATAGGGATGCAGCTTGGTTTTAAATATAGGATTATTACAAAAACGAAATATGGAGAGTAATTTTGAATTATGACATAAAAAATTATTTTGAAACAAAATAAATAAGTGCTTTTTAAAATCGTTTTTTGATATTCATAAAGCTTAATACTCATACTGTGACCTCCTAGCATTATAATTTAATTTAAGTTGTGCAGTACTGCATAATGAGGACATTTATGTATGGGACCTTCACTTGGTGCAGGCGTAAGAACTCATTTTTTAAAGATCTATATGAGATATGTCTAAGTCTGATTTCTGCAATCTTTAAAGAACATTCTGAGGATGATTAATATGTAACACAAGTATAGGTTATTTGTTTTTAAGTACCTCAAATTGCAAAAACGATATTGAGTTAAATAGACCATTTTAAAAGGCTTTCTTGCCATTTAAACTAGTTTTATAGTGCCTTAGGCTTCAGTGAATGCATACATTCAAGTATAATACAAATGTGCACGTTTGCTTTTTCATAGCTTAGTGAGTCAATGTGCCCAGCGCAGAGGCTTGTGTTTAATATCAGGGTTGAAGGTTTTGACTTCAGCGGGGCCTACTGAGCCATTCATTTATTTAAGGTTGATAAAATATTGCATGGGATAGTGACAAACATTTATTTTGAAGCTGGTATGGTGTGTTGTTATGTTCCATAAATTATTCACAGGCTCTGAGAATAAATAAATTGTAGTTCTCTAAAAGAAGTAATATATTTAAAATGTCTTTTTTTAAATAGGGTTGATTATTGCACAGACTTGCAGAGACTTATTGTCTTTGTCAGTTTCACAGTGAGGGTCCCAGGGGGGTTACAAGAAAATTTGGTGTTCCAGCCAGATTTTGACCTTTAAGTCAGTGTGGTGGGGGCTTAGGAGTATGCGACAACAAATGGTGAAATGATTGCTTGGAAAAGCGTCACGCAAAGGAGCCATTCACGTCGACATTTGAAGAGTGCATTCCTGACACGGCTTTTTATAAACAGCAGGGCCTAAACTGGGGGGGTTGGTGTAAGGGACACGCAGAGGCTATGAAAGAGTTTTTGCTTAAGATATTTTGTACATTTACAAAAGCTGGGTGGTTCCACTTGAGATTTTGCGTGTTATGTGAAGTATTGGCTGTATGATGAAACAAAGATGTGTTTTTATGACTTCTTTGAAATGAATTATCTGTGCATTTTCATGTTTTTTGCATTTCTTCTATGAATTTTCCCTGCTTTTCCTGTGTGTCTGACGCGACACAGTAAGTTATATTTGACAGCTGATCTTCACTGACTGCTTGATCTGCTGTCAAAAGGGTGAGGATGGATTAAAAGAAGGTGTTATTTAGGTGTAAGTCTGACAAAATTAAAATGGGCCCGAATGTTTTTTTTTTTATATTATTGGAGTGTTTATTGTGCAGAAAGTGCATGAAATGGTGTTGCATGCTATTGTGTTTTTTCTGTGCTTCGGTATATAGCAAAGTATATCTGATGGCTTGGCATGAAATGTCCTATATTATGTATGTTTGTGATCCATGTTGGTGCTTTTGTAAGTTTTGCTGTGTTGTGAAGGGATGACATGACAATGTATATCCTTTGAGCAACAGTGGTTAAAACTTGTTAAGTGGTTAAACTTGTTGATACTAAATTATGATATATGATATTGTTATAAGACAGCACTTCACCAAGTGCATGCCTATGTGGTTATAATATATACAGCAAAGTGTGCCACCTTTAGTCGTTACTGCTATTTTCCCCTTAAGGAACAGGCAGCCTCACATTTATATTTCCTTGATTGGACCTAAGGAAGCAATTATAGATCTGTGACTCTTATGCAAGGTGACCTAATTTCTATATAGTATTAGTTAAATGATGTTCTGTCTTAAAAGGAAACCAGGTTTCATTTTCCCCGAGAAAGGAAGGAATGGGAACACTAGCTGAGATTACCGTAGATGGTGTAGTGGCCAGCGGTAGAGTTATAATATGTGTACTATTTTTGACTTTTTTGTATCACCCATGCTCTTGGCATTATGTCACAAACTTGATTATCACCCAAGTCATTTTTTGTCCTTCCTATAGATTTTTCTTTTGCTGCTTCTCCCCTGATTGATGTCACATTGTGCCTAGTTTTTGGGGATTTTAGCTGTGTTCTAGTCCTATTTTCTTTTTCGTTTTTCTTTCACCATTTAGAGGTTTACATTTCCAGACTACAGTGATGTATCAGGTTCCTCTATAATATGTGTAATTCCCTTTTGTATGACCAAACTGGTTTTCAAAATTTTTCTTTAGGCCTACTCTGATGTTTTCTAGTCTGACTGTTAGGGTAGTGATAGATTATAGTAAGATAAGTTGTCCACCTCAATAGGAGATACTTTCACGTGTATTTAGTATGACAAATTCAAATGCCTATTCTAAATTTGGTTTTCAGTTCTGTTTTCCCTGCTGCCTTAATTTTTGGTGGGATCAGATGTGTCCTAATCATAGAAATACCAGGACTCTAGTTCTTGTCTGTTGTTTCTACATTGCTATTAGCTTTTGTATTGTATAGTCCACCTGACTCACAATTAGTCTACATGTCCCTGATAATCTGTATTATGTGATTTCTCTTTTTGAGGTGTTCTAGATAAGGAATTTAGGAACAACTGCACTTAATAATTGAGGAAAGTTTGTTTACCCCCTTAGACAATGTCACTATGTGTGAAAACATCCACTCAAACAGAATTTGTATGTAGCTGTTTTCCTTTAGATGGTAGAGGGTATGCTCTCACATGGAAACCCAATTGAAGAGGCTAGAGGTGCTGTTTTACCTACTACCTTTTGTCTTTGTACTCTATGACAATGACAGTATTTTGTTTTAGATCACTATAGTCCCATGGTGTATGGCCACTCCTTTGAAGATTGCAGGCCACCTGCTTGCAAATCCCCTGCAATAAATTGTTTTTTGTATACTTGCCAATAGGTCCAGCCTGTGTTTTTCTTTACTCTCACATAGATAGATGGAAGTGGTTCTTGGGTGCCTTGCTAATATATGGGGCATCCCAAGACTAGGAAGTATTTTCTAACACTCTGTTGATAGACTGTTTCTGTGCCTTGTCTAAAGACAATTTGTTCTGTCCACCAATAGATATTTGCTGCTGTATAAACCACTACCAGAGGGGCCCGGACATCAGATTCAGCCTGGGGAGTCAGCACCAGTGCAGCTTGAAGCCAAAGTGAAGGTAACCAGCACAGGCATTGCTGGCAACTAGGACCTCAGTGAAGGCGGAAGCCCTGTGATTAAGTGGGTACCCCTGCCACTGTTTTAAGCGAAAGACGGGGTCACAAATCAGAAAGGAGAAATCGTGGATCATGCCCAGCTGAGAGTCACAGACCGACCAGAATGGCAAGGAGGCTTTGCTTGAGGTGACCCCTTCTGAAACAAGGGTTGCTTCAGACATCCTAGAATAAGGCCTCTGATTTCTGGTCCTAAAGTGAATACAAGTTTGCACCTTTGTTTGTTGGTCAAGAGATACCTGGGTACACTGGATGCAAATGTGTAGCCCCAACGAATGAGCAGTGCGCCAGCAGAGCAATATAGGAGATAGGGAAGGACTTGAGATTAGGGTTCAAGTTCTGTGTCTCTGGTGCCTGTTAGATTGAAGTGAAGAAAAGTGGTGCACTGTTTGAGACACTGGACAGGATCGCTAAGAGCATTTGCCTGTTGGGTGACTGCCCTATCCTGAAAGAAGAGACTTTTTCCCTTGAAACTGGACTGTGATTCTTGAGTTGCGAGTTGTGCAGCTCCACCGTGGAAACAACAAGAGCCTGCCTGTGAGGCTCAAACGGACACAGGGAGAAGACTCCCCCTCTGGTTGGTTGTACAGCGGCTTCAATTTCCCCAAGGACTTCTTCTTTTTGTCAATAATGTATCCCTTTAGTTGTCCCATTTTTGAAGAGCAGCCCTTTACAGCTCTTGGTCCTAATTCCTATGGCCCTGTGTGGTCCTCCTGGTCCCAGATATGCTTGATGTTCTAGCCATCATAAAAGGAAAATGTAACAGTCAATTGGAAAATGTTTTTATTAGATATGAGCTGTTAGCTATTCTGAAATTTAAAATGAATAGTCACTGAAATGCATAGGAGCCCTGAAAATGTCTACTAGATAATTTTAGGATTTGCTTTAGCTCAGGCCAAGAAAAATGATAATTCTGTTTATAATAGTGGCCATTGCTTTCCCCACTGTCTGTATGTTTATTATGATCCAATGCCCGTTTTTCTTGGATTCCTGCTGATACCCTTAGTGAAATGTTTAGACTGGAAAATGCTCCCCTAGCAATGAATTAGGATATTGATAAATTGTGAAAATGAATGTACAAATATTTTCTATGTTCTTATTGGATCATGGGAATGTCTTCAGCTAATGCTGAAAGGGTCGTCTGTCGTAATTTAGCAGCGATTAGATTAAGCATTAGCAGAAGACATCCTGTATTTAGAGACTATCTTGTCTTTTTATGGAATCCATTTTGTATTTGACAGCCATTTTAGATGGCCATGTGCTCACCATGTACTCAGTCCTATCTTGCTGTTCTCTGCTCGGTATATTTAGCCTCTTCCTTCTACTTTGCACATGCTCAGTTGTGCTTGCAGCTGCTAATATTCTGTAACTGTCAGGATGTGCTTGCTAGCATTGGCAAAACTGTTAGCTCCTCCTACTTGTCGACTGTGCATTTTCTGTATGACCATCTATGTGTGTAACTCTTCTTATGTGTACTTGTACTGCCCCTTTTTAGCCCCTGTGAGGGTATATAAGAGATACTGTGGCCTTCAGTCCTCAGACCACCTCATACAGAGTGCTGCGGCTTCTGTGTGACATGGCCTCACTTGTTGTAATTTAATAAATATGTTTCTCTTGATTACAGATTCTGTGCCAACTTTTTCATGCTGCTTTAAAGGATCAGGTGTTAGTGCAAACCCCTGAGATGGGATTTTTGATTTCCCTCAGTGACGACCTCTGTCTCCACGACCGCTCCCCGGACCTTTTTATCGACTGAGACCTCAATCGTCGCATATCAAGCCGCCAGAAGCTTTAGGGATTGCTTCCTCAAGGCCTTTGGGTGCATGACATGGCAGTTGGGGCAGGCCTTCGGATCATGGTCCTGCTGAAGGCACCAGAGGCAAACAAGATGCGGGTCTTTCAATGAGATCCGTCAGTGATAGGTGCTGCAGGGCTTGAAGTCGGCCTTCTTAGATTACATTTCTGGCACACCAGGAGGTAAAGCCTCAAAAACTTCTAAAAACCTAGTCAAAAAATGACTATGTGGTAGCTCTTCCGAGATCTGCGCTGCTCGCGAGAAAAGAACAGACGTCAGCGCACCTAGGTGGTGCCTATAAAGGCACTGCGAACGCCATTTCTGGCGTGGACAATACCACGTGGAGCTGAATAAAGCCACTAACTGATGCGCAGGGGGTACTGCTCACAAAAAAATTCCGGATGCTAGTCTTATTCCTGGGGAGAATTATAAGATAAGGAATCTGTGTCTAGACGCCTCTATCAGATGAACAAGTCACTTACCTTCGGTAACGCCTTATTTGGTAGAGACTATATCTAGCCACAGATTCCTTACCAACCCACCCATCCTCCCAGCTCTGCGACCGGATTTCTAGGGACAGGGTTTTCCTGTTTCATGGACCTAGTTTTCCACACCAGTGGTCAGTGTGCTTCGTGGCTCTGTGCTACTCACGTGGAAAGTCGCGAAAAGAAACTGATTGCCGCATGTCTGGGTGGCTCCTATATACGCCTTGCAAAAGTCATTTCCGGCACGGATGATGCCTAGCGGAGCCGAACACCACCACTTACTGCTCAGGAAATATTTGTGGAGCCAGTCTGATATCCGGGAATAATTCTCTATCAAATGGGCCAGTAGTCAATCTTCCCAGCTTTGGGTATGTTGATAAATGACATGTTTCACAAAACTATCAATAGAGTGACACTGAAAATCACTGGAGTCATGGTCTGCACATTGGAATGGTAGTCTTCCCTTTTGAGAGGAGGCGAGGCTGGGGAGCATACACATTACGAACTAATGTGTACACCTCACAGGGACTTATGAAACTCTTAATGCTAGGGACATAACAAATGGTGACATGAGAAGTAGAGCAGCATAAAGTTACTGCACCAAGGAGTATCAATCCTAAACCAAGGATCCTCATCAAGCAGCACCTTCATCAATCCACATACATTGCCTGATCCATTTCACATATCTCTTGAAGTTGGTTTTCCTTCCCATTCAGACCTCTCTCTATTGACTTTTGCTCTGTGATCACATTAGCCACGACACCATTACTGATTTTATATATTCTCATACTCTTAACCTTACATAACATTTTGTGACATTTAGTTTTGTTTTATTTACAGCAAAAACAAAGATGCCCTATGCAGAGAGATTCAAGCACTGAAGTCAAAAGACACCAAAGCCTAAGACTGGATGAAACAAGCAGATTGGCATAATCTATGATGACAATGCGGATCACTGACTTCAGATTTTCATTAAATGGCACTGTTTGCTGCTTTCAATCTCACTTTGTAATGGAGATTTTACCTTAAAATCCCGCTTTAGTGACGTAGATCTTCCTTGCGAAATGCCAGCAGCTACCACAGCCCCAGAATGGATCATCGGGCCTTCCTGAAGAGGAGTGATGGATGTAAAATGTTATCAGGAAGATGTATGTAATATGTAGTAACAAATACTTTTCAGGATTACAGCTGCAGAGAAAATGGGGTACTCAAAACATGGGATAAACATCACATCAAATGCAAAGATAATAATGCTGAGCTTCAGGTCAGCTTCTTCTAGTAAATTCTTAAATAAAACTTATAATAAAGTTCAGCTCTGCTCAAGGAGTAGGTGATTAAAGAGACTTTCAAACAATAGACTTCTGCTCTTAGAACTACAACTAACACTCCATTCATACATTTTCCTTTCCTGGACATGAAGTCCTATCCTGCGCCTAGTCTGCATCTTCTTTATCGATGATGCCTTACGACATGATCTCTGCACATGACACATCATTACACTTTTCTTCCTCAGGAGACTGCCATTATATTGGGCATTCCTCTTCTTTCTTCCCTCCCTCAATGACACTCACAACAGTGTAGATCACTGCACATTGTCCTTAATGTCTCGTATACGGTCTGTACAGGTGCCTCACTGATTGGGCCCCAGCCCATCTTGTCAGTATGTTTAATTTATTTCTTTTGGACCTTTTACCTTTCCTACAGCGAGTCCTCCAACCACTGAGAAGATGACTCCACAAACTTTCACCATCAGCGTCTGCAAAATGAAACAAATGGTTAATTTTTTGAGAGGAGGTGTTTAGCCTTTTTCCACTTTAAGGGAAGACATCCTGCAGTACTGTGTTTTTCAGTATCATAGGCTCTTCTAAACACATTGCTCCAAGGTTTTAGGTGCATGCCTTTTCCGTCTCTCCACTGTAGGAGTTGTTTTTTTAAACCTTAACCCTTACCAGTCACCCCTATCAGCCTCCTGGAATCCTCCTGCCAGCTTCACTTCAATAGTCTTTTGGGTCGATGGATGCTAACTCTGCCAGGGACTTACCCAACGTTCTGACCATGTGGCAGGTCCTTACCTACCCTTAATGTGTATGACGTATTAGCACCCCACATTCCCCCGCTAAGATTTTCCTGTGTCCTTCCAGGTGGTAGATATTTGGGTGCACATTGTGGCTCGGATGCTCTTGCCGTTAATCCCCAGTTGAGACAAAGAGGCTTAGTTCCCATTGCTACCATATAGCAGATGAGTTATAAAGATTTGAAAAACTTTTTCAGCAAACACTTTTCAAGCAAGAAGAACATGTCTCCCTTTGCCTCCTTGATAACGTGTTCTCTCTGCTTACTTATCATTGTTTTCAAGTGGCACGGGATGTTACTCACTTTGCCATTCAAACTGCAGGTAATTGTCACCTCCCAAAGTTCACGCTTTGTAAGTCAGGTGCTTGTCATAACTATTCCAAATATAAACTACGTTTCCCATTTCTCAAGATTTATTACTTAAAGGTATTTAAAGTTGCTGGTTATCTCAACAAGTTGACAATGAGACCTGGTACAATTGTGAACTCACTGCCAGAAACCAATCCCACCCTTCTCAAAAATGTAGAGGATAAAAAAGACAATCAAAGGTGGGGGCAAAATAACGTTGGGTGTGGATTCAGCATGAGACACTGGCATCCTGAGACGGAATACTTCCCATGGTGAGGGTTCTAGAAGCAGCTTAGCCGGCTGTCATCTTTGGTCTTCTTTTCAAATATTCTCTACCTTCACAGTCGGTCCATTACATTTCTGGTGTGTGTACACCTTTATAACATTCACCTTCTCACTCACTCCATCACTTCATTCTTCCGTCCATCATCCCCTTCATCCATCAACCCCTTCATCCCCTTCATCCATCAACCCCTTCATCCCTCCCTCCGTCCATCCATCCATCCATCTCTCCCTTCATCCCTCCATCCACCATCCCATCCACCCATTTCCCCACCCATCACTCCCACCCATCCTTATGTTTTTGTTAGTGCCCTGCTATTGATGCATCAAGCCTCCATCGATCACCATATAACTCGTACAATACAAAACAATACATATTAATATGCAAGTGTGGAGAACTGCTTACCTTGAGTCGCACCACATGGGGGATCTTTACCCCATTCAGAAAGCATTTAATCTGTGGAATTCCACTACCAGCTGCAACAGGCTAAGGAGGGAATAAGCATTGGGACCAGTAAGTATTACAATTATTTTGGAGAAAGAGACATATAATTTTGAAATTTATCCACCACACACGTAGTGACCAGAACTTCAACATCCCACTGTCTATTGGCATGTTTTAGATAATGAAGGCCTACTGGCTTCAGTATGAATCAGGAAACATTTAAAGTTCCCTCTAGCAAAGATAACCATCCTTCACATTTGTTTTAACATTACCTCTACCTTCCTAAGAGTAGCAGCAAAGCGCCAGTGACCAATACACTTCTTTTATTCTCAATTACTTAAAATTGATGCAAATCATTATACAATGAACTTCTTAAAATATTCAAACAAATCGATACAAAATCTAAAAAAAAAAATATTCATGACAGATTCCGTAGTTCATTTATTTAATTGAATACATTTCTATTTTTTAAAGCCTCAGTGAACATCACTATGGATTCACACTAAAGTCAAACATGCCTGGCCCCAATACCATCAAGCATGCTGTCATAGTAGCCACCCCAGACATAATGGATTTCCTGCCTGAAAGTATATATTACCAAAAACATAAATAGCTAAATGAAAGGAACCCCTCTAGGTTTATCTGTTCTATTACTGTTTGATGTAATATGAAGACAATCTTCCTTTTGTAAGACGAGGTGGCATGCTTCATCATTTGGCTCCTTCTCGCATTGGTCGGAATGATTACCAATGTGGGCTCCTACCATGGTAACGGTGAGTTCTGGATATCCATATAGGTGTGTCTATTGTAGGGGTGTCCTAACTTAAGGAACAGAGGGGAAGGACAATAACTAAAACTACCTACTGGTAGACTAATGACTTTACTCCGGTTTCCAGTGTGTAGGGTTACATTTGCTGGGGAATACTTCAACACTGTAAAGAGGTCAAAAAGGGTAAGTGGGATTTCATCAGGACCACGGCCATCTCTGTGATGAAATAGGACAATTAGTGATGTGTAGTTTAATCGTTATCAGCAACTAGTGATACTAGATCAGAAATTTCCAAGGGTGGGTCAAACATCTACAATCACACATAAACCACGGCTTTGGGTAATCCTCCCATTACACTTAAGGTCCGAAAGCAAGCTGAATCTTTGTGTTCAGTGGCCACATCCTTAGACTGCCTCCAAGCATCCAAGAGGAGCAGAAACATATCGACCTATTTCAGGGTCTATGTATCCCTTCCTTTATGAACCCATAAGTAAGTGCGAGTAACTTGCTCAACTTGCATTATTGGACCTTTAGTAAGGCTGTAACATTTTCAAAACAATGAACTGAGAACACAGGCAAGTCTGGTTGCTTTACTCCTTAATGGGGACAAGTGATGTCAACAGTCCACTCTTTCTCTAAACACGATACTCAGCAACATTAATTTGAGGTTCTCCAAATTGCTTGCTAATTTACAAAGATTTTTAACACACATTTGGAGAGGCAACGTTAAGTTCACAATTCCTGGCCAAAATGCCACATAATTCAGGAATCGAAACAACAGGAGTGATGGATGTTCATTGAAGATAATTTTTTAAATTAATTTCAGTAAACGCGTTTCGCCCAACACGGGCTTCTTCAGGGCTTTGTTTTCACAAATGCGAATATATCCTTTGCAAATTAGATTCTACAGGACAAATCATCATGTGTATAGTGTGCCCTCTGACAAGCTTTTAGGACAGCGAGACCTTTTGCGAAATTGAGAAAAATTTCTAATAAAATGTAGATTCGTAGATGAAACTTCTTTCATCAATTCTTATGAAGCAGGAGTTATTATTTGAAGTGCTGATTAGAGCACTGATGGTACCCTCGCCATTTCTTACGGTCCGACGCGTACCTCGACCCGATTTCGAAATCGAAAAATGGCAAATGTTTTAAAAGTGTCATAAAATACACACATCCTATGGCTAGAAGACAGGACGTGGCCCACCAGGAAAAAGGCTGTCAAACTTGTGAGTAGTCAAGATACAAATGGAGAATATATGTAAACTTTATTCCCCATATAAGACATTGGTGTGGGTGCCTGAAATCGAGAGACAGACCAGAGTGAAAGAAGACTTAGACATCTTCCAGTCCCATCAGCAGGTGCAGTAGAAAGACTTTATATATATTGTTCAGGTAAAAAAAACTAGAGTGGTGGCATACATAGTATAAATACTTCCACCAGGCTAAAATGGAGTTGAATTAGTGAACTGCACTTATCAAAATCTAAGTTGAGTCTATACTCTGCAAATCTTTTCTCTATAATGTAATAGTGGCGCTGGTGCCATTTCCTTAGATTGTGTAATTGAAATTCCAGTTCTGGGCCTCATGTGAAAATGAAGAAAACAACAAAAAAAATGCAGTAATCGTGAAAGCAAATTAAAGAAATGTCATAATGAAGAAAGGTAATCAACTTTAGAGCAAATAAAGTTCTTGAAATTTATAAAATAAAAGTTTAAATAATAGCAAAGGGTCAAAATTAGGGACAAGTAAGGTTTTACAATTTGTCGGTTAGGATTAAAGTTGGAATCATGCTATGGAAAAACTAAGTGTAAGGGTTAAATTTAGGGATGTGTTTAGCATAGAAGTGGTTGTCAGGGTTCGCATTAGGATCAGTGATGGGTTTAGTGGAAGTAGTTGGAAGTTACAGTAAGGATAAGAACACTGTGGCCTTCTATACCAAAGGTTCCATAGCACTATAAAGAAATAGAGATGCTCACAGGGGTCCTGTTTTCAGATTGCAAGATGGATGGATCTTCAGCTTACTCGTAGCTGAAAAAAGTGATAACAGTGGCGTTCTGTTCATATATTGTAATTGGTTGCAGTTTTAGACTCGTGGTCAAATCAGATTTAATTGGTCACAGTTCAGGTTATCATGAAAACTAGCATGAACCCAGTTTACATACATTCTAATATATTAGTATTCTTCTACAGTAGTGGATGCTTCCTTTGTGTCTATACAAGGAACCTGCCAGAACGGCTTTAGACATATATATTACAGCTAGAAGGAACGTTCTATTTCAGTACATAACAATCAAAAGTCTATTTTTGTCCCTTACCTCAATGTAGGCGACAATGATGGAGCCAACAACGACAAAGGCAGAGTTCAGGGTTGCCCAAAGCAGCAGAGAGAAAGAGAGTCCCCCTGTGTCAGTGAATTTATCAATGTCTAGACATTTTCATTAAGGAATCTCACATAAAGAAGAGTGAAAGAAGAAAACCAATTACCATTTCTCATACATGCTTTAAAAAAATACAATAAGGGAAGGCTTCAGAGTTAGAGACAGTGTATTAAAATACTTGTACATAACCAATATGTCATAAGGAAATGTTACTTACCTTGTAACCATGTAGTGCTGTAGATTCACATGTTCTGCAAACTCTTTCCACCTAGTGCTGGGCCCGGACCTTTGCAACTTGTTTTTCTTCAAAGAAGTTAAGTCAAAAGACCGTCTCTACTTGAGATAGTTTTCCGCTAAGCGGGCCAGCAGTGTAAGTGGAGCCCGGTTTCTAACACAAAGTGTGGTATGGATAGCAAAGGAAGTTAAAGTAAATGGAAAGCATCTACAATAATCTGCTGCTTTTAGGGAGGAGGGTTGGCACATATGAATCTAGAGCATTACATGCTACAAAAATGCTTACAGGGTATCATTTTACATTCATAAGATATGTGGCTGTCGATATACATGCTATGCATAGACTATAAAGCAGTCCCTCTCCAACCCAGGCTGTGACCAGATAATGCAGATATTTGATAAAGTATTCATAATGTGGAGAAGTGCGGCTCAATGGTTAGAGCGGCATACCCTGATGCAGAGGTCTGGCCCGGGACCAGGGTTCAATTCCAGCCTCGGCAGGTCATGGTCTCATTTCCTCAGACCTGATAATTCTCGCCTCGTGCCTATTCTAATCATGGGTCCCACTCTGCAACTCTGGGCAATAGCTTGCTTAATCTCCACAACGGCCCCAACAGCGCTGAGATGCCTGGCTTCACCTTGGGGGTGCCCAAGAGTGGGCAATTCACAGGGAAAAGCCAGGAAGGGTTCCACAGCGGTATGCGTACAGCACCAAGAAACCCCATGGGGTATAAGTGCGCTTTACAAGTACAAATTAATTTCATTTAATAATAGCATTTGGCCTATCAATGAATGTTGATGTTGAAGGACGTCATCAGAAAAATGCTTGGTGAAGGTGTGTGGGGTTGACCAAGTAGCCTCCAAAAAAAGAGTTTCCCCAGATGAACCAGCAAGGACCGGGTATAACAAAGTTATCAAAAAAAGTTTTTCCTTTCTGTGTTATTACAATTAAGATACAGTTCTTAGAACATCATATAGTCGGCCATTGGTAGTCTAGGTATATATAGAAACATATGTCTACAACATGTGAAAACTTATCTTTTTCTATTTTATTTCTTAAAAACAGATTTGCAAGTGGTCCCAAGCTTCCTACTTGGTTCTATTAAAAACATTAGCAATATAACCACTATTACAAAGATAAAACAGTTTTTTACATCAAGATTATTTCATACAGTATGCATAAATCAATCACAACATAATACAAAAATAAAAACGTTGTCCTTTTGTCGACGCGTTTCGGTGTCTTTGTTTCTTGAACAATCACCTTCTTCAGGACAGAACATTAAAAGCATCAAATCGTCATAAAATAAAACTACAAATAAATACATACAATTAATCTCCTATTCTTCACGTGTGTACTTATTCTTATATACATTCTAACTCTTATCCTAGATCCTATAAATTAATTCCCATGGAATCAACGTATTGATAGTTGTATTTACAAAGCCAGTATTGAATGAATAGACCTAAATATGTAGGTAGACATTCCTAGAGCTTATTGCCCTTGTATAGAAGGCATAATTACTGAGAGAAAAGGAACACCCTCCCTCTTCTTCTTTTGTCCTTCTATCTTTGCCCTTTTTATTTAGTGATCTAAAAACTATACATTGATACCTTACCCTCTTATGATGATTTGTGGAGGGTATTAACAGCGAAGCAGTATTTTAGACTTCCATCTATAAATTAGGTTAGTCTCTCCAATTCTGTTAAAAGATATTACTATTAATAGATCTTGTCTACTTTGATTATACTAATTCTTATTGCGGTTTTTAAATACTCATATCAGGGGCTTTCTTTATACTGGCCCTCTTGATTCGGAGCCTATCTTCGATTGCACTTTCGTTAAGATCGCCAACTTGTTAGTACCTAATGGTAAAGATTTTTTAAAAATCACCATATGGCCACTAATCTCAGTTTTGTGCCCACCATTAAACTCCTATCTCAAGCAGGACTCACCTTGTCTTGAGGATACTGTTCACGCCTTTCCGTAATTCAGTGGGAGTATATTTTTAGGGTGTTTATTACTTTTATACCCCGGAGTTACTTCCACCGCCACTTATCAATATCTGGGCAAGGTTAGAATCTATAACCAAGGAAATCGGTCTCAAAATCCAATTTATAGCTCAATGTGAAAGCATTTATATCATCTATCTCCAATATCAACAAGTTGTTATCTGCTCCTTTCAACACGTAATTTTACACCTATTACTTAGCTACGACAGTCCTTCACTGTTCCAACATTCTAAAAGGATTAATGTATCGCCCCAAGTTTTACTGTATATCTTGTTATGGCGCCAATGTCTAAAATCACAGGCGTATCTCTGTCTTTATTAAAAGAGCCCCTTCTCCATCATTAACAGTTTCAGTCCCACTTGCGGTCATGAGGTAATTAAGGGACCATCCCACATCTTCTCTATGCTCCACAGTGGATCTAGTGGCAAACTACCAACAATCGCACCCCTTTGCATCAATATAGAAGGAGAAACCTCCCGCACCTCCGTAGCCAAGAGTATCGCTACAGTGCTGCTCCTTACCTCCTAGTGTGTAAACGTTCTCCGCCGCTGGGGTTTCTTAGCCGGAAAATAGATACCCAGACTCGGTCCCTGGTCGGGTTTTTATACTCTTCGCTAATGTTGTTAATTGAATGATTGAAGCTATTAGTTCATTATGCTTCCGGTATTGCTGCTATGTTTGTAGTTTCTAGATCGATGTACCTACTACTTCCCCTGTTATCAACCTCGCGAGAACTTGCTGGGGTTCCGATGTCTCGCGGTTGTCCTAGTGATACAGGGAAGCAGCGTCGCCATTATAGTAGTTTTGCAGCCATCCCGGTTTATTCTGATTGTTATAAACAAATTTACGGTGACATTTATCTCGCGGTACTATTTACCATATCTAACCTAGTATTTCCTGTACTATTCCTTATTTTATTATAGCGATATATTCCTCATGTACTCACGATGGTATGCTGGGGGCTAGAATATTTCGCAGTTTCCATGGTCGTTTAGAGGCTAAACCGCCATAGTTGTAGTTCATGTTCATCTTTATATTCCCGTGTTTACTCATATACGTCTATACGGGGTCTAAAGAGCATGTGTATGCCCCGACAATATAAGCCAGCATACATAGCCTGGCCTCTCCTATTTTACTCATTGTTGATGTTATGGTATATTACCATAAACTCAAACGTGCCGTATTATTGCTTAAACATGCACATATTATTTAACAACTCAAACACAATCTCCATAGCTTTAGAATATTAAGGTATATTCATTCATTTCTTCCCAATTGACTGATTGTGTTTATCATTTGCCTTAATACAATTGGACTACCATCGAGGTATATTATTAGTCCATAACATTATGGTTCTAAGTCAACCTCCTCACAGAGGAATGTACAACTAATAGTGCAAAGATGATTACGCACACTAATAAATCAACATAATGTTACAATTTGACACAATTTCCTTAGACATTGGGTAAAGAGAAATATGCGAGAGCTGGAGAGTGAGGAAGCTAGTATCATGGATACAATAAGTACATTTGGCTTTTCAGAAGACCAATTAAAAAAATTTATAAGTGGTACTTTGAAAACAATTAATACCATAACACTATCAAAAAATGATGATGATAGATGGGACAAATTATGGAATTTAAAGAAAAAGATAATCCGTGCTGAGCTACATGCGGAATTTATCATTGAATACTGTAAAAAGGGCATCATTCCTAAAGGTTTGCAAATTAAAAATGAGCCAGGCCTTTTTGTTAAAAATGATACATTTTAAGAGAATTGGACACTAATCGCGAACCGTTGTAGTCACGACTGGATGTTGCTCGTGATTGAAACAGCGCAGGAAATCATTGTTATAGAAAGAGAGGAGAATGAAACTCTTGAAAGACAACTCAATGATAGTACGGCTTTAGATGAAGCAAAACGCAAGTTAGAGGAGATCCAAGATGACATCACTGAGTACAAAGACTATCTTATTAATAAAAAGACTGATAAACTAAGGAAGGATATAGCCAAATTCAATACAGAAGTGGTTTATCCATACTTACAGTAAGATTATTATGATCAGCCAGCTGTACCTGAATTTATTTATAGGAGTAATCAATATAATAAGAACAGATATTTTAAGAAGAATGTCACATTCTCTGACACTTCTTACAACAGTTCAGACTCCGAGAGTGAGAGGAGTTCAGACTGCAGAATTAGGAATGAATGCAGAGGAGACAGAAATAGTAGAGATTACCCAGTTGTTTAGGGCAACACCCAAGGAGACAACCCCGAGGATTCAGGACAAGGGGGCGGGGCCGGCAGGGCAACCAACAGAGGGAAGGTACCATGAGGAGACCTTACATGAGAACACGCAGCCACAAGGATTGGGAATAAATGTTGATATATTCAAGGCACCCATTATAAATTTGTCAGACAAAACACTAACAGTCGATGAAATATCTGTTTTAGAAAAGGGCCTTGGGTTTGCACCTAGTAATCAAGGATGTAGGCTCAGTATTGAAAAAGATGTACGGGATCTTTTTAGGAAGGTCTGGATAAGAAATTTTTTTGAAGGAAAGGAAATGCTACCCTCCAGCAATAAATCAGGTTTGAAACCACTATCAAATTGGACACCTAGTAGTGGTCTAGTGGGTCAGGAAGTAGATACCTTTGAGAAGATCATTACCAGTGGCCTGGAGAATTTACTTGGGAAGAAAGTGTGGACAGAAAACAATCTATCACGCAGCCAAAGACTAGCCCTTGCTAACCTTTCTAGCTGTGACGCGATTACAATTAAGCCGGGAGATAAAGGAGGAAGCATAGTGGTGCCAACACACAAGACTATAACCGAAGGATGCAGGTTCTCCTAGATAATTAATTACATTACAAAAAATCGAGCATTGATGAATGGAATAAACTTAAACATAAGGTGTATAACCATGTAAATTTAGTGAAGGAGGATGGCATTGTATGTGATGATGAATATACATTTTTGATTAATGAAAACCCCAGGATCCCAGCATTATATGGGTTACCAAAGGTACATAAGAGCATGGAGGACCCCCCATGAGACCCATAGTTTCGGGGATTGATTCTATCCCTGAACCTCTGAGCAAATATGTGGATCATTTCATTCGGCCACTGGTAGAAAAATTACCATCATATATCAAGGATACAACTGACATGATCTCAAAAATAGAAGGTATATGTTTTAATTAAAATAGAGAGTGGTTGGTGTGTTTGGACATAGAGTCCTTATACAACAACATACCCCAACAAGACACAGTGACAATGATGAAGGACATATTGGGTCAAGAAAATGGTGACCTTTCCTCTCTAGATAATTTCATTGTTGAGTGCATGGAGATAATTCTTATGAACAATATCTTTTTATTCAATAGGGATTTTTATTGCCAGCCTAAGGGTACCAGCATGGGAGCCACCTGTGCTCCCAGTCTGGCCTGCCTATATGTGGGAGAATTTGAGGAACGCCAAATCTATAATGAAATGAGCCCGTTCTATGAGAACATCAAACAGTGGTCTAGATTTATAGACAATGTGTTTTTTATATGGGACGGAGAAGTATCAGAGCTGGACAATTTTCTTGAATGGCTAAATTATGGCAATTCAAACTTAAAATTCATAGAAAATAAAAGCCAGGAGTGTATTGACTTTTTAGACATAAAAAGCAAGGTGGAGGATGAGAAACTTTCAGTAGAACTTTTTGTGAAACCATCTGATAGAAACACTTTACTCCACTACACCAGCTACCATCCAAGAAGCCAGAAAGATGGTATTCCTTTTAGTCCGTTTTTAAGGATCAGATGAAATTGTAGTGATAGAAATACGTTTGAGATACATGCGGAAAGTCTTAAACTCAAACTAAAACAGCGAGGTTACCCAAAAAGATTAATAAAAGAAGCCTACAAAAGGGCCAAATAATATAATAGAGACAGCCTATTAGAACCAAAGAACAAACCAGCTAACATGGCCCAAGGAATAGTTATGGTCTAGAACTTTAATGGAATGAGCCATAAATTAAAAAATCTGATTAATAAGAATTGGTCATTGTTAAATAAACCAGGGATGACACTGCTACAAAAACCCACCTTTGCCTATAGACGCCATAAAACAATTAGGAACCATTTAATTAAAACATATAGGGAGCCTAAGATGATGTATCAGACCAGTATCAAGGACGCCACTAAGATTCGAGGAAATCTACCATGTGGTACATGCACGCATTGTAAGACCATCATCAAAGCAGAAAAAATTGAGATGGATGGCATTTCACACTGGATGAATGATCATGTAAACTGTAGGACTACGAACATTGTTTACTTGATTATTTGCCCATGTCTGAAAGGGTATGCTGGCGAGACGGGCCGCGAAATGCGCCTTCGTCTCACAGAACATAGATCAGCCATCGATAAACAGAAAAAGAATGCTCCACTTGTGGAGCATTGGATTGAAAAGAACCACAAGGCAGAAGAATTGAAATGATTTATCCTCAAAAAAATTAAAACATCTGTCCGAGGTGGTGACATTGACAAAAAGAGGAAACAAAGAGAACAATTCTTCATGTCGAAGTTTAAAACATACCACCGCGGGCTGAATAGTCGAGAAGAGTGGGAAAGATTGATTAGATGAATTAAGGGATAAGGGACAATTGTAGTAACACCAAATAACTAAGACCAACAGAATATGACCCCTATAGACAGGGCTGCGTTTAGGCTATTGAGTTAACTATATGCAGTATTATGACTGTATTGTTGTTGTCTCTCGCATATTTCTCTTTACCCAATGTCTAAGGAAATTGTGTCAAATTGTAACATTATGTTAATTTATTAGTGTGCGTAATCATCTTTGCACTATTAGTTGTACATTCCACTGTGAGGAGGTTGACTTAGAACCATAATGTTATGGAATAATAATATACCTCGATGGTAGTCCAATTGTATTCAGGCAAAAGATAAACACAATCAGTCAATTGGGCAGAAATGAATGAATAGACCTTAATATTCTAAAGCTATGGAGATTGTGTTTGAATTGTTAAATAATATGTGCATGTTTAAGCAATAATACGGCACGTTTGAGTTTATGGTAATATACCATAACATAAACAATGAGTAATATAGGAGAGGCCAGGCTATGTATGCTGGCTTATATTGTCGGGGCATACACATGCTCTTTAGACCCCGTATAGACGTATATGAGTAAACACGGGAATATAAAGATGAACATGATCTACAACTATGGCGGGTTAGCCTCTAAACGACCATGGAAACTGCGAAATATTCTAGCCCCCTGCATACCATCGTGAGTACATGAGGAATATATCGCTATAATAAAATAAGGAATAGTACAGGAAATACTTGGTTAGATATGGTAAATAGTACCGTGAGATAAATGTGACCGTAAGTTTGTTTATACATAAACAATCAGAATAAACGGGGATGGCTGCAAAACTACTATAATGGTGGCGCTGCTTCCCTGTATCACTAGGACAACCGCGAGACATCGGAACCCCAGCAAGTTCTCGCGAGGTTGATAACAGGGGAAGTAGTAGGTACATCGATCTAGAAACTACAAAGATGGCGGCAATACCGGAAGCATAATGAACTAATAGCTTCAATCATTCAATTAACAACATTAGTGAAGAGTATAAAAACCCGACCAGGGACCGAGTCTGGGTATCTATTTTTCGGATATGAAACCCCAGCGGCGGAGAACGCTTACACACTAGGCTGTAAGGAGCAGCACTGTAGCGATACTCTTGGCTACGGAGGTGCGGGAGGTTTCTCCTATATTGATGCAAAGGGGTGCGATTGTTGGTAGTTTGCCACTCGATCCACTGTGGAGCATAGAGAAGATGCGAGATGGTCCCTTAATTACCTCAAGATCCGCGAGTGGGACTGAAACTGTTAATGATGGAGAAGGGGCTCTTTTAATAAAGACACAGAGATACGCCTGTGATTTTAGACATTGGCGCCATAACAAGATATACAGTAAAACTTGGGGCGATACATTAATCCTTTTAGAATGTTGGAACAGTGAAGGACTGTCGTAGCTAAGTAATAGGTGTAATATTACGTGTTGAAATGAGCAGCTAACAACATGTTGATATTGGAGATAGGTGATTTAAATGCTTTCACATTCAGCCATAAATAGGATTTTGAGACCGATTTCTTTGGTTATAGATTCTAACCTTGCCCAGACATTGATAAGTGGCGGTGGAAGTAACTCCAGGGTATAAAAGTAATAAACGGGGGCGTGGCCAAGATGGCGGGCTGACGAGTCGCTCTCCATGTGAGCTCCTGAGTCCCCGGAGCCCCTGACCCATCCTACCTCGCTGATCTCCCCCAGATCTGGCGGAGAGGAGAGCGGAGACGACCGTGTGTCCGGCGTGAGCAGTTTTGGTGCTTCCGGAGACGCGGGGGCGGAGAACGGCGCCTCGCAGCCCTAGCCCCTGGGACGGGCGGACATTGCGGCACACACGAGGCCGGGCGGAGGAGGAGTGACTGGCCCGCGGTGCCCCGGTGTGGCGGTGAGTTCCCGGGCCCACTGGCTTGAGGGGCCCGGCTGAGAGACCCCCCCCCCCCGAGGCGTTGGTGCGCCCTGACAAGGAGGAGGCGGCAGCCATAGCGGAGAGGAGCCTTCCGCACCTACTAGTGGGAGGAGCCGGAGAGACGCGCTACGCGACCCCGGGGATCGCCGGAGTGGTGGGGCCTAGCGGGCCGGTGGCGCCGACGGACTTCCTGGGCGGGCCCCGGCTCGGGAACGGCCCGAACTGAACCCTGGTGGCACGTCCTTCCCTGCCCGGCCGGAGAGAGGCAAGCAAGACTGCTTTGGAGTGGCAAGTGGGTGATCTGCGCACAGGGCCTGGGAGGGAGGCTACTGCTGACAGCGGCGGTTCTGCCCGACACCGGGTCACGGCACTTTGGGCCTGTCCTACCGCCCCTCGCCCCCTGGTGGGCTTCCTGGACCCGGGTGCTGGCCCTGGGGCCCCTTAGATGCTTGATTGTTAGACGGATGGTGGCCGGAGTGCGCCTGTCTGGTGTTGAGTCACCCGAAGCAGCGAGGCTGACCCGGACGACTGTGGTGGACTAGAGCGGCGGCCGGAGGCCTGGCGGCGGGGAGGCGACCCACTTCGGGGAAGCGGAGGAGTACCGGGAGAGTATTGCAGCTGGGGCTGGTCGTGACCCTCTTTTGTCTAGTTGGCTGGGGAGCTTTGGTTACGTCGCCCGGGTGGGGGTCGTTGCCCGGACCCCCCGGGTTGCACTGGTGAGGCCTGCTGCTGGAGCCCACGTGCTTTACGGACACACTCACACTCAGCCAGCCTTCTCTCGCTGCGGAGCGCCGTCGCCTCTGCGATGTCGGGCAACAGAGGGGGCAAGAAGGGTGAGCGCACCTTGCCCGAGATGTTGAACAGGGGCGCCCCGAGGCAGGACAGATCCCAACCGGCACCGAGTCCCTCGACCGGCTCTCGTGGAGCAGAAGGAGGAGAGCCCCCAGTCACCAGATCCTTTCTGGAGTCGCTGTTTAGCACACTCAGGGAGGACTTTCAGACGCTGAAACAGGAGGTTGCTGGCGAGGTCCGAGAGGTGCGGAGGGAAGTCGATTCGCTTGGAGAACGGGTCGCCACCATTGAGGACGCTAATCAAGCCAGAGACGAGGAGATCACGCAGCTGCAACAGGAAGTACTACGGCTTAGGGATCAACAGATCGACCTGCAGGCCCATGCCGAGGATCTTGAGAACCGGTCCAGGCGCAACAACATCAGGGTCAGAGGCGTCCCGTCCAACGAAGAGGGGGAGGACATAGCGGCCTACCTACGGGGTCTGTTTCGGGATATCCTGGGAGAAGCGGAGGACTTTCCGGTGAGGATTGACAGAGCGCATAGAGTTGGACCGCCACGCCGAGCCGCGGCGCCGCCTCCGGATATCTTGGCCTTTCTGCCGGACTTTCCTCTGAAGGAGAGGATCCTCCGTGAAGCACGTCAGAAACAACCGGTGAGCTTCGGAGGTCACCAAATTGCTTTGTATCACGATCTGTCCGCGATCACGTTGCAGAAACGCAAATCCTTCAAAATCGCAACAGATTTCCTGAGGGAGCATGGCACGCAGTACTCCTGGGGACACCCCTTCAGGCTTATTTTCCGGTGGAACGGAACGCTGCACCAAATGAGATCCCTTCAGGACACGTGTGGAGTGCTGGGTATCACCGCTACGGATGAAGAAGCACCGACACCTCGCCGACGCACTTCTAGAGAGGGCTGGCAGACAGTTCGACGGCGCCGGACCACGCCTCAGCCGTCTAGGCCGGACTCTCCTACGATCAGGGCGGAAATGGACAGCGCCATAAGGGAGGTATCCGGCTCCACATCGCCTAGTGACATGGCCGTGACGGCCTGAGCATCATCCGGGGGGAGATCGTCTTGGCATCACCGGCACTGCAGGTTTGAGGGTTCCGGGGGGGCGGGGGGCTCTGGGGGAGCATTGATGGTGGCTGGACGTCCACTCGGACACTTTACCACAGACTTGCCCGTTAGGGGCTGGACTGGGACATTGGGGATTTCCGCGAAGTTGGGGTTGATGTTGTGGGAAGTGAGAGGGGAACTGGGTAGGGCTGCGGAGGTGGCGTGGAGAGGTGGGGAGTTGGGGTGTTTGGGGATTGTTTGGGGTGTGGGGATGGGGGGGTTCGGGGTTCGGGTTGTGCCTCATTTGTCTCATGTTGTGCTTCTTGTGCTCTCCTGCCGCTTTACAGGGGTGGGGGGGGGTCCACTCGAGTGGGGATTCAGTCTGTAGGCTGGGTGCCCGCTGAGGTTCCATGTAGCTGTTACTGCCTTGTCCTTCCCACGCTGGGCCTGTGGGTGGGTTATCGTGCTAGCTCTGCAGGGCTTTTGTTCCATCACATGCTGCCTGGCTGGCTGGGACCTTCTGATGCTTCTGGCCCACTTGTCACCGACCTGTTGATGCCCTTGCATGGCTCTCTGGTGCACTTGTTTCGACCTGCATTCCCGCCTTGTGAGGTGCTAACCATGCATTCAGGCCCACTTAACGCTGTGATTTCTTTGTTTGTTCATGGCCCTGAGGATTGTGACCCTTAATGTGAAGGGGTTGAATAACCCGGTCAAACGCAGGGCGATACTGTCCCTCCTCGAGAGCACCCAGGCGAATATATGCCTTTTGCAGGAGACTCACCTTCTGGCCCATGACTGTCCCAGGTTGAGGTCTCCGAAGTTCCCGGTTCAGCTTTTTTCCTCTGGGTCGTCTAAAACAGCGGGGGTCGCCATCTTGGTGTCTGGGAAGTTCAGAGGGGAGGTACTGCACAAAGTGGCGGAACAAAAGGGGAGGCTCCTGGCTTATAGGGTTAGGATAGGGGGTTTCTTTTTCACGGTGGGCTCAGCATATAGCACTAATGATCGCCAGGATTTGTTTTTGCAGTCTGCTTTAGCTGACATCGCGACTACCCCAGATAGGCACATACTTATTGGCGGCGACCTGAATATGGTCTTTAATTCATCTTTAGATAGGTCCGCGCAGTGCCACCCCCAAACTGGGGAATTCTCGCAGCTTAGCGCCTCACACTTGGGGGACCTGGACATGCACGATCTATGGAGACACCTACACCCCACTTCAAGAGCCTATTCCTACTACTCTCACGCACATAGGACTTACGCCAGACTGGACTACCTCCTGGTGTCGGGACCGCTGGCTGCGCTAGCGACTGCTTCTGACATAGGGGTTCTCACGGTGTCGGACCATGCTCCGGTGTCGGGATGCTTCCAGCTGCCGCCGGTGTCTCCTTCGCGCGGGGTCTGGCGCCTCCGGGATACCCTGTTACATAGGCGAGACGTACTGACTAAGATTCGGACTGCGATTGCTGGGTACCGGGAACACAACGAGAACGATGATACCTCCCTGGCGACGCAGTGGGCAGCCCTGAAAGCGGTGCTCCGGGGTGAGTTCATTTCTATCTCCTCGGCGGAGAATAGGGACAGACAGCGGAAGAGGGACGAGCTTACTAGCTCGGTTCGGGAGCTAGAACTGGTGCACCAGAGGACGGGGGCCCCCAGGGTCTGGAGGCAACTCAAGGCGGCGCGGAAGCTTCTCTCTGCGCTGGACTTGGACAGGGCGGAATATGCTGCGCTACGCCTGAAACACGCATACTATACTGGTGGTGACCGCTGCGGCCGGTTGCTGGCGAATAAACTTCGTGTGCGACACCAGCACCAGAGGGTCAAGGAACTGTCCGTACCCGGGGGTGGGTTGGCCTCTGAGGACAGCCAGATTGCGGACGGCTTCCGCAGATACTATGCGGACCTGTACGCCGGTGAGCCTCCCTCGGCCCAGGCCGAGACCGAATACCTTGCATCGGTCGACCTTCCTGTACTCACGCCGGAACAGGCGGATCACCTGGAAAGGGATATTCGCCCGGAGGAGGTGATCGGGGCTATCTCCCGACTCAAACATGGAAAGGCCCCGGGACCCGACGGTTATACTCCACTCTTCTACAAAACGTTTTGCCAGGAGCTAACCCCACTACTGACGCGACTTTTTAACTCCTTTGCAGAGCCCGGGGCTATCCCCCCGGACCTACTGGGGGCGACGGTTTCGGTTATCCCTAAACCGGGGAAGGACCGTACTGAATGCGCGTCCTATCGACCGATCTCGCTGCTCAACGTGGACCTCAAGCTCCACACGGGAATTCTGGCGGCGCGATTGGCGCCTCATCTCCCGGGGTTTGGTGGACCCGGATCAGGCCGGGTTTGTCCCGGGTCGGCAGACGGTGGACAACACCAAGAGGGTGATCCACGTTTTGGAGAAAGCCTCCCGGGTCCCTGGGGAACGCATGCTGCTTTCGGTGGACGCGGAGAAGGCGTTCGATCGCGTGCACTGGCCCTACCTTGAGAAGGTGCTTTGCAAACTGGGGATGGGTGAGAAGTTCCGCGCCCTCATCTTCAACTGTTACAAATCTCCTACTGCGACCGTGCGGGTCAACGGTTGCAACTCTGCCCGATTCGCAATAGAACGGGGAACCAGACAGGGGTGCCCCCTATCCCCACTGCTCTTTGCTCTGTACATGGAGCCGTTTGCTCAGAGGATTAGACGAAACCCGGAAGTGACGGGTGTCAAGATGGGGTTTACATTCACACCATCAGCCTGTATGCGGATGACGTGATCTTTATGTTGGACAACCCGAAAGAAGCGCTCCCTGCTTGTCTTACTGAGCTGGACGCTTTTGCGGCAGTGGCGGGGTTTAAAATGAACATGAGCAAGTCTATGGCCCTTGACGTCTCGCTCGCCTCCGCTACCAGGCTGGAACTACAAGAACGATTCCCCATGCAGTGGTCTAGAGACCTGATCCCGTATCTGGGGGTACTGCTGGCGCCACCCTGCCTGCCATGGTCGCGGCTAACTATGTGGCCTTAGGGAAGAAGCTGAAGGAGGAGTTGCTCCGCTGGAGCAAAGGTACGCTCTCGCTGTTGGGGCGCATCGCTGCTGTAAAAATGACTCTCCTGCCGCAGGTGCTGTACCTGTTTAGGGCCTTGCCACTACAACCGCCGAAAGGGTGGATACGGCAGGCCCAGGCCGACATCGCAAGATTTGTTTGGCAGGGTCGTAAACCCAGACTCCGGAGAGCCCTTTCCACGCTGGCGCCTGAGTCTGGTGGCCTTGGCATCCCGGACTTGCACAAATACTACCAGGCGGCGCAGCTGAGATACTTGGTGGAGTGGAGTAAATGGGAATCTGACAGACACTGGCTGTTTCAAGATCAGGCGGTGGCGGGTAGGACTTTACAAGAGATACCCTTCCTGCGCCGGATTCATCGGCCCCCTAATCTCTATGCGTCCTTAGTCACGCAGACCACGCTTCGGGTTTGGGATGCCGTGAGTGTTAGGAATGAGCTCACCACCTTCCCGTCGCCGCTCACGCCATTGGCGGGGAACCCCGACTTCCCACCCGGGACGGAACCTGGAGCGTTTTCGCTCTGGCAAGCGGCCAAGTGCTGTGCATTGGTTCATATTTATGGCTCGGACGGCGCTGTGCCGTTTGATGACCTGCGCAGGGAATATCATTTGCCCGAGACGGAGCGTATGCGTTACATGCAAGTTCGCCACTGGGCGCTACAGCCGCAGGTGCGGGACCTGGCCGATCGCAAACTCACTCCATATGAGATGTGGCTTGCGACACGTTCTTCGGACGCCAAGCTCATCTCGGACATTTATCGGCTCCTACAACCCCCCTCACACCACTTTTATAACCCCGGGAGGGCTCACTGGGAGCGAGAGCTGGGGAGGGCGCTGAGTCACAAGGAATGGGACGACATCTCCTATAGAGCACGGCACTCGGCATACCACACTGGACTCACGGAGACCTTTACGAAGGTATCCACGTACTGGTACTACACGCCTCAGAGGTTGCACGACATGAACCATCACATCCAAGACACGTGCTGGCGCGAATGTGGGCAAACAGGTACACTCACGCACATTTTATGGGATTGCCCGTTGCTGGGTCCGTACTGGCGGGAGGTCTTAGATGAGCTGGACCAGTGCTTTGACATCGAAATGCCACGCCTTCCTGCCTATGTTCTACTGGGGTTACCCAATGGACTGATGTACCCACTGCGATCTAGAAGGGGCAGACACATAGCGATCGCTTTAGGATCGGCGATCCAGAACATACTTATATTCTGGCGCACCACCACTCTTCCCACTATCACGGGCTGGTTGCACAGGCTGTGGCATGTTTTAGGGATGGAAAAGATGTCCCTCACGGTGGCAGGGGAGGTGGACAAATTTGATGACCTGTGGCAGCCTTTTAGAGTCCTGTTACAATCAGAGTTCAAAGAGATCACTTGTCCACGATATCTCAGGCTGATGCGGTTGACCGCCCCGATTCCATGATTGGTGAGAGGGGGGAGGATGGGATGTACGCAGTGCTTCTTTGAGAATATAAAGGACTGTTGGACACTAGCGCAGGCACGGGGTAGGGTGGGGGGAGTTCGGGCAGGGAGGGACGGGAGTTGGGGGGGTGTTTTTCTAATTTGGGTTTGGAATGGGTAAGTCATGCCGCTCATGCTCCTGATGGGGCTCTGTAGGCGTATAGTTGGTCATGTTCTAATGTTGATGGCGTTTCTGATGAGAGTCTTTGCTTTGCATTATCGTGCTTACCGTATTCCTCGTATGTATTGTTTTTCCTTGTTGTGGAAACGATAATAAAATGCTTTAAACCTAAAAGTAATAAACACCCTAAAAATATACGCCCACTGAATTACGGAAAGGCGTGAACAGTATCCTCAAGACGAGGTGAGTCCTGTTTGAGATAGGAGTTTAATGGTGGACACAAAACTGAGATGAGTGGCCATATGGTGATTTTTTAAAATCTTTACCATTAGGTACTAACAAGTTGGCAATCTTAACGAAAGTGCAATAGAAGATAGGCTTCGAATCAAGAGGGCCAGTATAAAGAAAGCCCCTGATGTGAGTATTTAAAAACTGCAATAAGAATTAGTATAATCAAAGTAGACAAGATCTATTAATAGTAATATCTTTCAACAAAATTGGAGAGACTAACCTAATTTATAGATGGAAGTCTAAAATACTGCTTCGCAGTTAATACCTTCCACAAATCATCATAAGAGGGTAAGTGATCAATGTATATTTTTAGATCACTAAATGAAAGTGCAAAGATAGAAGGACAAAAGAAGAAGAGGGAGGGCGTTCCTTTTCTCTCAGTAATTATGCCTTCTATACAAGGGCAATAAGCTCTAGGAATGTCTACCTACATATTTAGGTCTATTCATTCAATACTGGCTTTGTAAATACAACTATCAGAGTCTGTTGATTCCATTGGAATGAATTTATAGGATCTAGGATAAGAGTTAGAATGTATATAAGAATAAGAACACACGTGAAGAATAGGAGATTAATTGTATGTATTTGGATTTGGATGCTTTTAATGTTCTGTCCTGAAGAAGGTGTTTGTACGAGAAACAAAGACACCGAAACGCGTCGACAAAAGGACCAAGTTTTTATTGTTGTATTATGTTGTGATTGATTTATGCATACTGTATGAAATAATCTTGATGTAAAAAACAGTTTTTATCTTTGTAATAGCGTTTATACTGCTAATGTTTTTAATAGAACCAAGCAGGAAGTTTGGGAACACTTGCAAATCTGTTTTTAAGAAATAAAATAAGAAAAAGATAAGTTTTCACCTGTTGTAGACATATGTTTCTACATATACCTAGACTACCAATGGCTGACTATATGATGTTCTAAGAACTGTATCTTAATTGTAATAACACAGAAAGGAAAAACGTTTTTTTATAACGTTGTCCAAGTAGCAACTTTGCAGATATTCAGTTAAAGGAATGTTATCCAAGAATACTAACATTGCACTTTTATTGCATGCAGAGCGACATCTGGGGGGGGGGAGGGGCATAGCAAGTATGTGCTTAACAATGGCATAGGAACTTTGAATACACAACTACACATTTGGTGATGCCAGCTTTAGACATGGCAGAGCCCCTGTAGGGTTTGGCAAAGGCCACAAAAAGATGATTAGACTTTCTAGACAGCTTAGTCCTTTCAATGTACTGCAGAACCACTCTCTTGAAAACAGGAGAGTGCCAGATACTTTGGTTGTAAGAAAAACACGGAGCTCAATGGTTTGGTTTGTGTGGAAAGGTGAAACAACCTTGCGCAGAAATTTAGGGTTAGTGTGAAGAACAACCCTGTCTTTACAAAACAAAATAAGGTGTTGTTCAACACTAAGAGCCTAATGTTCACTAATGCATCTATGGGAGGTGTCTCGGATTAGGAAAGTAGCATTCCAATACAAAAAACTGTAGTTGGCAGGAGTGTAGAGGTTCAAAACGAGGACCCATGAGTTGAGTGAGAACTACATTGAGATTCCAGGAAGGTGTCGGCAGAGTCTTTGAAGGTACTGCCCTCTTTACAACCTCCATTAAGTCATTAAAGACCAATACACTAAACAGGCAAGAGTGTTGTCTGTTTTGTAAGTAATTTACAACTGCAGTTAAGTGTAAGCATATAGAAGTGTAGGCCTGCATGGAAACGTTAAGAGTTTGGAAAAGGAGTAATGCATAAACCTTTTCCGTTTTACAGCATAGCAGGTGTGAGGAGTAGGCTTTTGTGCTTCCTGCAGGATAGTCAACAATCATATTTATTTATTTATTTGAAAGTTTTATATAGCGCGAACTTGACCCTTGGGTATCAGAGCGCTTTACAGAAAAAACTAATATAGAATAACATGAGGTAGAATAGCATGAGGTAGTTTAGAGATACAGATATATTAATATAGGATAACATGAGGTAGAATAACACGCGGTATTTTAGAGATACATCTTACGTAGACATAACCATAAATATGAAGATGTAGGTAGGTATAAATACAGTGTAACAAAACGTTCCATATAGTTATGAGGTAGGTTAGGAATCAGTCTGTGAGGTAATAAATCAAAAATGTGCTAAGGGGCGATACATTTTTACGATAGTATTTGCCTTCCTAAATTGGAATCCTTTAGGAGACTTAGGTAATCAAACTCTAAGAACTCAAGTGCGAAATCACAATATTAAACTGTTTGTGAGCTGGGTGTCAGAGCTAACCCTGATGCAGAGGGAGGCAGTCTGATATATGCTGGAGCTTATCGTGAGGGCTGACAGACATCTCTTGGAGAATACTATAGCTCTCTGGCTCAGGTAGGTGCTACTATGAAGAGTCAGGAACACCTGTCTAATCTTCTTCACCATGTATAGGATGAGGGGGAGAGTTGGACAAGCATAAGCAATACAAATTCAAATTCAAAGTAGCTTTATTCGAGGTTAAAAAACCCTCATAAAAGCATGAATATTAAAACTTCCATTTGGCAATACAAGTCCAATTAAATTAACAATGGCCAACTAACACTTATAAATAACAAAGAGGGAGAGAGAAAGTGGATTCAGTCTCTCCTGGCAGTTTACACAAACAAAATGGAATCCACTCTTATACATAAAAATACAGTTAAAACAAAGTGATGATATTACATTTCTTTTTTAAAAGCAGTCTATAATTTCAAGTGATTATAAGGGTATTATAGAATCTTTCGCATACATCACTCATTCAATTCATTTTAAAATTTCTAAAATCGTTAAAATACTATTGGAATTAAGTTAGGCATGACATGAATTTTTTCCTGATAGCCCAGACCCATCCGAGATATTTTGCAACTCCATATGAAATAACGGGTAAAGTGTTGGTGCAAATTAAGCTCAGTGCCACCGCACTGTCCCTCGTTCCTAGGAGTCTGCAAACCGTTTTTAACCAAACTCGTCTAGGGGTGCTATAGGCTATACAAACAAAGAGAAGATGGGCGATAGTTCTTTATCAGTCTTACATACCGGGCACAGGTTGGAGCTGCCAGAGGACCACCTTCCTGTGAGATCTTATTGGGAGGGACCCCGCTCTCAGTTGGAAATAGAGCTTTCTATCTCCCGGTTTTGTGATACTGTCCCAATATGACTCTAACTTAGGCACTAATTTATACTCAAGGAAACGGCCCTCCATGGAAGAGGAATCAGCAGTGTTCCAGTTTCGATATGTAATCATTTCCCAGTATTTTTCTTTTAGTATAACCTTCGATGGAAATGGGATTACTTCAGGGTTCTCCCACAACCCCTTCATACCCATTTCCACTAGATTTTTAGAAAGAACATTTAACCAGGTTATTTTGTGGAAATGATCATTTTTAATTAAGTCCAAGAAACCCTGGGCATAATGGGCAAGTTCAGGCGTTACCCATATCCGTCGCCAGTATAATATAGGGCGCAATCTAGCCAAATCTACCAAGGCTTTTCTGACTAGATCGTATCGCAGTTGTTTCATTGGAGAGCTCTTAGGTAGATTAACAAGGTTACGCAGAAATTTGTTCTCGACAAGTGTTAGAGGTGTCAAGTTGTTATATCCCCAAATCTCAGCACCATAAAGTGCCGAGCTTAGGGCTTTTGCCTCATACACTTGTAGGGCTGGCTGGATAGGCTTAGTCAAGGATTTCTTGTGCTCAACGAGTACTGCACCCGCATTTTGGCGGAGTTTTAAAGCCGCCATTTCAACGTGTTTTTCCCACTTAAAGTCCTTGGCCACGTGTATGCCCAAATACACAAAATCTGTCACCAACTCCACTTTCAGCCCGTTCATAAAAAAAACCATTAAAACTTTTATGTGGGTTAAACGCCATAAGTTTGGTTTTTGCCACATTTACCTCCCGCCCATGGTCAGTACAAAAATCCTCAAATAACTTCAACGCTCGCTGTAAACCACTAGGGGTCTTTGATATAATGAGAGTATCATCCGCAAATAACAGAATCGGAGTTTTAATTCCAGCCAAAGTGGGGGCATCTACAGATTCAGAAAGCATACGCCAAACTACCCCATTAATATATAGTGAGAAGTGCGTGGGGGCCATGGCGCAACCCTGGCGGACCCCCCGCTCCACAGGGAATTCAGAAGTGACTTGCCCATGCCCCCCCCCCATTGGATTTTAGTGTAATTCGTCTCATGTAGTCTCATAACTAGCCTGAGGATGTCTGATGGCATTCCTAGCTTATTCAATACATTGCACAGCTTTGCCCGGGGCACTAAGTCAAATGCTGCCCGCAAATCGATGAAAGCGGCATAGATTCTACATTTCCCTAATAATACAGTCTTCCACTGCAATAAAATAAAACGGAAGATCTGATCAGTGGTACTTGTTAATTTACGGAAACCAGCCTGGAATTGGGACAAGATATTTTCTCCTTCAACTCAGTCTAAGTTCTTATCTAAGGTAATTTTCCCAATCACTTTTTGAATAGTATCGATCAGGCTGATGGGCCTATAATTCACCGCCTGCGCTTTGTCGTCCTTCTTGTATATTGGGATTATTATGGCCCCTTGCCATGACCTTGGTACTGGCGCTCCCAGGGCCACAGCATTGGCCAGCTTCATAATATACCGATCCCAGGGCATTTTATTTTGGAGGAAGACATCCGCTGGAACCCCATCGGGTCCCGGTGCTTTCCCCCTTTAAACAGCTTTCAGTGCCACCTTTACATCGCTATTAGTGAAGGGTGGTTCTAAACTGAAGATATTATTTATCGGTTCCCTAAGTTTGTCTTCATGGCTGCAAGCATATTGAGGGCCAAAGTGGTCTACCCAACCTTTCTGGGATACGTAATTATCCGGGGGTTCACAACGGCCTCCTTTCCCCCACTTAACAATATTCCCAAAAAGTTTGGAATCCTTTAAGGTACTTGCTGATTTGAGGGCCTGCCAATGGTCTTCATCCCATGATTTCTTTGCCAAGTAAATAGATTTCTTATAATTCTGCCTGGCCAGTCTTACAGCATTAGGATCTCTTTTCTTTAGGGCTACACCTAAGGATGTTCTTGCCGCTCTACAAGCGTTATTGTACCACCCCACTCGAATTGGGTTTGTTTTTTTACCTGCTGTCTTTGGTACTTCCTTAAAAAAGTTGCCCCTTATGGTTGCAAAGAATTTCTCATGGAGATTGGTAATTTGCCGCAGATCATCCTCTAATCCCAGGACGCTAGCCATGGCAGTAATGGTTTTGTCCAGTTCCTCGTTAATGTTTTCCAAAACCCTGTCTTGCAACATTACTAGTCCCCACCTTACCCGCCTCATGTCGTTTGTTGGGACAATCTCAAATAAAGCCTGTTCAACCTCATTCAGCCCCCCTTCCTCTCTCCTCCACAAGCTATGGGTAATGCATAGGGGGTTATGATCGCTTTCCTGTCTACCCACCACCTTCATATCGTTAATGAGGTGCCAGATTGACAAGTTGCATATGACATAATCGATCCTGCTTCTCGAGCGGCCATTATCAAAGGTGTTTTCCCCTTGTCCATCACTGGGAGTTCTACCATTCAGGGCTCTAAGCCCTCTCTCACAGCATATCCCGTTCATTTGATAATGTTATCTGTCCATCTATGTATTGGTTTTAACTCTAAATTTGGAACCCCCCACTGGGAATCCTCTTCATCTCCTGCCCGTCAATCACCAGTTATAAGTGGCTCATAAGTCATGTTTAGGTCACAGGCAATGATTATGTTATTCTCACTCGGCTGTGACCCTATCAGGGAATCCAGGGCCGCCAAAACCTGAGATTTAGCTCCCCCCAACCCTCGAACATATAAGTTATAAATGTCTAGGACACCCAGGGAGCCCAGCGAAAGCCTAATCAACGGAATGTCCCTGTTCTTGGTGGGTAGCTCTGTAACTATCAAAAAGGTCTTGACGTACCCATGCCGTTAACCCACCTTTCGGACGGCCCTTTGAACCCTTAATTGCAGGTATAAAATTTTTTAAAAAGCCCTGAAGAAACTGGGGATCACACGCCCAGGTCTCTTGAAAGAGACAAACGTCAAAGCCATTCAAAAAAGTAAGCCATTCTGGGGATTGTAATCTAGGGCCTAGCCCGGCAATGTTCCAGGACATGATCTTCCCTCCCACCCCACTATCCGCTTGGTTTAACCCTGCAGAGTCTAGGTCAAGTAGTTTTAATCCAATCGCCCTGGATGGTACCTTTCCTACTCTTGGGACTAGGTTAGGGGTATAAATTCCTACCTCAGTGGTGGTTGAAAATACTTCGTCATTTACCAAATGTACCGCCACAGGTGACTCCTTGCTAGGCCCCTTATCCATCAAAAATCGATTGTTGTCAGGATTCATCACTGTTCCTAGAGGCATGCCCCCAGAGCTACCCACTGCTACCAATTCGGGGGAGTTGTCACCAGCTGAGCTATCGGGCTGGACATCGAAAGTGCCATCCTTGGTAAGTCAGTCACAGTCGTTTATGTCAGAAAGGGCTGCATACCGATTAGATACCTCTAGATGCAGGTAGTCTTCCTGTCCTCCCCACGCTGGTGCCAATGGCACACTCATCAGTGGAGTAGTCCATCCCTGATGTCCCCTGTAGGTGGGTGGCCTATCAATTTGACCCTTTTCCCACCTATTGCGATGATCTCTGTTGTGAAACCTATAGAAAAAACCTAGGGGCAGGATCTCTATACCTGAGCCGATGGATCCCCCCCCCCCCCCCCCCCCAAGTACTCTGCATCCCTAAGGATCCTCTCTACTACGAATCTGCAATTGAAATTAATCACAATACAGTCACCATTTTTTGTTTTCGCAGACTTACCCACCCATGAGACTCGACGGACCATAATGACATTGTGACCAACTCCTTTCCCTTCCCTGGTGTTGTTGTGTAACCAGTGGGTCACCTTATTATTTAACTGCTTATAGTCCTTGTAGGAAGGTTGACCCCTGACTATGGTTGCCCCCAACTTTTTGCCTGGTGTTTTGCTGGTTTTCTGACTTAGTTGACCTGAGGCCCTGCTATTCAGGACCTCAGGCCCCCTGCTCTCTCTGTAAAATGGATTCCATGTACCTTAGGTACATATCTAAATTGGATACTGAGCCACCTTATCAGTCCCTGTACAGTGTACCTTAGGTACCCAGGGCATAGGTGTACCCAGGGCCTACCAGGGGCTGCAGCATGTATTATGCCACCCCTGGCTGGCCATCCAAATCTGACACAACTGGCTGCACGACAGCTGGGGCAAGGTGGTGTAATCACCCTTTGCTTTAGATATAGTATACCTATATCTAACCCTAAAATGGACACACAGATCTCCTATCAGTCACTCCTATGGCAGGCCTTAACAATCCTGAAGGCAGAGTGCTTGGAATCGTGTGAGATGGTGCTCTGGCATGAGCTGAGCCTGTCTGCGGCTTTCGGGATCCATCCCTTAGCCGTTTCCATGATATCGCATACCATATACTCTTAAGTGCATTATAATCCTCGCGGTTAAATGCCAACTCTGGTATCGCTTTATCAAAACATGTCGAGTAAGGTGTCATACGAATTGGAATACTAACCCCTCGCCAATTCTGGCGACGGGGTTAGCATTCCACCCTTCTAGAGGGACACGACATGCCTGTAACCTATAACCCGGTTAAACGTCAGACAGAGCCTTAGCATCCACAAAATGGATGCTGCCACCGAGACACAAGTCTGCCCTCCTGCTGCTGGGAGTCCTCCCAGAGCAGGAGATAAGGACAAAGGGTTTCCTGCCAGGGGCGGTGCCAGCACCGTCCCAGACAGGGTTTTGTGTATTGTAGGTAGGCAGGGCTTTAGAGGAAGGTGACTGCAAGTAGCACCCCGGTGCTCACTGTACATAGGCCGGCTTGAACCAGTTCCAGGGTCACTCCAGACCCTGTGCTGGGGAAAAGCCCGCCAAGGAAGTGGGTGTAACCACCCCCCTCCTAGTCCCACCCATAGGGCAGGACTTAGTCGCGTGCCAGCCCCTTTTTACAGGATAAAGGTAGAGACTGGCCCCCTTCCAAATCAGATCATCTTTGAATCCTGAAACTACTTTCTGCGAAAGGAACTCAAGACTTCTTCCTAAGATTTCTCCCTTGTGACTAAGGAGTAGTCACCCTGCACCCGCAGGCACCATCTACAGAACACTGCGGTCTGCTGCACGTCCTTCCTCCGGAATCCGACTGCCCAGCTCGACGAGACCCGGCTTCCTTGGCACCTCTGACCTCTACCCACCTCTACAGCACAGCTGAGAACCGTGGGTGCGACGAGACCTCGAGGGACCGGCCATCGCCAAGACTGCACGACTTCTGCACAGCAAGCCCACCGAGTATTCCACTGGTGAGTGCTTTGGGGTCCGAGAAGCCCCGACTCTGAGCAGCTCCAGCTCCGAAGTGCAGCCCCCCAGCATCTCCACGATCTGCGTGGGGCCCTTCTGCTTTCCGCTGCTCACCGCGTTGTTTGGCTACTAGCCCGTTGGCTTGTGGCCTCCCTGACGACGCCCGACGACATTTCTGCTGCTGGTCTGGTTGCTCCAGACTGGCCCTTGCTCCCTTCCCGAAGAGGAGCACCCTGGACCCTCCTGGTCCACTCAAGACGCCATTTTGAGTCCACCGCGTGGGCTTGAATTAGCCAAGGCTTGTTGCCCAATCCTGGGTAACTTCGACGCCAACGACTTCATCCTTCGTGGGACAGCTCGCACCTCCATCCTGGTCGCCGACAACGCCTCCTGGTCCGAGAGACTGCAGAGCCCAGCAGCGCCCACTCACCTGACTGCGGTGACTTCGCCCGGTGCCATCCTGGTGCCCACTTAATCACTGGCTAGTGATTCAAGAACTTGGTCCCCTCTGCTTTCAGGTTTCTTCTTCCTTGATCCAGGCTTGGATCCATCGAACTTTCCTTCACTGGTCGCCTGCCAGCAACTTCTTCCTTCCAGGCTCCCGGTCCGGCAACGAGATCCCCGACGTCTTTTCAGGCCTATGCAGCTGCAGCCCCTGGGCTAGGTAACTTCGGCACTCCGGTGTCCCAGCATAGCCTCACTATCCAAGGGTCAGGATCCACTGTCGTTTTCTTCCTACCAGGTCGGGTTCGCCCGTGAACACTAACTTTGCCTTTACTAGCCTCCATAGACTTTGTCCCGCATCCCGCGTGAGAGTGCACACTCTGCACCCGAGTCCCCTGGGCCTCCTAGTAGTAATCTAACGATTCCCTAGTCCAGTCCTAGCGATTCCAAAGCCTATTAGAACTGTTACTTACCTGCTAGTAATTCGCATTCCACTTTTAGCGTATATGGTTTTTCGTGCCCCTCGGGCATTTGTGTAACGTGCTAACTTAAAAGTATTTTCGTAAGAGTTTTGTTGTGTGCCTAGCACCCTGTCCTCATAAAGAGTACAGGGTTGTTGTGATTCTAATAAATACATTGTTTATTTTCATAACACTTGTGTGGTGTCCTTTCACTGGGTGTTCAAGGGGTAATGTGATGGTAAAACAGCTGGCTTAACACGCCCTCTAGAGTCTTAGCCTTAGACTGCTCGTATCCATGCTACTAGGATAGCTGGTCTATAAGGTTGACTTACAACCAATCATCAATAAGGGTTGTTTGGACTGATATATAGTGATCACTAGAATAGTGAACACTGCACATCAGGCCAACTTCTCACATTGGTGAGCAGCGGTTGGGATTTGAGCTTGCTGTTGTTTTACCACACATGCCCTAAGAATATCTTGTGAAAGATCACATAAGTACTAAAGGTACATATAACTTAGCTTAGAATACTCTGAGTTCTACTGAACCAGCTGTTGTAGCTCCTAGGGCCTAGCACACCCTAAACTACAACTCTAGCAAGGGATCAGTAGGCAAACATATAGTGTAGGTAAGTGCACCACTTACACCTCACTAGAAAAGCATGTCGACTCAGGGGGACTCTGCTGAGACTCCCCTGGTCAGTGTTGACCCTCCACAGGTCACTTCAAGATATGCAGCTCTCAATTTTCAGGAGATGAGGCAACTCTGTGTCTCCAGGAAACTGAAACAGGGGTCTAACCCCACCCTACCCTTTCTGATAGGTCTCTTAGAGACATATGATGCCAGAAAGCTCTCTCAGTTACATGAGAGCATGCCAGCCTTAGAGGGAACCTCTGGGGATCCAGACCTCCCCAACACTGATTCAGCAGTTGAGGAGGAGGATGAGGAGGTACTCTCTGGGGATGAGGTAGACAAGGGTCTTGAGGTAGTCAGAAGGCTAACTAGGACCAACTTAGACTTACTTGGGCTAGGATCTGGGGGCCCCCCAGTACTAACCCGAAGTGGGCCTAACCTTGGAGTTAGGAGAGATAGATCTCTTTCTAGGGACTCCAATAGATCTCTGCACTCTAATGCCTCTTCTCAGGGGAGAAGGAATCCTCCACAGAGGAGATTTACTTCCCCTCAGAGAAAGGAGCATGAAGCTAGGATGAGACAAGCTGAACTAAGGATTGAAAGGGAAGAAATTGCCCTGGCCAAAGAGAAGCTTGCCCTGGCAAGAGAGCAGCAGATGAGTGGGCTAGCTCCCACTGGTGGCAGCAATCTCCCAAGAGATAGAGAGAAGGGTTTAGATACTAAACACCTGACTAAAATAGTGCCCCCCTTTAAGCAAGGGGATGACATCCAGAAATGGATGGCTGCTCTGGAGAGGGCCTGCACTGTGCAGTGCATTCCCCAGAGTCAGTGGGCAGCTATACTGTGGCTCTCCTTTGATGGTAAAGGTAGAGATAAGCTCCTCACTACAAGAGTGGAGGATGCTAACAATTACCAGGTCCTGAAAAATGCACTGGTTGATGGGTTTGGTTTAACCACTGAGCAGTACAGGTTGCTGTTCAGAGACACCCAGAAAACTCAGTCTCAGGACTGGTCAGACTTTGTTGATTGTGCCACTAAGGCTTTGGAAGGCTGGCTACTGGGTAGTAAGGTTACTGATTTCAAGGGATTGTATAATCTAATTATGAGAGAGCAAGTCTTAAATAATTGTCAGAACCAGTTATTACACCAGCACCTGGTAGACTCTGATCTGACCTCTCCACAAGAATTGGGTAAGAGGGCAGACAAATGGGTCAGAACCAGGATTAGGCCCAAGAACCAAGGTGGTGACCAGAAAAAGGAATCAACCAAGCCTCAAGAGAAGGGTGGGAATAAATCTACAGACCAAACCACATCAGGGCCCCAAAAATCCTCTGAGGGGGGTGGGTCCCAGAATCCTTCCAACAACCAGAAGAAACCTTATTGTTATCCCTGTAAACAGGTGGGTCATTTAAAAACTGACAGCAGTTGCCCCAAGAATAACAATAAGGAAAACATACCCCCAAGTAACATTCCCAAACCTCCTGTTACTACTAGTAGTAATCCCCCAGGTGGTGGGAGTGCCCCAAGAATTTGGGTGCATTTACTTTGGGAGTTCCTGGGGACTCTGGCCTAACCAGGTCCCCAAACTTAGATACTCTTGTCTGTGAGACTGGCATGGGGTTTGCCAACTTCACAACTTGTCCCAACACTTTGGGCAAGTACAGACAGGAGCCCCTCATCAATGGTATAAAAGTTGAGGCCTATAGAGATACAGGGGCTAGCATCACTATGGTGACTGAGAGTCTAGTCCCCTCAAGGCAACTTTTACCTGGTGCCACATACCAGGTGACCAATATTGATGGAGTACAGAGAGATCATCCCATGGCAGTGGTCAATCTCAGCTGGGGAGGTGTCACTGGCCACAAGAGAGTGGCAGTGTCACCAAACTTGCCTGTTGATTGCCTACTGGGGAATGATTTAGAGCTCTCAGCCTGGGCTGAAGTAGAGCAAGAAACCCATTCTAGAATGGTAAACATCCATGATAAGGTTAGTGGGGCAGTGGTAGCCACAGCCCCAGTCCAAGATATCCTCCCTGAACAGGTCAGGAGGGTTGTGCCAGTCACAACCCAATCTCAGACAACTTCCTTCCCAGAACAGGTTGTCAAGGCTGTGATGGTCACAGCCCACACCCAAACTGAGCCCCCTCCTGAAAAGGTTGGGAGAGTTGTGATGGCCACAGCTCAAACTCAGACAGATGACAGTGTTGTGAAGCCTGAAACTATGGATCACTCCACTCAGACAGAGAGTATTGAGGAGGAAGAGAAATCTCCCTCCCACCAGACTTTAGGAAAGGATCAGCCTCCTCAGGGAACTGATCTGACCCCTTGTGAAGAAACTGCCACAGAGGTAGTCAGGCCTAGCCTGGCAGAACCCCTGATGTCAGTGGACCCTTCCAAGGTGGGACCCAGTCTGGAGCAGGTAACCTGCCCCTCTCTACCCTGCCTCAGTCAGCCCAGGGCTGTAGAGGTCAGGGAGGCCAGTGTTGGACCCCAAAGGGCCCCCTGTCCAAAAGAATTTCCCAATCAGCAGATTAAGGGCACTGAAGCTAGTAGTCCTAGCCAAGTGAAAATAAAACATACTCCTGAGGGATCCCCCTTAAAATTAGTTAGGGACCTCCCACAGATGGACACTGTTGGGCACAGCCAAACTTGGGACCTGAGGGCCCCAGACCTGACCTGTCCCTCCAGTAAGCCAAACAGAGGGACCCAACCTCCAGCTGTAGGTAGCCAGAGGTTGACCCTGAGAGCCCAAAACAACTCAGTCTTGGAAAGAAAGGCCTATATGGTGGAAAATGATTGGAGGAAGCTGAGCCCAAACTTAGTGGAGCCTCACTTCAGTACTCCATTTCAGCACCAGCCTTTTTCTTTGACAAAACACACCACAGGTAGAGATTCCCTATGGTGGAGACCCTCAGACACCCTTAGGGTGAGGGATTGCTTAGTGGACCATGACATAGGGGGTAACCATGCCAGTGCTGGTACTTCCTTAAATGGCCACTTAGGCAATATAGGCTTACCTGGACAAGGATAGCCTTATCTCCTTTCGTTTGGGGGGGGGTTATGTAGGAAGGTTGACCCCTGACTATGGTTGCCCCCAACTTTTTGCCTGGTGTTTTGCTGGTTTTCTGACTTAGTTGACCTGAGGCCCTGCTATTCAGGACCTCAGGCCCCCTGCTCTCTCTGTAAAATGGATTCCATGTACCTTAGGTACATATCTAAATTGGATACTGAGCCACCTTATCAGTCCCTGTACAGTGTACCTTAGGTACCCAGGGCATAGGTGTACCCAGGGCCTACCAGGGGCTGCAGCATGTATTATGCCACCCCTGGCTGGCCATCCAAATCTGACACAACTGGCTGCACGACAGCTGGGGCAAGGTGGTGTAATCACCCTTTGCTTTAGATATAGTATACCTATATCTAACCCTAAAATGGACACACAGATCTCCTATCAGTCACTCCTATGGCAGGCCTTAACAATCCTGAAGGCAGAGTGCTTGGAATCGTGTGAGATGGTGCTCTGGCATGAGCTGAGCCTGTCTGCGGCTTTCGGGATCCATCCCTTAGCCGTTTCCATGATATCGCATACCATATACTCTTAAGTGCATTATAATCCTCGCGGTTAAATGCCAACTCTGGTATCGCTTTATCAAAACATGTCGAGTAAGGTGTCATACGAATTGGAATACTAACCCCTCGCCAATTCTGGCGACGGGGTTAGCATTCCACCCTTCTAGAGGGACACGACATGCCTGTAACCTATAACCCGGTTAAACGTCAGACAGAGCCTTAGCATCCACAAAATGGATGCTGCCACCGAGACACAAGTCTGCCCTCCTGCTGCTGGGAGTCCTCCCAGAGCAGGAGATAAGGACAAAGGGTTTCCTGCCAGGGGCGGTGCCAGCACCGTCCCAGACAGGGTTTTGTGTATTGTAGGTAGGCAGGGCTTTAGAGGAAGGTGACTGCAAGTAGCACCCCGGTGCTCACTGTACATAGGCCGGCTTGAACCAGTTCCAGGGTCACTCCAGACCCTGTGCTGGGGAAAAGCCCGCCAAGGAAGTGGGTGTAACCACCCCCCTCCTAGTCCCACCCATAGGGCAGGACTTAGTCGCGTGCCAGCCCCTTTTTACAGGATAAAGGTAGAGACTGGCCCCCTTCCAAATCAGATCATCTTTGAATCCTGAAACTACTTTCTGCGAAAGGAACTCAAGACTTCTTCCTAAGATTTCTCCCTTGTGACTAAGGAGTAGTCACCCTGCACCCGCAGGCACCATCTACAGAACACTGCGGTCTGCTGCACGTCCTTCCTCCGGAATCCGACTGCCCAGCTCGACGAGACCCGGCTTCCCTGGCACCTCTGACCTCTACCCACCTCTACAGCACAGCTGAGAACCGTGGGTGCGACGAGACCTCGAGGGACCGGCCATCGCCAAGACTGCACGACTTCTGCACAGCAAGCCCACCGAGTATTCCACTGGTGAGTGCTTTGGGGTCCGAGAAGCCCCGACTCTGAGCAGCTCCAGCTCCGAAGTGCAGCCCCCCAGCATCTCCACGATCTGCGTGGGGCCCTTCTGCTTTCCGCTGCTCACCGCGTTGTTTGGCTACTAGCCCGTTGGCTTGTGGCCTCCCTGACGACGCCCGACGACATTTCTGCTGCTGGTCTGGTTGCTCCAGACTGGCCCTTGCTCCCTTCCCGAAGAGGAGCACCCTGGACCCTCCTGGTCCACTCAAGACGCCATTTTGAGTCCACCGCGTGGGCTTGAATTAGCCAAGGCTTGTTGCCCAATCCTGGGTAACTTCGACGCCAACGACTTCATCCTTCGTGGGACAGCTCGCACCTCCATCCTGGTCGCCGACAACGCCTCCTGGTCCGAGAGACTGCAGAGCCCAGCAGCGCCCACTCACCTGACTGCGGTGACTTCGCCCGGTGCCATCCTGGTGCCCACTTAATCACTGGCTAGTGATTCAAGAACTTGGTCCCCTCTGCTTTCAGGTTTCTTCTTCCTTGATCCAGGCTTGGATCCATCGAACTTTCCTTCACTGGTCGCCTGCCAGCAACTTCTTCCTTCCAGGCTCCCGGTCCGGCAACGAGATCCCCGACGTCTTTTCAGGCCTATGCAGCTGCAGCCCCTGGGCTAGGTAACTTCGGCACTCCGGTGTCCCAGCATAGCCTCACTATCCAAGGGTCAGGATCCACTGTCGTTTTCTTCCTACCAGGTCGGGTTCGCCCGTGAACACTAACTTTGCCTTTACTAGCCTCCATAGACTTTGTCCCGCATCCCGCGTGAGAGTGCACACTCTGCACCCGAGTCCCCTGGGCCTCCTAGTAGTAATCTAACGATTCCCTAGTCCAGTCCTAGCGATTCCAAAGCCTATTAGAACTGTTACTTACCTGCTAGTAATTCGCATTCCACTTTTAGCGTATATGGTTTTTCGTGCCCCTCGGGCATTTGTGTAACGTGCTAACTTAAAAGTATTTTCGTAAGAGTTTTGTTGTGTGCCTAGCACCCTGTCCTCATAAAGAGTACAGGGTTGTTGTGATTCTAATAAATACATTGTTTATTTTCATAACACTTGTGTGGTGTCCTTTCACTGGGTGTTCAAGGGGTAATGTGATGGTAAAACAGCTGGCTTAACACGCCCTCTAGAGTCTTAGCCTTAGACTGCTCGTATCCATGCTACTAGGATAGCTGGTCTATAAGGTTGACTTACAACCAATCATCAATAAGGGTTGTTTGGACTGATATATAGTGATCACTAGAATAGTGAACACTGCACATCAGGCCAACTTCTCACAGTCCTCTTTAAGGCCTTCGACTAGAGGTGGTACATTGCCAAGAACTATCACCAGAGGCGTTGCCTGCGGGGGTAGATCAATGACACTAGTGGTATCCTTGCCCTTGGCTTTAATTAGCAGGGGGTGGCAGATCTCATGGTCTTATTGTTATCCTCTATGCAGTTTGATTTGCTGACAACCCTCTGTTTGGTGAAACTCCCTTCTTTTGGGCCCTGAATACCATTTGAATTTTCCACATTTCCAACAGTTGGTGCCAGGCATGGACGTAACAATGGGACTGCATTCGGCTTGCTCTGCAAATTCATAATCTCCCTCTTCTGGGGGCTAACACAGAGACTTTTTAATAAGCGTGTGTTCTCTGCAGTTTCCCGTTGGATTTTATTCAGGTTCTGGTTTATAACCCTCATTCGTTCTATCAGAGGGAGAACGAGTGATTTTAGCAGTTGTTCCACCTGAATTAGGAGATCCCCTGGATCACTAGTATATTGCATATCACATACGGGACCTTTTGGAACATCACTCAGGATACTATTAGTTTGAACAGATTGTTGGACCAGGGGTCTATTATCTGGGGGTTTAACTTTTCTAGAGATTATTTTGCTGGCTTATTAAAGATTTTTGCAATTTTTGGCTTACTACCTGTTTGATTGTCCCCAGCCCTCTTTCTTTTTCCCACTTGCTTCTTTGATTTTTCTGCTACTTGGGCATTCGACAGTTCAACCTCCCTCATTGGGGTTAGAGCAATAGGAAGGGTGACCTCAGGTGTTACTGAACTATCTAGGGAGATACATGAGTAAGAAGCAGAATGATAGCTTCCCTGACCTAAGTTTGGGCTTCTCGAGCTAATCCCGCTAGTTCTAATCATGATGGATTTTTCAGGCGTGACGGCATTTTGGATGTTGCCTAGTGATGACCGTTTGGAACATAAGAGATCCGACGATAATCGTTTGTCAGGGAGCACAATCTTGCGCTCTAATATCGCTGAAGCTCGAGTGATAAAAATTATCGAGTGTCTCTGCTGCGCTACCTCCTGTTTGAATCTGTGAGGGTTTTCTCCCTTGCCCACACGGCAAGGCCATAATTGACAATTTATATCTTAGTTTATACCCCTTTACTTGTGGCCAGCTATATTACCCCTAATGCGTGCAATCCCCCTAAATATACAACATACATATGCTATAACTGGTCCCAATTCTTTGGTTCAAGTCTTGCCTGACACGTTGGAGGGGTGGCCCTGCCCAGCCTTCTCCGGCCTGTGACGGCCTAGGACGGCCCGCCCTATGCCCGGGCTTCGCCTGGCTCGTTCCGCGACGCGGGGCTTGTCCGCAATTTAAAGCGCCTCCTGGCGCGATGTTGAGGGCGGTGGCTTCCTGCCGCAAAGGCACTTGGACGTTGTGGTCCCCTCCCGTACTGCGGCCGCGTTAAGATAGCGATAAGCAGCGGCGGCAGGGGGAGACCACAGGAAGGGCAGCAGCGGGATCCGGCGTGTCACGTGAAGGTAATGGAGCCCCCAGGAGTGTTCACCAGAGCAGCAACAGCGTGGCTGCTAGAAGAAATAATGCCCCCAGAATGATTAGACGAGCACAAGCAAATATCTCTGTCCTGTTTATCCATGGTACATTGCCAATGGACTGTCGGGTTTGGTTTCCCGGGGGTGAAAATTTGGCATTTCTAATTTTTGGTGGTAGCGAACAGTCTCCTGTCTGGGTCCTCTACTGTTGGAAGTACTTCTGGAGGACTTTTAGGTTAAGACAAAGTGGTTCTCCAATCCCAGCAAATGTTCTGTCAGCAGGTGAATGTAGATGTGGATTTCCTACCACATGTGTTGCGCTAGCACAGTTAGCCGGGAGGGCAGAGAGCCAGGAGGAGTGGGCGCCATCCTGCTTCTGGATGTAGAACATGGCTGTCATGCGGTCTGTAGGTAGTATTGTTTTCCTTCAATAGAAGTGGGAAGACCAGAATGCCCTGGGAAAAGAAGTAATCCTTACACCCAGACTAGCTCTTCTTAACATTGGGGCACTGACTGACCTTACGGAGGTTGAAAAACAACTAACTACACTAGGCTATACCCTTGTTAAGCAGGAAATTGTGAGAGGTTGGGGAGCGACAGACACACCTTCTCCCTGAGTGTGGGTGAAAGAGTTCGACAGATGCTTGATTCTGGAAACTGAAGTTTTCAAGTCACGAGGTTGTCCGTAGAAATGGGATAGGAAACGGGGCAAATGGAATGTATATCGTGGTAATCTATGTATTTCTTTATCGGTGGAACTGGAAATGCAGCATGGTGGGTAGCGAGATATTGGAATATTGTGACTGTAATTATTCTCTCCTTAGCCACTGTGATGACGTATTAAGCGATTATTCGGAATGTCAAATGGAAAATGTATGTGATTCTACAGTTGAAATTAATAAAAAGATTTAAAAAACAAAACCAAATATATAAGTGGGAGGAATGCTTTGAAGACTAGTCAGACAGAGATGTGTTTTCAAGATAGTTTATGTGGCACCTGAGTGGTGCTGAGTTGTGCAACGGTTCTGGACCGACATTTCATGAATCGCATCAGTGGTCATGATCACTTGCGAAAAGCGGTCTAGAAAGTGTCTTCACAGTAACAGATTGTTGCTGTTCCACCAAATTAGAAAGTATAGACCCTTGGACGTTATCAACACTAGATCCTGACAATGCCCTTCTCCTTGAACCCACTGCCTTTTGAGGCATTCCTGTAGGGGGTACATGTGCAATTTGGCATATAGTACAATTGCAATGCATGAAGACATCATTTCCAAATATTCGAATGGTAATTGGACAGGGAGCCTTAAAAAGACTATAGCAATGCCGCCACCCTCTGGTCATTGGGTATGCCCGTCACTTCCTTAAGGTATTACCTTAATCTTCCACTGTCCTGTGTTACATGGTTGGGAGAGGGAAGGGGAGACATTGCTTAGCAACAGAGAAGCCCTTGTGGGACTACCGCTACCTTTGCCATGCCTATTAGCACTATAGGACCCTCTAGGGATAGAATTAGACTGTTCGGGTCCTGAAAGGACTGCTGGTATGGCTTATAAGGAGGTATATGATTACAGCCCGCTGGTTTGGAACCACCTTTGGGCTGCTATTTCCAGGAAGCAGACTCAGGATTGAGGCACTCCAGGGGACTCATGAACTTAGCTGTGCCACAGCCTTCTCTGTTTTCTTGAGCATCTGGTCCACCTGAGGGCTAAACAGATGCACACTATTAAAGGGTATTTGTAGATCTAGGAACACGATCTCCTCGATGCCAGAGCTGCGGAGAAGCGTGCCTCTTGACGTTCGGATGCCTGGTGTACCAGAATGCCAGAGGACCTACCTCTCCTTCCTGGGTGCCAGGCACGACTTTGCTTCCATAAATGTGGGGTGTCTCCAACAGAATTTGCCACTGCATCTTGTGTTGTGCCCACCTTCTCCCCCTTTGAGAGTGTTCTTACAGGTGAAGGCATTAAAGGATGTCTCAACATGCTCTTGGGAAAGGCAGAGGTTGTAGGCCTCTTAGTGATCGGCACAGAGCTATTTTCGATCAACCTGTGACAAAAGTGGAAAGGAGTGCATTCCATAACACTGTCCTAGGTGCATTTTCGAGTGTCCCGCAGTAAAGTTAATCTGAACTGGCATCTAGAAGCTGTGATATGTCGATATGCTGCAGGAAATGGTCGTTGGTTCCGAAGACCCATTGGTACGAACAGATACCTCTCAATGCAAAAAATAGTTTTTCACTACAAAGCTAAAGAAGGAGCTGCTCAGCCTGGAGCTGCTCAGCCTGATTCATAGAAGTCCTGGTGCTTTAAAAACGTCAACTCTGGAGCAGTGTTCCCGACAACAGAGCCCAGAGGCGAAAGAAAACAAACTGAGGTGGGCTTGTGTTCTGCAGCATTGTGGACAAAGGGTAAAGTCATAACAGTTCTTGTGACTCAAACGTCTTTGAAGAAAAACAAGTTGCAAAGGTCTGGGCCCAACACTAGATGGTGGGAGTGTGCAGAGCATGTGTACCTACAGCCATGTATACAACAAACAAAGAATTTGCCATTAGTTATGAAAGTTGATAGTAAGTAAAAGAACGAGATGATAGTAATTACCCAAAGCACTGGCATTACTACACACAACAGTTCATAATTTTTTATGGAAAGAAAAAACCTGCGTAACCTGGGAGAGACTGCCTGAACTCTACACAGAATTTCTGAAAAGTGGCAGAAAAAGTTTATAGCAACTCAGTGGAAGGAGGTAAGACAATGAGCAGTGTTGGAGATGCGGCGGCATTGGGGAAATAGAGAAAAAAACAGACTTGCAACAATGCCTCCTGCTTTAACAACTACTTTCACAAACCTTCTAAAGGACATAAGCCACTGTGATCGCTCTATCACAGATCTCAAGGCAGGCAACTGGTCTAAATCTAGGGCCGGATGTACTAAGCCATTTATTGGGGACAAATCACGAGATTCGCCAAAATTACCAGGTTTGCTACTACTAGATTGTTTTTTAGTAGGTACTAAACCCTTTTTGCCATTGGTATGTGTTAACCGAATCTTGAAATGGGTTTAGAAATGCATACTTAATCACTATTTGGAAGGGGCTGTTTCGCTATGCGGCAATAGTCTGGCACTGCCATTTCGGTTGTAAACCACTGATAGGTTTCAGATTCTTTAAAGAAGCTGGAACCTCCTGCGTTAAGGGTAGAGTTATCCCCTTGCTACCTGAGTGGGCAGTGGTCCAGTAAAATATTGCAAACCCTGAAACTTTTAAAAATAAAGTAAAATAAAGTTACGAGAAATTACGATACCAAATATCTAATATTAGTCCTCAAGTAGGTTAGTAAATCTATTTAAAACTCCAAAAAGTCACATCAGAAAATAACTGGAGAAGAGTGACTCCAGTTGATGCCATATTGGTAAGGCCAGATAAAAAAAAATATACGGGAGTAGTGCGAGTTTATCATAAAGAGTTTGTCTTAGTGCATGTAAAACTAAGCACATCTAGTTAAAAATATATGGGAGTAGTGCGAGTTAGTCAAAAGTGCCTAATATACATCTAATTTAAAAGTGGCCTGAATTTCACAAGAGGTCAAAAACATCATCCAATAACCAATTCCATATAATCAAAAAATTATATTGAATATACACTCAAAGGCCGCAATTTTCAGTCAGACAGTCTAAAACCCGCAAGATAACATGTGGTAGACTGGTCTGGAATCAGTTTGGATTGAAAAGTAATATAGTCATGTGACCAAATTGTGTGAAAAAGTGGGAAAAGAAGAGGAATTGAAATTCATAGAGGGGAAGGTAAAGATCATATAGAACACTCATTAGTACATGATAATTTTTAGATTCCAGAATTGATTACATTGTTCCAATGAGATATTGCAACTTATTTACACATAGCAGTAGACATGTAGTATGATCGTATGGCTAAGTACTGAACATTTTCCTATTAACACAGTGGTGCTATCTTATAATTTTTAGATTCCAGAATTGATTACATTGTTCCAATGAGATATTGCAACTTATTTACACATAGCAGTAGACATGTAGTATGATCGTATGGCTAAGTACTGAACATTTTCCTATTAACACAGTGGTGCTATCTTATGGTATTGAATACTGTCCCCATAATCCTCCAACTGATGTGTCAGATGGCTAAAATATCTAGTATTATATCCAGGCAAATCATACTCTGTGATCATACACCTCATCATTCTTGGAGAAATACATGTAATTTCCTGTTCGTATTCAAACCAAGGTCCACATATCTAAGTTTTATCAGCCACCTAGTCTCTAATTTCCTGAGTGCTAAGGCAGCATTTCAGAACTCAGAGGAAAGAGTTAAAAAGAAAGGAAAAAAAGATGCTATGACTCAGACAACGCTGGATGCATCACAGCACTTTTATTTTATTTTTGTACTTTTAATGATGTTGTCTTATAAACATACAAAAGCCAAATAGAAGACTTATTTGGCATTGTCAATCTGTTCTTTGCCATATTGAAGAACTGCGTGGCTGCTGTACCACATGGCAAAAAAAACTTTTTGACTAAGCCAATAAATCTTGCATAGGCGAGAACTATTGGCTTTGCCATTGCTTGGTTTTCCTGCAGGTATGTGCCTTAAGAGGTCATGGATTGTAATCAGAAAAGAAAATAGGCATGTTTGGAAGGGCATTGGGGAGCTGCCTGCTCTCCCCAATGCCCTCATTCACAAAGTGAAGCTCCCCCATAGATAGTTTTCACTTTGTGAATATCAGCACCCGCTTTCGGGAATCTGTACCCAATCAACAGTTTGTGATTGCAACCTCAGTTACAAATCATTGCTGAATTGTGGTCTGTGGAAGGCACCCCATCACGCCTCCATCACATTCCAATTCACAAAGTGCACACTGAGAGCCAGAAGGACATTTTCAATAATGATGCACCTTCAGTACTTTGAGACACAAACTTTCACAGCCGCACAGTTTCCAGTTTTGTGCGTCACACGATTTCTGACCACAAATAGTCCTACTACACTATATCAACAGTTCTATGTTCTTATAAAAGAAAGAGGGTTACGATTGGGCCTCGCTCAATTGACTAACCAAAGATCCCTTTATCTTTACATTGTTGTATGTCAAAGATGTGTTACTGCTGCTTACTTGATTGAATGGATTTTCAGCACCACTTACTAGGAAAGGGATCTAGCATTTGTATAAAGTCCTTCTTTGCCAAGTAAGACAGAAATGTTTGGTTTTACACCTGGATATCACCCATGTTTTCCAAGGATACTTTCTTTCACAACCCAGTACTTGATACCCGCCAGTTCTTCCACTACGATGTTGATAAAGCAAGCGATGAGTCCTGTAAGAATTCCAATGCAGCCACAGATGACCCAGCGCTGGATTTCCACCGTTCGGAATGTCTGCAGTGAAGTGGGAGAAAATTAAACTTCGTTGATAAAGATGTTTTTTTAAAAGGCACACAACACTAATTAGGAGAGCATTGTTATTTATTTCATGTGAGGTTTCAATCAAACTGAAGATCACAAGAGGTAAACAAAGAAGGCATAACTACTGAGACCCATTCAAACAAAGCAGTTTTTTTTAATACTGTACAGTTAGCAAGGTGAAGAAAACCTCTATTTACCCATAACTACTGTCTACCAGCGCTAATATATTACAAGGACTCACAGGTTTAAATCTTTTCCTGTTACGGGGGAAGGAGTCCCACAGTAAACTTAGCAGTATAAAATCATAACAAGCCTGGAAGACCTTACACTTGTGTTGCTCGAATAGCACACTCATCTCACTTGAGAAAACCCAAAGTCAGCCAATGGGGTATAAGTACCCGCAATTCCACCACTCCCAGAGGTCATCTTTTTCCAGCATGAGTGTGGAAAGAGGTGCACTTCTATTCGGGGAGTAGGGACGTTTTCTTCTATAGCATTGAATCTTCCATAGATTAAAATGTTTGAACCAAAATAGCAGTCAGTACAACTTAGTATACCTTAGTACAGTGTTTCCCAAAATTGTGGGTCGATACCCACAAATCAATTTTTGGTGGGTTGCAAAAGCCCAAAGAATAATTAGGATGCGGTTAAATTCTGTATTTATCTTGTCACATTAGCTGCGCTTCAAAGATGGAGGTCAAACATCCCACTGGATTTTCTGATTAATTGTTACTTATTATTACATTTTTTTAACAAGGGGATTGGTGTTTACAATCTCCTCTTACGTTGCAGAGAAAGAAAAGTAATTTGTGTGACAATCTTGCTGGGATAAGGAGTGTGAAACGAAAGTATGTAAGATGTCAATTTTTGTAAAAACAAAATGTTAATATATATATAAACGAACTGAACACATTCAGCAGTTAGGAAAGCAAAAATGAAGCACATTTGTTTTGTAATTTGGAACAAATATTTTAATAGGATCAAAACATACAGAAAGACACTTTACATGGTGATGCCCAAATGATAAATTATCATTGAAATCCAAATCCCACGGATTATCATTTGCGTGCAATATAGTTTGATCAGTAAAACTGTACGTCTATATAAAATAGGTGTCCATTTCGCTGGAAATGTGCTATCTGTAATGACAGTGCAGTGCCACACAGTGATTTAGTTACATTAAAAAAATCACCTACCTTATGTCAATTATAGTTGGGTAGGTCAAAAATGTTTGTCATTCCAAAAATTGGCTTATGGTACTAAAAGGTGTGGGAATCACTGACTGAGTACATCAATACTGGAGAAAAAGGATATGAATAGGAATGCCCACCATATGTGAAAGATTACAAACTGCTGCTTGTCTCACCATTCCATCTGTCTGCAAATACATCGAAGCAGATGTGCTGAGTGAAGGTGTGTCCATTTTTCTATGTAGCTGTGCAGCGGATATCCATAATGGACACTCAAGAGTAGCGAGCCACTGAAGATGCCTAAGTGTTGTGAAATGTGCTTTGATGTTCCCACCTTTCTGTGGCACTAGGGGACAGCAGATTCTACCCATCTTGAGATTCCTTGCTTTACAATGGATAATCCTTCCTTGGTAAGAGAATGTTAATAGTAATGGATCAGGAATTCTGAACTCTCTTGTCCAGATCTAATTTTCGGCATTTGTGCAGATCGAAAGTGTGCAAAGCTCTCTGATGCACCTACAATGCTTGGGAAAATCTTCGAGTACTATCATTTAATTGAGGAGGAAGTCAGTAGGAATTTTCGGTATGAACTATGGGATTGTGCGCACTGTGACCTTTTTGTTTGCGAATTGCAAAAAGGGTATTTTTATTGTAAATTCCTGTATTTCACTTACCCTATTGGATGAGGGAAGAGCCAGTAATAGCACTGTTTTCCAGGAGAGGAATAAGAGACTAGCCCTGTGTATAGGTTTAAAATTATTCATTAGTTGTGATAATACCTTATTGTGTTCTGGATTTATTAGGGGATTCCTTGACAAAGGGGTGGCTCTAAAAAGACCCTTTACAAATTCTTGGAGCATCCTGTGAGATGATAAAGAAGGACGTGTCAGAGAACGAGGGTTCCTTGAAATGGCTACGAGGCGAACTTTGATTAGGGGCCTGAAAGGAGTACGAGCCTGTTTCATTATGTAAAGCAAATGCAGAATCTCTTGTATTTAGCTGTCTTGTTATGTCAGTGGATAGCACCCTGGAATACACAAGAGTTTCTTTACAATCTGCATGAATGTCTACAAGAACGAATTAATTGAACCCAGAAAACAAGCCAAACAAAATTACGGATCACAGTAATAATGAATAATTTGCCCTTAGCTTCTAGAGAGGAGGTTCACCTGCGAACCCAGTGGAATTTCTTCTAGATTAAGCAGTTTGTTAACTAGTATTATCTAAGCCAAGTCCGAGTGATTAGGATCATAAGGCATGGTTCTAAATACAGCTTCACGATAGGTCATGGAATTAACGGGAAAGGAGGAGAAGTATGTGCACAAGTCCTTGATCATACAATCAAAAGGCATTCCCCCACAATCCTACTTGTAGTTACATGCTTGAGCAGAAGTGACATTTCTTGTTTGGTAATATCGGAACAGGTCCAGCATTGGCTTCTCCCATGCACTGAACACTTGCCTCAAAAGTTGTTGTTGATCTCCTATTCATGGCAAACCGGAGTTGTGCAACTGTAGTAATCTGCTTGTTGTTACCTGTACTGCCATGATATTTTTCCATAAAAACAAATCTGGTGTCAAATGGACTAATATGTTTGAGACTAATGCCGGCCTACTTCTTGAAGTAAAAACATCAACGTCCGGTTGCCCAGACCAAGCGATTTACTCAGGATAAGTAAATTTTCATCTCTTTTGATAGACCTGGGTTGCAGCACGTTGCTGTGTTGGTTTACCTCCAGAGTACACAACAGCCCTCTGGCTATTAGCTCCTTAGGATAGGCTCCCAATGTTTAACCCTACTTTAATATGAGGTAGAGGAATGAGGTAGAGGAATAGAGGAATGAAGACCCACACCGCTGTTCTTTGCAGAAATTCACCAAAAAAGAGTATTTTTTATTTTCAGTGTAACCTGAACATGGATGTCAAAGGAGCCGGATATTTGTGCACATTTCTTGTCTAGTTCTTCCTGTATTGGCTGGAGGGTTCGCTGGCAAAAGGGAATGAGACATAGGACAACATCATGCACAGCAGCTGCTGCGGAAGGTGCACATCGATAATTGGTTGCTTTGGGATTTGGCTTGCTAGTGCAGCTAGGTTAATTTGTCTTTTCTGTGAGGGGGTACAACCTCTATTCTTTAGTGTATGGGCTCGCACCTAAGAAATGGATTGTGTGTTTCTGACGAAAGGATGATTTTTCTTGGTTAAGAGTTAGACGCAGCCTCCTAAATAAATGGGTACAGGCTGTCACTGAGGCAGAACTGGCTTTCTATTCCATCAGGCATTTCCCGGGAGGCTGTAGCCACTGAAGAACGGATTTGAAAGTGGGATTTGAGATAGAGTGGGTAGAAGGGAAAGTGATCAGAAAAGGAGTAAAATAGGAGAAAGAGATTGGATGGATGGAAAGAGAAAGGATGAGTGCGCGAGGAGATTAGGAGGGCATGGCTGGTTTAAGGATTTTTCATCAAGGCTGCTTATGGTTCCCATTCGAGCCCTGCTGTCACTGACTGTTTTGTGGCATTGGTAAAAGCGTCCTTGCCCAACCAATCATTGTGGTATTGGCATTCTTGATGTCCCAAACATCAAAGATGGGCAGTTTCGGGTGGAATATTTTCTGACTGCAGTTGAGACCAAAAGGGAGAACTTGAATTAAAACTGGCAACTGGCTTCCTTAAAACTTAGAAAGTTCTGGTGTAGTGAAGGGGTATGTCAAAAATTGTTGGAGATGTAAAGCACCAGAACATCCTTTTTACTTCAGTAGTTTTAATAAATCCTAAGGGAGAAATATGAAGAACATCGGTTTTCTCAAGAAGTGGACCGAACAGGTCTCCTTTCGCCGGACTTTCCTTTTTTATTTGAAAACCCTGGGCATAGAAGCCTACCTTCTGATAGCTTTTCTGAACTAGGCCAATCCCTCCTCTCCATTCTATGATAAGGTTTCTGCCTTTAGTAAATGTAGAAGTCTGAATTTCAGCTAGGGCAAAAGCGTTCATGGAGGACACTGAACAAACCTCATTGTGCCCAAACTAAAGGCAGAGTTCCTTCCACCTATGGTGCCATCGACCTAAAGGCTGATATCCTTCCTCCAATGGAGCCAACTGGTACTGAGGCGGAGGGAAAAGTCAGTGAAGACGTCCCATCTCCTTCGAGTGACTTACACCTCTAACTCTGGGCTGGGGTTTGTTATAGGCTGCTGCACCTACGCATTGTATTATAAAAGCTCTGGTTGATAAGGTTAGTTAAGATAATTCTGGTACGCTTAGCAATATGTCTGGCTCCTTTCCCTAGTACTTTGAAATAGCTGGGAAAGTCATTGCTGTGAGGCACCAAGGTGTGTCTGGCGAAGTACATCAACAACATGTTTTCCAAACAACAACTGCACATCAAAGGATATATCCAATATTTGATTTTGAACTTCAGGTCTGAAGCAAGTCGCTCTGAGTAAGTCTTGCCTACACAAAACAGCAGCCAGCGAGCTGGTGTAATTCAAGATTTACCACCATCCATTGCAGTCCATGGTAGCTGCTAAAGTTCTCTCTATCTTGGCTTCCTGTTTTTTGTCTTCTAGCAAGAGATAAAAGTAAAGATTAATATCAGGCCACATCTGTCGAATGAATTTCCCTAAGATTACATTCAGATTGATGTGGCTGCCTTTAAATATACCCTCTTTCCCAAGGCATCCATTCTCTGACCATCTGTGAGTGGATAAGCTGTGCAGGGAGTAGCTGGGTTTCTTGACATCATCTGGGCTGCCTCCATTACCAGCAAGCCTGCCTTGAGGTTGTTAGGCAAATTATACTTTTTGTCAAGCCTTGGAATTACTGTTGCCTGTATTGGCATTTCCCAAAACTCATATAGGAATGGATCTGTTTTCATTGTCTCTAACTGCACATAGCTCTCTCTGTATGCGGATGACATGTTACTGTATCTTGGGGAGGAACACAAACCTCATGGGGGCAGCAGTGGCATTATTGGACTTCGGGGCTCATTCGGGCCTTACGGTCAACTGGGGCAAGTCATGCATCTATCCCCTGAATTGCGATGCCCCTGATCAAGGTCCTATCCTCTCGTTTATGACATTGCGGTGGGAGCGAGATACAGTGTGGTACCTTGAAGTGTCTGTTTACTGCTCCCCGGACTTGCTGTATGAGGGGAAACTTTCGGCGTGTGTTTGACTGGGCTGTGTTGCACAGTTGCCTTCTGGACCACATTGCCTCTGTTGGTCAAGTGCCGATGGCCATATCCAAAATAATCATACTACGAGCCTACTTCATCAGTTTACAGCACTTCTGTTGCAATTGCTCAAAATATTCTTTCAGGAGCTAGATGGTCTGCTGCTCTGGCTTTTTTGGGGCACTTCACGTCGCCAAGTTGCACTCAGGAAGTTGCGTTTGCCTGTGGCTGAGAGGGGCTACCTGCTCCCGACTTAGAATTAAACTACTTTGCGGCCCAGCTGCATTAAGTGGCATGCTGGCGGCCTTTCTCTGAAAGGGTGTGGGGACAGCAGAGTGTGGTCTCCTACCAAGGATTGCCTACTAGGTTTTCTACTGAGACCAACACCTGCTTTCAGAGTACGAACCTCGAATCTCCTGATTAGGACTGCGCGCTATGTTTGGGCCCGTACCTTACAGCAGTCTTGTATGCCAACCTCATACTCCTGCAAGCTTCCTCTTTTGGCGATTAGGTGTTGGAGTCGCCTGGCGGTCTTGCCAGATCAACACGAGTGGCCGGCTGCAGGGATTGACGTTCTCAGTGAACTTTTTGCAGGGGAGAATTGTGTCCGTTTTCAGATCTCCGTGAGTCTTATGATATCCCTGCAGGCCATTTCCTGCTTCATGGTGCCCTGATACGCAAGATACAGGAGTGGTGGGATGCAAGAGTCACAGAACCTACAAAACATGACTATTTGCAAAATCTCTTTCATATCGCGGGTGAACGAAGGTGATCACATTCCTTTATAGGACTTTGTTGGAGCAGGCGCAGCAGACACTCACGACCCTCCGGTTACGCTGGGAGACTGACTTCAGGATGCCTCTCTCAGATTCCTCTTGGAGGAAGATGCTAGAAAATAGTTTTAGGGTATCAAGAAATGCCTGCTTCAAATGTATTCACTTCTTGCACTTACAAGGGGCCTCTTTGACCCATTGCCGTATCCATGCCATTTTCCCGACTGCGACCTCGGAACGCCACTGCTGCGCTGGTGAAGATTTGGATTGTTTCCACATTGTCTGCTCATTTGCTTTTAACACACTATTGAACAACAGTCCTCTAGGTGGTGCAGGGGACCACGTATAGAGACTTCCCTCTTGGTCCCTCACTGTGCTTGTTAAACCTCCATGAACATTTGGCGGCCAGTCAGGTTTCTGGATATGGCCTTAATCCTTGCCTGCAGGCAATTGACCATGAGTTGGAAGTCTGTTCAGGGTACCGATGATAGCAGGAAGCCAGGAAAACGAAGCGCTTTGAGACTCATGGAAGAAGGGCAACGATTCAACTATCCAAATCCAGAAGCACCCAAGACCTGTCACCGTACTCCGAAAAAGACTTACTGCATGACCAGAGGAGCGTCATGGTCACCTCCAGCTTTGACTGCAGGATCCACACTTTCACTCACTGTCAGGCCACGGACACACACTTGGGGAATACTCCAGCGAGAGCGTGTAAGACTGAATACCGGGCCCCTCATGATCATTGAGGGTTTTGGCACATATGTTTTTGAAGGTCTTTCAGTCTTTCGATTTGTGATCTGGGTAAAGGAAAAATACACAACGCCTGTGAGGTTCATCAGAATACTTACTCTTTTTTCCAAATATCTTAGAGGGCTTTGAAAAGTCTTTTTTTCCCCCCAAGATCCTTCTATGTCCAAAAATATTTTTTTCTTACATAATTCATGTGTATTAACTGAAGACTCTACGAACACAAATGACTGCAGGCTTGGAGAAAGATTTAAGAAGCAAGTAAGACCAGTTTGTCTGAAGAAAGCGCAAGGCTCTAGGACTCCCTTTCAACATGACGAGCAGTAGAAATCTTGGGAGAGAGGATCTCTGAAAAGGGTGAAATTCAGGGCACCCTCATCTTTTTGGATGAACTTCTGCTTTTCAATGAGGAGGGGACACTAGGGGACACTAGTTTAAGGCTTCCCACGCGTGTTATGATTTCATACAGCTATTGTACGTTTAACATAAGATGCTCACCTGACTGGGAATGATTCAAACATGTGAACCTTTGAAAGATTTAACGCTGGAAAAAGTGTAGAAACAAGCTTAGGAGCTCTCACAACACAAACTCAGCACAGTGACTGAAATTGTACTCCTTCACAAGTTCAATTGTAACATTGTTTAGTGCTGCTGGATGCATTGGAAGAGCAGAATGAAGTGGTCTAAGTTCCAGAGGGGAAATTCAAGAGAGCTTCAGATGTAATAACTTATGATGAACACTGAGAAACTGACAGATGCATGGACAGACTTGCTCAGAAAAAAACTTTACTCTAAATTATGGAGAGCCAAAGCAACTGGATGGAGTCAACAAAACCTTTTCAAACATGCCTGATAACTTCTGGAATGTATTACTAGAAACCGGTCCCAGGAAGTTCATAAAGAACAATTGAGGAAAATAATTGAAGTTGCCAGGAAAAGGTGCTGGAAAAAGAATTTTAAGTACTTAATGTTCTTCCCAGACAAACTTAAATTCGTTCATGCAAGCAGAGCACTCACTTTTTTATGTTGGCAAAACAGGCCTGGGACAGGAAATATTGGATATGTATAAAAAAGGGAAATTAATCCCTTATGTTGGAGACCATCAAACAGAGAGGGTGGCGAAAGACACTAAGCAGAGATGCCCTATGTAAAGTTGGAAGATTTTGAATGGGAAACTGAGCCTTTGAAAAAGAAAGGAAACACACTATCTTAAACTATTGATGAAGAATGGTAATATTGCAACCTGAAAGAACAAAGGTTGGATGGCAATGGTGCAGACCTAGAGGGTTTAACATTGAGTGATAAAAATGAGTGAAGGCCCGTGGCTGTACCGCCCCATGTAAATCCCTTGAACCTGACCGAGTGGTAGGAGCTACATCAGGTCCTACAGCCAGACAGCTCTGTGATTGTTAAAGGACAGGGGCTGCTGAAGCACAACAAGACTAAACAATTATGTTTACGTTTGTTTGTAGTTTTATCCAATATATTTTGTACTATGACATGGCAGAATCTACTTGAGCCTATGTATGGCATGGGACCCATGCCTGGCTACGGCATACATAATTTGGACATGGATACTTGAGCCCCCACTGCCAAGGTTCCAGATTCAACATGTTAAAAGATTAAGATGCCTACTTCAAGAAGGATGAGTTACTGAAGAGACCAAACCAAAAGGTGGGAATGGGAAACTGGGTAAATATTTCCTGGTCAGGAATGACACATTGCTAATTTTTTTTGAAAACCTTTATTCAGCTTATGAACAGTACACAGCGTCTGCCTACAACCACTACGGGCCGGCCGCTATGACATACAGAAACAGTACAGGTCATCGCAATAAGCGGAAAGCTAAAACAATAGCGCTACAGTGTGTCAGTAGCAAACGTAAAAAGAATCATGCAGGTTTCATTTTCTCAGAGTTAAAGAGGATCGTACATTCAGATCAGAGCCGAGAAGGGCGGGCCCTACGACATAATATCAACCAAAGGGACCGCAACAATTGGAGTCATGCATAAAACAGTGCAAACAGCATACCCGAACAATATACTACATTCCGCGCCATCTTGGGCCCACCCAGTCGACCAAACCACTTCAGGATATTGTGCAAACGTAGCCACTATATAATAGGACATGAAAGGGCACGCTTTATAGCAGGAAGAAAGGATCCGGCGTCATACAATAAAGTGACTGTTATAGGGACAAGCCATGTAGGAGGAAAAACACTCACCAAAATTATAATCAGGAAGAGAAGACAGGATAAGCAAGCAATCAATGGTTACGTACTGTTATCAACGCTAGACACACAAAGTCCCAGAAGCTGCGTGAACCTCAGAAGTACAAAGTGCGAAACCTACCCAAAAGGAACACCACCCGACCCCCGGCCCGATCCAAATACACGAAAATAAGGAAAAATACAAAAAGGGAAAAACAAAGGAAGAAAAAGGAGACAGCAAAGATCAAAAGAAAAAAAGAGGGCCATAGGAACATAAAACAATACATAACAACATCCCCCCACCCTGCACCACTGCGTGTGACTACGGCCCACCCCCCTAGCAGCGTGCCTGTCGCCCATTAGAAACCCGAAATATAGACAACAAGAAAGAAGAGGAGAAAGAAAAAGGAAGAAGTATAACACCCAATATAGGGAGGAAGAAAAGAGTATTCTAATCTACAACTCCCATAAGGAAAAACAAGTCGGGAGGAGGTCAGTTCCACATACTCCTGGTCATCACCGGCCCCATAAGCATCCTCCACCCCAATTATCATCAGCACGACAGAACTAGCAAACAGTACTGCAGATGGGGAAGAGTCATTTCTAAATGTGCGAATAAATCAGACAAAAAAGCAGTCCCAACCTAGTCCCCGCCCGTCAGTGCGTCCATTCCACTAAAGAAACCTCCTAGCCCTGGCCCGATCGTGGACGCACCCACCCCCGTGAAAAGCCAATACCTTCGGAGAGAAAGTGAAAGCCCGCCCCAATGAAAACAAAGAGGCAAAATGGCCGCATTCGGTAAAGAAGAGATGTCCAAGGACAAGATGGACGTCGCCAGTCCCAAACAGAGCCAACACATAAAGGGAGCTGCATTTTCAAGGCAGTAATACTTTGCAATGTAGAAGGTATCAATGTCCCTATTGAAGAGGCACAGTCAAACAGGATAGTCAGGTGTTGCAGCAGCGGCTCCACGGACGACGTGGGTGAGGTGGTGTGCTGCACCAGGGAGGGAGACATTGTAGCAGCGCTAGGGCGGTCAGACCGCAGCCCACACTCTGTTTCATCGCAAAGCAGCTGTTCCGTCACACACTCCCGCGGCAACAATGTTTCACAGGCAGGGATCAGCGGAGGCTGATCAACATAGCGAGGAGAGCGGAATGGCAAAGTATAGCCCGATCTATCCGCAAATCCGTCCAGCCGCTCTCCCAACAGTCTCGAGCTTTCACGCCACTCATCCGTCAGTTGAGTAAGAGCAATAAGAACAGAAGTGCGGGTTAATATCGGTTGATCATACATTATCTCCGTGTTACGAGGCGCTGTAGACAGGTCCACTTCCCAATCGGGCACGAGCAGGGCACACCGGGCAGGAGCCGAGGCGCCGTCCGCCAGTACTGCTGAGGAGCCAGTCGTCATGTTCCTGCCACCAGGGACAACAAAGGAGTACAGGCGAGGTCAGCGCTATGGTGCGACGAGCTATCCCCTCGGGACAGGACAAGTCCGCGATCGTGGACGGCAAATAGTGAGGAGTCCCTCTCCGCTCGGCCCAGGCAGGGGCGAGGCAAGGAAAGAGCCCCGGCCGCCGGAGCACCCCCGACACTGGAGGAAACAAAGCGCGGCTCGCCTTCAGGTCCCGCAGATGGAAGCGGAAAAGTAGACTCCAAACTGTCTAGCGTTACCCTCCACACAGGCGCCCGGTGTAAACGACCACAGATCCAATCGACCAACACAGGATGTCAGCGCCGCTCCAGCATGATCGGCCCCCGCAGCGGCCACAGGCGGCGCGCTGCATCGCAGGTCCCGGGTCCAGGGCTAGGGTAAGCGTCGGCAGGCATCTCGACGAAACCTCAGGTTAGCAGACAGGTAGGGACACCGGAGGAACACCAATAGCATCAGAAAACTTTCCCAAACATCCCGGTGGCACGGAATAGCAGGATAGTGGACAGGATAGTCGCGAGGGAAACAGAGGCTCGGGGAGCCGGGAGACTACACGTCCGTCTCCGCGGCCATCTTGGCTCCTCCCCTCCACATTACTAATGTTAACATGGAACATCAGGAGACCTGATATTTAAGTTAAACACTTGCAGTGAATATCTCTGCAGACACAGTGTACAAACAAGTGCACAGAAAAAACACACAACAACCAGATAGGTCAAGAACTCAATAATTACATTGACTATCAACAATTGCTGTGTTGAGTCCTATCAGACCACCCAGTTGGCGGAGCCTCATCATGTAGGATACTCAAGCCATGGTTAGTCTGCAAACGCCCAGGTGTATATTGGCAATGCATGACTCAATCATGGTCTGGACACCGCAAATGTTAATACAAAGGTGGTACTGATAAGTGCAGTGCAAAAAAATATGTATATAGTGAAGTGGCTAAAATGGCTGTCAAGGCAAACAAAGACCTTTATTAGTGATTGCCTGGACGTCAGATTAAAATTAGTGTAATGACAGTGTAAAATAATCACTGTCCAGCTTGCTTGGTGGAAAACAAAAATCAGGCCAACATGTTTCTGCCGTACTGTGTATATTCACTGGCATTCGTCAGTGCCAAGCTCTCGTATGCTACTGCAAATTACACTACCAAATGTGTAGAAATAAACTAAAAAGGATTCAATCAAATAATCATAATGAAAGTAAACTGAAAGTGGTCGAACACGACCATCCTACCGCATCTTCTCAATTTACTCAGTGGATGCGATTGGTCTTCCCTGTAGTAGAAGTCAAGAGAAACGGAAAAACCATATAGAAAATATGTAACCACGTGGTGCTTAATAAGACATAGACAATAATTATAACTTAAATATACCCAATGTCCCACGTGTTATTACTGTGCACAACCAGCGAACAATCAAACAAACTCAGACAGATCCATCACTAATTTATGATGATCATTTAGGGGGTGCGAATATAGCGTCACCAAGAATTCTCCTGTGTAAAGTTTCAAGAACTGAAATTTAGCACTTACCCATCAATCTGTGGGAAGTAAGCCTCACCTCACCCGGCAACTGCTCGGAAAGATAAGGCCGCGCTCTAGACATGTGAGTAAAGACAGTTCCCAGATTAGATCACTGTCAAGAATATAGTACAATGTACTGTCTACCTAACCCAATAATTTTCTGAAATGCCCCCGAATAGGCTCTCACCACGAAGAACCAGATGTAAACATTAGACGACTAACATGTAGTGCTACCTCTCAGCATGTTACAAAATAGTAATGACTGCAGAACAGTCGCTCAGTTCTGTATCTACACTGCACCACTGTGCAGTATCTGTATCTACACTGAACCACTGTGCAGTCTTCAGGATGAAAAACGAGGGTGAATACCCTCATCCCAGCAAGCATGTCCATGGTCAAAACTGCTGATGCCTTAATGGCCAGACCCCAAGTACACGCTACAAAATAATCTAACTCTAATAATCCCTACTAACCTGTCCGTCGGTACCTCACGGCGGGTTCACGAGCCGAAGGGGAGGCACCGACGGGCTGGTTGAGGCCAGTTTTATCCTCGCGCTAATTGAATGATGGTTTTCAGCTGGTGCATGTACCGCTGCAACAGCGCCTGTGCGCTGTTGAGACACTAACTGACGCATGCGCAACTGGGGAGAGAGTGATGGCGACACAGACTCGGTCACACGGGATCGGGGGGAGTCAATCAGAGAACTCACCATTACGTTGCTCACGCATACCTTAGTAGAAACATATGGTCAATGGGCGCAATTCTCCCATGTCGCTACAAACAAGTAAACTCCAATTGAAGAACACGTATAGCATTTTAGATTTAACCGAGTCTGTTTCAAGATCACAGGCGGTTGTGGTGATGGTAGATCTATTTATTACTTGCATGTTAAATACATTTGGGAGATTGAGGCTGCGCATGAGAGGCCGGCAAGTGCCCTCGGGACGCGCATGCGCCTCGCTAATACTGAGTTGTATCCACTTACGCGATACAAATGGTCAATTGAGGGTGTTTGGCTGAGATCGACTAGTGCACCCTCCTCGCGCAGGCGCCCAGTGCTTACACATGCTTGCGTGAGTAGCGTTTCCATCCGAGGTGAGGTTAACTCGTAGAGCGCATGCGCGCCATCACTCTCTCCCCAGTTGCGCATGCGTCAGTTAGTGTCTCAACAGCGCACAGGCGCTGTTGCAGCGGTACATGCACCAGCTGAAAACCATCATTCAATTAGCGCGAGGATAAAACTGGCCTCAACCAGCCCGTCGGTGCCTCCCCTTCGGCTCGTGAACCCGCCGTGAGGTACCGACGGACAGGTTAGTAGGGATTATTAGAGTTAGATTATTTTGTAGCGTGTACTTGGGGTCTGGCCATTAAGGCATCAGCAGTTTTGACCATGGACATGCTTGCTGGGATGAGGGTATTCACCCTCGTTTTTCATCCTGAAGACTGCACAGTGGTTCAGTGTAGATACAGATACTGCACAGTGGTGCAGTGTAGATACAGAACTGAGCGACTGTTCTGCAGTCATTACTATTTTGTAACATGCTGAGAGGTAGCACTACATGTTAGTCGTCTAATGTTTACATCTGGTTCTTCGTGGTGAGAGCCTATTCGGGGGCATTTCAGAAAATTATTGGGTTAGGTAGACAGTACATTGTACTATATTCTTGACAGTGATCTAATCTGGGAACTGTCTTTACTCACATGTCTAGAGCGGGGCCTTATCTTTCCGAGCAGTTGCCGGGTGAGGCTTACTTCCCACAGATTGATGGGTAAGTGCTAAATTTCAGTTCTTGAAACTTTACACAGGAGAATTCTTGGTGACGCTATATTCGCACCCCCTAAATGATCATCATAAATTAGTGATGGATCTGTCTGAGTTTGTTTGATTGTTTGCTGGTTATGCACAGTAATAACACGTGGGACATTGGGTATATTTAAGTTATAATTATTGTCTATGTTTTATTAAGCCCCACGTGGTTACATATTTTCTATATGGTTTTTCCGTTTCTCTTGACTTCTACTACAGGGAAAACCAATCGCATCCACTGAGTAAATTGAGAAGATGCGGTAGGATGGTCGTGTTCGACCACTTTCAGTTTACTTTCATTATGATTATTTGATTGAATCCTTTTTAGTTTATTTCTACACATTTGGTAGTGTAATTTGCAGTAGCATACGAGAGCTTGGCCCTGACGAATGCCAGTGAATATACACAGTACGGCAGAAACATGTTAGCCTGATTTTTGTTTTCCACCAAGCAAGCTGGACAGTGATTATTTTACACTGTCATTACACTAATTTTAATCTGACGTCCAGGCAATCACTAATAAAAGTCTTTGTTTGCCTTGACAGCCATTTTAGCCACTTCACTATATACATTTTTTTTGCACTGCACTTATCAGTACCACCTTTGTATTAACATTTGCGGTGTCCAGACCATGATTGAGTCATGCATTGCCAATATACACCTGGGCGTTTCCAGACTAACCATGGCTTGAGTGTCCTACATGATGAGGCTCCGCCAACTGGGTGGTCTGATAGGACTCAACACAGCAATTGTTGATAGTCAATGTAATTATTGAGTTCTTGACCTATCTGGTTGTTGTGTGTTTTTTCTGTGCACTTGTCTCCAGCGCGATTTTTGAGCACCTCGGCGTCACTCGACTGACAGGTACTTTTGTTCTTTAGGTTGATACACTGGGGGTATTTACCTGTTAGGTCGTTAAACTTTTCCCTCGGACCCTCCTTCACCAATTTGTTGTACAGTGTACAAACAGCCTGTCTCCAAGAGACAAACCGTGTAGCAGAAAAAGCGGATAATGTGCACTAGAACCGATTGGCCCTTTATACCATGCAGGCTCTAGACCACATTCTAAAGGATTTGGGATCTGAGTAGCCCCGGTCGTCTTACCTGCTGTATTTTGAAACAAAACGATACCGGATGTTGAAGGAAGATGCCTCCTATTGTATGGAATGATCAACGAAAGAGTCAATTATTCTTAAGAGTCTAAATTTCCAATATGGACTATCTTAAGATTTTCATAAAACGGAGGCTCCTCAAGGCACAATATTTGATCCCTGCTATATTCATTCTGAATGGATCCATTTAATTGTGTACTGAATAGTGCGCTAGAAAGGATACCCCCATGTTCAAGCCACAAAAATTGACTGGCAAAAGCAGTGAAGTATCTCATGTTTGAATCAGACTTAGTGGAGCCCTGAGAGGAGTGTCGCAGAGTCCAGCTGAACACCCGCTTATGATACTTTTTCAAAAGAGGATGTTGTTATGTTATCTAAAATGGGAATGTAATTTGTGTCTGAAATGCAATACTTAGAAAGGATTTTAACTGATCGTCCACCCTTGCAGGTTTAATATAACTGTGGTAATACAGACCCAGGATCCCTAAATAGTGACTGTATCCATCAGTTCTACAAGACCAGATATTCACTAATGACAAGGGAGATTAAATGTAACATTACTATGAAAGTAATGAGTGAACGGGTTTCATTACAGGGGTAGAATGGAAAGTACATAAAGATGTTATCGTGGTTGTGCTGTTGAACTGGTCACATCTAGGATAAGTTAACTGGAAACACATATCCGTACTGATGAAATAGAAATGGCTCCGCTGGACAGGGAGAGTGCGCCTTCTAGGCTGATAAAGCAGAATAAAGGAGGATTGAGGTAAACAAAAACAAAAAAACTCATAGAAATCTACTGAATTAAATCTTCCAGAATACTACGTTTAGGCATATGTGTCATCAGGAAAGGGACTAGTGGGGCAGGTTGTTGGCTTGGTTACAGAAGAGAAATATACCTACAACTTGTATAACTTTGTGTACTAATGATGAGAGCATTTTAAAGAATACACAAGATAAGATTAACAAGGTGTTTCACATGCTTTAGAAAACGCTATATTCAACCTGTTCTGTTATGTTATAACGTTTTGTAGAGCGCACAGCTGCCCAAGCGAAGGGGCGTCCCGGCGCTAAGCAACAGAAAGAGGCTGCTGATAATTGGAAGGCCTACGGGGAAGGAAAGAGATGGGTCTTGATGGCCTTACGAAAAGCAAGGTAGTTGTTAATGCTGCGGATGGAAAGAGGCAGTGAGTGCCAGAGTTTAGATGCCAGAACATGGAAGGAAAGCCTACCAGCCTGCTCCCTCTTTGCCCGGGGAACAACCACCAGATGGTGACCAGTCGAGTGGAGCAGGCAAGTGGGAAGATAAGATGACACCAGATTGGCCAAAATACCAGGGGGAGAGAGATTCAGAATTTTAAAAGTTATGCAAAGGGCCTTGAACTCAACACGTCTAGCCACCGGCAACCAGTGTTGCCGACGGATAGCATTAGTGGTGGAACAGATTCTAGGAAGGCCAAGAAGAATTCTGGCCACTGCATTCTGGACCCTCTGCAATCTCAGAATCTCAGATTTGTTAGTTCCCAGGTAGAGCGAGCTGGCATAATCCAGTCTCTACAGGACGGAGGCTTGAGCGATAACCTGTCTAATGGGCGGATCGAAAAAGCGTAACAGTGGTTTGAGACCCCATATATGCGGAAGCACGACCCTGCACTTTCTTGGTTTGAACTTGAAAGCATAGAGCCGGATCTACCCAGACTCTGAGGTTTTTCACCATCTGTTTTTGGACAGGCACACAACCAAGGGCAGCAGGCCATCAGCGCTCACTCCACAGCTCAGGATTTTTTCCTACCAGCAAAACCTCGGACTTGCTGGAGTTGAGCTGGAGACAGTAGACGGTCATCCACTCAGCGGCGAGGCCACTTTAAAACGTTTGGGATTCCCACACAGAGTCGTCGGGGAGTGCCAATACCAGCTATGTATCATCTGCATTTGACACAACTGTAAGCCCTCTGCTTCTGGCCACTGCTGCCAGTAGTTGCACATAAAGATTAAAACGTGTAGAGCTAAGGGCTGAGGCCTGTGGCACACCTCAATTGATAGAATTGACTGTAGAGGTGAAAGGGGGGGGGCATTACCTGGAAGGTCCTATCTGAAAGAAAGGAGGTAAACCAATCCGGTGCAGGGCCCACAATTCCGGTCTCCTCCAACCTTTGCAGCAGGATCTGGTGGGAAACGGTAACAAACGCAGCACTGAGATCCAGAAGGATCAGTGCCGAAGTGTTCCCCACATCCAATGCTGCCCTCAGATGTTCTGTCACAGCTTAAAGAGCAAACTCCGTGCTGTGGCCAGGCCGAAAGCCATTCTGAGAAGGCTCCAGTATGTTATTCTCCTCTAAAAAGCCTGTCAGGATGGAATTTACATAGGCCTCAGAGATCTTAGAGGCCCAAGGCAAGAGAGAGAGAAGATGAAAGTTCTCAGGTTTAGCTGCGTTGGGGGTTGTTTTTTTTTTAACAAAGTAATAACCATAGCTTGCTTCCAAGTCCTGGGAACGATAGCAGTAGACAGAGACATATTGATCACCTGACCCAGAGGTGTAAGCAAGGGTAACAGTTTCATCAATTGTTCAGGTTTCATAAGGTCAGTAGGAGAACCCGATTTAACTTTGCTGCATAGAGCATGCAGCTCGTCCTGGGTGATCGGCGAGAACGTGGCCAGCGTGTGAGTAGATAGAGATCGACATGTGGGGCAGGGCACGTCGCGGCTTGAAGTGAGGTTTCATAGATGTTTTCCACCTTATTGACAAAAAAGGTGGTGAGAGCCTCACAGTGCTCATTCAACATGATCGAGGGTGCTGCAGATACACCTGCGGATTTTAGATCTTGGAGTATAGTTCAGTTCAGTTGACTTTATTTCGGCTAATATAGCCATAAAAGCAGGAATTACAGACAAGGAAAACATTTACATACAAAAATATAAAATACCCTTGGCAACAATTGATCACATGAACACATTGCTATTAATATAGTGGGGCAGAGTAACAATTGAATCTAACAATTAATTAAATATTATTAAATAAAATCCAAGAAAAACAGGAAAAAAGGTTATTTCCTATAAAAAGCCAGATAAAAAGTCTAAGTTTAAAACCTCTAAAATCAAGCAATATTTACAAAGAGTGAACTTAGTGCATTCTGCATTATTTAGTGCTATGAATGAGAATTTCAGGTTCCAGTATTGTATTACAGTTTGTATCCTAGACGCTTCCTGATAAGATACACATTGAATAAAAACCTGCTTATGCAAAAAACCACCAGTTGAGAGGTATTAGACTTGATAATACGCTCAGCCTCTTTGTACGACCTGACACCCATATTTTTACACAGGGATTTTACCCAACGCTGTCTAGGTAACGTATAAGCAGAACAAAAAAACAAGAGATGGGCATCATCTTCCTTAGCCTTTAAAGAGCAAAGGGTACAGATACCATCCTCATTTTTACCTCCCCATCTACATGTATGGGCATTAGTCTGTAATACCCCGTATCTAAATTGCAAATATAAAGTTTTTGCTAATGGTGGTCTTATCTCATCCATAAACGGTTCAAATGCTGCATTGTCTTTCATGGACAAAAATTTCTGAGTCAATATGCCAGTAGATGGACGATGGGATGGCTCATCGTTAACATAAGACCAATAGGTAGTTTTTAGAACCTTTCATCACACCGGTGTCATATTCTGGGGTTCGTCCCAAAAATGGGACAGCCCTAACCTGGTACACCAAAGTTCGATATATTTTAACCATGCAATTTTCTTGTACTCATTGATCTGGGTAATTTCTATCAGTCTATTTTTATAGTTACACAACTCCGGGGTTGTCCATAACCTTACCCAATACAGCAATGGCCTAAGAGCTGCTTGGTGATCTATCCGCTTAAGATCCAGATCCAAAAATACTGGAACTAGGCGGGTTCTAGTTGGTATTTTTAATAGCCTGCGCAAAAGTGGTTTTCTTCCTGTTCAAAATTTTGTTTACAACAATGCCCCCAGACCTCAGCACCATAAAGTGCAGCTGATTGGGCCTTTGCCTTAAATACTTCCAGTGCCGGCGTAATAGCTTTGGAATAGCTAGCTCCGTGCACTTTCAGGATGGGCATAGAGTTATGCTTGAAAGCCAACCTACTTTTTGTCAGGTGTCCCTTCCATGAACAATTACTATCCAATGTGATACCTAGATAGTTAAAGCTCCCCACATATTCCAATTTTTGCTTATTTAAGGCCAAATTCTTCTTAAAGGACTTTTGCGGATTTATTGACATATATTTTGTTTTAGATCAATTTATTTCCAACCCCTTCTTTACACAGTAACCATAAAATGAATTCACCAGATTTTGAAGACCCTTCGGGGTCTGTGAGATAAGGATTGTATCATCGGCAAAAAGCAATGCCGTAATTGCCTCATCTCCTAATCTTGGAGAGTCATGGTCACAATCCCTTAGATAAGTAGGAATATCATTAACGTACAATGAAAAGAGCGTGGGCGCTGGCACACACCCTTGGCGCACACCACGGCTCACAGGTATGAGCTTTGATAGTTCACCTTCCTTTCCCCATCTTACTTTTGCATAGTTCCCTGTGTGTAATCGAATGAGTTCATTGAGTAGCTCGCCTGGGACCCCCAAGTCTCCTAGTGTAATCCACAGAAGATTCCGTGGAACGAGGTCAAAGGCGGCCCGCAGGTCTATAAATGCCACGTACAAGCTGCCCTTTCTTATGTTAATATACTTCCAGCAGATGCACGTGAACCTGAACACTTGGTCTACCGCACTAACTTTTGGTCTGAACCCTGCTTGGTATTTGGACATTATTTGTGTCTGGTCCATCCATTCTGTAAGTCTATTTAAAATATGTCTGGCAAAAACCTTCTGTAAAAGGTCAATTAAACTAATTGGGCGATAATTGCCCGGTTCATAACGATCTCCTTTTTTAAAAATCGTTACGATTTCTGCCCCTTTCCAGCTATCAGGGATGGATGTTCCAGCCACTATAGAATTGCATAAAAAAATAATGTATGGCCCCCATACATCTACATCATGTTATAGTAGGTCTCCAGGGATCCTGTCCGGTCCAGGAGCTTTACCAGCTTTAATAGCCCCCAATGCCTGCATAGTCTCCTCCATACCGAATCTTATTGGCGCTATGCTTAGTTCTAAATTGCTCTCTAAATTTTGTGTGAGCGACCCCTCTTCATCTTCGGAGTACAGTTTAGCGAAATGTTCACACCAGGTTTTTTCATCTAGATAAATATCCTTGGGTGATCTACCCTTTTTGTTACCTTTTGATATTAGACTCCAAAAAGTACCTTGATCTCTCGATTTAGCTGCTATTAATAAATCATCCCATAGTGCATCATCCCAAGTTTTTTACGTCTGGGTCAAGATTTTATTATATGCTTGTCTACTTTCTTTTATGGAATGAGAGTTTTTCGTTTTAACAGCCTGGATCAAATGGTGCTTTGCTAGGGGACATTCTTTATTGTACCAAGGGTTAACCAACTCTAGAAGATTTGGAATCTTTTCCCTTTTACAGACTTTACTCAGAAGGGGGCCTAAAGCATCAACCAATTCATAATGTAGATCTAGAACACCCTGACTACCCAATAAGGGTTCCTTACAAGATGTAATAGTGTCAGAAAAGGTATTATAAATATTTATCATTGCATCTTCTTTAGCCAGGATATAGGGCCATCTTAGTGCACGTCTGTTATTTGATATCTGTGGTTCGCCAGAGGAACTGTTTTGTGCAACCTTCTCTTCTCGGTTGGATTTAAAAGGTTGTGGATTTAGCCATAATTGAAGTGGGAGATGATCGCTCTCGGTCCTGGCATCTATTTGAAGGTCAATGAGTAAATACCATAAGCTCAGGGAGACCAATATGAAGTCTGTGTGTGATTTGCACTTGGCTTTACAGATTGTTGGGGCTGCTGGTCTATCCGACTGTAGGCGGCCATTACATGCTCTTAATTCGTGACCAACAGTCAGCTGGAAAATTTGAGTTGCAGCTATAGTGCATTTAACTGGCCCAATAGCATCCAGGGTTGGAATATCGTATACTGTGTCCTGTTCTTCAAGTATTAAATCAAATCAAATTGTCTTTATTCGGTTTCCATTTATGAAGAACCATAAAAGTACAAAAATACAATGAATATATTTAAAAAAAACATTGAGTTCATTCAGTACTAAAATCGTTCATAAAAAGAATTTCGCTAAAAAGGTATTTTTTAGACAGGGAGCTCATTATTGTTTTGTAAGTTCGTGCGGTGCCTAAGACATAATTTTAGGTAGTGTGCCACCGATTTCGTCATTAAATTATTTTCCAGAAGTTGTAATGCCAGGTAGGCGGGGCGGCATCTGCGAATCTTCATTACTTTCAATACAGGTAATATCCACCTCCTGCGTAGTGGCGCATAAAATTTGCAAAAGAAAAGAACGTGAATTGTGGACTGTGAAGATGTTGAGTCACAGGGACATGATGATGCAGTGTGTGTCCAAACGTTCTGGATGGGAAATAAAACCGTATAGTGATAGAGATTGAACCTGAAACGAGTGAGAAGTAATTTTTCAAATTGTGACAAATCATATTGCAGATAGGGTTGAATGGTTGGAACCAACTGTATTAATAGACAGTGTTGAACTGTTGGCTTTCCTATTTCATTCAGCAACCGAAGTTCGGATAGATGCGACAGACAAAGAGTTTTTAGTTCTTTTTTTGTTATGTCTGTTACGGACAGTGGTTCGTCAAAAAATCTTTGGAAACCAATATCCGAAAGAAAAGTTTTTACATAACCCAGCCATCTTATTTTTGTCATGTTCTCTAGTTTCATGCAGTCCTGGATTATTGCTCTTGTAAGCTGACACTCGTCCGTGACCCATATTCTGCGCCATAACATGATCGGCTGGATCTTGATGATATCAGAGATATGGTCCACCCCAAGTTCCAGGTGGCATCCAAATGCAGTTGTGCTCTTTGGAACAGCCAATAAAAAATTTTAAAAAGAATTTTCAACTATCTGTAATTGATCAACGTTTGTTGTTCCCCAGACTCCTGCTCCAAAAGTGGCTGTACTAATGCATTTTGCGTTGTAAATTTTTAGCATCTCCGTGGGAGGTCTTTTACCCAATCGAAGAGAGAAAGCTTTTAGAGCGCCGACTGTTTTTATCAAAGATAACTTTCGAGAAGTGAGTGCTTCTTTCCAGTTGAACGCCTCATCAATAGTGATGCCTAGATAAGGGTAAGTTTTGGTTCTCTCAAGGGGCATGTTGTCCACATAGATTTTCTTCACTTTTTTCCCCTTGATGCCGGAGTGCATCACGAAGGTTTTCTTTATATTCACTTTTAAGTTTGAAATGAAATGAAAAAGAAATTTCTAGAGCGCACTGCGGCCAAGCGGCTTCCTGGCGCTAAGGATCACATCAGTATCTTCAGAGGGGCCCAGGGGGATTAGGGACTCAGGGAAAAGTTTTTCAAACTAGAAAAGCTTAAAAAACAAGAAAATTCTCGTTGGTGGGATGGAACCACCCTCTACTATAGAAAAATTAAACAGATTCCCAGAGGCTTACGATCTCAGACCTTTCCAACGTATGACAATCTTGATATTGACCTAATGGTCAAGTGGGAAGAGTCTCTTAACCAGAACTCAATGACATTAATGGACATACTAATAGAGAGTGCTGAACGCAAGTCTGCCAAACTTTTATTAGAAATTTCTACCTTAGAACAGGAGATTAAAGATCTTAACAAACCTGAATCCACTGTAAAGAACTACACCATCATGGATGAAATTCTTCTTAAACACCAGGCAGAAATCAAAACCAGAAAAGCCCGCCAAATCAGAAGGGATGAGGCTGATTATAGAAATGGGAGGGTCTACACCTATGAACAAAAGTATGACTCTTTAATTCCTAAGTCCAAACAAGGCTCCCAGTCGGGTAGATCGACTATGGCGAGCTCAGTCGCCTCTAATACCTCCTCACTGAATTCCACTGGACTCAGTGAACCTGAGAATGAAAGAATAGATAATACTGATATGGTTAACATGCCGTTTTTTTTAGAAATGGAACGTATCAGGAAGGGAAACAGGACAGGTCTAAACAGGGGCGTTACAGACCCAAAACCCACAGGGGGAAACGTAGTCTCAAACGAAGAATACCGGAAGAAACTCAGGTCAGGCACACACAGGAACTGATCGCTTCGAGTGAGACTGTCCAAGTAATCAACCTTTCTTCCTTTCCCCTTACTCCTGAGATGGTTTCATTACTCAGCAAAGGCTTGAATTTCAACCCATACACTACTGGTGATATCTGTCAGAGTAAAATTGACATTTTCAAGTTTGTACGGAATTTAAAGTTGAAAAAACATTTTGCATGTAAATCTAATGTACCCAGTGTATCTGGACCCTCTCGCATTGCTTTTGATACAGAAAGTTTAACCATTAAAGATGTTCAAGCAACTCATCTGCTTCTTTCTTTAACAGATAGAGAGGATAGCCCCTATGACATGGAGAGGCTTCTAGAAGAACTTGACATTGAAACAGATTATGGGATGGCCAGTGGCCTAAAAAATAAATCTAGGTGGACCCCTATTCTATCTGGGGGGAATGCCATAGACAATTTCCATAGACATGTCCTGGAAGATTTAAACAAGGTGAACATTAGGAACTTGAATGACAAATTCAAATATAAGGATAACTTAACGAAAGGCGAACGTCTTGCACTCTCGACTCTCAGTGACAACCCTAACATCATCATTAGGGAGGCAGACAAGGGAGGGAATGTGGTTGTGATGAATCTCGTTGACTACAACAACGAGATTTTCACACAACTTAGTGATAATTCTTGTTATGAACAAATTTCCCATAACCCTATGGGTCCTCTAACCATCCTAATTAACAAACTACTACTTGAATGGAAACAATCAGGCCTTTTGAACGAGGAAGAATACCTTTATCTAAAGGTATTCAGACCTACATTTCCATGGTTGTACACACTTCCTAAAGTACACAAGAACTTACCATTCCCGCCAGGCAGACCAATAGTCTCGGGAATAGGGGGCCCAACAGAGAGACTAGCTGAGTATGTTGACTTATTCATAGGTCCCTTGGTCAAAAATTTACCTTCTTACATCCAAGACTCCAAACACATCTTAGGAGTCATGTCGGATATTGATTGGCAAACAGATACCATTATAGTCACATTGGATGTGGTGTCACTGTACACCAGCATCAATCCTAAATTGGGGATGCAAGCCATGGAGAAAATACTCTCCAATCGACCAGCTTCGTTGTGGGCTCACACGAAGATGTTATTACAGATGATGGAAATAATTTTGGACAAAAACTTTTTTATCTTCGACCGTAAATGGTTTCGACAGATAAAGGGGGTGGCGATGGGTTCGAAATTTTCCCCCTCGTTGGCCAATTTGTTCATGGGGGCACTCGAGTCTGACCTTATCTGGGGCCCCAAAGGTGCAGCCTATATCGACTCAATTCTGTTTTGGGGTCGATATATCGACGATTGTCTTCTACTCTGGTCTGGAACTTTAGACTCCTTGTCTACTTTTTTTAAATATCTCAATGACAACACATGGGGTATACAATTCACCATGCAACACAGTAAAGAGAAGATGGAATTCCTTGATTTGGAATTTTATGTAAAAGAGAATGAACTCCATAGTAGACTTTACAGAAAACCAACCTCGTGTAACTCTATCCTCCATGCTTGCAGCTCTCACCCGACACACCAAATAAAAGCTATACCTTATGGTGAATATTTGAGAGCCAGACGCAACTGTAGTGAATCTAGAGAATTTGACTATTGTTTGAGCAATATGGAAAACAGATTTCTCAATAGGGGCTACCCCCTTAGAATTCTGAAGTCTGCAGAGAAAAGGGTTCGTCTTGCCTCAAGGCCTGATTGTTTAAAGAAACGTACCGAAATTGAATCCTCTACCCACAAAATCAGACTTATCACTGAGTTCAATGCAATGCACCAAACAATTTCTAGAAGTTTCAACAAACATTGGAAACTACTAACTGAGGATGCAACCCTTAAGGAATGGCTACCAGTGAGACCGGCCATTACATACAAAAAAGGGTGTACTCTGAAAAATAAACTCAGTCCCACAGTCCCTCACAACACTTCAGCCTTAGATTGGCTCACCACGCGGAGCGTAGGCTTCTATAAATGTGGCTTTTGTTCTCTATGTGTTTGGGCTAAACATGGAACTACGACATTTACTGGACATGATGGTGTTACCTATAAAATCAGACACAACATCACTTGTCTTACCAGGTATGTGATCTATATCATTGAATGCCATTGTGGCAAACTGTATGTGGGTAGCACCATCAGACCACTTAAAGAGAGATTGGCAGAACACATGAGAGCCATTCAAAAAAGGGATCCTAAATACCCAGTTGCACTGCACGTTGCAGCTTGTCAACCATTTGAGGATGAAGTGAAGGTACGTTTCTTCGGTATTGATTTAATCCCTCCAAACATTAGGGGGGGTAACAGAGAACTCACATTGAGACGTAGGGAGGCCACGTGGATCATGCGTTTGCAATGCGTGGAACACGGGCTAAACTATGACCCAGAGCTTCAATTCTTCCTGGGGAACTGAATACTTATTTCTAAGTTATTTTGTGTTTATTTGAACTTTGGATAACTGATCACACTCATTCTGTTGTCCTGCATGAATTTGTTTGTTTTGTATTAGGTGAACTGCAAAGGTTTTCTCACTGTAATTAATGTTTGACCAACTGTACTATAACATTAATCAGACATCTGAATTCATTCTGCCCTATTGTCACTATACCATGTGATCTCATTGTGTATGAACACATTAAGCGATTTGTCATAATCCATTATACACATGGACACAGAAGTGTAAATATATTCTTAAATTTATTTACGTTAAAATGAAGTCGCACTAACCAGATAAAAATACGTACCAAATCGTAATCTATACATATGTGTTGTCATGTCACCAGTCAACGCATGTATTCCTTAGCTACACTTATGGGTGCACCTATCAGGTTTTTAATCCACGGTATTAGTATGCCAATATTGGGGTTACTCACGGTCATATATACTACCCTTTCAATATCACCAGTAAGAGAGTTTTCTCTCCTATTCCCATTTACCTGCTAACCTGTAAGTTTATACCGACATACAGAACCAACTTTTTACCCCCTTTTTACTCTTAAATTTCGTTTCTGTATTCTTTACATTTTAATCTTTTCACCCTCAGTACTAGATGGATGCATATTTTTTACTCCCGGTCAGGTGATACATGGAGCTTTTTAGGCCTAATCGATCACTAAAGGAGAAGATCCACTTTCATCCGGTAGTGCCCCGTTATGGTTGTAGCTTTATGTACTTTTTCCTCACCCACAATGGTGACTGACGCTAGCTCCTCGAATTGAAGACTACGCTTTCTAGCGGTATTTTCACACAGACTATTTAGGTTGTTCCGGTTTCCGGTCACGTGTCCGTCTTTGGAACACGGCGACCGGGAACACACAGAGGAGGGACTCCAAACTACAGGTGAGACCACGGCGTATTTGTACTTGCCAATTACTGCGTGCGGCAGGTTACTTTTGCAGCCCTATGACTCCCTTTTCCCCCTTTTTGTCTTCGTTTTTTGCCCTTTTCAGTGCACCACTTACGTAAGGTAAACGAAACCAGTAAACTCCAGCCCTTGACTCGTTTTGGATCCCCTCCCGGTAGAAGCTAGACACTAACACGTGTTTAGGTATGTCATTTTACATTTCGAGTTTGGTTCCTATAATTGTTTTTTCTCTGAACCTATTTTGGCATTTCTACTGTTTTTTATCTGACGTGTGCTTATAGTCTGTTACACTTTCCCCATTTCCCTACAGTCTCTTTGTCTTGTTATTTAATGCGCCTCAGTGAGCGCCCACGTCCGAAAAAGTGATCGTATTCCGAACCCGGAACTAAGTTTCTTTGGATCTTTCAAACATTGACTACCCATCAATCCTTAGACAGGGTAAGCGATACCTATATAGGCACCCTGTAACCACAATCACGTGCCCGCTTTTTAGCTTTTCCTCCCAGCTCTTTTCGTAACTATAGTCTCTTACTCTTGTGTCAATAGACTCAACGCTCGACTATACCAACGCCTGGCATCAACCCATAGATGCCTGGGTCTATTTACCAGGTATGCGATTTTGGACATATATCCAATGTGCATGAGACCGCCGTTGCACTTAGACCCTTCACTCAACACTGAGCACGATACACCCTATTTATTGGAGCGAAATAAAGGCTTTTATCCTGATCCCTTCTCAATTGCGGATCTATGTGAGCATGACAATATAGGTGACGTGATTCCCTGAATCACTAACAAATAAACATTTAGTTATTTTTTTTGTGTTGTCTCACGCATTGATTGCACCGTCATCACGATACAGGCATGCAGATGTGCACGGGTTTTGTTGTTTTTTGTTCTTATAGTCACAAAGTTGAACACTAGACACGTAATACTCGTGGATGGAACTTCACAGTCACTACAGTGCGCACCTGGAACACTGAATTCTGCACAAAACTGTACTGAAAACAAAATGTCCTATACATATGTTGTTTTTATCTTTTGTCAGCCCTGAAGAGTCGTGTTGACTCCACTTCTGGACACGACGAAACACGTGTCGGCTGAATGTGGATCCAATAAACGTCTTTGGAAATTTTGAAAATATAAGATCTGCTGTTGTTTTCTACCTTATTGTTACTACTGTTTATATACTGTTTACACTGCCTTGTGGTTGCGAGAGCATTGCTCCTTTTTATTTATGAAGGTCTTTTGATTTTCTCTGAACGGTTAGGGTTATTCCGTTCGCTCTTTACGCACCACGCCACAGACACCATTTTCCTACGAAACGTAACGTTTACCATAGGTAGAGCGCCTTCTATCTGCACTTAATATAACCCCTACAGCTGTCTCCTCTGGCCCAGGGGGATTAGCCAGGGAAAGCCTGAAGAAAAAGAAAAGTTTTGAGGGCTTTACGAAAGTGGGAAAAGATAGGGATGGAGCGAATGGAGAGAGGGAGATTGTTCCAAATCTGAGGGGCCCGCACCGAGAAACGGGTGCCCCCGGTGCGGGATTTACGGAAGCAGGGGACGTGAAGAAGAGAAAGAGAAGAAGAGCGGAGAGAGCGACTGGGGGCATGAGAAGAAATTAAAGAGTTAATGAAAAACGGGGCAGAACGAGCGTGCGCCCGGAAGGCCAAACAGGCAAGTTTAAACTGGGACCTAAAATGAACGGGGAGCCAGTGAAGGGTTTTGAGGGCCGGAGTGATGTGGGAGGATTTGGGAAGACGGAGGATAAGACGGGCCGCCTGGTTTTGGATGGCCTGGAGACGGCGAGTTTCGTAGGCGGGAATGCCTACGTACAAGCCGTTTCCATAATCCAGGCGGGATGTAATGAGGGCCGTGATAATGGCTTTGAGAGCATCAACAGAAAAAAACCGGGAAATTTTGCGAATGAGGCGGAGGGAGAAGAAGCAGGAGGAGACAACGGAACTAATTTGGGCATGCATAGATAGATCGTTACTGATCTTGATGCCCAAAGTCCGGACAGAGGAAGCTGGGGAGGGCCAAAAGAAAGGGGCCAGTGAGCTGAGGACCAGGGATTGGACGGGCCACCAGTGAGGACGAGCTCTGTCTTGTCGGGATTGAGCTTCAAATGATTGAAGCTCATCCACTGGGAAATGAAAACAAGGGTAGAGCAAAACTTGGGAAGAGAGTCAGTTGGGGAGGAAAGATCAAAGACGAGCTGGAGGTCATCTGCGTAGTTATACACAGAGACCCCCAGCTCGAGAAGGGAAGAGATGAGGGGACGGATATAAAGATTGAAGAGAAGGGGAGAGAGGGAAGAGCCTTGAGGTACACCACAAGTGACCGGGAGGGGGGGAGCAGAAAAGTCAGAAAGGTGAACTGCCTGTGATCTGCATTGAAGAAAGGACGCGATCCAGGAGAAGGCAGTGCCTTGGATGCCCGCTGCGCTGACCCGGTCGAGAAGGATGGCATGATCGACCGTAGTCTAGTCATACCGTAGACTAGTCATGAAGGTACAGTAGTTGTTTAGTGCCCGTTGGAGCTGGACAGGGGTTCGCGCAAGGATTACCGCATCGTCGGCGTATAGTAATGCTGGAATCTGCCGACGGCCAGCTTCTGGGAGATCTTTTACACCCTGTAACATTGCAGCTTCAAGACCGTTAGTATAAAGCGTAAATAAGAAAGGGGCCAGCACGCACCCTTGTCTGACCCCCTTCTGTATTGAAAAGCTGTTTGTTAATTGACCAGCTGTCCCAAATTGTACCTTTCCCTTGGCTCCAGAGTATAATTCACGCAGAAAATCGATTATCGGTGATTCGATCCCCATTTGCAACATTATTGACCAGAGTTTCGAATGTTCCACGCAGTCGAATGCTGCTGTGAGATCGACGTAAACCATGTGTAGGCAGGATTTCTTTACTGTTACGTATTTGCCAGCCAATAATGTTAAATTTAAAACTTGATCCACGGTGCTCAGACCTGCCCTGAACCCATATTGTAAGTCTGAGAGTACTCTGTGTTCTTTTGACCACTCCTGGAGTCGGTCAAGCAGTATCCTCCCTGCCATTTTTCCGACCGAGTCCAGGAGGGAGATGGGGTGGTAGCAGGAGGGATTATCTCTGTCACCCTTTTTAAAAATGGGGACCAAGATCGATGTTGACCAGGAATCAGGAAGTTCGGTATCCTTTGCTACGTTTAATACTTTTGTTATAAGGGGAGACCATAAATCTGGTAAAAATTTGTAGAGGTCCATAGGAACAGAATCTGGTCCTGGTGCTTTGCCAGTTTTTGCGATCTTTATGGCTTTCTCTGTTTCATTGATGGTAAACTGTATTTCTATTGGGTATTTCACCTGTGGGAGAGGGACAGGCGAGATTGAGTCTCATGATTTGACCTCTCCGAAGACCCCTGAGAAATGTTGCACCCAGTCCTCCGCGTTTATGGCAACGTCCAAAGAAGGACCTTCATTGTTTTCTGTTAAAAAGGGACTCTTGACTATTTTCCAAAAGGCTGTGCTGTCTTTTGAAGTGCTACTGTTTAATAATTGAGTCCAGAGGTTTGCTCGTAACTCATTTTTTCTTTGTTTGATTGCCTGCGTGTAAGATTTCCTTAGTTTAATTACCTCATCTCTGTTCCTTTCTTTTTTTGCTAGGGCTTTCTTTAGATCAGAATAAGCTTTTGTGCAATTAGAGTTGACACATCCTTTGCTTGGTACATTTTTTTGTTTACTGGGTTTAGTTAGTTCATTACTTATGGTTTTCACTATTACGTTATAGCTATTCATGATCTCTGTAGGGGTTGACAAAGAGTCCAGACATTTGTCAATTTCGTTCCTACATGTTTTAATTATTCTTGCTGTGGTAGAATCGTGATCTAAGTTGCCCCACTTGAGAGTGTAACCATTTAGTCTGTCTAATGTTAGAGCTTCCTGGTGGAGCAGGCCAGAATGCACCTTAGCTATGTTGTTTCGATGGTCGGGTTCTAAATACGTCAATCTGAGTGGGAAATGATCGCTGAGTACGTTATTGTCCACTTCAAAGGACTTTATACGTGTGGCTTTGTTATTAGAGACTAAGATATAGTCTATTAACGTTTCAGCACCTCTTCCATGAAAAGTTGAAATAAATTGAGTTGTAGGTGTCTTTATCATGTTCGCGAACCCTATATCTAACTCAAACATAATGGCCTGCATGTTGGTGCCTTCCACCGTGTGAGCGAAATGAGTTAGTGAATTTTCTTGTTCGTCTATAATCCCGCAGGTAGAGGTGTTGCTTCTATTACATATATGAAGGTTAAAGTCTTCTCCCCAGATTAATGAGTGTGAAACTTTAGCATATTTTATTTTCAAATCATTTACTGCATCAGAGATTTCACTTAGAACTGTGATCAACTCCGTCGGTGTCATGTTATTATAGAAGTTGATGATGGTGTAGACCTCTTGATTAGTTCCTTTAATGTTAATGATCTCATAGTTCGGATGAAGTAGTGCAGGCGTTGTTTCACGGCACGGCCAGAGATTAGAGATGTATGTGGTTAGGCCGCCTTTGCTTCTCCCGGAGTTTGTTTTTATAGCTTGGGAGAAGTATGTTCTATATCCCACAAGGTGGATTGAGTCATTGAGCCATGTCTCTTGAAGACAGATTAGGTCGTTTGAATTGACTAGTTCTAGGAAACTTCTTTCTAGATGTTTAGTTGCTAATCCCGCCACATTCCAGAATAACATGTTCCTGTCATGGGTTTTACTGATGTCGGCAGGTGACGTCAACTGAGCAGTGGTTACTTCTTCTGATGGTATGAGGGGAAAGTCGAGGTTCGAGAATGGGGCGTCTGTTTGCTTGTTTTGAACGAATTGTGACGGAATCCGAGGTCTAATATATTCCTTGTATTGGCATTGAGACTCTTGTTCCTCTTTTGCCGTGGTTTGAGTTTTTGCTTTTTCTATGGGTACGTATAGACTGTGTTTTGAATTACTGGGAGATTTGTTGTGCGTCTTGCACTTCGAGTGATTAATTGGGGAGTTTGAATGGACTCTAGAGTTTATCAGAGAGATCGGGATGTAATTCTGCGATGATGGTCAGTCTACCATATCTAGGCAGCTATAACTGTTAAAGGTAGATATTCCGGTCCAAGGTTCCCTGTAGGGGGGTTGTTGTGCCCTCCTACCGTAGTTCTTCCAGTCACCCTGGCCTCTGTAATCATACTCCCATTCTTCTTGATACCGGTTCCTTTGGTTATTTTCGTAGCCCCAATCTCCCTGGTTCCAGTTATTTATTCCATAGTCGGGTCGATTCCAGGACCGGTTTGAGGGCCGATTAGGGTCCTCGAACCGATAGACTTGTCGTGGGTAGAAGAAGGATAAACGTTTTACATCCATCCCTGCGTTGTTTCCCGGCGATTCCCATGAACATATATAGTCCACTGCACGGGGGTTTTCGAGGTTGACTATTATGCAGTCCCCGGGGATTGTTTTTGGTTGAGGGCCTATCCAAGAGACCCTTCTCACTGTAGTGATTCTGGTGATGTTATTTGGTTGGTTGGGTCTGTTAATATTCAGCCAGTGGCAGGTTTTATTTAACAAGGACCAAGTTGGTTCATCTGTGTCATTGCTTAGTTCTGGGACTCCTGTTATTATGATTACGAAAGGTGCTGGTTCCGGAGGGAGGTTTACTGGTTTTGGCCGTCTTTTGTTCGGTCGTTCTGTTTTGTTAATTTGTCTCTGTGTCTGATCGTATCGTGAGTTTTTTTGTACGGGTGGTATGGACGGAATATTAGTGGATATAACTTTTGCTGAAGGAGCGTTTACTGATGGTTGATTTTGCAGTGCAGGGGCTGTTTTGGTAGTTTCTTGGGGTATCTTAGTTTTTGATGGTGGAATTGGGTTGTTTAACTTATTTACTGAATCTCCTGTTTTTGAGGTGGTGGTGTTTATGGTAGCCATATTTTTACGTAGTTGTTGTGGATTGTTTGTGGATTTAACGTTCCCTGGTGTGGCCATTGGTCCAGGCAGAATTAAAAGATCCTTATTTCTAGAGTTAGAAGTTATTTTTGAGGTAGCAATTAATGTGGCTACTTGCTTTTCTATGATTTCTAAGCTTTTCTGAATGGGTTGTAAGTGATATTTGACAATTTCCGCTATTTCTATGACCAAGATGATTGTACTTTGTCTTTGTTAACATTTCTATTTGAATGGGAGGCCCCAGTTTCTTGACGGGTCTGCCTAGAATTGGCTCTGTCGTTACGGTCTTCGACTGTACGTACGTCTGAGTTGATGTTACTATTAGGGTCTGTAATTTCGATGGATTTGTTGTTACATTGACTTTGGTTGTTATTTAAGTCATACGATATGAAAAATGAGTCAGAATCTGTATGTGTTTCAGCTGCGTAAGTAGGCTTTTTTTAAAGTACTTCTTTGTATTGCAAAAGTTTGGGAATTGCTCCTTCCCTGGTTCCTCTTGATTCAGCCTGCGTAGAATCGTTTAATGTTGGCTGCGGACTGCCAAAAATATCGGGAGTCTGCTCAAGGCCCTGGGTCAGTTGTGAGTCTGACAATTGGGAGGACACTGATAGATCTACCGTGTTTGGTATTGCATGTATGTCGGCATGTGTTTCCGGATTGATGTTATTTTGTGGTCGGGCCTTTGGGGTTTGTGCCTGTGCTATCTTTCCCATTGATGAGCGTCTGGCTTGGTCTAGTTCATATGAGACTCGACGTTCAATCAGCAATACGGTTTGATCTATGGTTTGATTTACTTTTGTAATGAATTGATCAATAGGGCCTACTGCGCTCGTCATGTTTTTTCGGGCCTTACTTCTAGTACTTCTTGTAGACATTGTGTGGTTTCGGTCTAGTTGAGTAGGCAGGTATGCTTTACATTGGTTTTTTGTTGACGTATTTGGAGTTGAATCCCTCAGTGGGCAACTTGCGAATCCTAGTGCGGGGCTTTACCTTATAATGGTTGTTAGGGGGGGCCCAGCCCAGTCTTCTCCGGTCTGTGACGGGCTAGGACGGGCCCACCCTTGGCCCAGGCTTCGCCCAGCGTCCCGCTCGCGTCCCGCGAGGGGTAGCAGTGACGCCCTTTATGCGCCTCCTGGCGCGGCGTGCTGGGGGTGTGGCTGGAGACCTCGAGGGCTGCCGGGAGTTGTAGGCAGCCCCTCGCCTCGCTCCGCTCGGCGGCCCCGCTGTCGGATGTGGTGAGACAGCAGGACGGCGGGAGGTAGGCGGCAGTGGGTCTCAACAGCCCGTTGGTTGTTTTGGTTGGCAGAGCCTTCCCCTTACAGCGAAAATCAGGTCAGAGTGTCAGGAATCGGTGCGGGCAGAAACAGCGTGTCACAGCTCTGTGTGGCAGTGACGCCCTTTATGCGCCTCCTGTCGCGGCGTACTGGGGGTGTGGCTGGAGACCTCGAGGGCTGCCGGGAGTTGTAGGCAGCCCCTCGCCTCGCTCCGCTCGGCGGCCCCGCTGTCGGATGTGGTGAGACAGCAGGACGGCGGGAGGTAGGCGGCAGTGGGTCTCAACAGCCCGTTGGTTGTTTTGGTTGGCAGAGCCTTGCCCTTACAGCGAAAATCAGGTCAGAGTGTCAGGAATCGGTGCGGGCAGAAACAGCGTGTCACTGTTCTTCAAGTAAGTTTTCAAGGCTCAGTACCGGTTCATATTTACAATTAAAATCCCCTCCTACTATTACTTGGGCATTTGGTCCTAAGGTGTCTAAATATGAGTCTAGAAGTCGTACTACCTTAGATTCTTTATTTGTTGGCTGTGGCCTATTATATATGTTTATTAGATATATAGTTTAATTTCCCCTTGTCACCATCTTTAATCCCAACAAATCAGGGGAAGAAATGTTTAATAATGTAACTTCTATATCTAGAGTGACTCTAACCCAGATCACCAGGCCCCCTGACGCTCTTCCTCTTGTTGAAGGAATTGCCTCACAATGAAAAGTTTTGAACCCGAGCCTGTGTGGGGTTATTAAAGACCAAGTCTCCTGGAGAAGGATGATATCATGGTCCTCAATATAGGTACACCAGTCGAGGCCCCGAAGATTCTTAGCTAGCCCTGCTATATTCCATGATATTAATCTTAAGGATAGTTTATCATTGGATCTAGGTGGAAGTACATCCAACAATGTATCTTGTGTGGAATTAACCGCTAAAGGGTCTGCTTGGGTAAATGTTTCTTCCAGAAAGTTATTTCCTATAATAGGTCCCTCAAGCACACTTCTGTCTATTTGGCGTGTACTGTACTCTTCTAAAATACCAGGGGTGTCATCAGCACAATTAATAATCTTGTCCGTTTCCTCTACCATTTGAATGGGCCCAAATATAGACCTGTCATCGTGGTTCAAATTGGACATCACTGCCTGTACCTGTATATGTTCTAGCTCTGGATTTGTCATATTTGATTTGCCTACTTGGCTTCGTAAAGTTGGCCTCAAACCAGAACTATCAGTCAACGTGAGTCAATCATTTTGATCCAGCGCACTCAGTGCTTGATATCTGTTGTGCGTTGTGATCTCAAAGATTGGACTTCTGTGAGAGTTAGGGGGCCTTAGTAGATTATTACACAGAGGGATCTTATTTAAGTGACTATAAAAATATCCCAAGGGGTGCACTTCCACACTATTCTCGCCCTGCTTCAAAGAAGCTGCTCTAAGGAGTACGGTCGCAACATGCTGGGGGTGTCTAAAATTGATGATTATACAATCACCCCTGCAAGTTTTCCTGGCATTTCCAATCTCCAATCCAGGGTACCCGTCTAGTTGATAGTATCTGGTCGGAATAGTGTATCGGGAACCCACAGTTTTTATTCAGCCAGGAAACAGTTTTGTGTTTAAGTGAGTTGTGTGATTCCTGCCCGATATTGGACTCTACGGGTTGTAAAGGTGGGACATTTGTAAGTCCAACTACATATGGTTCACAAGCTGGTGGAAGATTAACTGGTCGTATTTTCCTTGCTGGGGACGAAAGCCCCTCCGTTCTTGTTGAGGTTACTTTGGTCTGAATAGATTGGCCATCCATTTGGCTCGTCGCCTTAGCTATAGCCGTAGTTGCCCCCACCCTTAGTTGCTGTACAACATTTTCTGTTAGGATATTCTTTTCACTCGTTTTAAGGCTCTCATCATTGGTTACCTGATTTAGAAGCTCCCCCAACCTAAATACCTCGATAGTCAAGGCGTCAATTTTTGCCACTAGAGGCTTGACATCACTTTTAATTTGACCTCTAACAACTTAGCAATATGGTCCAAGAGGTCAGAATTTATATTAATGCCAATGTCAGTAGTCATGGTCCCCTTATGTCTAGAGGTACTCCTCTTAGCTGTTTCAGGCTTTCTCTTATGGTGTGTTCCTCCCCGTTTAGACGCTGTTTTCCTACATTTCCTTACAGCTCTCTTGGCTGGTGAGCAGTGAGTGGAAACGTCCAAGAGATCGTCAGGCGGATCATCATCATCATCTAATGTGTCCTGGTCTAACATGTTTATATCCGGGGATTCCATTATAAAAGCATTGGTAGTGACATCAGTAGTGGGAAGGGGGGCTAGGTTCAATCCGCCACTGGCATCAGGTACCGTCGTTATTATCTCTGGTAGATTGTCACGCCCCAGTGACTTCCTTCTATCATTGTTTATTTTGCTTACCATTTTAAGATAATTGTCCATGGTTACTTTTCTTTTAGCCATTTATGATGGCTAGGTGCTGGCCCCTATGGTATCAATGTCTTTTAGACCTCCACTGGTAATAAGCAGGAACACAGGAACAAGGGTTTGTAGCATCAATGTACTTCCAAAATAAATTTCAAAACCGAAATTACATTCACAAAATATGCTAAAAGTTCGTAAATCTTACTTCTTAAGGAGGTGGCCCAGCCCTGCCTCGATCTGCCCCGCCCTTGTCCCGGGCTTGTCCCGGGCTTCTCCTGGGCGCTCCCGCGCGCGACTCGCGGGGCGAGAGGCTCTCCGAGCTGATAAGCCAACGGCGTCGTGGTTGTTTCTGTCCGGTTTTGCCGATTCCCTCACGGCGCTGCAAGGTGAGCTAGAACCGTTGCCCTCACGGTCAGCGTAGCTCCCAGGTTGAAAGCACCCCCAGGGCAGCTCGGCGCTCCGAGCTGATAAGCGCCTCCAGGCGCGGTGGTGGCGTCACAGTGGTGCGCGGCCCCCGGGGCTTCTGGGGGACGTAGTTCGCCAACGGCGTCGTGGTTGTTTATGCCGGTTTTGCCGTTATCCTCACGGCGCTGCAAGGTAAGCTAGAACCGTTGCCCTCACGGTCAGCGTAGCTCCCAGGTTGAAAGCACCCCTTTGAGTATAGAGAAAATACTCTTGGTCGGGTTCCTGCCGCTCCTATTCTGGTCAGCAAAGTAGGCTGCCCATTTGGACTGAATAGCCCTGTGGTATTTTTTAATGGCTGCCTGATAGCACCCCTTTGGATCGGATCGTAATCCTGCCTCCAAGCCTGATCCAGCCTCTTACAAGCATGGTGGCAAGTTTGTCATTATACCAGGGACTGGATTTAGTGTTGTGACATTTAGACCATTTTGCAGGAATAAGTGCATCCAGCAACCAGAGGAGCCAATCCAACAGTGTGTTATACGCAGTGTCTGGATCATCTTACAGACTGGGCGAGCTCCTCATAAGGATGGCAAGAAGGTGATCGATGTCTAATTTATGCCAGTGGCATTTAAAAGAGAGGTTGTGGACCACCCTCCGTAGGGGTTCAACCCCCGAATGTGTCATGGGGATCAAATAGTGGTCAGACCAGCTCATAGGAATGGGGGTAGCGACTAAGAGATGAGGAAGATTAGAGAAGACCGGATCTAGCAAATGGCCGGCAGATTGGGTAGGGCCATGAACAATTTGGAGCAGCCGACAAGCCGCTAGATCTGCGGAACAATTACCAGCTTCTGAATCATGGGAAATTTCAAGGTGCAGGTTCAGGTCGCCAATAACGCTGAAATTGGTATATCTCATAGCTAGAGAACTGACTGTCTCAATTAATGCAGCCCTAAAATCCTTCGAGGGTCCTGGCTGACGATAAACCAGTAGGCCGGACATGGTGAAATTAGCATTAAAAGAAATCCCAAAGCACGCACATTCGCAGCCCACCAGTGGTTCTTTAACCAAAGTGCAGGTGTAGGGGGATTTAAAAACAACTGCAATACCTCCCCCTCTAGCCTCTCTATTGTTAGTCACAATACTATAGCCGGGGGGGGGGGCAAACCTGGCTCAGCCACCTTGTCAGCTGACAACCATGTCTCCGTCAAAAAGAGAACATCGGGAGACTCATCCATTAACAAGTCGTAAACATCAGGAAAATGTTTGGCTGAGGAACAACAGTTAAGGCTAAATAGTTTAATAGTCAGGCCAGCACAAGGAAGCGAAGTGGGAGGTGAGGGGATACTTGTGCAAGAGTTGAAACCACAGTTCCTGCAGGGCCATCCAGTATGCTGCAAGGAGAGGAACTGCAGGGGCTCACTGCCTCTCTAATGGCAAGAAGGTCGTCACCAGAGTAGACAAGTTTACCGCTATCCAAACCAGCAGCATGTCTGATGTCTGGCGGCGTCCAGGCGCAGACGGACTTGCCTTAGGGGTGCCTTCGCACAGGGGGCATACTCCTGCTGAATACCCAGTTCCTAATAAGCAAGGGCTGTGAACATATGGAGGAAATACATATATGCATCAACAAAAGCAAGGAATATTTGACTGCAATTTAGTAAAAAGTGTGTCTCTTTGCTAAATGGACATTTACAGAGTCAAAATTAATCATATAGTATGACTGTCTTCCTGACAACTGAAACTGTCACTAATCAACAGTGCCAAGACTTAGATAAAAGAGTATAGTGGTCATTGGTACTAGCCATATTGTGTCACTGTCAGCAAATAATGCATTGGTACATCTGAGAGATCTGGTGAGTTCAGTGGAGATACTGGTACAGATTTAGATCAATCTGGAGAACAATCAAGACTTACAATACATAAGTACAGTTTTAAGATCTTGAGAAATACACTGACTAATTTAATCTCGGCAAAAAAAGGAGAATGATAATGGACACACCACAATGTCAATAAGAAAAAGGCTGCTTTCAAATACCCATTATGAAGGACAGTGTTTAGCTGCTCAGTTACAATTTGCTGTGGGTTATTGGGGATGACATGAGACTTGATAAAGAATTATTGAATGGGTCACACTGCATCATCTGAAAATTGGTTAGGGCTCGTCAGGAATGTGATGCCTTACGGCCTACAAATGGCTCTCTTTGAGATCCTTGGATTTAAGAAATTAGGGCCTCATTTAATGTTTGGCACACAGAGTACTATGTTGAAAACAAGATGAAGTACTTTGCCTGCCAAAGTCTGGGTCTGTGTGACTCATTTAGAGATGGTCGGACCCGTAAGTTTTCTGTCGATGGACCCCGTAGGCTCAGTCGCCGGAAAGCTTCATTCGAGAGCAGAGGCCATCGGAGGAAGGGCATCACAAAGCCTGCCCTATTTAGGGTGGACAGTAATGTCCTTGTGTTTCTGTCCATCATCTCAAGGAAAAGGCTAGCGATGAGGACAAAAAAAAAACAATAGTCACCCCAGCCCTACCTACCTCCTCTCCATACACACCATGGAAGATTTTATTTTTTTCAAAATCAAACTCCCTTTCAGGGTTTGCTTTTGAGGGAAAAAAAAGTTTGGTTAATGGCCACAGATCAGATAGCGGTCATCCATTCAACATTTTGTACCTTGAAGGGACCGGCTGTGAGGGAAATTCCTTTCGAGGTGCAGAGATTACTGCTGGGCCGACGGTCATCTCTAAACTTGGGTAGCTGTCAGGATGGCGGTGCCGGACGGGCGGAGTACCTTAAGTTAAACTTGAAATTAGGCCCCATGTAAGATTATGGGTCTGAAACAGTGGATGACTGTGGAAGATTTGTGCATAACACAAACTCTCCTGACAATGGAAGAGGAGAATGAAAACTTCCGGTTGCAAACTGGACAGTTTTTGCAATACTATGTCATATGCAAGGTGGAAGGGAATGCCTGAGGTGTGGCGATCAGTCTCACAAATACATGAAACACTGGCTCAAGCAGGCGAAGGAAGCAGTGAAATTACCAAATTACATTCAGCCATAGTAACTGAACCACGCAACAAAAGTTTGTCTGTGAGGCATAAATAGGAGTCGGATTTTGGGTACCGGATTACAGATAAGGTTTAGGGTGAGGCTCTACTATTGATTCGTCAGACATCATCTACTGCACATATCAGGCTGCTACATAAAGTGCATATAACTCCAGCAACACTACACGATTGGATTGTAACAAAGCAGCTACCCTCCTTTAGTGCATTCAGTTGAGGGGGGGGGTCAAATTTCTTCAGTTTACACACTCAAATTGCACATTCATAACAGGCAGTAACCGGAAGAGAATAAGTACATATTCAATTCACCCTCTGAAACCACAACTATACATTATGTTATTCGGACAGATGTGCAATTAAAAGTGCTTGCAAAACTTAAGCTAGCAATACAGTGGATGGCAGTCATTGGCAACCAATGCTCTGAAAAAGCTGGACGCATCTCCTCAATCCTTAAAGGTGTTTAGCGGCATCCAAGGGAAATCCATTTTCACTTTTTATGCTCACAGAAACACACTGCCCTGGAATGCGTAACCGATATTTAATGCACCATAAATTCGCAGAGCCGATTAAAAGCTTTTCTTATAAGTTGAGCACGCACAGATGACCTCCGAGAGGAACATCATTTCAAACAACCCCCACCACAAGAAAACCTATTTGAGGCTACCATACTTGGATACGATCACCTTTAACAGCACAGGCATTCATTATATATGGAATAAAACGGCAGTAAAAATTAAGTTTTATGTCTTTTTCTAGGAGTTCAGTGACATCATAATCGATTGCAAAGTCCACTGCTGTTTTTCAGAGACAGTCTCTCCATTTCTTGATGAAATGCTGTTTTTAGGTGTCTGCTAGAGAGCGCATGTGCGGTCTCTTCGAGACATTTTGTTTACCGTTAGTGGCTAGAGCCTGCCCCAAAGGGCTTAACGTTTGTTAGCTGCAACGTCGCTCTCATATCTTTCGTTGCAGTTTGCCATGGCATGCATGCGTCATGCCTCTTCTCGTATTTGGACTTTCCCTAGAGCATGGACCAAGTACTTGTGTCCATCCACTGCTCCCGTTTTCAGAACTACCTTTATCACTTGTGTTTAAGCACTCCATAGGAGTGGTCGAGTTTTCAGTCGCTCCTTTCCCTTCCCACCTGCCCCATTACTGTTGCTTCTTTTCTCCTCCCACCCACTCCACCCTTCTTGCTTCTTTTCCGTCTCACTCCATCCCCCTATCTGCTCTTTCTTTACCAACCCACCCGCTTCTAACCCCCGTGTTTGTGTTTGGCTTTTTTGTTTCTTAATAATTCTTCCTTTACTTAACAGTTGTGCATAGCTGCCAAGGTTTCAGATTGCTTATGTGTGACATTTCCAATAATTAAGTGTACTTGTGTGACATTGTAGTGCAAATGTGTGACACTCCGAGCGACACTTTCTCACACGAGAAACAAAGGAATAAGGTCCATTTAAAGAGATAAATATCAGAAATGAGCGCCTTCTGAGCAGTAAGACGCCCTATAGAATGCCTAGGAACTGCTATAAACCCCCTGAAATGGAGGGTCACTAACTGATTTCGCATTTCTAAAGTGATCTTACTGTAGAGTAGTGTAGTGATGACTGCCATGACTCCTGCCGGATCACTTTTGGAGAGAAATTATCAGACCCTTATTCTGCAGTGACTATGGTATGCTAGAGAAACCTCTCAGCAGTGAATGAGAAAGAGGTTCATCACTCAGTCGTCATCGTTAGGGTTGAGACCAAACCAATATTTCGCCAGAGTTTCACCAGCCTTGCAGGTATTTATAATAATGCAGGTAACAATGGGGCGATCTCTTCTGAATGCCTATTTCTCCCTTTTAAATATAAAACTGCAGCTCCAAATACATCAACAGTGCTATTGTTATTGTTATTGTTAATTTGGATTTGTAACGCGCCCAATCACCTACAGGTCTCTAAGCGCTCGAAAATCGATGTTAATACAATAACTTGGCTCAACACATCAGAGAGACACAGCATCAGTTTACATTGCGCTCAGAACTTTACCAAACAGCAGTGTTTTCAACAGTTTTCTGAACCGCAGAAGATTCACTTCCCTGCGTAGCCCCTCAGGCAGCTTGTTCCATAGCTGAGGGGCCAATACGGAAAAAGCTATCCCTCCCTTAGTTACTAGTTTGTACCGGGGACAGACCAGCAACTGGGAGTCCGATGATCTAAGTGTTCTCTTTGGGCTGTACACCTCCAGGCGGTCTTTGATGTAGGCAAGGGCATGGCATTAAATCGCCTTATGGACTATACATAAACTCTTAAATTCAACCCTCTCTTTAACAGGGAGCCAATGGAGATTCTGTAGTAGAGGGGAGGCCTTCGTTCTTCTAGGTAATCCAGAGATCAATCGTGCGGCGTCGTTCATCACGACCTGTACTCTGTTTGTCAGCGTTTTTGGGAGACCAAGATAGAGGGCATTCCCATAGTCGATCCTTGAGATGACGGTCGCTGCTACGATTGAGCGCATCATGGATTGAGAGAGAAAGGGGGCTAACTTTCTCAATTGCCTGATAATATTCGTGCAGCTTCCCACAACGGAGGATATTTCGCTGCACATTGACAGGTCACAGTCTAGTTTAATCCCCAGGCTCTTTACGTTCATACTTGGCTTTGGGGCTATTCCTAACTCTGAAGGCCAGTACAGATCACTCCAGGGTGAGGCGGTAGATGGAATTACCAACACCTCGGTCTTATCCGGGTTGATCTTTAACAGGTTTTCCGTCATCCATCTTACGGTGTACCTCAAGATGTTCTGGGCTTGGATTTGTGCTGCCCCTGTGTTATCGACACTCAGCACCAGCTGAGTGTCGTCAGCGTAGTTAAAGACTCTACAGCCCATATTAGCCAGGGATGCAATGAGAGGTTGTAGGTAAAGATTGAACAGAAGTGGGGACAGTGCGGAGCCCTGTGGTACCCCGCACTCTAAGGTCCCCACCTCTGAAATCAGGTCCCCCAGTTGTACCCTCTGTGTCCTTCCCGAAAGGAAGGATTGCAGCCATTTAAAGGCTAGGCCTCTAATCCCAAAGGCCTCCAGTCTTTCTAAGAGCAGGTCATGGCTGACAGTATCGAACGCCGCTGACAGATCTAATAAAATCAGGGCGCTCGGTTTCTTACTGTCAGACATGCCTCTTAGTTCGTCCAGCACCGAGAGCATCACTAACTCGGTGCTGTGATGCGCTCGGAACCCTGCCTGCCGCTCATGTAATAGACCATGGGATTCCAGGTACAGGGACAAAGACTTCAGCACATGCTGTTCTAAGATCTTTGATAGGAAAGGCAGCTGGGAAATCGGCCTGTAGTTCTTCAGAACAGCCGCGTCTGTGCCCGGTTTCTTTAACAAGGGCCTAACTCGAGCCCCCTTGAGTTTGTCCGGTAGATAACCTGTTTCTAGGGACCTATTAAGAAGAGAGATAATCCAATCTTCCAGTAGAGGACGTGCCACACGGAAAACACTCGGGGGACATGGGTCAGCTGGGGAACCGGATTTAATTTTACCCATCAGCCGCTCTAGGCTCAACTCGTCCAACTCAGGGAACTGTACTATAGAGCAATGAACAGGATTATAATCATTAGAGTGTGTAGTAGCACTATTCACCACACTACTCTTTATTTCCAGGATGATGGTCTTTACTTTTTCTAAAAAGTATCCCTGGAAGATGTTACAGTTTATGGGGGACTCGAAGTTCTCCTGTTTTTTACTCAACTCCGACAACATTTTGAAGGTCTCCTTCTGGGTATTCCCGGCCTTCTTTAGACGAGACTCATAGTACTCCGCCTTAGCTTGTGAAATACGTTTTTTGTACAGATAAAGAGAGTCTTTATAGTGGTTCCTCGCTGTATCCTGCTTAGTTTTCCTCCAGGATCTCTCCAGAGCTCGGAGTTTCCTTTTTTGTTCCCTCAAAAGTGGGGTAAACCAGGGAGCCACTTTACCAGGTCCTTTTATTAGCTGAGTTCTTGCCTATCTGATCAATAGCTTCACCCAGACTCCGAGTTAAATCCGCATATTCTAGGTCCAGGCTCTTATCTGTATTCAACAGACAAGCCGGCTTCGGGAACACCAAGGTCAAGGTTTTTAAATCAACCTTAGCCCATTTACGGGTTCTTCTAATACCCCGGGGTAGGTATTTTAAATGGTCATTAATGTTTACCTCACAGGTCACCAAATAGTGGTCGGTCCATACACAAGGGACCACATCCCTAAGAATGACGTTTGGATCTGTGGTCCATACTAAATCAAGAGTATGACCCTTGATGTGTGTAGGTACTTCCACGAGTTGGCTAAAACTCAAGGAGGACATCATAATGTCCAATTGGCGTGTAGCCAGGTCCCAATGGGGGCTATCCCAATGCAAATTAAAATCTCCCATTATCAAAATTTTCTTATATCTTGTACGGAGGTCAGACATAATAGGAGCGAATAGGTCATTAAAAAGTGGGGTTGAGTTGGGCGGACGGTAGATCGACAAAACCACCCAGCAGGAGTTGTTCAGAGTAATCTTTACTCCTACCAAATCAGCTAGATCCACATTTTCAAAAAAATTTCAAAAATGAGTTTTATAACACGCCACCTTGGCATTTAAAAAAATAAAAAAACAAAGATTACAGAATAACTCTGTATACTATTGAGGCTTTAAACTGTTTCAAATAGCTGTTAGGCTGTTATTTTCCTTTGCTAAAGGTAGCAGTCACTGACAGCCAGACATCTCTCAGTCAGGCTCGGAATATGGGTTTTGGGGGCCGAACTGTCCCTACAGCCCATCGTGCCTGCTGCGCCAGCTGTCGTCGCTAATCTCAGGAGAAGGCCTTGGAACATTAGATGCTGGTATGTATATTTGATTATAAGGTAATTCTGGACTGGTAGGTCGGGCACTGGATTCCATGAGCATTGTGTGTAGAAAACTGTGTGCTCGGTAGGAACCGGATGGTTTATTTAAGGGATTAGTTATGCTATCAATTTGAGCTACATATTAGTAGTGAATTAAAGTCTAGTACCTCTTATCTATCTTCTGTTCGGGTAGTTTTGCAGCCTGTCAATGAGTTTGTCACCGAAGTTGCTTTCCAAAGAATGTGAACGTGTGCCAGTACAATGTAATTGGTGCTCATGTACAGCGCGCTCCAATACCTTCAGGTCGATTTCGCGCTATAATATTTACGTGACAACACAAGGAAACTCTCGTGTGCCGGCCGTGGTCCGTGCCGGCGGGGTATGGGACCATCCGGGGCCATCGGTCGCATTGCAGGGCTATTAATTTTTAAAAGTATTGCCATGTGCCCAACCCTCCTTCCAATATAATTGTGTGGCCTTCGCACTTAAAGCAACTGATATATTGAACTCAGCAGCACACTTACTACTTTTGAGGATGGCATTAACGACTCCTCATGCCGCATGATTCTGTCCCAGCCGGGACCTGAGCATACACACATACTGTTTTGCAGGCGCTGCCGGTGGGATCGACTGTCCGGTTGCCTACCGCGTGCGTGTACTGCCGTGGTGAGGTGTTTTCCGTATTGCCCTCAGCAGGGCAGCAGTGTGTGAAAGCCGGTGTGCGAGTCGCCGGCTGGGTCTATAGCTGGGAACCACCGACCACGCGGTGCGAGGGCCACGCTTTGCTGCCATTGCCCAAGCAGCACGGCTTCAGGGCAGGCAGCAGTTGAGCTCATGCAAACTTGATGCCACTTGCGGCCGCTAAAGTCACGTACAATGTCCCGGTTGCCATTGGGCAAAATGAATCCGACGTCCTGATGTCAGTGAACACTAATGCAGCACGCGTATCCTAAGTAATACATTGTAAAACTGTGTTTCGCGCTTGCAGCTGTGCCAGAGTCCCCAAGCCTGCCAGGAACAGCGCGCTGCCATTGTAGCTCTTATGGTACATTTGAATATAGCAGCGCTCCGACTGGACAGGTGAGGAGGCTATAATGCGTGACTTTGCATTTCAGTGCGGTGATGCGGATCACCACACTGAAATGCGTTCGAGTCACGCCTGATGCGTGATACTTGGCAAGACTGGTTGTGTCTGTCTAAGTATCTGGAAGGCACTACAGTTATTACTGTGAAATTGCAGTGTTTAACTGCTGCAGTGCCTAGAGCCACTTTAACCTGTATAGTGTGCTATATAAAGTCACATCAGTCTCAGAATTGCCACTAAGTTGGAGCGAGATAGATAAGGATCACACACTCACTTTGGGTGAATAGGAAGGCCCTCACACACCGACCTGGTCAGTGTCATGCTTCATCATCGGGCCCCACCAAAGAGGCCGAGTGCCTCTTTGGTGTGCTACGACGCCAGATAGACTGCGGAGCTGGTTGTGTGAAGAGGGGCGTGTTGTGAGGGTGAGTGAAATTAAAAGTGTCTAAGAGGGTATCAAGAAAAAAATTTTAATAGGTGATCCCTAAGACACGTATTACAAGTATTATGTGTCTGAATTTAATTGCCAAGGTTTAGGAATGGTAAAATTCAGAGAGATACAATAAATCAGTCAGTCAACATGTTTCTGCCATATGGGAGGTATAAATTTACCAAGGCATTCATCAGGACTATACCTCGGCGGTATGGACTCTCTAATCGTCCACCCTAACCTGGGGGCGTGAAAGTGAAAATTATAAAAGGTGAAAAAAGTGCATAAAAAAGGAGAGCGAATAGCTCAATCCCAAAAATCCTCCAAAATCAGGAGAGTATCAGCACTTTAAAATTTGGCGCTACTTGCACCATGGGTCTCGGGAGGGGGGTTGGAGCGTGCCTGGCACATCGCCCTCAACGCTCTCAGCCCACTTGGAACCTAGGATCTGCCTCAGAACCGGACCCCGACGACCCATGGTGCAAGTAGCGCCAAATTTTAAAGTGCTGATACTCTCCTGATTTTGGAGGATTTTTGGGATTGAGCTATTCGCTCTCCTTTTTTATGCACTTGTTTCACCTTTTATAATTTTCACTTTCACGCCCCCAGGTTAGGGTGGACGATTAGAGAGTCCATACCGCCGGGGTATAGTCCTGATGAATGCCTTGGTAAATTTATACCTCCCATATGGCAGAAACATGTTGACTGACTGATTTATTGTATCTCTCTGAATTTTACCATTCCTAAACCTTGGCAATTAAATTCAGACACATAATACTTGTAATACGTGTCTTAGGGATCACCTATTAAAACATTTTTCTTGATACCCTCTTAGACACTTTTAATTTCACTCACCCTCACAACACGCCCCTCTTCACACAACCAGCTCCGCAGTCTATCTGGCGTCGTAGCACACCGGTGGGGCCCGATGATGAAGCATGACACTGACCAGGTCGGTGTGTGAGGGCCTTCCTATTCACCCAAAGTGAGTGTGTGATCCTTATCTATCTCGCTCCAACTTAGTGGCAATTCTGAGACTGATTTGGCCTCTCTCTCTTTTTGTTTATTTGCATTGAACCGGGGACTGAGAGAAGCCTCCTTGACTCTCCCTACCTCTCCCATTGTTGTTTTCTATATAAAGTCACATCATAAAGCAAGATGCTGAATTTAAGAACAAAGGCACCTCGTCAGCAGAGAAAAGCCCTGCCCCAACCCCCTGAGTGCAAACACTGCAGATACAGGAACTGTGTGTTAGGGTTGTGGTGGACATCTTAGATGGAGAGCTCTGATGTAGCAGGCAGCCTCTCTTTCTTCCCTCTCTCCTTCCCTTACTAATCAATCAATCAGGTTTCTTTTAAAGCGTGACTACTCACCCACTAGGTTCTCAAGGCGCTAAAGTGGGGAGGGGGGAATCTGTGGTTCAGCCGAAGAGCCATGTCTTAACGTTTTTCCTGAATTGAGGCAGTGACGGTGATTTGTAGTTCTCTCATTGGCATACATGTCGCCATCCATTTAACCATCTAGATGTTCTAAAGTGGCCCATCTTTGAGCCAATTTGGTCTTTTTATTGTGTATAAATGCACGTCAAGGGCTTTTTGAAGACAGACAGACAGATGTGAAAGTTCCAATTGTGTACCTTTGTGAATCTTCTCATAGGGCACGGAAAAAAAAGTCTCTGCTAGGCTGGCGCAGAGACTTTTTCGTGACCTACGAGATCTTTCACAAGGACCATGATTGGAAATTTCATATGTATATATTTACCTTGAAAAGGCCCTTAGTGTGCCACTCATGTGGGCGAAACACGTGCCGGCTGTTCTTTTATTTTTATCACTTGGTTTCAAATAAACATAGAACTATATATATGACCTCTGGATATCAGGACATTAAATCCAAAAACCGAATCATAATTGGCATTGCCTGTCTTTTCTACAAATATCTCTTGAAGTTTGGTTGATCACTGGAGAGTAACCACCCGACAGTGCTAATTAGGGTTCTGTCTTGATTGTGCACGAACCCCACTACTTATACACCCCCTAAAATATAACTTCAGGATTTATTCCTTAACTAAAGAGTCAGGACACCTCACAGATGACAGTGGGCTCTTTTTGACCATGGGGAAGTTGGCAACAGAAATTAGCTGCAATAGAAATTAGCTGCCAGATCCAGGAGCACTTCCCTTAAAATGAAAATTGTTATAGTGAATAAATCAGTGTAGCTGACATGTTGATGAGTAAGCTGCAATGCCAACAAAACTATAGCAAGCAGCACAAAGGTCATATCTCAGAAACAAGCACTCCGAGGATGCTTTCCACACTTGCATATAAAGCAAAATTAAGCACGCAGTCAAACCAATATTCGTACAACAGGCAATAGACCTGTATTTACAATCGAATAGGAGGCTGGCAAATTAAAAACGGCCGATTTTGAAAAAGTCAACTTTAAAAAGGTAATATGTGCTTCAAATATCAATTTTTTTATGCAAAAAGCTGCCTTTTAAATTGCAATATCTTCAGCATAACTCTAATTTTCAATTTCTGAAACAAAATGAAACTCCATAGTTTCAGTTTATAAGGAAATATGTAGGTCAAAATCAACAAACATAGGATTTTGATTGGCCACACTTGTTTTATCCATTTTATAAATTGCCCTTTTTCCTGCCCCAAAAAAGTATCTATTAAGAATAAGATGCGTACCCACTTTTTCTTGTAGGAACTTTCAATGGTTCACAGATAGTTGCCAAAAGTATATACATCTTTAGCGCTAAAGAACTGAGACCAACTACCCAGCTTGACTGTTCCATGAAAAGCAATTTTTCCACCCTTTCATCTACTGTGAAATAAACAATGACACTTGCCCACTTTGTAAGAAACCTTCCAGCTACGAAATAGTCCATTTCAGCATGAAAAGGCAGGCAGACACGTCCAAAAGGGGTCAATTTCTTAGATAATGTGGAGTCAGGAATAAATGGTCTAGGGAAGAGTTTGGTGGAGGACTAGGAAAGAAGCTTGAGGAATACTTTGGACTCGCTTGAATGCTAGGGTGCACTGTTCACATGCCCAATCTGGTGTTAAATGTATACCATTTGTCAAATTAACATTTCACTTAAGGAAAAAAGATTATGTACAAAATCACTTCATCAACAATGAATACATTTGACGTAATTCCTCAATTGTATATCCATTGTAATGGAAGGTTAAACATATTTCAAAATAAACGAGCCAGTACTGCAATGTGTACATAAACAATTTTTAAACAGGGTCATCACAGTTCAACACAGTGTGTACTGCTTTATTTGCAATTTTCAATTCTTCAACACAGCATCCAACATTTCCCAATGCATTTCGGTGCTGGCACCTTCATCAGGGGAACACTGTAAAACATATGTACAATCCATGTATTCTATGTCTATTTAGAATTTTCAAAATAACAAAATAAATGGTAGATAAAGTTTTATTAAATGATTATGTTAAGACAACACTAGCCAAAGTGAAGGAACATGAAGGTAGTCCCCAATCTTGTGTAACATTTCTCAAGACACTATATAGCCCAAGTGTGCATGTGACCAGAACAATAAAGTTTTTTGCGCAGCCCATATTTTTTCAAAAGCCCATATTTTTTCAAAAAGACACGCAAAGTGAAATCTTAAAGGTTATGCTATGTGCAACTATACACAAATGTGATAATCCACGCAATATAGCATGCTTAATGTGCAAAGGAGTCTAAGTGACTTAAAATCTTCAGTTCACTCACTCACCTAAGATGCTTGTAGAGATAACCAACTAAGCAGTAGCCTCATAATATCAACACGGAAGCCCCGTAGTCTATAAATATGACATGAGCCAAAACAAACAAAGCCCAAATCAGCCAAAATAACGTCAAAAAGATGTTTAAAAACTAAGCCCATAACTGCATTGAAATATTCGACTTACATGCACCTACGCTCTTGTTCGCTAAACACCAGCTCTATCCCCACTCTCTCTAAACTGTAATCCCCACGTGCTGCAGAGAAAAACACTCCAGTCAATATCCGAACCCATGGCACAATCCTCAACTATATCTGAGCAAATATGAACTAGTTCACCTGCTCTCTTACCTATGGTTTAAATGGTACCGAGTCCGCAGGAATCCCTCGCGCTATAATTGCGTTGTGCACCGTGGCGTTCTATTGGCTTCTATTTCAACTTCCGCCTTTAGCGCGACGTTAGAGAAATCATAGATATAAACGACAGACTCCCATTGTCTGTGTACTGAGCTTGAAACAGAAGACAGACTTCGCGTTCCACTCTGAAATTTCAATGCCAGTCGAGCGTTACACTATTCCAAAAAAGAATCTAAAGAATACTAATAAGTCGCTACACCATTTTTTGGTAATGCTATCAACAAAAGTATAGGAATCAGTCAAAAAACAATGAAAAATAGATTGGCCCAAGGGCATAGATAGTGCAAACGCTTTCTACTTGTGGTGAAACATAAAATAAACTCTGAAGATTCATGACCACAGACATCTAAAAAAAAATCTGTTAACCCTAATGCACAATAACCTGAATCAATAAACCCAAGTCCATCAAATAACAATGGAAGCTCACCGTATTTATCCTTTTGTATAAAAAGTCCTGTGTGGGTTTAATATTGCATGTCTTTTTGAAAAAAAACATATGATGCGGTCACTTGTCCAAATGGGTCCTGTACACATTTCTCTAGTGAGAAACATTTATGCAAAAGAATATATGTAAAAGAAATAATATAGGAAGCCATCTCCATTGCCATACATGCATATTTACAGAAAACATGTAAATTCAATTTTATCATTCAACCCACAAGGACTCATGGTCTTCAAAAATCTGATCCAAAATGTCTCTTTGCGCCAGATGTCTGGTTATATCAACATGTGGCAGGGCTGTCACCTGCTCTAAAATAGTGAACCTTAGCTGAGGTAAGGCATGTTTTTGCTCTCCCCAGTGCAATGTTAAACTGGACTTCACATTAGCGGTTCTAATCATGCTTTTGTGTTCTGTCATTCTGATTTTAAATTTTCTAGTAGTTCTTCCAACATATACAAGTCTGCAAGGACACTTAATGGCATATATGACCATGCTAGAGTTACAATCTGATGTGTGTTTAAGCTTGATTTGTTTCCCTGTGTGGGTGTGCACACAATCACATTACCACAGTGGCCACAGTTATGACATTTTCGCATCCCGAGTGTGATGATTGGCCTACGATCTGCGTTTGTCTTGCTAAGTATCTCCCTAAGTTTTTAGATCTGGAGAAGGCAAAGATGGGGCTACCTTTAAGCACTTCCTTGAAATCATGTTCCTGCTCTATTAGTTCCCACTGTTTCTGAATGCACCGCTTAATTGTCATAGCGGCTGTGGAATATTTTAAAACACAGACTTCTCTATGGGATGTGGATTTCACTGACTTTTGTAGTAGTTGGGATCTATTGCTCTGTAAAGCTTTCTGCTTGGCCATCTCTAAAACCACAGTAGGGTAACCTCTCATGGAGTATTGCCGTGATAATTCCTCAATATCTATTTTGGCTTGCTCGTCATGTGAACTGATCCTTCTGATCCTAATAAACTGTGATAGGGGTAGATGGTTTTTAAGGGTAAATGAGTAAAAACTGTTATAGTGTAGGGCATTGCTCCTGTCCGTCGGTTTTTTAAATACCCTGGTCACTAAACTATTGCCTATCCTTTCAATGAGAATGTCCAGATAATTTATACTTGTTGAATCAATTGTATGTGTGAATTTTATCTGAGGGTGACCGGTATTCAGCATGAGAATGGCCTCCTCAAATTGATTCCGTGTTCCTTTCCATAAGATCAGGATGTCATCTATATATCGAAGGTACAGCATCAGATGATCCGTCCAGACACTGTTGTGTAAAATGTGTGTATCTTCGAATTTCGCCATAAAAATATTGGCGTATGTTGGTGCCCCCCTAAAACCCATAGAGGTTCCAGTCTTCTGCAAATAAAATGTATGCTTCCATGTAAAATAGCTGTGGTAAAGACTAAATTGTAACTTTTCCAATAGAAAGATGCTTAAAGATTCTTAATAATCATGGCGCAGCAGCATCCACTCAACAGCTTCAGTACCTTATCCATGGGGAATAGATGTGTATAGATTTTTCAAAAAGACATGCAATATTAGACCCACACAGGACTTTTTGTTACAAAAGGATAAATACGGTGAGCTTCCATTGTTATTTGATGGACTTGGGTTTATTGATTCAGGTTATTGTGCATTAGGGTTAACAGATGTTTTTTTTTAGATGTCTGTGGTCATGAATCTTCGAAGTTTATTTTATGTTTCACCACAAGTAGAAAGCGTTTGCACTATGCACTTGGGCCAATCTATTTTTCGTTGTTTTTTGACTGGTTCCTATACTTTTGTTGATAGCATTACCAAAAAATGGTGTAGCGACGTATTAGTATTCTTTAGATTCTTTTTTTGGAATAGTTTAACGCTTGACTGACATTGAAATTTCAGAGTGGAACGCGGAGTCTGTCTTCAGTTTCAAGCTCAATACACAGACAATGGGAGTCTGTCGTTTATATCTATGATTTCTCCAATGTCGCGCTAAAGGCGGAATTTGAAATAGAAGCGAATAGAACGCTGCAGTGCACGACGCAATTATAGCGCAAGGGATTCCGGAGGACTTGGTACCATTTAAACTATAGGTAAGAAAGCGGGTGAACTAGTTAATATTTGCTCAGAGATAGTTGAGGATTGTGCCATGGGTTCGGATATTGACTGGAGTGTTTTTCTCTGCAGCACGTGGGGATTACAGTTTAGAGGGAGTGGGGAGAGAGCTGGTGTTTAGCGAACACTAGCGCAGGTGCATGTAAGTCGGATATTTCAATGCAGTTATGGGCTTAACATCTTTTAGACGTTATTTTGGCTGAATTGGGCATTGTTTGTTTTGGCTCATGTCATTTTTATAGAGTACGGGCTTCCGTGTTGGTATTATGAGGCCACTGCTTAGTTGGTTGTCTCTACAAGCATCTTAGGTGAATGAGTTAACTGAAGATTTTAAGTCATATAGACTCCTTTGCACATTAAGCATGCCATATTGCGTGGATTATTATCACATTGTGTATACTTGCACATGGCATAAACTTGGAGATTTCACTTTGCGTGTCTTTTTGAAAAAATATGGGCTTTTGAAAAAATATGGGCTGCGCGAAAAACTTTATTGTTCCGGTCACATGCACACTTGGGCTATAAAGTGTCTTGAGAAATGTTACACAAGATTGGGGACTACCTTCATGTTCCTTCGCTTTGGCTAGTGGTGTCTTTACATAATCATTTAATAAAAATGTATCTACCATTTATTTTGTTATTTTGAAAATTCAAATAGACATAGAATACATGGATTGTACATATATGTTTTTACAGTGTTCCCCTGATGAAGGGAAATGCATTAGGAAATGTTGGATGCTGTGTTGAAGAATTGAAAATTGAAAATTGGAAAATTGCAAATAAAGCAGTACACACTGTGTTGAACTGTGATGACCCTGTTTAACAAGCATTTACAATGCAATAGGTCTCGCAGCATTAAAGTTTGAGTTATTGGCATTGTGTATGACAATACCAATAGTTATAACTTTTGCAAATGTGACACTTATAGCATTTGTAATGCAATATGAGTTGTATTTACATGACTTAAATGTATTGATATTACCCTTAACCTATACCAATGCTCGTCTATTTGCTCAATAAATTTTTCTATTATTTTACAAAATTGGTTTTAGAATTCTGTTGTGTTCTTTACTATAAAATTGTTGTTACTGCTTGAGCTTAGTATGCAGTTGTCTGATGATGGCTAGTGTTTGACCCTTAACAACCAGGGGCTGACAGATTCTCTCAGAACTATATTTTGACCTTACCAGAGTGGATTCATTTAGTTGGTAGTGGTAACCTTTCCGAAATTTATAACCCCCATTCTGAGACCACACATATACTTATGTCAGTCAACGGGCACCCCTACCAAACTGAGGAAATATATAAGCAGTTTGGTGCAGTCCTACAGCCTTACAAAAACGCTAATGACTTCTTAAAGTGACATACCTGCTCTAGTCCCTTCAACCCTTTCTGCAATGGAACCATTCAGAAAGTGACACCCCAGGCAACTAAACAGGTGATGTGCTGCGATGCTAATGGTAAATTATGCCTACTGGATGCCCAATTAACAATAACCTAATGGAAACATCAGCACATTTCCAGGAAGAAAAGGTACATACTCAAACAGACTTGGCAGCTAAAAATAGTGATTTCAAGCCAGCGCTTCCAGGACTGTTTATTTTGCAGGAACCTGATGTGAACGTGGCTTTTGTTTGCATTGTCCATGTGGTATATTTGATTTAATATGCGCAAGAAACACAGTTTGTAAGCACAGCTCTACAGGATGTCTGTTAGCCTGCACAATTCAAGGCAATTCCTACATGTCTCTTACCAGTTGTACTATGTTGACGAAGAAAGTAGAACGTGTGAGATACCTTCCATTCGTGCATTGTTTGCCAAGTCAGGACACATCGCCGGTGCTTGAATCTTTCAAATCATGTCAATCAAGTTAATTGTTGCAACTCTGCTCACAGACTGTATTATGTGGCACCTGCAAACTAACAAGCTGCTGCGCACAGAAACTCACTGGTAAGGCAGTGTACAGGTGTTTTTTATTGCAATGATCTAAGTTTAACTGGAAAAACAAAATTGCGCGGCCACCATTACATGACTGCGCACGACGAGGCGCTTGTTAAAAAAAATAAAATAAGGGACCTGCTTGCAAACAAAGTTGCTCAGTCACCATTACAGGAAAGCGCACAACGGGACGTTTCTTAAAAAACAAAGTGCAGCGTTAGCCAATACAGGAAAGCGCACAACAGGAAGCTTGTTAAACAAGCACTAAATTGACATGAAAGCGTGCATGTGCTATTAAACGGATGTGAAATAGAACGCCATAAACTTAAATGAAAGTGTGCGCCGCTATACACATCAAAGCATCATAATTAGGCGTGCCGAACAAAAAACATGTGCACCCGCCATATTACAAGCGGAGCTCATCATTCTGGGCTGCAACAACAGTAAACAAGCAAACAAATCCCCCCCCCGGCCCTCACTTACCACATGCCGTCTACCTCCGACCACAGAAACGCTGGAGCACGCACACCGCAAGTCGGCCTGGAGCGCGCCTCGGAAGAGACGCGGGAGGACAGGATCGTGACGCCGTGAACGTGCACGTTGGCGTTCCCGCGCGTTCACAGACCCGAGTCGGCTTGTGCCCAGGTCTGGATCGGCTCGTGCCCAGCTCTGTCTCCCTTGGGAGGGAGCAAGGCGACTATAAGTCTAGTTGGCGGCAGCGCTTCACGCTGCAACGCTAGCGAGACCTAAAAATGGTTTGTTGTATACACATTGCAGTACTGGCTCGTTTATTTTGAAATATGTTTAACCTTCCATTACGGTGGATATACAATTGAGGAATTACGTCAAATGTATTCATTGTTGATGAAGTGATTTTGTACATAATCTTTTTTCATTAAGTGAAATGTTCATTTGACAAATGGCATACATTTAGCACCAGATTGGGCATGTGAACAGTGCACCCTAGCATTCAAGCAGGTCCTGTTTGACGTTTTTGACATATTTTTACCTGTCGGTGGTTAGTCAGGTTAGTCTGAGGTTGCACCGTTTTTCAATAATTTGTCTAAAACATTTTGTGTACGTTATTAATAAGGAAACATTTTTTGAGTACTGAAAGGTGTGCAGGTTATCCATCTATTGTCATGAATACTTTGGACTGCCATATTTGTTGCCCATTATGAAAACAAAAAGTACTACGGGATAGCTTTTAATGCAAGGAATTTTCTGGATACCGAAACTGGGCCTCTATGCGTTAAAACTTAACTATGCAACTGAAAAGTTTAGTTTTATTAGTTTAGGATTTGTTGCCAATCACAGCAGAGTTAAACTTTTGGAATCTGCTGCATGCCTGTTCTCTTTCCTACTACCTGCTGGGAGATTTCCCATCTGCCTGATAGAAGGTGCTTGAGAGAACTGTCGGATTATTTACCCTCAATCTCGGGGACTAGAAGGCTGCTCCAAGAGCTAAGAAAGCTGAACAATAAAGACTAGGTATCACACATGACAGCATGCATATATTTCTTTACTTCTCTTTAGATCTGGAAGATTGTAAATAGAGAAGAGAGAGAGTTGGATAGCACTGGAAAAGATCTAAGATACTCATGGCAACTGTATTTTTTGTTCGGCCAGCCCATATTTCCAATACTGGATAAGTGCAGGATGCACCGTGTCCAAAAGGAGTTTAAGTTACTGTGAAAAGAAACCAAAGCAGTCATAATCTTATATTATACGGTGGACCTCAGGCTGTTGGTAACTCCTTGCAATTGGAAATCTAGAACTGGTGCCTGAGGAACTAGTCCAGAATAGCTGAACATTTATTTTCCCTTAGCTACTTTTTAAATGTTTGCCACTACTACACAGTAAAAGTATTTTTAAGGTGTCACATGATTAAATGACTCTCCCATAAACAAATTCCTTGTTGGGGCACTGCTTTCAGTGCCAAAACAAATGCACGGTCTCCCGCTCGAGTGAGGGAGGGGCGGTGCTTTAAAACCATAGTCAGCCTAATGCATTGCTTGACATGGCTCCTATAAGCCTACTTTTATAAGAAAGCAATCCAATCATTTTTTACTTTTGATCTCTATATCAGATTCTGTGTAATAAAATCTGATATTTTACATTCTTTATTTTCTTAATTCTATAACTGTTTAAGCCAATTGTTACATCACATATGCATTCAATTAACTTCTCTGAAGGACGCCTTCTACAACAGCCAGTTTAAAGAGCGAACAAGGTATACCTCAGATAAATCTATTTATCAAATGCAGCCATATTTATTGGTCTCTGTGGAAATTCATTCAAAGCTCACACCATAATTGTGATTTTTCTATCCACACATCAACAATTCCATTTCCTAAAGATAACTCTGGGTGCCGTTTTGAAGTTGGCAGCACGGCATGCTGTTTTTCTGGTGAGTCCTATTCCACCTTGAGTTCGCCCTGTATTACATAGGCGCTATAGGTGTTAGCATCTCCCTTGAACAGTAGAGGTTACTGCCAAATTTGTTAACTCCTGGATGCTCGCAAGGAAAGTTTAAAAAAACATTGAACGCAACCAATTTCATCCCCAACAGGAAAAAAAGAAGCACAGGTTCACATCCTTATCAAATTCAAATAAATATAGATCACATTAATAAACCAAAGGGTTGGTTATAAAAGACCTTGAAGCTTCCAAGCGGTTTTAAAATAGAGAGGTGCTGCACAAATCAACACTACACATTAAATCAGATAATAATTTACCCACAGAACTTGGTGACACTTAATAAAATCACCATAAGAGTAATGACGTCAACCATGGTACACAGAGGCAGGTGTCACAACAAACGATTTAAGAAAACAGGTCACTGGGGAAAAAGGTCCCAAAAACATGGTGGGTAAGAGGGCCTTTCCACTCAATGCAGTAGTTCAATGACAGCTTTCTAATTAATTTATGTGCATCTAGCCCCCAAAGGGGGGTGAAGGTGATCTCAAGTAATGCTGGCCAAGAGGGGCCACAATGGCAGATGTCTAAAACAGTGGAGAGGAAAGAAAGTCATTATCGGCCATGGGCCAACAGTGGACAGGCAAGACCTGCTGTGCATAGTAAAATAAACCCTGTACTCCAAGGGTCAAATATCCTTTTATTTAATCATTCTTTAGTCAGTGCATTCAAACATAGGATGATGCTTTTCGGTGGTCTTACCAGCGTTATTCCTTCTAGAACACGAGCATGTCTATTTGAAAACTCAAATCTATGCAGTTTAATTCTTGTAAAAATGCACTTTATAAAAAATGAGGATTACATTTAGAAATGTTTTCTCCTGTTGGGCTTCATGTGTGTAAAAGTTCAGTAAAACAATGAAGCATTTGGTAGTGGAGTCAAAAACAAATTAAACATCAAATCGAAAAATAGTTAAACTTGATAAAGAAGCATTAACATACATGTATGAGGTTTGTGACCTTTGTGAGCATATGCTTTTTTTTTTTTTAATCTTGCTTTCGGACATGTAGATATCTTACTCACATCGTGGTTAATGCGCCGCTCCTCTTCCATAAACAACTGGTTCTCTGAGTTGTCATAATCCAGGCTCTAAATGGGAAAAAAAACAATCTGTCATGTGCTGCACACCCCCTATTTCTCAAGAAAACTATGTGCATATGACAGCCCCAAGGCTCTACCGTACTCAGGCATAACACATTTAAGCATCAGGAGAACATTCATCTCCAATGCAAAGAAGGCACACGCAGCCCTCAGGGTTGTACCCCCAGTGAACGAAGTACCATTGATCTAACTTTTATATACACAGCCACCAAAGTGCTCAGAACTGCATTGCATTCTTTCACACATTCTTTGTGCTCCTGAAACAGAACAATGAAGAATTCATGTCTTATTTCTCTCTGCATGCGGATTCTCTGAGCCACCTAGTAGGAGGTACGTTGTTATGCATCTTCGTGCCAACATTCCCACTACTGAAACATGAAGAAGAATGCGCTCCTCTGGTTACCCAGTGCCATAGGTGAAAAAGTACCCTTGTACCATTCATGTAATCCAGTCCTAAATTCAAAAGTGATACACCTCGATGCCAATTTTCAACCATTTCTCGAGGCATACCACTTTAACCCTTGCAATGTAGCTTGAGTTACAGTGCTTCACAGTACTGTACTGATTCAGTGTCCTCCATCCACAGGTGTGGAACGTGGTGCAATCCTATGCTGACCGCAAGCTAAATCTTGAAAAAAGAAACATGAAAATCTTCCTAGGGCCAAGAGTAATCCATTTCCACAGATGAAAAGCTTTGTACATTTACAAGCCCATCTAGACCACAAGCGGTACAAAAGGGGGGGTGATGGACGGAGCATCTGAACCAATCAAACACTCACACCCAGTCAAAATATCTGGGTTTAATCCATCACCGTTCTTTAGCCCACTCTGCCACCCCAGTTGAGACATGGCTATATGCAAATCAGTCTGACCCTGTGCCTCATGGGAACAGTCCAGCCCGAACTGCCAAGCCATGCCTTCCCTGGACCGGAAACAAGCTTCCGAGGACCGGTTTCTGGCATTACAGCCGTCTTCAGCCCGGCTTGCTTGAATCCAGTGGCAAAGTGAGCAAGGGACTCACGTCTGAGCATACCCTGCCACACTTATGGTGGCCAAAAGCGGTACAAAAGGGGGTGGTGATGGACGGAGCATCTGAACCAATCAAACACTCACACCCAGTCAAAAGATCTGGGTTTAATCCATCACCGTTCTTTAGCCCACTCTGCCACCCCAGTTCAGACATGGCTATATGCAAATCAGTCTGACTCTGTGCCTCATGGGAACAGTCCAGCCCGAACTGCCAAGCCATGCCTTCCCTGGAGCGGAAACAAGCTTCGTATGACCGGTTTCTGGCATTACAGCCGTCTTCAGCCCGGCTTGCTTGAATCCAGTGGCAAAGTGAGCAAGGGACTCACGTCTGAGCATACCCTGCCACACTTATGGTGGCCAAAAGCGGTACAAAAGGGGGTGGTGATGGACGGAGCATCTGAACCAATCAAACACTCACACCCAGTCAAAATATCTGGGTTTAATCCATCACCGTTCTTTAGCCCACTCTGCCACCCCAGTTGAGACATGGCTATATGCAAATCAGTCTGACCCTGTGCCTCATGGGAACAGTCCAGCCCGAACTGCCAAGCCATGCCTTCCCTGGACCGGAAACAAGCTTTCGAGGACCGGTTTCTGGCATTACAGCCGTCTTCAGTCAACCGGTCCCAGGATGCTTGTTTCCGGTCCAGGGAAGACATGGCTTTGCAGTTCGGGCTGGACTGTTCCCATGAGGCACAGGGTCAGACTGATTTGCATATGGCCATGTCTGAACTGGGGTGGCTGAGTGGGCTAAAGAATGGTGATGGATTAAACCCAGATCAGTTGACTGGGGGTGAGTGTTTGATTTGCTCAAACGCTCCGTCCATCATCCCCTTTTGTATCGCTTAGTTCGCCCTAAGTGTGGCAGGGTATGCTCAGACGTGAGTCCCTTGCTCACTTGGCCACTGGATTCAAGATAGCCTGGCTGATGAGGATTATGAATCCGAAACCGGTCCCAGGATGCTTGTTTCCGGTCCAGGGAAGACATGGCTTGGCAGTTCGGGCTGGACTGTTCCCATGAGGCACAGGGTCAGACTGATTTGCATATGGCCATGTCTGAACTGGGGTGGCTGAGTGGGCTAAAGAATGGTGATGGATTAAACCCAGATCAGTTGACTGGGGGTGAGTGTTTGATTTGCTCAAACGCTCCGTCCATCATCCCCTTTTGTATCTAGACCACAAGGCAACACCAGTGCAGAGGTTAGTCAGTTCTGGAGGAACACACTACATGCCAATTTTACAAGCCCAAAGGGGAACAGGTTGCACACTATACATGTATTAAAACATGTAACAATACATTACACAGTCCACTGGCTGAATGGCATAGAGCCTGTGCACTCAAATCCACTGAGCCCATCAATATTAGGAGTGCAGATATGCATCCAAAGGCCTAAATGTATGCTGTTGCACAAGAGAACATTACATTAGCCTTGGCAAGCTACTGAACCTCTCCAATCAGATACAAAGAATTCTCTGCCATAACCCAGAGCTGTCCAGTGCTAGTGGTGAAGGTACGGTAAGTCCAAATTAGAGTGCCCATCCGGAGGTGCAGACGTCATATTCGACAGTACCAAAGACAAAGCAAATCAGTTCTCGGTGTAAAAAGCACAACTTTTCTAAAACAGAGATTGCTAAATTGAGACAATCCAAATCTCGACTTTACATAACGATCTGCCTCCAAAAGATTTGAACATTATTTCAACTCTGTATCCAGAAATGTGTTACACAACAGGGACAGGAATAATATACTCTTCTTACTCCAGTCCTAATAATATATTTGGCATAAAGTGCATAATATTGTGTTTAGTAGTGGGGTACAGGTTTTATGGGGAGAAACTTAGGATGTATGTGTTTAAGAGTCTCGGTTGTTGTGGGAGCCTGCGATGGCGGATGCGTGAGCTCTGAGCTCCATGCCAGCCGTCATTTATTGGCCTAAATACAGGCAGCTGCGGCCTGGGCGACGGCGGAAACGTACCCCGAGGCTCCCGTACGGCAGTGGGCAGGCCTCTGCGGGTTCGCCGATTACCTGGCGTGGAAGCAGTGCCTGGCACCGCTGCCGTGTCGGAGCTTCCCCTGATGGAAGGATCTGGTGCGGGCGCCTGGTGGCGAGTGATCCCAACGGTGCTGCTCCCTACCCCTGGACCGGGCGCTTCATGTCTGTTGAGCCGATGACTGGCCCAGGTGCACAGCTGAGGTGTGGTCCCCTCCGCGCGGAGCACCGGCATGTGGCTGTAGTGTCTCGGAGGTGAGGAGCTGGAAATTGGACGGGAATCGGAGCCTGGATCGGGGCTCGTGTTGACCTGTGCTGGCTCTGGGGGATGTAAGAGCTGATCAGCTTCCTCGCACGGGCCCAGGGGCATATCCCAAGGCCTGGACTTTGCCAATCTCCCCCATAGGGGACTGGGCCTCACCAGGAGAAATTGATGCAGCGCCTTGAGAAGGCCAGGTGAGGCCAGAATCATAGCTAGCTGGTGAGAGCCAGGCACAGGCGCGAGTTGATGTGGAGGCTTGCTCCTGAGTATACCTGTGGCCTGCTTTGGCTGGTTGGCTAGGGTTTGGACACAGCCTACCGCGGTATCCACCAAAAGTGTGGCGCAGTGCCACAGGCTCCGGGAGTGTCAGAGAACACAGGCAACCCACAGAGGTGCACTGGATAACAGTCGACACACACGTGGCTGTAGGCGCAGACCACAAGGCAGCCCCAACATCGAGAGTGGGACCAAAATGGGCGGAAATTAGGGACTGCAACAGCCTTACCCTGCCCCAGGTCCGAGGGGCACAGTCTATACAACTGAGTGGAGCTTGTCAGCCCAATACCGGGCTGCCCATCGGGCCGGGTCGTTGGGGGCAGACATCGAGACCCATGGACCAGGGAACATAGGGTGCCTCACCACGTGGCGTCAAGGGGTGGAATAGCAGTTACCGGACCTCTTCCTCCCGGTAAGCCTAACAAGTCACCTGGCACAATGGGCAAACCCAGGAGCCACCAGGCGGGGGGCCCGCATGACCCAGACCACAACGCCCAGGAGCAGTCGCAATCTACCCCAGAGGATCCTGTGCAACGACAGCTGAGTAAAATACTCGAGGCCAAAGCTGAAACAAAGGTTACCCTCCACCAAGAAATCAGCACTGTCAAAGTGGGGCTTGGCCTACTGGTGGAAGAAGATAAGAAGCTATCGGAGTGGGAGAAAGAGACTGAAATCAGTGTTGCTGAACTAGCGCTGGAACAGAAAGCACGCGACCAGCAGATGGGGGCCCGGAGGGCTGAAGATGCCGAGGAGTGCAACAGGAGGAACAACATCAGGGTCCTGGGCCTGCCAGAAGGGGCGGAGGGCAGGGACATGGTGTCCTTCTTGGAACATTGGCTCAGAAGTGTGGTTTCACCCGAGGGCCTGTCCACCTTTTATATACTGGAGAGGGCCCATAGAGTGCCAGCCAAACCACTGGCGCCTGGGAGACCCCCGCGGCCTCTGGTGGCTCGATTGCTCCATTTTTTAGACAGACTTCTTCCTGCAAAAGGCACGAGAGGAGGGCTCCTTCACCATGGATAACAGCAGAATTTCCCTCTTCCCGGACTATACACTGGAAGTGCAAAGGAAACGGGCTTTGTACCTAGAGATCAAGAAGGCATTGAGAGAGGAAGGTCTCCAGTACTCTCTGATGTTCCCAGCCCGGCTGCGTATTATACTGGATGGGAAAACCCACCACTGTGAAAATCCCAAAGACGCCTGGGATTGGTTAGAGGCCTACAAGACTGGGACTCCACGGTGCACGGGCTATGGATCTGCTTTGCGGGAAGCCACGGAGCTTGGGAAGCACTCCAGAAGACTACCTGGTAGAGGGGCCACAAAGAAACCAACCTCATCACAGACAGAGAGGGAGAGGGCTGAAGCGTTGCAGGCTGTAGCAGCGCTTATGCAGGGCAAGAGTCCCGTCCCAGAGGTGGAGGCCCGCTCTTCAAGAGAGACTGAAGAAAATGAGTCCGACACTTCCTGCAGTGACAGTGTCAAGCTGCCGGTGGTGACGCTGAAGACAGAGGACGACATTATTTGAGGCCGTTGGAACGTTGAGGTGACTTTGCTACCCGGAGGGGTGTTGACCTGCGGTTTGCTGATCCAGGTCCTGAGCTGCCTCACCTTATATGGGGCCGGTGCGCTTTGGATGGTTTGCGCACCCTGATCTATGTCTCATTGGCTAACCGCCACTGAGTGCCTTACCAGGTTAGAGCCTCATCCAGTACAAATTTTTCACACGTTGTTTGGGTGGCTGACCGTTGTCGCACTGCCCTGGGGTAGGGGAGTTGATCAACATGGGGGGCCTTTTGTTTGCCTTTTATGTTTTGATGTTTGCAGGGGGGGTGCATGAATGGGAGGGGCGGGGGGGGGAGTGCTTCCTTTTATGGGTTGCTTTGTGATACTCAACTTGAATGGCTGACACTCGTAACGCTATACGGTTCCTAACATGGAATATTCGTGGTATAGGGTCTATGGCAAAGTGCCACAATATTTACTCATACCGGAGTCGCAGGGACATACACATTGCGTTGCTTCAGGAAACACAACTGAACAGTCAGGAAGCTGGGAAGCTGAAGCGAAGATGGAGAGGCCAGGTCTTCGTGACCACCTCCTCAGCTTTCGCCAGGGGAGTTCTGATTTGGGTCAAGCCGGTGGTCCCTATTGCCCCAGAGCGTTCGTGGTTGGATACAGAAGGATGGTATGCCCTGATCACGGGAAGGCTGGCGGGTCAGGAAGCGACACTTGGAAATATATACGCACCTAATCAAGACCAGATCAGCTTCCTGGAGTACTTCTCTGCCTTAATGGCTAATAACTTAAATGGTTACCTAATACTGGGGGGGGGGGGGCTTTAATTGTGGATGTTGTAACCAACCTTTCGCACCCTCCCTTGTTACGGTCTCAGTCACACCGCACGGCTATGGGATTCCGCACTTGTATATCCCACTGGGGCCTTGAGGGCACTTGGAGTTTGTAACATAACAGAGATAGGGAGTATTCCTTCTTGTCGCCGGTGCATCAGGTATACACTAGGCTTGATACATTTCTTTTCTCTCCTGCCTTTAATAGCTCCATCATACACACCGAATACTTCGGGCGCACAGTGTCTGACCATAGCCCACTGTTGACACACCAGCCCCCGGGAAGGCGACCGCCGATCCCTACCTGGAAACTGAATCCGGCAATGCTTGAAGATGCTCCTTTCCGCACGTCATTACATGCACTCCTGGACACGTACTTCCCCCATTAACGCCAACACAGCATCTTCTCAAGTGGAGTGGGAGGCATTTAAGGTTGTCATAAGGGGTCACTGTATGGTACAGGCAAGTGGGGCCCATAGGGAGCTCTGTCAAGAAATTTTGGATCTGAAGGGGAGCATCCGCAGCTTAGCTAATATTCCGGGTACAGATGATACTGTTTGCGTGACACTACAGGCCACACGTGCAAAATATAACGATGCAATAGGGCGGCTGAGATGTTACAACTGCAAGGACTACTTGGATAGAGTGCAGAGGGAGTAAGGGAAGGCGGGCCGACTACTAGCAAGGCTAATTAGACCTGAACTAGGGGGATCGCCAATTACGCAACTTAGCTTAGATACCAGGGACGTGGTGTACGACCCGGACGCAATTAATGATTCCTTTTTAGCATAATACGAGCGATTGTACACGGCCCCGGCTGTAGCCTCCCGGCTGATTATATGCGGGTTCCTGGGCCCTCTATCGCTCAAAACATTAGATGAGGCGGATCGGGAGGAATTGGGTGAACCGATAAGTTTGCAGGGAATCAAAGCAGCCATTAGTGCATTAGCTTCTGGCAAAACGCCGGGGCCAGACGGCCTCCCAGCAGATTTTCACCAATGCCTTACAGACATGTTAGCACCGCAATTAGTCAAGCTGTAGGCAGCCGCGTATGAAAGCAGGGAGTTGCCCTGCTCCACTCAGACGGCCCTAGTGGTCCCTCTCCCGAACACTATGAAGACAGAGGCTGGAGTGAAAGATTACAGGCCCCTCTCCATGCTTAATCTGGACTTTAAGATCCTCAGTAAGGTGTTGGCTGGCAGGCTACTCCCACAAGAGGACACAGAGTTCACCCCGACCAGAATGGTTTTTTTCCAATCTCGCAGCACCTCTTATAACCTTCACAGGCTCTACTCCATACTCTACCATGTCGAGGCCCCCATCCAATCACCACGCAGGGGTTCCAACAGTCGACCTAGAAAAAGCTTTTGACACAGTGGGTTGGGAGTACTTGTTTGAGGTGATGCTGCGTATGGGCCTGGGGGAAGAGTGGGTGCGACTCCTACATGCTACACCCACGGCAAGGGTTAAAACAGGCAGAATAATCTCCAGACAGTATAAAATATCCCGGGGAACTATGCAGGGATGATCTGCTGATATATTTGTCAGAGACAGTCACGGACTCCTCTGCGGCCATACAAATCCTGGATGACTTTACGCTGCTTTCGGGCCTCTGAGTCAATAAAACTAAGACATTTCTGTTTCCGGTAGCAGGACCGACGCATAGACTTGAGACACTGATGGCTGACATATTATGGGCTGAGTGTACTTTTAAATACTTGGGCACACACATATTCCATTCCCTAGATGATTTGAAGGAAGGAAACCTGGGCAGGGAGTTACGTTCGCTGCGATTCTGAATGGACTTTTGCCGCACATTGCAACTACCCATCATGGCCCTGATCTCCCCATCTAAAATGGTCATGCTCCCTCGCCTATTGAATTTCTTTGTCAACCTTCCGGTCCTTATACCAAGCAGCTGGTTCCGCCCCTTGAAAGCCCTACTATGAAATCTGGTGTGGGGAGATGGGCACCCTAGGGTGTCTCTTAAAACACTACAACGCCCTATATCGGAGGGTGGGCTAGGGGTACCGGACTTTGAATTTTATATACTCGCTGCTCAACTACAGTGGCTGGCGCAGTGGGTGGAGGGGGTGTACGAGGAGGGCACATGCTTATCACACCCGGAATCCTGCCCCAGACTAGAGATGGCAAAGCAAGTAATCCCAGCATCGCCCTCCCCGTACTGTTCATTATTGCAGTGCACGGCCTTCCAGACCTGGAGACGGTGTCAGAGCAAGGAACAGTGAACCACCAAGTATAGCCCTATATTGCCCCTTGTGTGGTTACCGCATGGCGACATCCAAGTTCTATTTTTGAGCGAGCAATTGGCTCGCTGGTCGGAGGTAGGGTTGGACAATGTTGGGGATTGCTACATGGAGAAAGCTCTGCTTCCGTTCAAAGAGTTGATTGAGGAGTGTGGACTTCCCCCAGGCCATTTCTTACAGTATGAGGCCTTGATGCACACATTTGCACAGTTATGGAACAAAGGGAGGGAAGAACCAGAGACACACCCGGTACTACATGCCTTATTTACCCTCGGGTCAGCATGGCATCTAGTGAAATGGCTATATGCTACACTGCAAACAGTGTCAGTGGGTCCCTTGTGCAGGTTACGGGCAAAATGGGATAGAATCGTGAGCAGACAGCTTTCAGACTCAGAGTGGCGTAGGGTCTTGCACTATCGCACTATCCCACTATCCCAACAAGATCTCTCGCAATATACGTTTATAATACATATAATTCAACTATACACACGTCATACATGACACCTCACTGCCTTAATGTGACATATGCGGGAAGTTTGACTATGTCCCAGATGCATGCACCCAGGTGCAGACTTTGGCCATATGATTTGGGACTGTCAAAGCCTACGTCCCTTCTGGGAAGCTGTGCTGGGCAAGCTCAAGGTGGCGTGGGCTGTAGTGTAGTTCCTATCTTCCCAATAGGCTCTGCGCATTGGAATAATACCTACAGCAGTAAAGGCCTAGGCCAGACGTTAACTAGGTCTACTACTGTCGATACTAGACTTAAGTTTTGGGTTTGCCAGCATAGCTCAGAGTTCGCTAGAAACTTTCTCGAATGTTCAGGAAAGAATTAACTCCCCTGATTAGACAAGAAGGGATTTAGTTTCTGACAACCATAGAACATGACAACTTTGCTCTCCCCTAATCAAGAGTGTATCTCCAGAGTCGTGTGAGCACAAGGCAATTATTTTACTCAGTCAGTACGTGCATTCTTAGTCTCATCAGATTGTAGAGAAAAGGAAGAGACGGGCGTGTTCAATAAAAAGGTGTTATTTATTGATCAGTCTCTTTTCTCGTACAAGAGAAATGGATCGATATTATTGCAATACTTATAGTTAAGTAAAGTGCATACATTAAAAGCAATAGTATAAAATAATACTGTAAAAACATTGATATGGTTTCTGAGCCATATGATGTTTAAAATGATTAAAATATATTTACATACACATATACATTTGACTAAACGTACTCAACTGGTGTTTCTAAATACGCCTACCCCGTGTACCTGACCTAAGTCTAATGCGTGGGCGGGAATAGAAAGTTACAGTTTAAGTTAAGTTTGTTTTTGCCAAGTGAATAACTAAAGAATTCTCTGTGAGGGGTTATTCAGTTCTGTACCTGGAAGTTAGGATGAATGAGGAATGGTATCTCTTTCTCTGGTCTCGATATTCCAGGCTGCCTGCGAGGGCTGCCCGAAAGCGCCGGTGCTGGGTCTCTCGGTAGGCGATAGCAGCGCGTCTCTCAGCGCGTCAGGAAGGCGGGGCTGCTGCCAGCGGGGTCTGCTCTGCTTCTGGGCTTCGGCAAGTATGGCTGCTCCGTCTCGTCACCACGCGTGTGTTTGCATAGGGCAAGATCGGCAATATTTATACCTTAAAGGTGCCGGGATTGACGTAAGGATGGACATAGATGCGTCAATAAAGATGTCATACGACTTGCTCGTTAGCACATTCTTTTACTGAAGTTCTCTGTGAAATCAAAACAATGGCCGCACGGATTTTCCAGGTTGTCATAGGTTTGATTTGTTATGAGAACGTCGTATGTCTTATCAGGGGCTGGAGGAATGTCGCTTGTCTAATTAGATCTCAAGCGTTATGACCTAATCAGATAACACGTTCCTGTGCCGTAGTGTGACTGCGTCAGATAACGGTATCTGCATCATGGGGGCTTTTCTTGCCTCATGGGCTGACTGTTAGTTAACTTATTAGTTAGTTTAACCAGAATAGGGTCAGGAATAGGGGGATCGATTCAGAACCTATAGGAATACATGACACCCACTCCACGCTAACTATGGTCATATTTACTAATCTATGCATAGTATAACATAGTACAACATACTATAGAGTATAGTGTATACCTCACCACCCCAAAATACATTAATGCATTTTGAAATTTTCAAATATACTGAAAAATTGCAGTCATATATATTGTATGCACTTAAGCTATGAATTAAACGCTAAAGAAAACACGCATTTGTAGACATTATTGCTTAATTGGTATATGAGAAATACACATGAAATGGCTCTTAATATGGCTATACAGAAAGAAAGTTCGAGACCATTTCATCACATAATAAAATATTTGTGAACATACCAGCGGGCAACTAAAGTTTATAAAGTATCTAAAAATAGAAATCTTAGTTCTCTAGGAATAGTTTCTTACTTTAAGCAGAAGATAAGTGTCCCGAAAATTTTGTAAAAAATAATTTGGGGCTGCTAAAAAATTGTTGTCCGTGAACTGGTGGGAAAAATTGTTCATGTGACTTTATTTTTAAAGTTGAAGGCCAAATTCAGGGAACGCCGTGTGCGAGCTTGCTCAAAAGTCTCTATTTCTGTTCTGGAGAGAACATCATATCATTAAGGCTTTCGAAAAAACTGTCAACAGCTTCATGGGAAAGTTCCACTAAGTCGGAAATAGGTGTAACCATGCATTCGTGCGCATGATTGCTGACAGAAGGTCGTACCTGATCGATGCTGCTTTCATCTTGAACTTCACTACTCTTCAATCGTAGTGGTGAAGATTCCACGAATGCCGTCATCAGGATTGGCAGCCTTTGAGGGCAGCACAAAGCGTGAACCTTGGTAGGAACCAACAATGTATCTGCATCCACTGGCGCATCCGATTGTAGCGTCAGACAGGTGTCTAACACGCATTCTTCTCCGCATAGCAGACACCTCAATACAGGTAAAACACACCTTTGCCACATTGGTCGAAATGATAGAAACCAAGTCATGTTCAGGTCTCTAAGCCGGGAGAGTCCCAGGATTTTTGATATCCGGTCCCGGTATCCAATGGCTAGGATTGTTTCTTCCATTGTCGCGAGAGTTTGATCTGTGACATGGGTTGCCATAACGAAAAATAAGGACTAAGAATAGGATTCCTGCAATTAGTCCCAGGATCAGGGGAAGTCCGCCAAAAATCGAATGGACGAAATCTGGAAAAATACCCAGTATGGCTTTGAATGGTGTTAATGCCATCGAAAATACTGTCTTAAATACCTTTGAGACCCCAGTGGTATCAGAAATATTTAAGATTTCGCTCAGGATTTCCGCGAAATGTACGGGGGAATTAGTCGATAATAATGTATGTATCTCTGCAGTCGTCCTTGCGACTTGTAGATCATACGTTTCTTTTGATGACGTGAGCCTTGTAGGCGTCTGAAGAAGCACTGTTTTCATTCTGCTTAAAGTATCTATTCGAATAGAAGTAATTTTCAAACTGGGCCATGCCCTTGCCTCCCTGTCTGGAAAGGAGCTGGGGAACAAAGAACGTCCACAGCACTTGACCTTCGCAGTCGTAGTGACTAGATAAGGAGTCCCGGGCATAAGACTACAACATTTGCGGTCTACAATAAGAATGTAACTCCCATTATAGAGTCTTTGAAAGAATGGTTCTATTTCAGTTGCAGGTGCGCCTTGCTGGTGACATGAAAGGTTGTATGAATTCCCTTCACAGGCTCCATGCAAACTAATTCCGTTACACAGAAGCGTGCCGCTTAGTGACATGGCACAATTGTTGCCACTAAGAAACACTTTCTGTCCTTTATTACTGACACATGCATGTGAATAGGGCAGGTTCCAAGTTGTTTTAAGGTACCCCTTCCCCAATTTCTCGTACATGCCAGCCTGTATATATTTTTGGCAGTATTGAAACCTGAAGGTTGAGATTGGAATATTTATGATTCCGTGGATTATCCATTCACTGACAGGTCGTTCTGACATTGTCATTGGTAATCTTTCTAGTTTTTCAATGCTCAAGATTGTATAATCAGCACCCTTTTGCGCCATACCGATTTGTCTATCAGTAAGGTTAAAGATTTGGAATAGTGACGTTGTGTTGATTAAACGCCAAGGCACATAGCCTGAACGCAGATTTTGTAACGTCCAGCCAAGCTGTACAATAGAACGCAATTGTGACTGACCATGTTGTAATAACAGTAAGTCTTGCGATAATATATCGATTGCTGAAGACACAATGCTGTCCAATGAAAAAATTCTGGAGGACAGAGTCATTAACCCATTGTCCACTACAGAAAGTGATTTTTCCAAATTAATACGGTCAATTTCCCGTATTCTTTCTGCTGTTTCAATTTGATTAACCTTCCAGGCCTCATTGTATGCTGCATATACAGAGGCTGCTATGAAACGCTTTTGACGCTGTTTGCGTGGTCCCATTATGAAATCACGCAAGTCAGCACCATCAGTAAGTAAAGTTAGGTGTTGCTTAATTTCAGGCAGTGTGGAAGTTTGTAGCCACTGAAGGCATAATTTGCCCACACTGTAGGTTGTTATTATCCCTGGGTGATGTCTTTGGGGATATCTAGGGTCTGGCCTGGTCATTTTGAACCCCTGTGTTTTATTCAGGAATCTGTCTTGACAGTTATTTGTATCTGTGGGCCAGATTAACCATTGTTTCCAATCAGGATGTGTTCTGTTTTGGTTTAATATATGGTTTACGTCTATCTCTTCATCCGTATCAGAGCTATTGCTAAACATTGTTGGCTTTGGAATAGACGGTTTATTTAAATCTTTGATTTTGGCTAGGCCAAGACAGGTGGTTTGTTGAACAGTGTCATTTAAAAATATCATTTGTTCTGGGATCATGCAAGCTCTAAACAAAGCTTCTAAACCCTGTACTTGCCATTCTTTTGTACCCCAAACACTTTTCAAATCAACATTTTTGTCCCAATAATCAAATCCAAAAGTATTCATTTCTTCGAAGAATGAATCTGAATATATCAACTTTGTGTTGGTTATCATGGTTTTCATCCCTGTCTTGTTTGACAATTTAAAATAGAATGTTTCAGCATTACTTGTGTTAAAACCTGAAAAATATGAATATTTGTCGTAAACGGTTCTTGAGCTCCCTTTTGGAGGTGTTGCACAATGTTCCCATTGATTATAGTTTAAAACATTTCTAGGTTGTGCAGATTTATGTAAAAAATGGTTACCATAGTGGTTATAGCAATACATACTATCATAATTTGTAGAACCTTGCAGATAATCATGTTTTGTAAATTTAGCAGACATTACTAAGTCAGACATCATGTTATTAATGCTTTCGAAGTCCCAATCATCAGCAAATGAGTTTGGTTTTGCAAAGTCACTCAAGGAGATCTTGATTTGGTGTGGATATTTCAGGATCTCGACCGGACCATAAATTTCATAGTCAGTGTTGTCCCAGGCTACCCCACCAGGTATAGGATTGGCTGTGAAGTTGGCTGAAGAAAGTTCTCTTTTCTCGACGTGTGAAGATGTGTGTGGTTTGAGGACCAAGTTGATGTTCTGACTTGCTGTGTCCATTTTAGCATATTTTCCCTCAATGAAGCGTCCCAAAGTTAATACCATGATGAGCCAAAGTATGAGGATAAATGCACCAAAACCCACCCAAAATTCAATCCATGGAGAAATCAGATATGTTTCTTTCAGTTGGTTCAAAAGTTCCTTAGCTTTGTCTTTAAAGGATTTTGATGATGGCTGTGTCTTTGATTCACTGAGGCTTTCAGAGGAATCATCGAAGTTTATGAAGTAGCCGGATGCAGTTCTGTCAATTGTTCCAATTGCTTCAGGATTTTTGTTTCTTGAATCGTCACCTGGTACTTCATTATAGATTGGTGTGTCTCTGCTAAATGTTTTTATTTGGGTTTTTCAGAGGTCTGAGTTCTATTGCCTTGTTGCATAGTCCTTGTTGTTCTTCTGTAGGCGTTTCGAATGTGATGAGCCTCTTTGTTAGGACCTCTGTACTGGTAGCAAACCTTGGTGTTCTGCTACTTATTGGGAGTCCACTTGGCCTACTGTTTGTTATCGGCCACATGTTGTGGTTTTACCAGGTCGATGGATACAACTCGGTTCTCCTTTTTACCAGCAAGTGGCGGTAGTACAACTGATCTTGTCCCGTTGACAGACAAGACAGGAACTGCTTTTCTGTAAGAAGGCCCAAATTCCTTCTTTACCGCGATCTTCTCCCTGACTAGATCCCCGACTTTTGGAATCCAGACAGGTCTTGCTGGGACAGGTGGTGATTCTTCAGTGGTTGTTGGCTGTTGTTTCAACTGTATGTTGCTCAGGTCTTTTCTTGTTTTGTTTAAGTCCTGCAAAATAGCCAAACGGTCTTTGACATCAAAGCTTTTTTCTTTAACCACTGAAGTCTGACTGTCGAGGTCAGAGATAATCATTCTAGTTCCAAATAATAATTCGTACGGACTGAATCCCTTCAGAGAATTTCTTGGCAGGTTATTTAGACTACGTTGGACACTTATTAGATGTTTGACCCACCCAGCTCCCGAACCTAATATCCTTTCCATTATAGATTGCTTTCTGCCTTGGTTTTTTCTTTACACCATCCCGTACCCTCAGGAAGGAAGTGAGAAGATTCCCGCTGGGCTGTGCTCATTTGGCCATGTTTCCCCCCCGGCCGGAGGGCTTGAGTGAAAACAATGGTCGAACGTAGCATGCTCTTAGCGTATATGCCATTTAGACTCGCAAATCTTTGTATAACAGTCCGGACGTCAGCCGAGTGCTGAGGATCGACATTATAAGTGGAAACTAGCCTGTATATGTTAATCGCAAGCCCTGCTTTTTATTGGTCATATTATCTGCCTTGATACGACGAGGTATTAAACTGTTTCTCTCCCCACTGCGATCTCTGTTGCAGTTTGGGCAGTTTTTTACAAACATGGTGTGATGCAGGCTCATGCCTGGCCACTAGTACCGTGATTGTAATTCTTCCAGAGAATCTTTCAGTTTGAGGTGTCCAAGACCCTCACCCATGTGTGCGTCTGCGATTAACAAGCTTCTCCTGTCCATGTTTGGAATCACTCTATCCCCCACTCCAGGGATTCGAGCAAAAGGGACGGAGTTTGCATCGATTATGTATGTATAATTGAGTGGATAGTTGATCGGTAACGCTGAGCAGTCGCCTTTTGATGACGTTTTCACTGCCAGCACTGTTTCACCGTCAATGTATTTTAATGTACGCTTTTTTCGAACTACGGGAGCCGTTTTAGTGGCTGCCGCTGTGGCTGTTTCAGCCAATGAATTCCCTGCAACGTGAACGCCATCACGCTGATGACTCAGTGAGTGTGTCACGTGAGTCCTTGGTAGTTCTTTTTGTAAAAGAGCTATTTGTTCCCAGAGCAATTTCTGCTTTATTGGTGCATCTGTGTCATCTTTGTAACCGTTCTGAATCCATGTCTGCAAATCCTTGTTATATGATTTGACGCAGTAATATGAATCTGACACTATAAGTGTCGGGAATTCGCGATCCGCATTATCTAGCGCCATTTTCAATGCTATTATTTCAGTTTGTTGTTCTGAATTAGTTTCAACTGAGTGTGTTTTTGTTAATAGAGGTCTTAGTTTACCTCCGCGCCACACTTCTTTTGTAATCTCACATGTGGGGTTGTATGCTTGTTCTCCCCAAACGGAGGGTTGAGCATGTCCGTCTGTATAGATTACACAGGCGTAATGTCGTAGAGGCAGAATGTCGATTGGCAGAGGATACGTCTTTTCATATTTTAGATTTTTTAATTCTTCTAGTTCTGGATCAAAGTAGTAGTACACTTTGTCCGTTGTGATTGAATTCATCCATTGTATCCATTCCGGATTCAATGTTGTTGTTGGTAAATTACACAGTGTTATTAGTGCCTCAAAGGCTGATTCTGCTGTTCTGACTGTGATATGTCTACCGTCAGCTATGTCTTTTTCTCTAGCTATTGCGGTTTGAACTGCACGAATGATTTTTTCTGTATTACTGAATTTCTGTTCAGCTTCTGTATACAAGTGTGATTTGAATGCAATTGGTACCTTTTCTCCCTCATTAGAGGACAGGTATGTGAATCCGCATCTCCCTGGGATGACTCGAATCACAAGATTGCGTGTGTTATCACGTGTTTCTAATTTTGTTTTAATTAGCATGTCTGTTTGTAAGGATCTCAAAATTTCTGTGTGTGTTTGAGTCCAATTGGTTCTTTTAAAGTCTGGTTTAATTAGATCATAAAGGGGTTTGACCCTTTCTGCGTAATTTGCAATGTATGTTCTTCCGAAATTTAGGAAGCCTAGAATTGACTGTAGGTTTTTTAGTGTTTTAGGAGCTTGGATTACGGCACATTTCTCTAGGAAATTGTCTGCCAGGCTTTTACCCTCACTTGATAACTCATATCCTAAGAATATGACTTTCAGATGGGCAATTCTGGATTTTTTAAAGTTGAATTTGTAACCCTCTGCTGCGAACCCAAGTATTATGGTGTTCACTCTTTTCAAGTGAGTATCCAAGTCATCGTCTGTTAAGTAAATGTCATCGACATAAGATAATGCTTCATCATCATATTGCTGTAGTAATTCTGTTACTCTCGCTGAGAATACCCCCGGGCTGTTCTTGTACCCCTGGGCTAACCGACAGAATTGTTTTTGAGTGCCATTTACTGAGAATGCAGTTAAATATCTGCTCTCTGGTGCTATGTTTTGACAAAAGAATCCATTAGAGATGTCCAAGGTTGTTTTGTATTTTTTGCGCACTATGTTATTCATTAGTGCAGCACTGTGTGAGTTTTGCACTGCAAAGGTTTTGCAACATGTGTTAAGGTGTCGGTAATCCAAAACTAGACGATATGAATTGTCTGGTTTGGAGACCGGAAACAAAGGGTTGTTCATTTGTGAGGTGCAAGTTTCAATCACCCCCTGGTATTCTAGCTGATCTAGTATTTCATTTACCTGTTTTTTAGCTTCTTGCTTAATTGGGTACTGCCTTTGTGCAGTAGGTTGTGATTTTAACTGGATTTTGTGAGGAGGAGAATCCTCATCCCATCCTACATGATTTTTATATAAAGCAGGTGCTAAGGCCCCTGCCCACTTTCTAGCAAGTGTGTATTTTTTATGAATCGGGATTTGATTCGAGAAGGCAGGCATAATTACTTCTTCGCCATGAGGGCACTCCCTGCAAACTCTGGTGGCCAGTCTTTTTCAGCTAGAAGGATATCATAGCCCTTGGAGAGGTTATCCCAAAATAGTCCCCTTATTTTCCTAGTCTTATCTCCCTCTATACGTAATGTTATCTCGTATATCTTGTGGGGTTTGCTAACTCTGGTGTCTGCAGTTTCCACTTGAAGATATTCATTCGTGTCCACTGTCTCCAGATGATTCATAAGGACTTTGCGAGCTATGCTCACTTCTGCTGCGCTGTCTAGCATCGTCTGAGCCCACTCTCCGTTTTTCAGTTGTGTCCTCAGTATTCTCGGCATTGTTAACTACCTTGATACTGGCTACCTTCTTTTTTGGAAATTGTAATTTCTTTTTTTGTTGAGCAGGTTCCTTGTCTTTGGACTTGGCGTGCTCTTCTCTTTGTTCTGATCGTCCTCTTCTTTCCGATTTCTGCGAGGAAGTCTGAAAAGATTGAGAGGGACGTGTATCAATGTCTTGATATCTATCAGGTTTTTTAATATTATCCCTATTTCTAAGGTTATATCTTTTCCCAGAGGGGTCACTCTGGGGTGACCTGTGTCTCTGGTTCGGAGATTTCTCCCTTCGCCTAGGAGACCTTCCTCGGGACTGGAATTTCTTTTCTTTTGGATTGGATTGTTTGTTTCCATCCCAGTTCTTTTTTGGTGAATTATTATTAAAAAATATTTTTTCTGGACTTTCAGTCAGTTGCGGTTTTACTGGTATTCCACCTAAACTATCTCTACCTAGTTCTTCATAGGATTTTTCTATGATTCTGGCAATTTCAGCTGGTTGGTCTGCTATATCTGTCTCTTTTAACCTCTGGCGGATCGCCACGTTTGCTGCTTCACCTTTTATATTGGCTAATAATATAGCCGAGACCTGCTTGAAGTCTTTCAGTAATTTCATACCAAGAGTTAAAGCTGGTTCTGGACCGTATTCATCTTGAATTTGTTTTAGCACATCTGGTATTACCGAAATGGATGGAACACCGTGCGTTTTTGTGTAGATTGAAGCAAAGACTGTACCCCAAGTATCACAGTCCTCTATGTGTGGTGCGATTCCCATTGGGAGACATATAGTCAGAATCCTGTGTTTTTCTAGCGGGGTGGTGTCAGGAAACACCGCCTCTATTTGGGTGATTTTCTGTGCCAACCAGAATGGTATTTGTTCTCGTTTAGCCGGAACTTTACCTAGGCAGGATTGGATGTTCTGTGGTGTGATTTTATTTGTGTTCCCCTGGTGAGGGGTCAGCTGTGGAAGTTTAATCGCTGGCTGAATTGTTGAAGTCCGCATTACATACTGGACTAATTGTCTATGAATTTTTAGTAATTGTTTTAGCTGTATTAACAGCTCTCCAGTAGACATCCCTTCGATGTCTGGGTGTGGTGTGTATCCGGCTAAGATCGGCCACGTTGCTCCTGGTCTACCTAAAGGACCGAGCCTTGTAATGTGATTGTTATGTATTAGGGCGCCATCAAATAAGAGCAAATGCTCTTGGAATTTGAGTGGTACATCCACCTCCTCGAAAGGAGTGTAAATGTCGGGTGGAACCTCTATTTTGTAATAGTGGAAGTACTTTGTTACAGCATTTGCTGCTGGAAAATGTATCCATGTATAGTATACCTCTGTCTGCCGATATTCGTGTGCCTCAATTACGAATATGACTGTGCCACCTCTAGGTGTCAGTCCATTTTCTATAAGTTTTAAGGTTATAGATTTCCTTTTGGCGACCGGGATGAGTATTATATCCCCATCCGCATCTAGTGCTGCAGTATCAGCTGCTGCTATTTCAGCTGCTAATCTAACTGCCTCTCTTTCATCATCATTGTCAGACATTTTACCGACAGGAAGCTTATTTTGTTTGTTTGCAGATCAGGTTTCTTATGGAACAAAGATTAGATGCACAATATTTTGGAACAGTGTATCCTTCAACGTTGACTAAACCAAGAACCTTACATAGGAGTTCCCTCCTGCGAGGTTTTGGAGGATATTACCTTTCACCCACTCCAGACGTCTTTGGAGTATTTGGGAAAAGGGGTCTGAGTGAGAAAGCACGACTGAGTTACTCTAAATGTCTTACGTTAGTTTTATCGCCCTTTCCAAACGCCTTGGGCGCCATGTAGTGTAGTTCCTATCTTCCCAATAGGCTCTGCGCATTGGAATAATACCTACAGCAGTAAAGGCCTAGGCCAGACGTTAACTAGGTCTACTACTGTCGATACTAGACTTAAGTTTTGGGTTTGCCAGCATAGCTCAGAGTTCGCTAGAAACTTTCTCGAATGTTCAGGAAAGAATTAACTCCCCTGATTAGACAAGAAGGGATTTAGTTTCTGACAACCATAGAACATGACAACTTTGCTCTCCCCTAATCAAGAGTGTATCTCCAGAGTCGTGTGAGCACAAGGCAATTATTTTACTCAGTCAGTACGTGCATTCTTAGTCTCATCAGATTGTAGAGAAAAGGAAGAGACGGGCGTGTTCAATAAAAAGGTGTTATTTATTGATCAGTCTCTTTTCTCGTACAAGAGAAATGGATCGATATTATTGCAATACTTATAGTTAAGTAAAGTGCATACATTAAAAGCAATAGTATAAAATAATACTGTAAAAACATTGATATGGTTTCTGAGCCATATGATGTTTAAAATGATTAAAATATATTTACAGACACATATACATTTGACTAAACGTACTCAACTGGTGTTTCTAAATACGCCTACCCCGTGTACCTGACCTAAGTCTAATGCGTGGGCGGGAATAGAAAGTTACAGTTTAAGTTAAGTTTGTTTTTGCCAAGTGAATAACTAAAGAATTCTCTGTGAGGGGTTATTCAGTTCTGTACCTGGAAGTTAGGATGAATGAGGAATGGTATCTCTTTCTCTGGTCTCGATATTCCAGGCTGCCTGCGAGGGCTGCCCGAAAGCGCCGGTGCTGGGTCTCTCGGTAGGAGATAGCAGCGCGTCTCTCAGCGCGTCAGGAAGGCGGGGCTGCTGCCAGCGGGGTCTGCTCTGCTTCTGGGCTTCGGCAAGTATGGCTGCTCCGTCTCGTCACCACGCGTGTGTTTGCATAGGGCAAGATCGGCAATATTTATACCTTAAAGGTGCCGGGATTGACGTAAAGATGGACATAGATGCGTCAATAAAGATGTCATACGACTTGCTCGTTAGCACATTCTTTTACTGAAGTTCTCTGTGAAATCAAAACAATGGCCGCACGGATTTTCCAGGTTGTCATAGGTTTGATTTGTTATGAGAACGTCGTATGCCTTATCAGGGGCTGGAGGAATGTCGCTTGTCTAATTAGATCTCAAGCGTTATGACCTAATCAGATAACACGTTCCTGTGCCGTAGTGTGACTGCGTCAGATAACGGTATCTGCATCATGGGGGCTTTTCTTGCCTCATGGGCTGACTGTTAGTTAACTTGATAGTTAGTTTAACCAGAATAGGGTCAGGAATAGGGGGATCGATTCAGAACCTATAGGAATACATGACAGGGCAAGGTGCTGGCCCCCACAGTGCAGACTTGTTTATTGGGTCTTTTCCCTAGGCCGCCAAAGTGTAAAGTTGGGAATAGGCGGATAGACCTTGCACTGGGCCTCGGGTGGAGTGGAAGTCTCCGAGGGGCCTCAGTTTCAGACTTGGAATAGGGACGTCATCATGTGGGCTGGGGCCGAAGGTAGAGCGCTCAGCTGGGAACAGTCCAAGGGTATGAGGAAGCACCCAATAGCCGAACAATGGAGAGAGGTGCTGGCAGCATGGGGAAAGCCTGAGTATACTGAGAGTGAGGAGGAAGGACCAGGACTGAGGCCCTGCTCTGAGGGCGCAAAACTTAACAGCCCACCGCAGCCTCCAGAGAGTCCTGAGCGTTGACCTGAGTTGCAGATGTCCATGAGAAATTGCCAGGCAGAGATCTGCTGATCAGGCGAGGGAGATATAGCGATAGCAGGGGACTCTCCCCCCCCGCCCTCCAGACCCATAAGTGCCTATTTGCACTGCAACTTCCCCCTCAGGTTATAGTGTCAAATATGATCTATTTTACTCCTCTGTACAGGTTTTATCTACTTTTGTTTCATTTTTGTTTCCCTTTTTGTTATGAGATTTGAATTCGATAAATAGAGTAGTATTTAGATGATTACGAATGGAATGTGTATACTCAGGATCGATGTTGGAAAACACCCATTTATAAGTTGTCGTAAACAAATTTCAGTGAAACATGTACTAGATAATATGGTCATTAACTGAAGATGTTAGTAATTTATTGGACTACTGTTGATAAGTCCTCTGATGGGTGTGCAGGTTACTAGATGAGCAACTGCATTGGGGATGATCATTATTTCCTGTAGTTAAAAGTCTTTAACAGTTTATGATGAGATCTAAACGTCATTTAGCGCAACATTTTTACCCACAATTTCTTTCCTTTCTGTATCATGTGTGACGAATTTTACAAAATACCAATAAAAATAGGTTTAAAAAAAAAAGTCTTGGTTGTTGCAAGAAATTATTTTGCAGTCTAGGTACCATCAAGCTTTTCAGATTTGCTCAACCCCGGGCATAAAAGAATCGCTACAAAAAAACCTAATACCTGCCTATTTGCTTCAGTGAAATGCTTTTTAGGTGTGTGTCAATCCACAGGACGTAACACTCTTCAGACTAATCCAGTCAAGGAGATTCAAGACATGGTATCACTGTGACAACCCAATGCTATCCAATTTCAGATGTGAACAAATGTTATCAAGCCAATTTGATCACAGGATTGAAGACTCACTTGTAAGCTGTCACTATCTGGAGCCAAGTAAAATGATATTTAACCAACGTAGGCTGTACTTCACTGTGAATCATTTGAAATAGGAGACCTGCTTTCTAATTCACATACACCCCTCACGTAGTCCCTTTGTCACCGCACAGCATAATGTCAATGGTAATCTGATATTTGTGAAATTCAGGAGAAGGTTGGAGTTACAGTTGCTTTGGAGAGGACAAACGTATTTCACACCCCCAATGAATGAAAATATAAAACACTCCCTAAAGACAACAAAGTTTCATGCAACACAAGATGAAGTCTTTGATGAGAAGGCCTTATAGTTTCTGATTCGCGATGCTGGCTTAGGCCATACTGCTGAACTAGCCTATCATATGCTACTAATTACAATTAACCGTTCTGATAAACTGGAGTTGGCAGATCTCTGAAAAGAGAAACATCACTCATCAGTTGTGTTATTGTGAGGAGAGCGAAAATAGGATATAGATGGAAACCTCTTGATTTTGAGGTGGATCTTTGTAAAAGGTGGGACTGTTGGCTAAAATTAGGATTAGGGATCCCGGTTTTATAGTATTTATTTTTTGGCCATTGACGTCTGTATTTAGTCATCTTTATTTTTTGTCAAGTTTATCTGTATTTACCCATATTTATTATGGGTTTTGTGAAAAAAATAAAGCGACACTGGTATATTTCCATATTTATTTAGCCAATAAATGTGCAGTCATACTTGAATGCCTGCCAGGTTTCAGTAATATGAACACCAGCAGAAGATAAATCAATACACTTATATGAAAATATTCACATTTCAGTATCAGCCTTGTGCCTATCTACTGCTGTTTAAGCCTCTTTACTAAAATTCCTTTCCTTTTTAGGTCGAGCTGGTACAGCTGGAGACCTAATGTTGCCCATCACGAGGGAAGGAGGACAAGAGGGTGTTACTAGCATTTTCCCTGGATTTGGGTGCGCGAACGCGCACGTTCCGTCCCGCGCCGTGCACTTCCCTCCCATACTCCCAGCAAGCATGCACACAGACACACACACACGCGCGCACACTTACTTACTTACACACACACACACACACACGCAGGCACCCAGACGCAGGCAGACACATACAGGCAACCCCCTCTCCCCTCCCCCCTCCCCTCTCTTACCTAACCGGGCTTGGCACGCAGATTTAACATCGTGGACGTGCATGCCCAGCCTCGCGGCGCCGTGCACATCTCCTGTCTGTCCCACATTCACACAGCGCCTCTCTCATTCACGCACGCAGCCCCCCCTGAACACACACACAGACACGCACATACACACACCCGCCCCCCCAACTAAGCCCCACTCACCCATCGACGTCCTCAGTCGCCCCTCCTGACTTCTGCAGCCACCACCCGACAGCCGTGACGCTCCCGAACTTCCGGTTTCGGGACGTGCACCCTCACGGCTTGTTCTCTGCGCCTTCCTGTTCTCGAGAATCTGTAACTCATTGTAAGAAACATTACCTTTTCAGCAAGGTCTGCGCGCGAGCAGCCCGCGCGCCGGGGCTGGGCTGGACTCTGTAATTGGCTGTCACAGAAGTGCTGGCCCGGGGAATCCTTCTGCAAGCCTTAAATCATGTCTGTCTACTGTAGCTTACCCACCGCGCGACTAGTTTGGCAGTTTTTTTCCTCTTTAATGAAAATGAAGTGCGGTGATTCACCCGTCTTCGCAGCTGATAATTACTTAGCGCGCGGAGTCCCTCTTCTGTTGTTGTTAATGAAGTTCAGAGCGCAGGGGGCGCCGGTTGGCCTCGGAGCCCCCTTCCATGAAGGGGTGGACCGGTTAACGCTTTCTGTTTACCCAGAGACCTCCCGCCCCTGTTTTTGGAAAGCGTTTCACGGATGGCGCTCGCCTCCCCTCTCTGGAGCGGCTGCCGAGAGGTATCATTACCAGGGGCACCCCTCGCGCGCGCCACCACGGCCTCCGTCGCGGCCTCCTGCAGCCCCTGCATCTTCTGCCATCTAGAGCGGCAGATGTAGCATTGCTACATTAGGGCAATGCCACCAGTAGGCATTACAATTATCCCATTGATCCATTTTTATAGGTTGAGCGAGCCTGCTTTGTGTAATCCTTCTTTTCTGCCTTGTTTGTCCCTGACAAATGCAATTACCCTTCATTGTGGCAGATTTCTCTGTCCCCTTATCGTGCCACCAGCAATGTAGACACAAGACAACAATCCACACGTCGCAGTTAATTTTCAAATCACTGTGTTGAAATGATATTTAGATGTGTTGGCGATTGTTGAAGCTCAATGTAATCCTGGGGAATACACTTTCATTTAGTTTTAAGAGCGCAGTTACAACTGACAGTGTTGTCGTTGAGTCGCCATCAAACAGTTCAGTACTTCCCATATGGTTTTGAGCCTTGTTTGATGTACTTTACTCTAGGGTTTACGCTGGCGGTGGCGACATAGACTGGCGCAAACAGTTGAACCCAATTTCCCATGCTCCAGCGCTGTTGTATAGCTGCCTGCATAGCATTTTACACTACTACTTTGTGGTTTGATTGATTGAAGGCCATTTTATTATTGTGATTGATTTTTCTCTTGATGTACCTATCAGAAACGTGCGGGATCTCGTGCAGGTGGTTCTCGGCAGCCCTCTCTGCCTGTGGGATGTACAGCCCAGGAAGCCTGCACCCGAAAACCCGAGGTTAAGCAGATTTTATATGCTGCCCCTTCAGAGCCGAGCCGCCCGGCTGGATTAATGAACACATTCAGGCTCGCATAGCCCCTTCTCAGTGGGATTTCTTTTCGGGGCTGCCGCAGCCTTCAATAAATAAGACGTTTAGGAAACGCTCATTTGTACTTTAATTTTTGGCATGTGTGAGTTATGGCCTCAGTTAACTCATGAAAACAAAGGCATGTTGGCGCTTCGCTCCGGGTTAGGAGTTCTGCGGCTCACGCACCCGTGACTGCTATACATGTGAATACCATAGATCTTAGGAGAACTTTATTACATTAAAAGTATAAACTCTTTGAGAAGTGGGCTGTAATAGAGCAGGTCGTGGGCTAGGACCCTTGGATGCAGTCTGCATGTTCGATGGACTGCAGAAGTGATTTACACCCTGCTCACTAATGCACGCAGCAGTGTGAGTTACAACCCAACTGCTGCCAATAAAGTGTGCTCCAGCTGTGTATTTCTTTAAAAGTAAATTTCTGAACTGCGCTCTGGCGTTCACAGTGTGTGCTTCCCTTCCCTCGAAACCACTTCCCCTGCTCATAACTGCAGCAAGGCGCCCGATCCACCTGACGCTGTGGATTTCGGAGCAGAAACCTGCCCTCCATACACTGTGCTGAAGGCACCGTTTTCTGAAGCGCGGGTTTTGTTTTTTTAATAAACCAACAAGTGATCCACTATGCAGATTTCACTGAGCCACGTCCCCCGCTGTGATTGGCATTGCTGTGTAAGTTAGAAGAGCTAAAACAGCAATATTGCTGATGTTTTTGGGCTAATCTGCTGTAATTGTGCAGTGTACAACTTCAGTGTAAGAGAGCCCCTCGTGGAAAACTATAGGCCAAATTCTGACAGAGGCAGTTAAAATGTTCAAATCAATTCCTTTTAGTTACCTTTTTCAATTTGAGTTGACTACTTTATTTGCTCATAAAACCGAAAACTTTGCATGCCAAAATCTGCAAAAGCATGTCTACAAGCGTCAGACATCCACAAGCGTCAGACATCCACAAGCATCAGACATCCACAAGCGTCAGACATCCACAAGCGTCAGACATCCACAAGCGTCAGACATCCACAAGCGTCAGACATCCACAAGCGTCAGACATCCACAAGCGTCAGACATCCACAAGCGTCAGACATCCACAAGCATCAGACATCCACAAGCATCAGACATCCACAAGCATCAGACATCCACAAGCATCAAACATCCACAAGCGTCAAACATCCACAAGCCTCAAACATCCACAAACATCAGACATTAGACATGCACAAGCATCAGACATCCACAAACGTCAAACATCCACAAACATCAGACATCAGACATCCACAAGCAACAGACATCCACAAGCAACAGACATCCACAAGCAACAGACATCCACAAGCAACAGACATCCACAAGCAACAGACATCCACAAGCAACAGACATCCACAAGCATCAGGCATCAGACATGCAGAAGCATCAGACGTCAACAAACATCCAGAAGCATCAGACGTCCACAAGCATCCACAAGCAACAGACATCCACAAGCATCAGGCATCAGGCATCCAGAAGCATCAGACGTCCACAAGCATCAGACATACACAAGCATCAGACATACACAAGCATCAGGCATCCACAAGCATCCAGAAGCATCAGACGTCCACAAGCATCCAGAAGCATCAGACGTCCACAAGCATCAGACATACACAAGCATCAGGCATCCACAAGCATCCAGAAGCATCAGACGTCCACAAGCATCAGACATACACAAGCATCAGGCATCCACAAGCATCCAGAAGCATCAGACGTCCACAAGCATCAGACGTCCACAAGCATCAGGCATCCACAAGCATCAGGTTAAAATATGTCCTCTCTATGTTTCAAGCTTTATTACAAATGTCACAAAAAGATGTTAATATTTCACTTCTGTTCTTGGATTTTCGTCACAATAAAATACACTGAACATAATGTTTACAAAAGTTATTTACAAAAGTTTAAGCTATTGCCATTATAAATTACAATAACTTTTAAGTATTAATTATTTAAAAAAATTAAAAGCCATTGTTATTTGTAATATCAATACATCTAAGTCACGTAAATGCAACACATATTGCATTACAAATGCTATCGGTGTCACATTTGCAAAAGTTAAAACTATTGGCATTGTAAATGACAAAGCTATTAATTTCGCTATTTTCAAAACCAACACATAAATAAAAAATGGGTCATTTACAATACCAATAGCTCAAACTTTCCTAATGCGAGACCTATTGCATTGCAAATGCTTGTTAACCACCTTACCCATCAATCCACACAGTTATTGGCCTGGCAGTCATGGCAAAGTGTATTTAGAATCACTCAAAGAGCACCCAATTTCCATTTGTATCCACATTTAAAAATAAATACAGACAAGAAAATAAATGGATTTCTGTCTGTTTTTATCTGTAAAAATCAGTAAAAACTGAAAACAGGGAGCCTTAAATATGATTATATCTTATTGCAGAAGCATAATGGAAGAGAGACTGAAAGTATGTCACCTCACTACATCTCTCCTGGGATTTCTCCAAAGGTAGCCAACCTAACCGTACTGTAGGCTAAAACGGAGTGTCATCTGCAATTCTGGCATTGTAGTTAGGCCTCACAATTCTATATATTCATCTTAATATTCATACCTGTAGAATATGATACCTAGTTTTTGTAATGATTTTGCAGCAGGTTTTAAACAGAAAAGAGCCGCAGTTGCCTCTAGAGGTGCAAAACATGGAAAAGCAAAGGCTAAGTATTGATATAATGTCTTACCTGACTCCGAGAAGTTGGTGTTGTGCATTGCATTTGTGAGGGGAAGGACCGACAGAAGAAACACTTCTCCCGTTATTATGAAATAATTAGGGGCAGAAGAACAATTTCTAGTCCCAGCCCCTGCAAATACTGCATTGTTTCTCCAATGATGCCCCAAAAAATGATGCAGTGAAGATCATTGTTCGACAACATACTAACGCTTGGGATCCTATGTGAGTGTTTATTTTTTAGTTTTATAAAGATTGCTTTACCACAATTGTTAACAAGCATTTACAATGCAACGGTTTCGCCTTTGAAAAAGTTAGAGCTATTGGCATTGTAAATGACAACATTTTTATTTATGTGTTGGTTTTCAAAACAGATAAATAAATGGCACTGTCATTTACAATGCCGATAGCTTAATCTCTCGCAAATGCCACACACAAACACACAGACCCACAGAGACCCACACACATACATACCTGCAGAGCCACACACACAGGGCCACATACACAGAGCCACATACACAGAGCCACAGACACACACAGCCCCCCTCCCCCCCGTTGGGATGCACCCTCCAGGGCCAGCATGGACGGGAAGTCCTTGCAGTTTGCATAAAATGGAAAAACTGTGATGTTTCAATTTTGCTAAAAGCAGTGCAATTACCACTCTTTCACCACTCACTGTGTTACTCTGGCTGGAATTATGCCCGAAAAGCATATTATAAATCACTTATCTTACAATCACTTCATTTGTAGGGATCGTTTTAAGCATGTTCTTATGTGAGGGTGTTGGTTATTGTGAACATCATACTTTGAAGCCTTGAATTTGCATCACAAATATTGCAGAGACCCCAGTTTCATTTGTACAAATAAAAGTCCTAGGGCCAAATCGTCTGCCACTGCAGCTGGCATTAACCACGGCTCCTCCAAATGCCAGTGTCTGTATTACTGTGGCAGCATTACTTACAGAAGCTGACATTTTTCACAATTCCAGGTCGCCCCGAGCTTTAGGAAAGGCCCCAAAGTGCTATTTCTATTTATGTTTTTATAGTACATAGCATTGGTTTGCTAAAAAATAGAGAGACAGCGTCGCCTTGTGGTTTACTGTTCTAAATAATTGTCGGTGTTTAGAAACAAGCAACGGTGCCGATCATTGGCAAACACTGGCACTAATTAACCAATGGCAGTGGCTCAAAACACGTCAGAGGATCCTAGAGCAACCTGTTGCATCCACCGCCACCAGTCGCTACTACCTCCAGTCTAAAGGACTGCTGCTGCTGGAGCAACTCCCTGCTGCTGCCATCCCCAGCCAAATGCTACAGGTGGAGCAACCCAGAGATCAACAGCAGTGTCATAGCGTCATAGTAATCAGACGAAGATGTGAACCCGTTACACACAAATAAATCATGCACATATCATCAACCAATAAACAACAAAAGACACAAATGAATTTGCTATTGGCTTGGAAAGTGTTTTTTAGCCATATGAAGCAGTGTGGGTGCTGTGCAGCATGTGTGAAAATTTGGAGAAAGAAATGTCATGATACATCCAGCACTGGCTGCATCATATTGTTTTGTTTCTGGTGGGAAGGGAGGGGGCAAATAACAGAGCAGCACAAGCAACAATGCTATAGGGAGCATGAGGGACGAGGGCTAGTAACAAGGTGAGTAATGTAATGAGGGGCGTGGGAACGCAACAGGGTGTCTGTGGGGAAGATGGACAGGTAAGCCACAACAACAGGGGAGGGGTCGAAGTTACAAGGCAAGCAACAATAACGAACAGGGAGGCGGGAGGAATAGGGAAAAGCAGCAACAATAGCAAAATGGAAAGGGAGAGGAACTGGAGCAAGCAATAACAAGAGGTACAGCATCAAGGTAGTACTGTCGGAGGGCAGCTCTTCACCAGCTTCTGCCTTCCCAGCATGCTCTGTTCAGCAAGTACCAAGGCATTCTGGGAGAGCTCCACAGTACAGTGGAAAGAGAGAAACCTCAACAGTGTGACGAAGTCAGTAGGCCCCGGTTCGTGTGGTGGATTTTGGGCCCTAAGGAAAGAGAACATTAAAGGAGTGATAATATATATTCCATCAACTTTCTTTCAAAGGGAACAGGGCATAGAAACGTCATCAGAGCAGAATCTAACCCGGGAGTCGTAGTTTCGTGGGATCACGAATTTAGAGAAGGAATTCTTCACAGATGTATCCACCCAACTCTACCCATGTAAAGTGTGACAGACCGTGATGCACAGCAGTGAGGCGTGGCGCACAATGAGTGTTTCATCCTTATGAAGAGTGCAGTATAGATTATCCGGAGCCAGAAGGGAAATCCCAGACCGTGCAGAGCATAGAAGTAGAGTGTACGCACTAACACAAAGTACTTTCTATGACGAGTGTGTGGTCACAGTATATTAACAGCAGAAGGCATTACAGTGAGGCGCAGTTGCGGAGCTGAGTGTTTTCTATACAGTAGAATTTTTAGGTTATAAACTGAGGTGCTTTGGGAAAGCTCTGAGGGAACTGATTATACGTATAAACGATGTTACTGAAGTGAAGCACCTCAGGAGACCTTTTTATGCCCTACGTGATGCTTATAGTGAAATGAGGCATTATTTATGTGACGTGCATTGACAAAGCAGTGTTAGAATGACCACTCTAAAAAAAATAGTTTTTATATAGCGCAAACTCGACCCGAAGGTTATGGAGCGCTTTACATGAGCACCAGTTACGTTACACATTATATAACTAGTAGAAAACACCAGTGGACATTGCACGATAGAGCCACGCTCCGTGTGAGAAATATTGGTATAACTATAGTAATACGCAGTGAAGTGAGGTGCATTGGCGGAGCGGCCTGCGATCCGGCTTTTGCAGCAGCAAAATGTACTATTTTCGGTTGCGTTGTCAGAGACAGGGGAGGTCGGGGGGCATGTCGGGTAGTGGAGGAAAGGGGTTATGATGGCTGGAGTGTTGGAAGACAGCTGCCTGCCTGCCTGCCTCTCTCGAGCCCATCCTGGACGTCGCTGACCTTACAGATTATTTTCAGTACTAGACATTGAGTCAGCGAAGTAATACTCGGCCATTAGACTGAAAACTGAAGCAAATAGAATAGTCTAGGACACCAGTGATTTAATAGTTTACGTTTTTGCCAGTGAGGATACTAGAACGTGTAACGTTTTAGCTGAGCCGAGTCTTAAGAAAACAAGTAAAGGCACGAACAGCGGGAGGGGGGGCGGAGTACGGACAGCGGGAAGGGGGGAGGGGGCGGCGGGAACGGCCAGCACTCACCTGGACCTGGACTTCCTCCGGTGGCGGTCGGCCGCGGAATGGCCAAAACAAACATGGAGGACAAAAAAAAATAAACCCCACCCACGGCCGCATGACGTTGTCAGAAGGGGCAGGATGAGTAAAAATGGCCGGAACGCCCCCGAATCTGCTCTGCAATTGACGGGCAGATCGCTGTTCCAATGGCTAGCCTCCATTTATGGAGCTAGCCAATGGAACAGAGGGCGGATCCCCAAGCCACATACTCTAAACAAAAGATTTCGCCCTGGGCGGGGCACTGCGTGCCTTCGCCAGGTCGAAACCTAAAAATGTACTTGCATTAAATGCACTAAAAGATGAGCGCTGTAAATTTGGTAGCCATAAGTAGTGTCATGGCTGTTCAACTCAAACAAAGAGTGAAGCAAGTAAGAAGGCAGAGGGGAAGATCACCAGCCTTCTGTGGTGAGAATAATTTAGGCACCACAAAAACATAAGTTGCTGCATTCAATTCTTGCATACAGAAAATAAGGCTCAAGCTGTTGCCAAAGTATCTACTTCTACAAATTCTTAACTATGCACGTGTTCTTTAACATTGCCACACAGCGCACTGCATAAAGGATGGTTTACAACACTTCACAAAAAAAAATTTCAAAACTCAATGATATCCCTTAAAACAAAGAATTTAAATAGGTGTCTATATATTTATACAAACACAAGGAGATGATAGAAGGAGTGCTGAAACTTTTCAGACACTCACCCCCAGTCACAGATCTGGGTTGAATACATCATAAATCGTTAGCTCACTTCACCACCTCAGTTCAGACCCAGCTATATGCAAATCAGTCTTGACCCGTGCCTCATGGGAGCAGTCCAGCCCAACTGCTAAGCCAGGTCTTCCCTGAACCGGAAACGAGCATCTTGGGACCGGTTTCTGGGTAACACCCTTCATCAGCCAGGCTAGCTTGAATCCAGTGACAAAGTGTTGCTCTATATATTTATGCACATCACTTACCACAACTCATTTTGCTCCTTTTACTTTTCCAACTTCACCAGTCAATTCACCCTTCCACCTACAAGGATTGCTGTTCCAATTCCACCTTTAATCTCCTCGGCTTCCAATACTTCAGACATTTCTAGAAAACCCTCCACTCCACTTGTAATGCCACCTCTCTCGACGCTCTCAAATGACCAAAACATGCTTTGAAAGCTTTACCTCTTCATCTTTTAACTTTCATTCAATTTGTACTTTATGTCAAATACATGTACTGCAGGTCTTGTCTCTCAACTTCATCAAAGGACTCACCCCTTATTTCCTTACTCTGTTTTTCCAGCTCATGTTTAATATCATCATCATCCTCTTTGAGTCAAGGTGGCATGTCTCAATGTAGAAATATAAAATAACAATCGACAATGGGGATGAAAAAGATGAAGGATAAATTACCTCATATTTGAGCGAGAGAAGCTTCTCATTGTGTGGAATCTCTTGCAGGTCAGACAGCATGTGTTCATTTTCCTTAAGGATAGAAATCAAATGTCAATACTCATTCTTGACAGCATTATTTTCAAGTCAATATTAAAACCATCTAACTGGAAAAGATGATGATCAGGTCTTCAGCTCAGAATACCACGTCCTACAATTATTGGGTGACTATGTCACTGACTAAGGTGATCAGCTACTGCTGACCCAGATGTACAATATGCTCTGTATAAAGACACAGAAAGGGATTCTACTATTCACATGGAGTGGGCAATAGAATTAAAAGACCAACCACGACGGCAGTGAGAGATAATAAGAGCTTTAAGAATTTTTCTAGTAGAACCTAGAATTGAAACCGATTTCAACTTAAACTCAGCTACAAGGTCCTGTACACAATGATGGTATTACAGTGGGTAGTAAGGAGAAATGGGTGGAGTGAATACAGCATACATGGAGGGGAGGTTATAGTGGAGAGATTGGGGTGCTAGGTGAGGGCTACATGGAGGGAAGAGTAGCAGAGTTGCCATTTGGGAAAGGGTGGTAGTGGAACACCTTCAGGGGTGGTCAGGTAACCTGGTGGTTGCCCTGCCATAATATTCTGTCTGAACAGATGGGTTCTCAGTTCCTTAGGGAAGTGGAGAAGAGATGGAGCTCTGCACTGGTCTGAACGCAAAGACTCTTCACAGGGATTCCATTGGCACACAAATGAGTGTTCATATGGCACGATAGGGCATAATAAAGATCTTAAAGGACATATACGAAAATGTTCACAGGGGAAACAGAAAACCTCAAAAATATTTACAACGGTAATGCTCCAGATATTTAGAAATATACTTGAAAGAGTCCCTTGTGCACCTTTAATTAACTTACAGAATGCTTACAAAGCATCTAAGAAAATAAGGTTATTATGAACAGTGAGAGGATATTCAGAGGTTGCAGCATAACCTCAAAATAAATAAGCATTGGCAAAGCCAACAGGTCTCACCTTATGCAAGAGCTATTAGCTTTGCCAACATTTTTTAACCATGCTGTACATCAGTGTGGCTACTGTTTAGAATGGCTAAAGGTTAAGGGGGTAAAGGAGAGTGGAGTGTCGTAAGGTAGAGTCGTTCTGGAGTGACGTAGAGTGGTGTAGATTAGAGTGAAGTGGATTGTCAGTCTTAGAGTGGTGTAGAGTTTTGTGGAGGGAATAGGGTGGCGTAGAGTGAAGTGGTGCCATAGAGTGTTGTAGAGCAAAGTGGAGTGGAATAGATGGCATTGCATAGAGTGTTGTAGAGTAGAGTGAAGTAGTGTAAGAGATTGGAGTGGCAGAGTGGAATATAGTGAAATAGAGTGTCAAAATTCAAAATTACAAAAACAATTGCTTAATATCCGTATTCTGAAATATCTGCACGGTTCATTTACATTTTACTTTGTGCTAGGAAAAAAATAACTGTACAGCCTGAAACGGCAGTATGATTGTCACATACATCCTCTCACTTTGAAGTTAGAGAAAGAAAAGTAAACACCAAACTCCCTGGAAGACAGAGCATAACATATGACCTTGGTCTTTGAATGCACAACAAATCTAATATAAGAATAAGATCTAAAGGACTGTTTACAGAAATTGAGCACTGGTGGAAGAATATGGTAAACAGAGTTTGGGCAAGGGAAGGGGCGAACTCAAGCTGGACAGCCTAAAACAAATAAAGCCAGCAGATAGAAAGCAAGTAAAGGTGAGTCGCAACCCACAAAGCCAATGGTAAGCAATGGTAAGCAATGGGCGGAATGCACTCCCAGGGAAGCTTTCTGAAAGTCCCCAAGATGATGTTAGCACACCAGACAGGGCAGCTGTCTGGTGGGCTTTGAGCTAACAATAAAAGATCATAGGAAACGCAAATGGCACACTTACAAAATAGGTACATGCAAATAACTCACTAGCAATAAAAAAAAGTAAATGGCAATGACAGAAGAACTATAATAAGTGACTTAGAATTATGAGATGGTGCATTTCTTTTAAGTTTAAAAGCAAGTTCAAATGTTATTTTTATTATTATTTTTTTCCGGGTAAGTTAGGTTGAGTTTATCTATTGGATGTCTATCGTACTTTGCTTTGGTCGTCATGAAGGGAGGTGGGGTAGGCAGGAGAATGGTGGCTTGTTTTCTCGCTTTTTTGTTTGCGTGGTTGTCAGCTGTGTGCTGAGTGGCCTGTCTAGTAGAAACCATTTTGCACAAACGAGTTGGGGTTGTTTTGAGCCTTGTGTTGGAAAAACTAATTAAACTACATCATTGCTTGATAGTGGAATCTTTTCAGAACTTTGAGCGTGCAAAGTAAAATGACCGGACTCTTTTCAAACCCAGGGACGTCATTAAGGATACAGGAAAAAACACAAGTATCCTCACACTTCAATCTTTATTTACATTTTGAGAAGGAACAGGTCAGTATTAAAACATTACCAGCAATGGTGGTAGGCATGGTTCATGAACATTTTTGTGCAAGTATAGATACCAAGAATAATGAAGAATCATCATGCAGCATTGTTTTGTGGCTCTTTCAAGCATCAGTAGAGGTTTTACCGGCAGATAAGCATGCATCAGGGATGTGGACAGCTCACTGCTCATTCAATATTTCTAAGTGACATTAACACATCCCTGAAGCAATTCCCCAAAACGTCAATACTTTTAGGTCCCTAATGCGTAGAAGCACTTCATAAAGCAGTTAACCTGACTTTATTAGCTCATGCTCAGAACTCACTAATGCTCACAGTGTAAAATGGACTAGAAATTAACAATGCAAGCCATGATTTTCCGAAAGTCAAAATTCAAGACTTCTTGGCATCTTAATAGAAATTTCTCATTAATGTCACATCCAATTGCTATTTGGATGTGTTATAAGATCACAGATTTTCTTGATTGCAAGAAAGGTTCTTGAACATTGTTGAAGGAGCCCTAGTGACATTTTGTGTGTGTTATGGAGCTATTCTTTTCTGCCACTGAAGAAAGTGTATGTTGCTAAGGCTATGCTTCTATTCTAATATTCAATTAGTCTTTATTCGATAATTCCAATCATAAAAGACACAGTACAACATAAAAGTGTCATCTAAAATAATAAATACCGCCCTAAGAGCATACAATACTCACAAGCTTTAATATCAACATTATCGAAAATTCCTGACTATTGTGAACTATATAATAATATATTATACTAAAAAGAAACATAAACCAATTAATAAAATTCGAACAGGGGAGCCTTCTTTTCGGGGGCGCAATCAAGCAACACGTGGAATACCCAAACCAGCCTCCAGGTTTTTCCGTAGGCTTCTATTCATATATGGATCTCCGGTATGGCTACTAGTTATTGGGTTTGCTATTAGCTGTTGTGCAGCTTAATTTGGTAGCAAAGATTGGAATTAGGCAAACTTCCCCACATGATGCCATCACAAATGAAATGGGTCTGACATCATGATAGGCTCCATAGCTAACAATGAATTCAAATTGGTATCATTATCTTAACCAGGATCAAACGAATATTTTATGAAATTGTATATGGTCTGTACTCAAAGAACCAGGTGGTGACTACTTGTATGCATTTCTTCCTTTGTGTGCCTGCTATTTTGGAATACTGGGGTTGTCCTTGAATTTTGCTACTCCATAATTGGCTATCAAATATGTTGAGGGAGCTGTAAAATAAAGAACATCGATTTCTGTGCCGACTTAATTAATCTGCAAAATCAGTCTTTCTATTCGCTGTACAACAGAATGTAAACAGCTCTTGAAAGTTATCTCTGTATGGAGGTCTCCTAGACAGACGCAAAACGATAAGGCTAATGAACATTAGACTTGGAAACATTCTTATCCTGGATAAGGTCTCCAAATGCAATTGTGCTACTATAATTATCAATTTCATGCAGAATCTATGGTGATTGCATAGAAACTATGGCTCAGGTTCTCTTCGACTTAAAGGCACTTAATACATATCAGAATAGAATACAACACAAGAATCACCTGACAGGACTGCAAGCACAAAATAATAAACTGTCCATAAAGAGGTACTTTTCAGAACAGATTGACCTACATGAGTATTTGCCCACAGGGGTCCACATGAGAAGACTATCTGTGGGATTACTGTTTTTGCTAAGGTATTTTAACAATTAAAACCCAGATTATCTCACCAGTTTTGGAGATTACCTGGCCAGTTTTGGAGATTACTTTATCTACCTAATTTTGCAATACCTCAATCCTGAGTGTACAACCACTTTATGTTGCACTCCACACTGAGCCCACTAATTTTCCCCAACTCTTCAAATCTACAGTTTCTTTTCAAGACAACCCTACCCATAATATCAAATTTACAAATCAATACCCTGACAAATAAAGATCAAGGCAGGGGGACATCAAAAAAGGCTATTAATCTATAGAACACCAGATAAGATGGGTCAAGGAAGGTTAAAGAACTTAAACAACCAACCAAATAGGCTGTCAAAACACATACATATGTATGGAACTACAGTAGAGTAAAAGCTTAGAACCATCTGGGGTTGAAAGAGTAAGAAATGCTTGTGAAGTACAAGACTATACCCAGGGGCCTACTATGGTGGCACCAATAAGGCTGGTGCATAGAGATGGTTCACTCAATGAAGCTGTAATTTAGAAGAGTAGTTGATCCAGCTAGAAAGCCCAGGTTCTAGCTCAAAGAGTGCTTCTGCTGGTTAAAGGGGAAAATGAAGATTCTTCCTTTCAGGTTTGGCTCAATGGTAGGGCAGTGGGCAATTCTCCAGGCTTTGCTGCAAACTACCCAGCAACGTTGCTTTTATCACTTGAAGTGGGATGTGAGGGGGAATTAATAACACACTTGTTTGCGCTGGGCCATAGTAACGAAGTATGCAGGATTCCATCAATGAGGTCATGGGAAGTACACTGGTGCGGGTGATCTGGTTGCATAGCCAACCATATCTGGAGAAATGTAGTGGTTTCGTTTTGACTTGTAAGCATATCATACTTCAACTGAAAGGATCGTTCAAAAGATTTTAATTACATTGATTAGGTAGTGACCTTTTAGACGACGATAATTCACTGAAAAAAAGCGAACATGAATGTGCATATTCCAGTGCCCGGTAAGCACAGCCTTTGACACGGACAAGAGGGCAAAGAGAGCTGCCAAATTTGAACCCATTATGGTCAGTACCCTTACCTCAATGTGACTGAGGACTGCAGGCATCTGTGCCATGCAGGTGCTCGAAGCATGGCATGTCCTAGTACCCCTGACAAAAAACTCACTTGGCACAGGTACTTCAGGAAAATTCCTAATATCAATTTCCTTCTGCCCTTGATAGAAACAAATCTACTATTGTTTTCAGAGGAGAAACATCTTGCAAAAGTGCAAGAATATTCACAAATTTGTGAGGTTGGACCTGCTCAACAACTTTTCCAGGTGGACCCACTATAGAACACTGAAAAAGCTTCCTCTAACCTATCAAAAACAGATTTGCTCACCAAATATTAGACAATTCAGGTAGAAATGTCCCAGAATTGCACCGGTTTATTGTCTTCCAACGCCTTTAAGAGTTAATATAGCCTTTTACGAATTAAACTATGGGTTAAAAAAGAGTCTGGAGCTTGGTGGTCTTCAGACGAGTTCCTAAGTCTTGCATCATTTTAGTATTTTAAATTAAACAAACGACAAATGTGTTTATAGAGGGCAGCAGATTGCAGGACACAGATCACTTTTAAATTTCGGTTCACATATTCCCAATCTCACGGGACTGCCTCTTGAACTCCTCAGAATTTGAGTGTCTCCTAAACCTGTAAATGCAGCGTGCCCACTTTGACTAACAGGAGTCCCATGTGCACTAGAAAGAAGCATTGGCAATGCCAATAGGTCAAGCTTATGAATGCACAGTAAAGCCAGAATTAAATATCCACGTAGGTTAATGACTGCCCTTCGTCCATCTGTGATGCTGCCAGAAAAAAAAAAGAGGATTAGCTAGTTATCTAAGACACTTTAATGGCATTACATTGGCATGTGTGTTCCCCTTAAAGATAAAGCTCAAGGAGCTGGATAAATTAACAAAATTATCACAGCTGTGTGGAGGGCAGGCACTTTTTGGGGGAGGCACACAACTTGTGCCCAACCAAACCATGTTCTTGTGGCTCTCAGCATGTGGGCGAGGCAAAAGCCCCTCTCCGTGTGGTTCTCACATAATTGTCCACAAAAAGAGGTAGCGCCTGTGTTTAGGAACCTTTAGAGGACAGGAGACGGGTAATACAAGCAGGGGTTGGGCAGAGTTGCTACTTTCCCTTCAGTTAGTGGGCCCACGCATACATCAATCATTGACACTTGCCTTGAGAAAGGAACTAGCTATGCACAGGTCTGTACGCACACACACGTTTTAAAGTGCATGCATAAACACAGTCTCACTAATGACAGTGCATTTATAGGGCTGAGCTCCAGGAAGTGTAACCAGCATACCACATGGGCTCTACTAGCATGGAGTGTCTCCTGCATAGTAAACGGATATGTACCCCTGCCCTGACTGACCCGAACACATATTAAACTGGTATCCTGACTTTTCTTTGGTCCAGCTAAAACACTACTCTAGTGTGTGTGCTGCCCGTGGTCCTGAGTTGCTGACATAAAGAAGCAGTGGTAGCATCCCGATTTTTGTGGATTATACTACTGAAAATATTTTTTCCTGCTTCTGATGAGTACTGTGGCAAGTGGTTCTACTTATGTAAAAGTCCAACTATATGTGACTCCCAGACACTTTTGTTGACATCGTATGCGTGTGTAAGATAGGGACAGTAGCAAGACTGTGTTATGGTGAGAGTATGGCTCCAGGAACTGACAGGGTCTATTCTAGATTTCCCCTGGTTTGATATGGCACAATGGAATACAGCTTCCACTGACAGTGGAGGTGAATTGCTTGCATTTCAGGAGCTGAAAGGAGGAGCCAAAGTCACGGACGTGTAGAAGGATGGAGACACAGCTACCTTTAGGTATTCTATTAGGACTTTTTTGCATGGAGTTGATCAGTTCTTCTTGGGAGCGGTCGCTTGTTTCATGGAAGAAGAATGGAGTTGTGTCAGCAGATTCTGTTAGGGGTTGGGAAGTTTCTAGGCAGCGCCTGCCTTTTTGTCTTTGCCAGAAGGCTACTTCAGGAAGGCGAATAGCTTGTTGTAGAGCCTTCACATTTGATTGTGCTCATGTTTTGGATACTCCTGCCTGGAGCCAACACAGTTGTTACTTCTAACGGGAGTCATAACTTTAAAGAAAGACTGTGCCTGCATTGTAGCCAAAAAATTACATTTGAAAAAGAACCCCCCAAAACCGGTTCCTGAAGTCTAGGCAGTGGATCAAGATCCCCAGTCTGGAAACTCAGTATACAGGTGGGAGCCAAACTATCCCACTTTGTTCCAGTTTCTACTTGACCAAAGATGGGAGTGCTCCGCAAAGTACTTTAAGAGCTACTGTGATATAGGGCTGATAACCACCTCATAGCCAGTCACATGAGGGGATATTAGCTGAAGTTTATAAACCAGCTTGAGAGCAGTTGCTCTGCTTAGTGCATAAGAGCCTGCCTGCCTTCTTCTAGGGAGACGCAAAAACAAAAGTTGATGGACAGAATGCAGAACAAGGTCATACATTCACCCCAATAAAGAGATCTGGGCATAAATCCATCGTTTTTTGCTCATTTGCTCATCATGCCATTCCAGTTTGAACCCAGCCATATGCAAATCAGTCTTGGCCCTGTGCCCCATGGGAACATTCCAGACCGAACTGCCAAGCCAGGTCCTCCCTGGACTGGAAACAAGCATCCTATGAAAGGTTTCGGGCTTTCAGCCCTCATCAGCCAGGACAGCTTGGTTCCAGTGGCATGGAGAGTGCGGGACTCACGTCTGGGCAGACCGGTCCCACTCGGGGTGACAAATGCAAAAACAACAGTTGATGGACAGAATGCAGAACAATGTCATACATTCACTCCAGTGCAGAGATCTGGGCCTAAACCCATAGTTTTTTTGCTCACCAGTCCCAGGATGCTTGTTTCCGGTCCAGGGAAGACATGGCTTGGCAGTTCGGGCTGGAGTGTTCCCATGAGGCACAGGGTCAGACTGATTTGCATATGGACATGTCTGAACTGGGGTGGTGGAGTGAGCTAAAGAATGATGATGGATTAAACCCAGATCAGTTGACTGGGGGTGAGTGTTTGATTTGCTCAAATGCTCAGTCCATCATCCCCTTTGGTATCGCTTACTTCTAGAGAGAAGCAGTTTGTCTGGCCTTACAGTAGTAGAGACTGTCCCGGGAGAGAATCCCATCCAGGTCCCAGGTGTGTGGAGCACCCTGGAGAGCATACTTGTTACCAGGAATGTAACAAATGCTGAACTTAAATCTGCAAATGTCTCAGATTATGAAATGCAGGTGATTTTACATCTGGCAGTTGTGGTTTCAGACACTTAATGCCTGGTAAAAGATCACAGTGTTTTACAAAGATGTATGTGTTAAGTCTTTGAAGGGTTTCGCCCTTTTCAGATTAAACGGGTAGAGATAAAGAATAGTCAAGGTGGCTTAAGGTTTCCTTAACTCTCAATAACCAACAATAACAACATGGATTGGGGACACTTACCAGGAGCGGAGGAGGGAGGCGAGGAAGCCCTCCATTGCAGCCGCCACCGCCAGGAGTCATTAGCAGCTGAGGACAGCGCCGCCGCCCCGGGACTTCATCACATCGCTGCCCCAGCGGCGGCGCTGCTTTACCACGCCACAAGAGCGCCAGGAGGCGCTTCAAAACTGCGCTCTGCCCGGCGGAGCTGGGGGACACTTACCAGGAGCGAAGGGGGGAGGCGAGGAAGCCCTCCATTGCAGCCGCCACCGCCAGCAGTCATTAGCAGCTGAGGACAGCGCCACCGCCCCGGGACTTCATCACCCGGCTGCCCCAGCGGCGGAGCTGCTTTACCACGCCTCGAGAGCGCCAGGAGGTGCTTCAAAACTGCGCTCTTCCCCACGTCGCGGGACGCGAGCGGGACGCCGAGCGAAGTCCGGGCAAAGGGCTGGCCCTCTGTGACCCTCAGAGACCCGAGGAGGACGGGACGGGGCTATCCCCTTTGACTCTTTGTTAAGAGTAGGTAAAGAAAGACACTTGCTTCTTTTTGGCTTTCCTCCTATTGACTTTGCCTTTCTCCAAGGACACACTCTGTTCCGACCTTTATGATTTGTCGATAAATACTTTGTTACACCCAAACCACACCATGACTCCCAAGGGGGATAATATAAATAGTACAACATTGTCCATTGCTAGAGAGGTCGATAACGGCATATCTCCCCAGCCCACACATAATAGATGGACTAAGCAATTGCCCTCACTAACAGTAGACACAAACCAAGCTTTCTCGTGGTTAGATGAGCTAAACACCCTGTGTAAAACTACACATGTCTTAGTGGAATCACCGCTTCCTGCCAAAAGCTTCTGTGTATTTCCTGATACTGATAGTCCCTTGCAACCCCTCCCATCATCCAAAAGAGCCAATATTGAAAACACCCAAAGGATTGTATTTTCCCAGTTCTCATCTGCTAAAAGGAATCATAATGGGGTTAATAACAGTGGGAACCAATCAAAACTCCAAAAATTGTGTTTAAGTCCCACAGTTCCAGTTAGCAATTCTTCCACGACTGCTGAGGCAGTCGAGAAATTAGTCGCTCTAGCATCTCCTATACTGCCGGACCTATTATCCCTTATTGAACAACTGATCAGCTCTATTATATCACCACTGATAGAAAAAAATAACACACTAGGGGACAGGCTGACGGGAATGGAGGAAACTATCAAGTCTAACTTGCTAGCTAATAAAAGTTTTGTAACACCCAATTGTTCCCATCCACCTTCTACTACCAAAGACCCCAAGCCAATCACGCACGACAAAAGGGTTTCAACTCAACCAATAGTCTCTAACGCACCAGCCCCAATAGCTCGCAAAACCTCTCTTACATCTGTTTTGCCGCAGCTAGCTGCTTCTAGAGCACAGTATAATAAAGCTATTCCTATCCAACTCCCACCGGAGGCAGCTCCTTTTGCGTGTGTCCTAGCGGGAGTACCAGTACTTACACCTGGGAAAACCGAGAGACAACATGACCTGCTGAACAAGGTTACATTTTGGCTGACAAAAAATAGACCCCTGCCACCTAACCTCGAGGGTACAATAATGAGTGTTAGAAGGGTGGATTGGCTGGGTTCCCTCCAAAAAGATATCGCTGGTGACCTAGTACACGTTAGATTTAGGCAGAGACACATTGTCCCGTACCTGCGTACCTGTGCACCCCAAGTGGGAAACGGCCCAATCTCCGTTTGGGATTTGCATGATTTTTACCCTAGAATGCCGTGCATCCCCTCATCTAGTCTAAAGGTAGGGCGCAACATGCTAATGAGCAGAGGACTCCATGCATCGAGCGGCCGTAGTTTTCCCACTTATACCCGACAGGAATCATTGTTTTATAGTCCTAAGTACTGGAACCCCTATTAATTACTGTGTGACTTAATCTTAACCTGTGAAAAGTACGTTATAACTAAGATATTTATCCCCACAGGCCGGGCAAAAGTTTTTAACTTGTAGATATTATGTGTTATTGTATGTATGTTTTTATTTATAAATGATTTAAACTGTACGCTTTTATGATTTTTGAACCAAAATCGAATAAAACTATACTGACTAACAACATGGATTAAACACTAACCTTACATTTCGGAGCAGCATGCTGCTTGGAGTAAAGCACTTCAATACCTTAGTAGTGGTAGTAAGTGCTATATAAATGCAATTACAATACAATTTAACCAACCAAAGAAGCAGGGTGATTGGTCTGCTGCAAAAAAGAGACAATAATGGTCATGCTTAAATTAAGTGCCAAGATGACTGGAAAGAAGGAATTAAATAATTTAGGATAACACTGCACATTGTGCGTGATTTTAGACCCTCCTAGGCAGTTTGGAAAATCAGTTTTCTGAAGTTAATGATAGAGGGTTAAGAGGAAAATTTGAGCACGTGAAGAACACTTACTCTCAAGGGGAAGTAGCAGCAGAGACCAGAGAGGTGAAAAATATCTTCCATTTCCCCAAACAAAAGCAATAATTGAGACAGTGGTTAGTGATCCAAATCAACCAGCTTGCAAATAACGTGATGGGATTCACAATTAGGTTGCCAACCTTGATCTGATCTTTAAACATTTAGGAAGCTTAAAAATTACGAAATTTGTGGCCAAGAACCCAGAGGAGAAGGCAAAGGAGGTTCTGTGGATGTGTCATAGGAAGTCGCAAGAGGGACAATCTACAGGAAAAGCTTGATGGGATCTGAATAAGGGCACCCACATTTGTGGGAGGTTAGGGACTTTCAACACGTTGTGGTCAAAATCCATGGCCTGTAACTGGTCCCTATTGGACACTGCCATAGGCAGATGCCAATGGTACTTTAAACAGAAGTCAAAGCAGATGGCACAAAACCAAAAAATAAACTCATAATGGCGAGTGCCCAAGAGCTTCTTCTTCAAACATCTACCTTTTTTCATAGTGGTATATTCTCTATTATTTATTTTGTAATTTCATATAGCGCGGACATGACCTGGAGGCACCAGAGTGCCTCCCAATATAGTTGGAACAGATCATTAAAAAAAATGGAAAATATACATGTACATGGAGCGAATGCTAATTCAGCCACTCCCGGGAGGTACAGCGTTTCACACAAAAGCATACCTAAACATAGCAATGAACAATAGTTTGTGTAGGTTGAGCTTGTATGGTTTTGGAGGAAGAGTAAGGAGTGGTTTAGGTCACATGTTGTTCAAAGAGACAAGCTTTGATGTCTTTTTTAAAGGTGACATCACATGTGGCTCGGCGGGAGGGAGTTGCAGATTCTTGAGGCGCTTGGAAGAAGACTCCTCAATTCCTGGGGAACGTCCAGAGGGTTTCCGAAGTGCCGTAATAGTCGAAAATGAATAAGTGTACAGAAAGGAGCAGCTCTATGCAAAGCGAGTTGGGGAAGGTAGAACCTTTGCTAGAATTTGGAAATATTCTGTTCCCTTTATACACACTTTAAGTAAGATGGGAATAAAAGCATGGGGTCTGGGACAGAATCGGCATAAATGCCCCTTGCAATGAGTTATTACAAACCGGCAGCTTGGCTTTGCTTTTATTACAGATTATTAGATGGATGCATTTGTCTTTGCTAATTTGAACATGGCACTTTGGAACTTCATATCTGACACTTTAGAAAATTAAATTTTGCACTGGACACTTTGAAATTCTTTATCCTGTATCCTTGAGCTTGAACGAATGGAATTTTGGGCATTTATAATTTTCGAATAGTCATGTTTTGATCTCATCATAATGCTGGATTTGACTTGACTGTCTTCTAAAGTATGTTTGCACTTTTCCCTGCTTGCACTTTGCACTTTATACTCTGAAATCTGTATTGCTGGTGTTACGGATAATATTTTTAGGGTGTCTATGTATTAAGATGTATTGCAGATTTTTTTTAAAGGTTTGTGCCGAGGTGATCAAGATAGAGGTTTAAAAGGGTTGAGCACAGAATCAAATCTTGAAGGACCTCTTGTTGCAGGCTCACTGGATCAGAGACGGCATTCCCAATTTTCACTATTTGGGAGTGGTTAGATGGGTATGAGGTGAACTACTAAGGACGACACCATCAATGCCCATTCGATGCTTCAGGGTGTTTAACATAACTTGGTGGGTGACTGTGTCAAACGCAGAGAATACTTCAAGAAGCTCAAGTAGACGGGAGCTACCAGTGCGATAGATGAGGATGGCATCGTCCACAATCTGCAGAATTGAAGTCTAACTGCTGTGGCCCTGATAGAATCCCGATTGAATAGAGTCAAGGAGGTTGTTGTTCTGGAAGTGAGATGATACATTTCTTATTCCCCATACTAAGTGCTAAAAGGTCTTTATCAAATCAAACGGTGTTTGAAAAGATAGAGTCGTAAATAGGAAGAGTATGTTGTCATTCCTTCCAAGTACATAAAACCCACCTCTGTTTTCATACATCCATACGACATGGAAAATGTAACTTAAGCACGCTCAGGTGAAGAGGCCGAGAAATGATCAGGCTCTGTTTTGGAAGATACAAATAACTGGACTATACAATGATAAAGTCCTTAATTCATAAATACATAATTGACAAGATACAAATGGCCGCTATGTCAATGATGCAACAATAAGCATCTACTTCAACACACCTATTAACACCTTCGAGTTCGTCATGAGCCACGGTGCTCGTGTGCTCATGACAAGCAGAGCTCATCATGACCATTAGAATGCTCGGATGCTGGGCAAATTCCCCTGCTGTGCGAGCGTTCTAAAGAAACGGGTGTGGTCATGACGAGCGGAGCTCGTCACGAGCACACGACCACCGTGGCTCATGACGAGCTGAGCTCGTCATGAGCACGGGGGCGCTGTGTGCACCCCGCCCCCCAGCACAGCAGGGGAATTTGCCCAGCTGTGAAGGGGTTAAATAGTGATATTATGTAACTTACTAATTATTACCAATCTAAGGTGCGGGTGACTAACACTATTCATCCAACTCCACTATACATGAACTGAAATAAGGTTTAGTTGTTATACAGGTATAACATTTTCTCATCAGTATTAAGCTGGTTCCAGGATTTGCACTCATGATAGTCAAGTGCTTTCATTGTTTTGCACAGACTAGTCTTGTTTTTAGAGCTGGGTGGTATACAAAGATTTGTCAAAACAATGTCTTGGTCACAGATTGAAGATAAACAAAGAGTTAATTTCCCAGGTCAGAAGTGGTCACTGGGTATATTGGTTTACAATTCCAGTTCCTGCCAGTGGCGTAGCTAGGCCTTATGCTGCCTGTGGCAGTGCCAGGCTTTGCTGCCCCGCGGCGACCATAAGAGCGGGTGGGGGTGGGGGGGGGGGGGGGGGGGGTCGTGCTGGTGTTCAAATCCTGCTTTCACCAACCCCAAAACTTGTGCCACCCCCCTTGCTACGCCACTAGTTCCTGCACCTGCACACTTTAGAAGAATTAAGAATTGCTTTTATGGCCTTCGGTGGATTCTGTAGGTCCATTACAAAAATTACATATTAGCCTCAAGAACAAAATGAATCCTGCACCAGAAAATGGAGCACAGATTCCTTACATTAGAGAGGCAGCTAAATTCCAACATAAGAAACAAACACCAGAAGTAGATTAAAATTATGAAAAGTCAAGGCCATCTTTTTTTGGGGAAGCATGAATGTAGTTAAATGGACGGAGAAGCACTCCTGTTTAATCTAATAATTTAGTTTTGAACTATAGAAATTATTATATACTGGAATTCATCGGAAATTTGAAAAACGCCTGTTTGATTGCTGTTATCAGTATCATTGTATAAAATGTGAAATACGGAATGGATGTTTATTTGAGTTTTTGAGATCAAGTATAAAGCTGAAGTTGAAGCTTACAAGTCTTGTGTTTAATCAATAGTTTCATGACATTACAGTGTGTTAAAAAAAAAATGTTAACAGTGAAACCGTTCAGAAAATGGAATTAAAATGTAGGTGGTAACCAACCGCTGCAACAGTGCACGGTGGTCGAGTGTGAACAACTCGAGGTAGGAAGCATGAATGTAGAACATTTCTTTTTAAGTCAATCTTGTTGCTTATACTGGAGTTTGTTCATAAAAACGTTTGCAGTGTCAGAGAGTTATCAGATTTCCACTGTTCAATTTCATCTTTGATGAATTTAACAGGTCTTGTGACTAGTCTTGTGGGTGAAAAACATAAAGAGGTTGTCCAAGTAACTGAGCCACTGTTTTATACCTCAGTAGACAAAATGGTTTTCATGTTCATGTCAAATTTACCACAGACGACGCTTTAATTAACCCCTTCGACGCTCATGACGAGCTCAGCTCGTCATGAGGTACACCTCTCGTACACTCATGAACCGCGGGTTTTAGCATTCTTCAGCGCACCGCGGTAAATCTGCACCGCGTTGATGCGGTTAAGAAATGAAAGGGGCATTGGGATAAAATGGGATTATCAGAGTCTCTCGTAGACTTAGTCCAAGGCTTATAACAAAACCTGTACATGACAAGGTTCTAAAGGAAATAGCCTTGTGGGTTTATTAAAAAAAATAGTATCATTACAGAAACCAAAAGTAGTTAAAGTGCATTAACAAGCAGCCTGAAATAACGTCTGTCTCCAAAGAAAGCCCAGAATATCACTGCTAAGTACCTAAAAGGAAATTGAAAAAGTAATCTGTTCCCCGAAAAGCATATCTTGTAAAATGTTTCAGGACTAGAAGGAACACACCTTTATAGCATGACATAGATGGGTCAGCTTCGGCTTCTCCATTTGGGTGGATGAGCATCGCCCCCCCTGCAGTGGGCACAGCAAGAGATAAAAAATAAAATGGTGATAAAGTGACTATTACCATTTTATTTTTTGCTCTTCCTGCTGGAGCGGAGTGTGAGTGAGTGTGGGTGGGGCCACTGCTGGAGACTGGGATCAGGGAGGACCGGTGGCTGGCTACATCAGTTTAAAGTGTGCAAGTCACTTTGGCCAGCTGTCTTGCGAGGGGCAGCCTGACATGCGCACTTAAAACTTCTCCAACCCAAGTTGTGTTAGACAGCCAGGTGGATAGACGGCACAAGCCTAGTGCCTGTATGAGCGCTGAGCCAGCTGTCTGCAACCAATCCTGGCACTTCGCTCATGCTGGTTAACAGCATGAAAACAGTGTCTGAATTGGTTAGGGGGAGTTGGCTCTAGGGTCCCTTGCTTAGAGGACTGAAGAGAGAACCAGGACCAGAGTGTAGCCAGAGGGTGAGTTCACATTTCATTTTTTATTTTTATACTTAAGCAATATTCCACAAATAGAATTAAGAAAGTCCGGGTGTGCTAAATGTGTTGGATGCTGGCGGCATCCTTCCACACCCACTGCCAATAGCATTGAACGTTGCAGCGGGACCAGGGAGCGTCTCACCCTTTTTCTTACTCTTTCCAACTTTTTTGAAACACGGAAAAAGAAAAGTTGAGGCTTCTGGCACCCGATATACTATAAGAAAATAGAAACAAATAATACTACATATCTTTTGTTGTTACATAGGCCTGTAAATAAATGCTTGAGCACAGTTCCTTTTAATAACGTTGATGTAAAAATGCCAATCCATAAAACAGAGTGGAAGCTGGTAACCGATTTTGCTCCGGTTAAGTTGATCAGACTCGAGGTTGAGCTCTCAAGATGCCTTGTGTCCAGGGTAAGTACGTCTATCAGTTCACTTAATCTTCGGACCCTTTTTTCCGTGCTGCACCGCATTGACCCTGCCACCCCTGCTGCCGCGATTCTCCTCGATGCCGAGAAGGCATTTGATTCTTTGGAATGGCCCTTTTTTTTTGTCCATTATGAGACGCATGGGGATGCCGGAGTGCTTTGTCTCCACGGTTGCACTGCTGTACACTCTGCCCGCTGCCAGACTGAGACTAAATGGCACCATTACGGAACAATTTCACCTAACACGGGGTACACGCCAAGGGGGCCCTTTGTCACCGTTATTGTATATCTTGGCAAAGGACCCACTTGTCCGGCACTTCCAGGAAAAGCACCTGCATCGTGGTCTCCAGTTCCGAACAGGCCCATTGTTGCTATCATTATATGCGGACGACACAATCTTATATGTCCGTCAACCCCACATTCATCTTGAGCCTTTGATATTAGAGATAATTCGGTTTGGCAAGTTCTCCGGACTTCGAATTAACTGGCACAAGTCAGTTATTTTCCCGCTCACCCCCTGCACGGTGGAGTGGCCTTGCCCCTTTCCACTCGCATGGAATCTGGATTCTGTGAAATATTTGGGAATTCATGTCCACTTGGACGTAGCATACATCGTTAGCTTAAATTACGGCAATGCGATGTCTGCCCTGGAAGGCCAGATTGAAAGATGGAACTGCCTTCCCCTGTCCATGGCTGGGCGTATTGCCATAATCAAAATGGTCGTCCTTCCTAGGTTCTTGTATCTTTTCAACAGTATCCCTGTCCCCCTTACCAAGGTTGTTTTCTCCCAGTTGCGAACTATGTTATTGCACCTTGTATGGGGTGACAGGAACCCGCGTGTATCTTGGAGAGTCTTGACTCTCCCTTACGAGCGTGGTGGTTTCGGGGTTCCGGATTTTTATTTATATTTTCTGATAGCTCAATGTTCTTATGCGTACCCTTGGTTTCACCCTGATGCCCGCATCATTTATTTAAAGCCAGAAGCAGACCTTGTTCTCCCCGGCCAGTTATCCACTACACTGCCTACCGGTCTCCACCGGGATCCACGAGATATTCAAACGGTCTCGTCGACCTGTTGGGCGTGGGATAGATTACGCAGATACATTAGTCTAGAGCAGTTATATTCACCGGCCCTTCCTCTACCTAACCAAACATGGCTCCCGATTACGGGAGAAACCGTAGTACGCCATACCCTGGCTAAATTTCACATCCTCACTATTGGCGATCCATTCCCCGATGGTCACGCTTTCTCAATTTCAGAGGACCACCGCTACGCAGAAAGGTCGTTCATGGACTCCTTTGTGTGGACCAGACTGCGCTTCTTGTTGCGGGCATCGTTTTCTACATTTCCACTGGCCCCGGAAGAAGCTTCCCCTCTAACCTTTTTAATTCAACACCCCTCGGGTGCCCATTTGGTTTCTAAAATGTATCATATGTGCACTGATTTCCTCCCTTCACTAGATTCCAGGGTTCGTTCCGCATGGGAGACGGACCTGGGCTACCCCATCTCAGACGAACAGTGGAAGTGGTGTTGTAGGGCTAACAGAGACGTGTCCCTCAACAGTAGACATAAGTTATTATACTTTAAATTTTTGCGAAGGTTATACCACACCCCGGCACACTCACACAGGATCGATCCTGAGCGCTCTCACAATTGCCCTAAGTGCCGAGCCCCGTTCGCTGACTTCGCGCACCTCTCATGGTCTTGTCCTCTCATTCAGGAATACTGGTCCCATGTACACCGTACATTTAGCGACATACTACTTTTAAATCTTGTTCCCACCCCGGAGATCGCCCTCCTAGGTTATGTCGCAGATTTCCCACGTGGTGTGCGCAGACTGGCTGCTCTGGGTTTTTGTTGGCCAAACGTGAGGTGGTGCTTAGATGGTGTGATAGGCGGCCCCCGAGACATAGCTCTTGACTCCGGAGTATGGCCTTCTGCAACACTAATTGTGAGGAATTTTCGACGATGGTCCCCACTGCTGCAAGGCCGGTAGATATATGGGGCCCGTACCGCACTTACATCACCAAAACTTTGACAGCTCACCAGACACAACTAGATCACCACATTGTACATTTCCTCATCCAATACCCTCGGGGACAATGTCCCACTCTGTGGTAATAACACTGCAGGGAGTGCAAATGGCCTGGCACACTTGGGTTACTATCCGGGGCGCAGTAGCTGAGAGCCAGATATGGTGCTTGGGACTAGCGTTATAGGTTTGGGGATGTATTGTTGCTCTATCTGGGGTATACCCATGTGTCTACGATCCTCTTCCTCACCCCTATACACTCCCGATGCAACTTGTAATATGTTGCTTGTAGAGATCTCATTCCTGATGTCTGTAGCAATGCCCTGCTTTCTAGGACAATACACTGCATGGTCAAATGCTTCCTCTTTCCTCACTTTAATATCAATGTGATTTGGCTCTATTACGATTCTACATACGACAATTTGCAATGTAATATTTGTCATTTATGTTTATATTGTCACTGTGTTTTATTTTTTTGGGAAAAGACAAAGATTTTTTTTTTTTTTTTAAAGTAGGTCTCCCAGTGCATGCTGGCTTTTGTAGTTATGTAGTTGTACAGATCGCAGAACTGCAAGTCTCACAATGCACGTAGAAAACATAAGACTACTTATTGGTCACTGACTTTTGTGGTGACGGCTCATGTTAACTGGTAAGGCAGCACAATGGGAAAATGCACCTGCTAAAAAGATTTGAAAGCAAAAGGTTCAGATTTTGGCTTATACTTTTTATCACAAAGAGAACCATTAAGTATAATATGGCAGCATAGCTTCTTCCAAACTCTGCTGATACAGTACAACAACACTTCAATATGCACTGCAGATAATTACACAGGTGTAGTAGCGGCGGTGGAGTAGCTTCCATTGGTGTAGCAGGTGCAGTGGCACCCGGCCAGAAGGGTCCACTGAACCAGGATTACTGCTGTATTTTATAATGCAGATAACAGCCGGTGGAAGGGAGGGGGGCTATTTCCTGCCTTACGCTAGCACCACGTGACACACTGGCTACGCTGAGATGTGGGGACGTTCACCTATTGGAAGCCTTACTTAGGTGAGACCATGATACCTAGTGCTTGTTTCTCCTAAACTGAAAGAAGCTGCCCCTGTACATGGACCCTCTATAATCCAGGTCCTAGCTAAAGTACCCCGGTGACCCATCCAGCACCTGCTGCAGGCCCCAGGGACCTCTCGCTTCATCAATGCAGAGCTGGACTGCGTACCTCCATCTTCTGTGTCACTTGAATTTGTGAATGGTCCATGTGAACGACAGAACGTGTATATGGGTCAGACGAGATGTACTCAAAAAAAGAAACTCATTTCAAAGACGAGTAAATATATTCCAAAAATCCAACTTAATTTTGCCTTTTTTTACCATTAATAAACAATATTCTTTTCTTGGATCCACCTCGTTGTTTTATGGTTTTTCGCTCATGAATTGTAAATAATGCAAAAAGTGAACGAGACTCCATTTCTGACGAGAGTAAATTATTTTAACCTTTAGATGAGAATTATATTTGTTGTTATATACAGTGCCATTCATGTTTCATGTTATTTCATGGTTGCAAACATGCATAAAACAAATTAAGATCTGTACTCTGGAATTGGGTACTACAAGCCGGTCAAATGGGCTTTCAGACTTGCAGTCTGGAGTTTAAAGGACTGCGTTATACTCAAGGATTCAGACAAATGTTTGAGCCTACACTACATGGGAGAGTTTTGTGATGTCTGTGCACCCTTTACCAAGCTCGAGGGGCATGGGGTGGGGTGGGGTGCGAGTGGCATGGGAGGCAAAGTATTCTTTGCATCTTCCACAAGTTGTGGGTTTCTCAGCTCCAAGTCTACTAACCATTTCCTGGTCATCCTCGCCAAGGTCCACTGTGCTCAGGTGCCCGATGCTCAACAGGCTGCAATTGGGTGTCTGAAAAAAGGAAACAGATAAGAAATTAAAACTGCATGAAGCAGAAATGGTATCCAGCAAAGCTTCTGGCAGTGAACTCAGGAACCTTTCCTAGGAGCTTTTAGAATATACAGAAACTATTAATATGTTATATCTTGTATGCTAATTTGTTATGAAAGAACACATTTCTGTAATATCAACAGCTGTAATGTCATGCCAGAAATTAAAGCTGCTTGAAAGCATAATGGATTACAATGGGAATGACTGAATGCTTGAGAACCTGTTTTAATATATTTACCCACTCATCACAGTCACTAGTAATTCGAATATATTACTTAGGTGACAATAGCACCTGAGCAGTTATGGTTTATGTATTATTTCACCAAACAGCAATATGTATATCCATGCTTACAAATCTTTGTTCTGGTGTGCAAAGTGAAAAGGTGAAGAAGTAATGGGATTGTTATTGACAAAGATGTGCATGTTAAAGGCTCAGATGAAGTGTTGGACTTGGGTATCCCTGAGTCAATCCTCAGGACTCCTTCTCCTTGTTACTTCGGAGTTAAAACCCCAATTCTGTCAAATAGAGTCAACGTTTTGACCTTCCAAAGCCTAAAATCGGAGTTTTTTTTCAGACAATTTATGTCATAACGCAAGGATTCATCAATATGTCACTCCCCATTCTGTCATAAAAGAAGAATTATTATGGCATATGGGTAATACTATTCAATTATCCCCGTTTTATTTAGTTATAACGTGGCAGTAGGGCATTCCGGACTCTTGCAACAAATACTGACTTTATTTTGATCAAAGTGACTGAAGCATAATGGAGAAAATGTCATATGAGCAGTTAAAATCTCTTGCAGCCATTAAAAGACTTGATCCTACCTTGTTCAGAACAGTAACTGTCATGCTGTGATAACAATGACCCAAGCTACCGCGCTATTATCTTGAAATCCTTATACTTAACACTGCTCTATTATTCTGCAATTTGACCGGCTAGCAAAATGGCCCCCTCCATTGGGATTCCATTTAACATGACCTGTGCACAGCAATGTGTACCAAAAAAGGAACAGCAGTTAAATGCCTGAGATACTCATAGTACAGAAGGGCTCTGAACTCCAAACCTAGGTTGTTTATGTTGGGAAGCTGTATTCACCAGTTGATACTGCAATGATTGCTTAACCACCCTATGTTAATAGAAGACGTATAAGAATGAAGAAACATCTTCAGTGTCTTCTTGTTAAGGAAAGGGAAAGCTTTCCCTAGTTCACAAAGCAGTCCACAAAAAAAATCACTGCTATCCCTGATAACATTGCCAATCACAAGGGCTACACCCAGAACCATATCAGCAGAACTCTGCATTAAAAGAGGATGTAAAATATCATCCGTGCTGAAACCATTACATGTTCGTACACTCAAACAACTCCTACACTATAGCCTTCTTAGATATGAACCAAAGCAAACCCACAGTCTGCCAAGCCGTCACCTTACCACCCTCTATATGCCAGCATTTTCTGGTATCAGAATTTAATATGGATTGCAATTTGTATAAAAATAACAAATATTCCATTCTGTCACAAACTGAAATCGTTGCACCAATCACTCTACGTTAAGCCCCACTGCCCAGTCCCATTACTCTAGTGTCCAACTTCTCCAAGAGTTTAACTCAGACATGATCAAAACCTGAGCTGTTGAAACTTGGTTAGAAGGCACTTGCCCACAACATCCAGATCTAACATCTGAACCACTGTTTGGCTCCCGATACATTTTATACCTTACACAAACAGTGACTTAGCTCAGATCAACATACTGCAATCTCAAGAGACGGTCTTGTGTGTTCTAAAGTTTTCATAGTGACAAACAGAAGATGTGTAATAAAGAGAATGAATATCTGACTGTTGGAAAGGCGATCCCAGGGGAGACAGAAGATGTCTGACTGCCCGCCCCGAGACCCACCTCTTTCTATGGAATAGGCCGAGCGCCGTAGGGGGGCCTCCTTGGCGAGACTCCTCTCCTACAATCGTACCAACTTGAGTAACCACACTACTTACAGAAGGACACCACACAGGAGGAATATTCACAAGAATCTTTTTTATAGGCAATTAAGGCAGTTCTTGATAGGTTCGCAGGCAAGGATCGAGGGATCCGTAAAGTCTTGGTTGCGGGGATAGGGGGTGGCGGGACAGTCTTGGCACCAACTGGTGCTCGGATAGTTCAATGTTGCTCAGGCCGCGACAGCGTCAGCAGGGCCTCGAAGGTGGTTCAGCTTGGTCAGGCCGCGACAGCGTCAGCAGGGCCTCGAAGGTGGTTCAGCTTGGTCAGGCCGCGACAGCGTCAGCAGGGCCTCGAAGGTGGTTCCGCTTGGTCAGGCCGCGACAGCGTCAGCAGGGCCTCGAAGGTGGTTCAGCTTGGTCAGGCCGCGACAGCGTCAGCAGGGCCTCGAAGGTGGTTCAGCTTGGTCAGGCCGCGACAGCGTCAGCAGGGCCTCGAAGGTTTCAGGTGCAAGAGTTCGGATCAGGATCAGCCGCGACGAGGTCAGCAGGGCTTCGACTCCAAGATACAACTCCCGTCCTGACCCAGGGCTGGCCCAGATATAGGACTGGAGTCCTTTGATGTCCAGACCCTCGCGCCTGGGGGGTCAGAGGGGCCGGGATGAAGGTGTCCAGACACCCAGCAGGGGGGTGGAGCCAGCGCCCAGGGAGGCTGGAGGGCGATCGATACCAGGCGTCCGGGGTCGGCTGGAGGGCCATCGAAACTTCCCGCCTCTCGGATCTGTCAAGTGGCCACTCGACCACCTGGGAGGATCTTGGCGCCGGGGCCAGGGTGGCTGCGGCCACGTGCTCGGGACGTGGTGGGCCCAAGATGGAGTCGGGCCAGAGATGGGGCCAGGCATGGTTGCCGGACAGGCGGTGTTGGCGAGCAGGGCCCGTCGGGGTGCCAGGAAGGGGGAGAGCCGTAGGTTGCCAGGGGGCGGCTCTCCTTGCGGGTTCGGGAATGTTCGTGTCAGGGGGGTCGAAAGCAGGTCGACGGCGGCCCGATGTCGCCCGGGGCCCGCCATGCGGGAGGGGTAGGCCCACGCCACGAGGCCGGGTCCAACACACGTCCCCTCCAGCTGAAGGCGGGGAGAGTCACCCATCTTCCTGGGGACTCTCTTCGTCGAGGCGGAAGAATCGGGACAGGCCATCAGCGTTGGCGTGGTCGTTGCCAGGGCGATGCTCCACAGTGAAGTCCATCCCTTGGAGGGAGATGGACCATCGCAGCAGCTTCGGGTTTTCGCCACGCATGTGCATCAGCCACCGCAGGGGCCGGTGGTCAGTCTGCACCCGGAAGTGGGTGCCGAAGAGGTATGGCCTGAGTTTCTTGAGGGCCCACACGACGGCGAAGGCCTCCCTCTCGATGGTGCTCCACCGTTGTTCTCTGGCCAGCAGCCGCCGGCTGATGAAGGCGACTGGATGGTCAATTCCCTCGGGGTCCATCTGAGATAGAACCGCCCCGATGCCGTGCTCCGAGGCGTCGGTTTGGACTACGAACTCTCGGCTGTAGTCCGGGGCTTGGAGCACAGGGGCGGTACACATGGCTGATTTCAATGTCTCGAAGGCCACCTGACACGCGGGTGTCCATTGTACTTTCTGGGGCCGGTTTTTCGAGGTCAGTTCAGTGAGGGGCCCCACAATACTCCCATAGTTCTTGATGAAGCGCCGATAATATCCAGTGAGCCCCAGGAAGGCCCGGACGGCGGTCTGGGTGACTGGGGGCTCCCAGGCTACGATGGCGTCAATTTTTGGTTGGAGGGGGGCCACCTGACCGCTCCCCACTTGGTGTCCCAGATAGGTCACGGACCCTTGGCCTATCTGGCATTTGCTGGCTTTCACCGTTAACCCGGCCCGTCGGAGGGCCGTCAGGACCTTCCAGAGGTGTTCCAGGTGCTCGGCCCAGTGGAGGCTGTAAACGGCAATGTCATCTAAATAGGCGGCGCTGAAGTCTTCCAGCCCCGCTAGCACCTTGTTCACTAGTCTCTGGAAGGTGGCTGGGGCGTTTTTCATGCCGAAGGGCATTACCTTGAATTGGAAGTGGCCATCGGGGGTTGGGCGCCAGGGGTGAGGCCGATCTGCCAGTATCCGGCTGTAAGGTCGAAGGTACTGAGGTACTTGGCGGCCCCCAGGCGGTCGATCAGTTCATCGGCCCGGGGGATGGGATGTGCGTCGGTTCTGGTAACAGCATTCAACCCCCGGTAGTCAACACAAAACCGGAGTTCTGGAGGGGTGCCAGGTGCGGTGGCTTTAGGGACCAGGACGACGGGGCTGGCCCACGGACTGTCGGAGGGCTCGACCACCCCCAGGGCCAGCATCTTGGTAACTTCGGTCTGGATGCATGCCCGCACTCGGTCGGGGACTCGGTAGGCCCGGTGTCGTACTGGCTGGCTGTCCCCAGTGTCGACATCGTGGACACACCACTGGGTGACCCCGGGAGTGAGGGAGAACAGGTCCGCGAACTGCCCCAACAGCTCTTGGCAGTCTCAGCGCTGTGCGGGGGTCAGGTCGGGGGACGGAGAGATTCCTTCGACGGAGCCGTCCTTCTCAGTGCACCTTAGGAGATCGGGCAGGGGCTCGGAGTCATCTTCGGCCCCATCATCTGTAGCTAGCAGCAGACTCAGTTCAGTGCGTGCGAAGTGCGGCTTGAGCCGGTTAGCGTGTAGAACCCGGAGGGGGTTCCTGGGGGACTCCAGGTCCACGAGGTAGGTGACGGGGCTCTTGCGCTCGATCACTTTGAAGGGGCCCGACCATTTGTCCTGGAGGGCACAAGGTTCGACCGGGGACATGGCCCAGACCTGCTGGCCCGGCTCGAATTCAATGGACGAAGAGTTCTGATCATACCAGCGCTTCATGTCCTCCTGGCTGGCCTCGAGGTTGGCCTCGGCAAGGGCCCGGAACTTCCGAGTCTGGTTTCGGAGTGTCAGGAGGTACCGGTAGACATCCGGTGGTGCGTTCTGGACGGTAGTTTCCCAGCCTTCTTTGACCAGGCTGAGGGGACCTCGGACCGGGTGGCCGTACAAGAGTTCAAAGGGGCTGAAGCCCAGGGACTTCTGCGGTACCTCCCGATAGGCAAATAAGAGGCACGGCAGCAGAACGTCCCATTTGCGGCGGAGGGGCTCTTCTAGGCCCTGGATCATCCCCTTGAGTGTTCGGTTAAACCGCTCCACCAGCCCATTCCCTTGGGGGTGATACGGGGTGGTGAACTTATACGTGACCCCGCACTGTTGCCACAGGGCCCGCATATACTTCGATATAAAGTTCGTGCCCCGATCGCTCACGACCTCTCGGGGAAATCCGACTCTGGAGAAGATCCCCATCAGGGCGCGTCCCACTACGGGAGCTGTGATGGTTCTGAGGGGGATGGCTTCAGGGTAGCGGGTGGCGTGGTCCACCAGGACAAGGATGAAGCGATGCCCTTGCGAGGTTTGGGGGTCCAGGGGCCCCACAATGTCGATTCCCACTCGCTCGAAGGGTGTGGTCACTACTGGAAAGGGCTGGAGGGGGGCCTTCATTTTTCCCCCGCTCTTTCCGCTGGCTTGGCATGTCGGGCAGGTTCGGCAGTGGTTGTGCACATCGCTGCGCATCTTCGGCCAATAGAAATGGGTCACCAGGCGGCTGTAAGTTTTGTCCTGCCCCAGGTGCCCGGCGAGGGGCACATCGTGTGCCAGGTTCAAAAGAAAGTCTCTGAATCGTAGGGGGACCACCAACACTCGGCTGGCCCCTAGCTCGGCGATTTTCTGTTCACTGTATAGGAGGTCGTGGTCCCAGTAGACCCAGTGGGACCCCGAGGTGTCCCCGGTAGCTTGGGCGGTGGCTTGCTGTCGGGTCCCTTCGAGGGAAGGGCAGACCTTCTGTTCCTGCCGGAACTGCTCTCGGGTGGGGCCACCCTCTTGGCGCCATTGGGCTAGTTCGGGTATGTCGCTGAGCTCGTGGCTGCTTTCGTGGTCGGGCTCCGACGGCCTGGGCTCGGAGTCGGACTCTTCATTGTCTGCTGGTGGTGGTGGCGCGGGCCACTCCGGCTCTTCGGTCGGGGCGGCCTCGGTCGCCGCCGCGGCTCGGGCTGACATGGTCCGGGTCGTCGCGCAGACCCACTCTGGTAGGCCCATCATGCCGAGATGTTCTCTTCGCTCGACTTGGGCCCAGGGCGAGCTCTCGAGGTCGTTCCCGAGGAGGCAGTCCACGGGGGCGTCGTCCCGGACGGTTACTTTGAGAGTACCCGACACTCCCCCCCACTCGAAGGGGATTCGGGCCATCTGGCACAGAGTCTCGGAGTTGTCGGCGGCCCTCACGGGGCATCGTACGTTTGGAATGATCTGTTCGGGGGTCACCAAGTGGCAGCGGACGGCCGTCACACTGGCTCCCGTGTCTCGGAGGGCTTCGGTCCGTTGTCCATTGATGTGGACCCACTGACGGTACTTCTGAGTGTTGCTCGGTAGCAGGGCCTGGGGGACCATGTCTCTTTTGCCCAGGCAGGCCAGGGCCATGGCGGCCGGCTCGTACTCTGTCTGCTCTTCATCAAAAACCTCTTCGTCTTCTTCTCCCCCCTCCCCCAGTGCTGCAGCCGCGAACTGGCGGGTCGGGGGCCCGGTGGTGCCGGGACGCCTGTTCATGGGGCAGAGGGGGTCACTGGCGTAGTGACCGGTCCGCTGGCATCTGTGGCAAGTAATGTTCGGGTGGGGCCCCGGCCGTGCTGGGAGGGTCCCTCTTCTGACCAGGGACGGCGAAGTGTTATTTTGGGGGGACCCCCGAGGCGGGCTCCGGCCCGGGGTCGACTGGAAGTCTCGGCTCCGGTTCTGGCCTCCCCCGCCGCCACGCTGGCGGGGGTGCCCCCGGCCGTTCTGTCCTGCTTCTCCGATCGGGGTCCGGGGGACCCGGGTGCTCACCCAGCGATCGGCCTCGATGGCGAGTTTCCGTGGCTCGGTCAGTTTACTGTCGAGGAGATGCTGCCTTAGCTCGACAAAGCAGTTGTTGGAGAGGTGCTCCCAAACGATGAGGTCGAACAGTTGCTCGTAGGTAGACACTTTGCTGCCCTTTATCCATCCCTCTAGAGCCCTGCTATAAAAGTTCACGTACTCGACCCAGGTGGTGCCGGGGATTTTCTTGCAGTCTCTGAATCTCTGCCGGTACATCTCGGGGGTGAGGCCATATCGGATGAGCAGGGCGTCCTTCATGTGGTCATAGGAGGACATCACCTCCTCGGCCAGATCTAGCAGGGTGTCTCTGCCCTCGCTGACAAACCTCCCCCATAAGCTGGCACCCCAGTCTTTTCGCAGGATGCGGTGCGCGGTCATGGTCACTTCATACGCCTTGAACCATTGCTGGATATCGTCATTCTTGTAGTATTCCTTGACGATATCTTTCGGGATGTGGACCTTCGGGTCGGCAGGAGGTGGAGCGTTCCGGGTTACGGCGGCGGCAGCCTCTTCGATCTTGGCCTTGATCTCTAGTTCTTTGAGGCCACGCTCGTGTTCATACGTGAGTTTTTCTCTTCCACTTCTCTTTGCCTTCGTCTCTCTTCCAGATCTCCCTCTAATCGGAGTTGCTCAATGGCCATCTTCTTTTCTGCTAATTGGAGTTCCCCGTCCAGCCGGAGTCGGGCGAGCTCCAGTTCATGTAGCCGACTCCTCTCTCGCTCCCGGGCGTCTTCATGGGAGAGGCCTGGTTCTCTGTTGACGGTCCTTTCTTCCACTGGGGTTGCGACGGTACTCACGGGTACCTCGATGACAATGTCCTCGTTGGCTTGGGGTGGGGTCGCTCCTGTCTCCACCCATGTTTGTAATGCCTCTTTAAAATCATCTTTTGTGCTCAGACCGGTGGTAGCGATACCCAGGGCTTTGCAGAATTGTTTGAGTTCCTTATGGGTGTACTCCTCTAGTCGCTCCTTCTGGAATTCTGTGGTCGCTCCGGCATCTTTAGTAGTAATCGTGGTTGTGGGTCTCTGTTAGCAGTGACGTGTTACTCGCTGTACGATTTGCGCGGGCTCGGATCCCGTCGCTTGCCACCAATGTTGGAAAGGTGATCCCAGGGGAGACAGAAGATGTCTGACTGCCCGCCCCGAGACCCACCTCTTTCTATGGAATAGGCCGAGCGCCGTAGGGGGGCCTCCTTGGCGAGACTCCTCTCCTACAATCGTACCAACTTGAGTAACCACACTACTTACAGAAGGACACCACACAGGAGGAATATTCACAAGAATCTTTATATAGGCAATTAAGGCAGTTCTTGATAGGTTCGCAGGCAAGGATCGAGGGATCCGTAAAGTCTTGGTTGCGGGGATAGGGGGTAGCGGGACAGTCTTGGCACCAACTGGTGCTCGGATAGTTCAATGTTGCTCAGGCCGCGACAGCGTCAACAGGGCCTCGAAGGTGGTTCAGCTTGGTCAGGCCGCGACAGCGTCAGCAGGGCCTCGAAGGTGGTTCAGCTTGGTCAGGCCGCGACAGCGTCAGCAGGGCCTCGAAGGTGGTTCCGCTTGGTCAGGCCGCGACAGCGTCAGCAGGGCCTCGAAGGTGGTTCAGCTTGGTCAGGCCGCGACAGCGTCAGCAGGGCCTCGAAGGTGGTTCAGCTTGGTCAGGCCGCGACAGCGTCAGCAGGGCCTCGAAGGTGGTTCAGCTTGGTCAGGCCACGACAGCGTCAGCAGGGCCTCGAAGGTTCCAGGTGCAAGAGTTCGGATCAGGATCAGCCGCGACGAGGTCAGCAGGGCTTCGACTCCAAGATACAACTCCCGTCCTGACCCAGGGCTGGCCCAGATATAGGACTGGTGTCCTTTGATGTCCGGACCCTCGCGCCTGGGGGTCAGAGGGGCCGGGATGAAGGTGTCCAGACACCCAGCAGGGGGGTGGAGCCAGCGCCCAGGGAGGCTGGAGGGCGATCGATACCAGGCGTCCGGGGACGGCTGGAGGGCCATCGAAACTTCCCGCCTCTCGGATCTGTCAAGTGGCCACTCGACCACCTGAGAGGATCTTGGTGCCCCGATGTCGGGGCTTCGCTGGGGCCGGGGCCAGGGTGGCTGCGGCCACGTGCTCGGGACGTGGTGGGCCCAAGATGGAGTCGGGCCAGAGATGGGGCCAGGCATGGTTGCCGGACCGGCGGTGTTGGCGAGCAGGGCCCGTCGGGGTGCCAGGAAGGGGGAGAGCCGTAGGTTGCCAGGGGGCGGCTCTCCTTGCGGGTTCGGGAATGTTCGTGTCAGGGGGGTCGAAAGCAGGTCGACGGCGGCCCGATGTCGCCCGGGGCCCGCCATGCGGGAGGGGTAGGCCCACGCCACGAGGCCGGGTCCAACACTGACACAAGGAGAACGGATCTGCCTCACAACACAGCCGAAGTATGAGCTGCCAGCCTGAAGAGGCAATGAGATATCATATCTGCATATTTTGGGAGTCCTGAGACAAAAACATCTACATAATGTACTTGGATAAGAACCGCAACCACATCTAAAGTGAAGTCTACACTGGATATCCATAACCTCAAATACTTTGCTTTGTGTTTAAAATGTACAACAAACAAGTACCTAATAATCGAATTCTACCATGCCACACCGTAAGCCAAAATATGAAGTCGCATCTTTCTCGCCTTATGACTCCTGTTGATTCAAAATCTAGGAGAAACTCTAAATAAATGCTAGCCTCTAAAGGCTCGCCATTATGGAATACATGTTTTTCTCCTTGAAGTCACATCCAACCGGACTCCTCCCCTCAACAGTTTGATGTGCTTTTTGTCATGGCATGCACACATCTATAAACATATAAACTAAAAAGTAATATCTTTGCAGCATGGGTGGCAGAAGGGTTCATACAGAGGACAAAAACATTAGTAGAACGAACTGTTGGGAGTCTGGCTGGAATGTGGGGATTTGTCGTGCGGAAGTACCATTTAGAAAGTGCAGCAGGAGACATGAGAGAACTGTGGAAGCCTAGATTTTACACTACACAAATTATCAAATCAGCTACTACGAACAGATGCAAAAAACAGGGAAGAAAGTACATTTTCATGATATTTAATGAGATTAAGCAAGACTGCTCGACATAGGAAACTATGTGTGATTGGTAATAGTTTTAAGTAGTTTTAGGCTGCCCACAATCTGCCGTATTTTTGGGTGTGGTGAAAAGCAAGCCGCCCCTTGATGGATTATCGTAACCTTGATGGGATGGTCCTGTGATATTACAAGGTATTGAGCCAGTACTTAATTTGTGCAGGTGGTTGTCACAGGGAATCGTTTTTTGCATGCAAGGACAGGAAAGGGAGAATGGAGGAGAACGATACAGGAATACACAGCATTTATATTTGGCAGCCTCAGCATACTGGCCCCTGTACTTTGTTTTTTGGACAAGAGCAAGCAATGGAATAAACATTTGGACATTAAAGCAGATTCCAGAGGCACCACATAAGCATTCTGTAGCTCTTAGAATGTATAAGCCAGAACTAACCAATAAAAAAATGGGCACGATGTTTTTGCTACATGTAGTCTTGAAGGTAAATGGAGTGTGGTATCTCAATGCTTTGCTTAATGCGTAATAAAGGATTTGCTATTTCGCTCTGAAGGGATAATGGTGTTCCTTCTTCAAGCCTTTTTGCCAAGCATGGGCAAGTCTGTCCCTTGCCTTGATCGACTCCCCGTTTTTGCACATGGTCTAGAAGAAACTAAGACATATTGGACCCTAGAGAAGACCGAGTAAGGATTGTTGCATGTGTTTGGAATAAACCAAAATAACTAGATGGCACTTCTGGTGTCCTCTGAAGCACTTCAGTTTGAAATGCCTGCTTGGATTCTGGACCAGGACCACCAACCGGCCTACAAAGCAGAGTTTCTCTCAACTACGAACAAAGACAAAATTCTTTATATGAAATAAGGTGTAACAATAACTGGGAAGATCTATGTGGGCTGCTATTTACTTCACTAAGTAGTTGTTCCCGTTTTCTTTTGAGAACCGTACCCTGCCGCCAATAAACCGCGAGGGGGGTGGGGCTCGGGTGCTCGGGTGCTTTAAATACACGTGACGCTTCGGCGGGGTACACAACGCATTTCAATCGATGCCGTTATTCAGGGAGGGCACTCTTCGGTCCTGCATTGAATTCATCTTGAGGCAGCAAAGAAAATAAGAGTCAGCAGAACTATTAAGGAAGAAAGGGAGCGGCTGGAGCCGAAACGGGGCATTCCAGATCTCAAATTAAACGAGAAGACACTAGTACGATGCCAAAATCAACATTTAGCTCATTTATTTACGCCTAGTTTTGCAGCGCTGGTGTGGAGAACAGATAAGAAAATAGCATTAAAACTGAGCAAACAATGAAACAGAATACTCTTAGTTACCAGTTGCTGTGCATGGCGCCACAGAAAACACCGACCAGGACGATACACTCTAAAAGCGCTTCAGAGAAGCGGGAACAACGTTCGGGAAAAAATGCAGTCCTGCCAAGTATCACGCATCATGTGTAACACTAACGCATTTCAGTGCGGTGTTCCGCATCACCGCACTGAAATGCTTTGTCACGCATTTTAATGCCACTGTCTTCGGTGCTAGCACGCCACCCCTCTACTGCTCCCAGCAGTCACTTGCCGTCAGACCGCTGAGCGCTCTCCGGCTCATAAACAGTTAATGATCGCAGCTCGGGCTGGAAGTCAGAGTGCTGCAGTGCTGCTAACTACATTTGTTACAATTTGCGGCTTTAGCCGCGCCTGCCAGGCAGCCTTCATTAATATTCCCGGCCTCGCCCGCGGCTCCGCGCAGAAGGCTGTTAAACTGACACACAGCTCACACTCACCAGGGCGCCCGGTCCTGCCCATTATCCGGATGTGACCTCACGTGGTCCTCCTGCACACACACTGCGGGAAGTGAGGTGGTCGCTCCTCGCCAGAGAAGGCGCGTTCACTTGTAATTACAATTGCCATGGTTCAGGAGCAGCCTGGGACAAGTTCCGGTCGGCACAGGTTGTGAACAACAAGTAAGTAACCCCCCACCCCTTCTGACAGTACACAACAGTGTCAGACTCGTGTTAAGTTTGGCAGCGCTACTAGCAGGTGGGGTGGGCGGATGCAGTGCTCACAAGATCTGACCATTGTTTGTGAGCATTCCGTATGTGACATTTGGGAAAGTAAAAACAGATAAGGGTGGCGGGCGATAAACGGTCCCTTGTTCAAGGTGCAGCTTGGCAATGGGTTGGTTTCAGCTGTGCAGCAGAATAAATGCAGCATAGTCGGTATAATGCTTGCCAAGTGAGTTTACTAGATACACCAGGGTGTGATGAGCCGTTTCAGGACTAGGGACGGATCACTTACTGATAGGCTTCATTCCAATATTAAGACATCGCCACTCCCCCGCTGTCTTTGTACTGCATCTACATCACTTGTTCAAAGTCCCTACACGCTATAAGGTGAGCAAAAACTTCAAGACATAATGTTTACTTCATTTGTGTTTGAAATTGTTTATATCATTGACGTAATTATTTTCGTGATTTCGCACATGGGCGACGATATTCAGTTTGATTTTGCCGCGTTGACGTTGCAGCAGCCAGGTCTGGACCCATTCTCGTGGCTTGCGGCCTCGCAACTTAGTGAGTGCAGCCGTGTGTGTTAATTAAGTTAGCTTTTTAGTGGCAGCACGCGATCTGCTGCCTGCACTGCCGGTTTTATAATTAGGTGAAGTTTTTCTGCCCATGGCAGTTTTTACACTCTTGAACTGAGGCAAAACACAAACACAGGTCAGTCATGAAATAGCTCACCAACACATCTTGGCATCTGGTGAAATAGCCAGACATAAAAACTAGTTTCCCACAAAATCCCCTTTGAATTTTTTTCATGCGGTTCTAGAAAGATGAGCGTTTCACTAATAATAATGACTAAGCGAAGGTGGCTGTTTGTTTTTTAGACAGCATCTAATACGGACACGCACATGTTTCCAAGCAATCCTATTTTGTTGGTAACTGAGCGGAGTACATAATGATCGGCTGATTTGACAAAGATTACACAATACTCATAAGTGAGGAGACCGACCACGCTTATAACACTGAGGTTTCTATATTTTATGTAGGACATTGTATTCTTGGGGCAAGATCTTAGAGCTACCTTGCTCAAATGGGTGACATATTATGTGTTTCCCTAGTCTTCGTTACTTGATTTTGTGCACGAGAAAGTGTCACTCATAGTTCTTGAAATGTCACTCATAATTACACTGATGTTATAAAAATGTCACACATGGCAATCTGAAACCTTGGCAGCTATGAAAATGCGTTCTCTCAATCTGTAAAGAGGTACATTGAACAACGATTGAATGAACGTATAAGTGTTGCTCTTCAAACTAAACATCCTCAGGTAACTTCACGATTTCAGAGAACAGGTTCAGAGTGTTGTTCAGAATAAGAGCGGGCTGACTTTATTTTTTCCTCTAAATGGGAAGGGACTCGTTTCGGTTTAAGTGCTCGTGGTCAGTGCACCCCCACAGTCGAGGTACCAGGACTGAGCACCTCCTGCCTCCTTTCGAGCCTGGGCCTTTAGTGCGCGGAACGGGAGGGAAGAGAGAACAGTGAGAATGAGCTGCAAGGAAGCCCTCAGGGAATGGTACTGGGTGTTGCTGCCTACATATTCGGGTGGCCTTTCCGTAGATGCACATGCCAACCAGCGAGAATGTCTCAAAATTGATGTCAGTGTGCGGAAAAGAAGCCAAATTGAATTATGATATCCAATTAAGAAGGAAGAAAATCAAGAAGCATTGATGAGTTAGCAAAACGATTACAAAAGGATGAATGGTCACTTGTCTGTTTGTACAGTGGACGAGCAATTTACATTTATTGAACTTTTCTTTGAATACATTTCAAATAAAAAGTATAGAACGTGCTTTGAGAATAAACTAGGGAAACGATAAAAACTGCAATTAATAGATAAACAGTGCATTTTTCACCCAATTTTCATATTGGCTCAACGGAACGTAGCAATACACTAAGTAGCAAATGTTTAACACGACCCAACAAATGTATTCATGTGTAAACCTTCATGCACAGGCCTACACATCACTTTCTGGAATCACTAAATCTCTGCAGCAGTAATAAAATAGGAAGTGGCAATTTTACACTCAACATGACACCTGGGCAGTCCATTAAATGTAAACCATTGAAATCAGCAAACAAAGGCTCTATCCTAGGCCAGTCAATTATCATGGACACCAACCCTAAGAAAAATGGCTACTGTGTAAATAATCTTGTCACAGGCCTTTCTTATTTATTGCACTATTGGCGGGAGTCAAAGCTTAGTCACTTCTGTCTTCGTATATAGCTTTTTATCGAAGTATGAAACATATCATTACTAATTTGGTTTTAAAACAAGGAGTGGAGACACCTCCAGTAGCTACCAATATGGGCTGCCATCACTGTAGGTTGGAAAAAGACAAAAAGAACTATTCATGGACAGAATGCAGAACAATGTCATACATTCACCCCAGTACAGAGTTCTGGCCTAAATCCATCGTTTTTTTGCTCACCGTGCCATTCCAGTTTGGACCCAGCCATGTGGTGAGCAAAAAATGATGGATTTAGGCCCAGATCTCTGTACTGGGGTGAATGTATGACATTGCTCTGCATTCTGTCCATCAACTGTTGTTTTTGCATTTGTCACCCCGAGTGGGACAGGTATACTCAGACGTGAGTCCCGTGCTTTCCATGCCACTGGAGTCAAACTATCCTGGCAGAAGACGGCTGATAGCCAGAAACCGGTCCTAGGATGCTTGATTCCGGTCCAGGGAAGACATGGCTTGGCAGTTCGGGCTGGACTGTTCCCATGAGGCACAGGGTCAAGGCTTATTTGCATATGGCCATGTCTGAACTGGGGTGGTGTGGTGAGCAAAAAAATTATGGATTTAGGCCCAGATCTCTGTACTGGGGTGAATGTATGACATTGCTCTGAATTATGTCCATCAACTGTTGTTTTTGCATTTGTCACTGTAGGTTGGGGCAGCTCATCGTTGATGTGCACATCACTGTAGGAAGGACGAGCCAGGGAAAGAGTCAGTGAAAGAGGCTACTGGATATAAATTCAATGTGGCCTGCTACAAATGGATATTTGTACTTCCTGTTTCTGTATAGCACAACTCCAGAATAACCTCAGTAGTAGTGAGTGCTTGTGTTTCCTACTGCTAATCTGGAGGGTTATGAACCGATCCAGGTGTCATCAGTTCTCTGTAAATAAAGGTACTCTAGTGTCATCACAACGCAACGCAACGCAACTTTAAAATGTGCCGTGGTGCTGTAGGTTGATCAGTTTACTTCCATACCACCAAGCACATGGTTAAAAACGCTCTGCACATGTTAGGGCCTTCATTGTTGATGCGCCAAATGTTTCACCGTCTTACACATTACTGCATATTCAGGCTCAGAGGATTTTCTACAATAGTCACTGGAGAACCTAATATCACACCAAGAGTGTTAGACCAGTGAGTAGCAATAAAGGCGAATCAATTTCTGCTGTGTGCCCGTCCTGAGCATTGCTGTGTAGACATGCTGCAGAACTTTGAGCGCCAGGTTCTGGTTGGCGAGCCAAATCACTTTTAAATTTGTCGCAAGTTGGTGGAGTTCCAAGCAAGTGAACGTGAGGAGGCAGAAACTCCACCCCTGCTCTCCCACCCACCTTTGCTTCATCTTAGCTCTCTTCTCCACCTTCGGTCCAGGCCGGCCCTCCCACATAATTTCACTCCACCCCTCTCTTGTTCACCTCTCTTCAACTCTACCCCATGCCCTTGCTTCGCTCTACCCTGGTCTCCTCCGCCTCGCTCAACCACTGGGTGGCCATGCTCTTTCGACTGCCCTACCTCTCTCCCAATGCCTGATCATCCTATCAATCTACATCTGTCCTCTCTCCATCTGTGACCTGTCCCCACTCTCCCTCCACCTCTGCTATGTCCCCCTCTCTCTCCACCTCTGCCCTGGCCACCCTCTCTCCAACTGTGCCTCGGCATGCCCTACCTCCCCCCCATTGCCCTACCCACTTCTCTCCCCCCCCCTCTGCCCTGCCCACCTCTATCCCCCCCCCTTTGCCCTGCCCACATCTCCCCCCCGCCCACCTCTCTCCACCTCTGCCCCCCACTCCTGCCATTGTCCCCCTCGCTCCCCCTCTGTCCCAGCTGCTTTCTCAGGTTCTCTCAACTCTAGTCTGTTATCAAAAGTAGAGACCAGATACATGGTGGAATGTTCTAGAAGTGCAGCCATTAGTATTGTTGCTTTCCCTTTCTGTTCCAGCCTCACCCCTCTTTGGTGCTACTCAAAGTCTCCTTAGATATAAAAACAAAGGATTGAGCTTTGAGGTCATGTAACAGTAACAAGAACCCACTTCGGCACTTTAGCAGGCTGCACTGACCACCACAATGCACAGCTGCCTGCCTTTGAAGGTTATATTCGCCATGTGTGTGACTGCGAGTCAAAACTGAGAGGAAAGTCGCTTCCCTTTTTGCAGGGAAATACACAGGAGAGCGACTGCTGAACCTAGGTTTCCTAGCAGTACAAGTTTCACAATCCGAGCTTCCTTTGACTGGCATTACCGCCCCCACCCCTGTACACGTGCAGACGCAGACACCAAGCTACACGGGTAGATTCCGACAGTGGAAAATCAGACAAACGAAAGAGGAACTCAGACAATAGAGCGTTCGTTCAGAGGCGACGAGAATGCAAGCATACCGGCGTATGCGGCCTTTGCTCACATAGCGCCCCGGGCAAAACCAGATTTACCCTCTCTCACACTCGTCTTTAATTTTCTGCACGTTGAAAACTTTGGTGGCGGGATAAGAGTCAGACTAAGATGAGGGCGGGGGGGGGGGGGGGCAAGGTTATGGCGCTCCACGTGAGAAAACGAAACGATGCGAGGACACGGCCACCAATAGTCTTCCTACAAAGTGTGCACACTTTACTTGTCTGCTATGTGGAAGGGAAACTATTCCAGGCAGCTTCGGTGCCCCTCGGAAGGGCAGCGCCCTGTGCCTGGGCCCAGCTCGCCCATGCTATAGGCCTGCCCTGCATACTGGACAAGTTACACAATATTAAACTAACCAGAGCACTTATTTTCCCAGCACTAGTGGTAAGTTTTTTTTCCAGTATGAGGAACGTGCACAAACCTACGTCATGCAGAGAACCATAGCTGATTGGCAGTCCTGTGTTTAAGACGGGGTCTCACTCGCTAGCATGGCAGGACGCAGAGCACTGAAAGAACTACAGAGGTCGCTGCTAGAAGGCTGTAATATATATAGTCTCACAAGCACCAACACAGCCAGTGACAGATGACACAAAGGTTATCACAGGAACCACATGAGCAGAAAAGAAATATAGAGGCATAGAAAGACAAATGAGAAACAATGAAAAATTGCTCGCAGTAAAGTGGAAAATGACTTAATTACGAGTTGCCGTTTATTTAACGTGCCCTGGATGGAGTTAGATTTTTTTGTCTTGCAACAATGTTTTATGTGCGATTCAGTCTCAAAAGTCACGGTGTAGGGAAGACACAGTAAGGATGGCTATTTTGTGTGCTAATAGAGAATTTCAGAATAAGAAACATGCATAGTGCTTGACATTGTACCCTTTAAGTGACAGACATTACCAATCACAGATAAATCAACCTTTACACCTGCCACTCTATGCGTTACTGAAGCTCACCATTTATTTAATGCTATGGAATAATTTCCTCTTTAATGCTCTTGCCCAGTTGTCCCTTCTCTCCTCATTCTGAGTGTGACCTCTTGCTCTACTGAGTTAGAGAAATGAGGCAGGGGAAGAAGCAGGGGAAGAACAGAGAGGTATTGTGAATGGCAAAGAAGAGAGGTAAAGAAGGGGACAAGTGGGGTGGTAGTACAGGTAAGGTAGAGAAATGCTGAACATATGGAGAGATCCAAGCTAAAGAGATGAAGGTGAGGTAGCCAGAATGAAAGCTGAAGAGGGGAAGAGGTAGGCAGATGGTTTTACATTCAGGTCGAGTGACAAGGAAATGCAAACGAGGGACAGGATAGAAGTTCAAAGAGAATTGTGACAGAAGGAGGGGAGTTTGAAGAGCTAAAGCTGGAGAGAGGAATGAGGTGTTTAGAGAAATGGAGACAACAGATGCAAAGTAGACAAAGAGTGGCGAGGATCAAAGGGCGGAAAAATTATAAAAGAGGCGTAGGTAGACTGGTCAGGTAAAAACAGTGGTGAAGCTAAGAGAAAGATAAAGCAAGGGAGTGATGGTTAGAGAGAAAAGTTGTAGAGAAAGGAGGTGAAGCAGAGAGATAGAGGTGAAGTAGTGAAAGGGAGCAGAGAGATAGCGGTGAAGTAGTGAAAGGGAGGCAGTGTTGATATAGAGGCAGTGAGACAAGGTGAGGTAGAAAGGAAAGAGCAAAACAGGCACAGCGGTGATGTAGAAATGTATAAAGAGGGTAGGTAAAGAGGGTAAACTGAAATTGAGAAGGAGTTACAGAAAGAGAGAAGAGAGCAAGAGCAAGAGCAAGTAATGATTGGTAGGAGTAGAGGTAGAGAAGAGAAAGGAAGAGAGATGGGATAGAAAGAGAAGTGGTCAGATAACCAGAGGTGATGTAGTGAGAGGTGGAGTAGAATAAGCTGAAGTAGTTAGTAGGATGCAAGGTAAGGAAGGATGTGGCAGAGTGGTGAGGAAGGGAGCAGGTGAAAAAAGGTAGAATTGAGAGAAGAATTTAGAGGTGAAATAAAAAGATGAGATTGAGAGAGATGCAAGAGGTGAAATGGAAACAGAGCAGCGAGGTGCACAAATAAGGACAGGGTAGAGAGAGGTAAAGAACAGAGGGCTAGGGAGGTAGAGATGTAGAGGTAGGTACAGAGAAGCGAGGCTGTGTGAGGTGTGGTAGAAAGGTGTATTTGAGAGAGATGGGAGCTAGAGAGAATTTCAATAGAGATAGAAGAGGCAAGTATACACAGATCTAGAGCTATGTAATGGGAAAGAGGTGAGGTAGAAAGGAGCTGAACTAAGAAGAGAGAGGATATTGCAGAATAAGTAAGGAAGAGATAGGTAGAAGATGCACAAAGAAGTCTAAAAAATACTTGGAGAGGGGTATAAAGAAACATGAGATAGAGAGAATATGGGATAGGAATGCCTGCTGCATGGAGATCTAGCATGTACCCCATCCCTGACTCCCCAACTACATGTATATCTGGTATCCCAACTTATTTTGACTATGGCAGCATGCAAATCTAGCGTGTACTCAGAGGCCTAACTATGCAAGGCCCAGGACACTACAAGCATGCTCTCATAGTGGACAGAGGATTCTTGTTAATGTCCTGCTTTGGCACACAGTGGTGGTGGCAGCATACGGTGTTTTGAGATTGATAGTGTGACCAGAACATTTTATTTGAGATAGTGAGAGAGCAGCCTACTGCACCTCTCATGCAAAATCCAGCTGTTATGTGAATACCCAAAACCTTGCGCGGACATCATGTATGCACGTTGACTGCCTGTGGGTCATGTGCAGTAGAAGGTCTGTGTGTGCAGGAGCGAGTATGCCAGTGGAATCTATTTTGGATGCCACCAGTTTAGAATGGCACAAGATGGAGGATGGAGATAGCTACCCTAGATAATTGAAGTGTATTGCGTGCATTCCTGCGACTGAAGGATGGAGATCCAGACACTGAAGTGAGGAGGATGGAGACAGAGCACATTTTACAAATTCCATGAAGGTTGTTTTAGCAAGGAGTTGCTGATTTGCTCTTCCAAACTGAGCCCCTTGGTGGCTTTTCGATAAGAAGGAAGGGGCTGCAGCTTTTGTTTAAGTGGAGATGTTTCTGGGACTGGGATGCTTTCTTTGGCTATCCCCGATTACTGCTTCAGTGAGGCTAATGACAGCTAGGTGCAGGCACCTCACCCTTCATTATGGTCATGTTCTGGATGCTTCAGTTTGGCGCAGCACCAGGGCTACCTGTTGTGGAAAGCATAACTATACACAGAGGTTGTGTTTGGAAAGGAGCCTGTAAAGAACACTTGAAAGAGAACCACCTCAAACCGATTCTGAAGTATGAGGCAGTGGGTCCCCATCCTCTGTCTAGAAAAAGTGTAATAAAGTGTGATCTACACCACCCCACCCCACCATGATCGTTTCAAGTTCTTCAAGACCAAGGAAGGGAGTGTTGCACCGAGTACTTAAAGACTGTTGTGGGAGCAGCGCTAGTGTCTTTCTGGCAGCCAGTCTCCCCTAGGTGAGGGAATATCACCTCCAGTCTATACTTTCTGCTGGAGGAGAAGTGCATATGCCTAGTGCCTAGAAGTGTGACTTACTGCTAAGAGAGAAAGATTCTGTCTGGCCCTGCATGGGAAGAGACTGTCTTGGAGGAGAATCCCAGCAGGTTTCTGGTCATAGGAGCACCTACAGGAAACATACTGTCTGACACCAAAGCCAAGAGCGGCTGGAGCTGCAGAGGGTCTTTCGGTCTTCTATGTGGTTGTCAATGAGAACCACGAAAGGCCTACATGTTAGCCACTAACAGCAAGAACTTGAGCAAACAAGTGAACCAACTTACCATTTGACTTCTGGGACTCTGAACTGTGCACATGAGCTGGAGGCCTCCCTGGGAGAGGGCCAGGCTGTACAGCCACCAGGTGGCACCAGACCCAGCAACGTTCTCCACCATGGCGACCCACAAGACCACAAAGGACTCTAATCTCAAGGACATGCTGGCAAAGGTCCATACCAAGAGCTCAGAGGCACTGCGTGACCGGAGCCCAGACAGGGGTTGGGAGGGGCCTCAATGCAGAGGGAGAAACCCCCCCTTACCCGAGAAGTCATGGAGGGCCTCTTTGGCACACTCCACCAGGACTCATTCTTGAGGAAGGAGGACTAGAAGGACTTAAAAGTAATCCGCCATAATGTGACAGAACTGGGCAAGCAACTAGTCTCATCCCTGTAGACAAGTGGTGATGCGAGAAGTGGAGTTGAAGACTTACAGCGTGAACTGAGGGACCTACGGGACCTCACCGTCCAAGCACACCTCAAAGACTTGGAAAATAGATCTCGGACTTCCAATATCCGTATCCGGGTGTCCCAAAGGGAGGGGGCAGAGATAAGAGATGTTGAGACGCATGTAAAACACCTGCTTCATACTGTACTCCCCAATCTAGCTGTAGTGGACATAAAACTAGAAAGAACCCATAGAGAGGCTAAAACAAAAGGCCTTGGGAACACATCCCCAGATATCTTGACAACCTTAGACTCCTTTTGGCGGAAATAGCATATCATGGAGGCAGCTTTACGGTCAGGCCCCATAAAATTTGATGGTGCCACAATCCATCTCTGTCAAGACCTGGTGTTTGGAACTCTGTTGTCAGTGACAACTTTCCTACAGAGCAAAGCAGAGCCATATCGCTGAGCGCATCCCTTCCGCCTACTCTTCACATAGAATGGAGAACGCCGGAAGGTGAGATCGCTTGCAGAGGCAGAGTCCATCCTTGATAACACAGGGCTAGCTGTGGAGGCTCTGGGTCAGACCCACAGCTAGGCGTGGAGGGCCCACTGACGCAAGTGGGGAGATGGTCCAAAGTGACGCAAAGGAAGCCCATAGCAAAGCCTACAGAGGAATAAATACAACATGAACGTCAGGTGGTGTTGTGTGGCGTTTTAGGCTCCGAGTGAATATTCCCGATTCATGCCCTTATATAGGTACAATTCACATTGCCCTTATATAGGCATAGTAATCAAGCCCTTATTTAGAGATAGCCCATGCAGACCTAATACAGGCATGGCTACTTCCACCCATACCAAATGTCACAACGATTTCTTGGAAAATTGGCTTAAGCAGTTTGGGAACTTCCCCTTGCTTGAATATTGATTTGGCCAAGAACTCATGTACTTTGCAAAGAATGACTATTTCCTAGGGGTTCTTTCCTGACGTTATTATGCCAGACTTTACGTCAAACTAGACACCTTCAAGGTATAAATATGCCTTCACTTGCTCTAGCAAGACACAGTGGTTCGGAGCAGTTCGACTATCTACGTGCCCGACGCAGCTCGCTACAGCAAGTGTCGAAGAAAGCCAACCCTCCAGCTGACGCACTGATCGAAAGGCTGCACTTCTCTCGGCGAGAATCCAGCTCCAGTGTTTCCAAGCTCCCCTTGCGGGGTGTTGGGAAATCGAGTCCCGAGACTGAGATACCAGACCTCCTTCATTCTAAACTAAAGTATGGAGCTGATTAGAACCTAGAGAAATCTTGGATAGATTCTTGGCAAAGAAAACTAAAACCTATGCTACACAATACTTACTTCTTCCCGCGTCCTAGACTTAGGTTAGGTACATTGGGGTAGGCGTATTTTAGAAGCACCAGTTGAGTATTTTTAGTCATTGTTATTTATGTATGTATTTATATATGGTTTAGGAACCATACAATGCTCTTACAGTATTATTTTATAATATTGTTCTCGCTGTACGCATTATACTTTGCAGTCTACATTACGATTGTAGCAGTTCACCTTTCTTGCATGAAGACTGTTCAATAAACCTTTTATTGAAAACGCCTGTCTCTCCATTTTTCTGTAACTCCGTGGAAACGAAGCATGCACGAGTGACTGAGTGAAATACTTATCTATTGTTTCAGCGACTCTAGAGATACATTTCCTATTCTTGGGAAACAAAGTTGTCATGTTTATGCGGTTGTCAGAAACTAATCCCTTCTTGTGAATCCGAGAAAGTTTCTAGTGACCTCTGAGCTAGCTGGCACTCAGTATTAAGTTTAGTATATTCGATAGAGACCTAGTCGGCCTCAGTCCTACGTTTAATCTATAGGATATATTATTCCAGAGCCTATTGGGGATATAGGAACTACATTACAGTGGTACTCAACAAATGGAGTACTCTGTGCCTTGGCACCAGCTCCCAGACTAGCCAATGTCACACAAACCAAGCTGGTGCAGGGGGCGGGACTTTACACTGTGGCTTGCAGGAGAGACACACCACTGTAGTATGTTCAAGATTTCAGTCTTGTAGTTCGAGACATCCTGGACCACAATGGCACCACCCTTGTCCTCGGGCTTGATCACTTTATAGACAAATTATAGTGATCAAGCCCGCAGACAAGGGTGGTGCCATTGTGATCTAGGATGTCTCGAACTACAAGACTGAAATCTTGAACCAACTACAAGATGAAGTGAGCTACAGGAGGCTGAGCGCAGACCCTTCCAAATAACTCACCAAGGATATATTGACCTTGACCACACAGCGCCTTTAACAGGGTTTTTTGACTAACCATGAGTTTCAATACCTCAATCAAAAAAACCCTCGGCTCCCCACCCTCTATACTTTACCCAAGATCCACAAAGACCCACTGAAACCACCTGGACGTCCCATAGTCTCAGGATGTGGATCTATGCTCGAACCGCTGTGCAGGTATATAGACCACTTCCTCAAGCCAATAGCAGAAACGACCCATGCCTACCTAAGGGATACAATGCACACCATAAAGTTGATGGACCATTGCCTCTATAATCCATGTGACCAACTCTAGGTGACCTGTGATGTGGTATCACTATACACCAGTATACCCCAACAACTGCCCTGGATGTGATGGCGGAGGTATTGAACCAGCGATCCGCACCAATGCCAGTACCCACAGAATTCATCATTGACCTTCTACGTCTAGCAATGATGCGGAATTTCTTTTTCTTCAATGGTCATTTCTATTGCCAAACAAAAGGAGTAGCCATTCGTTTTCAGTGAAATTAATCCCTACATCTCCATGGTGTCACCTTGGTGACGGTATATCGATGATATACTGATGATCTGGACGGGAAACTCTATGGAATTATGCAATTTTCACTCTTGGCTCAATGGAAGAAGCCTTGATATCCAGTTTACTATACACTCTGATCCAAATGAAATTGACTTTTTGGATATTACAATCAAAAATGAAGATTATTATCTATACACAACTCGATCCGAAACCAGCAGAGAGAAATTAGCTATTAATCATCTTTTCACCAGGTACCAACCCCTTCCAACACCCCCCCACACTCTCACTACCACTGTCCTGAGGAAGACCCCGGAGTAAGGGACTTACTTGCCTACAATCTTATAGGGGTCGAAACGTCAACATCAGATACATTAGCCAGTTACAACAACAGTGATGAATCACTGTGTTCTATGTTATTTGGTCATGGCTATTGGAATTATGGATACTGTATGAATAAGCTGGCTTATTTTTGAGCCGTAAATAATCTACTGTATGAATCACACTTCCGTGCATTCACTACCTCAGCCTCACCCTAATCACAAACACCCCCTCCTTCCTTTTCCCCTCCTGGGGAACTGCTTTTAAACATTGTGTCAATAATTGTATGAATAGTTGTATGTCCAGTGTGATTAAATAACACTGAACACTAAGCCATAAACGTCTTTCTTTATTCCTTTTGTTAAACATTGTTTATATGAAACTATCCACTGGGACCACTGTTCCCATGTACTGTCGGTCTCCCAGATGGCTACACTTTGGGACACACTTAAATCTATCCTCAGGGGAGAATTTATTGCTATGGTGGCCAAATTAAACACTTCCCATAGAGCTAAACAATGGGAACTGGAAGCAAGGGTGGGAGACCTCGAGAATCAGCATAAGGCGTAAAGCTCATGGAAACTTGGAGGCAACCTATGCTAGCATGCCACCAACTGAAGGCAATAGATTGGAATCCACAGAATATCCACTGCTCCGCACCAAACACACACTACGACGAGTGGCGAAAGGACAAGGCATACAAGCTGTTTGCCTGCAAGCTCCAAGCCAAGCAACAGAGGGAGAGCATTGTCCAGATGACTACACTCATGGGCACTACAGTATATGCTTCAGAGGGGATTGTGGAAGCTTTCCGACACTTCTACACATAACTATACACCTCCAACCCACACGCCGCTAGGAACATACAGACCTACCTGGACCTACTGCACAACAGTCAGAAACACTGGATAACGACATCACAGTGACAGAGGTTATATCTAGCATCTCATGCCTCTGGGTGAGGAAGGTTATTGGCCCAGATGGGTTCACAGCAGCATTTTATAAACTCTTTAGCCCACAGCTAGCCCAGCTTCTGACCAGGCTCAATAATGCATTTGCACAAACCGGATCATCACTTCAACCATGCACACAGCAGCCATCATGGTCATTGACAAGCCAGGAAAAGACCTTTCATCTATAGACACTGAGAAGGATTTTGAAAGGGTTCACTAGCCATTCCTGCAAGAGGTTCTCTGTAGAATTAGAGTGGGGCCAAAATTTCGGAAATGGGTAACATGCAGTTATGCATAGCCTAAAGCTAGGGAGAGGATCAACGGGACAACGCCAGGGCCTATCAAGGTATAGCGTGGGATGTGTCAGGGTTGCCCATATCCCCACTCTTTTTCACCCTCTATATGGAGCTCCCTGCAGAGACTATTCACTGCAACACCCAGATCATGGGGCTGACCTTTGGCAAAACGGAATACAAAATAGCCCTATATGCTGAAGACGTCCTCCTGGTGCTTACTAACCCAAAGGCCTCACTCCCCACCCTTTTGAGAGAACTGGGAGCCTTTGGACTAGTGCCCAGATTTAAGGTGAATGCACATAAACCCCAAATATTGGGGATCGGGTTGCCTGGGGTGATCAGAGATACCCTGCACGACCCATACCCTTTCTCCTAGCCACAACGGTATGTCACATACCTAGGCATAAAACTCTACTCTACTCTACACCAAAGCGCACAGCAGAACAGAGTAGAACCATTGGGATCTCCTCCAAACAGTCTCCTGAGATCTGCAGAACTGGCAGATGAGGAGCCTCTCCTACCAGGGTTTATTGGCAGCAATTAAGATGATCCTCTTACCCGAAAATACTGTCCATGATGCAGGACCTCCCTCTGCAGCCGCCCAAGGGCACAATACCTGCCCTGCAGAAATGAAAGAAGAACTTTATCTAGAAAGGGAGGAGGGCACAGACTCTCAGGTGACACAAATATGCTTCACCAAAGGTAGGAGGGCTAGGGATACATTGACTTAAGTATTAATGTGTAGCCACCCAACTTATATATATACTGTTGAATGGCACCACACAGCCTCTGAGAAACATTGGTGTTTCATGCACCAGTCCATAGCATGTTTGGAAACTCCCATGGCTACCTTAGAAACACAGACCATGAGTAGTTATAGCTCCAGGGTTACATGGGCACCTATGGCAGCTTGGGATGCTGTGGCCCTACCCCTAATCTTGACCAGTCTGCCTTCTACAATTAACCTGATCATTGGCATGCCGGAGTTTGCACCAGCCAAAGATTTTTTATTGTGATGGGATTCAGATATTTCGACAAATACGAAAGGACTACGGTCTGCTGGAGATGGAACAAATCTGCTACCTGCAGATCCACCACTAGGTCACCCAACCAGATACGTGGAAACTCACCTCACGCCCGATGACTGCTTTCGAGAAATAGCGGCTTACTAAAACAGATGATACACACCTGGTCTTTGACCCATCTAAACTCCTCCAGAAGGCAGTCCATGCCACGTACAACAGCGCAAAAGAGATGGGAGGTGGAATCTTCCACTGTATACGCACAACAGCATCCAGCGTCACAGGCAGGGAGACCATGCTTAAGATCGCTCAATATTGGTATTACACCCCAGCCCAAGTACACTCATGGTCCACAGGCAGATCCCCGAATCGCTGGAGGGAATGCAGCGCACCGGGCACATTTGTACATCTCTTATGGCACAGCCCAAAAATCAAACCCTATTGGGTTTCCATCATAGATAGAATTAATGAAATATTCCACACAGACATGCCTCCATTACCTGTATACACTATCCTAGGCTTACCTAAAACCTGCATGTTTAATCTTCGCTCATATAAAGGGAAGGCAACAGCCCTGGCGCAATGCGCAGCTCAACAGACTATTCTCACTCACTGGGGCAAAAGAGCCCCCAGGAGTATGGAGCTTGGCTCCACTGCCTCTGATATTTGCAAGGGATGGAAAAGCTGTCTGCTACGCCAGTGGCGAGGGATTCCTAGGGTCCATCCCTAACTTTTCTAGCTAGAATATCTTTGAGTATTGTGGCTCGTCTCACCGGTTTCCACCCCTTATTTCTTAAAGCATTACTTCGCATATAGCTGTCCCTAGGGGGCCTAGTGGTGCTACTCCCGGGTGGGTGTTGCAAATAAGAGACTCAAAAGATATCAATGAGTAACTTGAGAGTGGCTGGGTGGGTGGAGACGGTTTGGGGCGGGAGGGTTTGAATGGAGGAGGTTGGGAGCAGCCCCTTTTGGGATGGCAGGTTAGTGGTACAGATTCACTTTTATGCTTTCGTCAATGGTTCCACTGGCCTTTAGGTGTAGTTGGTATATTCTGTAAATAAACAAACAGGGCTAAACCATAAAATGTGCACCCAAGTCTTACTCAGGCTTCGACCATAAATTGCTGGCCAGATTCATTTAGGGTCATCCAGGCAGGAGATAACATGGCAGGAGATAACACGGAAGGAGATAAGGCATGTAGTGTTACAAGAAAGCCGATTCCAGGATCACATTACAACCCTGTATACAAGACTTAATAAAAAATATTTTCTATTCTATATAGAAAACAGTGGGCTAGGCACTGACCTCAATATGTCAATTGTTTGATTGTGGAATCCTGAGCTTGTGAGCCCCTCACTATCTTTCTGAGAGACCTATGACTGCTCTCCCTTGCTACCCTGACACTGAAGTGCAGAAATGGTTGTATTTGGCCCAGTTTGCACAGCCACAGTAGAATAGCCAGTGGTAAATGACTTCAATCACTATGGTTAAGATCAAGTAGCCACTGCTGCCCTATGGCCCTTCGACTAGCAGGATCTGTCAGAAGGGCTGGGATGTACTGGTTGATGAGGTAGAGAGATGTGGTACAACAAAATAGCAGGTATGGAAAGAGAGAAAGGTGGAACATAAATGGTAAGGTAGAAAGTTGGGAGAAGTGAAGAGTAAGGTAGAAGGAGGTAGAGTGGTGAAGTCAAGTAGTGAGAGACATGATAGAATAATTTGTACATGTCTCGTTTCTGAGATGAAGGGAAGAAGTTGCTCCATAATGCCTAGCGTGACGCACAAAGCAAGAAGTTGGTTCAGAAGACGCAGTCACATCCAGATATGAAAAGGTTGGAGGCTCAGGCAATAGCCATGGTGGGCAGAAGCGCACAATAGGTTATGGAAAAACCCTTAGGTGTGTCCATCAAACCATTATGCATTTTGTTGGATTCCAAGGGCAGGATTTCATTTCTATGCTGATGACAGTTATTAATTCACTGTGTGACAACTTTGCTACAGATTACAAGGCCCAGGTACTCCAACAACAAGTGATTCTGAATTGAATACACAATAGTTGATTCCTTTTGAACTCTGATAATCATGTTTCATGTTGATGGCGGCTCACATACACTAGTTAAGAAATTCCATCTGTCTCAATGTGCTGGATCATTCTTTCTCAGAAAGAAAAAATCTGTGGGTGATTCTGGTGCTCCCGACTCACACCTTTAGTGCCTTGTGATAGGGAGACACACAATTTATAGTGTCAAGGGGATTTTTACAGTCCCTGCCTAGTGGTAGTCTATGAGTCTGCTGGGGTGTAGAAGCGAATGCCTACTAGCCCCTCTTCTAATTTTTTGTCCAGTGTCCCATGGCAATTAGGAACCTCCATGTATATTTATTTTCTTCAGAGTGGAAAGGTTTCCAAACGTGTGAAAGGTTTTGCAGTGGTGAGGTAAACATTGGTTGGTGTGCAATTACTATTGGGGCACCTGTATTATGGTTACCTTTCACTCATTGACAATATCTTTATAATTGTACAAATGCTTTTTGCAAGACATAGGATGGTTGCTGCCTGCATAGCACTAAGAAAGTGGACAAGCATTTATGAGGAGCCAAAACCGAGGGTATGCAAATGGCAAATGCAACAACAAAAATACCTTAAAATGGCAAGAGGGGGAACATATGGAGTTTTTTGTCTTCTTTTAAGCTGGGGAAGGCAATCTTATTTTGAAGATCAGGTGGCTAGTCGTCCCAACAATTGGACTCTATATCTTGAGAGGGACTGCCAGCCAGCCCTTATTCAAAGATCTCCTTGGTCTGTTGACAGTATGGTGCCGAATCCTGGTCTTCCATTGAGGGGGTTACCAAATATATGATATATATCAAAGTTATAGCTCTAAACTTCACATGCTTGGTAACCGGAAGCCAATGCCTTCTTCGCAGGCTTGGGCTAATGTTGTCAAGGCAGCAGGGTCCTGGTACTACTCAAAGCTGCATAATAATTAACAAAGTTTTAGTGAGTCGGTTATTCCCCAGTGGTGTCCTGGTGCTAAGTACATTGGGAGCCTGTAAGGGCCTCAGGGTCTATTTAGGCGTGAACCGAAGATTGAAGCACAATAGTACTAATGACAGCTTACGAGTGCCTGAACTGCAGAAAAATTGTCCTCTGAAAGTAGTGGTGCAAATTAGAGTGCTTGATAATGTTGTTTAACCGGACCTTCTAGAATCCGATATAAGCTAATAAAATAAAAAACAGTTTTAGTGGCAACTCAGGATCTGGGGAACAAAAAACTAATCACAAAAAAAGAGACATAGGACAATTGTACATAAGATTGGAAAAGGTGGTGTAGGTAAGGCCCTTCGTTCTTACATACACCCTAAAAGTACTATGTGTAACAGCAGTAAATGTACTACCCTGCACATTTAAACAGAGGCATTAAACACAAGTCTCCCCTCTTTGGGTCCAAGCCTATGCACAGCTAAGGATAAAGGGTATCTGGGCTGGACTGTGGAGCCAAATAACCCTGGGAAAAAACGCTCTAGCCAGCCCTGCACCCTTTACCTCTTTGCAAAATCTCTCTTTCCATCCACTGTCTCTCTCTCCTCCCTACTGACCACTTTCTATCTACCTTCCCTCTCCCGCCCCCTCTTTCTCGCGTGAAACTCTGCATACTTGCTGCAGTTTACTTCTGGGAGCTGGGGTGTGCAACAGAGGCACTAGGACAGACCCCCTGCAAAAAAACAAAATAAATTACGTGGACTCCATCCCGACTGGAGAAATGCCCAGTGGACTAAAAGGCCTGCCTGCCCTGAATGGTACCCCCATGACTGCACGTAAATAGTATGCTTCACGATCAGCAATCAAACGCACACATCCATGTATTAAATCATAAAAAGCAAAGGTCAGCGGTTAACAGACAGCAGATGCTGATACATTAGACCAGCTCTCCTACTAACAAAAAACATGTGTACCACATTACTCTCACGATTGGTCCCCGTAGGGCATCGCTGTCTGCCTGGGAATGTTTGTCTGAATCCGGTGACTTGTAGGCTCAGAAGTTTATAAAGTATCTTTACAAATTGTTGCCAAATCTGACTTGATACAGTTAATTTATGTACAGCCCAGTGCTCCAGATACATAAACAACATCGAAGAGGACCAGAGAGTGTGTTCAATATCCTCCACAGTAGCTTGATCTTACGGACCCCCCCACCACCCACGGTACTTTACCCACTGCCTGACTGTGTGTAGGCCTGTTTTACGTTTTCAAACCAGGGCGACCGAGGTGATTTGAAATGAAGCATCAATGGGGCGGAGGGCTTGGTCTGATACTGTTAACCTATTCTCTTTGGGGCCTTGAGGATCAAACTGCTTGCCCCAAAAATAGGGCCTCCACCTCATTGGATTTCCAAGAACATATGCAGAGGAGGAATGGCGAGATGAATCCGGGGGGGGGGGGGGGGGGGTGTTAGTTTGAGTCTACAGTCAGCGTGCACACGCTGCTCTGCGAGACTTGTTGTACTGGAGTACGTAATAGAAGCCCCAACCACTCTCCGCCCATATTTGTCACTGACTTTTGTCATTGTCCTTCGACAAATGCTTGCAAGTCCCTCATTAGTACCACCTTGTCTTCATTTGTAACCTCCCATGGTGACTGGCCCTTTTACTTGGCTTGTTACATGGTGGGTGTTATAAGTAGGTGAACACTATTTTGTTTATTGCTAACTAATGGGGACAATGGAGGCTGCTTGTTGTATTTGCAGCGTGCCAACACAGGATAATGGTGGCCGCTTTCGTATGGAGCACAATGCCGTTCAAACTTTGAAAATGGCAGCACCCTACCTCCACAGTACAATGGCAACACTTTAAAAAAAAAAAAAACTTTTAATAAGAACGCGGCATCCGCTTCAGGGACACCGCACTTTCTTTTACCTTTTTTTTTTATATAGACTTGGCATGCAGAGCGGGGCACCCTCTTTAGGGACACCACTCTCAGTTTAATTTATTAAAAAAACGTTATTGGGGACCGTGGCACTCGCTCAGGGACACTGCGCCCAGTTTCTTTATTTTTTTTTACTTTAATGGGGAGCGGTGCATCCGCTTAATGGACACTGCGCTCTGCAATACAATAGGTCTCGTTTTTTACGAACTTTGACCTATTGGTATTGTAAATGAAAATGCCTTTTAATATTATAAAAGGCTTTGCCGTTTACAATGCCAATAGCTTAAAATCTCGCAATTGCTAGACCTATTGCATTGTAAATGCTTGTTTTGCTTTATCTCATCACGGAACGAGTCAAGATAGGAGCCTTGATACTGGTGAATCCTCAGCCTCCAACATTGGCTGACACCAAGGTGAGACTATAACCCTTAAGGCCGAGTGGGGTGGAGAGGCTAGGGAAGTTAGGGGACATGGCTCCCTAGAACTAGATACCAAGAAGGGGAAACTGTGCCATGGGGATTGCCAAGCAGAGAATGAGAAATTAAATAATCACATAGAGCTGCATGTGAGGCCACTTGTTATGGAGTGTTGCAGCATATACAGACAATTGAAGCACTTTATGGATCACTATTGAGAACCGTTGCATCTGAGGTGGTGACTGCACAAGAGCTCCCTCTTAAATGCCAAAACAGAGATTGGGGGAGGGGGGGGGGAGAAAGTAAGGGTCGCTGAAGAGAGGGGAAAACCTCTCCAGAAGCAGCAGCATAGCTTAGAGGTCAAAGCCCCCAGACTAGAACCTAGATTCACCATTTATGGGGCCCAGAGTTGGTTCTTGCCCACAGGACACAGCAGCGGGATATATCGACAGTTGGATGCGGCACAGCAGATGCAGGTAAACATGAGCTCTACATGGAAATGTTACCAAAAGCGAAGTGAGAAAGAAAGAGAAGAAGTACAAAGCACCACAAGACTGAGCGGAGAGCTCGAAACACTCAGTAAGAAAGAAGAGGATAAAAACTAGATGTTGGATGGTCATCATAGGAGATGTCCCTCGGAATGGCCCCTTGTGCAAGGTGGCCCTAATAAGGGATATCAAGAAGTTGCTTCTGAGCAGAATACAAGAAACAACTGAAGAGGCCTCCTTGGCATAGTGAAAAATAATGGACCCCTGTAGGACCTTGAAAAACGGAGTAAACAAACCCGCTGATGCACCCTCCTAGGCCATCGAACTGAGAAGTCCAACCTCAGGGTCTGCAGCCCTTGAAAAGTGCAAACCGCCTAAGCACGTCTTGGCACAACCCACCTGGGGATCGAGCTGAGAAACACAGGAGTGATAATATGGGGATGTATGTCACTGAGGGACTCATGTTGGGGGGGCGGCAGCTTGTGAAGTCATATCATGAGCAGAGGAAAAAGAGTGAGGGAAATTACATGAAACTGAGGGAGGTCCCTTTTATTGAGTCTATATGTTCGATCTTCCTATTTACCCTATCTGCCCTTTCCACATTTTACACCACCCACGCCTTACCCCTTATCTGCAAATAAACTCATAATCACTTCCTTTTATCTTCTCCACCCTCTCCTCACCACAACCTTGGATTGCACACCCACATAGGGCATCCCTTCTCTAATATTCATTGGGGTCCACTCCATTTATTTTGCTTTCATTTTATCCCTCTTCGTAGTTTTACTGAACAAATATTACCATCCCCTTTTATACAATCTTACACATTTTGTTATTCTCCACCATTGTAACAGACCCGGGCTTTGGAACAAAAACTGTAACAGTCCCTCAATATGCTTCCCTCTTAAGGGGCAGAAGACCTGCAAGGGTCATAGATGGCCACATCTATGATCACACCCCCGACAGCAGTCTCACATTAGCACGGTCAATTGAGTTTACAAACTGATATGAATCATTGATATATAGTGTGAATTATAAGATATTTAAAAATATATAGACGCTCCGGTCAACCTCCCGTCAACTGGTAAAACAAATATTCTGTTGCCTGTGTCACTTCCTTTCAGTAATTTTGCTTCCAGTCACTCGTTTCAAGAAGACAGATGTGGTGAGTTGATACTAGAAAAATTCGAAATTGCACTACTTCCCTTAAATATTTAATCCTTTTATCATTGAAGTCTAAGTACATATAGTGCGTGCGAACAGGTCCTGTGAACCGTCCCAAGTCACAGCTTATTTCAAAATCTCCCAAAGGGCACATTACTCGCGCACCCATCTGTTGCACTGCTAAATGGTGAATGATTCTTCACAGTGAACCACCTGCTCCTAGGTTATCCATTTTTTTCACTGTATACCAATAGTTGTACCAATCCTGATATCAAAAATCTTCCTGCATATTTAGTCACTGCGGAGACAGCATGATTGCACTATAATTCTTTATTCAACAGTTTCAAATGCCTCCTGCTGCCCATCCAGGCTTTCAACAGCGGCACGTGAGGTCAATCATACTTCAGAGTGGGCTCATTTCTTTAAATGCACCCAATGCATTTCGAGCCTAATGGCTCTTTGTCAGGGGTTCGCTGAAACAAATGAAAAAGAACAGCTCAACTGACTGCTCAATACCAACTTGCTATATACACAAAAATGCTGCAACTTCCAATGACTCCACCCTCGTCAACCCACACTTCCTTCCCCAACCTGAACGCTACACAACACTCACGTGCTCAAACTCCATGCGAGTCCCCCAGCATGCTCAACCCAACCCAATCTAAAAGTTCAAATATAGTGTAAAATAATGTTTAAACTAGTGCAAAAATCTCCACCTCCCCATTCACTAATTATATCCCTTCCAACCGCTATCAATTTCCCCAATGTCACCACTAACTCAACCCCAGATTCCATCCAAACCTGCTTCCCTCTTTTCCAAAAAAGAAACCTGAACTTCAACTAATTACCTCTTGAACGACACAACCAGCGGCCTGACCTCCTTTATATGCTTCACTTCGTCTTCCAAATGCTCATGATCTGTTTCTCTGCCGCTCGGACCGTTATTTAATGTGTGTTCTCCCTCGTATATCCAATCAGTCTTCATGATTCACTAACTCATACTGACCCCGTGACCCATTCCTCCTTTGTCTGTGCTTTTGTAAAAAATTACTGCGAACTATAAGTCCCACAGTGCAATCCCCTGATACCAAAGATGAAACAAACTAAATCAAATCAGCGCCTAGACACCTACGGGTATTTGTTCACGCTTTAAAAATCCATATAACATTACATAGCCAAAGTTAGTGGTAAATTGAGTGATCATTCATTATTGTTGAATATTTTTGTTAGTCTAGCCCAAGTCTTGTCCTTTAAGGAAATTGAAGAATTTCCTTTTTGTTCAATTTGTGATATATTAAGTTAATGAGAGTTAGTTGTAGCTACCAGAGTGAGTTAATGTAAATGACACAGACAAATACACACCAACAGAGATTTGTTGCAAGTAAATGTATCTACTCTAGGGGGCATATTTACAAGGGGTTATCGACACCAGATGGTCACTTTTTTGACGTTCTGGTGGCGATAACCCCTTCACCTTATTTACAAGGCGGCACTAAGCCACTTATATGTGGTTTCACACCGCCTTGTAAATAATGTCCCTATTCATGCAGTACTTAGCGTGAAAGGGGAAGGCAATGCGTGGTGCAGTGGGCGTTCCGCCTCAACACCCATTACTTTTTGACGCGGCCCCCTATTTATAAGGCTGGCGGAAATATGGGGCAGCGCCAAAAATAAGACCAGAGAAAACCTAGTCTTTAACTGGCGCAATGAAGAGAAATTATTAAGTTCTCCTCGTTTTTGCTGTTTCTATGTGTGCCGCATTCTGCAGCACACATAGAAAGAGCAAATTGCCAATAGTGATTGTTCATGTGCAGGAAGGCGTCTCTTCCTGCACATAAACATTCCTGCGTCTCCTCCTGCACATAAACAATCATTAAATAATGACGAGTTGGAACGTCTATATGGGCTGCATTCTGCAGCACACATAGTAGTTACAAATCGCAATTAGTGATAGTTTATGTGCAGGAAGGGACACTTTCCTGCACATGAACAATCATTCCCTGCAACCCAGGCTCCCTTGCACTATGGTGCAGGGGTGACTGAGTTGGTGCTGTGCAGCTAAATTTAGCACCAGCGCTAGAGTACACGCAGGGGTGTCCTGTATTATTATAAATATGACCCATCCCTGAGTTTTCAGAATGTCGGAGTGCTGCATTACCAATTGTAAAGTAACACAGCGCTCCGCCATTTTGTTGTAAACATGCCCCTAGCTTTCTTAGTAACCTATCCAGGACCAAAATCACTGATCGTCCTTAATCTCGCCTCTCCACCCATTATGATTGTATCATTGTGTTAGATGGCTGTTCTTGTCTTTGCTCGTTGCAAATCAACTGTACTCTGCTCCCATCCCCCAAGTCGAGTATATGCAGTCATATCTCACCCCCAATTGCTGTAGTCCTGTGTGGTAAGATTTCAATTCTATCTGGCCCCTTACTCCACTGGCATTAAGCAATATGTTAGGTTAAGCAAGATCTACAGATTGCTATTTGCGTCACCTCACAGTGAGATAGGATTCAATATCTTGACACAGTCTTCAAAATGCAAAGAAATGGCTGCCAATAGCGGAACTGAGAAAGAGGAATACGTTAGAAGTGCCAAAACGCTAGCTAATACGGAGGCATGCACAAAATTTATTTTCTAATAGGTCATGCCGTACACATATACAGCAATGATCTCTTGACACTCTGATTGCTTTGAAGCACTCCAGCAATCTTACATGCATCACTAACTGTTACACCACCGTGCCCTGGGTGTCTGGGTCATAAACGTTTTTTCAACTCGCGACAAGAAGTGAGTCAAATGACAAGAAGTGAGTCACATGACAAGAAGTCTCCGATGGCCATTATCCAGTCACATTTTCAAAAGACTGGTCATGACATGGTTCCCCTTTCTGTTTCACATCTGACTAAATCTTCCAGAGGATCAGAAGTTGTGAAGTCACAGATAGTAGTCAAGCATTAAGAAGAAGAGGCCGCAGAATGAGAGTACCCGCTACACCAGTGTTGTCCAAGATGGAGAGAGAGGAGCCAGATTTTCAAGAAATTCACATGAAATAAATTCTCATACAATTAACCTGGATGAAATTCATTAACACAGCCAGTGGTAAAACTGGGAATCTATACCCTATTGGGCCAGATTTACAATATATCCACATGGCTTTAGGAGACAAACAAATAGATGATTTTTTTTCTTCAGCTATTGTTTATTTGTTAGGTACAAGTTCCCATTTTTTACGATGCTGGAGAGGATTTAGTGGAGCGTAAAGAGAAGCAAGACAGCTGCAGTTTAAATTAGATCTTTTCTGTTTAGGATATACAGTCATGAACTTTTCAAAGGCGGTTACTTCACCTTCAGTCAATCATTACCTCAAAGTGGGTAATAAGTCTTTAAGGGACACAGTGCAACCTATAAGGCAAATGTTTACTCTAGTAACTGAAATGTTTCTGTAGTCCAAGGAATATGCAGAGATCAGTTCAAGATTTGCTCAGAACAAAAAAAAAAACACAACTACTTTATTTACAATAATAATGATTACTTTGGCTTTTTCTAAGCACTGCAAATAGCAAGTGTTCCGGGTTATCCATTTAAATGTACCCAGTTTAACAACTTTGGAAGAATGGATGGTACAGTCTGACTTCCATCTGGGATGAGTGTTTAACTTTGAGCCATCTTAAGTTTTCAATAGGAAACAATGTCAAATAATAGCACAGATGTGGGCTAAAACACTTGACAGGTTACATTTGGAGATGGCTTCCTTCTAAATGTAAGAACGCAGCAACTTGAGCTAGAGCACTAGGCAGACAGCTGCAGAATATCTGTAAATAACTAAACAAATATTTTTTTTTTTAAAAGTGAATCCACACTGGACACCCATGTGTTTCTGGGTCTGGACTGAATGTTAAAAGCTGGTGGTCACTTTGTACCATTATACAAAACGATACTCTCTCGCGTGAGTTTATCAAGAGTTGCATCAACTAAGGTATTAATGCCAAATCTACCTTTCTCTAACCCAACTACTTTGGTAAGAGGAAGCAAAGCAAGATGCATGCTTATAATGCCTGTAACATCTGCCAATATATATGCCACTCATACAGACAAACGTGACTACTTGCTGCCAATGCCACCATTCTAAAGGCCATACCAATGCCTAAACTTGCACGAGTAAAAGTTGACAATTGGACAACCATTCAAGTTTTGTTAATTTCCAGGAAAAGAAAACCAACATTGCCAACTAACACTTAGGCAAATAATAAACAGTATAAAAAATTATACTGACATTTGGATATAAAACTATGCTAAGAAATAATCAACAAAGCAGGTAAATGAAACGGGAGTAAAAAGCCTACGAATAAGTACATTAACTTGAAAATTGCTTCCTAAATTATGCTGCTACAACAAATGTGAACAACATTATACAACGGTCTGTGCAAGATTGTATCCCTCAGGTGTAATGTGCACTTAAGCGTCCAATAAAATTGTTGCCCGTCATGATCAAGCTTCTAAGCCCTCTGACATGCTGACTGGCCCTTCCCATTTTTACCTTCAAATTAGTGAACAAGCCAATGACAAGTTGTCATAAGCTTTGCTGCACTTTTATCTTTTCAAGATAGATATAATTTAGTTTACTTCATAAGAGTACTCAAGTTGACTTGCAGACACAAAGCAAGTCCTTGTTCAGAGTCATGAGTTCGTCAAAAAACCTGGATTGCTGCAAACATCAGACACTCAACATTCTGTTGCTTTATGAAATTAACTCAAGTGGATAGGACAAACCCTTGATTAAATGGCTAGAAGGCCAGTTTCTAGTGGGGCTTTGGCCAAAATCCAACTTCTAATGGGCGATTAGTTAAAAGCTAGGTTAGTACTTCTACATTAACCCATTATAAGTGTTAACGCTTAAAATCACCCTGACACAAACAAGTTAAAGCAAAAAAATAATACTTTTGAAATGTGCATTTTAGAAAGTGGAATATTATTGTCATTTGTTGAATTTCGGGCTTTTATGCATTATTAACACAAGTTGTACTGTTTAAAAGGAAAGAACCCTACAGCTTTGGGTTCCATTCAAGTACTTGACCGTCCATTGGGTGTTCAGATTAATTCTAAAATGTGTATTTCAGACCACTTTAGGTCTGGAGGTTTCGTAGAGGGCATTTTGCAACACATTTAAAAACAGACGACTACAGGATCTTACTCTAACACAAATTAAACAAACTGAAGGATTTTCAAGTCTGGAGGTGGAGAGACCGACTTTTCCTCACAATAACATAACCTTCAGTTTCTATATGCATGCATCCCCTCAGAGCTAACCACCAAGACCCCATAAACAGACGCTTTACACAAGAAAATGTCAAAAGTGGCATATCTGCAACAGAACCAGAAAAGCTTACATATCATAAAAAATTGACACCGGTCTAAAAATTATTTTTTTAGACCGGTGGCATTGGAACACCGGTGGTGTTGGAATTTCATATCCAAACCCCTGTGAAATCGAACAACCTTGTCTTTCTCCGAAACTTCAACCCGAGGCACTACATCTCATCAACATAACTAAGTCCCCAGTTGCCCCATTGGCACACCAATAACATTAGCCTTCAACTTAATGACAGTGGTCAAAAGTAACTGGACTGCACACACTTTCCTTAGACATATCCCCCTGCCTTTAATGAATCTCAAGAATTCCACAATGAGCAATGGTACACATTGCTAAAAACACCACAAACAGCTTTGGCTTTCAACCAACGGCCACCATTCCCCAATGCTAGAACCCACCACGAAACTGACCCAGAGTGGGAGAACAGCCTTATCCAGTGTCCCTCTCATTCCATCTTACTGAACCATCACCACAGAGATATCAGTGAAATCCAAGCTCATTTCCCAGCAAACTCTTGTTATTTTTTAGACAGCTCAATCTGGACCCTGAATCATCTAACAAACCAAATACTCAAAACAGAACAGTTCAAGACCACATATAACAAGCAACTGCCACACTGATTAATAAGAAGGAAATCCAAATCAAACCAGGACAAGATCTTCATTTGCCTTCCTCCGCATTGCAAACTCTACAAGAAGATAATACTTGCCAAACATCAGCCTCCCTTCAATGCTCAAAGGTTTCACAATCATCTACAATAAGGGTGCTATCCTAGGCATTGCGTAGTATAAGCTCTTCAGAAAATCTGGGACAATGTCCCCAAAGAAACATGAGGCAAGACCTTTCCAATTGAACTTTGCGACTCTATCTGACTGTTGTCTGCGCTTCTACTCTGGCTCTTAAGCTCCACGGACCAATATGTGAGTCGCTCGCCCTGACCAGTTTTGCTATTTTGCATTCTAGGGCTTGTGGTCTTGATAACTGGATAAATAGAACCACAGATCTCAGAATGCAAAGAAGAAGAAAAAACAGACTGGGTGAACTTGTCACATAAACCAGACTGGGTGGACTTGTAATAATAATAATAATAATAATAATCCACATTTGTATAGCGCACAATCACCCGTTAGGGCTGGGGGCCGTCGGGAACATTAAGCAAGCTATTGCCCAGAGTCACATGGTGCTGGGCTAACCTGCCGCCGGGGATCGAACCCTGATCTCCAGATTCCAGCGTCAGTCGCCCTGGCCGCGGCGCCACACCTCTCCCACTTGTCACATGTGGGCCTGCCAAACTTGATAGCTCTGTTAGTTTCCTGCTAATAAACACACATGGGTCACTCACTGTCGTGTGATGTACTTGCACGACTATATTCTAAACCCCAACATCGTCCCAAACCTCACTACATACTCTCAAAAATCCATATATTACAGTTTCTTAACAAACCCAATTCAGTACACAACTCACAATTTAGCCCACAAGTCTACTTCTATGCATGCCAAGGCCAGGGGCACCAGCACATCATTCAAACAGCTCTCTTCCAACCCGTGTTCTCACCTCCCTAGCCTTCCTGTCGCCGCCCGGGCTCCCGTTCAGCAGGGCGGTGCGCTCGCTCTGTTCGTTTTCGCTTGCGGCCTCCGCCTCCCTCCGTAGCTCTTCTCGCCTCCGCCGTTCTTCCTCCGCCTCCCCGCGCCCAGACCAGGACACCTTCTTGGCCACGTTAGCCATGGCAGGCGCCGGGAGAACCGCTGCCGGGTCTACGGTCTGGACTCGTAAACTTGGTACAGCAGGCTCCGCTGATGATTCTGGCTCGGCGCTGCCGGCAGATCAGCTGCTTCCTGTTTTCCCAGGTGACTTGGTTGGAGAAGTGATCAGCCGACTGACAGCCGCACAGGCTGCTGGGAGTTGGAGTTCGGCGCATCTTCAAGACTGCTTAAAGTGAGCGTTCCGGGCAGGTACTGCCTCCGTCATCTTGGAACGGTTTCGAATTGTTATCTTTACTGTATGTTTACCATTATTAACAGATACTGTAGCGCGAAGGTGGTCCAAGAGCACTTCACACGTGCGCCAGATTACATTGCCCAAGGTAAACTTCGTTGATGTAGGGACGTTAAGTGATTTAATATTTTTTATTTTATTTTATGCGTTTTTATATAGCGCGGACTTTACCCGAAGGTGTCTGAGCGCTTCACAATAGGAACATTAGCGTTACACGAGGAGAAAATTACAAGTGGGCATGTTACAAAAAGCAAACGTTACGTTACATGAGGCAAAAGTGACAACTGTGCATGTATCAAAAGCAAACAAAATACAAGAAGAGGTAGCAAACGATACGTTACAAGAGGAAAAAGTGACCTGTGCAAGTTACATAGGCGTGCAAGATACAAGTAGAGGTATAATACTGCAATAAATGGCAGACACTCAAAACACAAGAACACACTGGGAAGGCACTTCTATAGGCATGGCGTCAGAATATCCTAGTGGAAGAACTTCCTTCAGGGAATAGAAAGGGTGTGAATTTTCACAAAAACAAAGAAAAGTGGAAGATTTAAAAGAATAAAATAATCGGGAGAATGTATTTCTCCCATTGACTTTTATTGAAAGTTGAGGCAATTCAGGCAGGAGATAACCAAAATAAAGCGATTATGGCTTTACAAATCCGGGAGTGTCCCGCACAAATCAGGTCTATTGGCATATACGAGAGGATGTTGAGTTTACGCCTGGGCTCCAACATAGTTCCCCAGTTATAAAATAAGCAGGATCCCAGAAGGATAGGACAAGTGTATTGTTAATGTATTACTATTGTATTTCTCTTTTAAAAATGCAATAAAGATATTTGAAAACAAAATAAGCAGCTCTGGCCTCTGGGCTCTCTTGAATTTCTCTACCGTGAAGCAAAAAGGCACTTCAATAATCAGAATTCTTTCACAAATCTGTGTTTTTAATGTTTATTTCGTTAGAAAAATATTTAACTATTCAATGGGTGTATAAGTTGTGTATAATTGCACTTTCATCCTAGGTAGTTCATTTGTGTGAATATCAGAGGATACTAAAAGTAATTGCATGTTATGTTAGGTTAAACACGATAGCAAGGTTTTCAATCTACTGAGGTACAATATTCCAATTTCAGGATGGCTATGAAGGTTACTAGCGCAAGTCCAAACTGTTTTATTGAGAGGGCTTACCGTGGGGTAGAGACGTAGAAGACGGTCAGATGTGTGAGAATGTCGAATTTTCTAGCTGACGAGAACAAGTCTTTTCTATTCTATTCAGAGGCGATATTTAGGCAGTCCCTTCCTTGTATTTTATCACAGCAGTTAGACAAGCATTTTACAGGGCATAAGACATTTAAAAAAATACAAGTCTAGAGGGCTAGGGCCTCTATATAACTACTGCATTCTAAGATGTGTGTAGCCTTACTCCCTCTATTAGCACTGTAGAAAGAAAAAACATTTTAAGGGGTTCACTGATGCACCTGGTCCTTAAACCAACAAAGAAGAGATTGGCACAGAAGCTGGAATATCAAAATAACAAGTTTATTAACCTCACATGAGGGAGATTGTGTCAATACAGTACCCTCAGGCCACTGTATGAGACAGTCCAAGGAGTACAGAAACCAAGGGCCTTTTATGGCCAGTTTATTGCTGAGTTAGCATGAAGACTCAAAAAGAGGCAGTACAAGTGTGCACACAATTAGCTTATTACACATATAAGGACTAACAGAAAATACTTAGTCAACAAAGTAGGAGGAGTAACAGAGTTGCTGACATCAGTTAAATTAGCCTGACAGTTATACACTAAGAGCAGGTCCATTCTACCAGCTAGGCCTTTCTGAGCATGTGCAGTGCTCTGGCTCAGTACTGAAGGAGTTAACTATCTGATGACACAAGCAGAATACAAGTGCAGGCAATAGTGAAGAGGGAGAAAGCACATGGCGAGCACATGGATAACTAAAATGGCTAACATGGCCATTGCAGCTAGTTTCCAAAGCACTGCCAAGTGCCATGCATACCGGCATAGGGTAACGCAAATAGTGCTTTTCGGTGCACCACCGCACGCGTCACGTGGGGGTGTGTGCAAACCTATATTTCATTTGTTTTCAGTAAGTGCCAACAAGTTGGACCAGTAACAGAATAGTCCCTATCAGACTTTGGTGTTCCCCACTGGATTGGCCTTTCCTTTTAGTTACATTTTACACTTTTAGTATCAGAATAAAAGCATTTCTGATTAATAACTACAGACAAGGACTACATTTTAAAGGCTTAGCAGTTACAGAAATGCATAAACTGGGCCATCAATCAATAAGTACAACAAACATACAAATCATAAGGAATACAATAAATAACAGTAAAGTTCTACTTGAAGTCCAACATAGATTTGCCTGCTAAGAAAGGTAAAGGGGTTCATCTTAGCATAGAGAAATCACATCCTTTTATAGGACTTTAGACAAAAGATTAAAGGATTTCATACATTCACTAAACAAGTATGATTCCCATCATTTCTACCAAAAAGCAGGGGTGTAACTTGATCAGTAAAATAGGGGGAGTGTGAGCTTCACATTTCCCAACAATCACGTTGGCATATCTTGCTAAAATATATTACATGAGAAGAAGGGCATAAGCCGGCTAGGGGCAGAGGAAAGGAGAGCAATGCGGATTGTAAGGGTTACTTAAAAAGTAATCCGATATATCATGGAATGCAGCACAGCACCCAAAAAATGCAACGTTAAATTGCATGACAGGGAGGGAGGAGGACAGCACTATGTCTACAGAGATATGACACTCTCCTCTCCCCTCCCAGTGCCGGAACAGCATTTTAATGCAGTGCTCCATGCACACACCCTTGTGCCATAGTGCGAGGGTATGTGCGTGAGTTTCGCAAAAGTTACAAAATACTATGCCTAGATATGCTTTAAAACGTTTTTTACTTTGTATGTGTGCTGTACAGTGCAGCAGACATGCAAAGTCAGAAAAGAAAGGAGAAATGAAAAAATTCTACTTTTAGCAACTGATTTCAAACGGCGTGATTTTTTTACGCAAAACCCTGTCTCAGTTGGTAGATAGTGTTTTGCATCAAAAAGCATGGGTGGTTGCAAGGAAACACCCATGTAACACCCCCTTGATGCTAAGGAGCGCAAAGCAGCACTTTGCGCTACTTTGCATTACCTTTAGGCAATTCCCAGTGCAAATCAAGTTTTGCGTTGGAAAGTAAATAAAAAAACATTTTGTGCTGGTTTGCCTCACTTTTGTGATGGAAGCACAGCACAAAATCTTGGTAAATCTGCCCCAATATGTTTTAAGAACTTCAAAACACAGAGAGAGAGAGTGTGTGTGTGTATGTGTGGGTTTATCTGAGTGTGCATGCAAAAATTCTAGGTGAAATCTGACAACAACTTCACCATACCCGACTGAAAGTACCAGTATCCAACTATTTACTAGAGAATCCATTTATTAGGCAGGTATAACACCCCAAACACCCTCCCACCCCCCAAGCAGGAAGAAACACTTTTCCACAAAATTCATTCAGAGTTATTCTCACCATTTTACTATATTAGACTTGGATGATCCCTGAGTCTTATACATGCGCCATGACTTGTTACATAATAATGCTAATAGACCCGATTCAGGTGAGAAACTCCCAATGTTTGAAGCCAAAAATGTTTTTATTTTAGGTGCCTCCCACCTGAAATTGCCTCTGCTTCAATAAAAGTCATTGAAGAAAATAATGTCCCCCAATTTGTTATTCAGATTCTCCCACTTCGCTGTTCTGAAATGTTAGCATGTCTGATAATATGTTACTAAGTCTGAGACAGTAAGGTTGTCCTTGGATAGGTACATCACATTTAGTTTGGGTGCGAAAGTCATGTTTTTTTTACTTACAAAGCCTACAATCCTTTATTACAACAACTAACTACAGCAGAAACAATCACACGGTATACTGCGGCGTCACAGCCACAATGAATAAAATAGCTGGCTTAAGTTAGCGAAAGCTCAATTTCTGGTATGTTACGTATCAGGATTTTAGAAAACGGATCTCACAACCCCGCCCCCCAATGATTTCTAAATCATTGCATTCACATTTTTGTAACAGGATGGTTGTCATCAATCTCTGGTTCTTTTTCTGGAATCCTTCCAATTCCTTCATTGTGTTATAATGTTCACTCTTTATCTCCTCACCTCTTACATCAGCTCTTTTGCTCTTTCTTCCACTTATTTCATACAGCTTCTTTTTCCCAAAGTTTAACCGACCATTTGATGAAATTCTTTTGCAAAGTTTTAGGAAGAAAAGCACACATGCAATGGCAAATTAGTATGATTAAGAGAGGTCAATAGTATTTTTAATATTCCTCCGCCTACACTTCCTAGCCATTCGCCCACTTTGGAAAATGCCTGACCGATAGACCCAAATAGAGAGTCTGTGCCCCCCTTCAGCACCTGTCTCTTCTAGTTCAGTTAGTTCATGAGTGATATTAGTAATATTGGAATATACAGCTATTAACCTGGTTATCGATTCTCTGTACGTAGGCACAACACTCTCTAGCATGAATTACCTTACAGACTCTGCCCTGTTTTGCGAGGAGCATGTCTATGGCAGAGCGGTTTGTATAATCATAACTCTCATTGCAAGCAATTCTTTCCTAATTATAATCAAGGTGCCTTCAGTGTCAGTAGTAAATTTATCTACCAAGGTTGACAGTTTCCTAATCGTAACATTGTTCAATGCTACACCCACGGAGAGTATTAGTGCTTCACTATTTGCTTAAAGCTGCATCTACTTCACCTTATATAGGGGTCAAGTTTGTGATCTAAGTCATTCTTGTGATAAATTTTTGGGTAAACTAAAGCTGCATTGCAACTACCTATCCAATTGCGTGGCAGCAGAAAGTAAGTAGACTTACCACACACATAGTATGTGCCTTTAATGCTTACCTTGAGTTCAGCAAAAACTCTATCCTTAAGTAGATAGCTATGCTCACACTTGCTCCATTCTAAATCTTCTATGGTTCATTCATTTCTTGTCTTCTGATTATGCACAAGGTTCCCTCCTTAGCAATGTCACTACTCAATCTTGGGGGTGAATCCTCTATATTGCCTTTATCCTCCCCTTCCATTTTTTCCAGCTTCAATCCTTCACTTCCCTTCCCTTTGTCTAATATTATTTTTTCGTTTAGTTCATCTACAAAGATTTTCTCATCTTCACGGATTTTGCATGTTAGGTCATGGACCATGATTAGTAGAATTTGCATTAGTTAAGGGGGTAAACAATGTCATCATATACTCACACTGATCCATTCGCTCAAAAGCTTTAGAGAAATGGTAAGCATGTTTAGTTGTCCACTGAAACATATTTGTTCCCTTCACAAATAGCACATTTTCTAATTGGCATTCATAATTCATATAAAACAGTTTCATCTAATCTTGTTGATAAAATAGATTAAGAAAACACTGCTTTAAAAAGAATGCAATGGGGTAGCTGAATAATAAGCAGATCCCTTGGCTGCAGAAGCTGGAAGATAGGAGCACACAAAACAGTTCCCAATCTCCATTATTTTAACATATTTAGCAAGCATCGGGTAAAAGATATCATAGCTATAAACAGTCTCACAATCAGGGGCATGCAAAAGTCTACTTTCATGAAATTTTTTACTAGTTACACGCTTATCAGATGGCGTTAATTGCAGGTAAAAAATATTTCCCTCCAGCAGATATACATCTAACATCCACCCAACTACAGAGACAGCAGTCCAGTGACAACTACCAGTACTACGAGTACATTTTTGCAGGGTTGTTGTGGTCCACGTTAGCTTGAATCAGATCAGGTGAAAAGTCTGTAGTTTGGCTGAAGAGATTAGTCCTTCTAAACTACTCTGCGGCCACTGCCCTATCTCGGAATCCATAATTATTTTTGCTCTGCATCAACTAGATCCCTACAGCCCCATAGACCTTTGATCATTGCCCTAACTATCTTTCCATCCTATCATCTGCCCAGTCTGCGTAAATTGAACCTTAGCGTCTGTGGTTTGACTCATGGAGGTTTGTCAAGGCTGATTTGCATATGGGTGGGTCTGAACTGGGTTGGTGAAGTGGGCTAAAGAACGATGATGGATTCAACCAAGATCTGTGACTGGGGGTAAGTGTCTGAAAAGTGTCAGCGCTCCGTCCATCATCTCCTTCTGTTTGCTTTGTTCGCTCTAAGTTGGCAGGGTATGCCCAGACATTGTTTCTTTGCTCACTTTGCCACTGGATTCAAGCTAACCTGGCTGATGAGGGGTGTTACCCCGTAACTGGTCCTAAGATGCTTGTTTGCGGCCCAGGGAAGACCTAGCTTGGCAGTTCAGGCTGGACTGTTCCCATGAGGCACAGGGTCAAGACTGATTTGCATATGGCTGGGTCTGAACTGAGGTGGCGAAGTGAGCTAAAGAACGATGATTGATTCAGCCCAGATCTGTGACTGGGGGTGAATGTCTGAAAAGTTTCAGCGCTCCATCCATCATCTTCTTATGTTTGCTTTGTTCGCCCTAAGTTGGCAGGGTATGCCCAGATGTGGGTCCCTTGCTCACTTTTCCAATGGATTCAAGCTAGCCTGGATGATGAGGGGTATTACCCCGAAACTGGTCCCAGGATGCTTGTTTCCGGTCCAGGAAAGACCTGGCTTGGCAGTTAGGGCTGGACTGTTCCCATGAGGCACTGGTTAAAGACTGATTTGCATATGGCTGCGTGTGAACTGGGGTGGAAAAGTGAGCTAAAGTACGAGGATGGATTCAACTCAGATCTGTGACTGAGGGCGAGTGTCTGAAAAGTTTCAGCGCTCTGTCCATCATCACCTTGTGTTTACTTTGTTTGCCCTAAGTTGGCAGGGTATGCCCTTTCTTGGGTGGGTCCCTTGCTCACTTTGCCACTGGATTCAAGCTAGCCTGGCTGATGAGGGGTGTTACCCCAAAACCAGACCCAGGATGCTTGTTTCCGGTCCAGGGAAGCCCTGGCTTGGCAGTTTGGGCTGGACTGTTCCCATGAGGCACAGGTAGAACAGGTTTTCCATCACTAGATACCCAAATGTCACTAGCATCCTTCACACATCCTGCTCGTTCCCATTTCTCCTTTTCGATCTCTGGAACTTCATGCTGTAGTTGTTAATTGTTTGTACAGTGTTCAAGAGCTTGTTGGAATCTGCCTCTTCCTCACCACGGCATGGCTTATCCATATGGAAGGTGCTGGACTCAAATGCAATATCGGGCAATCTAATCTGTTTAGCGGTTACCTCTTGTGAAAAAGTCCTCACGCTGTTGTGTGCAGCACACTTCATTAATGCTATTTCTTTTGGCAGCCAAAGAGCATTCAGTGGATTAGAAACATATAGGCCATTTTTAATCAGTAATCCAGCTGAAGTAAAAAAATCTCTGAAACCTCAACAGTACAAAGTCATGCGCAACACCAAATCCATATTGGATGTCAGTATAAATGGCTACCCGAGAGCCCTATGAGATACAATAGGCTCTTGTGTGGAGGTTACATGGCACAGGTTTGATGCTTCTACAATTCCGCTCAGGGTACAGCCACATAATCAGATCTTAAAATGTAGCGTCTGTCTCTTAGGCAGGAGCAGTCAAGTGGCACGCCCAGTATATCAGGTCTCAGCTTCGTGCATAACCAGGTCATGTTGATGCAGTTGTGATCAAATTCGATTTCATCTTCATCAGGGGTAGGTAACGAAGAGGCGGGGTTTAAAGCATTACATCTCCTTAAGGAAACATTCTCTGCAGCCAAAATAGTTCTCCAATAGTAGGTTTGGCAAAAGTTAGTCAAGTAAGTACTCTCTGCGGATGCGGTTCATGAGAATTTCAATTGAATGGGGCACCATGAAAATGAGCGGGTGACCCATCACCATCCATTCCATTTTTCTGAATGCTCAGACTGACAACTCAGTGAGACAACTAGACAGTGCTGTGGCTACTGGACCCAAGATTGCAGAAAAGTAGGCCACTGGAGCTGTCTGCTTCTCCATGGGTCGGTGTCAACACAGACAAAGAACACCCATCACACTCATGACGGATGAGTATGAACTCTTTGTTTAGTATGGCATGCCACGATTGGGGGCACTGCAGAGCATATTTTTGAGCTTCTCCTAGGCTTCCATGCTCTCATCATCCCATGGCTCTGTGTCATTGACATCCGTATGTGTGAGCCTCAGTAAAGGTTTTGCCACAAGAGAAAAATATGGGATCCATTGTTGGCAGTAGCCAATCATGCCCAAGAACATTTGCACTGCTCTCTCTGTGGTAGGGAATTTCATTTTAAGAACAGTCTCAATTCACTCATGGGGTACTCTTCGGACTCCCTTCTCAATTTGATGTTCCAAGTACTTAACCTCTCTCTGACAGTAACAGTACTGCAATTTTTCAGGGAACGCTTGTGCCTATTCTCAGCAAGAAAGGTTAGTAGGCCAATGGTGTATTGCCTACAAGCTTGTTTCATTGCTGATGCCACAAGCAGGTTATCAATGCACTGCCTTAGGATGGAACTGCGTGGAGCTGTAAGTCTCTAGATTCTTCTTTAATATCTGATTGAAATATGAAGGACTCAGGATACCCCTGAGGATCGTAACACCACACAAGAGTTTTCTCTTGGAATCTGAACACAAAGAGATATTGGCTCCCTTCGTGAAGGGGAATAAAAAAAGAATATTCAACACAAATCAATGACGTGAACCACACCACTTCTGGGGAATGGAATCTGGAATAGGATTACATCAGGTTTCGGTACCATGGGATAGCATGGAATTACTATTTGATTTATTTTTCTTAAATCTTGAACAATCCTCCACTTCTTGATAGTTTTTTGCAAGGCTATAATCAGAGAATTGCATGGACACCCAATGACGTCCTTTAAAATGACCTGTTATATCATAGTTTTAATGATAGGGGTTAGTCCCCTGATGGCATCTGGGTCCAATTTGTAAGGAGATGTCTGGAGAAAAACTGCATTGGACCTAAAGGTTGTTTTTAGGGCCTTAGCACCAATGTTCCTTTTAATTGTTTCCTTTATGTTTGGCAATAAAGATGCCTCGTGCACTACAGTCAAGTCTGCCTCCACTGAAGACAAGCAACAACTTAATATGCAAGTATGTGCTGCATGCAAGCTACCAAAATCAGTGGCATAGCAAGGATACCATAGGCCCTAATCTAAGCAGGAAAACAATTGACCTCCCCTCACCTTTGGGTTGGTATTAAAAGATACCCATTACGGGGGAGCAGTGCTCCGTACACCTCTGAACCCCAGTGACACTGAATCTTATTCCATAATCATTCTATGTCTCATTCCTCTTTCTTCGCTACCATCATGAATCTCTTATCTTCTCCTCACACATTTTCTTATCCCTATCCACATCCACTCTATTCTCTCGCTTGTCCTCCTCTTGTTACTCCCTTTTTAAAAGTTTTTGTCTTGTCTCCTTGCGCCTCTTTATGGTCCCCACTTTTCATTCTCCCTTTCCGCTCTCTTCTACTTAACCCTCATCCTGTCGCCTCTCTTCAATCTACATCCTACCATTCTCTTTTCCCAGCCTCTCTCTGATCTCCTTGTCCTCTCTCCCTCCCTCCCTCTCATTCTACCCTTTCTCTATCAAATCTATATCTTGAATCTTCATTGTAGGTATATGGGGCCTAGGTTGCAAGCCGTCTCCTGTTGGCCACAATGCATCTGCGGGCACCCTCAGCATGTGCCAGGCCTTGGTAGGTACTTCAACCTGAGTAAGCCTCAGTGTGGGCATGTGCATACCCTGTATTTCAAGAGATGGAATATGTGAAAGGCAGTGTGTAGGAATGCAAATCAGCCTTCAGAACCCATGTGCTGAGTTTCCTCTCTTCACAGAGCTGTAACATCATCCAACCGTGCTAATGCTCCTTCACTGGGCCCTCCAGAGCCCAGTGCTGATGTCCCCATTCACTCTGAGTTCTCCACAGTGCTGATGTGCTTCTTCCCTGCAATCCCTGCAAGCCAATCTATAAGTCCTTCATACCCCTGCCCCATGGGCTGACATGCCCATCACTGAACCGAGCCTTCCACACTCTAACTCCTTTTCTGAAACATGGTTGCTACTGAGAGCAGACTGATTCTCTGAACTCTATTTCACATTAGTATGCCTGGCTATTCATTCTCATGACACTAACAAAAGCATACAGTTAAAAGTTACACCTTGCGGAACTGTTACCCAACTCATTGGTGCTCAGTTTATCGACCTCAGAAGGATGGAAGGCTTGCCTTACATCCCGAGCCCGAAAATTCTCCTTACTCTGGCTCACTATTCCAAGAATAGAGCTCTCCCCAACCTGCCCTCTGCAGGTCTGGTGCTGCCATGAGACGCTGGTACTCTTCCCAAGACCGCACACATGTGTCCTCTTCCTACCCCCTCAGCGATGCCCTTGAGTATGACGGACTTCAAAGAGCGGAGGGAAGGTAGTGCATGGACGAGATGCTTCTGGCAGTGGGATAAAGGGGTAACAGAGTGAGGCAGGGGGGCTGAGCGGAGGGTACCCCCAGGAGAGAGGCTGGGGCCAGAGACTCAGCAGTGGATTAGACATATTGGGGGTGCTCTAAGCTGGGCCTGCCCTATCAGACCTACTCAACTATTGCATTGTGGCCTTAAATACTCCACAGCAGTCTATATTCGCTCTTCAGTGATATCAGCTAAAAGCAGGACTAGGGTAGGAATTCCTGTTCATCTAGGCGACTGCTTTGGGAAACATGATTTAGTTTCCAGGCAAAACACAATTTTTTCAAAATTGACTGATCACACCTCCCAACCCTTTCCAAACAGAGGCACACAGCACAAACCAGTCTGGGAGCTGTGCTTTTCCTGCCCTAGCATCGGCTGCCGACAGAAGTGCAGGGCCCGACCTAGATCAACGCCAAACAGTTATTCAATTTTAAATTTAAAAAAAATGATATATTTTGTTCTAAAAAAAATCATTTATTCAAAGAATTCACATCACATATCAATTAAAGGGGCACTATTAAACCCTTTGCAAAGTGTTTAAGTGCATTTTGTTTAAAAAAAAACCTGACTTATTAATGATACTTAGACTAGGCAAATCTTTAAAAATCAGCACTATCAAATATTGAGCTCATGGTATATATATGGTGTGTCTCCACGATGACTAACATACTACTTCCATAGCGCCTGTGGTGGCTCACATGCGACAATCTTTTTTAGCGATCCCTCAATTACCTCCTTTTCCATGGATTCCCTCACTCCCACCCTCCAACAGTGTACTTCATCTCTCAAGTGCCCCTCTCTCACACACCCATCATTTGTTGTATATATCTGGATGAGAGAAGATGTGGTCCATCGGCTAGACTGCCGACTTTGGTGCTGGAAACCAGTGTTCGAGCCTCTGGGTCACGTCCACATCCTGTGATTCTGTGCAAATCAGTAACAGCTAAATTCATCAAGCCAAAAACGGCTCGCAAAGTGCCAGATTCTGAGAATCTGGCCCTTTGCAAGCGCAATTTTTGCATTTGGGATTCATCATCCCAAATGCAAAAATCGCTAATAGCAAATTCGCAAATTTGCGAGGAATAGCATTTAAGGAATCTCTATTTGCGATTCCTTAAATGCAATTCATTAACCATTTTTAAATTGCGAAATCGCACTTTTTGGCCGCTATTTACCACGAAGTCTGACTTCGTGGTAAATAGCGAAAAAATAGAAAAAAGCACTTTAGTGCATTTTTAGGTCTCGTCCTTTTCCATTGCGAAGCAATGGTAAAGGGGGAGAATTCATGTGCTCCATCGGATAGTCAAACCACCACTTTTGTCCGTGGCGTTTTCTTCGAGTGCACGTACAGGCACGCGCATTTGGCCCATACACTTTCATGGCCATCTGTTCCTGTTCCTAATGGCCCTCCCCCAGCACAGAGCTCGCATCGCGGCCGCACAGCACATCAAAGGGCTTCGCCCAGCGTGTGCTGTGCGGCTTCTCCTCCCCTAATTATGTGGCCGGCCGTACTTGTGTTTCCTGGCCGCTTCCCGGCCGCTCTTGTATTTAATTAGCAGCTTCTTTTGTAAAGCGTCTACACTCCCACCCGTTCATCTCCCTCCTTCCCCTGTGGCCGGCCGGTGGCTGCTGGACACTGCGCTTCATGTTTGTTAGGGTATACTTTACAGATTACTTTACTTTACAGATGCCTCGCACACCACATCACCACATCAAATGCTTCTTCTCCCCCTCACTCACTCCTCATCCCCATATGCTCGCTCCTTCCCTCCCACTCTTTGAAATTGCTTTGCCGCCCCATGCCGTGCCTCTCACGCGCACAACACGCCATGCCCGCTTTCACTTTCTCCTCCCCCCCCCGCTCTCCACAGCAATGCTAAGAGCTTGTTTTCATTGGGGCTCTTTTCTTAAAGTGCGAACAAAGAGACATTGTCGTGACAGTCCATACCGGTAGCTGCAGTGCGGCAAAAAGCATGTTTGCTTTCCTTTTAATATGAATGTTTTTATTGTTTGGGTCACTCGGTTCTCCCTCGTTCCCACTCCTAAAATCCCATGGCGAAATCTGTTGTCTGATCAACATTTGTATTTCTACAGTACTCGGTGACTAGTTGGACTCACACGTTTTGCGTGTAGAGGAGTCTGTTGTAAGTAATCTATGCATCAACTTTTAACACGTGTTCACAGAAGTTGCACTGTTTGTCAAGTGACTTAACAGCACTGCTGCCTTTTACACCAATATTTTTCATTCGTGAGATGGTAGCTTTGCTTCATTTGTTGAACATACTAGTGAATAACTTCATTGTGCGATTGCCTCTTCATTGATTCACTTAGGTCAAGGCCATGCTGTTTATGGGCACACAGGCGCACTGTCCTTTCCAGCATAACATCACGTTTGAAAACATTTCCTCTTAGCAGACAGAATGCTGCATCTGTTAAACCGTAGGAGTACCGCCTATTACTTTTTACGTCACTGATGGTTACCAGAAGACCCATAGGAGGTGAACATGTCTCTTCCTGTAGGCACTGTTTAGTGTTCCTTAATAATTACTGGATATTTCCTGTTTTATTGATGAACATTCACAAATATTTCTATCCGAGAAGGCTGCAAAAAAATGCGAGAGGACTGCATCATTTGAGTTGACACCACTTTGGGTGGTGAAGATATTTGTAGATTGTGGATGGAGATGCATACAGCGAATGATATAACAAGCATTGGAAATGCAATAGGTCTTGCAATTACGCGAGTCTGAACTATTAGCATTGTAAATGATAATGCCCTTTATTTTTGCGTTCTGGTTTTTAGAACATAAATAAAAGGCTTTGTCATTTACAATGCCTATAGCTTAAATTTGCGTTAAAACGAGACCTATTGCATTGCAAATGCTTGTTCTCAGTGGCATGTTACACACACACATGTCCTTTGGACATGTGTGTACGCAATACCTGTGTACATTTGCTTTTCAGTGGTGCTACAGGGTGTCCTTTGGACACCCCTGGCACCCTTGAAATCGCATCCTTATTTGCGATTAGCAAATTGCTAATCGCAAATAAGGAATAACTCCCCATTCATTCCTATGGGCCTGTAGGCCCATAGGAATGAATGGGAAGTGATTTTGGGGTTAGCATTACTAATAAGACTCTATTTCCGCCCAAACAAACCCCTTTAGCAACATTAGGATAATGAAAGCCAAGGAAAAAAAAGCTCAGTTGTCGGACCTGATCACCCAATCCGTACTCAACAACGACAACAGAATAATTCTGGGCGACCTCAACCTAAGATGGAACGAAACAAAAAACCCGCTCATTCAATCTCTCAACACCCTCCTGCAAGACAACGATATGATCCAACACTGTTCAGAGGAAACACACCATAGAGGAGTGATCCTGGATGCAATCATTGCAGACAAAAATGCAATCCCGATTGACTACATCATCCCAGTGGACTGGTCAGACCACCACATCATTCTTTTTCATATCAACCATCCAGCCCTATCCCACCCACCCACTCAAGCCTCTCCTAAATGGGTCAGGAACACATCCCGAGTCCCCCGAGACAAGCTAGAAGAAGGACTAAGCTCACTCCTTCCTAACACGACGGAGCTCCTCTCAACCGCGGAAGTCACCTCGCTCTACCATTCCAACTTGGCGCTCACCCTGGACCGGCTGGCACCCTTGAAACTTAAAAAACCCAGAAGCATCCCCTCTAGGTCTTGGTTCTCCACAGGAAAGAAGACCCCTCAGAACCCTGGAAAGACCCTGGAGGAACAACCCCTCCTCCCTCCACCGGGATCAACTCAAGGCAGCACGCAGAAACTACTATAAACACATCAAGAGCAAAAAGACAAGCTTCTTTTCTTCTGCTTTAGACAAGGCCAAAGAACTCTTCAACATCATCAGGAGCCAAACCTCCAATCCAGTGACAGCCAACATGGTGGCGTCCAAAACCCACTGTGACAACTTTGCACGTTTTTTCAATGAAAAAATCGCCAAAATTGATCGATCACTCAGCACTAAGCCCTCCTCCCCCACGGAGATCCTGACTCCAGCAACAAACCGCAACACCCCAGTGATCACGTCTATCCGTTGGTCATCCTTCCGGCCCATCCAGGATGAAGTGATAAGCAATCTAATCGCCTCCCCTAAACCCTCGTCCCACTCCCTCGATCAGCTTCCCTCGAGGCTGCCTAAGACCTGAAGCTTACACTAGCACGAATTTGGGGCAAGATTATCAACAGCTCTTTGAGCGAGGGAACATTCCAGACTGCCTCAAAGTAGGACAAGTCACGCAGCTTCTAAAAAAAACAGGCCTTGACCCCAAGGACACGAACAATTTCAAACCGGTATCGAAACTTCCTCTCTTATCCAAAATTCTTGAAAGATGTGTGCTGTCACAGTTAACCCGGTACAAAAGGGGGTGGTGATGGACGGAGCATCTGAACCAATCAAACACTCACACCCAGTCAACAGATCTGGATTTAATCCATCCCAGTTCTTTAGCCCACTCTGCCACCCCAGTTCAGACATGGCCATATGCAAATCAGTCTGACCCTGTGCCTCATGGGAACAGTCCAGCCCGAACTGCCAAGCCATACCTTCCCTGGACCGGAAACAAGCTTCCTAGGACCGGTTTCTGGCATTTCAGCCGTCTTCAGCCAGGCTTGCTTGAATCCAGTGGCAAAGTGAGCAAGGGACTCACGTTTGAGCATACCCTGCCACCTTATGGCGAACAAAGCGGTACAAAAGGGGTTGGTGATGGACAGAGCATCTGAACCAATCAAAAACTCACACCCAGTCAACAGATCTGGGTTTAACCCATCACCGTTCTTTAGCCCACTCTGCAACCCCAGTTCAGACATGGCCATACGCAAATCAGTCTGACCCTGTGCCTCATGGGAACAGTCCAGCCCGAACTGCCAAGCCATGCCTTCCCTGGACCGGTTTCTGGCATTTCAGCCGTCTTCAGCCAGGCTTGCTTGAATCCAGTGGCAAAGTGAGCAAAGGACTCACGTCTGAGCATACCCTGCCAACTTATGGCGAACAAAGCGGTACAAAAGGGGGTGGTGATGGATGGAGCATCTGAACCAATCAAAAACTCACACCCAGTCAACAGATCTGGGTTTAATCCATCACCGTTCTTTAGCCCACTCTGCCACCCCAGTTCAGACATTGTCAGGTACAGTCACCAGATTCCACAGGAGCGAAGATAATTACCTCCAACTTCCAAAAAGCAGCCCTCAAAGGGAAATAGTGAAACTCACTCTGAGACACTGCTCTCAAAAAGTATGGGGGAATATAACCAGGGAGTGTCCACCACTCTCCCCATAGGATGAAGAGGTCGTGTAGAAGGGCAGCCAGGAAGCGCAGATGCTGAAAGGAAAAAACAGTAACTCCCAAATAAAGCTATATCACTCTAGAACAGAGATAAACATTGAGCTGTGTACAGTATCGTGTTTTGCACTCACCCAATCTCTTGTAGTAGGCTCCTTGAAGAAGGGAATCACCAAGTATCCTGGGTATTTCTTTAACCCCTTCCACGCTCATGACGAGCTGGGCTCGTCATGAGGTAGCCTCCTCGCACGCTCATGACGAGCCCAGCTCGTCATGTAAAGTGCGGTTTGAAAAATCTCAGCGTGCGAGCGGAATTCCGCCCGCACGCATGCGGTTAAGAATGGCTAGAATGATGATATGTCATCTGTACCCTCTCGGGAGGTCTCTGGCAGGGGAAACTACAAGCCACTTTCATACATCATTCACCCAAGGAGAACTGAGAAAGATGGACTACAAGGTAAAAGAAAATAATAAGAACTAGAATAGTCAGCAACACTGATGGGTTTCAAGGACGAGGGTGGAGAAGTTCCGACCAGCCCTGCTTAACAAAGCAGAACGGAGCAGATACTTACTCCGTGAGGTGTGCCGTCCGGCTTCACAGGTAAGCTAAGAAGCGGAACAGCAACTCCCTCTTAGAAAGGAAGGGGCCCGAGGTGTTTCGACCTGCCCTGCGTGACCAAGGCAGGACGGAGCAAACACACACTCGGCGGGGCGTGCCGTCTGGCCCCACAGGGAAGCGATGGGGCGGTACAACTACTCCCTCAAGGAAGGGGAAGGCAGTACCACAAGCGGTGAGCCGCACAGTACCGGGCAAACGGCTCCACAAAAACGAGGCACGTAACAGGATATTTTGGAGAGGGAAATGGCAGGGAAGGAGGAGAGCTGCTACTCCGAATTACCGCTACTCCACCAGGAGGAATTCGCCACCAAGAAGGAAGCAGAGCCAGCAGAAATGCAGCGGAACACCAAGCCACGAAGACGCCAAGGAAGCAGCGTCTCGTTGGGAACAATGCGGAAGTAGGAGGGGGGCGTGGTCAAGGATCATGTCAGTAAGCCAAGCGTCAGGCAACGTGAGTGGCGATCCTTTAGGGGGTTAAGGGAGTGTGTACAAAGTGCGTCCCTACAGGGTTAGGGAGTGTGTACAAAGTGCGCCCCCACAGTTCGTGCCCTGACTCTGGACACAGCTCAAGGTTTCCTTCTTCCTCTAACCCTAACAGACATGGCAATATGGAAATCAGTCTGACACTGTGCCTCATGGGAACAGTCCAGCCCGAACTGCCAAGCCATGCCTTCCCTGGACCCGAAACAAGCTTCCTAGGACCGGTTTCTGGCATTTACGCCGTCTTCAGCCAGGCTTGCTTGAATCCAGTGGCAAAGTGAGCAAGGGAATCACGTCTGAGCATACCCTGCCAATTTATGGCGAACAAAGCGGTACAAAAGGGGGTGGTGATGGACGGAGAATCTGAACCAATCAAACATTCTCACCCAGTCAACAGATCAGGGTTTAATCCATCACCGTTCTTTAGCCCACTCTGCCATCCCAGTTCAGACATGGCCATATGCAAATCAGTCTGACCCTGTGCCTCATGGGAGCAGTCCAGCCCGAACTGCCAAGCCATGCCTTCCCTGGACCGGAAACAAGCTTCCTAGGACCGGTTTCTGGCATTTCACCCATCTTCAGCCAGGCTTGCTTGAATCCAGTGGCAAAGTGAGCAAGGGACTCACGTCTGAGCATACCCTGCCAACTTATGGCGAACAAAGCGGTACAAAAGGGGGTGGTGATGGACGGAGCATCTGAACCAATCAAACACTCACACCCAGTCAACAGATCTGGGTTTAATCCATCACCGTTCTTTAGCCCACTCTGCCACCCCAGTTCAGACATGGCCATATGCAAATCAGTCTGACCCTGTGCCTCATGGGAACAGTCCAGCCCGAACTGCCAAGCCATGCCATCCCTGGACCGGAAACAAGCTTCCTAGGACCGGTTTCTGGCATTACCGCCGTCTTCGGCCAGGCTTCCTTGAATCCAGTTGCAAAGTAAGCAAGGGACTCACGTCTGAGCATACCCTGCTAACTTATGCCGAACAAAGCGGTACAAAAGGGGGTGGTGATGGAAGGAGCATCTGAACCAATCAAACACTCACACCCAGTCAACAGATCTGGGTTTAATCCATCACTATTCTTTAGCCCACTCTGCCACCCCAGTTCAGACATGGTCATATGTAAATCAGTCTGACCCTGTGCCTCATGGGAACAGTCCAGCCCGAACTGCCAAGCCATGCCTTACCTGGACAGGAAACAAGCTTCCTAGGACCGGTTTCTGGCATTTCAGCCGTCTTCAGCCAGGCTTGCTTGAATCCAGTGGTAAAGTGAGCAAGGGACTCACGTCTGAGCATACCCTGCCAATTTATGGCGAACAAAGCGGTACAAAAGGGGGTGGTGATGGACGGAGAATCTGAACCAATCAAAAACTCACACCCAGTCAACAGATCAGGGTTTAATCCATCACCGTTCTTTAGCCCACTCTGCCATCCCAGTTCAGACATGGCCATATGCAAATCAGTCTGACCCTGTGCCTCATGGGAACAGTCCAGCCAGAACTTCCAAGCCATGCCTTCCCTGGACAGGAAACAAGCTTCCTAGGACCGGTTTCTGGCATTTCAGCCGTCTTCAGCCAGGCTTGCTTGAATCCAGTGGCAAAGTGAGCAAGGGACTCACGTCTGAGCATACCCTGCCAACTTATGGCGAACAAAGCGGTACAAAAGGGGGTGGTGATGGACGGAGCATCTGAACCAATCAAACACTCACACCCAGTCAACAGATCTGGGTTTAATCCATCACCATTCTTTAGCCCACTCTACCACCCCAGTTCAGACATGGCCATATGCAAATCAGTCCGACCCTGTGCCTCATGGGAACAGTCCAGCCCGAACTGCCAAGCCATGCCTTACCTGGACCGGAAACAAGCTTCCTAGGACCGGTTTCTGGCATTTCAGCCGTCTTCAGCCAGGCTTGCTTGAATCCAGTGGCAAAGTGAGCAAGGGACTCACGTCTGAGCATACCCTGCCAATTTATGGCGAACAAAGCGGTACAAAAGGGGGTGGTGATGGACGGAGAATCTGAACCAATCAAACACTCACACCCAGTCAACAGATCAGGGTTTAATCCATCACCGTTCTTTAGCCCACTCTGCCATCCCAGTTCAGACATGGCCATATGCAAATCAGTCTGACCCTGTGCCTCATGGGAACAGTCCAGCCCGACTGCCAAGTCATGCCTTCCCTGGACCGGAAACAAGCTTCCTAGGACCGGTTTCTGGCATTTCAGCCGTCTTCAGCCAGGCTTGCTTGAATCCAGTGGCAAAGTGAGCAAGGGACTCACGTCTGAGCATACCCTTCCAACTTATGGTGAACAAAGCGGTACAACAGGGGGTGGTGATGTACGGAGCATCTGAACCAATCAAACACTCACACCCAGTAAACAGATCTGGGTTTAATCCATCACCGTTCTTTAGCCCACTCTGCCACCCCAGTTCAGACATGGCCATATACAAATCAGTCCATCAAGAACGGTGATGGATTAAACCCAGGTCTGTTGACTGGTTGTGAGTGTTTGATTGGTTTAGCCCCAGGACCTACGCTGACCCCAAAAGGCTCTCCATTGCCCTACCTGGGCTGCGTCCTTCTGCTCCCTGCTCCTGTTATCGCCACAGGTCTCCCCCCGCCGCCACAGCCTTCGAACCTCGCGTGGCCACAGTGCGGGGGACACTACATTCCCCAGGGAGCATAGCGGCAGGCAGGCAGCCGCCCCACCGGACATCCGCGCTTGGAGGCGCTAGAAAAGGAAGACTCTTTGCGGCAGAGCGGGTGAACTGCTTTAGCCCCGGGACCTACGCTGACCCCAAAAGGCTCTCCATTGCCCTACCTGGGCTGCGTCCTTCTGCTCCCTGCTCCTGTTATCGCCACAGGTCTCCCCCCTCCGCCACAGCCTTCCATCCTCGCATGGCCGCAGTGCGGGGGAGACTACATTCCCCAGGGGGCATAGCGGCAGGCAGGCAGCCGCCCCACCGCCCAATCAGGATTCAGAAAGGGCTGCAGCACCGAAACCGCAATCCTAAATGTCCTAAATGATCTGCACATGTCACTCGACTCTGGCCAATGTAGCCTTCTCATCCTCTTAGACCTCTCGGCCGCGTTTGATACAGTTGATCATACCCTGCTCCTCAAAGTCCTCCAGGAGGGAGCGGGTATTGAAAAGATGGTTCTAAAATGGTTCTCCTCTTTTTTCAACAGCTGCACACAAAGAATAAAAATCAACAGCTTTGAGTTGGACCCCCTCCCCGTTAGTAGAGGAGTTCCACAAGGGTCAGTACTCTCCCCACAACTTTTCAACATCTACATGGAACCCCTCACCTCACTTCTAAGGAACTCCAACATCCCCTTCCACCTCTACGCGGACGACACACAACTCTATCTGGAAACCACATCGATCGTAGACATCCACAGACTGAACATTACACTCATGGAGATCCAACATTGGCTCTCTTCCAACCACCTCAAACTCAACCAAGAGAAAACAGAAGTGCTCCTCATCTCGAATAGATATGAAAACCCCCAAATAGTGGAATGGATCAAAGCCTTAAACGCCCTCAATGGTGCCCTTGCACCAACGGACTCGGTGAAATCCCTAGGGATTGCTCTCGACCCCAAACTGAACATGAAAAAACACATCTCAAAAACAGCCAAAAGTGCGTTCCTTAACTTGAAACTTCTCTATAAAATAAAACCCTTCCTCCCCCCGAAAGATCTGAAACAGGCTACTCAGGCACTGGTGCTCTCCAGAATTGACTATGGTATCGCAGCTCTGAACGGAACAGCTAAATCTCACCTGGGGCCACTTACCACTACCCTCAACCCTGCAGCAAGAAAGGTCACAGGAACAAAGAAATATGAGCACATCTCACTGGCACTCAAGGAACTTAAGTGGCTCCCTATCGACCAACGAGCCAGCTTCCGTACAGCTTGCTTCACACACAAAGCCTTGCACACAGGCAAACCAGAATATCTGTCCGCCAAACTCAAAAAGGGCCGGTCAGTCTAGGAACCTCAGAGGTTCCAACACGCTCCTTCTCATCCCACTGAAATCACGGAAACACAAAACCTCAAATAAATCCTTTGTGGGAAATGCTCACAGGATCTGGAACTCCATCCCGCCCATATCAGAATGACCACCTCCTTCCCGAAATTCAAGATTCTAATCAAAGCCCTCTTCCTCGAGCGCTCTCGATCGTAACGAGAAACCCACGTTTGACTGTGAAGGAACGCTATTTCCCCTCTTCGATATCCCAGAGCCAGAAGATTCGCTCTTGATCTCCGTTCCTTATTGCTCTCAAGTTGGTGTTGTGCAGACTTTTACTTCCCGCTTGTGCTCTTTGCTCTTGTTTATCGCCCTCATTTTTTGGTTCATAACTGTATTTGCTGTGAAGCTCTCTGATTCCCTCGGGTCCAGCTAGAGCTATACAAAACTTCAATAAACAAATAAATAAAAAATATTAGGAATGTGACTTATGAATTGCAAGTAACAAAAGGATCTCTGTGACAAAAGCAGTAACCACTTGAACTACCCACATAAATACAGTTCTGTGATTTGTATGGAACACGTTCTTTGCAGCAGGCATATAAACCCTCTACACTACTTTATGAGAAGTCAAAACTGCCACTAGACAAAGATCCATCTCTCTACAATAGGAACATTAATCTGCAGAGACGTTTTGACATTTTACTGTTGCCTGAAAACTGCTGAACACACAGCACAACCCTACACTAGACTTGCTCAACATCACCCTTATGTCAGGTATTTGAAGGAGTTCTCGTATGCAATAATGAACGAATAAGAGGCTCAGTAAAAAAGTATTTGCCAAGTCTTTAAAAAAAATTATTCAGTTCAAAGCATTTATTTCAAACTTCCCCGGGTTAGCCTCTTGAAATGCAGCATTCTTAGTTGAAGTAGCAGCCCGTTTGTCTTCGGTGTTTTTCCTGGGCCTCCTGCAGCGCAGTCTGCAGCACAAGAAAGAGTTTTCACACCTGTCGAAAGGGATAATAAAATAACATTTCCTTGACGCCATGCAGCAGGTGTGAAAAAACTTACCTCGATGTGTTGGCAAAGTGTCCTTTTATTGCCCCTTTTGCTCCTGGAAGTGACCAGGGTGCTCCCAGAGACAGTCTGGGTACAGGAAGATGCAAGGCTGCTCACGTGAGCAATCGCACAGCCTAAAGGGATCGTAGGTTAGCACCCATTATCAAGCCAATCTCCTTCCCTGTGAAATCCCACACTTCTTCTCTAACCAATTCTTTCACATCCAAGTGCAAATCTTCCTTGGTAAAGACATGATATAATATGACTACAGACTCTTATGCCTGCAATTTAAATTCAATAAACTAAAAAGGTGTAGTTGCCAACAAGGGATTCATTCAAGAATAATTCATAAAAATTACTTTATCTTAATCGTAGTGTCATCTAATGATACTCAATGGGATACGTCAAGTTAATTAAATAAAAAAAGAATTTTTTTTTTATAAAACACAACATATACAGTCAGTGGGTGTATGTAAAAGGGTAGTTAATTTTATATTCAAACAATTAGAAATGGGGGTACAGAAAAACCAACAATTAAATAAACAAACATACTGTCAAGGCCTTGAATCCTCAGTATCGTATGTTGCAATGTATGATCCACCTCCTGACAGCCCCTAGGTCTGATTTGAAATATACAGACTTGATGGAGTGATCAAGCGGGGGAAGGAAAGGATGGGAACAGCAGGGAAGGAGACCTGCAACAAAAGCAATATCGTTGAGATCTCTATTCAAGTAGAATTTCTACAATATCACTCCCATAACATTCCTATGTATGTAATACGTGTAAAGTAAAATAAGCCTTATTCCTAAACAAGAAAACCATGAGGAAGGAATCCACTTATGATCTAAAGAATGGAATACAGGGATCAATACATCTTCATGATTCACTGTTATCTCTTAATGTCGTGTTTATATCTTCTAAGAGGTGACACATACCAAAGGTTTCATACAGTTCAATGTAACAGGGGTGGAGAGCTTGCCTTCCAGGAACGCTCGATCAACCCCTGCTGTGGGAACACATAAACATAAACAAACCCACTCAACAACACAAGTAAAATAAAGGCGTAGGGGTTGGCTAACCCAAACAATGATATGTTTAAGGAATCCCTTGTTCAAGACCCAAAAAGCCTCTTGGGTCTTTCCAAGAATCAACAACACCTATTCATGTTCATAGGCTTAGTTCGAGTTTCCAATACAATAAATCCAATTAGAGTCACTACTTTGACCAATGGCAGTAGTTTCCAAGTACATAGGACTCAACAATTAACGTACCACAAAAGAAGAGTTGATAACCCAATAACTCCTTGGGAAAATAGTGATGCAAACAATGTTAACTTTCATATAACATATGCCAGCGTTATACAGGAGAACTGCGGAACAAGCGTTATCGGTTGAGACTACAGTCACGCAACCAGCGTGAACTGCGAATTATAGCGGGAACAAGCTAGCTATATGGAAGGTGTAACCCGCCTGAGAAACAGCCACACAATCAGTGTGGACACACTGCGGGTATCTAAGGAAGAAAAAATGCTCAGAAGTCTAATGAGGATCTCTGCTCGTTCCATCCCTCATGAGCCGGAACTCCAACTCGATCAACAGGGGAAACAGCAGACGGATCTAAAACACGCCTTGGGCGACATACCACAGCGTGTTACCTCCAGCACCAAAACGACAAGAACAATGAGTCAGTGGTGCACGAAGCACCCTTACCAGACTTCCCCTCGGTATCACTGAAGTTCCTGGTAGGGATTAAACAGCACCCCACTGGTGCCCGGAAGCCTTTTAGTTCTTGCTTCCTCAAAAGTGGTTAAGTCAGGTACGGCGGATTCCCATGGAATCATAGGAGTTGTAGTTCTTTCGTGATTGTACCAGAATCCACATGAACACATGTCCCTGCCAATATTCTATGGACACGCGGATTCCTCTGCGACCTATCCAAGAAAAACTGGCTACAAAAATATCTTGGTTCTCAATGAATAAAATCTATCTTCATTAGATTAAACCTGTGAATTTGTCCACTGTATAAGGTTCAGAACTCAAATCAAAACAATTGACAGTAAATATAACAAGAAGAATGGATTAGACGTTAGCGTTTCGGTGTCTGTCGTATCCAAATATTGAGACCATCTTCAGGACAAAGGAGAGTTGTGTGTGATTTCTTGACCGCTAATAAATATAAATCAATTGACCTCTCAACGCAGAGGAAGAATAAATATCTAAACTAATTAGAAATACAGCTTTCCAATTAGTTTAGATCTCACATGTTGACCATCAGTGCCTAATCCTAATACAGTGAGAACCAAGATATTTTTGTATGTGTAATACATATGATCTCTGTTGTCAATGTCTGTTTGTTGATTTAATTGTTGTAATTTCTGTACCCCCATTTCTAATTGTTTGAATATAATTAACTACCTTTTTTGATACACCCGCTGACTGTATATGTTGTTTTTTTATAAAAGATTATTTTCTCTTTTTTTAATTAATTTGTGGTATCCCATTGAGTATCATTAGATGGCACTATGATTAAGGTATAGTAATTTTGATAAATTATTCTTGAATTAACCCTTGTTGGCAACTTTACCTTTTTACATTATTATTTCAAGCCTACAAAGGTCGGTTTGGTTGCCCATTACCGTGCTATGCAATTTAAATTTGTCATCAGCTGCCTGAGTCTCTAACCCTACTCCGTCTGGTGTGCAATATATTACACAATTAAGTTTGCAGAGCAGCTCTCTCCCACACAGGTTCACGGGGCTGAATCAAATATGACATATTGGTAATGCTCTTTCATGGTCCCAATTTTTACTGGGACTGAAACCTGATTAGTGTGCTGCTGGTTTGTGATGCCAACTACTTTGACTTCTCTGCCCAAGAGGGGTAGGTTTGGGACCTCAACCATCCTAACAGTTGATTGAGTAGCTCTGGTGTCTATAAGAAAGGATACAGGATGTTTATTACCTGCTCCTTCTAAACACAGGCCACTCTGGTCCACTTCCAAGACTGCTCCATGCACACACTCTTCATCTCCACTCAGGCATAATCATTGGGCCTGTTCAGATTCCGCTGAGCTTCCAAACATAATTGGAATTGGGGAAGTCTGAAATTTGAATGGATTCTGCTGTTTTCTAACACTAGGTTGGAAATTAGGGTTTTCGCCTTGCATCTGTGTGAGCACAAGTGGATTTTGAAGTATTACTGGTCTCTAACTTTTGAGATTTATCATAAGAAGCCTTGGTATCAGAGGATTTCCTCTAGTATCATGGGATTGGGTACTTGGGCATCACTCATTGCTTGGTCGGCATTGTATCAACACTCCATTTCCAATTCTTGTTGCAAAATTAATTCACATACTCGTATCAAGGTCTAGCCCTGGGCTATGCATATTTATTCCTCATACACTTCCATTCTTTGCTAATTTGGTCTGGGTGACTATAAATTTCTCTTTCAGTCCCCTTTATTTGGCATCTAAAGTGTCACTGCGATATTTTGGATACTGCAGTATCTTGACTTTGGGCCCGTTTTGCCAACAAAGAATGCCCTGTACTATCTGATTTCCGGTTGTAGCTCTTTCTAAAGGGAGTGAGATAGCTTCCTATGTTGTCTTCAAGGGTGTTGTTCATACCACAATGCTCCCTGTACACCTACATTCATCTATCAAAGTAAGAATGTACAGACTCCTTGGATTTTTGAGTAGTTCTGAAAATCCTTTTTGAGGTGGCAGTGATGGCGTGATATTTGGCCTTTACCAATAGTGATGGGGCATTTGTCTTTGCTACTCTAGGGGGGTTTTGCGTGGGCCAATCTACAGCTGTCTTTCATCTGGCCACAGACCCTTTGGGATTGATGCTTCGAAAAGCAAATCCAAGTCCTCTAGGACCTTCAAAATTGTCACTATCTGATCTATTTGAGTGTAAGATTTGTCAGGATTTTCCCTGAACTTCGAGAGAGCGTTCATGAAATGGAAGAGACATCCTTTTGAGACCATGGGACATGTACATAAGCTCCTCCCTGGAATTCCCTCAAAGGATATTCCTTTACTATGCCCTCTGTGACTTCTCCCTCTCCATCCCCTGGGGATTCCTACTTACATTTTGCCTTCAACATTTCCTTCTTGGGCAATAATTCCCTAAAATTCTCTACATTGCCCCACTCCTTGATGTTCTCAATCAGTTCCCTCACATGTGTTTTCAATCCCTTCAGCTTTATTGACCACAAGTTCCTATTGTTCATCATCATCCTGACATTCTTTCTCAGTTTTTTCTTTGCGTTAGGGCAAACCCAGTAGCGGCTGCTACCGAACAAGGGTGGTGAGGCGGGGGTGAAGGAGTGATGGAGAGAAGTGGGGGGAAATAATAAAAAAAAAAGAACACTTACCTTAATACCGCAGAACGCCGGCCACCTCCTCTTCTTTCTCCATCCTCCTTTCTGCACTCAACAGGAAGCACACAGCCTACAAGAATCCCCTGACCAATCACAACGCTGCCTTACAGCAGCATTGGGATTGGTCTGAGCGCTGTGGTTCGGCGCTCAGGCAGGTCGAACATGTTCTCCACCCAGGCGATAATGCAGCCAGGGTGGGGAACATGCAAAGTGCACATGACGGTTTGGCCAGCCCGAGCTGGCCGGCCAAAACCGTCATGTGCACTTAAGGTGCTGCCACCACTCCTCCCCCTGTGACGCGAGGAGCACAGCCCTTTCTGCCTGGCTTCAACTGGAAGCTGAATACAAAAACAAAATGATAATAAAGGAACATTAATATAATTGTATTTTTTGTATTCAGCTTGTAGTTGTAGCAGTAGGGCGATGCGGAGGAACCGCTGCTGGCCAAACCTACCGTAAGCTGCCATCCGTTCCATCTTCGCATAAGCTTCTTGCGCCCCTCTCACAGCCTCTTTACTCAGATAAAGCAATTCAATCTCACTGTAGTGTCCTAAGAAGTCGAAGCCCACATTACCTTTTTATCATTTTTTAGAACTGAATTTTTAATTGGGCAATATTTAATCTTTGAGGGTTCTGTTCTCTAGACTTTAGGGTGGGACCTGGAGTTGCAACTGTTGAGGTTCCTCCAATGACGACGGTTCTGGAGCTCTCTCCCTGTGGAGTTCCAGGATCTAATATACTGGATGCATCTATGTTGGAACTGGTACTTTCTGGTTGGCTGAGGCGGTGCCGAAGCCAGGCAGAACCTATCACTCCTGTCATAGTTAGGTAATTACACTCACTGTATAACCTGTGCTCACCCTTGGGTAGCTTTGTACTGACCAATCAGGCTTATCACAGAAGCAATGTGTAAAGCATTGGCACAGCACTCTCACACAAATGCATTGACTTTAACAAAAGAGGCTTGACACTAGGTGTATGTAATTAAGATTGTATTCAACACACTCATTAATTAACACAACATGCACATCATGTATTTCTGGGCATAAATCACACTTGGAAATATTACTAGCAGTAGTAGGCCCAACGGTGTTGAAATGACATCAGCAATTCTCACGCTTAGGAAAAATCCTAATCTACCTCAGCACCCTTATGCAGCATGATACGTCCTCAGATTTAGGACCGCCCTGGCAAATAACACAATTCAAATCAACACATTTCTAGGGTGCACCCCAGGTTACAATGATATCAGAAATGTGTGAACACAGGAATTATTACACTTTTCAGCAGCACCGTGGGCCAAGACTACATGGGTAAAACCTATTTCAAAACAGAATATTTGTTTGGTAATGAAACAAACAAGTAAAATAACACTGCTGTGCTTTGCAACTATTAGCAGGTTGTTCTCAGGTAGCACACTCTCCCTCACTCACACAGCACCATAAAGCGGTGCACAGGATATCCGGAAGATCAGTTGATAGTATGAATGAGGACCCCGTGGCACAATCCCTCCCATACCTCTCAGTTACTCCTCCCCACTACCCTGCCCACGGGTTAGAGTCAAAACCCCGACCCCTTACTATACCAGTTTAAGGTCTGAGTCACACTTAGTCAGTGGCCCAAGGAAGAAGGCTGGAGTAACTATCAGGGTAACTAGGTATCAGTCGACAAATGAGGGTGTTGGCCACCACTCGGGATGTTCTCCCACTTTATGCAGAGCAGAAACAGCCTAAAGGATATCCCAGTTGAATCAAGAGGTCCCTTAATTCACCTTTCAGCACCAGCCCAGTTCTGCAAGGCACAGGAGGGTCACTCAGTCTCTCGATCCACTTCTGATCGCTCTTGGAAGTGTTCCTCAGCCCAGTCACTTGCTCTCACCACCCAGATCTGATCCGGGCGATGCTTCCTGGCAACACAAAGTCGTTGGGTCGGGTGAGGAGAGGGCAGTTGATTTGCTGCACTGAGGGCAAGACGTAACACTCGGTGAGTGGGGGATACAGCTGTCCCTGCACCCCACGGGAAGTGATACACAATGCCTGGTGCGCATTGATACGAGTTGCAACAGACAATCCAGTCACAATGAACCAGGAATCGGGTTTTCTGTACCTCCTTGGAAATGAGGCACAAAATCTGATGTGCGATGATACGACTTGTACCCGACAATCCGATTACAATCAACCCACAATTGGGTTTGCCGTACCTCCCTGGAATGAGGCACAATGTCTGGTGTGTGATGATACGTGTCGCACCAGACAATCCGGTCCCACACACACAGTCGCAAGTTCACGGTCACAGTTGACTTGTATACATCCATGCCAACAGACCTGATTCAGGTGGGACACTCCCAATTTTTTGACCCAAAAATGGCTTTCTTTTAGCTGTCTCCCACCTAAAATTAGCTTTGCTTCAATATATATTAATGGGGATAATGAAGTCCCTGATTTTCTTTTTCAATATTTCCTTCTTCCTAGTTTTAAGACTTTGGCATGGATGTGTATACTAGTATCACTTGCAAGTGCTGCCCCCTTTCCTTCACCCCACCTCCTTGGATACACAGCAGAGGTACTTCCCATGAACTCGTAGCTTAACGGGCAGTGCACAGTCACATATGTGCCAACATTCTGTAACAGCAAACTGGGAGATCTTGAAAAAAAATAACGGGTATGTATTTTACCCAATAGCTTCCATTGAAGCAGAGACAATTTAGGCAACCTGTTGGAATGTATGCATTCAGCCTTCTAAAAAGACACTTTATAAAGTTTGCAATATTACAGCATTGTTGGACCCGCGGGTGCGGATGAGTACTTCAAGTAGTCAAGTAAGTTTTAGAGGTACCAATTCACGGAGCACCAGACCGCGTCAGACTGTCAGAGCATGCAGCATATACATTTTTGTAAGTCAGAGTCAAGACACTGGCAATCTTACCAAAACATGATCTTCTTTCTGCTAGACATGTTAGAAATCACTCATATGTCCCCTTTTTAATATAGTGTCCTTAGATCCTCTGTTTCATTCACCCCCCTCCCCAATAGCCCTCCAGCACAAACACCACAATACGAAATCTCGAGTTAGGCCTGTTCACTGTGTTGTGCACCCCTCCCTATGATTTCACATTCAGTTCAGCTCTTCTTCTGCTCTTCTGTTAAATGAGCCCCTCTTTCAGCTCATGCAGGGGACTGGACACCGTGTGAGGATAAGAAATGCACTCTATGTTGTTGCGCAAAGTTCCCTCTGCTTTAAATTATTGTCCTTCAGTATGCTAAGCAATACTTCGTCTGCAGTGCACCTCGCTCGATCTGTTTGGTTATTGTGCGTTGCATTCCTCCCTCCGCTCTGGCCAGTCATGTAACCAATCTTCTAATGTCCCCACCAACATTTCAGGGTGGTGATCTGTCTGAGTAATGGGAGGTAGGTTTCTGACATTGAAAAAGCTTTTGAAGAGCTCTGCAGCTGTTTCCACTCTCCTTCTAGAACATAACTCTGACAAAGGTGGATAATTTTTGTAATGTACCTAATTACACAGATGCAACTGAACTAGTGTCACATGTAAGCATTAAAATGTCACACATAAAGACACTGACGTGTTGGCACATCACATACAATCAACAAGAAAATGTGTCAGCTATGTCTAATTGGGCTTTTGGAGTGACTACCAACAAGGATAGCAGCTGCACCTTGTTTGTAGGGTGTGTGGTTGGAAGGTGTTCTTTTTCTTTTGAGCCTATGTGGGAAGTGCTTCATGCCATGAGTAATGACCACAGGTGTGGTTATTGTGATGGTTGCCCAGCTGTGGGTCACAAGCTCAATGTGCCACTGGACCCAAGCTACACCTGACCGAAGATTCTCAACTAGGGCAAAACAGGTCTTCATTTGCTTGTTTTCCGGTTCAGGGAGGCAGTTTGGGCTAGGCTGTTCCTATTGGAGTAGTCTCTCTATAGTAAATTATGCCACCTAGCATATAGGGAAGAAACAAAGGAACCCCCACTTCAGTATCTTGACCAAGTTTCTGTACGGTGCCCAAGCTGTGGTTCCAACCCTTCAGTTTTGTTTCCACAGTTCACCTCCAGATGTTCTTTGGCCTGCCTTTCTTTCGTTTGCCTTTGGGATCCAGTGGAGAGCTGTACTTGTGATGGAGTCTTGTTCTCTTCTTATGCTGTGTCCTATCCATCGTCATCTTCTTCTCATAATGATGGTGTCTATGTTCTCTTACTTGCATCTGGTGACTACTTCCTGTTTGGAGATGGTCCGTAGCCAGAAAATATGCTAAATTCTCTCAGGTTACTGGTGTTAAAATGCGACAATTTGGTGATATCACTTTTCTTCATCCGTCAACCTTCTGATACAGACAAGAGTGTGGACAGAATGCAGCTCTGGTAAAGTCTCAGGTTGGTGTTTGTGCTGTACTGAGATGATCTCCATGTATTGGAGCAGGATCAAGGCTGATTTGCATATGGCTGGGTCTAATCTGAGGTGGCATAGTTGGCAGAAAAGTGATATACTGGGATGCATCCCAAGTAATTTCCAATGGCTGAGATTAAGTCAAGCATTACAACCCATCACTTTTTTGATTACTTCAATGCAACACCCTAAGTGTGACCTTTACCCCAGATTCAAACCCTGTGCTCACACTGCTACTGGATTCAAGCTGCACCCAATTGATTAGTCCCAACTGGGATGAAACTGGTCTTGGGTTGTTTGCATTTTTGTTCAGAGTGAACTGGACTGTTCCCATTGGAGCAAGATCAACGTTGATTTCAGTATGTCTGGGTCTAATATGATGTGGCATTGTAGGCAAAAAAGGTATGTAATGGCATGTGGCCTAAGTAATTACTAATGGCTGAGATTAATTAAGGCAGCATACCCATCAGTTTTTTGTTTTCTTCAGTGTGACGCCCTAAGTACAACTAGTGCCCAGGTGGGACTCCTATACTCACTTTGCCATTAGAACCAAGCTGCATGTGATTGAAGAGTCCTAACTAGGGTGAAGCTGGTCTTGGTTTGCTTGTGTTCCAGTTCAGAGACAACCTGGCTTGACAGTTTGGGCTGGACTGTTTATATTGGAGTAGGAGCCGTGCTGATTTGTGGGCAAAACATAATGGACTTTGATGAGGTCCGAGTAATTACCAGTGGCTGAGATTAAATCAAGCATCTCACTCATTACTTTTGTATTTACTACAGTGAAACCCCAAAGTGCGAAGGGTATGCCCAGAGATGGGCCCCCCGTTCACTTTGTCAATGAAACCAGACTAAAGAGCCCCAACTAGGACGAAACAGGTCTTGGGTTGCTTGTATTCTAGTTATATGAGAACCTGGTTTGGCAGTTTGGGCAGGACTGTTCCTATTTGAGCTGGATCAAGGCTGATTTGCATATGGCTGGGTATAATCCGTGGTGGCATTGTGGGCTAACAAATGATGGACCAGGTTGCGGCCCAAGTAATTTACTAGTGGCTGAGATTAATTCAAGCATCCCGCACATAACTTTTTTGATACTTTACCATTGTGTTGGATGCAGCATCTGGTATTTGAGGGCATGTGGGATATAGATGCACAAATTATAATTGTGCTAAGGACTAAAAAATAAAGGCAGCTAAACAGCACAAGGGAAACATGAGTGCAGCGGGTGGCTCAGTGTGTGCACACCATAAGAGAGGAGGTAATCAGGGAAGGCCTGGTATTCAGTTTGGCAGTATGCGCCAGGCAGAGATGGTTTCAAATTAGTAAAAGGATGCCAAAAGGGTAAGAATTGGTGACAACAAGAGAAGTAGCCATGCAAGGATACTATCTATTGCTGAACAAGTACACCTCATGACTGACTAAGGCAGTGAAAGAGCAATCAGATCTGGTGACCTGATTAAAAACTACTCTTTAAATGGCCTAGATCCACCAACTCCACGCCAGGCCAAAGGAAGCCACTGTTTGACTTGAGGTTCATGCCCCAGTCCCCTCTTAGCTCCCAAGCACAGGCATGCCCTTTTTGGCTCCTGGCTCAGACTCTAGCCAGACTGGCACACTGCACATTTGCTGGTAGGACACATAAATGGTTGCTGGTTGCTGCCCAGACAGCGCAAGCATGGATCAATCTGCCACTAATCCTTCGGTCCTCATTCCTCCATGCAAACCTAATACTTTTCTTAGATCCCAGACTCTTGCTGTTTTTTGTTTACATAAACAGGCATCTTTCTGGCCTTCCAGAATTGCGTCCTAGACAACTTCCTCTTTCATTATTAGTGCAGCCTATCAAGGCTAGGTCCTCCCCAAAGGGTGAGAGAACATGAATTTCTAACTCAAAAGTCAGAGCTCTCATGATAATCAAAATGTTAAAATCCAGTTGTGTTAGTTTTAAAAATTCCAATCCAAAGTCACACCTGCAAAGAAGATGACAGCTAACAACTTTCTGTTGCCTGACATTCTTTTTATTTCTTACACAAACACAGATTTTTATTGCAGCCTGTGGCCATATTGTTTATCACCAACATGTTTCGTTCCCTTGAAATTTCTTTAGGTCAAATACCTCAATTCAAAGGAATCCTTTTAATGTCCATTTCAGGATCCAGAGGATATCCTGTTGTAACATTAGTCAGTATCAGTATGCACGTAATATTCCCTTATATTCTAATTAATTAACCCAAAAAGATGAAACATAATATCCAAAGTGAGTCCTGCTTGTGGAGTTGTACCTTGGGTGCTTCATTGAATTTGTATGTTACAGAGAAACCAGGACTCACTTTGCTGTGCTCCTCTACTTTAAAGCCTATCAGTTGTTACTGTGTATGGTGACATTGATATGTGCAGTAAGGAGGTTGCTGGTGCACCAATCCCCATATGTGTATTATTTGATTAATTACTAAGGGAACTTACCCACTGCAAGCAGATGGCAAACTATAACTAGCCTTGGTGTTCTGCAAAAACAGCTGAGGAGGCAAAGATGGAGACCACTGAAGCTCTGAGTAGGAGGATTTCTGAAAAGGAAAGATAAACTAACAAGATGGTGACGAGGAAGGTAACAAAAACATTAGACAAGGAGTCATGGTAACCGTTGGGGAACCAAACAACAAAGTTGAAAGGGCAAGTTAAGCCAGGTGGGAACTAATACGAGGAGTTACAACAACCAGACACGGGTGCTTAGTGGTTGTTGAGCCCAAATATCTAGCTGCCACTATTGACCTGGAAAAGTGCTAAGTTTGCTGTTCTTCTAGTATCTGAAGCTGTGCATCTGAGTCTCCGAAATGTGGTTGTAAGCACAACACAGTGTATTTTCCATTGTCCTGGGTGCCATCTCCTCTATGTTTGCTGTGTACGTATTCACATAAGGTAGAAAATGTTACATTCCATGGCAGGACCAGAAGTGATCATTATGCAAGTTCCAAGCTTGTCTACCTCAAGGAAAAAAGGATCACTCACGGGTTTAAAATAAAAACATGTATATATAGAATCCAATGACCAATATGCAGAGTGTATCTTCCAACCGAGCACATAAGAGGTAGTACTTAGAAGCCATAGCCCTTCTGACTGAGCGAGCACCAAAATAGGAAGCAGCAATGCCTGACTCAGTGATGATCCATTTGACTCACATAACCACAGTGGGTCAAGAGACTTGAGTGAGCGTTTTATTAAATTGAAATCAAAAGAAGACATATACAAAAAGCTCTCAAGCCTCTGATTATCACACCATAGATACATAAAGATGAGTTACTCACACAGAGCGTTCAATCATGTGCAGAAACAGGTAAACAATTGATCTTGGGCTTGATTTTGTTCTTCTGGACATGGTAAAGCAACAACTTCTGGTATTGAACCTTTCTGCTAAATACAGGGCCTTCTCAGACATTTTGAGACAAGAAGCTAAGCATAGGAGCATTGTCAATTTGTCCGCCAACTGCTTCCAAGACCAAAGAGCACTGTCCAGACAAGGCAGACGAAATTTTAAAACATTAGCCACACCCCATAGGATAAAATCCATAGTACTCGGGGGCACAGTGGATCTTGTGCTTCTTTAAAGCTTAGGCAACAAAAGGATGTTCACTGACTGGGAGATCCTCAAGGGAATCATGTCCAGTGGTTATAGGGGAACAGAAAGTGTTGACTGCACTGTAAGGAAGATCCTCTGTGGCTGGGTGGGCTAAAAAATGTAAGACATATATAACTTCGGCCTCCATGGTATCAATATCCTGTTCCAGATGCCACCATGACCATCTATCCCATGCAGATTTATGATGTCTGAGTTTGGTATTGGACCAGGCTAGTTAATGTAGAAAACAGTTTGTCCTGAAACTTCCAGCTACTTCCAATGACTCCAGAAAGTCTCCACATCACCAGTGCAGGAGACCCTCTTCCACTACTGCTCCACAGATTTGAGGTGGAGGAAATTTTCGTCTAACGACCATCTGCACCTGCCACCATAAGTTGCATTGAGCTCCTCAGTCCCATTGTCTGGCATCTGTTTTGATTATGATGCCTGGAGTCAGATCAAAGATTGGTTTGCCATTCCAAGCCTCCTCATGGGACAGCCACTATTTCAGTTCTAGGAGAAATTCCTGGGAGAGGAGAACTAACTCAGCATAGGGCAAGGCTATGTTCAGATGCAGAATTTTCAAACGTTAAGAGCCTGATAATGCAGGGGTTCCAGGAGTATTGCTTGGATGAAGGATGCCAGAAGGCCTATCAACTCAGCGATCAGTCTGAGAAAAACAATAAACTTCAGTACGACCCTGTGAAACTGCTTCTTCATCGACTTGAATTTGTGATCTGTAAGTGAGAGTTGCTGAGATCAAATCTATTGAGAGTCCTAGGATTTCGATGGAAGTAGATGGGACAAAGTGATACTTCTGATAGCAAAGCTTAAGCTCTGTAGAAAATTGTTGCTCAAAACCAGATGCTGGAACAAACAAGACATGCCTTGTGCCAAGAGCAGCATATTATCCAACCTATGTTGAAGGAACTTCACCACCGTGTGGTGAACACCTAAAAGGCGAATGCCAGGCCAAAGAAAAACACCAGAAATTTGAAAGTTTGGGATTATCATTGAAACTGAAGGAAACACCAGTGAGTTGGAAAGATCGTGATTGTAAGGCAGGCGTCCTTTAGGGTGCAACATTCTACCAATCTCCTCCTCTTAATTGGTCTCTCAAAAAATGGATCACTTCTAAATTGAAATGTTCATGGTGAACCCAGGAATGGGAATCGTGGCACTTTATCACTAAAATGATGGTCCCCACACGTCTTTGTCCACCAAAAAACTGTTGGCTAGAAAACCTCTGGGAGGGAGGTTGTACTGGTGTATCACCTGCTTTTGTAGAAGAGCTTGGATTTCTTGATCTATAATCATAACTTTCCCATGTAAGAAGTAAATCTGTTTGGGTGAAGAGGGTTGCACCAGAGTTGTATACAACTTAATTGGGTATCCTAAGATGGTTTCTAGGGCTTAGGCATATTAGCTGAAGCAACACCAATTGGTGAAAAACAACCTGACCCTCCCTCACCAGATCTACAAAGAAAGAAGACTGTACACTCACTTGTGCAGAAGGCGTGAGAACCACCACCACCACAGATGCCGCTGTGGCAGAAGCATCCTCTGTAACCTCTTGAGTGTGAAGAGAAGAAGTTATTGGGCATTATTTTTTCCAACTGCTATGTCTGTGAGGCTGACCTTGAACACAGGCCTGCTCCAAGCTGTGGCCAACCAAGTGATCTCGACCTCTGCCGGCCCGGCCAAAAATCCCTTGGCCGAACACCTGTTTAGGGCTACCTGAGCTTTGTCTAGTGAGGTGAAAGTGCAGTGGTAGTTGGTGGGCTTGTAAAGTAGTGGGGCACAAAGCCACACTAAACTGTTCCAAGTGTGCAAACTGTAGCTTCTTGGTGGGAGGTTTTAAAATATTTCACTGCCAAGGTAGTTTTTGGTAAGAATGGCAAATACAATGCACTTTGCAACATGTTTTCCAAAGAAATTAGCTTCAAATCCAAAGGTTTTACTGGGATTTCAATGGAGAGATTGTTGAAATATTCCGACACTTTAGAGTTTGCATTAGTGAATGTCATGTACATGACTGACTTTACACATCATGAAATTTTGTACCCAGTTGACACCCTTGGTGCTAATCATAAATGGCAAAGTATTCTTCTCTACAGTATGCCATCCTGAATTCAATAGACTGTGCTCTACTATGTGCCAACCCATCTCTTTCTTAATCTGGGGTAAACCCTAGTACTCCTATGGGTGCACACAGACGACTCCTCAAAGGCATCTCAAGGGTAACCTACAGTATAACCTCCATTTCTAGTGGTGGAAACTACTCACAAATCTGTCAATACACCTTAATCTAGACCTGGTTACAATAGAGCATATTCAGGAACAAATATGGAAACAAAGAAAAAGAGACATATAAATGTTATTTCTCCAAATAAGACACCGTTAAAGAAAAGAAAATACAATTCTTCTCTCATAATATAGAACTAGCCAAATATTCAGTATAATAATAGTTCTTGACTGTTGAGAAATTGTAAAATGTACATTGTAGTAACCAAACAGAAAGCATTCATTCTGCAGCACACTTTTGAAATTCTTTCAAAATAAAGTGAAGATGATTTTTCATCCAATAATACGCCTAATTTAAAAGGCATTAACCTAACTCGTTCCTCTCCAGGGATTTCTAACTTCACTGAGTTCCCTCCATTAAGTAAAGACCACGTCAAGGAACTAACCTACACCACTAAATCTGTCTTTTCCTTAGATCCTTCTCTTCCTCAGTTGTGAAATTGGCTCCTGACATTATTGAGGGCCAACTAACAGAAATTTTCAACACCATGTTCAGAACTGACCAATTTCCCAAGCAGTGGAAAAAAGTATCTATCCGTCCTCTATTAAAAAACCTAACCTCAACCCAAAAGATCCAAATAACTTGTTTCAGGACATGTCTGAGATGCCGACTCACTTAGCCAGAATAGTTATTAGCACAATGTTTGTAATGTACTTTGTGACTAAATGAATAAAAAAATTCCAAATACCTATTGAGTCCTCTCGAGACCACATTTCCCAGATAAAATAGTGGGAAAAGCAATGAATATACAACTGTCCACTTACATACAGGACCATCAACTCCGTGAACCTACCCAGTTCGGGTTTCAAAGCGATCACATCACGGAAACTGCTTTAATTGTGGCCACCAACAAAACTAGAGCAATCCTTGACAAAGGAAGGAAAAGCACTGGTACCGCTTGACCTCTCAGCATCATTTGATATGGTCAACCCCCAGTTGTTGGTTGACCGTCTCTCAAAGATTGAATCAAAGAACCTGCGTTAACTCACATCCTTTCTTGTAGGTAGAGAGTAAACAGTCTCCTCTGGAGACTTTGAATTAGAGTCTTTTTTACTACCTCGTGGTGTCCCCCAAGGATCCTCTCTGAGTCCAACACTGTTTAATGTGTATGTAACATCACTGGCCATCCTCATTACTTCCTTTGGCTTCTCTCTTACTTCCTATGCTAATGGCAATCAAATTGTGGTCTCCATAACCAGAGACAAAAACAGAGGTCATGTTGTTTGGCAGAAAAACCACCTTCTGGTCACCGCCCTGGTGGCCTCAAGAGTTCGTCAATCTGCCAACTCCAATCAGTAAAGTTAAACATAGAGGAATTCTCATAGACAGAAATGTCACATATGGGAAATAAACTAATGTCACTGTCTCCTCTTCTTTCTACATCATTAGCATCATTAAAAAAATTATCCTGTATCTCCCTGAGACACTACAAAAAAACGGTTATGACAGCTTTAGTGGCGTGCTTTCCCTTCAGAACACCAGAGCAAGACTTTAAAAACACCAGAATACAATGTGAACACCCTTCAGAATAGGACTCTGCACACTTTAGCATACCAAGATACAATGTGGATAAAGCTCCACACTCATTTGCCAAGTAAAAAGAAATATTTGTTGCGGCAAATTCCCATATATCAAATAGCAATAATGCACATTTAGCATAAAGGCATATAGTAAATGTATTTACCAAGAATAAATGCATAGAAAGATACCTGTATGTACACAAGAATACATAATTAGAACATTGAATACTTCACCGGCGGTTGATCTTGCATTATCCTGTCAGCACAAACTGAAAGAACCTGTAACTTTTTTGACAGGAGCCCTCAACCGGAACACAGTTTCCAGGCGGTGTGTCCACCTCTGAAAAGAATTCTTGTCAAAATACCAAGAGGTCTCTGTCTTTATACTCTTACTAACACAGACAGTGTGAGGCTCACCTGGATTTTCTGCAGGGGCGAAATGGATGGAATTGATGCTAGGTCCCCAACTTCCGTCACTCACCTCCTTCGCCCAACAAGGTCAATTAAAAGAGAGAAGGTGGGAAAGAAGGGGAGACAAAACAAGAAAAGGAAGAAAGGGTAGAATCCACTGGATAGTCCGTTGGGGTGTCACCAAGGCTCCTACTGGAAAAGACACAAAGGTAAGTAAGTTCCTATTATACTAGTAGCTTGCTTTATGTATATGACAGCAAATACATCTACCCACTTGGTAAAATAATTCATTTGGTTTAATTTTGGGGACTTGAACAGCACGCCCACTGGAGAAGAACTATTGTGCACTACAACACCCAGGAGGCCATGCACATGGCCATGCCTACCATGGCAGGTGTTTATAATCAAGGTGTGCATCATAAACAGTGCTTCTTGCCCTCTTTGCAACACAAGCCACTGAAGAAGGGAAAACAAACTTCCTGAAACGCGTTTGGCGACTATCATTTTGATGTGTTCTGCTGTTCGTTTGCCTGCTTGCAAGCTGTCATTAAAATATGTGAGAACATTTCAACTTCCTGTGGCCTCTTCACTTTGGGCGTCCTGCTTTAATGGATTTATATCGGCCGGTCCCGGTCGAGAAGCAAGGCCCACCGCCAGTTGGCGGATCCCGAGCCTGCACCACTGCGGTGTTGAAGAACTGGGAGGAAGGAGATCTGGCACCTTGCAGGGTGGTGCTCGATCACTCTACAATTTCAGCTATAAAGCGGGGCAGACAACTGACAGCAAATACATCTACCCACTTGGTGAAATAATTCATTTGGTGTAATTTTGGGGACTTGAACAGCACGCCCACTGGCGAAGAACTATTGCGCACTACAACACCCAGGAGGCCATGCACATGGCCACGCCTACCATGGCAGGTGTTTATAATCAAGGTGTGCATCATAAACAGTGCTTCCTGCCCTCTTTGCAACACAAGCCACTGAAGAAGGGAAAACAAACTTCCTGAAACGCGTTTGGCGACTATCATTTTGATGTGTTCTGCTGTTCGTTTGCCTGCTTGCAAGCTGTCATTAAAATACGTGAGAAAATTTCAACTTCCTGTGGCCTCTTCACTTTGGGCGTCCTGCTTTGATGGATTTATATCGGCCGGTCCCGGTCGAGAAGCAAGGCCCACCGCCGGTTGGCGGATCCCGAGCCTGCACCACTGCGGTGTTGGAGAACTGGGAGGAAGGAGATCTGGCACCTTGCAGGGTGGTGCTCAATCACTCTACAATTTCAGCTATGAAGCGGGGCAGACAACTGACAGCAAATACATCTACCCACTTGGTGAAATAATTCATTTGGTGTAATTTTTGGGACTTGAACAGCACGCCCACTGGGGAAGAACTATTGCGCACTACAACACCCAGGAGGCCATGCACATGGCCACGCCTACCATGGCAGGTGTTTATAATCAAGGTGTGCATCATGAACAGTGCTTCCTGCCCTCTTTGCAACACAAGCCACGGAAGAAGGGAAAACGAAGTTCCTGAAACGCGTTTGGTGACTATCATTTTGATGTGTTCTGCTGTTCCTTTGCCTGCTTGCAAGCTGTCATTAAAATACGTGAGCAAATTTCAACTTCCTGTGGCCTCTTCACTTTGGGCGTCCTGCTTTGATGGATTTATATCGGCCAGTCCCGGTCGAGAAGCAAGGCCCACCGCCGGTTGTCGGATCCCGAGCCTGCACCACTGCGGTGTTGGAGAACTGGGAGAAAGGAGATCTGGCACCTTGCAGGGTGGTGCTCGATCACTCTACAATTTCAGCTATAAAGCGGGGCAGACAACTGACAACAAATACATCTACCCACTTGGTGAAATAATTCATTTGGTATAATTTTGGGGACTTGAACAGCACGCCCACTGGGGAAGAACTATTGCGCACTACAACACCCAGGAGGCCATGCACATGGCCACGCTTACCATGGCAGGTGTTTATAATCAAGGTGTGCATCATGAACAGTGCTTCCTGCCCTCTTTGCAACACAAGCCACTGAAGAAGGGAAAACGAACTTCCTGAAACGCGTTTGGCGACTATCATTTTGATGTGTTCTGCTGTTCTTTTGCCTGCTTGCAAGCTGCCATTAAATTACGTGAGCAAATTTCAACTTCCTGTGCCCTCTTCACTTTGGGCGTCCTGCTTTGATGGATTTATATTGGCCGGTCCCGGTCGAGAAGCAAGGCCCACCGCCGGTTGGCGGATCCCGAGCCTGCACCACTGCAGTGTTGGAGAACTGGGAGGAAGGAGATCTGGCACCTTGCAAGGGGGTGCTCGATCACTCTACAATTTCAGCTATAAAGCGGGGCAGACAACTGACAGCAAATACATCTACCCACTTGGTGAAATAATTCATTTGGTGTAATTTTGGGGACTTGAACAGCACGCCCACTGGGGAAGAACTATTGCGCACTACAACACCCAGGAGGCCATGCACATGGCCACGCCTACCATGGCAGGTGTTTATAATCAAGGTGTGCATCATGAACAGTGCTTCCTGCCCTCTTTGCAACACACGCCACTGAAGAATGGAAAACGAACTTCCTGAAACGCATTTGGCGACTCTCATTTTGATGTGTTCTGCTGTTCGTTTGCCTGCTTGCAAGCTGTCATTAAAATACGTGAGAACATTTCAACTTCCTGTGGCTTCTTCACTTTGGGCGTCCTGCTTTGATGGATTTATATCGGCCGGTCCCGGTCGAGAAGCAAGGCCCACCACCAGTTGGCGGATCCCGAGCCTGCACCACTGCGGTGTTGAAGAACTGGGAGGAAGGAGATCTGGCACCTTGCAGGGTGGTGCTCGATCACTCTACAATTTCAGCTATAAAGCGGGGCAGACAACTGACAGCAAATACATCTACCCACTTGGTGAAATAATTCATTTGGTGTAATTTTGGGGACTTGAACAGCACGCCCACTGGCGAAGAACTATTGCGCACTACAACACCCAGGAGGCCATGCACATGGCCACGCCTACCATGGCAGGTGTTTATAATCAAGGTGTGCATCATGAACAGTGCTTCCTGCCCTCTTTGCAACACAAGCCACTAAATAAGGGAAAACGGACTTCCTGAATAGCGTTTGGCGACTATCATTTTGATGTGTTCTGCTGTTCCTTTGCCTGCTTGCAAGCTGCCATTAAAATACGTGAGCAAATTTCAACTTCCTGTGCCCTCTTCACTTTGGGCGTCCTGCTTTGATGGATTTATATATCGGCCAGTCCCGGTCGAGAAGCAAGGCCTACCGCCGGTGGGCGATCCTGAGCCTGCACCACTGCGGTGTTGGAGAACTGGGAGGAAGGAGATCTGGCACCTTGCAGGGTGGTGCTCAATCACTCTACAATTTCAGCTATAAAGCGGGGCAGACACCTGACAGCAAATACATCTACCCACTTGGTGAAATAATTCATTTGGTGTAATTTTGGGGACTTGAACAGCACGCCCACTGGGGAAGAACTATTGCGCACTACAACACCCACGAGGCCATGCACATGGCCACGCCTACCATGGCAGGTGTTTATAATCAAGGTGTGCATCATGAACAGTGCTTCCTGCCCTCTTTGCAACACAAGCCACTAAATAAGGGAAAACGGACTTCCTGAATAGCGTTTGGCGACTATCATTTTGATGTGTTCTGCTGTTCCTTTGCCTGCTTGCAAGCTGCCATAAAAATACGTGAACAAATTTCAACTTCCTGTGCCCTCTTCACTTTGGGCGTCCTGCTTTGATGGATTTATATCGGCCGGTCCCGGTCGAGAAGCAAGGCCTACCGCCGGTGGGTGGATCCTGAGCCTGCACCACTGCGGTGTTGGAGAACTGAGAGGAAGGAGATCTGGCACCTTGCAGGGTGGTGCTCGATCACTCTACAATTTCAGCTATAAAGCAGGGCAGACAACTGACAGCAAATACATCTACCCACTTGGTGAAATAATTCATTTGGAGTAATTTTGGGGACTTGAATAGCACGCCCACTGGGGAAGAACTATTGCGCACTACAACACCGAGGAGGCCATGCACATGGCCACGCCTACCATGGCAGGTGTTTATAATCAAGGTGTGCATCATGAACAGTGCTTCCTGCCCTCTTTGCAACACAAGCCACTAAATAAGGGAAAACGGACTTCCTGAATAGCGTTTGGCGACTATCATTTTGATGTGTTCTGCTGTTCCTTTGCCTGCTTGCAAGCTGCCATGAAAATACGTGAGCAAATTTCAACTTCCTGTGCCCTCTTCACTTTGGGCGTCCTGCTTTGATGGATTTATATCGGCCGGTACCGGTCGAGAAGCAAGGCCTACCGCCGGTGGGCGGATCCTGAGCCTGCACCACTGCGGTGTTGGAGAACTGGGAGGATGGAGATCTGGCACCTTGCAGGGTGGTGCTCGATCACTCTACAATTTCAGCTATAAAGCGGGGCAGACAACTGACAGCAAATACATCTACCCACTTGGTGAAATAATTCATTTGGTGTAATTTTGGGGACTTGAACAGCACACCCACTGGGGAAGAACTATTGCGCACTACAACACCCAGGAGGCCATGCACATGGCCACGCCTACCATGGCAGGTGTTTATAATCAAGGTGTGCATCATGAACAGTGCTTCCTGCCCTCTTTGCAACACACGCCACTGAAGAAGGGAAAACGAACTTCCTGAAACGCGTTTGGCGACTATCATTTTGATGTGTTCTGCTGTTCCTTTGCCTGCTTGTAAGCTGTCATTAAAATACGTGAGAAAATTTCAACTTCCTGTGGACTCTTCACTTTGGGCGTCCTGCTTTGATGGATTTATATCGGCCGGTCCCGGTCGAGAAGCAAGGCCTACCGCCGCTGGGCGGATCCTGAGCCTGCACCACTGCGGTGTTGGAGAACTGAGAGGAAGGAGATCTGGCACCTTGCAGGGTGGTGCTCGATCACTCTACAACTTCAGCTATAAAGCAGGGCAGACAACTGACAGCAAATACATCTACCCACTTGGTGAAATAATTCATTTGGTGTAATTTTGGGGACTTGAATAGCACGCCCACTGGGGAAGAACTATTGCGCACTACAACACCGAGGAGGCCATGCACATGGTCACGCCTACCATGGCAGGTGTTTATAATCAAGGTGTGCATCATGAACAGTGCTTCCTGCCCTCTTTGCAACACAAGCCACTAAATAAGGAAAAACGGACTTCCTGAATAGCGTTTGGCGACTATCATTTTGATGTGTTCTGCTGTTCCTTTGCCTGCTTGCAAGCTGCCATTAAAATACGTGAGCAAATTTCAACTTCCTGTGCCCTCTTCACTTTAGGCGTCCTGCTTTGATGGATTTATATCGGCCGGTCCCGGTCGAGAAGCAAGGCCTACCGCCGGTGGGCGGATCCTGAGCCTGCACCACTGCGGTGTTGGAGAACTGGGAGGTAGGAGATCTGGCACCTTGCAGGGTGGTGCTCGATCACTCTACAATTTCAGCTATAAAGCGGGGCAGACAACTGACAGCAAATACATCTACCCACTTGGTGAAATAATTCATTTGGTGTAATTTTGGGGACTTGAACAGCACGCCCACTGGGGAAGAACTATTGCGCTCTACAACACCCAGGAGGCCATGCACATGGCCACGCCTACAATGGCAGTGTTTATAATCAAGGTGTGCATCATGAACAGTGCTTCCTGCCCTCTTTGCAACACAAGCCACTGAAGAAGGGAAAACGAACTTCCTGAAACGCGTTTGGCGACTTTCATTTTGATGTGTTCTGCTGTTCCTTTGCCTGCTTGCAAGCTGTCATTAAAATACATGAGCAAATTTCAACTTCCTGTGGCCTCTTCACTTTGGGCGTCCTCCTTTGATGGATTTATATCGTCCGGTCCCGGTCGAGAAGCAAGGCCCACCGCCGGTTGGCAGATCCCGAGCCTGAACCACTGCGGTGTTGGAGAACTGGGAGGAAGCAGATCTGGCACCTTGCAGGGTGGTGCTCGGTCACTCTACAATTTCAGCTATAAAGCGGGGCAGACAACTGACAGCAAATACATCTACCTACTTGGTGAAATAATTCATTTGGTGTAATTTTGGGGACTTGAACAGCACGCCCACTGGGGAAGAACTATTGCGCACTACAACACCCAGGAGGCCATGCACATGGCCACGCCTACCATGGCAGGTGTTTATAATCAAGTTGTGCATCATGAACAGTGCTTCCTGCCCTCTTTGCAACACACGCCACTGAAGAAGGGAAAACGAACTTCCTGAAACGCGTTTGGCGACTATCATTTTGATGTGTTCTGCTGTTCCTTTGCCTGCTTGTAAGCTGTCATTAAAATACGTGAGAAAATTTCAACTTCCTGTGGACTCTTCACTTTGGGCGTCCTGCTTTGATGGATTTATATCGGCCGGTCCCGGTCGAGAAGCAAGGCCTACCGCCGCTGGGCGGATCCTGAGCCTGCACCACTGCGGTGTTGGAGAACTGAGAGGAAGGAGATCTGGCACCTTGCAGGGTGGTGCTCGATCACCCTACAACTTCAGCTATAAAGCAGGGCAGACAACTGACAGCAAATACATCTACCCACTTGGTGAAATAATTCATTTGGTGTAATTTTGGGGACTTGAATAGCACGCCCACTGGGGAAGAACTATTGCGCACTACAACACCGAGGAGGCCATGCACATGGCCACGCCTACCATGGCAGGTGTTTATAATCAAGGTGTGCATCATGAACAGTGCTTCCTGCCCTCTTTGCAACACAAGCCACTAAATAAGGAAAAACGGACTTCCTGAATAGCGTTTGGCGACTATCATTTTGATGTGTTCTGCTGTTCCTTTGCCTGCTTGCAAGCTGCCATTAAAATACGTGAGCAAATTTCAACTTCCTGTGCCCTCTTCACTTTAGGCGTCCTGCTTTGATGGATTTATATCGGCCGGTCCCGGTCGAGAAGCAAGGCCTACCGCCGGTGGGCGGATCCTGAGCCTGCACCACTGCGGTGTTGGAGAACTGGGAGGTAGGAGATCTGGCACCTTGCAGGGTGGTGCTCGATCACTCTACAATTTCAGCTATAAAGCGGGGCAGACAACTGACAGCAAATACATCTACCCACTTGGTGAAATAATTCATTTGGTGTAATTTTGGGGACTTGAACAGCACGCCCACTGGGAAAGAACTATTGCGCTCTACAACACCCAGGAGGCCATGCACATGGCCACGCCTACCATGGCAGGTGTTTATAATCAAGGTGTGCATCATGAACAGTGCTTCCTGCCCTCTTTGCAACACAAGCCACTGAAGAAGGGAAAACGAACTTCCTGAAACGCGTTTGGCGACTTTCATTTTGATGTGTTCTGCTGTTCCTTTGCCTGCTTGCAAGCTGTCATTAAAATACATGAGCAAATTTCAACTTCCTGTGGCCTCTTCACTTTGGGCGTCCTCCTTTGATGGATTTATATCGTCCGGTCCCGGTCGAGAAGCAAGGCCCACCGCCGGTTGGCGGATCCCGAGCCTGAACCACTGCGGTGTTGGAGAACTGGGAGGAAGCAGATCTGGCACCTTGCAGGGTGGTGCTCGGTCACTCTACAATTTCAGCTATAAAGCGGGGCAGACAACTGACAGCAAATACATCTACCTACTTGGTGAAATAATTCATTTGGTGTAATTTTGGGGACTTGAACAGCACGCCCACTGGGGAAGAACTATTGCGCTTTACAACACCCAGGAGGTCATGCACATGGCCAAGCCTACCATGGCAGGTGTTTATAATCAAGGTGTGCATCATGAACAGTGCTTCCTGCCCTCTTTGCAACACAAGCCACTGAAGAAGGGAAAACGAACTTCCTGAAACGCGTTTGGCGACTATCATTTTGATGTGTTCTGCTGTTCCTTTGCCTGCTTGCAAGCTGTCATTAAAATACGTGAGCAAATTTCAACTGCCTGTGGCCTCTTCACTTTGGGCGTCCTGCTTTGATGGATTTATATCGGCCGGTCGAGAAGCAAAACCTACCGCCGGTGGGCGGATCCCGAGCCTGCACCACTGCGATGTTGGAGAACTGGGAGGAAGGAGATCTGGCACCTTGCAGGGTGGTGCTCAATCACTTTACAATTTCAGCTATAAAGCAGGGCAGACAACTGACAGCAAATACATCTACCCACTTCGTGAAATAATTCATTTGGTGTAATTATGGGGACTTGAACAGCACGCCCACTGGGGAAGAACTATTGCGCACTACAACACCCAGGAGGCCATGCACATGGCTACGCCTACCATGGCAGGTGTTTATAATCAAGGTGTGCATCATGAACAGTGCTTCCTGCCCTCTTTGCAACACAAGCCACTGAAGAAGGGAAAACGAACTTCCTGAAACGCGTTTGGTGACTATCATTTTGATGTGTTCTGCTGTTCCTTTGCCTGCTTGCAAGCTGTCATTAAAATACATGAGCAAATTTCAACTTCCTGTGGCCTCTTCACTTTGGGCGTCCTGCTTTGATGGATTTATATTGGCCGGTCCCGGTCGAGAAGCAAGGCCCACCGCCGGTTGGCAGATCCCGAGCCTGCACCACTGCGGTGTTGGAGAACTGGGAGGAAGGAAATCTGGCACCTTGCAGGGTGGTGCTCGATCACTCTACAAGTTCAGCTATAAAGCGGGGCAGACAACTGACAGCAAATACATCTACCCACTTGGTGAAATAATTCATTTGGTGTAATTTTGGGGACTTGAACAGCACGCCCACTGGGGAAGAACTATTGCGCACTACAACACCCAGGAGGCCATGCACATGGCTACGCCTACCATGGCAGGTGTTTATAATCAAGGTGTGCATCATGAACAGTGCTTCCTGCCCTCTTTGCAACACAAGCCACTGAAGAAGGGAAAACGAACTTCCTGAAACGCGTTTGGTGACTATCATTTTGATGTGTTCTGCTGTTCCTTTGCCTGCTTGCAAGCAGTCATTGAAATACGTGAGCAAATTTCAACTTCCTATGGCCTCTTCACTTTGGGCGTCCTGCTTTGATGGATTTATATCGGCCGGTCCCGGTCGAGAAGCAAGGCCCACCGCCGGTTGGCGGATCCCGAGCCTGCACCACTGCGGTGTTGGAGAACTGGGAGGAAGGAGATCTGGCACCTTGCAGGGTGGTGCTCGATCACTCTACAATTTCAGCTATAAAGCGGGGCAGACAACTGACAACAAATACATCTACCCACTTGGTGAAATAATTCATTTGGTATAATTTTGGGGACTTGAACAGCACGCCCACTGGGGAAGAACTATTGCGCACTACAACACCCAGGAGGCCATGCACATGGCCAAGCTTACCATGGCATGTGTTTATAATCAAGGTTTGCATCATGAACAGTGCTTTCTGCCCTCTTTGCAACACAATCCACTGAAGAAGGGAAAACGAACTTCCTGAAACGCGTTTGGCGACTATCATTTTGATGTGTTCTGCTGTTCCTTTGCCTGCTTGCAAGCTGCCATTAAATTACGTGAGCAAATTTCAACTTCCTGTGCCCTCTTCACTTTGGGCGTCATGCTTTGATGGATTTATATTGGCCGGTCCCGGTCGAGAAGCAAGGCCCACCGCCGGTTGGCGGATCCCGAGCCTGCGCCACTGCGGTGTTGGAGAACTGGGAGGAAGGAGATCTGGCACCTTGCAAGGTGGTGCTCGATCACTCTACAATTTCAGCTATAAAGTGGGGCAGACAACTGACAGCAAATACATCTACCCACTTGGTGAAATAATTCATTTGGTGTAATTTTGGGGACTTGAACAGCACGCCCACTGGGGAAGAACTATTGCGCACTACAACACCCAGGAGGCCATGCACATGGCCACGTCTACCATGGCAGGTGTCTATAATCAAGGTGTGCATCATGAACAGTGCTTCCTGCCCTCTTTGCAACACGAGCCACTGAAGAAGGGAAAACGAACTTCCTGAAACGCGTTTGGCGACTATCATTTTGATGTGTTCTGCTGTTCCTTTGCCTGCTTGCAAGCTGTCATTAAAATACGTGAGCAAATTTCAACTTCCTGTGGCCTCTTCACTTTGGGCGTCCTGCTTTGATGGATTTATATCGGCCGGTCCTGGTCGAGAAGCAAGGCCTACCGCCGGTGGGCGCATCCCGAGCCTTCACCACTGCGGTGTTAGAGAACTGGGAGGAAGGAGATCTGGCACCTTGCAGGATGGTGATCAATCACTCTACAATTTCAGCTATGAAGCGGGGCAGACAACTGACAGCAAATACATCTACTCACTTGGTGAAATAATTCATTTGGTGTAATTTTGGGGACTTGAACAGCACGCCCACCGTGGAAGAACTATTGCGCACTACAACACCCAGGAGGCCATGCACATGGCCACGCCTACCATGGCAGGTGTTTATAATCAAGCTGTGCATCATGAACAGTGCTTCCTGCCCTCTTTGCAACACAAGCCACTGAAGAAGGGAAAACGAACTTCCTGAAACGCGCTTGGCGACTATCATTTTGATGTGTTCAGCTGTTCCTTTGCCTGCTTGCAAGCTGCCATTAAATTACGTGAGCAAATTTCAACTTCCTGTGCCCTCTTCACTTTGGGCGTCCTGCTTTGATGGATTTATATTGGCCGGTCCCGGTCGAGAAGCAAGGCCCACCGCCGGTTGGCGGATCCCGAGCCTGCACCACTGCGGTGTTGGAGAACTGGGAGGAAGGAGATCTGGCACGTTGCAAGGTGGTGCTCGATCACTCTACAATTTCAGCTATAGAGCGGGGCAGACAACTGACAGCAAATACATCTATTTTATCAACAAAAGAGAGGGGGGACCCTGGAGCTATTAAGGTCCAGTGTCCATGCTCCTATATCAATGTCAAAACAAAAAGGGGGACACTGTTCCTCAGCGTCTGGTGCAAATAGTCACCTGAAACGCACGGGTGCAAAAAGTCACCTGTGTATTAAAAGGGGTATAAGAGAGAAATAGGAAAAGGAAAGCAAAACCTTAGGTACACAGGACCCACCCAAGGAGTGAAAAAACATATTTCGTCCTCTGTTGCCCTCACACACCCCTGGGGGTGTCATGCTTCATCATCGGGCGTTTGCTCCTCGTAGGGCCGGCGCTGCAATTCCCTACGGGCCCCCGAAGGGTCTCTTTATCGGAGATCTTTTTAGGACAGCCGGATGGTGCATGTGGGTGTGTGGGGTGGGGGTCCAATGAGGGTAAACAAGTGCGTGCAAAGTGAAAATTAAGTTGAAAGGGGGTAAATATGCAGCGAATGTTTAATATATATACCCTTGGCAGATTTGACTGCCAAATAAAATCTTGTTCCTGTAGGCATACTAACCCCAGGAATCAAGAAGGTCATGGGTCGACATGTTTCGCGCCTCCGTCGCCTTAAGGGTCGTTTGCGCTTCATCAGGACCAGTATTATAAAATTTATGTGCACGTGAATTAAATTAAAATACCCTCTAAATTCAACAGGGCGGGCGGTGGGTTTGTAAACCCGTAGTCTGGCTACAGCTTCATTGTAAGTACCGCTCCTGTTCAATACCTAGGAAGAGAGAACATAGTGAAACAAAGATATATGTACATCAGTAACAACTTGATGTCATAAAATGTGCCACCAATGTATGCACATCGTTTTCACATAAAAACAACAACAAAACTGGCTCATGAGACACTTAGAGCACCGAAGATTACTCAGTGGGGACCCCCCCTAAAGAGATATCACTATCAGGATCTCTAAGGCACCCCTCAGTGACGAAAACGACATCTGCTCGTCAATCGCATGCCCGGTACACGCAGTTGCCCTAAATGTATTGTGAACATGACTCAAACTCCTAGTAACTGGCTCCAATAAATGCAAAAGGCGGCGCAGTGGCACCGTAAACAATGGGTGCCGTCAGACTTATTAATCCTCCAAAGTGCTCCCCTCGCTTATTGAGCGATGTCTTCTCTGGCAACAACAATCGGCGCCCGCACATTACCGGGCTTCGAATCACTAGACAAGTGAATAGAAGTAGAGATATATGCAGCCATGAGTCAAACTGTGACCCCAACTCAGAAGTTACTGAGTAAAGATGTACAGAAACCTTCTGCGGAAAATAAATCTTGCCTTACGTTTGTCCCGGGGTGCTGCCTCCTGTGCACCTACCCAGTCCGAATGTCAGCCATTAGTGAACCAAACTAGGCAAGGGCATTTGTGCTCATTAAATACTTAGGGAATACACCTGGAAGTAAACCCTTTCCGGGAAGTCCTACGGTAATCAGAAAGGTGAGCGCATGCGCAACAGCACGTACTCGATGCGCATGTGCGAGTAACCAGGTAACTAGTCCCTAATGCATGCGCAATCGATCAATGTCAGCCATGATGCCTATTGTTATCCTCCAAGTCCTCGGAATCAGCAGGTTGATGAGACAAGGCCACCTCCTGATCTAACCGAACCCAGAAGGCTATTATAGCCTGGGTCCAGGAAGGATCAGGCGAGGGCAGAAGGATAAAATAATAAACAGGAAGGAAAGGAAGGGAACAGCAGGGAGGGAGAACTGTAACGACAAAAAGAGAAAAGAATAATCGTCTCGATTCTTGATATGGTCTAGACACCACAATACTAGAAATACTCTGTATCCTATACCTGTAACAAAACTAAAGCTAGGCCCTGAAGATACGTCTCTTCCCCCACTATTTGGTCCGTGGTATAGGCTTGAAGCGTATGTGTATTCCACCTGTAATAGACAAGCAGATAAAGGCTTAGAGTGGAACCGACCTTCCTGACACTTATGTGAGTAATATGTTAAGTACATACCATGCTTAAACTGATGGTAGCCCTGAACGTGAATTCCCAATAGTGATCAAAGTTTATACTGAAACAGTACTCATGTAGAAATAAAACAATAGAACGGGTTACGTCACCCTTAAATAATAAACGATAGTACCTGAATAGGTCTTCAGATTTGTTTTCCGGAGAAATGGCGCCCCCTGCACGAGCCGGTGCAAGAAGGCTCAGCCAACAGGGGCGCTGATGGAACAAAGGACCAACTTGGCGTTCCCCGCATGAGCCGGTGCAAGAAGGCTCTGCCAACGGGGACGCCGTAGAAACACAATGATGAGATAAACGTGGCGCACCCTGCACGAGCCGGTGCAAGAAGGCTCAGCCAACAGGGGCGCCGAAGGAGTGGATGAAAAAACTTGGCGTTCCCCGCACGAGCCGGTGCAAGAAGGCTCAACCAACGGGGACGCCGGAGAAGTACACAGCCCAACACAAATAGAAAACACCTTGTTGTTTTCACAAGGCGTGATGACTCAAACAAAACGTACTCGGGAATCTTTCCCCGCACACACAAGCGGAACTTGAATGCGTGCAGAAACACGGACTTGCCCGCCAGGAAGGATAAGTCACCTTCCCTAACCGAGCCGAAGAAAGCAGGACTCTACTGCAGGAACGCTACGGTGAATGCTTGATAGCACAAGAACTTGAACAGAAGACAGAACAGGAACTCTGACAAACGCAGCTCTCCACACCAGGTCCGGAGTCAAAATATCCGACATGCAGCGTTGTCTGAGTCCTCCTTTTATACTCCGCCCACATCGCTAAGAATTCTGGGACATGTAGTCTTGGAAAATAGGATCGTCTTTAAGGGCGCTCTATCAGGGTGCATCTAGGTATTTAACAGTACATTCCCCTTCACCGAGAGCGACCCAAAGGACCAGGACGCATAGGGAATTGTCTATGGTACTCTGCCACCAGTCGCGGAGCATGAACCCCCGACGCCGGCTCCCAAGAGTTTTCTTCAGGCCCATACCCCTTCCAGGAGACCAAATAACTCAGGCCTCTACCCCGTCGCCTGGAATCCAGGATACCGTCCACCTCGTATTCCGGTCCATCAGGCGAGGCAACCGGAGGAGGTGGCTGACGCCGCGGAGACGAAGAGGGTTTCAGTAGCGACACGTGAAACACCGGATGGACCCGCAAATGCCTTGGCAATCTGAGTCTCACGGCCACTGGATTGACTCGCTGCAATATGGGAAAGGGGCCGATGTATTTCGGGTTGAATACACTGTACCTTCTGAATCTGATGTTCCGTGTGGACAACCATACCAGATCCCCCACTTGATACATTGGACCCACTCTTCTGTGCTTATCTGCTGTTCCCTTGTAAGCCACCTTAGAAGCCTGGAGACTGGCTTGTGCTTTTACCAACGTGTCCTTGATGTGAGATACCCTCTCGGCCGCCTCAGGCACCGTCTGTTCCCCATGAGGATGGAGAAATGGTAAGAAACGTGGATGGCGCCCATAAGTACAATAAAAGGGGGAGACCCGAGTGGCACAATGAGTGGAATTGTTATAGGCCACTTCCGCTAACCACAAATATTTCACCCAGTTGTCTTTTCCCTGGTCCACATAGCATCTCAGAAACTGTTTCAGCGTTTGATTGAGACGCTCGGCCGCCCGTCGGTTTGAGGATGAAAGCTGGTGGATAGGGCTGTCTCGATGTGTAAACATGAACACCACGCCTGCCAAAAACGTGCTGTAAATTGAGAGCCCCTGTCAGAGACTATAACAGACGGAAGTCCATGCAGGCGAACAACGTTTTCCATCAATAATCCTGCCAATTGACTAGCTGAAGGAACTTGTGGACATGCAACGAAATGACCCATCTTGGTCAGATAGTCTATAACAACCAGCACCGCCGTGCATCCTTGATCCTTCGGTAGACCCACCACAAAATCCAAAGAAATGCGTTCCCATGGAACAGATGGAGTGGGTAACGGTTGAAGAAGCCCAGCCGGGCGTCTATGATCTGTCTTTGCTGTGGCACATACCGCACATTGGGAAACCCATCCTTTAACGTCAGTTCTCAAGGAGGGCCACCAACACCTCCTTAGGAGCTGTTCGATGGTTTTGTCCACCCCCATGTGACCTGCACTAGGTGACTCATGACACCATCTGTACACCTGTTTACGAAGAGGCAACGTGGGAACCAACAACCGTCCGTTGTTTACTGGATATCCGTCCTTTATTAGCCATTCAGGATGCATGCGTATCCAATCTCTCCAAAACACGGTCTTGATACCCAAACGGATTCCCTGCAAGAATGCGTCTGGTTGTATAACACATATCCTGTTCGCTGGATCAATGATGGCCTTTTCCCCCACTTTCTTTGGTGTTTTCAGCGATGACTGTCTGGTTAGGGCATCAGCCTTCCTGTTCTCTACCCCAGGACGGAAAGTGATAGTAAAATGAAAACCCGAAAAGAACAACATCCACCGGAGTTGTCTCGGTGTGAGGAGCCTAGCTGCTGTCATGTACTGTAGGTTCCTGTGATCAGTGTATACAGTCACCATGTGTTTTGCTCCCATCAAAAAAATGCCTCCATTCGGTAAATGCAGTTTTTATCGCCAACAGTTCTTTTTCGGCGATGCAGTAGTTGGATTCGGCCCCATTCAGTTTCTTCGACATATACGCAACAGGATGCATCTGCCCTGTTGACTCATGTCTTTGCGAGAGGATGGCCCCTATGGCAACATCGGAGGCGTCTGCCTCAACAATGTAGGGTTTCTCTGGGTCTGGATGCGCCAACACTGGCGCAGACACGAAAGCCGCCTTCAATGTTTGGAAAGCCTCATCGGCCTCCTGTGTCCAACTGAACAGCTGATTCTTCCTCAGCAGACGTGTAATGGGAGCCACCACCAATGAAAACTGCTTGATGAAGCGTCTATAAAAATTAGCGAAACCAAGAAAGCACTGAATGTCCCTGATGTTTTGGGGCACAGGCCACTCCTTGACAGCTCGGATCTTTCGCCCTGCCATCGCTTGTCCCTGGGGGCTGAGCATCACCCCCAGGAATTCGACCGTTGTGACATGAAAGTCGCATTTGCTCAATTTACAATAGAGGCTATGCTGTCTTAGTCGTCTTAGAACCTCCTTGACATGCTGGATATGCGACTCCTCTGACTCTGAGTATATCAGAATGTCATCTATATAGACGACTACGTAACGGTCCAGTATCTCTCGTAACACATCGTTTAAGAAATACTGGAACGCAGCCGGGGCGTTGCATAGCCCAAAAGGCATCACCAAATACTCATAGAGGCCGTATCTGGTTTTAAAGGCCGTCTTCCACTCATCCCCCTTCCTCATTCTCACTAGATGGTAGGCACCCTTTAAATCCAGCTTGGTGTAAATGATGGCAGTCTTTACTTGTTCCAATAATACGTGGATGAGAGGAAGGGGGTAGCGGTTCTTTACCGTGACTGCGTTCAAGGCTCTAAAGTCAACACACGCCCTCAATTCTCCATTAGCTTTAGGTATGAAGAAAAGAGGGGACGCAGCGGGTGATTTGGAAGGCCTGATGAACCCTAACCCAACCAGTTTATCCAAATATTCCCTTAAATGAGCGTTCTCAGGCTCGGTCAGTGCATACAAACGCCCACTAGGCACAACTGCTCCAGGGACTAGATCGATTTGACAGTCATATTGTCGATGAGGAGGGAGCACCTCAGCTTGCACCTCATCGAATACCCTGGAAAATTCATGATACACATCAGGCAACCTCACTTCCTTTTCGGCTGCTGTAGCTACATGCACACTGCTGGCTAAGGAGAGGGATGGACTGGGAACGTGTTCATAACAATGCTCTTTGCAATATGGGGAGTTCATGGTCACGATACCTTCTTCCCAATTAATGTCAGGGTTGTGCAGCCTCAACCAAGGTATCCCGATAATCAGACCATAATGAGGTGCCTGGATGATACTGAACGTAACCCTTTCTTGGTGACTGCCGAATATCATGTCTGTCTCTCCAGTGTGATAACTAATGGGGCCTACGTCTAATTTTCTTCCATCAACTGCGTATACCTCTTCAGGGACAGACCTAGAACCGAGGGGTATACCTAGTCTTCTAGCCTCTGTAGTATCCATGAACAGACCTGTGGCCCCTGAATCAACCATGGCCTGCACCTCCACCCATTCTGACTGTACAAATAACTTGATCTGTATGAACAGATGGTTTTTTCCCACAAAACCGTTCAAAAGGGAAGGGATGACTGACCGACTCCAAGGAACCCCTTCATTACCCTCGGAGCCCTCTAGTTTTCCGTCGGTTTATCCCCCACTACGGATGCCCCCTTATTGAAACGGTATTTAGACACCTTAGGTTTAACAGGGCATTCTCGAACGAAGTGCCCCTTCTTTCCACAATACAGGCAGAGCCCATTCTTTCTTCTCTGTTCTTTCTCTATCGGGGTTAACGCGGCTCTTACCGCCCCGATGTCCATTGGTTCGGCTCCTGAAACAGGAGCGTTATCAGCAGTCTTGGATGAAACAAAAGTAGGGATTGTTCTGTTCTTCTCCTTATGATCACCCTTGCGAGCCCTCATCCTATGATCTAAGCGCATTGCAAGATTGATCAGATCCTCACACGTAGCCGGTTGAGGGTCGATTTGGGCAATGACGTCCTTCATTTCTTCGCTTAAACCCTGATGAAACATAGAAGCTTGTTTGGCCTCTGGCCACTTGGTTTCTGTGACTAGCCTCCGGAACGAATTTAAATACGTTAATAGGTCATGAGTGCCCTGTCTCAGCAGCAACAACTCTCTATCGGCTGTATACGTATCTGCCCGTCTGTCAAAAACCTTGACAAACTCATCCCTGAATTCTTCCCAATCATGAATAATGGAATCATTTCTTTGAATCAAAGGAACTGCCCACTGTGCAGCATCGCCGGCTAAATATGACACTAAGAAGGCCACCTTGGCCTGATTGGTGGGAAAGGATCGGGGTTTGCAAGAAAAGTGTAAAGTAACTTGGGTTAGGAATACCTGTATGGAACCCGCATCGCCCTTGAATCTTTCGGGATTAGCCAAAGGTATGATGGCTGGCATTTCCAACACCACAGAACCGGGCTGAGGTGTTCCTGATGCACCTGCACTAAAAGGGTTTCTTTGGAGGGTATCCAGCCTAGTGCGCAACTCAGCTGTCTCCTGTTTAGACGAATGCAATTCTTCTTGTACTAATACCAAGGCTGCTAATACGTCATCCAACGTGGCCATTATCCCCAAAAAAACCCTGATCGGGAGGACGTGTAACCTTGGGTCGGATATTCTGTTATCCTCCAAGTCCTCGGAACCAGCAGGTTGATGAGACAAGGCCACCTCCTGATCTAACCGAACCCAGAAGGCTATTATAGCCTGGGTCCAGGAAGGATCAGGCGAGGGCAGAAGGATAAAATAATAAACAGGAAGGAAAGGAAGGGAACAGCAGGGAGGGAGAACTGTAACGACAAAAAGAGAAAAGAATAATCGTCTCGATTCTTGATATGGTCTAGACACCACAATACTAGAAATACTCTGTATCCTATACCTGTAACAAAACTAAAGCTAGGCCCTGAAGATACGTCTCTTCCCCCACTATTTGGTCCGTGGTATAGGCTTGAAGCGTATGTGTATTCCACCTGTAATAGACGAGCAGATAAAGGCTTAGAGTGGAACCGACCTTCCTGACACTTATGTGAGTAATATGTTAAGTACATACCATGCTTAAACTGATGGTAGCCCTGAACGTGAATTCCCAATAGTGATCAAAGTTTATACTGAAACAGTACTCATGTAGAAATAAAACAATAGAACGGGTTACGTCACCCTTAAATAATAAACGATAGTACCTGAATAGGTCTTCAGATTTGTTTTCCGGAGAAATGGCGCCCCCTGCACGAGCCGGTGCAAGAAGGCTCAGCCAACAGGGGCGCTGATGGAACAAAGGACCAACTTGGCGTTCCCCGCACGAGCCGGTGCAAGAAGGCTCTGCCAACGGGGACGCCGTAGAAACACAATGATGAGATAAATGTGGTGCACCCTGCACGAGCCGGTGCAAGAAGGCTCAGCCAACAGGGGCGCCGAAGGAGTGGATGAAAAAACTTGCCGTTCCCCGCACGAGCCATTGCAAGAAGGCTCAACCAACGGGGACGCCGGGGAAGTACACAGCCCAACACAAATAGAAAATACCTTGTTGTTTTCACAAGGCGTGATGACTCAAACAAAACGTACTCGGGAATCTTTCCCCGCACACACAAGCGGAACTTGAATGCGTGCAGAAACACGGACTTGCCCGCCAGGAAGGATAAGTCACCTTCCCTAACCGAGCAGAAGAAAGCAGGACTCTACTGCAGGAACGCTACGGTGAATGCTTGATAGCACAAGAACTTGAACAGAAGACAGAACAGGAACTCTGACAAACGCAGCTCTCCACACCAGGTCCGGAGTCAAAATATCCGACATGCAGCGTTGTCTGAGTCCTCCTTTTATACTCCGCCCACATCGCTAAGAATTCTGGGACATGTAGTCTTGGAAAATAGGATCGTCTTTAAGGGCGCTCTATCAGGGTGCATCTAGGTATTTAACACCTATATTGCCAAATGACAAGCTTGTTTAAAATGTTACTAGACATGGCCGCATACTAAATAAATCGGTAATTAATTTTAAACGCATACGCGCTACACATATTGATTCTTTTGTGCACATGTGAATGTAATTCATAACTTACTGACCTTGGACAAAGACCCGCTATGTACATGGTGTCTGTATGTAGTGCAACTATCTGTAATATAGGTGGCTGTTCATAAACGTCTTCTAAGTCTAAACATAATTTTTATTTGGGAGAAAGAGGGGGGGAGAAAAGGTGGAATATCACTGGGACAGCCACTTAAGCGACCCACATGCCTCCTCCCTCCTAACACAAGGTTTGTTATATAAGGGGAGTTGTTGTAAAATGTCGGGGTACCACTACACCACTGGGCCGAGGTGGAATCCAAATACAGTGCCAACCAATGTTAAAATAGTATCTCATGTGCCAGTTCAAAGATAAAGGAAAGATAGAAAAACATATGGTCCTCGGCTAAACCGCCGTGCACAATAATTTATCAACAAAAGAGAGGGGGGACCCTGGAGCTATTAAGGTCCAGTGTCCATGCTCCTATATCAATGTCAAAACAAAAAGGGGGACACTGTTCCTCAGCGTCTGGTGCAAATAGTCACCTGAAACGCACGGGTGCAAAAAGTCACCTGTGTATTAAAAGGGGTATAAGAGAGAAATAGGAAAAGGAAAGCAAAACCTTAGGTACACAGGACCCACCCAAGGAGTGAAAAAACATATTTCGTCCTCTGTTGCCCTCACACACCCCTGGGGGTGTCATGCTTGATCAAGATTTTATTTGGCAGTCAAATCTGCCAAGGGTATATATATTAAACATTCGCTGCATATTTACCCCCTTTCAACTTAATTTTCACTTTGCACGCACTTGTTTACCCTCATTGGACCCCCACCCCACACACCCACATGCACCATCCGGCTGTCCTAAAAAGATCTCCGATAAAGAGACCCTTCGGGGGCCCGTAGGGAATTGCAGCGCCGGCCCTACGAGGAGCAAACGCCCGATGATGAAGCATGACACCCCCAGGGGTGTGTGAGGGCAACAGAGGACAAAATATGTTTTTTCACTCCTTGGGTGGGTCCTGTGTACCTAAGGTTTTGCTTTCCTTTTCCTATTTCTCTCTTATACCCCTTTTAATACACAGGTAACTTTTTGCACCCGTGCGTTTCAGGTGACTATTTGCACCAGACGCTGAGGAACAGTGTCCCCCTTTTTGTTTTGAGCAAATACATCTACCCACTTGGTGAAATAATTCATTTGGTGTAATTTTGGGGACTTGAACAGCACGCCCAGTGGGGAAGAACTATTGCGCACTACAACACCCAGGAGGCCATGCACATGGCCACGCCTACCATGGCAGGTGTTTATAATCAAGGTGTGCATCATGAACAGTGCTTCCTGCCCTCTTTGCAACACACGCCACTGAAGAAGGGAAAACGAACTTCCTGAAACGTGTTTGGCGACTATCATTTTGATGTGTTCTGCTGTTCCTTTGCCTGCTTGCAAGCTGTCATTAAAATACGTGAGCAAATTTCAACTTCCTGTGGCCTCTTCACTTTGGGCGTCCTGCTTTGATGGATTTATATCGGCCGGTCGAGAAGCAAAACCTACCGCCGGTGGGAGGATCCCGAGCCTGCACCACTGCGATGTTGGAGAACTGGGAGGAAGGAGATCTGGCACCTTGCAGGGTGGTGCTCGATCACTTTACAATTTCAGCTATAAAGCAGGGCAGACAACTGACAGCAAATACATCTACCCACTTTGTGAAATAATTCATTTGGTGTAATTATGGGGACTTGAATAGCACGCCCACTGAGGAAGAACTATTGCGCACTACAACACCCAGGAGGCCATGCACATGGCCACGCCTACCATGACAGGTGTTTATAATCAAGGTGTGCATCATGAACAGTGCTTCCTTCCCTCTTTGCAACACAAGCCACTGAAGAAGGGAAAACGAACTTCCTGAAACGCGTTTGGCGACTATCATTTTGATGTGTTCTGCTGTTCCTTTGCCTGCTTGCAAGCTGTCATTAAAATACATGAGCCAATTTCAACTTCCTGTGGCCTCTTCACTTTGGGCGTCCTGCTTTGATGGATTTATATCGGCCGGTTCCGGTCGAGAAGCAAGGCCCACCACCGGTTGGCGGATCCAGAGTCTGCACCACTGCGGTGTTGGAGAACTGGGAGGAAGGAGATCTGGCACCTTGCAGGGTGGTGCTCGATCACTCTACAATTTCAGCTATAAAGCGGGGCAGACAACTGACAGCAAATACATCTACCTACTTGGTGAAATAATTCATTTGGTGTAATTTTGGGGACTTGAACAGCACGCCCACTGGAGAAGAACTATTGCGCACTACAACACCCAGGAGGCCATGCACATGGCCACGCCTACCATGGCAGGTGTTTATAATCAAGGTGTGCATCATGAACAGTGCTTCCTGCCCTCTTTGCAACACAAGCCACTGAAGAAGGGAAAACGAACTTCCTGAAACGCGTTTGACGACTATCATTTTGATGTGTTCTGCTGTTCCTTTGCCTGTTTGCAAGCTGTCATTAAAATACATTAGCAAATTTCAACTTCCTGTGCCCTCTTCACTTTGGGCGTCCTGCTTTGATGGATTTATATCGGCCGGTGCCGGTCGAGAAGCAAGGCCTACCGCCGGTGGGCGGATCCTGAGCCTGCACCACTGCGGTGTTGGAGAACTGGGAGGAAGGAGATCTGGCACCTTGCAGGGTGGTGCTCGATCACTCTACAATTTCAGCTATAAAGCGGGGCAGACAACTGACAGCAAATACATCTACCCACTTGGTGAAATAATTCATTTGGTGTAATTTTGGGGACTTGAACAGCACGCCCACTGGGGAAGAACTATTGCGCACTACAACACCCAGGAGGCCATGCACATGGCCAAGCCTACCATGGCAGGTGTTTATAATCAAGGTGTGCATCATGAACAGTGCTTCCTACCCTCTTTGCAACACACGCCACTGAAGAAGGGAAAACGAACTTCCTGAAACGCGTTTGGCGACTATCATTTTGATGTGTTCTGCTGTTCCTTTGCCTGCTTGTAAACTGTCATTAAAATACATGAGCAAATTTCAACTTCCTGTGGACTCTTCACTTTGGGCGTCCTGCTTTGATGGATTTATATCGGCCGGTCCTGGTCGAGAAGCAAGGCCTACCGCCGGTGGGCGGATCCTGAGCCTGCACCACTGCGGTGTTGGAGAACTGAGAGGAAGGAGATCTGGCACCTTGCAGGGTGGTGCTCGATCACTCTACAATTTCAGCTATAAAGCAGGGCAGACAACTGACAGCAAATACATCTACCCACTTGGTGAAATAATTCATTTGGTGTAATTTTGGGGACTTGAATAGCACGCCCACTGGGGAAGAACTATTGCGCACTACAACACCGAGGAGGCCATGCACATGGCCACGCCTACCATGGCAGGTGTTTATAATCAAGGTGTGCATCATGAACAGTGCTTCCTGCCCTCTTTGCAACACAAGCCACTAAATAAGGGAAAACGGACTTCCTGAATAGCGTTTGGCGACTATCATTTTGATGTGTTCTGCTGTTCCTTTGCCTGCTTGCAAGCTGCCTTTAAAATACGTGAGCAAATTTCAACTTCCTGTGCCCTCTTCACTTTGGGCGTCCTGCTTTGATGGATTTATATCGGCCGGTCCCGGTCGAGAAGCAAGGCCTACCGCCGGTGGGCGGATCCTGAGCCTGCACCACTGCGGTGTTGGAGAACTGGGAGGAAGGAGATCTGGCACCTTGCAGGGTGGTGCTCGATCACTCTACAATTTCAGCTATAAAGCGGGGCAGACAACTGACAGCAAATACATCTACCCACTTGGTGAAATAATTCATTTGGTGTAATTTTGGGGACTTGAACAGCACGCCCACTGGGGAAGAACTATTGCGCACTACAACACCCAGGAGGCCATGCACATGGCCACGCCTACCATGGCAGGTGTTTATAATCAAGGTGTGCATCATGAACAGTGCTTCCTGCCCTCTTTGCAACACACGCCACTGAAGAAGGGAAAACGAACTTCCTGAAACACGTTTGGCGACTATCATTTTGATGTGTTCTGCTGTTCCTTTGCCTGCTTGTAAGCTGTCATTAAAATACGTGAGAAAATTTCAACTTCCTGTGGACTCTTCACTTTGGGCGTCCTGCTTTGATGGATTTATATCTGCCGGTCCCGGTCGAGAAGCAAGGCCTACCGCCGGTGAGCGGATCCTGAGCCTGCACCACTGCGGTGTTGGAGAACTGGGAGGAAGGAGATCTGGCACCTTGCAGGGTGGTGCTCGATCACTCTACAATTTCAGCTATAAAGCGGGGCAGACAACTGACAACAAATACATCTACCCACTTGGTGAAATAATTCATTTGGTATAATTTTGGGGACTTGAACAGCACGCCCACTGGGGAAGAACTATTGCGCACTACAACACCCAGGAGGCCATGCACATGGCCAAGCTTACCATGGCATGTGTTTATAATCAAGGTGTGCATCATGAACAGTGCTTTCTGCCCTCTTTGCAACACAAGCCACTGAAGAAGGGAAAACAAACTTCCTGAAACGCGTTTGGCGACTATCATTTTGATGTGTTCTGCTGTTCCTTTGCCTGCTTGCAAGCTGCCATTAAATTACGTGAGCAAATTTCAACTTTCTGTGCCCTCTTCACTTTGGGCGTCATGCTTTGATGGATTTATATTGGCCGGTCCCGGTCGAGAAGCAAGGCCCACCGCCGGTTGGCGGATCCCGAGCCTGCGCCACTGCGGTGATGGAGAACTGGGAGGAAGGAGATCTGGCACCTTGCAAGGTGGTGCTCGATCACTCTACAATTTCAGCTATAAAGTGGGGCAGACAACTGACAGCAAATACATCTACCCACTTGGTGAAATAATTCATTTGGTGTAATTTTGGGGACTTGAACAGCACGCCCACTGGGGAAGAACTATTGCGCACTACAACACCCAGGAGGCCATGCACATGGCCACGCCTACCATGGCAGGTGTCTATAATCAAGGTGTGCATCATGAACAGTGCTTCCTGCCCTCTTTGCAACACAAGCCACTGAAGAAGGGAAAACGAACTTCGTGAAACGCGTTTGGCGACTATCATTTTGATGTGTTCTGCTGTTCCTTTGCCTGCCTGCAAGCTGTCATTAAAATACGTGAGCAAGAGGGGCGTGGCTGGCAGCCGAAGATGGTGGCAGCATACTAGGCGAGCTCCGCAGTTGAAGCGGCCTCCGGTGAAATCCGTATATTAATCTGTCACACAAACATCTGTAGCGGGACGGTATCGACGCCCAGGACCGGGCGGCACAGAAGGGGACGATCGGAACGGAAATCCGACATCGGGAAGCACAGTTCGGAGCGCAGCCAGCTTGGGCCGCCGGGAGGTGTTGAAGCCGGGGAGTTGCCGGCAGAGGAGAACAGACCGGAAGTGCGACTGACTGGGCGAGACAGCGCCGGAAGTGCCCGTCCACAGGCAGGCTCGAGGCGACGGAGGACTGGGCGCTCCAGCATCGACATTTAAAGGAGGGGGCCGAGGATCGGTGACCCGGACAACCCAGCGGACTATTTGAGAGCGCACCCGATCGCTGTCCGAGGGCGGAAGATCCGGCGACCTTGGAGGCTGAAACCGCCATTTTGGGTGGGGAGAGCGCCCGAATCCAAGGTGAGAGTCAAGGGGAGCCCTGTGACGACCGGCGCGGGACCCGCTTACACCGGCGGAAGACGAAGAGAGTCGTCGCATAGACCAATGAGTACCCGGTGAGCGAGGGCGCACTTCCCAGGCCACACATCGGACGGGGGCTGGGCTGCGGGAGGGGGGAAACCGGCACCTGCCCAGAACTATTGTCCGTAGCCTCCCGAGCCCAGACCCATCTTCTCGGGACCCCGCACCCCATCAGCTGCAGGGGTGTGGAGACGGGCCACGTACTCCTGCACAGGACTATAGCGCCTCCCGCCTCGGGGCTGCCTCCCAGTGACGGGATCCCGGCATACGGCGTTGGGGGCATACTAAGCATACGCCTCATGGAACAGACTCCTTGGTGATTCCCGGCCGAGACCAGTATACCGCCAACATAGATACTGCCACACCCGCGGGCGACGCCCGCCACCATTGTGCTGGTGACGCCACGGCGGACACGACTTCGAGAGACAGCCCCACACTGACCCTTGTCACGGCGGACGCCGCGCAGCGGAATAACCAGAGCTGCCGGGACAAAGCGGAACCATAAGCGACACTCAATAGACGGTGGATTGGCGACCGGCAGGGAGAGGCAGAAGGTACGGATTATACCCGCCAGTGGCTGGACGCTAAGCAGGTGACGAACTCAGTCACCCAGCAGACACTGGGATCAGCCGGCCTGCGGCGCGTGCCGGTCGGTGTCTACAGGAGCTAATCCCCGACGACATTGACACCTTTGGTGCAGTACTACGCGACAAGACACCCCTGTGAGGCATAACGGACGGGGCCACCGAGATGGCCGGCAAGGGACCGAAAGGCGGAGCTGCGCAATCCCGTCTAGAAAAATACGCTTATGGCCAGAACACTTCCTCCCCACCAGACGCGAAGGCGCAGACGGGCAAGACCACGGATGCGACGGGCGGCAAGAAAGCAACCCTGGACGATGTGATGCGGGCCCTCACCCAGGTGCAAGTAACAGTGGGGTCGATCTCCGCGGAAATCACGCTAATCCGTGCGGACTTCCATAAAATGACGGAAAAAGTGAACAAAATAGACCTAGTGACTAAATCGTTAGTGGAAGATGTTTCTGAGCTGCAATTGAATATGGAAAGGATTGCAAAGGAAAACAAAGAACTACGTGACAAACTGGATGACCAGGAAGGGCCCTCGAGGCGCAACAACGTCCGAATAATAGGGGTTCCAGAATCGGAGGACACGAGAGCAATGGACTTATATGTAGAAGAACTGATCAAGCAACGCCTCCAGCCAAAGGGCCTCTCGGCCTTCTTTACAGTGGAAAGGGCGCACCGAGTCCCCGGGGGACGCCCAAAAACAGGAGCTAACCCACGGCCAATTATAGCGAGACTTTTCAATTTCAGGGACAGGGATGCGATCCTCCAGGCAGTGAGGAACTCTCCCCCTATTAGAATTCAAAACTCCACGCTGGCATTCTTCCCGGATTATACGGCGGAGGTCGCACGGAGGAGGAGAACTTTCTTTGAAGTTAAAAAAGAACTCAGGGCGAGAGAAATCCCCTACTCAATGCTCTTCCCGGCCAAGCTGCGCATAGTGGCGGATAACAAAACATGGTTCTTCGATAACCCAGAAATGGCGACAGAATGGCTGGAGGGTTGGAGGCCAGTGGACCGGCCTCGCCGCTCGGCCAGGTCGAACGCGAATCGCACAGGCGGGTCCCGTCCGGGCTCTCAGTCGCCCAGCGGAGGCAATAGACCGCAGTCGCCGCTGGCTGACATTCCAGAAACGGAAGATAACGAAGAGCAATAATGTCCTGAGATGGTCTTCCCGGCCAAAAGTAATGCTGACCTGAAGTGCCGCCATGGACACTGGGTGGAGAGCTCCCGTGCCCTAGAAAGGGGGCCGCCGACTCCGGAGAGTCCTTCACCCCAGCGAGAAAGTACTGTGTTTTTGGGTTGGGATCAGGCACTCTGCTAAGTTGGGGGGGCGGGCAGTTTCAGGTCCGTTAAGCAGGGGGGCAGGGAGGGGGGGTGTTGGGGGTTGGTTGGTTTGGGAGTTAAGGCACGGTTTAATTGGTCACGAGTGGAATCACAAGGCACGCAAGCGTAGTATTATAGATAGAGGGCAACTCATTAGACCTCAGTCGCTCTGTCACATTGGTGCTCACAAACACGGACACTATGGCGCACATCACACGAGCTGACACAGGGGGGGGGGACTCCATACTGAGCCACGTGCCTCCGCTGAGTCTTATGACCTGGAATGTGAGGGGCCTGGGGGACAAGGTCAAACGAGGTTTAGTACTACAGAGTATAAGACGATCGAATCCGACCCTGGTCCTGCTACAAGAGACACACCTGACAGGCACGGCAACACAGGCCCTGGACAGAAAGGGTTACCGGATGATAGTCCACTCCGAATTTACCAAGGGGTCCCGTGGTACAGGTATCCTAATGCACCACTCCTCCAGATTCATAGTCTAATCCACGAAGACAGACACACAGGGGCGTTTTGCAGCGACACATGGGCAGTGGGAAGGGAGACAGATAAATGTAGTCTCAGTGTATATTCCGCCAGCGCTTCACACGATCGCTCTTCCGGAATTAGGTAAATTCCTTCTGGAACTGCCGGAGGGGGACCTCGTCCTAGGTGGGGACCTCAATGCAGTGGTACATAATACACACAATAGATTCCCGAGGCGAACCCAGTCGCCTGGGCCCTCCCGACTGCACGACTTTTTGGAGGCACAGGGCTTGGTGGACCTTTGGAGGCAGTTACACCCAGACGACCGACAGTACACATATCACTCGGCGGTCCATGATAGTTTGTCACGGATCGATTATTTCCTAACACTAGGGCACGGACGTCTCACGATATCTGATGTACAAATTAAACCCAGGGGTATTTCGGACCATTCCCCGGTGACACTGGTCCTTTCCAATCCTGACCGTACCCACAAACGCATTTACCCGATCCACCCAGGATACCTTACTGTGCCTCTAGTGGCCAAAACACTGAAGAGGGGCACGAGGTCATACTTCGCGGAAAACGAGGGGTCGGTGGCCTCTCCCACTATCCTATGGGAGGCCTACAAAACGGTGCTTCGAGGACAGGCTATCTCCACTGTCACACACCACAAACACACGCAGAAACAGGAATTATTAGACTTAGAAGGCGAACTTGCCAGAGCCAATGCTGCCCATGAGCTTGACCCGACGAGAGACACGCTGCATACGCTCCGGCTGCACCAACAGCGCCACACAGATCATATCCGCCGCGGGGTGGTAGGCTCCATAGCAACGACGGCACACAGAGTATACGACGTAGGGGAAAAGGCAGGTCGGCTCCTGGCCTGGTTAGAGAAAAAACGAGGGGGACAAAGGGCCATACTGCAATTGAGGGATCCTGCGGGTGTACTACAATCCCGTCCATCACGGATAGTTGAACTCCTGGCGGACCACTTTCAAACAGTATACTCCCCAGAAATCAATGTCACACGGGAGATGGCGGAAGCGTCCCTCGTGGGGGTACCCACTCGAGTCTTGTCACAAGAAAACCGTGATGAGTTGGAATCTGACCTGTCTGTCGAGGAGATACAGTTGGCGATCGCGGCGTTGCACTCGGGGAAAGCGTTGGGCCCCAACGGGATACCGATCGAATGGTACAAAACCATGTCGGAAACGCTCGCTACGCCCCTACTTCACATGTTTGAGGATTGTCTGGAACAGGGACAGCTACCGCCTGACCAGCGTGCGGCGACCATAATAGCAATACCAAAACCCGGCAAACCACCGGAAGACTGTGGGTCATATCGCCCAATCTCCCTCCTTAACGCGGAGAGTAAAATCTTGGCGAAATTGTTGGCCAACAGACTGTTGCCCCATTTGCGACAACTAATTCATCCTGATCAGTCGGGGTTCATGCCTCACAGGAGTACGGCGATGAATCTCAGACGATTGCATGGGGTGCTGGCGCGGGCCCCGCTGTTGTCGGAGCCTGCGGCGATACTCTCGCTTGACGCCAAAATGGCGTTTGACTTGGTGGAGTGGCGCTACTTGTTTGCGGTGCTGATACATCTAGGTTTTGGCCCAAAATTCGTGACTTGGGTTAAGCTCTTATACACACGGCCGGTTGCAAGAGTGGCGGCGAACGGCCACCTCTCGAGGGTAATTCCTTTAGCGAGAGGCACGAGACAGGGATGCCCACTCTCGCCATTATTGTTTGCCTTAGTGCTGGAGCCCTTAGCCACTATCATTCGGTCCACGCAATTACTGGGAGGCATACAGTGGGGGGACGGCTGGGAAGATAGGGTGTCATTGTACGCCAACGACATGCTAATTTACCTAACTGACCTGGTAACGGGTATTCCGGTGCTGCTTGCTTTGTGTGAGGGGCATGGGCAGTACTCGGGATATAGGATTAATTGGTCGAAATCAGTACTTTATATGATACACGGACCGCCGCGGACCCTGAGTACTGATTGCCCGTTGATACTAGAGAACGCCTCCTTCAGATACCTAGGGATCCAAATTACACGGGATCACGCGACATTTCAGGATTTGAACCTTAAGCCGCTACTCGATAGGTTGAAATCGGACATGCGTCATTGGAAAACCCTCCCGTTGACGATACTAGGCAGGGCGGCCCTTTTCAAGATGCTGGCATTGCCTCGCTTCTTATATGCCCTAGAGAATACGCCAGCGGTGGTCCCACCAACATTTTTTCGGCAAGTGTCCGCCCAACTGTCGGGTCTACTATGGGGCAATAAACCGGCTAGGGTCGCCCAGTCGAAGCTGATTAGAGACTGGTATAGTGGAGGGATAGCTCTCCCCAATCTGGAACTTTACTATTGGGCAGCTCATCTCAAGGTGATCAACCAATGGATACATGGACAGCAGGATGACCCGGCTTACCTAGCAGACAGGCGTCAGCTAGGCACAAACACCCTTTTAGCCCCACTCTATAACAAGGGCCTGACGGCGAAACTAAGTGGCCCAACCAAACACACAGTAATGTTATGGCATAAAGCCCAAACACGACTAAAATGGGAAGGAGTGATTACACGACTCACACCCTTATGGGACGCCAAAGTTCTGGGTACACTGAGGCGGAGTAAAGGGTTTGATCAGTGGGATACCATCGGGATTTCTACGGTGGGGGACATGTGGACGACCAGTGGGGTAGTCTCCTTCGAAACGTTGAGGGAACAATATGATATGGGCCCTACTGAATTATACCGCTATCTGCAGATTCGACACGCATTGTTGACGGCGATAGCGCCAGGAACTACTGTGCCGGAGTCGGCTCCGCTAGAGGACCGGCTACTTACAGACTACATAGAGGCCAGTGCCACATCCCTCACCTACCGTAAACTGATCAACAACCTACCCGACCCGTTGCAAAAACTGAAAGAAAAGTGGGAGGAGGAGGTGGGGGAGTTAGATGAGACAAACTGGAATGCAGCCCTGGCATCACCTAAAGAAGCCGGCATCTCGGCGAGATATAGGCTGGTTCAATTTAAAATTCTGCACCGAGTATACTACACTCGCACGACTCTACACAAAATCCACAGAGCAGATAACCCATACTGCCTCCGACACTGCGGAGAGGAAGGCACACTGTTCCACACCTTATGGTCTTGCCCCAGCATGGTGCACTACTGGCGGCGAGTGACACGCACGATCTCACAAGCTTTACAAATCCCACTCACACCTGACCCGAGGGTTTGTTTACTGAATGTGTGGGGCCCGAACAACTTGACATCACATGGAAGAAAATGGGTGATCATAGGCGTGATTCTAGCGAAGAGAGACATAGCACAGAAGTGGGGGGCACGCGAAACACCGACCCTGGCACAGTGGTGTAGGAACATGGACTTGCTTATGATGGTGGAGAGGGCGGTCTATCAACAAAGGATGAACCCACGCAAATGGAATAAAATCTGGTCCCCATGGAACATATATAGGGGGAATCTCTGTGACCCACTGCCAGAAGAGGAGGACTTAGACAGCTCGGGGGAGGAGGATGATTCAGATTAGGAGGGGGACGGAAGGGGGCGAGGAGCGCTATGAGAAGGGACACAGGGATCTAGTGCGCGTAGGGCCAGATTGGTGAATATGCAGAATGTATCAAGGATGCCTTAAACGTTATATTGCATATACTGATGATAATGACGAAATGCTTGATTTGAGACACACTTCCACTCAATGACCTCAGAATTGAAAGTTCTTTCTTTAAAACAAAAGTTGAACTAAGGGTTGGTGACAGCTGAATGTTGAGGCTGCACCGACCAACGTGCAATCTTGTGATTATACATTTCTGAATGCAATAATAAAATGTTTAAAAAAAAAAAAAAATACGTGAGCAAACTTCAACTTCCTGTGGCCTCTTCACTTTGGGCGTCCTGCTTTGATGGATTTATATCGGCCGGTCCCGGTCGAGAAGCAAGGCCCACCACGGTTGGCGGATCCCGAGACTGCACCACTGCGGTGTTGGAGAACTGGGAGGAAGGAGATCTGGCACCTTGCAGGGTGGTGCTCGATCACTCTACAATTTCAGCTATAAAGCGGGGCAGACAACTGACAGCAAATATATCTACCCACTTGGTGAAATAATTCATTTGGTGTAATTTTGGGGACTTGAACAGCACGCCCACTGGGGAATGATTATTGCGCTCTACAACACCCAGGAGGCCATGCCATGGCCACGCCTACCATGGCAGGTGTTTATAATCAAGGTGTGCGTCATGAACAGTGCTTCCTGCCCTCTTTGCAACACAAGCCACTGAAGAAGGGAAAACGAACTTCCTGAAACGCGTTTGGCGACTATCATTTTGATGTGTTCTGCTGTTCCTTTGCCCTGCTTGCAAGCTGTCATTAAAATACGTGAGCACATTTCAACTTCCTGTGGCCTCTTCACTTTGGGCGTCCTGCTTTGATGGATTTATATTGGCCGGTCCCGGTCGAGAAGCAAGGCCCACCGCTGGTTAGCGGATCCCGAGCCTGCACCACTGCGGTGATGCAGAGCTGGGAGGAAGGAGATCTGGCACCTTGCAGGGTGGTGCTCGATCACTCTACAATTTCAGCTATAAAGCGGGGCAGACAACTGACAGCAAATACATCTACCCACTTGGTGAAATAATTCATTTGGTGTAATTTTGGGGACTTGAACAGCACGCCCACTGGGGAAGAACTATTGCGCACTACAACACCCAGGAGGCCATGCACATGGCCACGCCTACCATGGCAGGTGTTTATAATCAAGGTGTGCATCATGAACAGTGCTTCCTGCCCTCTTTGCAACACAAGCCACTGAAGAATGGAAAACGAACTTCCTGAAACGCGTTTGGTGACTATCATTTTGATGTGTTCTGCTGTTCCTTTGCCTGCTTGCAAGCTGTCATTAAAATACGTGAGCAAATTTCAACTTCCTGTGGCCTCTTCACTTTGGGCGTCCTGCTTTGATGGATTTATATCGGCCGGTCCCGTTCGAGAAGCAAGGCCCACCGCCGGTTGGCGGATCCCGAGCCTGCACCACTGCGGTGTTGGAGAACTGGGAGGAAGGAAATCTGGCACCTTGCAGGGTGGTGCTCGATCACTCTACAATTTCAGCTATAAAGCGGGGCAGACAACTGACAGCAAATACATCTACCCACTTGGTGAAATAATTCATTTGGTGTAATTTTGGGGACTTGAACAGCACGCCCACTGGAGAAGAACTATTGCGCACTACAACACCCAGGAGGCCATGCACATGGCCACGCCTTCCATGGCAGGTGTTTATAATCAAGGTGTGCATCATTAACAGTGCTTCCTGCCCTCTTTGCAACACAAGCCACTGAAGAAGGGAAAACAAACTTCCTGAAACGCGTTTGGCGACTATCATTTTGATGTGTTCTGCTGTTCGTTTGCCTGCTTGCAAGCTGTCATTAAAATACCTGAGAAAATTTCAACTTCCTGTGGCCTCTTCACTTTGGGCGTCCTGCTTTGATGGATTTATATCGGCCGGTCCCCGTCGAGAAGCAAGGCCCACCGCCGGTTGGCGGATCCCGAGCCTGCACCACTGCGGTGTTGGAGAACTGGGAGGAAGGAGATCTGGCACATTGCAGGATGGTGCTCAATCACTCTACAATTTCAGCTATGAAGCGGGGCAGACAACTGACAGCAAATACATCTACTCACTTGGTGAAATAATTCATTTGGTGTAATTTTGGGGACTTGAACAGCACGCCCACTGGGGAAGAACTATTGCGCACTACAACACCCAGGAGGCCATGCACATGGCCACGCCTACCATGGCAGGTGTTTATAATCAAGCTGTGCATCATGAACAGTACTTCCTGCCCTCTTTGCAACACAAGCCACTGAAGAATGGAAAACGAACTTCCTGAAACGCGTTTGGTGACTATCATTTTGATGTGTTCTGCTGTTCCTTTGCCTGCTTGCAAGCTGTCATTAAAATACGTGAGCAAATTTCAACTTCCTGTGGCCTCTTCACTTTGGGCGTCCTGCTTTGATGGATTTATATCGGCCGGTCCCGTTCGAGAAGCAAGGCCCACCGCCGGTTGGCGGATCCCGAGCCTGCACCACTGCGGTGTTGGAGAACTGGGAGGAAGGAAATCTGGCACCTTGCAGGGTGGTGCTCGATCACTCTACAATTTCAGCTATAAAGCGGGGCAGACAACTGACAGCAAATACATCTACCCACTTGGTGAAATAATTCATTTGGTGTAATTTTGGGGACTTGAACAGCACGCCCACTGGAGAAGAACTATTGCGCACTACAACACCCAGGAGGCAATGCACATGGCCACGCCTTCCATGGCAGGTGTTTATAATCAAGGTGTGCATCATTAACAGTGCTTCCTGCCCTCTTTGCAACACAAGCCACTGAAGAAGGGAAAACAAACTTCCTGAAACGCGTTTGGCGACTATCATTTTGATGTGTTCTGCTGTTCGTTTGCCTGCTTGCAAGCTGTCATTAAAATACCTGAGAAAATTTCAACTTCCTGTGGCCTCTTCACTTTGGGCGTCCTGCTTTGATGGATTTATATCGGCCGGTCCCCGTCGAGAAGCAAGGCCCACTGCCGGTTGGCGGATCCCGAGCCTGCACCACTGCGGTGTTGGAGAACTGGGAGGAAGGAGATCTGGCACATTGCAGGATGGTGCTCAATCACTCTACAATTTCAGCTATGAAGCGGGGCAGACAACTGACAGCAAATACATCTACTCACTTGGTGAAATAATTCATTTGGTGTAATTTTGGGGACTTGAACAGCACGCCCACTGGGGAAGAACTATTGCGCACTACAATACCCAGGAGGCCATGCACATGGCCACGCCTACCATGGCAGGTGTTTATAATCAAGCTGTGCATCATGAACAGTACTTCCTGCCCTCTTTGCAACACAAGCCACTGAAGAAGGGAAAACGAACTTCCTGAAACGCGTTTGGTGACTATCATTTTGATGTGTTCTGCTGTTCCTTTGCCTGCTTGCAAGCTGTCATTAAAATACGTGAGCAAATTTCAACTACCTGTGGCCTCTTCACTTTGGGCGTCCTGCTTTGATGGATTTATATCGGCCGGTCCCTGTCGAGAAGCAAGGTCCACCGCCGGTTGGCGGATCCCGAGCCTTCACCACTGCGGTGTTGGAGAACTGGGAGGAAGGAGATCTGGCACCTTGCAGGGTGGTGCTCGATCACTCTACAATTTCAGCTATAAAGCGGGGCAGACAACTGACAACAAATACATCTACCCACTTGGTGAAATAATTCATTTGGTATAATTTTGGGGACTTGAACAGCACGCCCACTGGGGAAGAACTATTGCGCACTACAACACCCAGGAGGCCATGCACATGGCCACGCTTACCATGGCAGGTGTTTATAATCAAGGTGTGCATCATGAACAGTGCTTCCTGCCCTCTTTGCAACACAAGCCACTGAAGAAGGGAAAACGAACTTCCTGAAACGCGCTTGGCGACTATCAATTTGATGTGTTCAGCTGTTCCTTTGCCTGCTTGCAAGCTGCCATTAAATTACGTGAGCAAATTTCAACTTCCTGTGCCCTCTTCACTTTGGGCGTCCTGCTTTGATGGATTTATATTGGCCGGTCCCGGTCGAGAAGCAAGGCCCACCGCCGGTTGGCGGATCCCGAGCCTGCACCACTGCGGTGTTGGAGAACTGGGAGGAAGGAGATCTGGCACGTTGCAAGGTGGTGCTCGATCACTCTACAATTTCAGCTATAGAGCGGGGCAGACAACTGACAGCAAATACATCTACCCACTTGGTGAAATAATTCATTTGGTGTAATTTTGGGGACTTGAACAGCACGCCCAGTGGGGAAGAACTATTGCGCACTACAACACCCAGGAGGCCATGCACATGGCCACGCCTACCATGGCAGGTGTTTATAATCAAGGTGTGCATCATGAACAGTGCTTCCTGCCCTCTTTGCAACACACGCCACTGAAGAAGGGAAAACGAACTTCCTGAAACGCGTTTGGCGACTATCATTTTGATGTGTTCTGCTGTTCGTTTGCCTGCTTGCAAGCTGTCATTAAAATACGTGAGCACATTTCAACTTCCTGTGGCCTCTTCACTTTGGGCGTCCTGCTTTGATGGATTTATATCGGCCGGTCGAGAAGCAAAACCTACCGCCGGTGGGCGGATCCCGAGCCTGCACCACTGCGATGTTGGAGAACTGGGAGGAAGGAGATCTGGCACCTTGCAGGGTGGTGCTCGATCACATTACAATTTCAGCTATAAAGCAGGGCAGACAACTGACAGCAAATACATCTACCCACTTCGTGAAATAATTCATTTGGTGTAATTATGGGGACTTGAATAGCACGCCCACTGAGGAAGAACTATTGCGCACTACAACACCCAGGAGGCCATGCACATGGCCATGCCTACCATGGCAGGTGTTTATAATCAAGGTGTGCATCATGAACAGTGCTTCCTGCCCTCTTTGCAACACAAGCCACTGAAGAAGGGAAAACGAACTTCCTGAAACGCGTTTGGCGACTATCATTTTGATGTGTTCTGCTGTTCCTTTGCCTGCTTGCAAGCTGTCATTAAAATACATGAGCAAATTTCAACTTCCTGTGGCCTCTTCACTTTGGGCGTCCTGCTTTGATGGATTTATATCAGCCGGTCCCGGTCGAGAAGCAAGGCCCACCACCGGTTGGCGGATCCCGAGTCTGCACCACTGCGGTGTTGGAGAACTGGGAGGAAGGAGATCTGGCACCTTGCAGGGTGGTGCTCGATCACTCTACAATTTCAGCTATAAAGCGGGGCAGACAACTGACAGCAAATACATCTACCTACTTGGTGAAATAATTCATTTGGTGTAATTTTGGGGACTTGAACAGCACGCCCACTGGAGAAGAACTATTGCGCACTACAACACCCATGAGGCCATGCACATGGCCACGCCTACCATGGCAGGTGTTAATAATCAAGGTGTGCATCATGAACAGTGCTTCCTGCCCTCTTTGCAACACAAGCCACTGAAGAAGGGAAAACGAACTTCCTGAAACGCGTTTGGCGACTATCATTTTGATGTGTTCTGCTGTTCCTTTGCCTGCTTGCAAGCTGTCATTAAAATACATGAGCACATTTCAACTTCCTGTGGCCTCTTCACTTTGGGCGTCCTGCTTTTATGAATTTATATGGGCCGGTCCCGGTCAAGAAGCAAGGCCCACCGTCGGTTGGCGGATCCCGAGCCTGCACCACTGCGGTGTTGGAGAACTGGGAGGGAGGAGATCTGGCATCTAGCAGGGTGCTGCTCGATCACTCTACAATTTCAGCTATAAAGCGGGGCAGACAACTGACAGCAAATACATCTACCCACTTGGTGAAATAATTCATTTGGTGTAATTTTGGGGACTTGAACAGCACGCCCACTGGGGAAGAACTATTGCGCTCTACAACACCCAGGAGGCCATGCACATGACCACGCCTACCATGGCAGGTGTTTATAATCAAGGTGTGCGTCATGAACAGTGCTTCCTGCCCTCTTTGCAACACAAGCCACTGAAGAAGGGAAAACGAACTTCCTGAAACGCGTTTGGCGACTATCATTTTGATGTGTTCTGCTGGTCCTTTGCCTGCTTGCAAGCTGTCATTAAAATACGTGAGCAAATTTCAACTTCCTGTGGCCTCTTCACTTTGGGCGTCCTGTTTGATGGATTTATATCGGCCGGCCCCAGTCGAGAAGCGAGGCCCACCGCCGGTTAGCGGATCCCGAACCTGCACCACTGCGGTGTTGCAGAACTGGGAGGAAGGAGATCTGGCACCTTGCAGGGTGGTGCTCGATCACTCTACGATTTCAGCTATAAAGCGGGGCAGACAACTGACAGCAAATACATTTACCCACTTGGTGAAATAATTCATTTGGTGTAATTTTGGGGACTTGAACAGCACGCCCACTGGGGAAGAACTATTGCGCACTACAACACCCAGGAGGCCATGCATATGGCCACGCCTACCATGGCAGGTGTTTATAATCAAGGTGTGCATCATGAACAGTGCTTCCTGCCCTCTTTGCAACACAAGCCACTGAAGAAGGGAAAACGAACTTCCTGAAACCCGTTTGATGACTATCATTTTGATGTGTTCTGCTGTTTCTTTGCCTGCTTGCAAGCTGTCGTTAATATACGTGAGCAAATTTCAACTTCCTGTGGCCTCTTCACTTTGGTCGTCCTGCTTTGATGGATTTATATCGGCCGGTCCCGGTCGAGAAGCAAGGCCCACCGCCGGTTGGCGGATCCCGAGCCTGCACCACTGCGGTGTTGGAGAACTGGGAGGAAGGAGATCTGGCACCTTGCAGGGTGGTGCTCGATCACTCTACAATTTCAGCTATAAAGCGGGCCAGACAACTGACAACAAATACGTCTACCCACTTGGTGAAATAATTCATTTGGTATAATTTTGGGGACTTGAACAGCACACCCACTGGGGAAGAACTATTGCGTACTACAACACCCAGGAGGCCATGCACATGGCCACGCTTACCATGGCAGGTGTTTATAATCAAGGTGTGCATCATGAACAGTGCTTCCTGCCCTCTTTGCAACACAAGCCACTGAAGAAGGGAAAACGAACTTCCTGAAACGCGTTTGGCGACTATCATTTTGATGTGTTCTGCTGTTCCTTTGCCTGCTTGCAAGCTGCCATTAAATTACGTGAGCAAATTTCAACTTCCTGTGCCCTCTTCACTTTGGGCGTCCTGCTTTGATGGATTTATATTGGCCGGTCCCGGTCGAGAAGCAAGGCCCACCGCCGGTTGGCGGATCCCGAGCCTGCACCACTGCGGTGTTGGAGAACTGGGAGGAAGGAGATCTGGCACCTTGCAAGGTGGTGCTTGATCACTCTACAATTTCAGCTATAAAGCGGGGCAGACAACTAACAGCAAATACATCTACCCACTTGGTGAAATAACTAATTTGGTGTAATTTTGGGGACTTGAACAGCACGCCCACTGGGGAAGAACTATTGCGCACTACAACACCCAGGAGGCCATGCACATGGCCACGCCTACCATGGCAGGTGTTTATAATCAAGGTGTGCATCATGAACAGTGCTTCCTGCCCTCTTTACAACACACGCCACTGAAGAAGGGAAAACAAACTTCCTGAAACGCGTTTGGCGACTATCATTTTGATGTGTTCTGCTGTTCCTTTGCCTGCTTGCAAGCTGTCATTAAAATACGTGAGCAAATTTCAACTTCCTGTGGCGTCTTCACTTTGGGGGTCCTGCTTTGATGGATTTATATCGGCCGGTCCCGGTCGAGAAGCAAGGCCTACCGCCAGTGGGCGGATCCCGAGCCTGCACCACTGCGGTGTTAGAGAACTGGGAGGAAGGAGATCTGGCACCTTGCAGGGTGGTGCTCGATCACTCTACAATTTCAGCTATAAAGCAGGGCAGACAACTGACAGCAAATACATCTACCCACTTGGTGAAATAATTCATTTGGTGTAATTTTGGGGACTTCAATAGCACGCCCACTGGGGAAGAACTATTGCGCACTACAACACCGAGGAGGCCATGCACATGGCCACGCCTACCATGGCAGGTGTTTATAATCAAGGTGTGCATCATGAACAGTGCTTCCTGCCCTCTTTGCCACACAAGCCACTAAATAAGGGAAAACGGACTTCCTGAAAAGCGTTTGGCGACTATCATTTTGATGTGTTCTGCTGTTCCTTTGCCTGCTTGCAAGCTGCAATTAAAATACACGAGCAAATTTCAACTTCCTGTGGCACTTCACTTTGGGCATCCTGCTTTAATGGATTTATATCGGCCGGTCCCGGTCGAGAAGCATGGCCCACCGCCGGTTGGCAGATCCCGAGCCTGCACCACTGCGGTGTTGGAGAACTGGGAGGAAGGAGATCTGGCATCTAGCAGGGTGCTGCTCAATCACTCTACAATTTCAGCTATAAAGCGGGGCAGACAACTGACAGCAAATACATCTACCCACTTGGTGAAATAATTAATTTGGTGTAATTTTGGGGACTTGAACAGCACGCCCACTGGGGAAGAACTATAGCGTTCTACAACACCCAGGAGGCCATGCCATGGCCACGCCTACCATGGCAGGTGTTTATAATCAAGGTGTGCGTCATAAACAGTGCTTCCTACCCTCTTTGCAACACAAGCCACTGAAGAAGGGAAAACGAACTTCCTGAATCGCGTTTGGCGACTATCATTTTGATGTGTTCTGCTGTTCTTTTGCCTGCTTGCAAGCTGTCATTAAAATACGTGAGCACATTTAAACTTCCTGTGGCCTCTTCACTTTGGGCGTCCTGCTTTGATGGATTTATATCGGCCGGTCCCGGTCGAGAAGCAAGGCCCACCCCCGGTTAGCGGATCCCGAGCCTGCACCACTGCGGTGTTGCAGAACTGGGAGGAAGGAGATCTGGCACCTTGCAGGGTGGTGCTCGATCACTCTACAATTTCAGCTATAAAGCGGGGCAGACAACTGACAGCAAATACATCTACCCACTTGGTGAAATAATTCATTTGGTGTAATTTTGGGGACTTGAACAGCACGCCCACTGGGGAAGAACTATTGCGCACTACAACACCCATGAGGCCATGCACATGGCCACGCCTACCATGGCAGGTGTTTATAATCAAGGTGTGCATCATGAACAGTGCTTCCTGCCTTCTTTGCAAGACAAGCCACTGAAGAAGGGAAAACGAACTTCCTGAAACGCGTTTGGCGACTATCATTTTGATGTGTTCTGCTGTTCCTTTGCCTGCTTGCTAGCTGTCATTAAAATACGTGAGCAAATTTCAACTTCCTGTGGCCTCTTCACTTTGGGCGTCCTGCTTTAATGGATTTATATCGGCCGGTCCCGGTCGAGAAGCAAGGCCCACCGCCGGTTGGCGGATCCCGAGCCTGCACCACTGCGGTTTTGGAGAACTGGGAGGAACGAGATCTGGCATCTAGCAGGGTGCTGCTCAATCACTCTACAATTTCAGCTATAAAGCGGGGCAGACAACTGACAGCAAATACATCTACCCACTTGGTGAAATAATTAATTTGGTGTAATTTTGGGGACTTGAACAGCACGCCCACTGGGGAAGAACTATAGCGTTCTACAACACCCAGGAGGCCATGCACATGGCCACGCCTACCATGGCAGGTGTTTATAATCAAGGTGTGCATCATGAACAGTGCTTCCTGCCCTCTTTGCAACACACGCCACTGAAGAAGGGAAAACGAACTTCCTAAAACGCGTTTGGCGACTATCATTTTGATGTGTTCTGCTGTTCCTTTGCCTGCTTGCAAGCTGTCATTAAAATACGTGAGCACATTTCAACTTCCTGTGGCCTCTTCACTTTGGGGGTCCTGCTTTGATGGATTTATATCGGCCGGTCCTGGTCGAGAAGCAAGGCCTACCGCCGGTGGGCGGATCCCGAGCCTGCACCACTGCGGTGTTAGAGAACTGGGAGAAAGGAGATCTGGCACCTTGCAGGGTGGTGCTTGATCACTCTACAATTTCAGCTATAAAGCAGGGCAGACAACTGACAGCAAATACATCTACCCACTTGGTGAAATAATTCATTTGGTGTAATTTTGGGGACTTGAATAGCACGCCCACTGTGGAAGAACTATTGCGTAATACAACACCGAGGAGGCCATGCACATGGCCACGCCTACCATGGCAGGTGTTTATAATCAAGGTGTGCATCATGAACAGTGCTTCCTGCCCTCTTTGCAACACAAGCCACTAAATAAGGGAAAACGGACTTCCTGAAAAGCGTTTGGCGACTATCATTTTGATGTGTTCTGCTGTTCCTTTGCCTGCTTGCAAGCTGCAATTAAAATACATGAGCAAATTTCAACTTCCTGTGGCCTCTTCACTTTGGGCGTCCTGCTTTAATGGATTTATATCGACCGGTCCCGGTCGAGAAGCAAGGCCCACCGCCGGTTTGCGGATCCCGAGCCTGCACCACTGCGGTGTTGGAGAACTGGGAGGAAGGAGATCTGGCATCTAGCAGGGTGCTGCTCAATCACTCCACAATTTCAGCTATAAAGCGGGGCAGACAACTGACAGCAAATACATCTACCCACTGGGTGAAATAATTAATTTGGTGTAATTTTGGGGACTTGAACAGCACGCCCACTGGGGAAGAACTATAGCGCTCTACAACACCCATGAGGCCATGCACATGGCCACGCCTACCATGGCAGGTGTTTATAATCAAGGTGTGCCTCATGAACAGTGCTTCCTACTCTCTTTGCAACACAAGCCACTGAAGAAGGGAAAACGAACTTCCTGAAACGCGTTTGGCGACTATCATTTTGATGTGTTCTGCTGTTCCTTTGCCTGCTTGCAAGCTGTCATTAAAATACGTGAGCACATTTCAACTTCCTGTGGCCTCTTCACTTTGGGCGTCCTGCTTTGATGGATTTATATCGGCCGGTCCCGGTCGAGAAGCAAGGCCCACCCCCGGTTAGCGGATCCCGAGCCTGCACCACTGCGGTGTTGCAGAACTGGGAGGAAGGAGATCTGGCACCTTGCAGGATGGTGCTCAATCACTCTACAATTTCAGCTATGAAGCGGGGCAGACAACTGACAGCAAATACATCTACTCACTTGGTGAAATAATTCATTTGGTGTAATTTTGGGGACTTGAACAGCACGCCCACTGTGGAAGAACTATTGCGCACTACAACACCCAGGAGGCCATGCACATGGCCATGCCTACCATGGCAGGTGTTTATAATCAAGCTGTGCATCATGAACAGTGCTTCCTGCCCTCTTTGCAACACAAGCCACTGAAGAAGGGAAAACGAACTTCCTGAAACGCGTTTGGTGACTATCATTTTGATGTGTTCTGCTGTTCCTTTGCCTGCTTGCAAACTGTCATTAAAATACGTGAGCAAATTTCAACTTCCTGTGGCCTCTTCACTTTGGGCGTCCTGCTTTGATGAATTTATATCGGCCGGTCCCTGTCGAGAAGCAAGGCCCACCGCCGGTTGGCGGATCCCGAGCCTTCACCACTGCGGTGTTGGAGAACTGGGAGGAAGGAGATCTGGCACCTTGCAGGGTGGTGCTCGATCACTCTACAATTTCAGCTATAAAGCGGGGCAGACAACTGACAACAAATACATCTACCCACTTGGTGAAATAATTCATTTGGTATAATTTTGGGGACTTGAACAGCACGCCCACTGGGGAAGAACTATTGCGCACTACAACACCCAGGAGGCCATGCACATGGCCACGCTTACCATGGCAGGTGTTTATAATCAAGGTGTGCATCATGAACAGTGCTTCCTGCCCTCTTTGCAACACAAGCCACTGAAGAAGGGAAAACGAACTTCCTGAAACGCGCTTGGCGACTATCATTTTGATGTGTTCAGCTGTTCCTTTGCCTGCTTGCAAGCTGCCATTAAATTACGTGAGCAAATTTCAACTTCCTGTGCCCTCTTCACTTTGGGCGTCCTGCATTGATGGATTTATATTGGCCGGTCCCGGTCGAGAAGCAAGGCCCACCGCCGGTTGGCGGATCCCGAGCCTGCACCACTGCGGTGTTGGAGAACTGGGAGGAAGGAGATCTGGCACGTTGCAAGGTGGTGCTCGATCACTCTACAATTTCAGCTATAGAGCGGGGCAGACAACTGACAGCAAATACATCTACCCACTTGGTGAAATAATTCATTTGGTGTAATTTTGGGGACTTGAACAGCACGCCCAGTGGGGAAGAACTATTGCGCACTACAACACCCAGGAGGCCATGCACATGGCCACGCCTACCATGGCAGGTGTTTATAATCAAGGTGTGCATCATGAACAGTGCTTCCTGCCCTCTTTGCAACACACGCCACTGAAGAAGGGAAAACGAACTTCCTGAAACGCGTTTGGCGACTATCATTTTGATGTGTTCTGCTGTTCCTTTGCCTGCTTGCAAGCTGTCATTAAAATACGTGAGCAAACTTCAACTTCCTGTGGCCTCTTCACTTTGGGCGTCCTGCTTTGATGGATTTATATCGGCCGGTCCCGGTCGAGAAGCAAGGCCCACCACCGGTTGGCGGATCCCGAGTCTGCACCACTGCGGTGTTGGAGAACTGGGAGGAAGGAGATCTGGCACCTTGCAGGGTGGTGCTAGATCACTCTACAATTTCAGCTATAAAGCGGGGCAGACAACTGACAGCAAATACATCTACCTACTTGGTGAAATAATTCATTTGGTGTAATTTTGGGGACTTGAACAGCACGCCCACTGGAGAAGAACTATTGCGCACTACAACACCCAGGAGGCCATGCACATGGCCACGCCTACCATGGCAGGTGTTTATAATCAAGGTGTGCATCATGAACAGTGCTTCCTGCCCTCTTTGCAACACAAGCCACTGAAGAAGGGAAAACGAACTTCCTGAAACGCGTTTGGCGACTATCATTTTGATGTGTTCTGCTGTTCCTTTGCCTGCTTGCAAGCTGTCATTAAAATACATGAGCAAATTTCAACTTCCTGTGGCCTCTTCACTTTGGGCGTCCTGCTTTTATGAATTTATATCGGCCGGTCCCGGTCGAGAAGCAAGGCCCATCGTCGGTTGGCGGATCCCGAGCCTGCACCACTGCGGTGTTGGAGAACTGGGAGGAAGGAGATCTGGCATCTAGCAGGGTGCTGCTCGATCACTCTACAATTTCAGCTATAAAGCGGGGCAGACAACTGACAGCAAATACATCTACCCACTTGGTGAAATAATTCATTTGGTGTCATTTTGGGGACTTGAACAGCACGCCCACTGGGGAAGAACTATTGCGCTCTACAACACCCAGAAGGCCATGCACATGGACACGCCTACCATGGCAGGTGTTTATAATCAAGGTGTGCGTCATGAACAGTGCTTCCTGTCCTCTTTGCAACACAAGCCACTAAAGAAGGGAAAACAAACTTCCTGAAACGCGTTTGGCGACTATCATTTTGATGTGTTCTGCTGTTCCTTTGCCTGCTTGCAAGCTGTCATTAAAATACGTGAGCAAATTTCAACTTCCTGTGGCCTCTTCACTTTGGGCGTCCTGTTTGATGGATTTATATCGGCCGGCCCCAGTCGAGAAGCAAGGCCCACTGCCGGTTAGCGGATCCCGAACCTGCACCACTGCGGTGTTGCAGAACTGGGAGGAAGGAGATCTGGCACCTTGCAGGGTGGTGCTCGATCACTCTACAATTTCAGCTATAAAGCGGGGCAGACAACTGACAGCAAATACATCTACCCACTTGGTGAAATAATTCATTTGGTGTAATTTTGGGGACTTGTACAGCACGCCCACTGGGGAAGAACTATTGCGCACTACAACACCCAGGAGGCCATGCACATGGCCACGCCTACCATGGCAGGTGTTTATAATCAAGGTGTGCATCATGAACAGTGCTTCCTACCCTCTTTGCAACACAAGCCACTGAAGAAGGGAAAACGAACTTCCTGAAACGCGTTTGGCGACTATCATTTTGATGTGTTCTGCTGTTCCTTTGCCTGCTTGCAAGCTGTCATTAAAATACGTGAGCACATTTCAACTTCCTGTGGCCTCTTCACTTTGGGCGTCCTGCTTTGATGGATTTATATCGGCCGGTCCCGGTCGAGAAGCAAGGCCCACCGCCGGTTAGCGGATCCCGAGCCTGCACCACTGCGGTGTTGCAGAACTGGGAGGAAGGAGATCTGGCACCTTGCAGGGTGGTGCTCGATCACTCTACAATTTCAGCTATAAAGCGGGGCAGACAACTGACAGCAAATAAATCTACCCACTTGGTGAAATAATTCATTCGGTGTAATTTTGGGGACTTGAACAGCACGCCCACTGGGGAAGAACTATTGCGCACTACAACACCCAGGAGGCCATGCACATGGCCACGCCTACCATGGCAGGTGTTTATAATCAAGGTGTGCCTCATGAACAGTGCTTCCTGCCCTCTTTGCAACACAAGCCACTGAAGAAGGGAAAACGAACTTCCTGAAACGTGTTTGGCGACTATCATTTTGATGTGTTCTGCTGTTCCTTTGCCTGCTTGCAAGCTGTCATTAAAATACGTGAGCACATTTCAACTTCCTGTGGCCTCTTCACTTTGGGCGTCCTGCTTTGATGGATTTATATCGGCCGGTCCCGGTCGAGAAGCAAGGCCCACCGCCGGTTAGCGGATCCCGAGCCTGCACCAATGCGGTGTTGCAGAACTGGGAGGAAGGAGATCTGGCACCTTGCAGGGTGGTGCTCGATCACTCTACAATTTCAGCTATAAAGCGGGGCAGACAACCGACAGCAAATACATCTACCCACTTGGTGAAATAATTCATTTGGTGTAATTTTGGGGACTTGAACAGCACGCCCACTGGGGAAGAACTATTGCGCACTACAACACCCATGAGGCCATGCACATGGCCAAGCCTACCATGGCAGGTGTTTATAATCAAGGTGTGCATCATGAACAGTGCTTCCTGCCTTCTTTGCAACACAAGCCACTGAAGAAGGGAAAACGAACTTCCTGAAACGCGTTTGGCGACTATCATTTTGATGTGTTCTGCTGTTCCTTTGCCTGCTTGCTAGCTGTCATTAAAATACGTGAGCAAATTTCAACTACCTGTGGCCTCTTCACTTTGGGCGTCCTGCTTTGATGGATTTATATCGGCCGGTCCCGGTCGAGAAGCAAGGCCCATCGCCGGTTAGTGGATCCCGAGCCTGCACCACTGCGGTGTTGCAGAACTGGGAGGAAGGAGATCTGGCACCTTGCAGGGTGGTGCTCGATCTCTCTACAATTTCAGCTATAAAGCGGGGCAGACAACTGACAGCAAATACATCTACCCACTTGGTGAAATAATTCATTTGGTGTAATTTTGGGGACTTGAACAGCACGCCCACTGGGGAAGAACTATTGCGCACTACAACACCCAGGAGGCCATGCACATGGCCACGCCTACCATGGCAGGTGTTTATAGTCAAGGTGTGCATCATGAACAGTGCTTCCTGCCCTCTTTGCAACACAAGCCACTGAAGAAGGGAAAACGAACTTCCTGAAACGCGTTTGGCGACTATCATTTTCATGTGTTCTGCTGTTCCTTTGCCTGCTTGCAAGCTGTCATTAAAATACATGAGCAAGGGTCGTGGCTAGCCAGGCAGCAAAATGGCCGCTACCTAAGCGAGCTCCGCCGGCTGAGCCAGAAATCCTGAATAAATCCTCATAAAACGAGACCGCAGGGTCACCACGATTGCACACCACGAACCGGACTATGAGTGGCGGAGGCTGCCCGAGTTTCGGGAAGATCGGTGCAGACTGGCAGATCCGGTGAGGTCGTGGGCGAAGGACGCATCGGGAGCGCCGCTGTGGCCAAGGCTGGGGCGGACCTCCCCAGGGCGCATCCAAAATAAAGTCCGGGGCTGCGTGGGCCTGCTGCGATTGCGGAGGAGAGGCGCGGCGGACGGAGCGGACCCTAGCCGCGCCGGCGGACGCCCCCGTGACTGGGAACTGATACCACCCCCCCGGTGAAGCGACGAGATTTGGGTCGCTCGAGAGGAGGTTGCAGGCTTGCGGCGACACCTCTGGTCGGACGAGGCGCCATTTTGTGGATCCTGGAGGACCATATCTGATCCATTCCTGCCACGGGCACACAGTGAAGTCTGCCGCCCGACGTGGATTCTCCGCTGGCGGTGGTGGTGTGGCGCTGGGAATACTACCCCCCTGCCTCTGCTGCCATTGACCTGCTGACTGGGCCAACATCTGTGAACCCCGGATGTGCTGCGGGTTCGTGCTGCCCCGAGTATCTGTGCAGAGCCGTTGCCCATGGAGGGCTGAGGTGAGGTGCCTGGGACCGGGAGTTGGGAGGAGAGGACGCTGGCTGCAGGCGGGGGTGCTCAGATCTCCTGCGTAAAACGCCCCTAGGCACGGAGGTGCTGAAAGACGCTGACCCCAACCCTTGGCCCGATCCTTGGTGTGGCCTCCTCCTAAAATTCGCCGCGAGGGTGCCCCAAGCTATACATCTATCTGGAGGGCACGGGTATTTGCGCAGTGAGGCGGCCCAGGCCGGATGGAATGCGCTGACTGCCTGACATCTCTGAGCGCTCCCGCTGCTGGCTACTGTCCATTGCGGGTGGCGAGGGTTGGCACTCTAGGTCATCCTCTGACCAGGATAGGATCACTGACTTCTCTACGAAACCCACTACCAAGAGACGGCGTCTTGCTGTATCTGACAGCAGACGAGGCAAATCTGACCCTGGCAGCTTGACATACCTAGGATTCGGCAGCCCCATAACTACACTATCAGACCCTGCAGTACACCGGGAAGCCATATCGGCTCGAGGGAAGACCATGGGCAAAGCTGACACCCGCCAATCTAAAATCTCGTTCGAGAATAAGCGCCCTGTTAAACTGACGGACCAAGAGTAGGAGGCTCTGGGGGCCACAGGGGGAGAGGAGAGTGAAGGAAACCAGGGCGAAGATCTCAAATCGCTGATGCTAGAAATGCGCAATAGTTTGCGGAATATCGATGTGAAGTTATATACCCTGACGTCTCAACTGGACTCCGTTAAAACCCAAGTCGCCACCCATGAAACAAGGCTAGACTGTCTTGAGAACCGGCAAACCGAACAACTTGAGTTCCAGCAAGAAACTAAAACACAACTCCTGAATATGGAAAAAGTGTTGGAGGTTATACGCGCAAAGCCGGATGACCTGGAAGCGCGTTCCCGACGCAGCAACGTCCGCATCAAGGGCATTCCAGAGACAACTGCTATGGCAAAGATGGAGGTGTTTGTGACAGACCTAATGCATGAACTTTTCGACCCTCACCTATTCCCCGTCTTTGTGGTGGAGCGTGAGCACAGAGCCCTGGGCCCAAAGCCGCCGGTGGGTGGCACTCCCCGGCCTATACTGGCTAAGCTCTTGAATTACCAGGACAGGGATGTGGTGCTGAGGCTGGCCAGAGAGAAGGGTCGCATCACGCATAAAGGTAATGTCATCTCCTTTTACCCGGACTTCACCCCGACAGTGCAAGCGGCGAGATGGGAGTTCCTAGCAGCCAAGCGCCTGTTGATGGAAGCCGAAATCCCATATGCGCTACTCTACCCTGCCAAGTTGAAGGTATCGCATGACGGAACTGCACACTTTTTTACGGACGCCAAATCAGCTCTAAAATTTGCAAAGCACATTTGTGGCCCTACGAAGAAGAAGGGGCCAGGTGCCATGAGCCCTGGACGACAAGATCACCTCAGTGACAATGACTGAATCTCCGGACTCTGCTGCGGGCTCCCCTGTGCCTGACCTGTGGGTCCACCTGGAAACCATAGATCCGCGAACTGTCAATATGTTTTTACGTGCTATTGAGATATTGATCTGTTCGGTGCTCTATTGACAGGTCCGCCATTCCCTTCCTGTTGTTATTATTGTGCATTTCACTATTTTTTGAGTTTGACCTTTTTGTGGCTCTGTGGTTAAGTTCACATATTGTCTCAGCCACCCTGTGAAAATGGGGGTGTACGCCTGTGCTCCCATTCCTCCAAGGGATTGTTCCCATTGTTCGAATGTTCCCACTATCTTAAGTGGTTTTGGGAGGGATATGTCACAACCTGATTGGGGGGTTGAGGCGGGTGGGGGGAGGTAGAGGATAAGAGGGCTGTTTGTATGTTTGAGCTGTCAGGGTCTTTCGCCATACCGCAGGTCTATGGAGGGGATATGTGCATGAAGGTGGGGTGCTACCATGAGAAGACCTGCACACACCGATAGGGACTGATGTCAATCTGCGTAAAATCCTTACTTGGAATGTACGGGGAATGAATGATGGACGAAAGGCGCGCCTCGTACATGCTTATTTGGTGAGACATCACATTGACATATGCTTCTTACAAGAAACACATCTCAACACCAAGCCATCACCGCGTCTGAAGCACAATAGGTGGTCAGATGTACACTCTGCAATATATTCTAACTATGCTAGAGGAGTAGCTATACTCCTGCGCCGAGGCCTTGCTTGGAGAGAGTGTTCAGTTGATATTGACTCTGAAGGCAGGTTTATAATACTACAAGGACTTCTAGGAGGGACTCCGGTTGTCCTGGTGGCCCTATATAGACCGAATGTTGACTCCCCTGACTTTTTTAGAGAGATTTGGACTAGACTTGCTTCGATAGATTGCACGACCATTATTTGGGGCGGAGACTTTAACGTAGTGTTACAGGACACATTAGATAGGAAGGGCGCGGCTAGACCACTGCACCCCGCCGTGACACAGGCCCTTCACGATCACATAGAAGAAGGGCGCTTGGTTGACATCTGGAGGCTCCGCCACCCAAATATGCGGGAGGGGACGTGCATTTCCTCGTATCATGCAGCGTGGTCTAGACTTGATTACGTATCTCAGGATGTAGCCGCTTGGACGGTTGAGATCCGACACCTAGCTCGCTCCCTATCGGATCATGCCCCCTGTTTATTAACCATAGCCGTCCCTAGTCTGCCAACTAGGGCATTCACGTGGAGACTCCCGCAACATGTCCTTTTGGACAAAGCATTTAAAGAGGGCATCAGATCTGATATCTCTGATTACTTTGACTTAAACACAGGTTCGGTTTCTACAGTGGCGAGCTTATGGGAGGCATTCAAGGTGGTAGTCAGGGGTAAATGTATTTCACAACAGGCTGGGGTAATAAAGGCAATAAGGAGCACCTTGACGGACATCGAGATGCAGATCAGAACCCTAGAGGCGAAATTCTGCACTGAGGATAGTCCCCAAGTAGCGGTAGACTTGAAGGCGAGGCTACAAGACTTTGCAGAGGAAGCCCAACGAGAACTAACATTTTTGGGAAAACACGCAGAGGCTAGACGATACGGGGAAGGAGACCGGCCGGGGCGGACACTGGCAACCATGATCCGAAAATTGGCCCCATCACCTTACATACACACAATTAATACATTGGAGGGGGTACTGCGATAGGCCAGGAGCAGGTTCTTGAAGCATTTCGAGATTTTTACTCCCACTTATACACGGCCACACATACAGAATGCGCAGATGGTATGCAGGAATTCCTTGATTCGATTGCACTGGTGTAGTTCAATGCCGCTCATCGTCAATACATGGACCTCTCATATACTATTGAAGATATCAAATTAGTTATAAAAAGTCTCCCCCTTAATAAAGCCCCAGGACCCGATGGTCTAACGACTGCATTCTATAAGACATACGCCGACGAACTAGCTCCACGCCACCACGCAGTATATGAGGAAGCCCTGGAAACGGAAATTCTCCCTACATCCATGCGAGAGGTGCTGATCATAGCACGGCTTATCTACCCGGGACCGGCGGTGAGGGGTAGGTCTAACTAAGAAGACGCGGGATAACGAAACCTGTCAACTATGAGGTTGACCCGCTGTTCTACCCGCCGGGTACTGTTGTTGTAGCATACCACCACCCGATAGGAACACAGAGCGCAACACAGGTACACGACTTCCCCTTATTTTTGACAATGCAAAATAGTGGAATAGCCATACTGTAGACAGTTGTCTTTAAATTATATAGTTAGACACTGGTCCTGAGTAATCGCCAGTCAAATTGACTAATTGGCGAGAAACATGTCGACCCAGTCACACACCAGGTTAGCCTTGTACTAGGGTACATTATTTCCCTACAAGTCTAGTCCTTGTTCAAATTTTAATTGGAGCCAAGGGACCTCCAGAATAAAATTGATCCTGGTACCCTTGCACCCATTTTAACCCACCTTCACGTCTACACCTTCCTGGCCCCACACCCGCACTTCACCTATACGGCAGTTGGAAAAAGATCTCTGCCAAAGAGCCCCTCTTTGAGGTGTTGCCCGTTGGGTATTGCACCGCCGACCCAACGAGGAGCATTGCAGATGATGAAGCATGACACTCGCAAGGGTGTGTGAGGCCACTACATCCAACAAAATGGATGCCCGTTTGTAGGTACCCCACGTTGTCCTACAGCAGCCCTAACCTGTCTCCGACCAAACTAGCACTCCTTTAGGAACAGCCTGGTACCCCTCTTGTATTTGGCACTTCTAGCGAACACCAGGACTGGACCTTCCGCTCCCCTTCATGAGCGGTAAATTCGCAAGACTTGGCGCATAGGGAGACTTCTCGTTGTGCTTTGTCCCAATCCCCTTTTGTTGAAAACACGGCTTAAACCAGACAGGGACAAGGCGGAGCTGGACTCGTACCGTCCTTTGTCGCTCATAAACGTGGACGCCAAAATTTATGCGAAATTGCTGGCTAACCGCCTCCAACCGCTCCTCCAGATTGTGGCCCTCCCAGACCAGTCTGGGTTTATTCCTGGAAGTAAGTAAGTAAAAGTTTATTTGCACAATTAATTAAAATCATTGCAATATACACAATCGTAGCTAACAGTTAAAAAAGACAATTTTCAATTCTGATAAAAAACAGTAAATATGTGGGATGAAAAGGTGTCACTTAGGGGAGTTAAAGCTCAGTCTTGGTCATCTGGTGAGATCAAGGAGTTAATTTCAGAAATAAATTTTACAAAGCGCTTCGCCATCTGAGGTGAGTCGCCCCTCATGCATACGTCCAGTGCTTCTTGGCATGTCCTGATGTTAAGAAAGACCCAAATTGGACGAAGCCGAAAAGTTTGTTGGGCTAGTAAGCATCTACAATGCACAAGATGTGAATCAGGTTTTCCTCTTCCTGGTTACAGAAGCGGCAATATGGTGGAGGCAGCTGTCTTGTACCCTTGGCCAAATTTATATGCAATCAGTGGGATTAGGCCAAAACGTAATCTCATTAATTGGAGTTATACATGAGGTTTCAAGGGAGATGTAAGATAGAGCGGTAATATTTTTGGGGCATACAGTTTGGAGGCCCAGGTGCCATGGAAGAGCTTTAATACTTGTTGTGCGTCATGGTCATTTGAAAGAATTTTTGCTTGTTTAGTTAAAAGCTTCGATTTCGCTTTAATGGGCAGCAAAGTTGACCATATGTCCTTTGCTTTAAGGGTTTCAAGACAAAAGATCAAATATTTATTCCACGATGTTTTAGGGTTGCTAAGCAATGACCATATACAGCTCTTTAAAGTGTGGGAGCTAGCTTGTTTCGTTTTTAGGCTGTAGGCGATGAATCTTGCGCTCATGATCCATCGCTGGGAAGATAAAGAGAATTCCTTTCGGATTTGGGCATGAGAGGTCGAGTTTGGCAGTTGGAATACCCTATGGAAGCATGATGATTGCGCTCTATCTAACCAATTAATCATTTTGCCTTTAAAGATTATTCCTGGAAGGTCGACGTCTCACAACTTGAGGACAATATTTTCAGTCTTGCACTATTTGCACCCCTCTGTTAAAGTCGCTGCTATATTCCTAGATGCCACGAAGGCATTCGATTCCTTGGAATGGCCCTATCTGTTCCGAATTCTGACGCGAATGGGATTTAGCACTTTATTTATTAAGCGCATCAAACTGCTATACACCGCCCCACTAGCCAGAGTGCGGATTAACTGACTAATTTCTGACACGTTTCCGATCTTGCGTGGCACCAGACAGGGCTGTCCGCTGTCGCCACTCCTATTTGCTATCGCCATGGACACTCTTGCTTATCTTATCTTATCTTATGCTGAATTTATAAAGCGCACTGACACCATAAGTTTCCTGGTGCTAAGAGAGTGCAGAAGTTGCGGCGGAGCATGCTAGCCGGTTTGGGAGAAAAGCCAGGTTTTTAGGGACTTTCTAAAGTTCAGTAGGGAGCCGCTGGTCTTGACAGATAGAGGGAGGGGGTTCCACAGCTTAGGTGCCAGGTGGGCGAATCTGCAGCCACCTAATTTTTTGAGTTTGACAATTGGGGCGGCCAGCAGATGAAGGTGGGCTGACCGGAGATTACGAGCAGGGTGGTGCTTCACGATGAGGGCTTTCATAAAGTCTGGGCTGATGCAATGAAGGGCTTTAAAAATTAGACAGCCGGTCTTGAAGGCTGCCCTTTGTTCAATTGGTAGCCAGTGCAATTTACGAAGCAGAGGTCTTGCTGATTGCCATTTCGGAGTTTTGTGGATTAGTCTTGCTGCCTGGTTTTGCACAATTTGAAGGCGGCAAAGCAATGACTGTGGTAGGCTTAGATAGAGGGAATTAGAGAAGTCGAGGCGGGATAGTACCAAGGAGATCACAACTTGTACCAACGCCACGTGCGAAAGCAGGTTAAAAATCTTACGGATTTTTCGCAGCTGAAACATACTGGACGAGATTACTGCCCCCACCTGAGTTTTGAGGGAGAGGTCCGAGTCGATAATCACCCCAAGGCTCTTTACCGAGCCAGACGGTGCGGGGGACGGGCCCAGCTCGCTAGGCCAAAACTGAGGGCCCCAGTATGCCAAGCTGTTACCTGGCAGGATGAGCTCTGTTTTCCCTGGATTAAGCTTTAATTGGTTAAGATTCCTCTACTGCTGTATGTGGAGCAGCACTGCTTGAAAACCAGTTGCAGCGTCGGGGGAATCAAGAGGGAAGATGATCTGCAGATCATCAGCATAATTGAAGACGGTGATCCTCCACCTCTTTAACGAGTGGATCAGTGGTCGGAGGTACAAATTGAATAGTAGGGGTGAGAGGGAAGATCCCTGAGGGACTCCGCATACCGTAGGTGCCTTAGTCGCAGTAAAGGGGCCCAGGCGAACCGTTTGCGCTCTGCCCGAGAGGAAGGACTTAATCCACTCAAAGGCAGGGCCCTGGATGCCGGCCTGTCCGACACGGTGGAGAAGGATGTTATGGTCCACCGTGTCGAACGCGGCCGACAGATCCAGGAGCACCAATGCCTACGGGGCTCCTTTGTCTGCGTTCCCCCTCAGTTCGTCTAGTACTGCCAGAATGACGGCCTCGGTGGAGTGAGCCGGCCTAAAACCAGCTTGATTGGGTTCGAGATAGCCGGAGCTCTCGATGAATTTTGAGAGGCAGGTGGTTACGTGGGCCTCGAGGAGCTTGGACAAGTAGGGCAGGAGGGAGATAGGACGGTAATTGGAGAGAGTGGCAGGGTCTGCTCCAGGCTTTTTTAATAGGGGTACTAATATGGCCTCTTTGAAAGAGCTAGGGACCATGCCAGTGCTGAGGGATGCATTCAGAAGGGGGAGGATGTTGTCTGGTAAGGAGAGGCAGACATCCCTAAGAACCGAGGGGGGACAGCAGTCGTAAGGGGACCCTGATTTGATACGAATAGAGAGCTCTGAAAGGGTGTTGGGGTTGAGGGCGGGAAAATGAGTCAGAGACAGAGGGTTAGGGGGAGAGAAGTCCGATGACCTGATGGGAGTGGAAGAGGGGATAGTGTGGTTCTAATACAGTCTCTTTATATTTTAGCAAGAAGAGACTTTATGCAACTAGTAGAGAACTGGAAACACACTCCTCAAGAAACAAGGAGCACACCCATTAGATAAGTATGAGAGTGCTGCAGGAAAATAAAAGCATATTCCCCCAGACAACAAAACAACTATACTTTAAATACCCTATTTTACTATAATACAGAGACAGACTGCTGGGGAACAAAGGGTTACACTGTGCAGCAAAACCCGAAGAAAACAATGTTGCCAGCCGGCAAGGGAGCTCTGAGGATACTCGGAGCCCCAGAAGAGTAACTGATGACCCGAAAATGGAAAGAACTTCAAGGATGCCCGACGAGAAATGCAGGAGCGTCTACCACTCCCGTGTGGGATCAGAGAGATGGCAGGTAAGAGATCGGCGAGACAAAGGAATGTACCGAGGCCTGGCGGAGTCCGTGATGAAACGCGAAGCACGTTTCCTTTGCGGACCACTCCCTTTTAAAGGCTCAGGCACCGCCGTCGCCAGCTGCCAGGAGTCGTCGGGCAGGGCTCTCTTCGGAGGTCGCAGGCGGGGCTTAGAGCTCTGCTGCGGGCAGCACTGACTGCAAAGCCTGACAGAGAGAAGCTTCTAGAAGCTCCCCCTTTATGCATCTGCACTGTGGTTTCTGGATCCACTCTGCGTCAAGGTCACTCACAGAGCTGACCAGGGTCACTCACACTGTTCCTCTTATCTCTCCTGCTCTGTGAAGTGAAAGTAGAAACATTTCTGTGTGTTTGCAAATAACCCAGGCCTGCCTGCGTTTGCAGAGGAAAGTCAGGGTCAGACAGACACAAGATGAAACCGTGATTGTGAGTCAAATGGTCTACTCTGGACTCCATTCAAAACTGGATGTCAACACATCAACTGATTCTGAATCCCTCCAAAACTGAATTCCTCCTCCTCTCCTCCTCACTTTCTCCTCCCCCGGTTCAATCATGGATGGACCTGATGAATCTACTGAACAATAAACCCATCATTGTCGACAGTGCAAAATCCCTCGGTGTCATACTCGACACAAAACTCAATCTACTCTCCCACATTAATTCAATTGCAAAGTCTGATCGATACCAACTGCGCCTTCTCTGGAGGATTCATCGCTTCTTCCCGGAGCATGACCTTAAAACCCTGGTACAATCGCTGGTCCTTTCCAGACTGGACTACTGCAATTCTCTTCTTACTGGCCTCCCCAAATCCCACCTGTCCCCCCTTAAGTCTGTTCTCCATTCAGCAGCTCGTTTAATTTATGGGGCCAAAAGGAGCAACCACATCACACCCATGTTATCCACCCTCCGCTGGCTTCCCATCGAGGCAAGATCTACCTACAAGACTGCCTGCATCACCCACAAAGCCTTGCACTCCTCCTCTCCTCGCTATCTGGCGAATAAACTGAAACTCTCTGGAGCTCTAGACCATCACGAAATGCGGAAAATCTACTGCTTGAACCTCCCACTTTCAAGAAGGAAAGATCGATGGCCCAATCCTTTTCAGGCAACGCAGTGAGAATCTGGAACTCACTTCCGCCTCAGCTCCGGACCACCACCTCCTCCCAGGCCTTCAAAATTGACCTAAAAGTTCTCCTCCTTCAAAGACACTTCCAAAGTTAATTCATGTCCTCACTATTCTCTGAAGGAAGACCCTTTAGTATAGAAAATGTCTATTCTCCATGACTATGGAAGTGCCTTCCCAGTGTGTTCGTGTGGTTTGAGAGACTGCCATTTATTGTAGTAATACCCTTTTACCTGTGTTTTGTATTCTTTTGTAACATGCACACGTCACTGTTCTCTTGTAACACACTGTTTGCTACCTCTTATATTTTGTTTGCTTTCGATACTTGCACACCTCACAGCAGCTGTGCAAGCCCCTTTGGATTCCAGTGTTTAAAGTCAGGACCTTGGTTAACACATAAACTCCAAACTTTAATTCTGACCTGTATCCTAATCTGTTCCAGTAATATGTGATTTAGAAAGAGATAGCAACAACTGGAAGCAATAATTGTATGAAATGCAGAAAAAATAAATCGGATCTAAAAGCAGAGTAGATATGGATTACAAATAGCTTCTCCTATAGGTAATATTTAATATTCCGTAAAATGTTATTACCGCATAGACAACAGAAGGGCATAATGAAGGATAAATAGATACGAGGAGTGAGATGAATTAGTAAAATAAGCCCCAGGATTGAGACCTGTTTTGAGCTCATTATTTGATGTACGACTGGTTCTACAATATAATATGTTGTTAATGTGACATTAATTTACCAGACTAGACATATATTTACAATTACAATGCAATGGGGTATCCCAGTAAACATCAGGGCCTGGGTAGCATTTAGTACAATGAACAAATGGTCCTGTCGGATAGAACAATTGAACACAAATTAGATTTTAACAACAGAGAAATCTCTTTTAACCCCTTGCGTGCTTGTGATGGAACCATTCCGTCACAAGCCACGGTGGGGCTGTGCTGGTGACGGAATGTTTCCGTCACTGCCCGGCCGCCGCGCCTGCGCTGACCGTTCCATTGAGCGGGCGGGGCCGTGACGAAACATTCAGTCACAAGCACAGCGCCACCGCGGCTCGTAGCGAAGTGGTTCCGTCACGAGCATGGCAGCGCCGCGCGGCCCCCTTCCCCCTAGCGCCGCAGCCGAATTACCGCCGTGGCCAAGGGGTTCAAAGAAAACACAACCAGAGGTTAAAGTATATCAAATGCATATATTATAATGCAAGTACATGAAATAATCTATATACACTATACTGTAGGTTGCTGCAGTTGTGCAAAGGTGAAAAACGTACTTGTGCAGCTTGACATGTGAAAATGGAGTGACTAACAACATAAAATACAACATGAAAATGGAAATCGCAGTGCTTCAGCCGCATGCCAGCTGCCTTTTAAGTATGATGAAGTTCAACATTCCCATCTATCTAGGGATAGGGAGGAGGTAAACTAATGGAATTATAGTTGCTGTCATGTTCCATGGATAGACCCTTGCAGGCTCTAACTGCGCTCTATTTCTCACGTACATGCAAGTGTGGGTCTTTGCCTTGCATTCTGAGACTTATAGTCCTGTTTATCCCAATATAAAATCAATTTCCAGAATGCAAAGAGAACAACTTGAACTGGATGAACTACTTATGCAGGGAACTTGAAAACCTGAGAGCTGTGGAACTTGAGGCCATCGTCCTAAAAGTCCAAAAGGATGTTTTTAGTACCATGGTTTGGGCAGGAGCCAGATTGTAGCGAAGAAATGTAGTTGTTGGATTCCAATAGGACTAATGTTGTAGTTGGGACTCTAGAACTTTCTCCAAATTCGTTTCCAGAATTGGTACATTTGAAATGTGTTTGAAAGTGAATAATACTGAGGGGTCATGGTACAAGTCAAAAGAAAAAATGACTTACCTTTGGTAATGCTCCTTCTGGTGGGTACTCTATGTAAGCACATATTATTCACCTTTAAAGTATCCCCAGGCTGGATTCAAAGAATTCTTCAGCAGTAGTCTGGTATACAGATAGGTGGTGCCATATGGCTCTGCAATGAGTATGTACTGCAGTGGAAGTGACAAAGTGGACCCACACATAAGCCCTCCTCTGCACGCTGACTCGGTTTCTCCACCATTCTCCTGAATTTGTCTCGGAGCAAGGTGGTGAGATATGACTGCAATGAGGAACACTATTTTGATCTTTAGTGGATGCAGTAAGCAGCTGTGCATTGGCTTATAAGACATGCACATAAGAAATGTCAACACAAAGTTCAAGTCCTATTGGGTCATGAAGAACGCTTCGGGTAAATTTGTGAGTTAGACCGTTGAAAAAACACACCACAACAAGTGATTCAAAGAGAGAGGGTTGAGTAGGTAAGCTCAGAAAGGTCAAAAAGACTAATATATAACCCATCCAACACTGACGACACCCTCACCGCCAACGAGCACATGAACTTCCAGATCCACACCGACCCCAACACCACCCTCAGAGGAACACTCGTCTACAGACCACCCGGACCTCGACCACAGTTCAGCGACGCCATCACCGACCTCATCAGCACCCACGCCCTCGCCTCCACGGACTACATCCTCCTCGGAGACCTAAACTTCCACCTTGAGAACAACAACAACGCCATCTCCACCGCCCTGATCAACAACCTCGCCAACCTCGGACTAAAACAGCTTGTGACGGCACCCACCCACGCCGCTGGACAAACACTGGACCCTATCTTCTCCGCATGCCCCCACGCTGCCTTCAACCACACCACCGAACTCCACTGGACCGACCACAGATGCGTTCACTTCACCTTCAAGAAACCCACCACACACCACCGCACCCAACAGCTGCCACGCCGCTGCTGGGGCAAGGTCACCAAGGACCAACTGATCACCACCCTCGCCCTGAGACCACCCGCCGACCCCACCGACCCCGACACCGCGGCCATCAACCTCAAACAGTGACTGCACGACACCCTCGCCCCACTCAAGACCTCCGCTACCAACCACACCAACAAGAAAGCCGCATGGTTCACCGAAGACCTTCGGACCTCCAAGCGCTCCTGTCGGAAGCTGGAGAAGAGATGGCTCCACGACTGAACTCCAGACAGCTACACAGCCCACAAGAACGCCACCCGCAGACACCACCAACTTATCAGGACCGCCTTCAAGGACCATCTTCAAGGACCACCTAGACAACAACGCACACAACACCAAAGAGCTCTTCAGCATCGTGAAAGAACTCTCCAACCCCAGCTCCAACACCAACGACATTCCCCCATCGCAAGACCTGTGCGGCTCACTGGCCACCTTATTTCACCGCAAGATCACCGACATCCACAACAGCTTCAACTCCGACACCCCCACACCCACCGCCGAGGCTACCACCCCTGCGACCTCCACCCACACCGGCCGCTTGACTGCATGGTCCAACGTCAGCGATGAAGACACCATCAAGACCATGAACTCCATCCACTCCGGATCCCCATCTGACCCATGCCCCCACCACGTCTTCAACTAAGCCAGCACAGCCATCGCACCCCATCTCCGGAAAACAATCAACACCTCCTTTGAGACAGCAACCTTCCCGGAGAGCTGGAAGCACGCCGAGATCAATGCCCTGCTGAAGAAACCCAAGGCGGACCCCAAGGACCTCAAGAACTTCCGGCCCATCTCCCTGCTCCTTTTTCCGGCGAAAGTCACGGAGAAGATTGTCGACAGACAGCTGACCCGCTACCTCGAAGATTACCACATCCTGGACCCATCCCAGTCCGGCTTCCGCAACAACCACAGCACCAAGACCGCCCTCATCGCCGCCACCGACGACATTAGGATCCTGATGGACAAAGGAGAAACAGTCGCCCTCATCCTTCTGGACCTATCAGCAGCCTTCGACACGGTCTGCCACCACACCCTAACAGCACGCCTCCATAAGGCCGGAATCCAAGAGAAGGCCCTGGCCTGGACAACATCCTTCCTCTCCTGCAGAACCCAGAGTGTCCGCCTCCCACCCTTCAGCTCCAAGACCACCGAGATCATCTGCGGCGTCCCACAACGATCTTCCCTCAGCCCGACGCTATTCAATATCTACATGGCACCACTCGCCCACGTCGCACGACAACATAACCTTAACATCATCTCCTATGCCGACGACACCCAGCTGATCATATCCCTCACCGAAGACCCCCACACCGCCAAAACCAACCTCCACAGAGGAATGAAGGCAGTCGCCGAATGGATGAAGGACAGCAGGCTGAAGCTGAACTCAGACAAGACGGAGGTCCTCATCCTCGGTCCCACTCCATCAGCCTGGGACGACTCCTGGTGGCCAACAGCGCTAGGAACAGCCCCATAACCCACCGACCACGCACGCAACCTGGGGATCATCCTCGACTCCGCCCTCTCCATGACCAAACAAGTCAACGCCGTCTCCGCCTCCTGCTTCAACACCCTCCGAATGCTCCGCAGAATCTTCAAATGGATCCTCTCCGACACAAGGAAAACCATCACCCAGGCCCTCGTCACCAGCAGACTGGACTACGGAAACGCCCTCTATGCAGGAACAATAACCAAACTCCTGAGAAGGCTGCAACGCATCCAGAACGCCTCGGCACGACTGATCCTCGACGTCCCCCGACGCAGCCACATCACACCCCACCTGAGAGGCCTGCACTGGCTCCCCATCAACTAGAGGATCACCTTCAAACTCTTCATCCACGCACACAAAGCCCTACACAACGCCGGACCAGCATACCTCAACGACTGACTCAGCTAGTACACCCCCACCCGCAGCCTCCACTCTGCCAGCCTTGCTCTCGCCACAGTCCCTCGCATCCGGAAAACAACCACCGGCGACTTCTCTTACCTCACCGCCAAAACCTGGAACACCCTCCCTACCAATCTACGACAGACCCAAGACCTGCTGGCTTTCAGAAGACTTCTCAAGACCTGGTTCTTCGATCAGTAGCAGCCCCCCCCCTCCCCCAGCGCCTTAAGACCCTCACCGGTAAGTAGCGTGCTTTACAAGTGTACTGATTGATTGATTGATTGATTTCTGTGCGCACAATGGATGTGGAGGTTGCATGAGGCTATTAGTCAAAGAAACATCAGAGTTGCCCTCAACGAGACCCAAACCAAGTCTGAAATATTGTAGTCATATCCCAGACTCAATGTCGCAGTGGAAAGATCTTGAACACCTCCTGTTGAGGACAGCCCCAATAAAAGGAATCTGCAGTGTGGGGCTAAAGTGGGACTTTGGTACATTGATGGAAAACCCCAAATATGTCAGGAGTTTGGTTGTCATCGAGAGGTAGTCTGCGTCTGACTGTGGTGAGCTCAACATGAACAGTCAGTCATTGAGGTACAGAAAATCTTATATCTCAACCTCCGAAGGTAGGGAGTGACCATCACCATCACTTCTATGAACACCTGAGGTGCCGAGTTTAGGTCAAAGAGGAGTGTGGGGGGGCTGAGCGGAAAAAGAAGCGAGGAGGCTGTATATGATTAATGTTGACATGAGTTTATTCACAGGTCACGCAGAGGTGTTTATTCAATCAAAAGGAAAACAAAAAACTTCTTTAATATCCTCCATCTTCTTTATCGTTTTCAGATCTTCTGCTTCATCTGAAGGGGGCCCCTGGGAGGCTTGAAGGCAAAAGAAGAAAGTGGCCGTAAGTATATATATGTTTTCCTACACAAGGTAAGGAAAGGTACCTTCACCACACCTGGTGAAAAGAAAGATCTTGAGTGAGTACCAACATATAAGTCCAAGAGGAAGAAAATAACTATACGGGAAGGGACTCTTCCTGATTTAGAAAGCCCTTAGATTTATAGCTGTCCCATGAAGAAACAAGGTTTCCTTCAGGGCAAGAATAAACAAACAAGCATTGAAAATGCAATAGGTCTCGCAATAACGCGAGTCTGAACTATTAGCATTGTAAATGATTATGCCCTTTATTTTTGCGTTCTGGTTTTTGGAACATAAATAAAAGGCTTTGCCATTTACAAGGCCTATAGCTTAAATTTGCGCTAAAACGAGACCTATTGCATTGCAATGGTGGTGGTGCTGCTGAGTTTTCTCTGAATCTGCACCCACAATCTGCACCCGTGTGTGAGTGGCGTTGCGTGTGTGAGTGGCGTTGCGTGTGTGAGTGGCATTGCGTGTGTGAGTGGCATTGCGTGTGTGAGTGGCGTTGCGTGTGTGAGTGGCGTTGTGTGTGTCAGTGGCGTTGCGCGTGTCAGTGGCGTTGCGCGTGTCAGTGGCGTTGCGTGTGTGAGTGGCGTTGCGTGTGTGAGTGGCGTTGCGTGTGTGAGTGGCGTTGCGTGTGTGAGTTGCGTTGCGTGGCTGAGTGGCGTTGCGTGGCTGAGTGGCGTTGCGTGTGTGAGTGGCGTTGCGTGTGTGAGTGGCGTTGCGTGTGTGAGTGGCGTTGCGTGTGTGAGTGGCGTTGCGTGTGTGAGTGGCGTTGTGTGTGTGAGTGGCGTTGCGTGTGTGAGTGGCGTTGCGTGGGTGAGTTGTGTTGCGTGTGTGAGTGGTGTTGCTTGGGTGAGTGGCGTTGCGTGGATGAGTGGCGTTGCGTGGATGAGTGGGGTTGCGTGGATGAGTATGAGTGGGGTTGCGTGGATGAGTGGCGTTGCGTGTGTGAGTGGTGTTGCTTGGGTGAGTGGCGTTGCGTGGGTGAGTGTGGTGTTGCGTGGATGATAGTGGGCTTGCGTGGGTGTGAGTGGCGTTGTGTGTCTGTAAGTGTTGCTGTGTGGGTGAAAGTGGCACAGAGCCTTTGATGTGACATTTCAGGTGCAGAGCATGAGATTGATGCAAGGAGCAGGCATGGGAAACAAAACCTTCCTTATGTGAGAGACGATAACGGGTGCATATGCATAGGAGGAGAATACAGGTATATGGCATGTGAAGATATCAGGTGGAAAGATTGGGTAGGGAAGATAATAGGTTCAGGGCTTGCAAGGCATGAGTAGAGTAAAGCATGACAAAATGGTGCAAGGCATGAAAAGAAACTAATGCCAGGTGTGGAAATGGAGGAGTAAAAATAACGATACGGCATGAGATGTCCAGCAAGAGAATATAAAATGTGTGCCAAATTCAGGTGGCATGGGTAGGTAATCTAGTTCAAGCAACTGTGATATAAGTGACATCACAGGCTTTGGTGTGCAAGGCTAGCGAAGGGCCGTCACTGATGTAAGGCTTAGGAAGAGAACATAAAACGTCGAAAACAAGGACAGCGAACAAGATAGCTGTCTGACCGTAGCTGATCCGAAAGTTGCCTTGTTTGCTATGATTACAAGTGCAAAGAATGTCCCGAGAAGGTAGGGAGTGCAAGGCATGATACAGGAAATTATGTGTGCCTTAAACCATGGTAATGTAAGCAAACTGATACAAGTTGATCGTCCGGGAAGCGGCCAGGAAACACAAGTACGGCCGGCCACATGATTAGGGGAGGAGAAGCCGCACAGCACACGCTGGGAGAAGCCCTTTGATGTGCTGTGCGGCCGCGATGCGCGCTCTCTGCTGGGGGAGGGGGGAGGGCCATTAGGAACAGGAACAGATGGCCATTAAAGTGTATGGGCCAAATGCGCGTGCCTGTACGTGCACTCGAAGAAAACGCCACGGAAAAAAGCGGTGGTTTGACTATCCGATGGAGCACTTGAATTCTCCCCCATTTCCCATTGCTTCGCAATGGAAAAGGACGAGACCTAAAAATTGTTCTATCCCTTTTCTAGGGAGGTCTAGTGCATTAGCATCAGGTTCTGTCACTACTCAAGCGAAGGGGCACCCTTGGTTTCCTCTTCCTATTTCACTCTCAGTGAAATAACATACCCCCAACAGTTATTTGCAGTCCCAGGAGTCTGCTCTGGGCTAGACTTAGGTCTTTATCCAGTTTGTTCCCAGTTTTACCCCGAGTGCGGAAAGACAACAACAAAACAAAAAACAAACCCCAAAGAACCAGTCAACTGAGAGTGCCCCTTTTCTCCCGACCCCCTCCATCATTTACCAAATCCACCCGCCTTTTCCACGTTACAAACCGCCTCTAACCCAACTCTCCTTAGTTGCGGCGGCTGGTGCACGTCCTCCGTGGGCAACCACCACTACTCGCTCCACTCCTCTGGACTCCCATTGAGTTCGGCATCCTCTTTTCTGGGCTTGAGTAGGTAGGCTTCTTCGGTTTCCTCCATCTCTTCCAGCCACTCTCCTTGAGCATTCTTCCTCTCTGCATCTTCGAGATTCTCCTGGTTCCTCCTTCTTTCTTCGTCCTTCCCAGCTCGGAGGAGCTACTTTTGTCCTCCTTCCTGTCGGGTTGATTGGCTTCCCATCCCAACTTCATCCTACTTCGCCTGCATGAAAGACGGATAGTCCTTCTTTAATGTCGTAACTATCGATTCTTGTTTCTTCCAGGTCCTGCCATGGTTGTCGGAGTCCAGAAGGGAAGTCGGAAAATGAGGTAAGTGAGGGGGACTCCAGTTGGGGAGTTCCTGTGTTCCCCGACAGGGAGTATGGCAAATTAGAAGTGTTCCAAACCACTGCGAACCAGAGATAACGATTGTGGGACTGCTGGACAGATAATTGAAAATATGGTTCCTGCAAGTCCAATGACACTATCCAGTCCCCTGGGTCCAGATCAGAAAAAATCTGAGACAGTGTAAGCTTTTTGAAAATTTGTATTTCCATGGAAAGGCAATCAATGGGTGGAGGTTCAGTATAGGCCTGTGGCCTCCATCTTGCTTTGGTAAAAGGAAGTAGCATGACTAGCACCCAATAGAAACTGTTTGATGGCAACCTTGGCCAGCATTGGAGGAGGGACTAGAGGGGAGCTGTCCCAGCAGGTGAAATCTGCTTTGGCTACTATCACAGCATCTGCCATGAAAGGCCTGGGGCTGCTGTTGGGATGGCCAGCATTGTCTGTAGGTTAGCCCTCTGGAATAATCCCTAAACTTTTGGTACCGTTGGAAGAAGTGCCAGGCGAGGGACAAGATGCCCAAGAATCATGCTGTGGCTTGACTGTATTTAAATCATTAGAGTTCCTTCTCCAAACAATCTAGAACCATCAAAGGCATGTGTTAGAAACAGGGTCTCTAGTTGGCAGTGGTATACACCCTGACTAAGTTGGGACACTTCCTTCTAGGCAGAGTAAGGGGATCACACATCTAAAATAACCCTTGCTCACCCCCTTGTTAGCTTGGCACGACCGGTCAGACCTATCTCAGAGGCAATGTGTAAAGTATATGTACATAACACACACAGTGAAAACACTACTAAATAGGCACCACACCAGTTTAGTAAAATTGCCAATATTTTTTTAATCGAAACATGACCAAAACAACAAACATCCGACATACACAAGCAAAGATATGAATTTCTTAAGAATAAAGCGAAACTACAGTTCCTTGAAGTCAATAGCGCCTACCGAGACTTTTGCGGCGTTGTGAGCAAATCCCACACTTCAGTCTAACCTCGATGGAGTTGAAGGCCTCCAACGGTGTCTGGGAAGACCCACAAACAGTACCTGGGAGTTAAAGAGGCCTTGAAGCCCTTGCAGTGAAATTAAGCGGAGAGGAGTCGCGAGGCATCGGTGCTTCACGTCGGTGCAGAAGTTGATGAGTTCTTAAAGTCACACACACGTTGCAGATCGATCTCCTTGAAGTTGAAGTCAAGCGCTCTGATGTCAGCAGTACCAGGGCTGCAGTGTCATCACGGGCAGTATCCGTTGCTTTGGTGCAGGTAGCGGCGTGGCGTAGGTGCAGAACTGTCATCGGTTGACCTGGGGCTGCGGTGTTGTTGCAGTAAGTGTCTTGTGCTCCTCACAAGGCAGTGATCTTGTCTTCAGTGCAGGCAGCAGTGTTGGGTGACAATGTCGGAGTCAATGTAGCTGTTGCCGGCAGACTAGGGGCTGTGGTGTCATCGAGGGTGGTGACCATGGCTACAGTGCAGGTAGTGGCATTGGTGACTGCGCGAAGCGCCGTCGTCGGTGAGACCAGGGCTGTGGTGTTGTCGAAGCCGATATCCATGACCACAGTGCAGGCAGCGGTGTCTACGACAAAATGAAGCATCATCATCAGTGAGACCAAAGCTGCGGTATGTTCGAGGTCAGTGCTGCGCCGAGCACCACTTGGCAGGTCAGAACTCCCAACAGTAGAGTTCAGGTGCTGTAGATAAAGGTGACGTCCTTGTGTCCCTGAGACTTCTTAACAGGAAACAAGCACACAGAAGCCCTTAGCAGTTGCGTAACGAAACTTCAAGGGGCCCCCCTGCAAGTTACATAGAGGGGGCCCCCCTTACTCCAAACCCATTCAAGCCTGCTGCCCATCCACAGTGCTGGAGGGGGCCACCTGGAGCTCAGGGTACCTCCCTGCACCGCGGGGACTGCGGGGGCTATCGCTACGCCACTTACCCATAGGGGATCTGTAGCTGTGTATGATAATTTGATGTGACACACCTCAAATCAACCCAGCTTCCCAAGTAGAAGACACATATTAAAAAAGGTCCTAAAAGGGCAAAAAGCGCAAAATCCAGGATGCTTTTTTGAATGCCAACCTATGACAGTACCTATGAGCTTTGCCAGAATTTCACAAAAGGGTAAAGTTACTAGTTGATTCCCTGTCAAAAAGCACACAATGCACTGTAGTGTATACAGATCATTGTTTTCAGGGTCAATTGTTGTGATAAAACGCTAGGAAATACTTAGGTTGTTAAATCAAATGTCAAAGGTGGAAAAACTGCATTTCTGTTGACATGGAGTGACCTTACAAAATGTATCGAAAGCCTGAGCTATCTTTAAATGAACACTATGTGATGCCGGCTGAAAGAGCTCTAGAGGACTAAACTAGGCTCAGTGGCATAGCTATCATTGGTGCAGCCCACTGCACCGTACAATGGCTGCATTTGACTACTCAACCTGTAAGCAGGAGGATACTTTTCCTTACTTGCATTAGGGCCGTGTTCACCCTTATTACACACTGACCACCTGTGTAATTTATGCAGCAGCTTAAGTGAAATCTCCTGGCAGTTGCTTATCTATATCCTTAATTGAGTCAACCTTAGTATGCAGGACATTCAAAGATCCCAGACTCTGCAGCTGATAAAAGAACGTCATGTTTTAACAAGACCCATTAATTACCCCCGTCATTTAAAATGAAAGCAGGACAAATAAATCTGAGGTGTGTAACTATTGATTTTTATAACATTTAACCAGAGACGGGTTTTACAACAAAAACCACAAAACAACGAGTGTAGTTGTTAGCACTTAATTTTCAAACTAACGAAAACCAGGCACAAGACCCTACCCTCCCTGGCCCTCGCTCCAGACACACTACGAGGGTGTGCAGTTCTTTATGTGGGGACAGTCACAGCCCTACTCAAGGGCAAGTGACAACTTCTCCCACCACTCTAGCTCAGGAAGACCCAGCAGCCCAGTTAGGGGCCATCAGAATATGCAGGGCACACCTCAGCTCCCTTTGTGTGTGACTGTGTAGAGTGAATGCACAAAGCTCAACTGTCATCCAACCCAGACAGGTATTCTATGGACAGGCAGAGGCACCGAATGGTTGAAGTATGAAAAGTGGCATTTTCAGACCTGTAATTTAAAAAAACTCTTTGACTAAAAGATGGGTTTTTAAATTGTGAGTCCAGAGACACCAAACTCCAGTTTTCTATCACCTCCCAGTCGGAAGGAACCTGTGTAAAATGCTACAAGGCTGCTCCAATGCTAACCTATGGGAGATATAGGCCTTGCTGTGGTGAAAAGCAAATTTTGAGACTTTTCTCTACCAGGACATGTAAAACTTAAAATTACATGTCTCACCTTTTAAATGCATTGCATCCGACACTTGGGCATATCTAGGGCCTACCTTAGAGGTGCCTTACATGTAGTAAAAGGGAAGGTTTATGCCTGGCAAGTAGGTGTACTTGCAAGGTCAAAATGTCAGTTAAAAGCTGCACACACAGGCTCTGCAGTGGCAGGCCTGAGACACGTTTAGAGGGCTACTCATGTGGGTGGCACAATCAGTGCTGCAGACCCACTAGTAGCCTTTGATTTACAGGCCCTGGACAAATGTAGTGCGCTGTACGAGGGACTTACTAGTAAACCAAATATGCCACTCATGGAGAAACCATTTTAGACATGGAGCACATGCACTTTAGCACTGGTCAGCAGTGGTAAAGTGCTCAGAGTCCAAACACCAGCAAAAACGAAGTCAAGCTCACAATCATAAACAGGAGGGCAGAAGCAAAAAGACAGGGAATCTATGTCAAAAGATGCCAGGTCTAACAGGCCCTCTATCTTTAAAGTTAGGGGTGTCAGTTACAATCAATTGTCTTTGAGATTTGCTGGATTGCCATTCATCATTATTAGGACTGAAGCTGGCCTCACCGCTCTTACCTGCAGCGGCCGCTGCTGACTTCAAGGATATAAATCCTAAATATTGGATGATTGCTGCTCACCAATGTACAATAGGCTTTGCTCAAACAAACCAGTAATATACGTCCATTGACAATCTCTAGGGTTAGAGACCGGGCATTAAGAAACTGCCCACCACTAACTAATATTTACATGCATTACTTCATTGGTTCCTAAAATAATGAGAAACAGTTTCTTCAATTGCAAATTTGAAGATCAGAGGGATAACTTAATCAGTTAAAAATACTTGTCAAGTTACCTCCAATAAGATGTCAACTAGTCAGGATGTAGCACAGAGTCTGCTGAAGCCCTCGTGTTTGATCACACTCTTTGTATGCTAGTTGAAGGTGTACCACATCTATTAGTGCCCTTGGAAAGCTCTGCTGCATTTGACGTGGCCATTCATCGAGCCCTCCTACCCATAAAGCCCTGTGTGGTACTCGGTGGCAGGATATTTAACTTGTTCTTGGTTCGGTTTAACCGGACATGGGTGGTGAAGGTTGTAGATTGCCGCTCCGTGTGCCACTGTCTCAAGTATGGTCTCTCCAAGGTTGATCCTATCAATCCTGATTTTCAGTCTCCTCAAGAAGCCATGGAGATCTCCATAACACTGGGAACTGTTAATTATACCTCCCCCTCCACTTCACAGACCAATCTCTATTGTCTCCTTCTCTTTCTATAGAAAAGGCTCAGAATCCCGTGAGAGCTTTGATGCAGCCAGACCTCACACTTACATTTAAAGCCATTGCAAAATGCACATTATACCCCACATGCCTAATTTGTGAGAACTCACACTTCTGTTCTTGGAAGATCACATAGCCATGCTTCTCATGGGCTTGATTGTCTGACTATTGTATACAAAAATATTGTCTTGCATAAATGTCATGTTCTAAATATCGTTTTTAAAAATATAATTTTGAACACCAATCAAGTGTTATTTTTGTAAACAATAGTGAGGACACAATCTTTGTGCCAGTTCAATATTCTGATGCAACACCTCTCATGATCATATTGCACCTTGAATAGTGCAAGTATATCTTTTGGGACTTTCAGACCCTAGTGAACTATGGAGAACCCAGAAGTATTCAACACGATTGTGTGCTTCCAATGACCTTGGTTGCAAATCCCTTAATGGGGCACTCCTCTAGTAATCAATGAAGCTTTTCATGTTCAATATAATTTGAATTTTATTCATTCATTGTTTTCTTGAGATTTATTTTTTTCATATGTATTTTTCACATCTCTCTTAATTTCATGTATACATTATTTTTCACATCACTCCATAAGAATAAATGTATTCCACATGACTTCATGAATACATTTTTTGTTCTCCAATGCATTTCGAGCAAAACATGCTCTTCAATCGGGAGTATGTTCTAAAAAAAAGTAGTATAAACATAATGTAATTTACAACCATGAATAAGTAAATCAAGTTAACATCTTAGGTACTTTTTGTTTGCATGCATTTTATAACTTGTGAATTGTGTGTTTAGTGAACACTTGTGATAAGGTGTTAATGGATCCTGTAAAATGTACTCACGTGTTCATGCCGAGATGTATCAATAGATCTTAGCGGTGATCTATGTAAAAGAAGGTAAACGATAAGTATGTAAATTACAAAGCGTGCCGTCTATATTGCTACCGTTAAAGCATATGATGTAACGGTGCCAATAAAGTACTTCAAAATTGTTCGGAGAAAGTTCTGAATATATACCGCGCTCCGTTTACGTGAGCGCTTCCCCACTTTTAACACTATCATCAACCGCAATCATCTTACCGAGATTTCTTAACTCCGGTATCGGGGGTGATTTTCAATGGCGTTTCTCGTTCTACGCGGGACACTTCCGTGTATGAATTCTGCGCAAGTAGCGTCTTACGTATAAATTACGCAACCCTCGACATAGTAGACAGACTAACGGGTATGTGAAAAGGTGTAATGACGCCAGTCATCTTGAATGAGTATAATGTGAAATTCTCAAAAATGAAATGATAAATAAAGCTGAAATGAAACAATAAAGTGTGTAAAACACAGGTTATCCAAAGGTAAACAATAATGAAGCATGCTTTTTTTTTACAAACAATACCTGATATATCGGTAGAACATAGGCATCAATTTACAGACATTTCAGAGCAAAAATACCACAATGGAATTCATAGGAAACACGCAAATTCTGTCCGTTCATTTAGACCGTTTGGTTTCATAGCTTGTAGGTGGTAAATCCAAAAGTTTTCCCTGCATAATAAGTGTTTATTGTTGTCTCTACCTTCAATTTTGTCAACAACTTCCAAAATTAGAAACCTTAATTGCGCAATATTGTGTTTGAATTCCTGAAAATGAGTTGCCGCAGTGGACTTCAAGTTTTTAGTCCTTATGTTAGATTTGTGTTCATTCATGCGCAAACGAATTTTTCGCTCAGTCTTCCCCACATACATTTTTCCACAAGGACATTTAAGCAAATAAATAACATTAGGAGTTTCACAGGTGACTGATACATGTAGTTTATTTTCATGACCACTCATAGGGTGATGGATTACTGTTCCACGAATTATATTGTGGCAATTTTGGCAGTTCAAACAAGGCATCGTTCCTGTATATGTTTGCTTAAGTGACTCCTTCTTTTTTAGAATTTCTCCTAAATTTCTATTCCTAGTGTAAGCAAACAAAGGAGGTTCCAAGAACATGTTTTTAAAATCTGGTTCCATGGTTAACATTGGCCAATGTTTATTAATTATCCTCTTGATGGTATGACTTGACGTAGGGAATTTAGTTACTACCACCATTCTGGTGGTTTCTTTCTTCGTGCTTGTAGTCAAAGCTTCTTTACGTGTAGTTTGTTGACATCTTGTTACTGCCTTTGAAATAACTTCTGGAGGGTACCCTCTTTCTGTGAACCTTAGTGACATCTCCTTGGTTCTCAAATCAACTTTCTGATCATCTGAAACTATTCTTCTTATCCTCAACATTTGTGATGTTGGTAAATTATTTTTCAATGATAGTTGATGATGGCTAGAACATTTTTAAATGTTATTTCTGTCTGTTGGTTTTCTAAAAATGTAAGTCTCCAAACCAATCTCTGTTTTCGATATCAGTACATCCAAAAATGTGATTTGAGTATCAGAAACTTCACTAGTGAATTGGAGATGTTCATTAAATGAAGTATTTTGACGTTTATGGGACGGAAAACGTCACCCTGGGAGCAACCTAAAACTCATCAACATTGACAAACTTAATAACCTACAAAAAATATTTCAGTTGGAAAAAGGGTTGTGCGCCTGCATATTATTTAATTGAACCCAGAAGTATGCCACATGGCTCATATTTTCCACAAGATACCCCAACCCAATTTGTTGTGCACACAAGACAGTGCAATGAAGTGCTTCATTTGTGCTGGTGGTTGGCACCAGCACTCACTTTTGGGGACCAGAACTTATTTTTCGACATTACACACTGACCCAGATCAAAAGACAGCCTGAAAACAGAGAAGAGAGGAGGAAGATAAAGATAGGAAATCAGTGAGAAAGGTAAAAAGTCGTAATGAAGAAGAACGTGCAAGACTGAGAGAAAGAGACAGGTAGTTTTTGGTGGTGGAAGAAGGAGACCTGAAGTGGATTAAAAACTAAATAGCCTTGCATTGGGCATCCCCAGCAATCCCAGTGTATGGTGGACCTTTGAGACCCTAAACGTCTTTATTACACATTAAGCACTTCCTTTCCAGACGCTTCCGTCCTGAGCATCCCCCCAGACATCACAAAAAAGCGGCCTATACACCTAATGTATACCCACCAGTATAACAGCATTTTTGTAGGTGGCTTATGAGGCAATCTCTGTCCCTTTATGGACTGCTGCCAACCCTCTGTGATTTAGCCAGTGTGACCCCTTATGCTCTAAAGGTAAGTACTCATTAGCTGGTTTCATTTCGAGTTCATCGAACATTGATATAAGTCACTCAACTAGATTTATGAACCTAAATTGCCATGTAAAAAGGGTTATTAGTGCCATACAAATGAGAACAACATAATATAGCATAAAATAGTGAGCTTTGTTAGTTGTCTGGGCCTACAGGGTACTTAGCATCCTTGGCAGGTGTTTTGATTCTATTAGAATGAATTGTATGCTTGCTGAGGTCTGTTTCCAATATGTGTGTGCCTGGAACTATCGGGATTGCAATGCAAGAGCTTGGAACTATCAGGGATTGCAAGCATCATTGAACTTCTGGCAGAGATTGAATAGAGAAGGGCCCTCTAAAATATCAAACCTCTGTAAAAGAGAAATAGAGGAAAGTGCACTAACTGGGCATCTCAAGCTAGACAGAAGTTAGATAAGTTATGCGCTAAACTTTCCTTAGAAGCAGATCAATGGAAATCAGGGCAGCACATTCCCAAGCAGGAGCTTCGTGCTATTATCAATACTAAGACCCGAAAAGAAGATTTATATTACTTAGAAAGTAATTCGTCCACCCAGCTCCTGGTAAACGGGTGGACTAATGATCATATGTTCCCCTATATCAAGGCGATGCCTAACTCGAAACTTAGAAATACTGTATTCAAATTTAGAGTAGGTCTGAACCCATGTAACGTTGATTGGAGGATAAAATCTGCAATGACGATTGAACAGGGGCTGTGCACATGTGGATTACAAGTAAAATGCAGTGGCCCACATATTTTGCTGGACTGTTTGTGGTTCCTTGAAGAACGGAAAGAACTTTTAAGACCTCTTCTTATTACCTATAAAATAGATAGTGGGGATCAAGCACTTAGCCTATTGATAAATATAAGATTTTTAAATGTGACATGTGCAATAGGAAGGTTTTTAATTGCAATACAGAAGTCGTTGAAAGAATTGGCAATATAATCTGAAATGGGGGTGGGGTAGAAATATAATTTTACCCAGGACCTGAGACTATCTTTGAGCCATGGAAGTCACTGTGTATATTTAATGTATATGTGACCCTTTTTCTATCTGGTGATGAATTATGAGCTTTTATAGAGCGGTATTGCTCCCATTGTATATTCTACTAGGATTTTATTGAGTTTTATATCGTTTTTTCATGGTTGCACTGTTTGTATAGTTCTCATTTTAACTGTATGCATGCATTGTGGTACTTGTTGTTTATGGTTATATTTGCCGAATAAAAATATATTGCAACAAAAAAAAAATGTGTGTGCATTGCAAGATCTTATGTAACAAGAAACAACTGTGTGGGAGGGTCTATAGGGGAAGCAAAGTTAAAGACCTACAAAGTATCCTATCCCCCAATCTAACTTGAACAAAAACACAAGGGATACTGGAGGTCTACAATGGGCTCAATATTGTATGCCAATTCCAAGGTGAAGCATGTATGAACAGGTGTCTGATCAAAGAGGAGAAAGAGTGTGAGAACAAGACAAAAATACTCCCATCAGCCCACCACTTGGCGGAAACTCGTCATCTGGGATTTTTTGTACAAAAACTGGTATCTGTTAGGTCTCTCACCTGATGATATTGTGAGAAGACCTAGAAACAGATCCTCCAGTGACGGAAAAGATGTATATATGACATGGCTGGATGGGAGAGGTTGCAGTGAAAAGAAATGTGAAAGAAAAAGAAGTGAGATAAAATTACCTAGTGTGATGCCAAGGCAATGTACTTTATTAGGGGGGTCATCACAGAGGTAATATTAAAAGCAACAGTATGTGGATAGTATGAAACAAATATTACTATCAATCAGATTGATCTGGTCGACATGTTTCAGCCTATAAAGGCTTTCTTCAGGACCTATGATATAAAATACTTCTGCAACAAATACTATACAAGTTATAAATCACTTGTCGAAAAAACCACAAACTATGTGGATGCCTACCGTGTACCACGTAGTAGGTCAGTGAATTCTCACCCAAAGAAATTGTGGGGAAAGGCCTCACCTCGCCTGGCACTCGCTCAGGTCAATAGAGGCCCCGCTCTGTCCGTCGGTACCTCGGGCTGTAACTGAGCCGAGGGGAAGGTCAAACAGATCCATGTCATATATACATCTTTTCCGTCACTGGAGGATCTGTTTCTAGGTCTTCTCACAATATCATCAGGTGAGAGACCTGATAGATACCAGTTTTTGTACAAAAAATCCCAGATGACGAGTTTCCGCCAAGTGGTGGGCTGATGGGAGTATTTATGTCTTGTTCTCACACTCTTTCTCCTCTTTGATCAGACACATGTTCATACATGCTTCACCTTGGAATTGGCATACAATATTGAGCCCATTGTAGATCTTATGTAACACCATTTACAAATAGTATGCCTCAACAGTTGTCCTAGAATTATCCATCTGATAAAAATGTTCTTCATTAGCAGGATGTGTGCCCCAGAAGCTTCCATTCATTTAATCTTTCTACATGGTCTCTCATCTGCTACAAGTACAGAGTTCCCCTAGTAATAAGTTTTGCAGGTACATTCATCAGATGCTCGGCCACCCCACGTGTTTATTTGCTTCCTACCTGGGTCTTGCAGTCCTCATTTTATAATGGGAATGCAAAAAAGAAAACCATAACCGGATGACCTACTGTTAGAAATGGGGGTCTCTAGTTGGCAGGGGTAGGTACCACTGTCCAAATAGGGACCCTTGCTTCTAGTCAGGGTAAGGAGGAAACCCTCTGAGATAACCCCTGCTCACCCTCTAGGTAGCTTGGCACAAGCCGTCTAGGCTAACCAGAGGCAATGTGTAAAGTATTTGTACCAACACTCACAGTAACACAGTGAAAACACCACAAACTGACTCCACAACAGTTTAGAAAAATAAAGGTATTTAATCTAAACTACACCAAAACGACACAAATCCAACATACACAGTTCAAGAATATGGTTTCAAAAGAGTTCTTAAGATTGCGATAAAAATTCTTCAGGTTGCGATAAAATTCTGTAAGTTGCGATAAAATAATCCACAGTTACGTGAAAAGTTCACAGTTGCGTCACGTTTAGCTCACAGTACCTTTAGTTGCGACAAAGTTCCAAAAGCAGAAGCTGGTGCGGTGGAAAACAAGCAATGCGTTGCTCCTGAGACCCTGGAGAGGCATTTGCGACAGCCCCGCTGCAGCAGCGGGCGTGTTGCGATGAATCCGGTCTGTATGTGGAGGAAGTCCACTTGTATGGATTCCAGTGCGTAGGTTCCGTAGGAAGTTTGTTCTCGTAAAGGCACGATTCGACGATCTTTGGAGGTGCGACGATTTCCGGGGCGACGATGCGCGGACCAGCGGTGATCTTCTCTCTCGCAGCTCCTCGATGCGTTGGCTTCGGCGATGACTCTCGTAGCGACGTGATGCGGTCCGCAAGCAGGCGGTGTGGCGATCTCACCCAGCGATGACAGGCTCTGCGACGACACTCGCAGCGATGTTAGACTTCCCGCACCGATCGGGTGCGTCCCGCAAACGAAGGATGCCATGGCTCTGACAGCGGCAACAGGCGCTGCGACGATCTCGACCTTCGTAGCGTCGGGAATCTTCTCGCACTGTTGGGGATGCGCTCCGCAGCGAGCGAGGCGATAACTTTTCTGTAGCAAAGTCTCTCAAGCTTAGTTTCCAGCTTCCCAACACAGGTACAACTTCCAGAGGCACCACACATGGGCCAAGCACTCCAGGAAGGACAGAACTCTCTCAGTAGAGCTCAGGGGAAGCTGGGGGTGAAGTCCTTTTGTTCCTGGGACTTCAGAACAGGGAGCCAGCTCTTCTCAGGCCCTTGGATATTCCTTCAAGCAAGGGGACACAGCACAAAGCAAAGCCCTTCCCCTCTCCTTGGCAGCAAAGCAACAGCAGGGCAATCCAGCAGAGCAACAGCTGGACAATCTTCCTTCTTCAGTTTCAGCTTTCTCCTTGGCAGAGGTTCCTTCTTGATTCCAGGATGATCTAATTTTCTGTAGTCAGGGGTCCTGTACTTATACCCCTAAAAGTCTTTGTTCCCTTTGTGCAGGAGGGCTCTGAGCCCGGTCTGAACCAGTTCTGGATGTTCCTTGAGCACTTTGTTTTCCTGGCCTCTCCCTTCCTTTCAGAGAGAGGGGCAGGGTCGTCAGCCGCCCAGCAGGAGGTGGAGCCAGCATTGTGGAGGGAAAGCACAGCCCTGGAGCACTTTGTTGACATGATTCCTTCTCTCCTTTCACAGTGCAGGGCAGTGACATCAGATGCACCACAGGGGGTGGAGCCAGCACTGTGGGGGGCGGGCACAGTCCTATTCAGGCCCAAGTGCTAACTCCTCCCACCACTCAAGTTGCAAATGTAGTCATTCAGCCTAGGGCTGACTCAGCCAGCCTCCTGGGGAATCCCCAGCCCCTGTCACTCTCACACCAGACAGTCATTCCACAAACAGGCCAAGGCACACAGAAAGGTCAGACAAGAGAACAGCAACTTTCTAAAAGTGCTATTCTCAAACACAGGAGTTAAAAACCACCTTTCCTAAAAGATGTGTTATTAAATTCTGAGTTCAGGGATACCAGACTCTTATGTCCTATCTTGTTCCTATGGGAAGAAATGCTGGTAGCCACTGTAGCCAGCATGTCAAGATTACGCTCCACAGGCTCCGGTCGTTGCAATTGGGGGTCCACCTCCTAACGTTACCAACTCCCTTGCTTTACAATACAGGGAATTGGAGCCATTAGGCGAGGGAAATCAGGAAGGGGAGGGGACTGCTGGGACAAAGGCTCTGAAATGATATAAGAACAGTATATAATGTTAAGCAATGGAACATAACAACATGGCTACACTCATTAATTCTCGCTATGAGGGAAATGCCTGATGTCACATAATCATACCTGAAAACCAGAGCCGGCCATCACCCAGCAAGGAAAACAAAGGAATTAATGAAAGAGTCTTCTGCACTCAAAATAGAAAGAGAGCCTACTGACTTCCTGTATCCTCTTGAAGTTCAGCAATAGTAAGTACTCCAACAGGTAATAGAACTAAACAAGGTTCCAAACACCTGGTATATTATAAAGCCATATCCAGATAATGTTCAAAAGAAAGAAGATAGTGTAATCCCATGAATGAATAATAACACACGGCAGTATGTAGTAGCCACCACTATACTCCGCTGTATTAATGAAGCAAAGTACATACAAAGGTTCACGGCAGTAAGTGGTTAGCCAACACACCTTACTCCGCTACAAACGCAGAATGATTAATCATTAACGGTAGCGCATGGCTGGTTACACACAGCGCTCCGCTCACAAGAGGGAAGCCTTGTTGATACGGTAACATGTAGTAACTACCACTATGTTCCGCATTAAATTAGTAATGGTGAAGTAATGGAGAAGATCCAACAGCGACGCGTGGCCAGCCACACACAGCGTCCTGTGTTCCTTCACTAGCGCAGCCGCGCTAGGAACCACGAAGTTGCCTAGAACAGGTAAATGCCGGAGAAGCAGCGGTAACGTGTGGTCAGCCGACACACAACGTTCCGCTGATGAGGAGGGGAGGCCGTAACAAGTCGACAACTCACCCCTGCTGAACAAAGAGATGTAGCTCGCCTCCGAAGACTCAAGGCAGGCAGCCGTAGGAAGAACTCGAGACCCGCTCCAACCGGACCTCTTGCAAAGACGAAGGGAAAACAAACAGAATAACGCGCATCCGCTTCCGCACGTGACGAAGCTAAGTACCTTCCCCCTAAAGGCTCATGGGAAATTTAGTCTTTTCCTTAGGTAGGCGCGGAGAGGGCTCTGAACCATGACAGTAGGTCCTCCTCCTCAGCGCCTCCTAGGGCAAGGTTTAGCCGGGAACCGTGCATGAAAGCGACGGACGGACGCAGGAGCATGAACGTTGTGGCACGGCTCCCAGGTGTCATCCTCGGCCGAATACCCTTTCCAGGCAATCAAGTACCAAAGGACACCACGTTTCCATTTTGAGTCACGTATGCTTCTCACCTCGTACTCATCCCCACCATCAACCAAAACTGGAGGAGTGGCCCTCCTGACACACGATAAAGCAGGTTTCAGAAGGCTACTGTGGAAAACAGGGTGGATCCGCAGACTAGCAGGCAATTTCAACTTGAAAGCCACAGGGTTCACCCTCTTAATACGGACCAATGAAACAAGGATGAAACACACTTCGCAGTTTGAATCTTATGTTCCTAGTAGAGAGCCAGACCTTGTCCCCAACCTGATAGTCAGGACCATCCCTACGATGAACATCGGCCCATTTCTTGTACTCCACTTTAGCCTTTATCAAGTGTGTAATGAGCTGCTTCTGTACTGAGTGTAGTCTCCTCACTCTACTGTATACAGTGGGCTGATCAGAAATGCTCTTGGGGATATTGACCGGAAGAATGTTTGCATCGACCCCATATGTGGCATAAAAAGGAGACACCCCCGCAGAGCAATGCCAGGCGTTGTTGTACGCCAACTCAGCCATCCATAACAACGATATCCACGAGTCCTGTGCTGAATTGACATAACAACGGAGGTACTTCTTTAGAGTCTGGTTTAGCCTCTATGTTTGTCCATCGGTCTGAGGATGAAAGCTCGTGGACAAGGATGACTTGATATGTAATGCTGTGCACCAGTATTTCCAGAACCTGGCGATGAATTGGGGGCCTCTGTCGGAAACTATGACCTCAGGTATCCCATGTAAACGGATCACTTCCGGGAGGAGCAGTTGCACCGTTTGGCCAGCCGTAGGAAGGTTGATGCAGGGTATGAAGTGCCCAAGTTTGGTTAGACTGTCTACCACTACCAGAATAGCTGACTTACCCTGATCTGGTGGTAATCCTGTTACAAAGTCCAAACTAATGGTCTGCCAGGGTTTTCTAGGGGTAGGCATGGGTATCAGTTTTCCTCTTTTCTTTCCACTATCGGTTTTGGAACGTGCACATACATCACAAAGGGCTACCCATAAGGTAACATCTTTTCTCAAAGACAACCACCAGAAGTGTCTCTGTGCCAACTGTATGGTTTTGAGCGCTCCCTGATGACCAGCCAAAGGAGCCACATGACACCACCGAAAAGCCTCTTTCTGTAAGGCGATGGATGGCAAAAACAGCCGAGAGTTAACGAAAGGCAATCCCTGTTTCATGGAACGATGACTGCCCTTTGCAGCCCAGGAATCCCACAGTGATTGAGTTTTAGCTTTCCGTATTTTACCCAAGAATGTCTCTGTACTCAGTACACAAACCACCTTTGCAGGTTCGATTATGGATTCCAGTACTGAAGCAGTTGAGGAATCCCCTTCTTCTTGCCTGGACAAAGCGTCGGCCTTTCTGTTCTCACACCCTGGTCTGAAAGTAATGACAAAGTTGAATTCGACAAAGAATAACATCCATCTCATTTGGCGCTGAGACAGATGTCTGGCGGTTTGCATGTATTGAAGATTCCGGTGATCGGAATACACCGTCACCGGATGTTCTGCATCCCAAAGGTATTGTCTCCATTCTTGGAAGGCCCGTTTTACCGCTAAGAGTTCTTTTTCAGGTATTGTATAGTTCTTTTCGGCCGAGTTCAATTTCTTGGAAAGGTAGGCCACTGGATGTAGTTGACCGGTCTCTGGATCTCTCTGAGAAAGGATGGCCCCTAGGGCCTCATCGGAAGCATCCGCTTCCACAATGAAGGGCAACTCGGTATTTGGATGGCCCAACACAGGAGCTGAAGTGAATGCCTGCTTCAAACACGCAAAGGCCTGGTCACCTAGGGATGGTCCTGATAAAACCTATTCTCACATAGTGTTCTAGATATTCATTAGGGTGCTTTGTTTCAGGGACCGACAAAGCATACACCCTACAAGTGGGTACTACTGCGCCTTCCACTAAATCAATTCGGCAATCGTATTCTCTATGTGGAGGTAGTTGCTCCGCCATGGCTTCACTGAATACATCTTGAAACTCCTGGTAGCAAGGAGGAAGGACCACCACCTTTTCTGCCGCAGTAGCTAGACAATGGGAAGACAACAAAGCTACCACTTGGGGGGTTTGTTCAGACATGATATGGACCCTACAACTAGGATCATCAAACCTTAAGGCCTTTCCTCTCCAATCCACTGAAGGATTATGGTGGCTCAGCCACGGCATACTCAGAATTATTTCATATTGCGGGGCTTCTATTATGTTTAGTCTTATCTCCTCTTTATGGACCCCCCCGGGGACAGGTAAGGACAACATAAGGTCTTCCGTCCTTTCCATTATGAGACCTGATTTCAGAGGTTTACCATCCACAGCCCATACTTCCTCTGGACTGTCTCTCCGTATCCTGCTTAAAGCCAAAGAGGATACTAAGCCGCTATCCACGAAGTTCCCTGTAGCCCCTGAATCCACTATCACCATCACCTGGTGAACCTGAGCCTGACTTTCTAGGGTCATGGTGAGTACTATGTGAGATTCATGCTCCTTTAGTACAGAGGCTGTGAGAGAAGGGAGTTTCCAGTTCTTATCTTCCCTCACCACAGGTGCCAATTCCTCAGTGGTTACAGAGGACACCGTTGCTTTCTTGTTTCTTGTCCAAGTCCCCAAGAACCTAGGTTTAGTGGGACAATCCTTGACATAACGGCCTTCCTTCCCGCAATACATGCACAGAACTAGGACTCTACGACTTTCTCTCTCAGCTCTAGACAAAGGAGCCCTTACTGCTCCTATTTCCATGGGTTCACTAACGGGCTAAACCAGATGGCTAACCTTACTAGGAGTAAAATCCGATCGATAGTACCCTCTCTCGGCTTTGCGCCTCTCACCCCCTCGTTCTGTGAGTCTTCCATCTAGTCTTAGGGAAAGGTTAATCATGTCAGAACAGGTGAGAGGCTGAGGATCAATCTGTGCTATGACATCCTTTAAGCCCTCACGTAGCCCTTGATAGTATATAGACATTCTCTTCTCCTCAGGCCATGCCGTCTCTGCTACTAACCTGTTGAAAGTAGTGAGGTATGTCACCAGATCCTGTTTCCCTTGTCTTAACTCCAACAGCTCTCTATCAGCGCTAAAAGTGGTGGCCCTCCTATCGAACACCTTCTCAAATTCTGTACGGAACGCCGTCCAATTAGATAATATGGCATCGTCGTTCCGCACCAGTGGTACTGCCCAGTTAGCTGCATCACCACTTAAGTACGAAATTGCAAAAGCTATTCGCGAATGGTTGGAAGGGAACGAGGAAGGTTTACAAGAAAAATGCATTACCACCTGTGTTAAGAAAACCTGTGTTTTAGTCGGGTCACCAGAATACCTCTCGGGGTTAGCCAATGGAATGGGAGGGGGTACTGTAACCTGTATAGGAGGAGCAGCAGTGGTTGCGTTAAAAGGGTTTCTGGCTATTTTGTCTACCTTTTCGCGTAACGCAACTGCCTCAGACTTAGAGGCAATCAACTCCTGCTGCACCAAAACCAGTGCCTGAAGCACATCATCCATGGTGGCCATGATTCCCAGAACCACCGGATCGGGTGGAGCACAATTCGTGGGCGCGTTATTCTGTCAAGATTACGCTCCACAGGATCCGGTCGTTGCAATTGGGGGTCCACCTCCTAACGTTACCAACTCCCTTGCTTTACAATACAGGGAATTGGAACCATTAGGCGAGGGAAATCAGGAACGGGGAGGGGACTGCTGGGACAAAGGCTCTGAAACGATATAAGAACAGTATATAATGTTAAGCAATGCAACATAACAACATGGCTACACTCATTAATTCTCGCTATGAGGGAAATGCCTGATGTCACATAAGCATACCTGAAAACCAGAGCCAGCCAACACCCAGCAAGGAAAACAAAGGAATTAATGAAAGAGTCTTCTGCACTCAAAATAGAAAGAGAGCCTACTGACTTCCTGTATCCTCTTGAAGTTCAGCAATAGTAAGTACTCCAACAGGTAATAGAACTAAACAAGGTTCCAAACACCTGGTATATTATAAAGCCATATCCAGATAATGTTCAAAAGAAAGAAGATAGTGTAATCCCATGAATGAGTAATACACACGGCAGTATGTAGTAGCCACCACTATACTCCGCTGTATTAATGAAGCAAAGTACATACAAAGGTTCACAGCAGTAAGTGGTTAGCCAACACACCTTACTCCGCTACAAACGCAGAATGATTAATCATTAACGGTAGCGCGTGGCTGGTTACACACAGCGCTCCGCTCACAAGAAGGAAGCCTTGTTGATACGGTAACATGTAGTAACTACCACTATGTTCTGCATCGAATTAGTAATGGTGAAGTAATGGAGAAGATCCAACAGCGACGCGTGGCCAGCCGACACGCAGCGTCCTGTGTTCCTTCACTATCGCAGCCGCGCTAGGAACCACGAAGTTGCCTAGAACAGGTAAATGCCGGAGAAGCAGCGGTAACGTGTGGTCAGCCGACACACAACGTTCCGCTGATGAGGAGGGGAGGCCGTAACAAGTCGACAACTCACCCCCTGCTGAACCAAGAGATGTAGCTCGCCTCCGAAGACTCAAGGCAGGCAGCCGTAGGAAGAACTCGAGACCCGCTCCAACCGGACCTCTTGCAAAGACGAAGGGAAAACAAACAGACTAACGCACATCCGCTTCCGCGCGTGACGAAGCTAAGTACCTTCCCCCTAAAGGCTCATGGGAAATGTAGTCTTTTCCTTAGGTAGGCGCGAAGAGGGCTCTGAACCCTGACACAGCATCCCCCATGATAGACCATGGAGCAAGATAGCCTTGCAGCAGTGAAAAACGAATATGGCTGTAATTCGCTAGCAGAGCATGTCACCTCCACCTGTACATGCTCTACCTTTCACATACACTGCACCCTGCCCAGGGGGGGTACCTTGGGCCTTCCATAGGGGTGACCAATGTGCACAAAAAGGGAAGGGAAGGGTTAGGCCTGGTCAGTGGGGACACTGACCAGGAGGACATGGCAATTCACAGACTGCACACAGGCACTTAGGTGGCAGGCCTGAGACACCATTTTAGGGCTACTCATGTGGGTGGCACAATCAGTGCTGCAGGCCCACTAGCAGCATTTGTCATCATCAGCCCTGGCACACCCAGTGCGCTTTACTAGGGACTTCATGGTGATACAAATATGCCAACCATGTATATCCAATTACAATACAATTTACACAGAGAGCATATGCACTTTAGCACTGATCAGCAGTGGTAAAGTGCGCAGAGTCTTATTGCCAACAGCCACGGGTCAGGAAAAATAAGGGAGGACGAAGCAAAAAGTTTGAGCATGACCCTGCAAGAAGGGCCAGTTCCAACACCTACTCACTCATGGAACAGGAAACCTGCGAGTGTTGTAACTATAAGGAGGGCAGGGTTAAGGGAAGTGCTGTGTGCCTGGAAACCACCATAGCAAGTTGTAAGAGCACGGCTGGAGAAGAAGGGCCAGTGGTCACATAAGACCCTGATTCCAGGTAGGTTGCTCCCCCACGCTGCACAGCACCACCTGTGTGCCCGTGTCACTGTGCTAGCTGCCTCCGCTGTAGGTTCGAGGCCCCTGTGCCTCGGTTGTATCTTACCATCACTGTATTGTTTTCCTGATAGCTGTTGTTGTTGTCTCCTTTTTTTTCTGTGCCCCTGGTTTGTATTTTTTTTTTGGTCACTGTATTGTTTCCTTGATATTTGCGTTGTTGTTTCCCTTTGCTCTGTGCCCTGGTTGTTCGCCAGTTTTCCTCGCCGCTGCGTCCCCACCCCCCCTGCTCGTCCCATTCGTTGTCTCCGCTCCCGCCTCCCAGCTGCTCCTCCCTCCCACCTCCCCTTATAAAGGCGGCCGCTGCGAGGTGAGGAGAGCGACCCTTGACCTTGATTCCAGGTAGGTTGCTCCCCCACACCTCACAGCACCACCTGTGTGCCCGTGTCCCTCCGCTCGCTGCCTCTGCCGTAGGTTCGAGACCCCTGTGCCTCGGTTGTATCTTGCCATCACTGTATTGTTTTCCTGATAACTGTTGTTGTTGTCTCCTTTTTTTTTCTGTGCCCTGGTTTGTATTTTGTTTTTTTAGTCACTGTATTGTTTTGTTGATATTTGCGTTGTTGTTTCCCTTTGCTCTGTGCCCTGGTTTTTCGCACGTTTTCCTGCCTCTGTGTCCCCTGCAGCCCGCCCCCCTGCTCGTCCCATTCGTTGTCTCCGCTCCCACCTCCCAGCTGCACCTCCCTCCCACCTCCCCTTATGGCGCCCGCTGCGCGGCCGCACCGCTGGCAAGCCGAAGGCATGCCAAAGGCAAGCTCGTCTGCCCCTGTCCGCGCCTGGACCGAGCCCAGCTCCAGAACCCCTGGCCCCCGTGAATGCCACAACGCCCAACACCGCTACGATGCCAGCACCCTCCATTCACTCAATACCGGATGAACACATACCTGCTGCCTGGCCGCCCCAAAGCGCACCCAAGGACCCTTTTCCTGCCAGAGCTGCAGCTTCACCAGCCTCCAAACCGCCAAACCGCCCACCAAGAAAGGACGCAACCACCTCAAATGCATCCTACTCAACACCCGCTTCGCCCGCAAACACTCCATCGAATTCTGGGACCTACTCGACTCCACCTCCCCAGACTTCGCCTTCCTGACGGAGACCTGGATGAACCCCTCCTCGGCACCCAACATCGCCATAGCTATCCCCGATGGCTACAAGATCACCAACAGAACAGGAGGAGGAATTGCCATCGTCCTCAGAGTCTTGACCAGCAGTGAAGACACCCTCAGCACCGTCGAACACTTGCGCTTCCAGATCCACACTGATCCCAACACCACCCTCAGAGGAACCCTCATCTACAGACCCCCAGACCCCGGCCACAGTTCAGGGATTCCATCGCCGACTTCGTCAGTATGCATACCCTTGCCTCCACAGACTACATCCTCCTCGGGGACCTGAACTTCCACCTCGAGAACAGCAATGACACCAACTCCACTACCCTGATTGACAACCTCACCAACCTCGGACTCAGACAGCTCGTCACGACACCCACCCACACGCTTGACCCCCATCTTCTCCGCAAGCTCCAAGATCACCTTCAGCCACACCACCATGCTCCACTGGACCAACCATCACTGCATCCACTTCACCTTCCGGAAACCCACCACGCACCACCGCGCTCAGCATATCCCCCACCACAGCTGGAACAAAGTCACCGAAGACCAGCTAAACACCACCCTCGCCCGAAGCCCACCCGTCGAGCCCACCGATACTGCCGCCCACAACCTCAAACAATGGATCAATGACTGCGCCAACACTCTCGCCCCGGTCAAGAAACCCTCCAACAGACGCACCGACAAGAATCAAAATCATGAACACCATCCATTCTGGCCCTCCGTCAGACCCATGCCCACGCCACATCTTAAGACCCTGGACACGCGGTCACTGCCCACGAGCACACGCAACTGAAACAATTATTGTCAAACTTTAAGAAGCCGGGCCACGGCTGCTTAAAACAAGAGGAGAGCCATTATGCCCCCAAGAATCGCTAGACGGACACCCTCTTTAGGGAACCCGGCGGGGTTGCCTAGTGAGTACTTTTATTTCACCCTTACACGGTTTGCACGCACACCTTCAGTAATCTAGCGCTCCTGGAAGTCAGATGTTCCACATCGTAGGTCCTGATGAGACCCTACAACCATACTAGGATCGAAACGCCGTCGACAATTGAGAAAAGCAAACCTTTGAGAATAGCATTCTATGATTGTATAGATGTTATATAATTGGATGAAAGACAGTGGTCGCTTTTGTGAAAAAACAAACTATTGAAACCTTGCACATATTTTGTCACATATGTTATTCTAATGCTTTGGTTCATATTTTCACTTGGGACACCCTACACAACTGTAAATAATTTTTGTTTTATATATAAAACTACTTTCTACAATTAAATTTTTCTAATATAACACATTGAACAAATGTACCGGTGTATTTGCAGTTCTTTCTCTTTGACATCTCATGTAAACCCCTGTTCTAATATACGTATTTTAGGTCCTTTCTATAAATCATTATCAAATATCTATTCCACAGGAGCCACTGTTCTTCTTTAAATAAAGCAGGCCCACTTGTAGCATTTTATTTACAGGCCCTGGGCGCACACGATGCACTTTTCAAGGGACTTACCAGTAAATTAATTATGGCAATCGTGAATAATTCAATCATAATAATAATTTACACCGAGAGCATATGCACTTTAGCACCGATTAGCAATGGTAAAGTGCCTATAGTCCTAGAGCCAACAACAACAGCTCAGACACAATAGGAGGAAGAAGGCAAAACGTTTGGGGATAACCCTGCAAAAAGGGCCAAGTCCAACAGCATGTCCATAAGAGATGCCTGTACATCCCCTTGAAAACATGGCTGATCGCATCTAGGTATGCCTTTTAAGCACTACAATAGTGCCAATAGCTTCTCCATTACAGTATCTGGTACCTAAACCAACACGTCCGACATTTTTCACTGGATCCTGGCCATCATGTGTCATTTGAACCACCAACGTCTTCCAGAACAGCAGGCAAGATCTCACTAGCCATGTCAACTAAAGCATGGTTATACCTGCCCATAAGGCGCACAGTGTTCAAAGAACTTAATGCTAAAATATCTGAAAATAACATTTTCTTTCTGAAAGCAGCAATATGCTTCGACTCTATCTGGAGGGTTGGTTGGGAAGGAACTAGGAGCGACCTTACTCATTGACACCTATGCCACCAGGCTTTGAGGTACAGGATGCCTTGTAAGAAAATCGGGATTACCGCGGGCAGGGCTAATTTGCCAGGGCAACTGGTCAACTGACTAGAGATCCTGAGCACAGCTTGGCCCAAAAACCTAAGAAAGTGTCTGTAAGAGCCTCCAGAATTTCAATAGTGCCTCAGAAGGGGCTAGACCTGGTTGAAATATCTCAGTTAAGAAGTTTCACTAGTCTCGACAGCAGGCAACTGTAAGTCTAGAACCTCCACTGCCCATTGCATAGCTAGTGTGAAAGAGACTCTTTCCTCTATTGGTGGCCGGGGAGGCAAGACTAGCTCAGCCTCTGAAGATATATCCAGGGCATTGTCATTTTGTAAATATTTGCATACCCCATCATCAAAGTTAGTGAGGGGGAGCAGGTTGTCCACCTCCTCATCATCACTGGCATCTGGAACATTTTGCATATCATGAACTGTGCGACAGTCGGGGATTCAAAAAATGCCTCTAGCCACTGATAGTGCTGGTGTGCAGGCAGAAGTCAAGGATTAGAATCTGAGTGAAAACGACCTTGTTGCCCATTCGTAATATCATAGTGTGACATAGCTATTTTATTCTGGCATGGAAGGGATCCAAGGAAAGCTTTTGGGGGATCACTAATGCAGTTTAACGGTAAGTTAGTGGATATTTTCCAAGAATTCTTCTGATGTAGGCTGAAATTAAAGGCGGCTCGTTGGATGTTTAATTCCTCAGAGGTCAGAATCAATGGACTTTTGTTTACTGGGAAATTCAAAAGCGGAGTTAATCTCAGAGCGTCACAAGGCAGTGCTTGGCAGGAGACATGGCAAAAAAGAAGCATTTTGTGAGGTAAACGGTGTTTCATTTGGCAATGGTATGTTAAATTTGATCAGCAAGTATATGTCGACTTTCTCAGCATTAGATAAGGCTCCCAATGTGATGTACAGAGTTTTTGGAGGGACCAGGCGAAGAGAATGCTATCTTGGCTGTAGTCTCATTTCCAGCCACAAGGAAAAGCAGTGTACGGAAAATTTTCAAATGGGAACAGGGTTTCCCCACAGCTGCAAATGGTTGACAGAGGTAAAGTATGCAGTGCAAACTACATCCCAGGGTAAATACAGAAACAATTATTGTTTCTTCCCTAAAACATCCATGGCTGTTGGAGATGGTTCACGGTTTAAGAATACAGTAGATGGAGATTCTGGTACAGGAGAAGGAACTAAAGGAATTGTTTTTCTTGAAGGAGTAACTGGGTCTAAATAATCAGGGTATTCATCAGATGCTAGAAAGGAGGTTGTCATCAAAGTTCCAGAGGGAGGGAAGGTTTATGAAAGAGTCATTTGTTTAAATAGTGGATACAAAGGCAAAGCCTGGATCCTATTGATGCATTTGAGAGAGCTAAACTGATTTTTGGATTATGGACATTCCAAGATGGAAGTAATCCTTCTTTTACCGGATATTTTACAGACAGAGGATTGGTTAGTGTAACTGGCTATAAAGGATGCGTATTTCATTTGTCCAGTGTTCAGAGGGCAGCCAGTGGTATTCACACTACAGGTGGTTTGGTCAGTTGTACCAGTTTGTAAGGAGACCTTTCAAAATATAATTGGCACCTTGATGCTTTACAAAATTATTAAGGCTGGTAGCATCATATATGAGAGCGAGATGAGCTAGGCCGCGCGACATGCCCTCCCAGGGAGCACCCCCGGCCCTTGGCCACGCATGACACAGGCACAGCCAGCCGTCCACACGGGGGCCCTCCACCGTACAATGGCCCGACTCTCAACCTAGGCACCACGCCCACGACACTGCCCCCACGAGTACACTCCCCCCCCCCCTCATCTTCACCCTTTATCCACCTCCCAGTTTACGTTTTTTTGGACTCCGGCTCTTCCCAGCTGCAATTTCAACTGCCACCACGCTGCGATGGGAGGGTGCCCCTAGCTAAATATGTCAGGTGCCACTAGAATCCAGACCAAAAACATTCATAAATAATTACAAGTATAATGGTAAACTAGAATTGGAGAGAATGAAAAATTAATAAAAAAAAAAAAAAAAAAAACTAGCTTTCCCATTTCGTGTGTTGCAGTTGTTGCCTGCTCATCCCCTCGGGTGCGGCGCCTGCGTTCCCTAGCTGAAATTGTCGGGTTGATTTTCGGTCCTGGTGCCGACGGGGCGCCGGCGTTCGGTGGGCTTTTGTCTCGGTGTCCCCGATGGGCTTTTTGGCGTGCTGCCTTGGCTGCCCTCTTGTTCCGAGTTGGTTGCTGTTCGTCCGTCCCTCCGGGTGCGGTGGCGCGTTTCTCCGTTCCCCGTTCGGGATTTCCCGGGGGATTGCTGGCTTCTTGGTGTGTGGTTTGTTTTTATTTGGTTTGTTCCGCCGGCCTCTCATGTCTGTGTCGATTGTGGGCCCTCGTCTCTGCCTGGCATTGTGGGTTCTCGTTGTGGGCCGCCGGCAGCGGGTGTCTGGCTGGCCTCGGGCGTGTCGGTCTTTTGGCCTGGGTTTCCTTGTGCGGGCCTCTGTTTCTCTGGTTGGTCGAGTGTTTGCTCTGCTTGGGGTTCTGGACTCGCGCGCTTCGGGCTGTGTCCGGTTGGTGGGGTGCGCTTGTCTGGTGGGCTTGCTGCTGGTTGTGTTCGTCTCTACCTGTGTGATGGTTTTGGGTCAGATTGATTGCCCCCTGGTTTGAGGCTTGTTGTACTTTCGGTGGGTCCTTTGCCCCCCGCTCCGGTCCTGGTGTGGGCCCCGCGGCGGGGTTGGGCGGTCCTGCGGCCTCTGGGGGTCGAGGCGTCGACTGTTTGTTTCGGTTGTGGCGGCCTCACGCCGGCATTTTGTGTGTGCACTGTGCTTTGTGTCGTGTGCCTTTCGTTCGGGTGGTGTCGCTGTGCACTGGGCGGGTTGTTGCTGCTGCGTTTTTTGGCCTGGGTGGGTGCTTGGACGGTTGATTTTGCTGTCGCGTTGTCCCGTGGCTTCCCTGGCCTCTCGCTGTCGCCTCCCCTTCCCTCCTTGGGGCACTGTATGACTCTCAATACAGCTGACGGTTTTCTGCATGATGTATATGAGTTATACTGCATCCCATTGTGAATTAAACTTTGTGGATCAAAAAAAAATAAAAAAAAAATAAAAAAATGAGAGCGAGATGAGTATGAATGATACCTTATCTGCACAGTATCTTAATTATGTCAAAGAGTCTGAAAGAGTTAGTCCTTCATTTTAGCAGGTGAGTAGTCTATTAGAGAAGTTAGGTTTCTTAACAAATTCGAAGAAAACTGTATTATACCAAAGAAGGAAATAGATTTTTGGATTTTCAAATTCAAACAGAATGGTGTTTTATGGTTACCAATGGACAAGGCACAAAAGTTAAAAATGGAAAATATGAGCTTGATAAGCAAGCACCCTGAAGAAATGTAGCAATGGTGATAGGTCTGTTGTCATATTCAATTCAGACTGTTTTACCAGGGACCTCTGCATTATAGAGCATTGCAAAGAATGAAAACGAAGGGACTTCGAAGGGGGTTATGTTAGGGAGATAAGATCCAGTTGACCCAAGAAGCAATACAGGATCTTGAAATGGGAGAGCAATTTTTTTAACAATCTCAGATTTTACTCTAGAATCAGATACACGTTTACGGTTGGGGAACAAAATTATGGCAGACAGAAACAGGAGTTCAAATTAACAAGATCGCAACCCAAATGTGCATGTGAACATGGGTATCAAGGGCCCCATTAGGATAGCGGGCGGAAAGCCACCCGACCGACATGGAGGCGGGAAACAAACACCCGCCGGGCCCGCGGATAAACCGGCGGTCAAAGTAGGAACAACCACCAAAAAAACGACCGCGGCGGTAGCGGGCAAACCAAAACCGCCTGACGCGGGCGGTGACGTCCAAAAACCGACCGCCATGGTCAGAAACGCTGGGGAAAAGCTACAACCCGCCGCAAGCAAAGCGGAGACACCGCACGGCAAATTAGTATATCCCCCGATGGTCCAAGGGTACGATCCACTGTTTCTGACCACCGCGGTCGCACACAGGAGTGAATAGGAGAGACAGCGAAAGAGCTGCAGCATAGCCACCGCAGCAGACGGTACATGAAAAACATGGCGGACGATGCTAAAACACCGCAACAATGCCAAACTTTACACAAATCAAAGTAGCCATGCCCTCCAAATACACAAAACACATACCAATGAAAAACCAAATGCCAAAAAAAGAAAACATACAAATTCCAGGACAACACCCACAACATACCTGACAGCAAAATCCCATTTGGACACACCCACACAGCTGAGTATAAAACCAGCCCCTTTACTGACCACAATCCTTTGCAACACTTCAGAAGAGAAGGGCATACACCATATCTGACAGGAGAGACAAAAGAACACAACACACACATCACCACCACCACCACCACCACGACCACCATCACATCAGCACCAACAATCCCCCAGCACACAACACACAACACACCACACACATCAACACCACACACTCACCATGGCAGCACAGAAAATGCCCAAATTCACAGAGAGTGAGTTGACAGTCATGGTAAATGAGACAGTGAGAGTGGAACCACAACTGTTTGGTAGCCTGGTCCAACAGACACCATTAGCCAGAAGGACACAAATGTGGGAAAGGATAGTTCAAAGGGTCAATGCAGTAGGGACCACCCCGCGATCCAAGAAGGAGATCATGAAGCGGTGGCATGATCTGAAGAGGGTTGTCAAAGAGAGGAGGGGCAAGAACTGGGAGCTGGCTAACGGGACTGGCAGTGCCCCTCCCATCCCACAGAAAACATTCACAACATGGGAGGAGAAGGTGCTTGCCATACTGCATCCTGAGAGTCTCACAGGAGTATCCGGGGGAATGGAGGCTGGTAAGTACAAACAAATGGCAACCAACACACTGATAAGTACTTCCTTGCACAACCCAAACACCATTGCATTGTTCACCCTCACCTAACAGGTAGCTAGCCATCTTGCTTGGGAGGCTTCTTTGGGGGTGGGAGGCCTGTACCACGACTCCCACCATTCCCCCTGTCCCACACCTGAGCAGCATGGAGCCCTCCCCCACCCAGGAGCATGTGTCAGCCATTGCACTGTTCACCAAACGAAACTTACAGGTAGGTAGCCATCTTCACAGTGAGGGTGTTTGAGGGAGGGAGGCCTGCACTCCTACTCCCACCATGCCCCCTGTCCCACACCTGAGCAGGATAGAGCCCTCCCCCACCCAGGAGCATGTGTCGGCCATTGCATTGTTGACCCTCACCTAACAGGTAGGAAGCCATCTTGCTTGGGAAGGCTTGTTTGGGGGTGGGAGGCCTGTACCACGACTCCCACCATGCCCCTGTCCCACACCTGAGCAGGATAGAGCCCTCCCCCATCTAGGAGCATGTGTCAGCCATTGCATTGTTACCCTCCCCTAACAGGTAGGTAGCCACCTTGCTTGGGAGGCTTGTTTGGGGGGGGAGGCCTGTACCACGACTCCCACCATGCCCTCTATCCTACACCCCAGCAGCATAGAGCCCCCCCACCCAGGAGCATGTGTCAGCCATTGCACTGTTCACCAAACAAACTTACAGGTAGGTAGCCATCTTCACCGGGCTGGCTGTTTGTGGGTGGGAGAACTGCATCACTACACACAGCACCAATTGCATGCAATGCATCTATACCTGACATGCACGAGTAATTGATGTTCCTCTGCACCATGTAATTACGCCCAGTATTGCACTTAATAATAATAGTGAAGATCTCTCAATTGTGTAGTTTACAGACAGTAGATGACACACAGCTAACAGAATACTTGCGCAGTGCCCAACACTGACCATTCCCCATCTAATCCACAGGTGATGAAGAACTCACTGTTGAGGACAACAACGACCAGCAGAGCCAGTCTCCACCCCCGGTACATGGACTCTCGGATGTTGACTCCCAGGATAGTTTGGACGATGAGCTCTAGACCGGCCCATTTGGTGTGCCAGGGCCGAACAGGTCCCAAACCCCCATCCTCCCCACCACCATGTCTGCTGAAACAACAACAGCACAGCAGACCCCTGCAGTCACAGCCTGTGCCTCCACCGCTGCCACATCCGCCACCACCACCACCAGTACCACCTACAGCACCCTTTCTGTCCCAGGGGATGACCAGGTCACAGCAACAACTGTGGAGGGCAGGGAGAGTGTGCAGGGACCCACAGTGGCGAGGCAACAGATCCATGGCAGCAGGGCAGGTGGGAGGGCCAGGGTCACCCCCAGACCTCAGGAGGTTGGCACACCATCCCTGGACCACTTCACTAGAGTCATCGGGGCATATGAACAGGTCCAGGGACAAAGTGGCCGGTCTAACAAACTATTACGTGAGCTCATCCTGCTGATGAGGTCCATCGACACGCATTGGACAAACGGTGGACCTCATGGCCCAGCAAGTGGCGTTACTGAGGGACAGACCTGGGTCCCAAACAACACCTCCGCCCCCTCTGTTGTGCTGCAGGATGACAGTGCACCATCCTCCCCTGCGGCCACAGAGAGGGGTGACTCCTCAGACGTCGCTGGCCATGCAGCAGGCCCCCCCTGCCAAAGCGATCAAGGGGGGCCTTGATCAAAGAATTGCCTGGGAGTCTTTGGAGGCAAAGCACCTGCCACACGCCAGTCACAGAGCCAGCCCTGATGGCAAACCTCTTCCCCACTGCATTGACTGTTGGGACTGTCCTTCCCCACACTGCCTTGTGAATGGCACCTGTCTGTTGGACTGGGTCACCACATCCATGTGGTGTCTACTCTTGCATCTCATTTACCATGACTGTCAACTCACTGCTCCATCACCACCTTCATGTAAATATGCCCGCACCCCTCACATGTCAACTTTGTAAAGAAAATACCTTACACACTTCAATTGGTGCAGCTTTGTCTTTAGTGCAATATTTACAATGTTGAAAATGTCCATGATGTATCCAAAAGATGTACAGTATGTAGGCCTTGATAATTTTGAGGTACCTAGTGAGACACAACAGAACAACAGTCACTGGCGTTAGTGTGGCATCACAGACATAACACTACACCAGACATCCACATAAGTCTACAGGCAGACAACACAATGTGCAACAAAACACTGTATACGTTCACATGTGAAATGTCACTGCCACATTTCCACACACAGGTGACTCAACATGTGCCTGTCTGTACCATCCGCACATAGCCCTTCACAACAACAGCAATCACACCAGACAATGTACAAGTCGTACCTTGTCACTCACCTTCAAGTGAAGTAGCGGGTGATGAGCTGTTGACGCCTGTCAACACCTTCCTCCTCTCCACTGTCCTTATCACTGGACTCAGGGCCCTGAACAGGCGGTGGCCTTGGGTCCTCACAATCATCCAGGAGCAGGGGAATCCCCTTGTGAATGGCCATGTTGTGGAGCTTACAGCATGCCACAATGATCTTGCAGACCTTCCCAGGCGAGTAGGACAGTGCACCTCCAGTCTTGTCAAGGCAGCGGAATCTTGACTTGAGCAGGCAAAAAGTCCGCTCAATGACACTTCGGGTCCTGCCATGGGCCTCATTGTACCTGACGTCAACCAGGGTCCTGGGATTCCGTAGTGGGCTCAGCAGTCATGGACGGCTGGGATATGCAGAGTCACCTAGGAATGACAAACACACATTGCAATGTTGCACAGGCAGAGGGCAGCAGGTCACACACACAGCACGCCATATCACTAGGCATACTCACCCACAATCCAAGCATGCTCGGAAAGCAGATTTGCCATCATCCGGGGCACCATGCTGTTCCTCAGGATGTACGAGTCATGGGCTGAGCCGGGGAATCTTGCACACACATGTGACATGGATCATGTCCGCAAGGCACACCACCTGCACATTGATTGAATGATAATGTTTACGATTTCTAAAAATGTGCTCACTCGCATTTGGTAACACCAGACCAACATGGGTGCAATCGATGGCACCAACAACATGGGGGATGTGCCCAAGGGGATAGAAGTCACCCTTTATACCGGCCAATTCAGCTCCCCTGGGGAAATGCATGTATCGATCCTTATATATTATCATGGCTGCAAGAACATCCATCAGCACCAGGCTGAACATGCGTCGCGACATCCCTGCAGCGCTGGCCACGGTCTCCTGGAAGGAACCAGTAGCAAAAAAGTGGAGGGCTGCCATCACTTTGTATGTGGATGTGAATGCTGTTGGGTAGTGGCGACAAGACTGCAGGTGGGGCTCCAACTGATCACAAAGGGTCTTCAGGGTCGGCATGTTGAGGCAGAATTTTCGAATGATCGCTATATCCTCCATGTCCTCCAGCACTGTCAGGTGACGTATGAGATTAGGCCTCCTCCTAGTTGAGATGTAAATGGACACATGTCAATGACAACCATCATGAGATGGCCACAGCACATCCAGTTAAGGATGTGACGGAAAACAAACACTGCCATGAGAGATGCGTGGTACACCAGGTTACATGGTTGGACATTTGAGACACACAGAGGGCACACCTCTCCATTTACAATAAAGTGCCGCAAACAACACATAGGTCAATGTGAATGCACACATACTGAACCCCACATTTCACATGTGCACGCCTCGTACCGTACCATCCACCAATTTGGATAAAATGACCATGACTGTCTCATACCCATCTGCTGTACCTGTCACACCTCAATGCATCATGTGAACTTGGCACACATCCACAACCCAATGATCAGAGTAGCTGGAAAACTGTCACTTGTGTGCATGAGCTGATATGAAAGCACAAGTAAGCAACAACACCATACTGTGAGACAAGCCTTGCCAAGGTGTGCACTGACCCACAACACATTGATTGGTTACACATCATTGACACCAGCTTAACACTGTCAAGCATCATCAACCATCAAATGTATAAGTGACATGGCAGTTACCACAGACCAATGTGTGTCACACATAGCGTGCGTCCACCTGTGTATTATATGGAATAATGGCATTGTGTGCACAATGATGTGCCCTTAACCATGTTGCTGCTGTGTACTAATGCAGTGTTCACGATGGACATTGCCATTGCATGTGCCCCAAATCACGGTATCTACTGCCTGGCCACGGCGGTGTGACACCAACACCACCCCCTTCACAAATGCGGTAGCCATTGGCATGGAGACATGGGTAGATGGCGGTGGGCATGCTCTGCCACCCAAATCGTGGTAGTTACCGCCTGGCCACGGCGGTGTGACACCAGCACCACCCCTTCACAAGTGTGGTAGCCATTGGCATGGAGACATGGGTAGATGGCGGTGGGCATGCCCTGCCACCCAAACTGTGGTAGTTACCGCCTGACCACGGCGGTGTGACACCAGCACCACCCCCTTCACAAGTGCGGTAGCCATTGGCATGGAGACATGCCCACATGGCGGTTGACATGCTCTGCCACTCAAATCGCGGTAGTTACCACCTGCCCACGGCGGTGTGACATTGCCATGGGGCATTGCCTACAGCCAATGGGAGCGATGATTTCGTTGGCATGATGCAGTTTTGAAAATCGCGGAAGGCATGCTCCGCCACCGCGGTGGCGGTCATTGGATGCCTTTGAAAGATGCGCCATCGCGGTAGCGCACCCTAGGCCCCTGCGGTGCATCACCGCCATGGAGCATTGCCTACAGCCAATGGGAACAATGATTGCGGTGGCATGATGCAGTTTTGAAAATCGCGGAAGGCGTGCTCCGCCACCGCGGAGGCGGTCATTGGATGCTTTTGAATGAGGCAGACCTCGATAACCAATTGTTGCAGCTTTGCACCTTACAAACGACCCCAGGGGGCTATACATTTGTGGGTGTGAGCCTCACATTTTTACTGCTCACAGAGCCTGCTGCCTGGGACCCTCTCCTGCTGCTGCCTCAAGTGCCTGCTGCCTGGGACCCTCTCCTGCTGCTGCCGCAAGTGCCTGCTGCCTGGGACCCTCTCCTGCTGCTGCCTCAAGTGCCTGCTGCCTGGGACCCCTCACCACTCACTTCAACCACAGGTGTTCCATGTCCACAGGGATGGCAAGGGCAGAAAATATCCGTGGTAATCCATTCACAAGCGAGGTTCTGGAGGTCCTAGTGGACGAGGTGCTGGCACAGTACCCAAGGCTGTATGGTGGCCCCAATGTAGTGGTAAGTCATTATGAAGGGAGCTGTACGGCAGGGGGGTATCAGAAATGTAGTTGTGCTGGGGGGCGCTAGAGGGCGCACTGCGGGATGGTTGGCTCGTGAGTCAGCTCCGCCGGACGGGTGCCAGAAACATGGCCTGTACCCGCGGGCAGTACCGCCGAAAATTTGAAATTAACGGCAAGATGAATCGGAACATGCAGCCCAGTGAATACCGGCACTGACTCCCAGAAAGCGGCAGTGGCGGCGGAAATATCGATGTTAATCTGTGCTGACGAGTGATGTGCTCCAAGATGGCAGCTCCCGACGATCGCTCCTACTGGCTCCTGTAATCGATCAAGCACCAGGCAAGCGGATAGACCCGATCTGACTGCAGCGCACAAACACCACGAAAGGCTCGTATCTTACCCGGACTGCACAGAGGGGCCACGGACCTCACAAATGCCGATATCGGGTTTGCGTTCCAGGCGCTCCAAGATGGCGGCTGCAGTGGAACGCATGAAATGAAAGGCATCGGAGAGGTAACATCGGACCTATCTAAGACACAGCGACGTGGCATCCTCGACAAAAGGGTATGAGAGGCGTATGCTGTTGGGAGAGAACAGGAATACTGACTGCTGCAACATACGGCGCGCCCCTGGATGGTCTCTGACACCGGACCGCTGAGCCGCGCCAGAGGCGGGAAGACATCGGGGGTAAGCGGAGAGCGCTCGTGGACGAGGGTGCCGAGGGCGGAGCGGTACAAAACAGCTAACACGGGAGGCAAGCAAGCGCACGCCGCAACACAAGACTCACATCTTCAAGCGAGGCATAAGGAGGGCAGAGACACGATATAGTTGGACAGCCGCGTAAGAGCCTGCAGCCTGACCCAGGTGCCGATGCCCATGCGATTACACGAGCACAAGGGCTAAAGGCTTCGCCCCCCGACATTACATACATTGGAGGAGACCACGTCGTAAACGCTGCAGAACCGCGGTGAAGTGCCGCGCCACTCATCTTGCGCAACACCATAGTGGCCATGCAGACAGATTGTGTGCCTGATGTATAAAGCTGGTACTCAGTGGACAACGAAAACGCCGCAACAACGTGAATTAAGCGCCACAAAAGGTTTGAGAACTGACACCGCTGGGGCAATGCTGCGCAACTCCCTGTCATGCTCCTGCAACATGGGGAAACCTGAAAAGCAGCAGACTAAATTACAGTTTGAGGCGAGGAAACAGCCAAAGAACACTGCGACGACGTCGGACACGGAGGGGGATAACAAGGCAAGCGACGGGACCGGCATGGAGACAGTCCTACGAGCCATACAGCAAAGCCTGCAGGAAATGAACAATAAATTGGACAATGTGGTGCAGCGTGTGGACAACATGGCCTCAAAACTTGATAAGCATGGCGAGCGCTTGGTGGAGGCGGAACAAAGGATTTCCAGGGTGGAGGACGAATCTAAATCCACGACAAAAGTACGCGGAAACATGGAGAAGACACTGGAAGTGTTGCGTGCTAAGGTGGAGGATCAGGAAGCCCGGTCTAGCCGCAACAACGTCGGCATAGCAGGCCTGCCGGAATCCACCAACACGGGCAAAATGGAGGACTACATCGAGATGTTGCTGAAGGACCTATTCGGTGCTGAACACCTGTCATCAGTCTTTCTTGTTGAACGCGCGCATCGATCTTTAGCACCTACACCGAAGCCAGGTGCCACGCCGCGGGTAATAATTGCTCGCATGCTCAACTACAGAGACAGAGACACAGTTCTCCGGCTGGCCAGGGAAAAGGGTGTAATCACTCACCAAGGTAACACCCTACAATTCTATCCAGACCACACCATGGCGGTTCAGATGGCACGCAAGGAATTCGGGCTGGACTGTTCCCATGAGGCACAGGGTCAGACTGATTTGCATATGGCCATGTCTGAACTGGGGTGGCGGAGTGAGCTAAAGAACGGTGATGGATTAAACCCAGATCAGTTGACTGGGGGTGAGTGTTTGTATTGTCAACGCTCCGTCCATCATCACCTTTGTTTTTTCTTTGTTCGCCCTAAGTTGGCAGGGTATGCTCAGACGTGAGTCCCTTGCTCACTTTGCCACTGGAGTCAAGCAAGCCCGGCTGAAGAAGGCTGTAATGCCAGAAACCGGTCCTGGGAAGCTTGATTCCGGTCCAGGGAAGACATGGCTTGGCAGTTCGGGCTGGGCTGCTCCCATGAGGCACAGGGTCAGACTGATTTGCATATGGCCATGTCTGAACTGGGGTGGCGGAGTGAGCTAAAGAACGGTGATGGATTAAACCCAGATCAGTTGACTGGGGGTGAGTGTTTGTATTGTCAACTCTCCGTCCATCATCACCTTTGGTTTTTCTTTGTTCGCCCTAAGTTGGCAGGGTATGCTCAGACGTGAGTCCCTTGCTCACTTTGCCACTGGAATCAAGCAAGCCCGGCTGAAGAAGGCTGTAATGCCAGAAACCGGTCCTGGGAAGCTTGATTCCGGTCCAGGGAAGACATGGCTTGGCAGTTCGGGCTGGACTGTTCCCATGAGGCACAGGGTCAGACTGATTTGCATATGGCCATGTCTGAACTGGGGTGGCGGAGTGAGCTAAAGAACGGTGATGGATTAAACCCAGATCAGTTGACTGGGGGTGAGTGTTTGTATTGTCAACGCTCCGTCCATCATCACCTTTGGTTTTTCTTTGTTCGCCCTAAGTTGGCAGGGTATGCTCAGACGTGAGTCCCTTGCTCACTTTGCCACTGGAGTCAAGCAAGCCCGGCTGAAGAAGGCTGTAATGCCAGAAACCGGTCCTGGGAAGCTTGATTCCGGTCCAGGGAAGACATGGCTTGGCAGTTCGGGCTGGACTGTTCCCATGAGGCACAGGGTCAGACTGATTTGCATATGGCCATGTCTGAACTGGGGTGACGGAGTGAGCTAAAGAACGGTGATGGATTAAACCCAGATCAGTTGACTGGGGGTGAGTGTTTGTATTGTCAACGCTCCGTCCATCATCACCTTTGGTTTTTCTTTGTTCGCCCTAAGTTGGCAGGGTATGCTCAGACGTGAGTCCCTTGCTCACTTTGCCACTGGAGTCAAGCAAGCCCGGCTGAAGAAGGCTGTAATGCCAGAAACCGGTCCTGGGAAGCTTGATTCCGGCCCAGGGAAGACATGGCTTGGCAGTTCGGGCTGGACTGTTCCCATGAGGCACAGGGTCAGACTGATTTGCATATGGCCATGTCTGAACTGGGGTGGCGGAGTGAGCTAAAGAACGGTGATGGATTAAACCCAGATCAGTTGACTGGGGGTGAGTGTTTGTATTGTCAACGCTCCGTCCATCATCACCTTTGGTTTTTCTTTGTTCGCCCTAAGTTGGCAGGGTATGCTCAGACATGAGTCCCTTGCTCACTTTGCCACTGGAGTCAAGCAAGCCCGGCTGAAGAAGGCTGTAATGCCAGAAACCGGTCCTGGGAAGCTTGATTCCGGTCCAGGGAAGACATGGCTTGGCAGTTCGGGCTGGACTGTTTCCATGAGGCACAGGGTCAGACTGATTTGCATATGGCCATGTCTGAACTGGGGTGGCGGAGTGAGCTAAAGAACGGTGATGGATTAAACCCAGATCAGTTGACTGGGGGTGAGTGTTTGTATTGTCAACGCTCCGTCCATCATCACCTTTGGTTTTTCTACGCAAGGAATTCACGCCTGTGAAAAAGAAGCTGCGGGAGTTGGGCGTTGAGTACGCGATGCTTTACCCAGCAAAGCTCAAAATCACAAACGCAGGCAAACCCGTGGTTCTCCTCACGGTGCAGGCGGCACAGAAGTACATAAAAAACTGGGACGACGGCGCAAGACACCAGAACGAGAAGGCCAGGGCAGCGACAATGAATGAATCGTCCAGAGGCTAAGAATAACACCTGTGTATAGGACTCCATTCTGCTGGACGTACCACAATACTGGGATTAGCTACGACAATACCTAATTGATTGCACTGCTGCGTGTGGCACATAACATGAAAGTTGGAGTATGCGCTAATACAGGCTGGGGAACGTTGGTGCCTTATGAATAGACCCGAACTGCACTCAGATAACACGAGCGCCACGTGCACAGTGAGTAACTTGGTGATCCAGGACGGGCAAAGAGCGCGGTGGGGAGAGCGGGTGTGGGACATGTGCTTACTGTGGGTTGTCTGCACTGGGCAAAGGTTGCACTATGCTCGCAGATGGGCGGCCACTAATTGCTGCCGGCACGCTACTTGTTTTTTAGATTGTAGTACATGGCTACCAAGAGAAATTGGCGGGAACTGTGAGGTACAGGAACACTTAAGCTCAAAAGAAAACTGCGTACGCACCCGTCCACATCCACCATGTGGATGGAGATGTGTGTACCTGGCGATACCCCTAAGCGGGTGCGCCCCTACTACAGTTCTATTACCAGTTTGGTTAAGTGAAGGGGATGGCTTTGGCAAAGTTTGGGCTCTGTAGTGGGCGGGGGGAGGGTTAGGGCCATGGGGGAAGTTCGAAATGATTCACTGTGTCTGAGAAGCATCGCGACCTCAGCTATCCCCACAAGCACTGCGAAGCACTGTATGCTGAAGCATAAACCTGGGCGTTGCCGAATGACGGCGCCTAATATAGTTTGTCACACAACATATCAGGATGGCGTCACACCACACTGACATGACACAATCCACCATGCTGAAATTCGTCACGTGGAATGTTAGAGGGCTGGGAGATCCGAAGAAGATACGTCAGATATTTGCCTACTTTGATAGATTGCATGTAGACATAGCCTTTCTACAGGAAACACACTTGGCTGCTACCACGTCGTCCACGCTGGGTGCTAGATGGGCAGAATCCGTAACCAGCTCACATTACTCCTCATATTCCCGAGTGGTCAGCATTTTAATACGGAAGGGGGTACACTTTGAGATCTTGGCTGTGCACAGAGACACCGAAGGGCGTAGCGTTATTGTCATAGGCCTGGTGAGACATCAGCAAGTTGCATTGGTGAACACATATGGCCCCAACATGGACGAACCAGGGTTCTTTGCGAAATTATGGCGAACTATATCCGATCTCCAGGTCGAACACATACTATGGGGAGGAGATTTTAACATAGCATTGCGGGATGGGATGGATAGGTCACCAAACACGCTAGAGCCGCATACACGCGCGAGGGCGACACTACTTGATGCACTAACAGATTTACAAATGGCTGACATATGGAGGGCCCATCGTCCTGGGGAACTCGTGGTGACACACATAACTGCCGCACACAAAAGTTGGTCTAGGCTGGACTACTGGCTGGGCACATGGGAGGTGGTGGCGTGGTCAGTCTCTGTAAAGCATTTGCCGAGAACGCTATCGGACCACAGCCCTGTGCTCCTGGCAGTGCAAATACCACACTATGGGCCAGATGTAGGTAGGGTTTTACCGGTCGGTAACGGCCGAATTCGGCCGTTACCGACCGGTAAAAGGATTTTGAGATGTAGGGGGCAGAATCGGTAAATTTAGCGTTCGGTAAATTTACCGATCGGTAATTTTACCGAATCTGTAAATATACCGGTCGGTAAATTTACCGACCGGTATTTTAACAGATTCGGTAAAATTGATATGTAGGTGGGACTCTTATGAGTCCCACAAGGCCTAAGAAATCGGTATTTTACCATCAAATTCAATTTGATGGTGAAATACCGATTCAGGTGTGCATGCACATGTGTGTCCCTTAGGGCAGGTATGCCTGCCATATGGCCCCGACCCTTTTTTGGGGGTGCTAGAGGGTGTCAAAGTGACACCCCCTGCACCCTTGTCAAAATCGGTATTTACCGATTCGGTAAATACCGACCGGTAATGCCCCATTCATTCCTATGGGCTTCACCCTTCATATTTACCGATTCTTAATTACCGAATCGGTAAAATTCGGTAATTAAGAATCGGTAAATATTTTTTACCTACATCTGGGCCTATGAGCCTCCACCATTCACATGGCGATTTAATGCTAGTGCTTTGCGAGACCCGCTATACACCGACACTATCCACAATGCGATACTAGACTACTTTGACCTAAATTGCCCCACGACGGAAGACCCTGGTCTCTTGTGGGAAGCATTCAAGGCTACGTTGCGAGGAGTATGCATCAGTACTACCACGGGCATATTGAAAGATATTCGGCAGCAGTTAAGCACACGTGAAAAGGCAATACAAAAACTAGAACAGCGATACACGCAAACGAGGGACATCACACTGCTGGGGGAAATACAATTGCTACTAAAATAGCACCAGCAATTCGCGACAGATGAACTCAAGTACATAACTAAGCGCAAAACGGCCAGAATATATGGTGAGGGAGGTAGACCAGGCAGGGCACTGGCTGAGAAAATATGCTCAGGTCGAGCACCTCAACATATTACCACGCTTAAAACTCGGGAAGGGACGACCACACGTGACGTTAAAGTCATTATGGGTGAATTCATGGCCACTTATGGTCAACTGTATGGAGCACGTCCCTCGATGCCACAGGAAGAAATGTTGACGTATATGGAAGACATAGAAATCGCGTGGCTATCGGACAATCATAGAGAATACCTAGCTCGCCCCATAACAGTGGAAGACGTGGTAGAAAAAATCAAGCACCTGCCCAATGGCAAAGCGCCGGGGCCAGATGGTTTCTCGATAGAGTTCTACAAAGCGTTTGCGGATCTATTGGCACCGCACCTGGTGAGGCTTTATGGTGCAGCGCACGAAGCACAAACTCTCCCAGCATCAATGAGGGAAGCCATGCTGATTGCATTACTGAAACCGGGGAAAGATGAGGAACATTGCGACTCTTACCGCCCCCTGTCCCTTATAAACGTGGACACGAAAATAATAGCGAGCCTCTTAGCGGCACGACTCAAACCACTAATGCCATTACTGGTGAGACCAGACCAGTCCGGTTTCATCCCGGACAGATCGACAGCACATAACACACGCACGCTTTTTGCACTAGCTCATTATCTAGCACCAGAGACCAAAGCAGTGGCGGTGCTTTTGGACGCTGCCAAAGCGTTCGACACGATAGACTGGCATTTTTTACACACGATATTGTTGCGAATGGGATTTCCTCCTATATTTACACAGTGGATCTCTATGCTCTACACAAACTTATCAGCACGTATCCGGGTTAACAAACATGTCTCGGAGCCGATTGCAATATGTCGCGGGACGAGACAGGGGTGCCCACTCTCCCCGATGCTTTTTGCTTTAGTGCTGGAGCCTTTAGCTTGCAAAATCAGACAGCATCACCATTATTCGGCCATCCAACTCCCATCACGCCCTATACACATCTCACTGTACGCAGATGACATGGTAATTTATGTAAAAAACCCAGAACAACACCTAAACACTTTATTACGTGAATACATAAAATTTGGCCAATTCTCAGGACTACAGATAAACTGGACAAAATCTCTCATCCTAGCGTTGACTACCGGCACTGTCCCATTCAATTTGGATTACCCACTAGAGTGGCAAGACGAACCGACCAAGTACTTAGGAGTGTGGTTTCATAGGGACCCAGAATTAGTCATCAGAACCAACTATGGTAGAGTGATATCATCTCTAGAAGATAAAATCAAATGGTGGAATAAATTGCCACTATCACTAGCGGACAGAGCTGCTATTGTGAAGATGGTGCTACTGCCCAAATTCTTATACTTGTTTGCTAACATCCCCAATAAACCTCCGGCGGAGGTATTCCGTAATATTAACAAATTGGTGCTGAGTCTGCTCTGGGCGGGTAAGCAAGCTAGAATAGAATTACAAACTATGACACTGCCATATGCTAGGGGAGGTTTCAGGGTCCCCGACATGTATCTTTATTATCTCTGCGCCCAGGCGCAATTCGCGCATTATTGGTTCCATGAGATCCCCTTTCTAACGCATGTAGCTGTAGAGGCGGGTGACGCTGACCCAATTCCATTAGTTAACATATTACCACATAAAAGACCTAGACAACACGAGAAGGACATAAATCCAGTGAACACCTCCAACGAAGCGTGGAGGCTGATGGCTAAGAAAGCTGGAAGATTACCGCTTTATGCACCAGCGCTCCCATTAGCGAATCACCCCGCACTCTCGGTAACTCAAGAACAAGTAGGGATGGATTTACTACGCCATGCTGGTATTGACACGATGGGGGATTTGTACAAAGACGGTGTTTTTCAAACACTAGACAAACTGGGCTACATTAGTCATCCGACACTGTTATTTAACTTTAACTACTACAGGCTGCAGAGAGTTGTGAGAGAACATTTTACCACTTTCCCGGAGGAGCCCCAGGCACTGGCCCCACTGCAAATGATCCTGGCAGCTCCTACTGCCACGCACCTAGTATCAAGATTATACACAAGCCTACAGGGGGACATTGGGGGAAACACTGACAAGATGAGAGATAAATGGGGCGCACTATTGGGCGATACGTTATCTGAGGAAGAATGGGAAACAACATGTGCACTTACTAGTATGCTAACGCCTAATGGCAACCTCAGGATCATTCATTATAAATACATACACCAAATGTACTACACACCTGAGAGGCTCCATAGATATGGTTTACGCGATGACTCCAGATGTCTACGATGCAAGCAAGACAACGCAGACTTCATACATCTAGCCTGGCAATGCCACTCGGTGGCGCGATTCTGGGTGTGGGTGGTTCAGGCGATAAGTGAGATGCTTGGGGTACAGCTCGAATGTACGACCAAAATCTGTCTATTGGGCCTTGTCCCGCAGCTCAGAGCACTGAAGCGAAAGTTTTGTGTGGTTGCACTTTTAATGGCTAAAAGGAGGGTTTCGCTACATTGGAACGGGACAATGGGGCCGAAGTTGAAAAACTGGCTAGAAGATTTAACGTATTGCCGGGATACACTGGTAACGTATGAGGAGGAATTGCCGGCCGGATCACGTCCAAAGGACTACTGGATATATTTGAGGGATTATTTGCAGGCGCAATCGCTTGCCCATGACGAATAATACACATAAGATGGATTGTCATGTGGATGCTTCGGGGGTGCTATGATAGTTATCCTTAGAATGAGGGGGGAGGATGCTGTGACACAGTGATTAGAGGTACGATAGTTCTTATTTTTCTTTGTTTTTTCAAGGTTTCAGAAAAAGATAAAATATAAAATGTAAGAGTACGAATATGCTATAACGATTGTAATGCACTGCATTAGCTTGCAAATTTTGTTAGTCGAAACGCCGCCGGTCCTATGGATGTCGGCTGATGGGCTGTGTACACCTAACTCCATCATGCGATTACTGTAAACAAATGTAGCCGGCCTGTTATGGTTGTAGGCTTGAATCTGTGATTTTGCCTGTGAAATGTGCAATAAACGTCTTACACCACAAAAAATAAAAAAATAAAAAGAAATGTAGTTGTGCTGTTGCAGTATATGCCTGTGGGTGTGGGGTTGTGTCATACACTGACAAACAAGCTGTCTCCAGGGCGAGGGAGTGTGTGTTTCCCAATGTCACTGTTTTCCCTGCCCGCAGTTGTATGTATGAGTGGAGTGTGTTACATTGTCAGCCATACAGAGCTACAGGATGTTGGACATGTACGTGCCAGGACAGTAATTGCTCGGGTGATTGTTTCTGTGTGCCCCTGTTGTCTGACTCAGAGTGAACCCATAGACTAGGCCCAGTGCCTGCTCACCCAAACGAGAACACATCACTGAACTTACATGGTCCTTGCTCCTGTTCATTCACACTGAAAAGAAGATATGCACCATCTCAACCCTGTATAATTGCACACAAACACACTTCTGTAGATGGCTATTTAGTTGGTGAGTCCATGTGCCCCGAGGCCATACACATTACAAACACATATGTTCACAGGACATGCTCATTGAATGCTGCCCCGTCATGCACACAGTGCTTCTAGACACAGACACAGGTAGATATGTGATGTGTGTAGTGGGTAGACATGCATGGATCTGGTGATGTCTGCAAGCCACTGAGGGCGTTCAGTGCAGTCATCCTGCATGTGTGTGAGATAATCAGGGACCCTCTACGCCCTCATGTATGCATGCAATCACATCTGTTTGTCCCATGCAGAGTGCCCTTGTGAGGTGTCCCCCAGTTTGGGATGGAGGGAGATTACAATAGGTCATGAGTCTGTGTCTTGCTACTGTACTGATAGATGCTGGTACATGACACTGTGTCACTGGTCATTTACCCTTCTTTTCTCCCATACCTGCAGCTCAAGGTACACCAGCGTAAGGCCGCGTGGAGGGCCATTGCAGCAAAGGTGTGAGCCCTGGGGGTATCCAACCGACAACACACCCACTGCCACAAGAGGTGGGACGACATCAGCCGGCTGGCAAAGAACGTGGCTGAGATGACATTGGGGCCACTACCGCACACTGGGCGTTTGGCACGGTGCAACATAACACCACTGATGGGCCGCATATTGGCCGTGACTCATCCGGAGCTGGATGCACGTCTGAAGGAGCATCGCCAGCAAGGCAGGGGTGAGTATTTGGGGAGGTTGACTTTGGCTGGGAGCGGATGCATGTGTACTGGCCTGTGGCAGCGTTGGCCCATGTGATGTTCGTGGGGTGGTGCTGTGCTGTGTCATGTGAGTGTCTTCTGGGATGTGTGCTAGTGTCAGGTATTGGGCCAAACTGGCCTTACAGATCTGATCCTCCCTGCTGTGCTTTCTCATAGCCAGATGTGTTAGGCTGTACATGGTCATTCAGCATTGGGATAGTGTGGGAAAACTATTAGGGGACGAACAGCAGGGTCCACTATCTGAGTGTGACCCCATGTATGCCTACTTTGCATTCATCATGATCTGTGAGACCCACACATCTGACAACAAGGAGCCCCAGAGTACCACATGGTGCTTGGTATGGCCTACTTGGCATTGTGGACTGTCATGTCCTAATAGGTGTGTGTGTTGTTCCCTCCTGTTCCCTGAAGGTATGTCAGTGGCAATGAGTGCTGTCCCCACATCATGTGCCTAAGTGTGGGCAGGGTAAGTTGTGTGTCTGGCACACTTCATCCATGGGCAGGGTGTTGTGCTGTGTGGCTTCAACATGGCTCATTCATGGCAGATATTCAGGGTTACAGGCACTGTTGTGGTCTATGTAGTGTGTTGCTGCAATGTGATTGCAGAGTGTGGTGGTCACCATGTTGATTTGGGCATCTCCTGTACTGCATTGATTGGATTGCTTTGTCCTGATGATACTGACACAACCCTGCATCTGTCTCTCATGCAGAAGCGCCAGTGGACATGGAGGAACGGGAGCCGGAAACCAGTGGTGGCAAGAGTAGCACCACAGCTGCACCGGAGGCCAGTGACACAGAGCTCACCAGCGCATCTGAAGGGGACCATAGTATGCAGGAGGAATCCGTGGCTGAGACACAGCGTACTACATCATCTGATGCCAGCGGTGATGCATCCGTGTTAGCAGGCAGAGGGGATGGGGAGTCTGCAACATCATCTACCACACAGCGGCCAGTGCCCAGCCTCCCATCCACTTCATCTGGTGCTGCCCGTGTCCGTGTCAGTAAGAGGGGACGAGTTACATTCACACCTGGCACCGCTGAGCCTGCACCTGTCCCCCCTGCTGACCTCACTGTTGAGTCTGTAGAGCTCCTGCGCCAGCTTTGTGTGGGCCAGACCGCCCTGCTCAATGCCTTCAGTGACCATGACAAGAAATTAGGCCAGGTGGTTGCCTACATGGACGGCATACACTTTGAGGTGGGTGGGCTACACCGTACAGTCCAGGCTTTGTCATCCGCAGTTACGTCTGCCCTTCAACAGGCACATGCTCCCATTCCTGCTCAGGTGCCTTTGTCCACCCCCTAGTCAGTGGCCACATCAGATGACAGTGACCACGGTTTGCATGCGTCACAGACACGATACAGCACAAGGAGCACACAGCAGACACAACCCAAATGGTCCCGCCCACAGACACCATCCCCACAGAAGAGCACAGCCAGCCCAGAATGCAAAGACAAGAGCCCGTCAGGGAAGAGCAAGGCCGAAAAAGCAATGAGGCTGACAACAGGCTCACATGCCTCAGAGGCATCACCAGCAAAGGACTCTACTGTCCCAAAAACTTCACGCAGAGCTAGGCGTGCAGTGTCTGTGCCCACTGAGGAGGTGTTGTATGGCAAGGGTACACCTAGGAAGGGCACAGGGCCACATCCCCCGCCACATCAACTCCAATTCAAAGCCCAGTGAAGCAGGTGGAGGAGGGCACTGTAGGGGCTAGCCCTGGCAAACAGGCAAAGGAGGGCACTGTCGGGGCCACCCCTGGCAAAGAGGCAAAGGAGGGCACTGGCGGGGCCAACCCCTGGCAAAGAGGCAAAGAAGGGCACTGTAAGTGGGACACTTGGCAAGCAGGGGAAGGTGGTCCGGAGGCGTAGCCAGACAAAGCGTTCCGTGGGATCCAGCACATCACCAGAGGGAGTGCCAGTGTCTGTACCTGATGTGGGACAGTTGGTGTGTGTGCCTGTTGCGTCATCACCAGTTCCCATTAACCCCAAGACAGGGAAGCCATTTCGTATTCCCAAGAAGTAGAAGGGCGCCCCTCTAACCTCTCCCACCCACACTGTGTCATAGGTCTGCATGACTCCACCTCTATGTGCCACTATACCACCTGGTCCAAACAGCCCTCCAGCTTGCCAAACCACTGATAGCCCTACATCACCTGGGCCTCTGTCTCCCCAGTCAAGTGTTCCTGCTGTGCCCGTCACACAGCCAGCTCCAAGTCCGCCTGACAGCCAAATGTGAGTAGCAGTCCCCCTCATATACCTGTAGCTCATACAGGTGGGCTAGTCCTGCCCATTGTTTGCTACCTGGGTGTGTTGCTGGTTTTGGAAGGGTACAGTCAAACACACTCACTGTGCAGCTTCTCATGTCCTGACTCTGCATTTCTCCCTGGCCACTGAAAGTGTCATTCACTGCTGTGTTTGACTCTCCCCTGTGCAATGGACACTGGCCCTGTTGCTCTGCTGTGTTGGACTATCCCCTGTGCCATGGACACTGGCCCTATTGCTCTGCTGTGTTGGGCTCTCCCATGTGCCATGGACACTGGCCCTGTTGCTCTGCTGTGTTGTACTCTCCCCTGTGCAGCCTCTCATGTACTTGCTGTGCCACCTGCCATGGACACTGCCCGTGTTGCTCTGCTGTGTTGTACTCTCCCCTGTGCAGCCTCTCATGTACTTGCTGTGCCACCTGCCCTGGACACTGGCCATGTTGCTCTGCTATGTTGGATTCTCCCCTGTGCAGCCTCTCATGTACTTTGCAGTGCCACCTGCCATGGACACTGGCCATGTTCCTCTGCTGTGTTGGGCTCTCCCCTGTGCCATGGACACTGGCCTTGTTGCTCTGCTGTGTTGGGCTCTCCCCTGTGCCATGGACACTGGCCCTGTTGCCCTGCTGTGTTGGACTCTTCCCTGTGCCATGGACACTGGCCCTGTTGCTCTGCTGTATTGTACTCTCCCCTATGCAGCCTCTCATGTACTTGCTGTGCCACCTGCCATGGACACTGGCCCTGTTGCTCTGCTGTGTTGTACTCTCCCCTGTGCAGCCTCTCATGTACTTGCTGTGCCACCTGCCATGGACAATGGCCCTGTTGCCCTGCTGTGCTGGGCTCTCCCCTGTGCAGCCTCTCATGTACTTGCTGTGCCACCTGCCATGGACACTGACCCTGTTGCTCTGCTGTGTTGGACTCTCCCCTGTGCCATGGACACTGGCCTTCCTGTTTGAAGTTTGCCTGTGCAGATTATCTTGCATATGATCAGCATTTTGTGCCTTGCTCTTGTCTACTGTTGTTCTACTGTCACATCTGTGCAATATGTGAATAAAGACAGTTACTCCTGTTGTGTGTTTTGTCAGTGTCCTTGCTGATTAAAGTTATTTTGGGGTGTGCATTTGGGTGCCTGTGCCCCATGCCATATGTGTCACTTCAACATTGCTAGGCTCTTTGCCCGCATCACATTTGTAGACAGGGGTGACAGTGTCTTCAGTCTATTCGGACACTGATACTAGTGTTATCTGTGATGGCTGTTTTACCTGTCATGCAGTTCTCTTTTTAGTGGTTTGCTATTGTTGGCTACATTGTTGCCATGTCAGGTTGGGGAACACTGCCATGCAGTGATGCTGTGATGCTGTGCACAGGTTTGCATGCAGGCTGGGCAATGTCATGATGTATGTGTGTTATTCCTGTATATGTGCCCAGCTGTGAATGTGTATGGTCATTTTGTGTTGGCCCTTACTCCTGGTCCCCTGGCCTACATGAGATGTGTGCTCTTGGGTGGTCATGAGGTGTGCAGTGTGAAGGGTGTGACTTTGTAGTGGGTGTGGCTGTGTGTGCCCCTGGATTGTGATAGACACACATGTGTCACCCAGGAGTTGTGTGCCTGTTGTTTGGATTGTCCTGCCCTGTGTAAATGATTGTATGCACTTGTGTGACTTGTCTGTTGTTCACTGTGCAGTGTGTTGGTGTGTCCATGCAGTTGTGTCTGACTCCTCCTTGTTGTTTTGGTCACTTATGAGTGTGCAATGTGTGTGACTTGCACATCAGTGTTGTGTTTATTTGATCATCAATGTGTCTTGAGTGTGTTTGTGTAGACTGTGTGGCCCTGCTGCTCCTCACTGGTATTGTGTTTGTGTTTCTCATGCATTGCAGGTATATGGTGCCTTATCTCCTCCTGTATAGCATGGTGTGTGTGGCATGGTGTGTGTGATGTAATGCCATCCCCTATGTGTGCCACGTGTGCCTAGCCATTGGGGGTCTGCACTCCCTCTATTTGTGTATGGTACACCCCTTACATTTCTACTACTGACATGCAAGTCAGCTGACTTTGATGTCAGCTGTCCCCTTGATTTACATGTGTACGTGCCTCCCCATCACTTCATTTGTTACACTGTGCCTTGTGGTGAGGTTCTTGGGCCAAGAGTGATGTTCCACTCTGGACATTGCCCCAATGGTTTATGTGTGGTGTTCTTGTGCTATTAATCAGTGAGGATTGCTCATGTGCACTTCAGCTGTGTGTGCTGCCCAGTGCTCTGGTGAAGATGGTTCTGCTCTTTTATCCCAGAGTGAAGCATCCTGTTGTGGTTGTGTTGGATGTATGTGTGTTGGCTGTGGTATTGCTTCACTTCCTGGGTGTGCTGTTGTATTTGTGCTGTGCTGATTAGTGTTGTGTGTGTGTTGAGGTTGTGTCAGTCATGTCTGTGTGTGGCTGTATTGCTTGTTGTGCACACACTGCTTGTTGTGCATACAGTGCTGTGTGTATGTGGCCTTGGCATTGCCTGATGTGCATCCCCTGGTGTCCTGTTGTGTTTGTTGATTTTTAATTTCATGTGCATCTGTGGTTGGTTTGATGTGGCAGTGTAGTTCTGTGCAGGTGCACTTCTTGTGTGATTTGTGGTATGTTGTGTGTGTTTTGTTCCTGAGTGATGATGTTGTGCACTCATGTTGTGTTTGTGCTCCCATTGCCTTTCCACAGTTTGGCTGACAGGGTATGTCTGTTTCTGTTGGAGTTCTGTGTGTGTTCCCGTGGTGTCTGTGTGTTGTTTTTGGGGAAGCATCTGTTCATGCTTCCCTGTGTGTGTGTTATGTTTGTAGCTACACCCAGGGTGTATGTTTGTTTGTGTGTTTATGTACTGGCAAGTATTGGCAGCCTTCAGTGTGTGTGGCACTGGTGTTGTGTGTTCCTTGTCAGCCACTCCTGCAGTGGCTGTCTCCCTGGTTGTTTGTTGTGTGGTGCAGGGTGTGTATTGTGCTTGCTTGTTGCTGTGCTTGTTGCGTGTTGCTGTGCATGGGGGGTGCACAGGATGGGCACCTGGCCTGTGCCTTGATAGGGTGTGTTGATGTGTGGTTGGGGGTGGTGTGTCCCTGTGATATTTGTGCCCTGCCCATGCCTTGGAGTGGCCCTGCCTTCTGCATTGTGTGCAGGCGTTGACCGCTGTGGTGACGTGACCGGTACGTTGCTGCAGTTTCGCAGACGATGTGTGTCCAGGATGCAGTGGGGTGATATGGTGGCAGGTGGGTCATGTGTGGGTGCTCTTGTGGATGTGTTGTTACCCCCAGCAGGGTGTCTGTGGTAGAATTGCACCCTGTGTCAGCCTGTGTGTTGTGTGTTGTATTTGTGTAGTTGCGTACCTGCGGCATCGTCCGCGGCGGCCCATTTCATAATAGTACTGTAGCAGGTACAGCACCGGAAACACATGTAGAGCTGGGTCCATGGCAGTCGTGATCGAGTGGTGTGGACCAGGTCTCTGCTATCGCGCTCCGCTGTCGAGTTTCTGCCGTCTCTGGTTGGGCGGTGTCTCCGCTGCGGTGTGTCTGCCTGTTTGGGCCATCCTAATTTGTGGAGCGGGGCGGACGTCATTCCGCACAGCGGAGAGTCTCCATTGGCTCCCACCGCCGTGGTGGTGGGTGCACTTTGATGGCGGTGCGCGGCGCTCCGCGGCGGACGGGAAATGACCTATGTTTTGCTATACTAATATGGCGGACGTGAGTACCGCTGCTCGCGGGCGGAAAAAGGTGTTTTCTGCCCCGCCAGCACCGCGGCCCAACATCCTAATGGACCCCCAAGTGTTCAAATGGAACTCATTTTCGAAAAACAAAATATGATAGCCCAGGACATCCTGGATAGATTTAATCTTACGAAAAACAATAATATTTTGACAGAAAAAAGTAGTTCTGTTCCGGTTTGATCTTAAAGAAACACCAAGCAGTATTCAAATGTAATTCTATTCAGCTGAATCGAAGTTTATTCTTTCATAAATTACCAAACCCTGAGTCACCAAGTCAAAATAGGTGAGTGGTGAAGAGATATTAAGCATGAATCCCAAGTGTAAGAACCGAAACCATCAAATAGACAGAAGAGGTGACAATGTGAATAAACATACATCGTAGATTGGTTATTACTTTGAAGACAGCCAAATTGCATTTACATATATTTCAAACACAGCAGGCAAAATCCCAGTGTTAATTCACACAGGAATAAACTCTGTCTTTTTTTGGTGTCAACAGCGTTTTGACCCTTTCCCAGATATCAGGTTCTCATAAGGACATGGATGATCCGCGGTCGAAACACACAAAAAAAAAGACATACCTATTCCTGTGTGAATTATCACTGGGGTTATACCCGCTGTCTACATAGACTGTCTCTAGAATGTCTGTCTTCCTTTTGGGTGTTGAGACTTTTCAATGGCGCATGATTGAGCCCATCTGCCTTAATGCTGATCATTCTCTTCCTCTTTTGCCTTTGATTTTCATATGCTGCACAGTTTTTTTTTCAAGGGAATGGTATCTTTACATTATGTGTCTGTAGAATGAAAGTTTCAGTATGGTCATTTGTGCTTCAAGTGAAAGTTCTGAGTTGATTTGATCAAAGATACATATTTTTTCCTGGCTGTCGACTGTATTCTTAGAACTCTCATCAAACACCTGAGCTCAAAGGCATATATGTTCTTCCTGTCCTGTTTATTAATTGTCCAAATTTTGCATCCAGTGTCACCAGTAATACCACTGCATTTACAGATCTGGCCATTGTTCTTGTCGATACATCAAAAGATGCCCAATGCTTATCTGAGGTATACGTATTGGCTGCTGGAACCTTTATTATTGATGGTTTGCACCAGGAATATTAATGCAGCTGTCCATCTTTGGTTACTGCACCTACTGTCACCTCTTTGGTCTTTTTTGACATATAGTCGTAGTCCCATGCTTTCACTATGCTTTTGCAGTGGCTTAGTTTCAGGGGGGAGTTTGGGGTGTTACACCCATCCCGGGACCTCCATTCTGTATGTCTTTGGAGGAGGAAGGGGCACTGGGGGGCAGGAAGTGGGATAGAAAGGATCGACAAAACAGCAGGAAAAATTGAGCCTCAGCGGAGGAGCGACGGGACAGAATACAAAAAGGAAAAGCATTGGCATAGCCAATAGGTCTCGCCTTTGGGACCTTGTAAGTGTTTGCCCATGCAACAGTTAATGTTGTTGCAGTAAGGATATTGTGATGCATAACTAAACACTTATAAGGTCCCAAAAGTGAAACCTATTGGCTATGCCAATGTTTGTTTTGTTGTTGCAGTGGAGTGATAACACGAGACAATTGGAAGAGCATATATGGGTGACTTACCTGAATATTGTATGCATGTAGAAATTGAGAGCAATATATGTAAAAAGAATTTGACTTACGTGCCTCTTGTTTGTACGTGGGCTTGTTTTTCATGGTCAATGCTGATTCATTGTGTGCTGTTCCTGCTTCCATGTCAGCAGCTTGTGGGTCTGCTCATTCTTCTGCTCTTGCAGTCATCAGCATTTTCTTTAGACTGTGTGTTTCTCTTAACATGCACCTTCTAAAATAATCTGAAAGGCTGCCATTGACTCTGAGGCACATGGCTTCTTCGTTGGTGAAGTCACAGAGCTTGTACTTTTTAATGAGTGCATCAAGTCTTCCAACAAACGCATTCATTATTTCACCAACCTGTTGTCATGCATGGTTGAAGATGCACCTTTCATATTTGACATTCGGCATTGAATTAAACCTGGCTTTGGACGCTTCTTTTATGTTTTTTGGGACGATGTTGCACCAGTTTGTGAAACTTTCTTTAGCACTTCTTTCACTCCATCACCTGCAAGGTTTTTCAAATATTTGATGATCTTCTTGTCATCTTCTTCCTCTAGCACATCTTTGAAGTCATTGAATGTTTTAATTTATGCAGCCCATATGGCACCAATGAACTGCTTCTTAGAAGTGTCAAAAGGCAGTGGTGGCTTCAGGAGCACAGCTTCATTGTATTTGGTGCTTCCTTCTACTGCCATTGGTTTGGCACTTGCCTTTCAGGTGATCCGTGTGCAGGCTGGCTCCAAACACTTCCGCAAGTACCTGCCTTGTGACTGAGCATGGGTCGCTGTATACTTCAGTTGCCTATGACGGTGAGTAAGTTCTGTGTTTCCTCTACCTTGTTGGCGTTATTGTTATTTCATATTTCATCAGATTATTTGCTTTATAGTCGAGGCAAAGCATCTCTGTCGACAGCCTCACCTGCTGTTTTGGTGGGCATTTGAATATGCTTTTCTGCAGAGCCTTCGATTTCTTCTGCAGCCATGTATGGGCTGGAGCAGGGCTTTGACTCCAGGTGTGCCAGTAACGTACTTTGTTGCATCGATTCTGGGTGCATTTAGCATGCACAAGCAGTTTGCCATACTGTTGCACTTGCAAACTCTCAGGAAGAGCAGTCTTGATTTTTGTTGGGACTTGTCGCCAGTTGTAGTGTCTTCCCCAGTCTGGAGCATGGAAATAGACATATTACACCACATGGGAGCTGCAGTTAAGCATCACTTTATTCGGAAAACATCCATTACAACGCACGTATTACAATGCAATGCCTTTACAATGCAAGTTCCATTACAACACATGCCATTACAACGCATGCCATTACAATGCATATCCCTCACAGACGAGCACCTTCCCTGAGGTAAGTACCAGGTGGTGTTAGAATAGTAATTTTCGTTGTAATGGACCATGCTTTGTAATGGCTTACGTTGTAATGGCATGCGTTGTAATGGAATATGCGTTGTAAAAACCATGTTGTAAAGGTATGCGTTGTAATAGTCCAGCATTCACTCACACAATGGGCATTACATCATGCTTCCCATAACCACACCCTAACACTTCAGGGTCTGCCCCAGAACCACGTGAGTCATGGTGCATATAACATTGGATTGTTACAGATCCCATCCTACCCGACGTTCTACCAGAACTGTTGGCTCTCCTTTTCTCTCTGCTGTGGCAGAAGCCTCCCATCTGCACGCTGCACGTACCCTGGACCTCGTGGCATCACAATGGAGGGGCTGCCATAGCATAAGTTCCTTCACAGGATTCTGCTTTTGGTGCTGTTGGTAAGCCCCGGTCCTTCCACATGAATTTCAGTTTCTCCGTTTTTTGTTTAAAACAAATGATATTTTAATCATATGGCACATTGCCACAACTTGCTCCCTTACCCTGCTGAAGACCGCAGATCCAGACACACGCATTTCACAGCTTGTGACTAATAAGAATAAGCACTGACCATTTCAAGCGTTGCACTTTGTTTACTGTCGGGATTTCGGGTGGGTGTTTGTTTTCATGATCACCAATGAATTTTCTTGTTTTTTTATTGCTTGTTTATAGTGCTCACACACATAACACTGTTCCCTAGTAATGAGTGAAGCCGATACAGATGTGTGTCCTGGATGCAACATTAGAACTCCTGCGTAGCCTAGTCGCCCCTGACGTTTGACATATTTTCCAAATCGATATTGTCAATATTTTACAGCACACATGTAAGGTTAATACGTGCACGCTTTTAAGCTATTGCCCCTCCTGCTGCCTTGTCTGGATTCAGAGCGACAGTAGAACGGTGTCACACTTAGGTCTGTGACAGTATAAGAGGTGTGGGAACTTTTCCTATGCAGGATATTGTCGGCACAAAGCTTTGGTTTCTGCTGCTATTTAAGAACCTTCTGGAATGTTCTCTACATTTATTATACGGCTCGATGCTGGATCGCAGATGCCCCACACGCTGAAACTCAACTGACTCGGACTTCACATGCCCCCTCCGTGTTTGCTTTGTAGCCGGGTGTTGCCTGTCCCAATAAAGCGCACTATGCCATGTTCTTTTGTGCATGAAGAGCCCCTTTGCCAAGCCACTGACGACAAAGTGCAAAGCTTGTGTAACCACCTTAATTCCCCCTGGAATGGTGTTTCCACAATTATTATTAGGTCTCGCTGAGCCAGCGCATGAGCTGCTTCGAGACATTTAGTGAGGGTTTTCAAAGTGCTACCACAGCAGGCGTTTGGTGGTCTAGTGCTTGCGTTCACGGGAGGGTGCACCCGCACAGCCGCCATCTGCCTCCCTTCCAGCGCTTCCCGGCTGACCGAGCTTAGCCGTGTATGATTCCCGCAGGTGCACATCACCGTCTTATCTCCTCAATTATAATATACGTTATTCTGTTGTGATGTCATGAATTGATGGGTCTTTCATGGTTTATGATGTCATTTAGAACATATTACCGAAAGACGTACAATCTTTAATTATTTATGCAACTTCAGTGATTGTTTTTGAGTGATTACTTGGTGATTTTTGCTAATTGAGTTCTCAATAGCAATCTTGAGCGCTACCTGCTTTTGGGCATTTTCATATTGCACTCAGGCTTTCCATCTATTACTGTTAATTTAATCCTGATTCTACTCGCCACTAAAGAGCCTCTCACTCTCACAGACTCTCACAGACTCTCACACAGACACTCTCTCACAGACATTCTCTCACAGACACTCTCTCACAGACACTCTCAGACACACTCTCTCACAGACTCACTCTCACAGACACTCTCACTGACACTCTCTCACAGACAATCCCTCACACTCTCACACTCTCTCACAGACACTTTCTCACAGACACTCTCTCACGGACTCTCTCAGAGACACTCTCTCACAGACACTCTCACAGACACTCTCTCACAGACTCTCACAGACACTCTCTCACAGACACTCTCTCACAGATTCTCACACTCGCTCACATACTCTCACAGACACTCTCTCACAGACTCTCACAGACACTCTCTCACAGATTCTCACACTCGCTCACATACTCTCACAGACTCACACTCTCTCACAGACACTCTCTTACAGACAATCTCTCACAGACACTCTCTCAGACACTCTCACAGACTCTCTCTCACAGACTCTCTCTCAGACTCTCTCTCAGACACTCTCACAGACACTCTCTCACAGAACTCACTCACAGACACTCACTCACAGACACTCACTCACAGAACTCACTCACAGAACTCACTCACAGACGCTCACTCACAGACACTCTCTCACAGACTTTCACACACACTCTCCCACAGACTCTCACACACATACTCTCACGGACACTCTCTCATAGGCACTCTCTCACAGACTCTCACAGACACTCTCTCACAGACTCTCACAGACACTCTCTCACAGACTCTCAGACTCTCACAGATACTCTCTCACAGACACTCTCTCACAGACTCTCACAGACACTCTCTCACAGACACTCTCCCACAGACTCTCACAGACACCCTCACAGACACTCAAAGACTCTCTCTCACAGACACTCTCACAGACTCTCTCACAGACACCTTCACACCCTCTCACAGACACCCTCTCACAGACACTCTCTCACAGACTTTCTCTCACATACTCTCACTCACAGACTCTCTCACAGACTCTCTCTCAGACTCTCTCACAGACACTCATAGACGGACTCTCACATACACTCTCTCACAGACTCTCAGAGACACTCTCTCACAGACTCAGAAACACTCTCACAGACTCACAAACACTCTCACAGACACTCGCACAGACTCTCACAGACACTCTCTCCTCTCACAGACTCTCTCTCACAGACACTCTCTCACAGACTCTCTCTCAAAGACAGACTTTCACAGACTATCACAGACACTCTCTCGCAGACACTCTCTCACAGACTCTCTCTCACAGACTCTCACAGACACTCTCTCACAGACTCTCACATACACTCTCTCACAGACACTCTCACAGACAGTCTCACAGACTCTCACAGGCACCATCTCAGACTCTCTCACAGACACTCTCTCAAAAACTCTCTCACACACTCTCTCACAGACTCTCTCACAGACACACTCTCTCACAGACTCTCTCTCACAGACTCTCACAGACACTCTCTCACAGTCTCTCACAGACACTCACAGACTCTCAAAGAAACTCTCTCACAGACTCTCACAGCCACTCTCTCACAGCCACTCTCTCACACTCTCACAGACACTCTTTCACAGACTCTCACAGACACTCGCTCACAGACACTCTCTCACAGACACTCTCTCACATACTCTCACAGACACTCTCTCACAGACTCTCACAGACACTCCCTCACAGACTCTCACAGACACTCTCTCACAGACTCTCTCACAGACACTCTCAGACACTCTCTCACAGACATTCTCTCACAGACACTCTCACAGTCATACTCTCACAGACACTCTCACAGACTCTCACAGACAATCTCACAGACTCTCACAGACAGACTCTCACAGACACTCTCACACACACTCTCACAGACACTCTCTCACAGACTCTCTCACAGACACTCTCTCAAAGACTCTCACAGACTCTCTCACAGACACTCTCTCACAGACACTTTCTCACAGACACTCTCTCACCCACACTCGCGCAGACTCTCTCACAGACTCTCACAGACATTCTCTCACATACTCTCACAGACACTCTCACACAGACTCTCACAGACACTCTCTCACACACTCTCTCTCTCACGATCTCTTTCACAGACACTCTCAGACACTCTCTCACAGACACTCTCTCATAGACTCTCTCACAGACTCTCTCACAGACATACTCTCACAGACACTCTCACAGACTCTCACAAACACTCTCACAGACAGACTCACAGACACTCTCACAGACTCTCACAAACACTCTCACAGACACTCTCACAGACACTCTCAAACACTCGCACAGACACGCTCTCACAGACACTCTCTCACAGACACTCTCTCAAAGACTCTCTCACAGACTCTCTCACAGACACTTTCTCACAGACACTCTCTCACGGACTCTCTCACAGACTCTCTCAGAGACACTCTCACAGACACTCTCACAGACACTTTCTCACAGACTCTCACAGACACTCTCTCACAGATTCTCACACTCGCTCACATACTCTCACAGACACTCTCCCACAGACTCTCACAGACACTCTCTCACAGATTCTCACACTCGCTCACATACTCTCACAGATTCACACTCTCTCACAGACACTCTCTTACAGACAATCTCTCACAGACACTCTCTCAGACACTCTCACAGACTCTCTCTCACAGACTCTCTCACAGAACTCACTCACAGACACTCACTCACAGAACTCACTCACAGACGCTCACTCACAGACACTCTCTCACAGACTTTCACACACACTCTCTCACAGACTCTCACACACATACTCTCACAGACACTCTCTCATAGGCACTCTCTCACAGACTCTCACAGACACTCTCTCACAAACACTCTCACAGACACTCTCTCACAGACTCTCAGACTCTCACAGATACTCTCTCACAGACACTCTCTCACAGACTCTCACAGACACTCTCTCACAGACACTCTCCCACAGATACTCTCACAGACACCCTCACAGACACTCAAAGACTCTCTCTCACAGACACTCTCACAGACTCTCTCACAGACACCTTCACACCCTCTCACAGACACCCTCTCACAGACACTCTCTCACAGACTTTCTCTCACATACTCTCACTCACAGACTCTCTCACAGACTCTCTCTCAGACTCTCTCACAGACACTCACAGACGGACTCTCACATACACTCTCTCAAAGACTCTCAGAGACACTCTCTCACAGACTCACAAACACTCTCACAGACTCACAAACACTCTCACAGACACTCGCACAGACTCTCACAGACACTCTCTCCTCTCACAGACTCTCTCTCACAGACTCTCTCTCAAAGACAGACTTTCACAGACTATCACAGACACTCTCTCGCAGACACTCTCTCACAGACTCTCTCTCACAGACTCTCACAGACACTCTCTCACAGTCTCTCACAGACACTCTCTCACAGACACTCTCACAGACAGTCTCACACACACTCTCACAGACACTCTCTCACAGACTCTCTCACAGACACTCTCTCAAAGACTCTCACAGACTCTCTCACAGACACTCTCTCACAGACACTTTCTCACAGACACTCTCTCACCCACACTCGCGCAGACTCTCTCACAGACTCTCACAGACATTCTCTCACATACTCTCACAGACACTCTCACACAGACTCTCACAGACACTCTCTCACACACTCTCTCTCTCACAGTCTCTTTCACAGACACTCTCAGACACTCTCTCACAGACACTCTCTCATAGACTCTCTCACAGACTCTCTCACAGACACTTTCTCACAGACACTCTCTCACGGACTCTCTCACAGACTCTCTCAGAGACACTCTCACAGACACTCTCACAGACACTTTCTCACAGACTCTCACAGACACTCTCTCACAGATTCTCACACTCGCTCACATACTCTCACAGACACTCTCCCACAGACTCTCACAGACACTCTCTCACAGATTCTCACACTCGCTCACATACTCTCACAGATTCACACTCTCTCACAGACACTCTCTTACAGACAATCTCTCACAGACACTCTCTCAGACACTCTCACAGACTCTCTCTCACAGACTCTCTCACAGAACTCACTCACAGACACTCACTCACAGAACTCACTCACAGACGCTCACTCACAGACACTCTCTCACAGACTTTCACACACACTCTCCCACAGACTCTCACACACATACTCTCACGGACACTCTCTCATAGGCACTCTCTCACAGACTCTCACAGACACTCTCTCACAGACTCTCACAGACACTCTCTCACAGACTCTCAGACTCTCACAGATACTCTCTCACAGACACTCTCTCACAGACTCTCACAGACACTCTCTCACAGACACTCTCCCACAGACTCTCACAGACACCCTCACATACACTCAAAGACTCTCTCTCACAGACACTCTCACAGACTCTCTCACAGACACCTTCACACCCTCTCACAGACACCCTCTCACAGACACTCTCTCACAGACTTTCTCTCACATACTCTCACTCACAGACTCTCTCACAGACTCTCTCTCAGACTCTCTCACAGACACTCATAGACGGACTCTCACATACACTCTCTCACAGACTCTCAGAGACACTCTCTCACAGACTCAGAAACACTCTCACAGACTCACAAACACTCTCACAGACACTCGCACAGACTCTCACAGACACTCTCTCCTCTCACAGACTCTCTCTCACAGACACTCTCTCACAGACTCTCTCTCAAAGACAGACTTTCACAGACTATCACAGACACTCTCTCGCAGACACTCTCTCACAGACTCTCTCTCACAGACTCTCACAGACACTCTCTCACAGACTCTCACATACACTCTCTCACAGACACTCTCACAGACAGTCTCACAGACTCTCACAGGCACCATCTCAGACTCTCTCACAGACACTCTCTCAAAAACTCTCTCACACACTCTCTCACAGACTCTCTCACAGACACACTCTCTCACAGACTCTCTCTCACAGACTCTCACAGACACTCTCTCACAGTCTCTCACAGACACTCACAGACTCTCAAAGAAACTCTCTCACAGACTCTCACAGCCACTCTCTCACAGCCACTCTCTCACACTCTCACAGACACTCTTTCACAGACTCTCACAGACACTCGCTCACAGACACTCTCTCACAGACACTCTCTCACATACTCTCACAGACACTCTCTCACAGACTCTCACAGACACTCCCTCACAGACTCTCACAGACACTCTCTCACAGACTCTCTCACAGACACTCTCAGACACTCTCTCACAGACATTCTCTCACAGACACTCTCACAGTCATACTCTCACAGACACTCTCACAGACTCTCACAGACAATCTCACAGACTCTCACAGACAGACTCTCACAGACACTCTCACACACACTCTCACAGACACTCTCTCACAGACTCTCTCACAGACACTCTCTCAAAGACTCTCACAGACTCTCTCACAGACACTCTCTCACAGACACTTTCTCACAGACACTCTCTCACCCACACTCGCGCAGACTCTCTCACAGACTCTCACAGACATTCTCTCACATACTCTCACAGACACTCTCACACAGACTCTCACAGACACTCTCTCACACACTCTCTCTCTCACAGTCTCTTTCACAGACACTCTCAGACACTCTCTCACAGACACTCTCTCATAGACTCTCTCACAGACTCTCTCACAGACATACTCTCACAGACACTCTCACAGACTCTCACAAACACTCTCACAGACAGACTCACAGACACTCTCACAGACTCTCACAAACACTCTCACAGACACTCTCACAGACACTCTCAAACACTCGCACAGACACGCTCTCACAGACACTCTCTCACAGACACTCTCTCAAAGACTCTCTCACAGACTCTCTCACAGACACTTTCTCACAGACACTCTCTCACGGACTCTCTCACAGACTCTCTCAGAGACACTCTCACAGACACTCTCACAGACACTTTCTCACAGACTCTCACAGACACTCTCTCACAGATTCTCACACTCGCTCACATACTCTCACAGACACTCTCCCACAGACTCTCACAGACACTCTCTCACAGATTCTCACACTCGCTCACATACTCTCACAGATTCACACTCTCTCACAGACACTCTCTCAGACACTCTCACAGACTCTCTCTCACAGACTCTCTCACAGAACTCACTCACAGACACTCACTCACAGAACTCACTCACAGACGCTCACTCACAGACACTCTCTCACAGACTTTCACACACACTCTCTCACAGACTCTCACACACATACTCTCACAGACACTCTCTCATAGGCACTCTCTCACAGACTCTCACAGACACTCTCTCACAAACACTCTCACAGACACTCTCTCACAGACTCTCAGACTCTCACAGATACTCTCTCACAGACACTCTCTCACAGACTCTCACAGACACTCTCTCACAGACACTCTCCCACAGATACTCTCACAGACACCCTCACAGACACTCAAAGACTCTCTCTCACAGACACTCTCACAGACTCTCTCACAGACACCTTCACACCCTCTCACAGACACCCTCTCACAGACACTCTCTCACAGACTTTCTCTCACATACTCTCACTCACAGACTCTCTCACAGACTCTCTCTCAGACTCTCTCACAGACACTCACAGACGGACTCTCACATACACTCTCTCAAAGACTCTCAGAGACACTCTCTCACAGACTCACAAACACTCTCACAGACTCACAAACACTCTCACAGACACTCGCACAGACTCTCACAGACACTCTCTCCTCTCACAGACTCTCTCTCACAGACTCTCTCTCAAAGACAGACTTTCACAGACTATCACAGACACTCTCTCGCAGACACTCTCTCACAGACTCTCTCTCACAGACTCTCACAGACACTCTCTCACAGTCTCTCACAGACACTCTCTCACAGACACTCTCACAGACTCTCACAGGCACCATCTCAGACTCTCTCACAGACACTCTCTCAAAAACTCTCTCACACACTCTCTCACAGACTCTCTCACAGACACACTCTCACACTCTCTCACAGACTCTCTCTCACAGACTCTCACAGACACTCTCTCACAGTCTCTCACAGACACTCACAGACTCTCAAAGACACTCTCTCACAGACTCTCACAGCCACTCTCTCACAGACACTCTCTCATACTCTCACAGACACTCTCTCACAGACTCTCACAGACACTCGCTCACAGACACTCTCTCACAGACACTCTCTCACATACTCTCACAGACACTCTCTCACAGACTCTCACAGACACTCCCTCACAGACTCTCACAGACACTCTCTCACAGACTCTCTCACAGACACTCTCAGACACTCTCTCACAGACACTCTCACAGACATACTCTCACAGACACTCTCACAGACTCTCACAGACACTCTCACAGACACTCTCTCACAGACACTCTCTCACAGACACTCTCACAGACACTCTCTCACAGACTCTCTCACAGACACTCTCTCAAAGACTCTCACAGACTCTCTCACAGACACTCTCTCACAGACACTTTCTCACAGACACTCTCTCACCCACACTCTCGCAGACTCTCTCACAGACTCTCACAGACATTCTCTCACATACTCTCACAGACACTCTCTCACACAGACTCTCACAGACACTCTCTCACACACTCTCTCTCTCACAGTCTCTTTCACAGACACTCTCAGACACTCTCTCACAGACACTCTCACAGACTCTCTCACAGATACCTTCACAGACTCTCACAGACACTCCCTCACAGACTCTCACAGACACTCTCTCACAGACTCTCTCACAGACACTCTCAGACACTCTCTCACAGACATTCTCTCACAGACACTCTCACAGACATACTCTCACAGACACTCTCACAGACTCTCACAGACAATCTCACAGACTCTCACAGACACTCTCACAGACACTCTCTCACAGACACTCTCACAGACACTCTCTCACAGACTCTCTCACAGACACTCTCTCAAAGACTCTCACAGACTCTCTCACAGACACTCTCTCACAGACACTTTCTCACAGACACTCTCTCACCCACACTCTCGCAGACTCTCTCACAGACTCTCACAGACATTCTCTCACATACTCTCACAGACACTCTCTCACACAGACTCTCACAGACACTCTCTCACACACTCTCTCTCTCACAGTCTCTTTCACAGACACTCTCAGACACTCTCTCACAGACACTCTCTCATAGACTCTCTCACAGACTCTCTCACAGACATACTCTCACAGACACTCTCACAGACTCTCACAAACACTCTCACAGACAGACTCTCACAGACACTCTCACAGACTCGCACAGACACTCTCTCACAGACACTCTCTCACATACTCTCTCACAGACACTTTCTCACAGACACTCTCTCACGGACTCTCTCACAGACTCTCTCAGAGACACTCTCTCACAGACACTCTCACAGACACTCTCTCATTGACTCTCACAGACACTCTCTCACAGACACTCTCTCACAGATTCTCACACTCGCTCACATACTCTCACAGACACTCTCTCACTGACTCTCAAAGACACTCTCTCGCAGACTCACACTCTCTCACAGACACTCTCTTACAGACAATCTCTCACAGACTCTCTCTCACAGACTCTCTCTCACAGACTCTCTCTCAGACTCTCTCTCAGACACTCTCACAGACACTCTCTCACAGAACTCACTCACAGACGCTCACTCACAGACACTCTCTCACAGACTTTCACACACACTCTCTCACAGACTCTCACACACATACTCTCACAGACACTCTCTCATAGGCACTCTCTCACAGACTCTCACAGACACTCTCTCACAGACTCTCACAGACACTCTCTCACAGACTCTCAGACTCTCACAGATACTCTCTCACCGACACTCTCTCACAGACTCTCATAGTGTTAGGAACTTGCCTTGGCCCTTCACAGTCCTCTTTCTCTTGCCATGTATAACGAAGCCCATGTGACGCTAGGTGGGGTTAAAAGGCTGATTTCCCCTGTCTCTGGTGCTCGTTATCTAGCATTGTGGTTCCTGTTCCTAGCTGAGAGTTGTAGTACGTTTGGGGAATACTGATTTAAATCACATTGTAGATAATAATTGGGGGGCACTACCAACCAGAATATAAGATCCTTAAGTATTTGCCCGGCGGTGTCGCCTCTTGAACCCACAAAGAAGTTAAACTATTGAAGAGGCAGGCGCTGGAGACTGGAAGGCAGGAAACAAGGATTTTATTCTCTCCGGAGGAGAACACAACGAAACGGACAGAAGGTATCGTTCTGAGGTGCTCTAACTGCATCCCTGAGGCCTGGCCTCTTATACACAAGTTTATCTTTTTATTGCATGTAACACATTCTCGTCGATACTTTGATGTACGGAAAGACATCCTCCGAATCCCCCCTTCCCAGCCCGTTCCCACGCAAGGTTACAGTGGGAGTCCCCGCCCCGTTCACAACAGGTGATGATCATCGCGCAGCTGGATATTCCGCCGATTCACGGAGTGTGTGGGGTTTGATCGGATCTCGTAGGGCGGGGGGCTTTGATCAACCCGGGGATCCCTTGCTGGGGGGAAACTTTCTATTGCACGGGGAGGGGCAAGGAACAGTATCGGCAGAGCTGGGTGTCGGCCTGGGAACGAGGAAGACAAACGGGCACACGGGGAAAAGGGGTTTGCATCAAAGGGCCGGGGATCATAAATGGGAAGAAGGGAGGTGTCGCGCTGGGAACAGGACGAGGGCCTGGCGCAGAGCAGCGCTGAAGAGGGGTTTTATGATTCGCGGCAGGTGCAGGCAGGGGGGTTGTCAGTATGCGGGGGATGCCGGCGAAGCTAGGAGTGGGAGAGAGGCGCGCTGGCTCTCGGCGGGAGCAGGGAAGCCATGGTGTTCAAAATGGCGGCCGTTTTACGCGCACAAAAAGGTTAAGGAGAGCAAGAGGGCGCCGATAATGTTGACGGTCTCAGTCCAACTTTCAACAGTCCCCCCTTTTCAACATATCTAGCCACCTTGCTTTACTCAATGTCAATTTTCATCAAATTTCTAACTTCGGTATCATACAATGCTCTCATATGTTCGCTTCCAATGTCCACAGTTTTGGAAAAAATGCAACTCGCACATAGAGAACACATAGGTGGCAGACATTGAATTCCTAAGCATAGGCCACATATTACAACTACGGGAATCATGATAATGGTGAGCAGTCTCCAGCCCCAGCTTTTGACGGTGTCCCAGAACCAACCACCAAGCGACCATTCTTCTTGCTCTTGGTGTACTTCCGAAGAGAGTCTGTGAAGATGTTCGATGGCTTTGTACACTGAGGGTGAGTTGTCCGGTATGTACGTACAACAGCTGGACCCAATAATGCGGCATGCTCCTCCACGGTCGGCCAGAACCACATCTAGAACGAGGCGGTTCTGAAGAGCCACCAAACGGACCGCTTGGAGTTCGGCAGTGTTGTTGGCAAAGATGCCCGCTGTGAAGTTCATGGTTGTCTCGACTGCCTGAGTCAAATGTCGGATGGCACGGCTGTTTGCCATCGGGCCCCAGAGGGGGACGAGTCCTTTCATAGCATCGAGGAACTGCGCCCCTGTTGAGTCGGCTTGCTCAACGTCTTTGGCTCGTTTTTGCCTGTGGTGATTCGCTGGGGCCACATAAGTTGGAGGAAGGACGAAGGAGATGTAGCAAGTGCCCCCCCAGCCTTTGGGGAGCCAGGTGTAGGCCTTCGTGCCGCAGATGAAATACATGTTTGGGGATGACACAAAGGAAGGTGGATCCGTGGAATCCAGAGTTCTGGTAAAGCGGCAAGCGCTGCGACCCACCAGCTGTGTCCCAAGTCCTTCTACACACATGTGGCCTGTGACGTTGATGACCGTCAGGGCCACAGTCAGAGTGGCAGCCGTTCGTTTCCGCAGATAGGTGAAGGTGGGTCTGGTTGGATTGTTGAACACCTGCATTTCGATTCGTTCTTTAGCCGGGATGTCCATTTGGATCGAGTCGCTGGGGGTCAGCGGGCAGAAGTGTGTCTTTGTCTTGTTTCGCCCGGCCCCATGAGAAGAATGTGCTGCAGTTCTGCTGGAGGTGGCATTGCCCGTATAGCTCTCTTGCAGGAGGATCAGCCAGGCAAGGCAGGAGCCGTGGACAGAGAAGGGTGAAGGGATGAATGGTATTGAATGTCCAGTGGCATGGGGTAGCAACCCACAGATCCAGCAGTTGGTGGTATTGGTGGCAAGATTGTGCTGGTGAAGTAGCTGCACGAAAGAGTTGTTCCAAAACTCCTTTCGCCTCTCTCTTAGTTGAGGAGAGAGCGAAATTAGATAATGTTCCTTCATGGTGGTAGGCTGAGCAGTGGTTAGGAATGTTTCGTGAGCAGGTGCGTGTTCTTCCATAATCCAGAGCGTAGTCATGAGGAGAAAACAGAGGAGGATTACGATGAAGAGTGCAATTGTCTTTGAGCTGTGGAGTCTGTCTATTCTCGGATTTCTGTAGTGGGTATTTCCTGCTGTCTCCGTCGGCTTCTTATTTGGCGCTTCCATCATCTTCTTATCTGGCGCTTCCATCATCTTCGTCTTCAAGGTGCTCGGTAGTGGGCAGGACCACAGACTTAGTTTTAGCTTCTCTCCAGGTAACCCTTGGTAGTTTGGGTCACCGTTCTGAGATCCTTTAACCTAGTCTGTGGCCTACTTAGCCGAAGCTCCCTCCTTTCGACGCAGGAAATACCCTTCTCGAGATGGCACAGTGGGGTCAGGATGTTTTGAAAGTTCAAGTGTCTCAGTGTCAGGGTAGCAGTTCAACGATGGTCGGTCCTGGTTCAGGAGCTCTTCTTGGGTGTTGACGGTGTCTGTCGTGGCCAGGGCTGGAGAGACCTTTTTGCAGTGATGAGCGTGCAGCCAGTGTTTCTTCCCCTCCACTCGAAGTGCGGTCCGAGTGGTGATCAGCACTTGCCAGGGGCCCGTCCACCGGGGTTCCAAACTCTTTGATCGCTGAAAATTTCGGATCAGCACGAAGTCCCCCGGCTGGATGGCGTGACCCGGACCCCTGGAAGCATCGGGGATGGCCTGCTGCACCTGCTGATGAAGGACAGACAAAGTTTCAGTCAATTTGTACAGATAATCAGACATTAGGACATCCGGAACGTCATGAATGGAAGTTGGTTTCGGGGCAGACCAGACGCTCATGGGTCGACCGAAGACAACTTCGTAAGGGGTTAAGTGATGTCGGGTGGGGGTAGAGCGCATCGATAGCAATGCCAATGGGAGGGCGTCTGGCCATTTCAGGCCCGTCGTAGCCACTATTTTGGCCAGTTTAAGCTTTAGTGTGGCATTGTGTCGTTCGACAAGCCCAGCAGATTGAGGGTGGAAGACTGCGTGGAATTTCTGTTTAATACCCAGCCCATTTAGGATGAGCTGGATAACTTTGGCTATAAAGTGGGGGCCATTATCACTCCATAAAACACGACAGAGGCCATAACGGGGGAAAAACTCCTTTAACAGAACCTTTGCAGTGGCCATAGCGGTGTTGTCACGGGTTGGATATGCTTCCACCCACTTGCTAAATGCGCACACCACGACGAGTACATATTTCAGGCCTTGGCATCTGTCTAGCTGGATGTAGTCCATCTGCAGGACTTCAAATGGGTGGTTTGGGACCCCAAATCCCCCCCGTGGTACTACAGTTCCTTTCCCGGGGTTGTGTTGTAGGCATATTAAGCATTGTTGGACCAGGCGTTTGGCGGAATCTGGGATCTTGTCATTGTGCCAAACCCTGGAGACAAGTTCGATCATGGGGGCTGATCCTATGTGGGCAGGGGAGTGTGCCATGGTTAATATGGGAATCAAGTACGAATCAGGTAGCAACCATCTGTTCGTGTCTTTTGTCCGCCAGCAGCCTTCATCGTCTTTCAATCCCACCCGTGTCCATTCAGTCAATTCGTGTTGTGTGCTAGTCGTTTGTATGTCTCTAATTGTGTCCTTGGCGTCAGTCCAGTTTTCTGCTTGTGACCTGGTCACGTACATATGTGTTGTCGTTCTATTTTCAGCCGTCGTACGGGCGGTGATGTCGGCTAGTGCATTTCCCTGTCCAATAATGTCTGTCACTTTCTTGTGTGCCTGGCATTTGATAACGGCAAGTTTGTTGGGGAGGAGGACAGCTTCAATTAAGGCGGAGACTAGATCCCCGTGCAAAATGGGTGTGCCGTGTGAGGTCAAGAATCCTCTCTCCCTCCAGAGGAGCCCAAAATGGTGAACCACCCCGAAGGCATACTGGCTGTCGGTGTAAATGTTCGCTGTGGTTCCTGTTGCCAGGATGCAGGCTCGCGTCAAAGCAATCAGTTCCGCTGCCTGGGCAGATCGCTGGGCGATGCGGGCTGTTTCTACTACAGTTCGAGCCGTGGTGACTGCATAGGCAGCGGAAGTGGTACCATCGGGGAGTTTGATGCAAGAACCGTCCACCCACAGCTCCCCGTCGGGGTCAGGGAAAGCCGTGTCTCTGAGATCGACCCTACTCCTGGTCTGTTCGTCCGTAAGAGTCACGCAGTCATGTACGGGGTGCACATTGGGATCGTTCTCTGGCAAGGGTAACAGAGTTGCTGGGTTCAGTGTGGTGCATCTTTTCAGGGTGATATGGGGGGCAAGCAAGGTCAGTTCGTATCCAGTCAGTCGTGCACTCGTCAGATGTTGCGTCTTGGTTTGGTTCAGGAGGGTGTCGACTGCATGGGGTACCAGTACCGTGAGGGAATTCGAGAGTACAATCCTCTCACTCTGTCGGATAGAGATTGCAGCAGCAGCTACAGCTCGAAGGCAGGCAGGCAAGGCTCTGGCGACAGGGTCAAGAGTGGCAGAGAAGTAAGCGCACGGTCGTTGCTTAGGGCCGATGGCCTGGGTCAGGACAGATAAAGCGCACCCCTCCCTTTCGTGAGTGTAAAGGGAGAAGGGCTTTTTGTAATCAGGGGTACCCAGGACAGGGGCTGAGCAAAGGGCATCTCGCAGCTCTGTGAAGGAAGTTTGACACTCGGGAGTCCAAGGGAGTGGGAAAGGGACGTCTTTGTTTAGCAGAGAAAGCAGTGGTTTTACAACGAGGCTGAAGTTTGGTAACCATTGTCGGCAGAAGGAGGTGAGGCCTAATAGGGAGCGAACCTGCTTCTGGGTTTTAGGGACAGGGGTATCTAGAATGGTTTGGATTCGATCAGGGGTGAGTTTTCTTCCATCTTTGGACAAAAGGTGGCCTAGGTAAGTGACCTGGGGTAGGCAGAATTGCAACTTCTTCTTGGAGACCTTGTGGCCATTTTCTGCAAGGAAGTGCAAGAGTTGAATGGTGGCGGTAACCGCTAGAGGGGTGGTGTCGGCTGCCAAAAGGATGTCATCGACATATTGTACCAACACCACCCCGTCGGGTAACTGGACTTGGTCTAGTTGTCTTTTGAGGGCCTGGCTGTAGATGCTAGGGCTTTCCGTGTAGCCTTGAGGCGCTCGGCAAAACCTATATGAGCGGGCTTTTAGGGTAAAGCCGAAGAGATATCGGCTGTCTGGGTGGATGGGGATGGAGAAGAATGCGTTCTTGAGGTCGATGACGGAAAAGGTGGTGGCAGTGGATGGAATCAAGGTCAGGATGGTGGTGATGTCTGAGACCACAGGGTACTGGGGTACCACCACTTTATTGATCTCTCGGAGGTCGATGATGAAACGGTATGCTTTCTCATCTCCCTCTCCCTGCTTCTTGATAATGGGCAAGATAGGGCTGTTGCAAACGTTGCTAACCACTTCCTCTACCACTCCTGCGTCTATCAGTGACTGGATAATCATTACCAATGCCTTCTCGCCCTCTGGCGATATCCGATATTGTGGGAGTTTTGGGAGTGTTGCGTCTGGTCGGACAGTAATGTGCACTGGGTCAATTAACATACGCCCTACGTCCGAATCCGCTTTGGCCCACAGATACGGAGGTAGAGTGTCAAGCAGGGACGCGTCAACGTCGGTGATGGAAAACATGTGTCGGGGAGAGCAATGTCTAAGCAGAACGGGGTTGTCGTAAAGAAACACTCGAACTCCATCTTGAGAACACCTAATCGTCGCTCGGAAGTGTTTCAGTAAGTCAAGTCCCATAATGGCGTCAGGGCTATTGGAGGAAAGCAAGAACGTGGTGTCGGTGGTGTTGTTTTCTACGTCAAAGAGCATCGGGGCAGACAAAGGGTTGGTGGAGGGCGTTCCATCGAAACCTGTCGATGTTATGAGTGAGCCAGACAAGGGTGCCCTTGGAATCAGTCGTTTAGATAACGCACTACGTGTTGCGCCAGTGTCTACCAGAAATGGAGACTTGGTACCCAGGACCTTAGCAGTGACGTAAGGGCCCTGCTGGTCAACATAGAGCTCGACTGGATCCCTCCCTCGCCCTTGGCTGTCCTATGCGAAGGTGTGAGTATCGTCATAGTCAGATTGTTGATATTGGTTCTGCCTGGGTCGATCGAACGTATTTGGTCTGCTTGATCTGTCATTAGTCGCGTCATTTGGGGGCCCTCGTTGTTGTCCCTTAGGTCTCGGTCCGTTTGCTACATCCCTGGGGTCTTTGTTTCTGATCATTTCCAGAAGAACTGGGCACTGGGATTTCCAATGGCCAGTCCCTTTGCAGAAAGCGCACTGGTCTTCTCTAAGGTCTGTGCGTCCACTGTAGGAAGTCACAGTGCGGTCCTGGGGAAATGTAGTCTTAGGGACGTTTGTCTGGTAGTTTCCCCGGTATTGGTCTCGTCCTATAGTCACCCCTTGCAATTTGGCAATCATCACCCTCTCTTTTAAGTCCTTCTTCTTTTTCTCTGTCGCCCTATCGTTTTCATTTTTCTGATGCTCATAATATTGGGCCATTTGGAGAATCGCTGTAGGTTTGGAGGCTGCCCAACTACTCTCGCTGGCCTGTAGTTTCTGGGAGATTTCCGATGATAGGCCCTTAACATAATTCTGGACAAACAGATGGTGTCCGGTTGCAGTGGTCATGTCCTGGCCGCTGTAATCGGAGAACACCGTTTCAAACCGGGAGAAGTATTCCGATACATCCTCCTGGGGTTTTTGGCGACAGGCTGTTACTATCGACCAGTCCACTTTCTTTTCTGGGATTAGGGTTTTTAATTTCTCTACGATTTTATCTGGGAGGTCTAGAATGGATTTCAACGGCTTTTGTCCTGGTCCCCGTTGTTTGTCCAGGTCATCGAGTTGTGACCAGGTATGTCCAAACAGCTCAAGGTGGTCGACTTTCCGGATTTGCTTCCACACATCAGCTGGTAGACATAACCCGAAGAACAAGTCGATGTCAGCCAGGGTCATGATCGTTGAACCCAGGGCTGTACCCAATTCAGTATAGAAGGCAGTGGGGTTTTTACGTAGGTCGGGTAGAGATTTCCGGAATGTCAGTATCTCTTGCCGGTCCCATGGCTGGTAGACCCAGTTGTACACTACCCTTCCCTTCGCATCTTGGTTGTTGGCATCATCGTGAGTCCCTGTACCCCGAGGAGGAACCCAGTAAAGGGCAGCCTCACGTATCGGCATCATGGTGTTAGATTGCTCGGTTTGTGGTTCGGTCACTACGGAGGCTGCGGATTTAGCTCCCGGCTTTTGTTCAGTGAGGTGGCGGAAAACCTCAAGCGTACGCGTAAGGAGGTCCGACACATCACACTCGCCCTCATCCCCGATATCGACCTTCCGGTACAGAGTCCTTAGGCTCTCGGGACCTTTGTCTCGATATCGGTCCTCGTATGCATTCAAGACATGATAACACAGTCGTACGGTAAAATGTCGTCTGTGACTCCCTGTATACGAGCTGAACATATCTGTGATGTACCCTTCATCATCCTTCCTTTCTACCAGTGTCCTTGCTATTTTGTCGATCCCCGCTCGCTCATCTTTGTCTAGTCTGTTTGTTCTTGCAGGGCCAGCCCCTCGAGTCTCATGGTCGTCTAACGTCGTTGTTGATGCGGGTTTTAATACAAGGGGTTCGGCTGGCACAGAGGCCATTGGGGCCGACGCTGTGGCGGTACCTTCGTTTGTACCTGGGGGTGGCGCGTGCTGCGCCACGGGTTGAGAAGGGGCATATGGAGGGGGCATGTAGATGATAGGAGGACCTAACAGCAGGTCCTCATTGGCTTGTCGTTTCGAGGGTAAATCAGGGTAGAGCATGGAGGGGGTTCTAACCGGACACTGGCTTGGCGTTTCCATTTCTAGTTTCTGTTTAGCTTTCTCTCTTTCTTTTATCTCTTTTTCTAGTTTCTGAGCAGCTAGGTGGGCTGCTTTTCGCAGCTCTTTTTCCAACCTACTCTCAGTTTTCTTTTTACGTTGTTCAGTTTCTTTTCGCCACATGCCGAAGCTGTCAAGCATAGTAGGTGTTGTCTTGTTTTTACCCAGGGCAGTTTCTAGCGTTTTTATTTTATCATCATCGAAGGATCCTATCAGGGGCCATTGACTTTCTTGACCCTTTTTTGTATATTTATGCCATAGTTTACTATAGGCTATAGCGGTCAATCCATGCTTCATGAACATGTCCTTATTAGGGGTGCCTTCCAGTGGGGCTGGATGGTCCATCTCTAATAGGCGGTCCGGGCTAAACAGGCTACTAATCAGTGGGGAGAAGACAGACATGACGGCTCGTAACGAGGGACTAAAAAGTCAGCACTGCCTATCTTATCACTAGGTGCAAAGACTGGACAGAATATTTCTATTCTACGTTGTTTGCAGGCAGTGAATACCTCATGGATCAAAATAACAAAAGACCAATAAATAACAATGGGGAGAATGAGTAGGTCCGCAAAGATCTGCGTTACCTACCCTTTTCACTATCTGCAAAAAGGGTGGTCTCTTCCCTGTTTGCAGACAGGGAATCTCCAGGAAACAAAAGTTTTGCGAACAACAGTTCAGTTTCAAGTGATTATTGAGTGGGGGAGAAAAAATAAGCACGGCTGCTGCCCTACCTATCCTCCACTGCTTGCAAAGAGAGAGCCCGTTGTTTCTCCGTTTGCAGACAGTGAATCTCCAAATAAATAAAAAGAGCAATACTAGTATTTTTAAACAAACAAGCAATCAAGCAATTATTTCGCGACTTGTCGTGGTTACACGACCTTACCCGGACCGCATGGACAGTTTCCTGTCTTCCGAATCCAGCGCCCGATCGTCCTCTCTTCTCCGTTATCCTCGCGGCACTCCTGATGGTTCCCAGTCAGGACCGTAGATCACTCGAGAGAGGTCTGTTCGGAACCAGTGAAGTTCGGATGATCGGCTGTCAGACGAGGGTCTATCGGACAGACGCGTTCCCGATCGTTGCAGTCGTTCACTTTGTCGTCAGGACCTCTCCCACTGGATCCATGGGTCGCTGATGGGCCCCACGCTTGGGACGCCAATTGTAGATAATAATTGGGGGGCACTACCAACCAGAATATAAGATCCTTAAGTATTTGCCCGGCGGTGTCGCCTCTTGAACCCACAAAGAAGTTAAACTATTGAAGAGGCAGGCGCTGGAGACTGGAAGGCAGGAAACAAGGATTTTATTCTCTCCGGAGGAGAACACAACGAAACGGACAGAAGGTATCGTTCTGAGGTGCTCTAACTGCATCCCTGAGGCCTGGCCTCTTATACACAAGTTTATCTTTTTATTGCATGTAACACATTCTCGTCGATACTTTGATGTACGGAAAGACATCCTCCGAATCCCCCCTTCCCAGCCCGTTCCCACGCAAGGTTACAGTGGGAGTCCCCGCCCCGTTCACAACAGGTGATGATCATCGCGCAGCTGGATATTCCGCCGATTCACGGAGTGTGTGGGGTTTGATCGGATCTCGTAGGGCGGGGGGCTTTGATCAACCCGGGGATCCCTTGCTGGGGGGAAACTTTCTATTGCACGGGGAGGGGCAAGGAACAGTATCGGCAGAGCTGGGTGTCGGCCTGGGAACGAGGAAGACAAACGGGCACACGGGGAAAAGGGGTTTGCATCAAAGGGCCGGGGATCATAAATGGGAAGAAGGGAGGTGTCGCGCTGGGAACAGGACGAGGGCCTGGCGCAGAGCAGCGCTGAAGAGGGGTTTTATGATTCGCGGCAGGTGCAGGCAGGGGGGTTGTCAGTATGCGGGGGATGCCGGCGAAGCTAGGAGTGGGAGAGAGGCGCGCTGGCTCTCGGCGGGAGCAGGGAAGCCATGGTGTTCAAAATGGCGGCCGTTTTACGCGCACAAAAAGGTTAAGGAGAGCAAGAGGGCGCCGATAATGTTGACGGTCTCAGTCCAACTTTCAACAACGGGCTCGTGATATTCCCTGTATTGTGTTTCTGACTCTACATTTTCCCTTTGGAGTACCCTGGTCCTGTCCTTGTGTGTGTGGGGTTTTTTGGTAGCCTGTGTTTGTTTGTTTTGTCTTGTTCCGTTTTGTTTATATGTTTTATGTGCAGTTCCAAATCCTTGGGCAGTATTGAGTCATTTTATCCCGGCTGGGATTTAGGAGTGGCTGGGGCTCTGGCGCTTCTATCTTTGAGATCGGTGGTCCGGCGGGATCACCCGGTGACATTTGGTGTGCTCGAGTGCTCTGACGCAGCCCCGCACTTCCGCGTCTTTTGCAGGCTCTCCGCATCGTTGTGCGGAGGCGGAGTGCCGGTTTGGGCGCTTTCGCGTTCGAAACGACGCGCAACGAAGATTGAGTTGCTCTGAGCTTCAGCCCCTGTGTTTGTTTGTTTTGGACCCTCGTTTGGCCATAAGAAAGGAAGACTCTCGTTGACTTGGCTATTGGAGGTTTTTTTAGTCGTTTTCACGACTTTTTCCTCCTCTTCCCCCCCCCTTGGCCTCCGTTGGTTTCAGTTTCCTGAAGTAATCCCCTGCTGCTTCGCCCTATCTTCCCCTGGTTCCCCCCCCCCCCATTATCTGCCTGCTGGACTCAGCATCTACTCCTGGACGGAGCACTCCACCCGGCGATCATTACAGCTTCTGTGGGTAAGGAGGAGTGTTACGGGGAGGTGTGTGTGGGGGGGATGAGAAGAGAAAGAGGGCTTGTATATTGGGGATATTGACATTGTGTTGTTTTTCTTGTGTGGCAGACGGCGATTTGGCCAGTCCCCTGTAATACAGCACGTGGAGTTACATGGTCCTGGCAGAAGGACTCTTTCCCTTGGAGAAGAAGACCTGGGATCCCTTGTTTGTCCTTCCCTTATTCCCGCCCCCTGTCCCTAACCAGTTCGTTGGTTCATGGTATTATTTACGGTGTGAGCCACGGAGTGGTGGGTTCAGGGGAACGGGGTTGTCTTCGCTCCTGCAGTGTATGGGCATAGGTGGGCAGGAGCCAACAGAATAACGAGCCCACGTAATAATTGCACTGCCTGAGCGACGATGGATGAGGATGTGGGTGCTACGGCGGGTACATCCCCCACTTTACAGGACGTCATGGGCGCTTTGACTGCACTTCAAAGCCAGATCCATGATTTACGACAGGAAAATGTGGCCATGAAGCAGGAGGTTGGGGCACTACTTAGTAGAGAAAGGGTGCAGCTTAGGACACCTCAGACCCCGGTAATACAACCAGCCACATTTCAATACACAGGTGGGCCAGGGCAGGGAGCTAGTGGGGGGGTACCAGTATCAGTTACTGTGAACACTCCTGTACCTGTACCATTGGCGCCACCAGAGAGGTTTGCAGGGGATAGCGCCAAATTTGGCACTTTTATGAACCAATGCCAACTGCACTTCATGTGCAAACCAACTGCTTTTCCCAATGATTCGGCCAAAGTGGCGTTTACAATATCATACCTGGCTGGCACAGCGGCACAGTGGGCTATACCCCTAGTGGATAGGGATGATCCGGTGTTGACTAACTATCCGGCATTTAAAGAACTGATGCGCGGGTTGTTCGCGAAACATGCCTTTATGCAGGCAAGTGACGCAGAACTTCTGAAACTAAGACAAGGACGCCAGGACCTCCTGACATATATTTCCACCTTTAATCGGTTGGTGTCGGAGACACACTGGCCCGAGGATAAGAGAACATCTTTGTTCTATTAGGGATTATCCGAAGATCTTAAGGACATAGTCTCACAGGTAGTGGACCCCCCACTTGATTGCGCAGCTTTTATCGATCTAGTGGTTAAGTTGAACCATCGCTTGGCGGAGAGACGGGGGGAGAAGAGTCGTTACCAGGTGTCTCGGGGAGGGTTTGTGAAGCCTGATCATAAGCCCCTGGGAGCTGGTGAGACAAAGGGTCTCTCTGAACCAATGGAGATAGGTGGAGTACTGTCCCAGAGAGAGGTTGAGACTGGGTGTATGCATCCTATTGCTTTTTTCTCCAAGACCCTGCTGCCTGCGGAGCGTAATTACACTGTGGCAGAAAGGGAGCTGTTGGCGGTTAAGTTGTCCTTTGAGGAATGGAGGCATTATCTGTGGGGGGCGAGGCACACCGTTACCATTTATACGGACCATAAAAATCTGGAGTTTTTCCGTTCAGCGCGAGCCTTGACACCACGCCAAATGCGGTGGGTTCTTTTTTTTAATGAGTTCGATTTCATTATTACATATCGGCCAGCAGCGCAGCAGGTTAAGTCTGATGCCTTATCTCGTATCCATGTAGACTCCAGTGAACAGGGTAAGGAGAAGGAGAGCAGGCCTATGATATCTGAAGACAGGATTGTCGGGGTGGTGGATGGAGAGGCGTTCACTGCGTCGGTAAAGAACCAGTTGCGGCGGATGGATCTTACGCCTTGGGTGTCTTTGCCCCAGGCATCGTTCCGGGATGACTTATTGTATTATGAGGATCGGTTGTTTGTACCCCCTTCATTGAGAGATCAGGTCATGGAATGGTGCCATTCATCTGCCCTGGTGGCGCATCCTGGGATCCCAAAGACGAAGGAGATGTGTGCTAGGTGGTTTTGGTGGGAATCGTTGGCTAAGGATGTTCAGGGGTATGTCACGGCTTGTCCGGTATGTGCTATCAGTAAGCCCTCACATAGTAAACCATCGGGTCTGCTGAAACCTCTGGAAGTCCCTCCTTCACCTTGGCACACCATCAGCATGGATTTTGTGACTGAGCTTCCTTCTGTTTCTGGGTTCACTGCTATTTTGGTTGTGGTAGACTTGTTTACCAAGATGGCCCATTTTATTCCTCTTCCGAAGATTCCTACCGCCAGAGAGATGGCTTTGGTTTTTATGTCTTCAATAGTGCGAATACATGGGTTGCCTTCTGCAGTGGTGACAGATAGGGGGGCTCAGTTCGTTTCCCATTTTTGGAGGGAATTGTGTTCAGTGTTGCGGGTGGACGTCAGATTGTCATTTGCATATCATCCACAGTCTGACGGCCAGACCGAGCGCACAAACCAGACTATGGAACAGTACCTTAGGTGTCTGACGTCATCACTGGCATGTGATTGGGTTATGGCTCTTCCCATCGCCGAGTTTGCATATAACAACAGTCAGCACTCGGCCTTGGGCATGACACCCTTCTTCTGTTCATTAGGTTACCACCCCAGGGCATTGGCTATTCAACCCACTGGGCATGTGCCAGCCATAGATGATGTGTGTGGTCGTTTGGGCAAGATATGGGATATTGCCCGGGAGCAGTTGTTGGCAGCTAAGGCTGCTATGAAGTTGCATGCGGACAAACATCGTGTCCCTGCGCCTGTTTATCAAGTTGGAGACCAGGTATGGTTGGCTACGAAAAATCTGAGGCTTGGGGGCTCTCGTAAATTACAACCCAGATATGCGGGACCGTTCCCAATAGTACAGATCATAAACCCTGTGGCCATGAAATTAGAACTGCCCAGTGACTATAGGGTTCATCCCGTATTTCATACGTCCCTACTAAAGCCTTATGTACCTTCCTCACAGGTCCTGCCGCCTCCTCCCCCTATTCTTGTGGATGGACAGAAGGAGTATGAGGTCCGGGCTATTCTGGATTCAGAAAGACGCAAGGGACGTCTGTTCTATCTGATAGATTGGAAAGGGTATGCCCCTGAGGACCGGACTTGGGAGCCGGCTGGGGGAGTACACTCCCCTCGTCTTGTTCGTATGTTCCATCGTCAACATCCATCTAAACCCTGCCCTGTGGGGAGGATCGTTGGGAGGGGGTACTGTTAGGAACTTGCCTTGGCCCTTCACAGTCCTCTTTCTCTTGCCATGTATAACGAAGCCCATGTGACGCTAGGTGGGGTTAAAAGGCTGATTTCCCCTGTCTCTGGTGCTCGTTATCTAGCATTGTGGTTCCTGTTCCTAGCTGAGAATTGTAGTACGTTTGGGGAATACTGATTTAAATCACGGGCTCGTGATATTCCCTGTATTGTGTTTCTGACTCTACATTTTCCCTTTGGATTTCCCTGGTCCTGTCCTTGTGTGTGTGGGGTTTTTTGGTAGCCTGTGTTTGTTTGTTTTGTCTTGTTCCGTTTTGTTTATATGTTTTATGTGCAGTTCCAAATCCTTGGGCAGTATTGAGTCATTTTATCCCGGCTGGGATTTAGGAGTGGCTGGGGCTCTGGCGCTTCTATCTTTGAGATCGGTGGTCCGGCGGGATCACCCGGTGACATTTGGTGTGCTCGAGTGCTCTGACGCAGCCCCGCACTTCCGCGTCTTTTGCAGGCTCTCCGCATCGTTGTGCGGAGGCGGAGTGCCGGTTTGGGCGCTTTCGCGTTCGAAACGACGCGCAACGAAGATTGAGTTGCTCTGAGCTTCAGCCCCTGTGTTTGTTTGTTTTGGACCCTCGTTTGGCCATAAGAAAGGAAGACTCTCGTTGACTTGGCTATTGGAGGTTTTTTTAGTCGTTTTCACGACTTTTTCCTCCTCTTCCCCCCCTTGGCCTCCGTTGGTTTCAGTTTCCTGAAGTAATCCCCTGCTGCTTCGCCCTATCTTCCCCTGGTTCCCCCCCCCCCCCCATTATCTGCCTGCTGGACTCAGCATCTACTCCTGGACGGAGCACTCCACCCGGCGATCATTACAGCTTCTGTGGGTAAGGAGGAGTGTTACGGGGAGGTGTGTGTGGGGGGCATGAGAAGAGAAAGAGGGCTTGTATATTGGGGATATTGACATTGTGTTGTTTTTCTTGTGTGGCAGACGGCGATTTGGCCAGTCCCCTGTAATACAGCACGTGGAGTTACATGGTCCTGGCAGAAGGACTCTTTCCCTTGGAGAAGAAGACCTGGGATCCCTTGTTTGTCCTTCCCTTATTCCCGCCCCCTGTCCCTAACCAGTTCGTTGGTTCATGGTATTATTTACGGTGTGAGCCACGGAGTGGTGGGTTCAGGGGAACGGGGTTGTCTTCGCTCCTGCAGTGTATGGGCATAGGTGGGCAGGAGCCAACACATAGACACTCTCTCACAGACACTCTCCCACAGATACTCTCACAGACACCCTCACAGACACTCAAAGACTCTCTCTCACAGACACTCTCACAGACTCTCTCACAGATACCTTCACAGACTCTCACAGACACTCTCTCACAGACACTCTCTCAGACTCTCTCACAGACACTCTCTCAAAAACTCTCACATACACTCTCTCACTGACTCTCTCACAGACACTCTCTCACACAGACACTCTCTCACACAGACTCTCACAGACACTCTCTCACAGACTCCCACAGACACTCTCTCACAGACACTCTCTCACAGACACTCACTCACATACTCTAACAGACACTCTCTCACAGACTCTCACAGGCACTCGTTCGTTCGTTCAAATAACTTTATTTCGGTTTCTCAGAAGAAATCATAAAAGTATACAGTTATTTAAAAATATACCAACAATAATCACAATACATTTCCAAATAATCCAGGAAAAGGCAACATCATAATACATTATTGCACATTTCTATAAAAACCTAAATAAAAATAAAATCAATAACGATTTCTCTGAAGAAAAAAGGAAGAAAAAGAAAAAATGGAACATCATAAAACATTATTACACAATTCCGATTTACACAAGATAGATCAATAACGGTTTCTGATTACAAGAGCCGATCTAATGAAACTTAATACAGCATTACAGATCTTGTCCGTTGACAATGATAACAAATATTCATAACCTTCTTTGTAGAATGGCGTTCCAAGGGATAATAATAGTGGTTTCATGAAGGAATTTCTTGGTTCTTTGTACAAAGTACAGAATAAAATTAGATGTAAGGTGTTTTGTGACACTTTATTATTACAGGGACAACAAGGTAATGTCACCTTCCAACCCCCCTGGTTCGGGAAAGCAAAAAGGAAGTGTAAGGTTTCAAGACGAAACCTAGTGAGATAGAAGCGTCCTTGCATTTTCAAAATATATGTTAGATAAAATGGGCGCACTAATTTTCCCTGTACACGTAGTACCTGTTCATTACCACTCAAGGATCCCAATTTTTGGCTATATGCTTTTTTAATGACAGTCTTAGAGTCCTTTTTCAAAGTATCAGGGTTTTTAAACATAATATCTAACCCGATCTTACAAAAGGTGTCTCTGACATATCGAAGCCAAGGGATTTCCCTGAGGTGCTCAAGTTTGAGACAATCTGTGAGAATTTCTTTCGTCAATTTCAAATCATCAGATTGCCAAACTTTAGACCATAGTACTAAGGGTGCAATATGAATAGTATCACAAACAAACTCAATTCCAGCCTCACTATGACAAAAAGAGTTTGACGTACCCGAGGGAACGCATAATAGGCGTTTTAAAAACTTGTTCTCCGCAATCTGTATTTTGTCACAGTTCTGTGACCCCCAAACACCAGCACCATATGTTATAACGGACACACATTTAGCTTGGTATAAAGATATCATTTCAGCAATGCGTCGTTGTCCTAGTTTACTGGCAAAACAAAAGAGAGCCTCATTTAGCTGTGAAACCTTTTGTACTCGGTTTAACAACAACGGTTCCCATTTCAATTTTTTGTTAAAAAGGTTGCCCAGATAATTGAAGTTATCAACTTTCTCTATGCTAAACTCCCTCACCTTGAAGTTGCGGATTTTAACATTCTTCTTTTGACCACACATCATGGCAAAGGATTTGCTAAAGTTGACCCCAAGATCTAATTTACCCATAAATGAATCAAAGGCATTCAGACAAGTCTGCATGCTATTGGGGGTAAGGGTCATTAGCACAGTATCATCAGCATATGACAACATTGGGATCTTTTTACCATTAATCTTAGGAAAGTCGGCACCAGTTTCAATCAAAAAGCTTTCTAAACCGTTCGTATATACCAGGAATAAAAAGGGAGCTAGTATACATCCCTGACGGACTCCTTCAGTGGAAAAAATATGCCTCGTTTTTTCACCTCCAGGACCATATCTAACCCTGACTGTTGTAGCAGCATGCATCCTACGGAGCAGAGTTACCAAAGGCTCCTCAAAGCCCATAGCCTCCATCATAACCCACAGTTTCTCCCTGCATACAGTGTCGAAAGCACTGGACAAGTCCATGAATGCCAGACAAATAGGACTTCTCTTGGCACCCATGTACTTGCCCATAATCAGTGCTAAATTCAGGCACTGTTCAGTAGTACCCTTCCCTCTTCTAAACCCATACTGCGACTCTACAATGATCCCCGATGATTCTGCCCAAGTTTCCAAGCGTGCCAATATCACTCTACCCATTAATTTGCAGGAGGCATCTATTAGAGATATTGGCCTATAACATCCTGGCTTCAGCTTATCTCCTTTTTTAAAAATAGGCACCACAACAGCCTCAGTCCATGAGGACGGTACCCGCCCTAACACTACCGCCCTAAAGACATTCAGAAGCAATGGGCACCAAACCTTAGGGTTATATTTAAACAAATCTAAAGGGATAGCATCCGGCCCAGGGGCTTTTAACGCCGCCCCCTTAGTAAGAGCTGACTCTAGTTCTGTAATTGTTAATGAATCACTAAGTGTTTTTGCTGATTCAGTATTGGGGTCATCATAGTCACCATCTCCTAAGGTAACGGTTTGAGCTATTTCTTTGGGGTTAAATATTTTACTGTAATGTTCTACCCAGGAGTTTTCAGGAATGTGTGTCCTGATTGTATTGTCTTCCCCTGTTTTTAAAAAAAAGGTCTATTAATTATTTCCCAGAATAGCCTGTTATCTTTTAGTACTACAGCTTTATCTAGGTCATCCCATGCCCTTGTCCTTAAATCTTTTTTCCTTTTTTTGATAGCATCAGTGTATTTCTTTCGGGCCAGTCTAACCATATCCTTGTCACGTGGGACTTGGTGAAGGGCCTTTGTTAAGTAAGTTTGGGCAGAGGAACACTCGGCATCAAACCATTTAGGGCCTTGGTGTCGGTTACTACCCCCTGTCTTAACAAGACATAAGGCAACATTTCTCAGAAGTGTCTCAAAACTTTTTATTGTGTAAGTTGGGTCAACTATAGGTGTCAGGCAAGCTTCTATGTGATCTATATTATCCTTAAAGATGTCCGTCTCTAACTGCTTTACATTTACCTTATCCCACCTTACGGTAACCCCTTATTTTGGTTATATACTATTTGCTGTTCTTGGCACGTTTTATCCACAAAAGCCAATTCAAAACTCAGAATTAGGGGATTATGGTCACTAACAGGGTTCGCCTCAATTTTAAAGTCTTTTACAAAACGGGAGAACTCCCTGGAGACCATAGCAAAGTCAATTGTAGTCATTCTACCACCTGTGCCTTGAAAGGTAGGGATACTGGCTAAACCCGAGAAATTGGACATATCCAAGATACACAGATCATTATTCAAAATAATACTATTGAGAGCTGCTCCTTGATTAGAATGTTTAAAATGGGCCATCGGTTGGTCTTCTAAGTCCAACAGGCCACACACTCTGGACCCACTAAACTTACATAACTCGCAATTGTAATCACCTAACCATATGATTGCCAAAGGAAAAACACTATTCGTCAATTTTACTATTTCCTTTTGCAAATTATCAATAACTCCAGTGTCATTGGGGTCAAAAATATTATAGTACCAATTAATTAGGAGCACATCTAATGAGAAATGGTCCTTAATCATAATTAGTTGGTACCAAGGTGATTCCAACACTCTATTCACACGCATTGATTTGTGCCTTACAGATATCGCTGTCAATAACCCACCCTTTGCTCTCCCTGATTGTGATGGTATTGCAGGGACAGTAAACGTTTGGAACCCATCCAGGCTCTGATCTTCAGTGCACCATGTCTCCTGTAGGCAGACTATGTCAAAAGAATCAACATAATTCAACCACACTGGATCATCCAGTCTACGAGAATAGCCGGCTATGTTCCAAGATATTAAACGAAAGTCTCTAAACTCCACAGGCCTCTCTACCTTTTCCTGTCCTGTTACAATTATACAATGTGCTTGCTCACCCCCCGCAAGCTCATTTTGTTGAACATCATCTCCTCCATCTATTTCCTGATCCTTATTTTGATCTTTATGTGTCTCCTTAGATATACTTGCACCCTCCACACTACCCCCATCCAGCTGAGATTTACATTTCACGTGTTCCAGGGTGATAGAGGTGGATTTGTCATCACAAACAGATATTAATGGTGGTGAAAATGGATACAGTCAATCATTGAGACTCATAGGCGTCAGTGGATGGAACATATTTGATAGAGGAATATTCCAAAATTCCTTTGGGTTTATGGGGAGATAGTTATTTGGCCCAGGGTATGCCTCTCGGTAGCCCACACGTGGAAAATAGTCAGTATTTCTATTAGGGATCGGTTGTTTCCTTAAATGTTTCAATTGGGAGGAAATATCCCACCCAGGACAAGGCCTAGCTTCTTTCTGGGGGGGTAACATATTTTGTGGATAAAAATATGTTAAATTCCGAGTTGACACTCGCCCATTGCTAGTATTCACAAACCAATCACTTATATAGGATACTACCCTGTGATCCCGGAAGTTAACTATAACCAGGTCACCTTCTATGTCCTTAGGGCGAATACCCACCCAGTGGCATCTTCTAACTGACACTATGTCACCATTCAAATGTGGCGGTAGTGGTCTATTCGTACTTAACCAGTGAATCACTTTATTTTTTAAACTGGTATTTGATTCAGTTACACCATCAGAAACAGAAGTGACACCTGTTAGGACAATAACAAAATTAAAAGAGTCTGGTGGTAGATCTACAATATTTTTATGACTAGGCTTACTTCTAATAGGGTATTTGGTTTGGATGACAGGGATCCTATTTGGGACCGTCTTTGTCAGCACTAGAGGTGCTTTTGCTTTATTTACCGTATTTGGAACTGTCCCAGTGATTGGCCCTACTGGAGCACTACGTTCTTTGTTAATTCATTCAGTGACACTTTTTTTGGGGGAATTATTCTGACTTAATCGAGTATTTTCAGGCTTCCCAACTTGGTTTAGAATTTTATTTGTGTTCTCAGTTGTTTTCAGTGGGATAGTAACATCTGGTAAAAGGCGATCCAATTTTGCATCTATCCTCTTGAGCCTTTCAACCAGGGGAAGAACAAAAGCCCTTAAGAGACTTTCAATAGCCTCCAACATTTCCTCTCTAGATGTATTTTTATTTTTGGTGTCTACATCCCCTTGTTTTAAAACTACCTCATCTATACCTTTGTCCCCAGCCTGTTGTGATAGAGTTTCTTTAGATATTGTGGCGTGTTGAGGCAACCATGGGTTTAAAGACCCATTATTGCCTTTCCCTCCCCTCCTCCTTTTTTTCCTAGCTGGTGAGGATACCACACTTTTGGGATTTTGGTTGTTACTTGGTCCGTTTTTTTTGGTGGTTAACTTAGAGGCACACAATGTAACAATCTCAGTTTGTATCTTTAAAGGTGGAGGTAAAATAGTACTAATAATATGAGAATCTAACTCCTGAGGAAGGGGTGTATTAAGATCAATGAGGTTATCGGATGTTACTGGGGACAGATCAATAATACCATCCGCAGCTTCATCCAAGACCCCTGGGGATGTCGGAGTTTCTTGAAAAATTAAGGGTATGCTATCAGTATTAAATAGCTCCGCATCCAACTCCATTTGTTCAGCAATACTAACAGATGATTTCAATACACTCGGAGGGGGAGCTTGTTTCTTTAAGGACTCAATTGAAAGACGACGTTCCGCCCTCCTTTCTGCTAAGACTAACTCTCGATCAATTTCTTTGGTAGCCTTAGCAAAAAATTTATCCAGGGGACCGAGAATTGATGTATTTACACGATCAGGAAGGGAATTAGGACCAGAGCTAGACATTGCTAAAAAGATTAAAAGGGTATCACCTAGATAGATAACAACAATTGTTAATCAAATATAAGAAATACCCAATAAATATAAAAAACAAAACTAAAACTTCACAGTTTCCCCTGAAAACAATTAGTAATATACAGGATTAACAAAGAAATGACCCATGTAATAGCTTTATCAGTTTGGTCCACTGGATGCCACACCTTATAATGAACTTGTCAGAGGGGGGGCCCAGCCCAGCCTCTGCCGGCCCCTGACGGCCACAGACGGCCCGCCCTTCTCCCGGGCTTCTCCCGGCGCTCCCGCGCGCTACCGCGCAGCGGGAGTGGCTATATCTATATATGGGTCTATACGGGAAGGGGAGGAGCAGACAGGGAGAGCGGCCCAGGTGTTCAAGATTGGGGCTGGCAGGCGCTCCTGGGAACGGTAGTCCCTACACAGCGCCTGCTCTCGCTCGCAGCCCCGCCTGTCACTCGCCTGTAGTGGTGCAGAGTTTGAGTTCCTGAAGATCCGGTAAAATGCCCCAGACGCAGCGGGACCCGCGGAGCGGGTTCCGCAAGAGGTAGGAAGGTTTTAAAAGTGATGAGGAAGGCTCTGTCCAAAGCGCTGCAGGAGTTTCCAACAATAGCGTCCCAAATGCAGGCTCAAAAGCACGAGTCTTAAACACAGGGGAAGGGGAGGAGCAGACAGGGAGAGCGGCCCAGGTGTTCAAGATTGGGGCTGGCAGGCGCTCCTGGGAACGGTAGTCCCTACACAGCGCCTGCTCTCGCTCGCAGCCCCGCCTGTCACTCGCCTGTAGTGGTGCAGAGTCTGAGTTCCTGAAGATCCGGTAAAATGCCCCAGACGCAGCGGGACCCGCGGAGCGGGTTCCGCAAGAGGTAGGAAGGTTTTAAAAGTGATGAGGAAGGCTCTGTCCAAAGCGCTGCAGGAGTTTCCAACAATAGCGTCCCAAATGCAGGCTCAAAAGCACGAGTCTTAAACACAGGGGAAGGGGAGGAGCAGACAGGGAGAGCGGCCCAGGTGTTCAAGATTGGGGCTGGCAGGCGCTCCTGGGAACGGTAGTCCCTACACAGCGCCTGCTCTCGCTCGCAGCCCCGCCTGTCACTCGCCTGTAGTGGTGCAGAGTTTGAGTTCCTGAAGATCCGGTAAAATGCCCCAGACGCAGCGGGACCTGCGGAGCGGGTTCCGCAAGAGGTAGGAAGGTTTTAAAAGTGATGAGGAAGGCTCTGTCCAAAGCACTGCAGGAGTTTCCAACAATAGCGTCCCACAGGCACTCTCTCACAGACTCTCACAGACACTCTCTAACAGACTCTCACAGACACTCTCACAGACTCTCACAGACACGTTCTCACAGACATTCTCACAGACACTCTCTCACAAACTCTCACAGACACTCTCTCACAGACTCACAGACACTCACATACTCCCACAGACATTCTCTCACAGACTCTCACAGACACTCTCTCACATACTCCCACAGACACTCTCTCACAGACTCTCACAGACACTCTCCCACAGACTCTCACAGACACTCTCTCACAGACTCTCATAGACACTCTCTCACGGACAAATTCTCTCACTCCCTCTCACAGACTCCCTCTCACAGACTTACTCTCACAGACTCACTCTCACAGACTCACTCTCACTGACTCACTCTTCCACTCTCTCTCACTGAGTGACTCACGGTCACTGACTGACTCACTCTCTCTCACTGTCTGACTCTCACTGACTGACTCTCTCTCACTGACTCACTCTCTGTCACTGACTCTGTCTCCCACAGACCCACTCTCTCTCACTGACTGACTCTCTCTCACTGACAGACTTTCTCATGGACTCTCTCACTGACTCTCTCTCACTGACTGTGCCTCTCTCACTGACTGTGCCTCTCTCACTGACTGACACTCTCTCACTGACTGACTCTCTCTCACTGGCTGACTCTCTCTCACTGACTGACACTGTCTCTCACTGACTGACACTGTCTCTCACTGACTGACACTCTCTCTCACTGACTGACTGACACTCGCTAAAACACTGACTCTTGCTAAAAGCCTGACCCTTGCTAAAAGACTGACTGTCGCTTAAAGATTGACTCTCGCTTAAAGACTGCCTCACTCTCATTGACTGGCTATCTCACTGACTCACTCTCTTTCACTCACTGACTGACTCACTCTCTCTCTCATTCACTCTCACTGACTGACTCTCAGTCTCACTGACTGATTCTCTCATTCTCTCACTGACTCTCACTCTATCACTGACTGACTAACTCACTCACTCTCACTGACTGACTGACTGACCTTCACCCTCCTGTTATTTATGCCCACCATAACAAAAAAAGTACAATAAGCAACCATTGTGACAGGCAGATACAAGTTGCCAGCATTGAAAGGACAAAAAAACTCAAGACATTATTTTTAATACTTTTTTAATGTGGTCGTTTAGTTGTACATAATGCTTTTTGGGACATATCTTAGGTAACAAAAATGCTTCTGACACTTCTTTATTATAACTTTTCAGCATGCTGCAAACTTCTGTACAGCACAGCTTAAAGACATAGGTAAAGTCAATATCTCTGGCTAAACACTTACAAGTTCCCGAAGGCGAGACCTATTGGCTATGCCAATGCTTGTTTTTTTTTGTTTTGTGGGAAGAAATTGAAGTGAGATCTTGCCTATTTAAATCTGGCACAGTGCTGCAGAATCTGTGGGATCTGGGGAGGTTTCCAGAGTGTGTCAGTTCAGTGCTGTTTGCAGATTGTGCTGGGGTCACTGGGTTTGGTGAGTGTTGAGGGGATTTTGCAATGTCTTGTGGGCAGTGGACGGTGCATTGTGTTTTGAGTAATGGGGTTGTATTGCTAATTTGTGTAGTTCTTTAAGTGACCGTAACATGATCTCAAAGGACTAACAACGGAAGGAGTTGGCAAGAGAGACTGAAAAGAGGGACTAGGAGAGAGGAAAGGAGGAGAAACTCTAAAGGGAATAAGAAAGGAGGCTTGTAGATGGAGTGATCTTTCCTCAAGACAGAAGAAACAATGCTTCATTGAGAGCTAGCCTGAGGCGTCTGACCAACAAGCAGGGAGGGAAGGAAAAGGAGCAATAATGAGGAGCAGGAGAGGGCAGGTGTATGTGTTAGGTGATCTATGTAGAGCTAAGCGCACTCTTCAAGAGGTACCAGGTCAGGTAGTGATTGCACTGAAAGCCTGAGGCTGTCTATCTGCTCAAGAGAGTCAATAGTGAGACCTCTTGTGATCCTGCCTAGGTCTTATATGTTGTTGCATGCCCACCGCTGAAGAGAGATACTTGGGGGGTGGAGAACTGGGCTGTTAGGAGGACACAGACCATCAGAGTTAGAAGAGTCAGGTTACAGGAGGCTCACAGGGAGAAGGTAAGGTTCACAGGAGGACGGTGCTTGAAAAAACTAATTCTAAGTGTAGGCCTTAGTGTACCTTCTACCGCTCAGAAGAACCACTGATCTTTCTCTGAAAATCATATTTTTCCTACTCAGCCCATTACTCCTGTTTGACACCAGTTTATGTATTTGCCATTTTTTCTGCAAGAAATGTGTTATATCACTGCATTCCCTCAAGAAGCCTTATTTCAGTATATCACAACTTAGCATACGAATCCTACTGACATATGCTTACACTGCCATCAGTGGGAACATTTGTAAACATTCCACAGACTTAATGTGTTACTCATGCACTGCTGGCATATATTTTCACAAAATGTGTTACTTTTTCATATTCTGTTCCCTGTAATGTTCATGGTTATGTTGCAGGTTTGCACAGATGGTCTTTGCTGTGACAGCATCATAGACACTTACACTTCGTGTTTGTTTTTGGCGCTTCGTGTTGGTATACAGACAACATCTTTTCAAATGCGTGTTGTATTTCAGACTATGAGAGTGCATGTGCATGTTAAAATCAAGAACATTCAGTATGAGCTGGATCTTTGGGTTATTATGCATTAAAAAGGATTGAGATAAATCATCCTATGTGCTAAAAGTGCCTGGACTTGAGGCATGATGCTGATGACCACATGGGAGCTGTCCTGCTGATTAACATCTTATCTTACAAATATTGCAATGATATTGTCTGCTGGTAAATACAATATGATCAGAACAATCGCTAAACAGTACCTTATTGTGTCAAGACTAATTCAGCATGGCCCATTTTGGTTTTGAGTATTTCATTTGACTGTGTTTAACCCAAAATTATTCATCCTGACAAATCTACTACCCTAATGTGCACTAAAATTCGACATTTAACAGTGTTGAATTGCTCTGTCCAATGGATAACTTGGACATGTTATGTTTATTTAATTTATAATGCGCATGAATCCCCCGAAGGGTTATCTCGGCACAACAACTCTCATAGACACAGGAACAAACTGATAAGGCCACAAATAAAGATGTTTTAAGACATTTTCTAAAGTTGTAATAGTCTGTGCATTGATGCATATGGAGCGGAAGCTTGTTCCAGAAAGGGGGGGGTGGGGAGGTAGGAAAAGGATCTGCCTCCTGAACATGATTTAGTGATACGAGCTTCTGTGATCAAGGCTTTGTCACTGGACTTCAAGGTTCTGCATGGACGGTAGTGGACACATTTAGAGAAAAGATAACTCAAAGCTTTGCCATGTAAGGCCTTATGAGTCTGACAGTAAACCTTAAAGACAAATCTTTTGCGAATCGTCAGCCAATGAAGCATGCGCAGAAGAGGGGCAGAGATGTGCTGCTGTGTTCTGGACGACCTGCAATTTGTTTAAGACATTCTCATTTTAGAAGCAAAAAGATCATTGTAGTAATCTAAGCAGCTGATGACCAGTGCTTGGACTAACGTTTTTTGCCCGAACTTTCCGTAGCAGCCGCAACATATGAAAACAAGTACCAATAGTGGTAGCAACCTGGTCTCTCATCGAGAGTACTTGCTCAAGGCGAATTCCTTGATTTTTACAATCGATTTGGGAGTTGGAGTTAGGCCCAGTTTAGAGGGCCACCAATCAGGTGTCGAAATCTGTTGGCCCTCGCCAAACAGCATGACCTCCGTTTTGTTGCCGTTCAACTGGAGACAGTTTTCAGTCATCCAGGACACAATACCTATTTAGAAACAAGCTTTAGCATTATTCAGATCTGGAACAAGGGTGATGATTAGCTGCATGTCATCAGTATATGACAGTTGGTGAAAGCCAAACATTTTAGCAAGGTTGGCGAGGGGGCCCACACTAATGTTAAAAAGTGTGGGGCTCAAACAGGAGCCCGGTGGCACCCCATTATCAAGTCTCAAAGTGTTTTTTTATTTTTTATTTGTTTTATTCCTCATATTGCGATTGTATGGATAAGGAGGCTAGGGAGTCTGGTGGTTCCACATTCTATGCCTTCACTGCCCCGTTGTTTGGGGAGTATCCCTTTGTAGGTTATCGCCTACCAGATTCTCTCCATGTCCTCTATCGGGGTCAATAATTTCGGTGGTCAGGGGAGGAGCTAGCCCTTCCGGGCTACTCAGCAAAAAAAATATTTCTTGCCTGAAATTATTGTCATCGCTTTAATCATTGGAAAGATCCGGTAACCCAAAAGGTATTAGGTGGGTATCTGGAAATGTTGTTCCCAGATTTCCCAGGAGTTAACTCTCCTAGTGCTTGTCCCTTTCCTATCAAGTTTGTTATGTTTTACTACAGAGTTTAACCAATTTATGTGCGTGGGTGCTGATGGTTTAACCCAATTTATACAGATCTCTCTCCTCGCCAGTAGTGTCAATACAAATAGAAGGTTTTCTTGCTTTTTGGTCAACATGCCCATCCCTGCCTCATTACTGTTATATATCCCAAAAATAATAAGAGGTGTACTTACAGTGATCTGGACTCCCAATACCTTTGTCAGAGTCTTACCGATTTCATACCAGTACGGACCAAGTACAGGGCAGTTATGGAACATGTGGATGTCATCCGCCTTCTCCTCTCCACATTTAGGGCAGGCCTTAATATTTGTTCCTTTGAATTTTGATAGTTTTTTTGGAGTCCAGTATGCCCTGTGAATAGTGAACATATGATTCCTTTTCAAGGCGGCCGGTTTTATACATGACCAACATTTTCCCGAGGATCTTTGCCATATAGTTTGTAGGTCTAGATCTGGATCAGGCATATCTTTCCTCCATGTGACTTCTGGTATTAAAAAGTCTTCCTCGCCAGCCCAGAGGAACGCCCAATACCATTTTGCTATTTCCTTCTTTATTGATGATATTTTGGTCATTTCATTTTCAAGGGTCTCATTGCCCTTTTTTCCTTCTGGTAACGATTTCGCCCAGCTGGTTAACTGATAGTATTTGAATTTTGATAGTTTGGCTTCTGTAGTTGTACATAACTGTTCCCACGTGATTATAGCGTTATCTACCATTAGTTGTTCCCATCTTTCTATTCCAGCTGTTTTTAGTGGTGTTGCCAATGAGTCTTTCAGGCATTCTGGTGTCCCTGGGGAGTCCCATATTGGGGCCTTGGAGCTGTAATAGGGTATATTTACAGTGTTTCTGATCTGAAACCAAAGCTTTACTGCATTATATAAGATCTTTAATTTTATTTTTTTGAAGTATTTTGGGTGCCCAAACTTGAAAAGAAAGTGATCTGTTCTGTCTGTCATAATCTGAAAGTATTTTGGGTAACAATGATATTTCTTTAATAATGGTCTGAAATTCTTGAATTGAAATGATCTGTAGTATTCGTAGATGTCAGGACTAGCTATTCCACCTTGCTCTTTCCTCCTCCTTAGTTTGCTCCATGCTATTCTCGTGCTTTTTGCTGCCCATATAAAGCTAGCTATTTCTCCCTGGATCTTCTTCAGAGTCTCTTTTTTGAACTCCAAAGGGATTGTGTTAAAGAAGTATGTGAACTTTGGAACGATAGTCATTTTTATTGCGTTAGATCTTCCCAAAAAGGTAAGTGGTAGGCCCGTCCATACTCTGAGCAATCTTCTCATGTCTTTAGCTACTCTGCTCAGGTTTAGTTGTGAGATTTTTTCAATTTCTTTAACCAAGATGATTCCTAGATATGTTATTTTATCTTTGTTATATGGAGTATTGGAATTCGTGTTCCAGCTCATCGCCTCTGTTTTTTCCTGGTTTGTTAGATAACCTGAAACCCTTCCAAAGCTGTTTATAGTTTCTTCTATTGCTTGGTTGGCTTTTCCAGCATTATCTGTGAAGATCATCAGATCGTCTGCATATAATGCAACTTTTTTCACCCAGTTTTGATGCTTGAAAGGCGTTATTAAGGGGTGATTTCTGATAGAGCAGGCCAGTGGTTCTATATACAGGTTGAAAAGTAGCGGCGACAACGGGCAGTCTTGCCTTGTGCCTCTATGTATTTTAATGTCGTTAGTTAGGCTCCCATTGACTATAATTTTTGCTCTTGGGGTGTTGTATATCTCCCTTACCATGTGACCGAAGCTTTCCCCTAGTTTATTTTTCTTGATGGTTTCGTTTAGAAAGGCCCAATTGACTCTATCAAAGACTTTAGCAGCATCATACGTTATTATAGTTAAGGGTGATTTTTCACATTCAGCTATGTCTGTTGCTGCAAATAGCTCATGAGTGATCTCGTGAATTTGTTGTCCTTTTATAAAGCCCTTCTGGTCCGGATTGATTAGTTTTGGCATAACCTTCGCTAGTCTTTTAGATATGACTTGCATAAATATTTTGTAGTCAGTGTTTAGTAGCGATATGGGTCTATATGATTAAGTCTCAAAGTGTTACATAAGTTAGATATTGATTTGACCTTCCAACAGCTTTCCTAATGGCGGTATGAGAGAAATGGGTCTGTAATTAGTAAGATCCATAGGTGACAAATTGTTTTTTCTTTTTAAATTGGAGTGACTACTGCTGTTTTTCAGGTAGAAGGGAATTTTCCAGAAGAAATAGACAGATTGAATAGTGCGCAAATAGCTGGGAAAAGCTGAAAGGACAAAGAGGTGACAATACAACATGGGCAGATATCTGAGGGAGACCCAGATTTAGCCATAGCAAGTGCCTTCCGAATAGAGTCAAACAAAAGGGGCTTGAATCTGATCAAGGTAGGACCATTGGTAGAAAATGAAGAGCAACGACTGAGTGTACCACTATCTTGCTCAATTTTGTTAGGAAGTTCTGGTAAATTTAATTGATCTTTCCCTCAAAGTGGTTCACCAAAGCATCACAGAGAGCTTGCAATGGTACTATATTGTGAGTGCAGGCGCAAGGGTTAAGAACAGAGTTAAGAACTTTGAAAAGCTCTTTAGAGGAATTTCCTGCCTGATTAATTTGATAGGAAATATAGGTCTTGTGGATTTTTTTTCATATTACAGTGGTACTTCCTTAAGGATTGTTTGTAGGCTTCTTAATCGTCGGGAGTGGTGGAATGATGCCATTGTCTTTCAAGCTTTTTACACAGAGCTTTTTCAGTACGCAGTTCAGGTGAGTACCAGGGTGTGTGTGTACCATGATTAAAGTTAGAGCAAGGTTTTATAGGATCAATCTTATTAAAAGCTGCATTGGCCACTGAGTGACATGGGGTCTGAAGATGTCTCCGCCCACCACCCATTCAAAATCTTAGGATCCTCCCCCCAAAGTTTGGGTTTAGATGTGCCGTTGGTCAGAGGCTCAGGTATTCTAAGTGATGGAGTGCCTGTTGAGTGCTGGACGGAGAGGACCAAGAGGTCCGTAGACAGTGACCGTTCCCTGCAGTCATTGTTGGCTCTCGCCTTGCAGAAGGGTATGCACCACAATACCAGTCCATAACCTAAGAGGGTCTTTGTTATTTATTCATGGCCAGTGGTAGGAAGTTGCTGCTTTCAGCCTACTAGACGGCTATGTAATACAGAGTGCTCATGAAATTGTGGTGTAGCAGAAAGCGAATATGGTGAAGTAACAGGTGGCATCACTTAGAAGAGGGAATAAGGGGTTGTGGATGTATAGCTATGGATTCTGGAGACAGTCTGCCTTGCAATGTGGCAAGTGATGGAGCGAGATTCAGAAATGTTTTTCATTTCAACTCGTGAAGTCACACTTCCATTAATAAAAATAATAAGTTTAACAATTGTGCTATGTGTGTATTAATTCAACCTAGTTTTAAGTTGTATCTACACAAGAACACGCGGGAAACTAACATGTGTGCTCATAATTGTGCATTATGTTGCATTTCCTTGTTTGTGAAAATAATAAATTAATCGTGTCTATTGTCATGTCAAAAATTAACTGCAGCTGTTTAGAATAAATAGCATGTGCTTATTTTGCTTCCCTGTCTATGTGGTGTCACTCTATTCTCTATAGGTGCATAAAGAACTCTGCTGGATAAAAAGAAGAATGGTAGATATAAAATGCTGCTTTATTTGTGCATTATAGCTGGGTAACTTAGACTAATGGGTTAATCATTAGAAATGGAGGGTGGCAACAGAACAAACTATATTACTCGCATTAATTATTCTTTTGTGTTTGTTTATATGATAGTTCATGAAAAAGGCTTTGGGCCTAGTGAATTTCCGTGCTTGCAAAAATCTGCTTGGAGCCAGAGTGAGTCCATGTTGGCAGCATTTTCCTCCTGTCCTGATGTAAATTTGTTGTGCTGAGCTGACAGTCTCTTGGTCGAGCAAGGCCAAGGCCAGGAACCGGCAAAAAGGTTTGAAACAACCACGTATCCGAGGAAGCCAAAAACTTTCCTTGTAGCAATTGTTGCGAACTGGAGGAAGCTGCGTTGTTCGAAAACTATAGACAATGGTCTCTAAGAAAGTGACGGAACTGTGATTCTAAAATGTGGTGACACGTCGCCTGTCACTTTTGGACCAATGGGACTCCGATTTCAGCAGAGAAAAATACATTTCTTTAGATTAGCTTAGCGTAGAAAGGTATAAAAACTCTTGCCTCGTGGAAGAGTTACGCTTCTCTTTGCGGACTTTTGATGAGGGTGTCGTGCGGATGAACTTTTCTTGGAATACGTAAGAACCCTCAAAACTTTATTCCTTAATTCTTTCTTATAGTTAGCATTAGTTAGGGACTTAGGTTTTGAAAAATGCCAAACTGATAATTTTCATTTGCAATAATATTTTTATTCATAATAAAACTGTCATAACCATTTGCAATGATTCAAATAAAAATGCTTTAATAAAATTTCTAATACATTTTCCAAATGAGTAGCTAATAAAAATCTTACTTTGGAAAACAAGCTGGTCTTGTTATTTCATGAGTTTAGGTTACTTATAGGTAGATCTTATCGCCACAGTGGCTTAATTAACTTGTAGGGTTGTAAAGTGTGATGAATTCATTTACCATGGTTGTATATAAATGTATATAATTTTGTGAATAGGTTAATTAGGTCACATGATCCAGTTGGTTATAATATGTCATGTTAGATTTATGGGCCTTATGAGTGTTTATTGATTGATGGTGTATATAGTGGAGTTGGGTAGCGTAGCTTATGACATATTTTCTATAGCCCGCTGGATCAATTTCCTGGTAGCAGAGGATGGTTACTATGGTAACCGACATGTTACATGGTAGTTGCATAGGATCGATTATTAACATATGTTGAGTTCGTTAAATTGCGTTATGTGTAGTCGAAAGGTTTTTTCCTGCAGTGTGAAAAATCCTAGTTGTACCGGTACAGAGTATTGTGGCCAGCGTGAAGTCACAAGTCACACAGTGCATTTGATCTGTTTCAGTATAGTGGTATCGTCGTGTATCACAAGTGTTGTCGTCGTGCAGCACGTGTTAGGGATATAGGTGTGTCAGATAGAATGTATGCATAGTGAGGATTGTCTATGAAATCGAAGCTTTGAGTATAGGGACAATGCACCCGTTCTAAAACTCTCTGTGGGAAAGTAATAGAATTAATTCGAGCTTAAGTGAAGGGTAAGGTAACGCCGCTTATTTTACTGACGATTCATGTTATCAGTGGTGGGTTAGAGTCCCGCCAGGGTTTCATGTGTGTGTATAGTTAGGGATACTTTCCGTTTGAATGTGCGTAAATGGTTCTGTAATTCTGTTCGAGTCAAACTTTGAATTGCTACTTTATGTGCATTCAGAGGGAAGCGCGTTCGTTATTACATGTGTGAAGGGTAGAGTAAAAGTTTACTTTATCGGCAAATGTATATTCTGTGAGAATAGCGTCGTCTATTCCACGCAAAGAATTTCTCGTGTGTTTGTAAAAAACTATCGTCTTATTTAGAGAAACAGACAAATGATTTGTTCTTTTTGTTGTTGATTAATCGAATTTCATTGAGAAAAGCGTCTTTAAAATGGCGCTGTGAAAAGTTTTTGTGAAGGAGGGGTGAGCACTAAGAGTGAGACGCGAGAAACCGCAGCGGCTGTGTACGTCACTCGGTCCGCGCAGGGATTGGGTACTATACGTCACAAGCTGTACTCTGATTGGCTCACGTGACTTTGTCGAGCTAAACGCTGATTGGCTTTTGTGAGAAGCTCTGTTTGCACTGGTCGAGCAAGGTGGTGACGTAGCTCGAACCTGATTGGCTTGTTGGTGTGTTTCACGCACGGATTGGCTGTCGTTACGGAACAACCAGGAAACATTTACGATCATTTCTGATTAAGCGGATTTGATTTAAGAATGACTTATTATTATAAACATGTTGAGAAAAAGACTTCGATACTTCAAAAATTTAAAATTTTCATTTCACCCGACAAGAAAATTCAAACGCGAGGTGGTAAATTACTTCATAAGTATAAGACACCTGCAGCGTATATGGAAGGTGAATATGGTTACCATACTGTTCTGTGGTTTGATGTTTGGAAACATTACACAAAGGACGACGGCGTATTGGCTTGGCCGGATGATGGTTCATTTAACGTAAAAGTTTTAAGAAATTTGAGAGAGAAAATGTCAGCTCTTGTACCACGGCCTAGACCAACGCAATTTGAAGCATTAGTTGAATGGGAGGATGAGATGTTTCAACTTCAGAAAGAAGCAAATGGGATAAAAAGACCTCCAAAAACACCGAGTTACAGACGAGAAACGCATGAAGATAGAATGCGTATGTGGAGACAGGGAGATATGTACGATGGTTTCTATTTAATTAGGGAAATGGTTTTAGGGTCTCCAGGTGAAAAGAGAACTGAAAAGAAAAATAATGTTGTTGTAGAAAATGAAACAGAGGATCCAGTCTTAGAAGAAATTTATACGACAAATAATAAAAATGCCCCTTTGAGACAGCCTCGTTCATGGTCCACTCCAACGGTTTCTGCCAGAACCACTCCTAGTGCACCCCCAATAAATGATTCCCCAAAATTGCACCCAAATAATTCTGAATCTTTTGGAACTCCAGAACAGTTTGAGACAAGAACTAATTCTAGTGCTTTTATTGAAAACAGAAGTTTTCCAATGGAGAGGGAAGCCCCTAGAAACTTAATGAGAACTGACAGAAATGAGGAAGTTGCAAATACTTCAGAATACTTGCGATCAAAAGAGGAATTAATTAGACAGATAACCAGAAGCATGGAAGCAGTAACAGTTCCAGTAACGATTGGTCCTGTTCAGCCTGTCTTTGATCAAAAGGAAATTAAACAGTCAGGTTTAACGATTCCATTAAATGCAGAAATTCAAAAAGTAGCTGACAAATTTTATTCAGATTTATCTGAAATTAATTGTGAAAAATCAAGGATGCCTGACTTGACTTTTAATAAAAGTTCTTTTAACCAGACACCAATGGGTGCAGAGTCAGATGCTGAGACTCCTGAGAAAAGAGAATCGAATCCAAAACTTGATGTTGCAAAAATAAAAGCAGATTTGGAAGAATTAATAATTGGCACAATTGGTCCTGACAGTTTAAAATTTTATCGAGATGATGAACTCCTGTTCATCAGTAAAAGCATTCAATGGAAGACAAAGAATAAATACGATCAATTGGAGGAACTGGCAGCAGAATTAGAAATTGATTTGAGCAGACAGAAAAATCTGGGAAAGCATTACAGATTAGACTTTACAGAGAAGGACATTGGGAACTTCAATACGGGAGGGAGAATTACACACATAAAAGAATTGATTGTTTACATCAGGAAATTGGGTGACTTGAGTAAATGGAGAGTGAAATGGACCAAAAAGAAGGAAGATGAGAGGTTGGATAGGTTGGATAATCTGTCTAAACAGTTTCCGATGAGAGAAATTGCAGGTGGAGGGTATGTACATGTTCCCTGGACAAGACAGGACATTCTGCTCTTTACTAATGATTTTCCTCGGCTGAGAGAAAAGCCCGTGGAATGGTACAGGACAGGTAGACAGGTTTATTAAGGTTTCAAAAGTTCTGTGGATTGATCTGGATGGCTTTTTCGACATTGTCGTCCCATCAGATCTCTGGACAGAATGCAAAATTGCTGTGAGTTGGCCAAAAGCTGAACCAGATCGAGTTAAAGAGACAGGTGCTCCAGCACCCGAGGTCATGGAATATTATGAAAAAGTGATTTACTGGTTAAAACAAAAAATTGCCCCAAAGGAGGTTGATTGGGTTAAAATAGACAGTACAAATCAGGAACCGAAAGAATCAGTTCATTCATTTTATGAAAGATTATTGTTGGTTTTCAAACAATACAGTGGCTATGAAAAATTAGATGAAAAAGACATGAGCCACTTTATTTACAGATTTGTTTATTGTCTTAGACCAGAAATTGGAGAAATGATCAGGAATAACATTGTCGGATGGCAATCAAACTCAGTTGATGATATTTTGAGGAAGGCAAAATACTGCAGTGATGAGTTGGAGGCTAAACAGAAAAAGTTAAAGGAAAAGGCGATGTGGGCACAGGTGAAAGTGGCTGAGCAACAGATTGCAAGCCTTGACAATCAAAATGGAAATTTTGTGCAGAATCAGAATCAGGGTCAGGGAAAGTTTAAAAATAATTTCAATTATTCTAACAAGCCAATGTTTAATCCGAAAATTGAAGAATTAAAACAAAAGATGCCTTGTTTTAATTGCGGCGAAATTGGTCATTGGAGGAATGAGTGTAAGAATTCACCCAGAAATTTTAAAAATGCATCATTAAACCCACAGATGCAGAATGATGTTGATCTGCAGCAACAGCTACAGCTACAACGTCAGTTAAACGATCTGAGTCTTCAGCGACAGCTACAACAGCAGTTGACCCAGCAGCAAAATCAGATTCCACTGCCCCCTTTCCCTAGTTGTGGGGGAAGTCAAAAATACAATCCAGATATTGGATTCAGCGGATGTGATCAGGTAATAAGAAATCAAAGACAAAATTTGCAAAGTGCATCAGGACAATTTTTGTTAACAGGAAACCAAGGAAGCGATTCTGATGACTGTTTCTGACGGTGCCCGAGAGAGGGGGAAGAGTGTGTGATTGGAGCCACTCTTGAGGTTGACCAGTCTGGTCCATTTGTAAATGGAAAGGTGAACGATGTAGAAATCACTTTTCTTGTGGACACTGGTGCTACCCGTTCTACTGTTAGATCAGTGGAAATTGAAAACCTACCTCTCTCTGGGGATACCATCCAAGTAGTCGGAGTTAGCAATCAACAAATGAAGACTGATCTTACTGAGCCTATGAATGTAGAAATAGGCAATTTCAAAGACAAACACAGATTTGTAGTTTGTAATAGCAGGTAAAAATATATGAGAGGTACCCCTTAAACTAGAATCAAGGGAAGTAGGGTTAACCAACCAGTAGACAAAAAGTATTCCCTTGAATAGAGTGTACAATAAAACAATTTAAAACTCAAAGCAAATAGCACAATACATAAAAACAAAAATCAATTTTGCAAAAAATGTTTTACAATTTATTGAATTTACACAATGTATTTAAAATAACAAGTGGACAATAGCACCACTTTACACAAATAAAACCAGTTAAAAAAGTGAGAAAAATAATCAAAGTACATGGGGTTCAAGATTGACCAGCAAAATTGAAACAAGTAGAGGGGACAGACAACAGTGAGACATCCAATTGTGCAATACTGGGTGTATATTCAAGCTCTATCTAACCCCCATGTGTTATGCACAGTCTGTTAATGTGTCAACACAGGTGTCCGAGTTGAAGAATTATACTTTGAAATGCGTCGACGCGTTTCGGTGGTACATGTGATTTTGGGCCACCTTTGTCAAGACACTACGTTCTGTCTGTCGAGTTACTGGGGTCAGTGAGATCACCCTAGGGGATGAATGTACAAGCAATTAAAATATATACAAGTATGGTGTTCAAGTTAATTCAATTATTCAAAATATTCTACATGTTATGGCGGTTGCAATACAATAACATTTGCGTTTGATCATTTATATAATTCATGACCCTTCTCTTACTTAGGCGACAAAACTTATGATATCAATGTAGTGGAAAGCAGTTATATTACTGGGAGGCATATAAACATTTTTTCTTCTCTATATTCAATCAGTTAGTAACAGTTAGAGTAACATTTGCATTTAATTAGAAAATCCTATGTAGCTCTTGCTAACTCTCTTAAACATGTAAAGGAGCTGGTACAATCAATAAAACCAAGTGCATAAGCATTGCATATCGAGCAAGATCCATGTTCTGTTTGAGAACAAATTTCCTGGTCTCTTTCGCCATGTCCTCTTTGGTAATTTACAACAGCTAGTAATCCTCTTGAACAAATGACAATCCCATCTGTTACATACTACACATGTCGTCTCTGACTGTCTAGTGGGACTGACAATCATCCTACCTTAGTTATCAGAACTTGGTATAGTTTTTTGGAAATTCGGAGTTTGAAACAATCAACATTCCATGCATATCCCTTCTTGAAAAATTCTCTATAATTGCCGGATACAAATCCCTATCATATTTCCCAAGGGCTTACTAAAACATAAGGTAGCGGGACCAAAATGTTCTAATTCGAGTTGCATGTTAATTCGCCCAATGGATCTAAATGTTTAGATTTAGCAAGATAGAGGAAGAACAGAGTGAATTTTCTTTCTCAAATAGAGCTAATTTTTATCTATTTACCTTAAAACTATCCGTTGGATATGATCAAATGAGGGTCTATTGTGACGTTGTATTTTTCTCAAATATATAAGGTTAGCTTCGTTTTTCGTTTTTCTCTCCTAATTATGAGCAGTCCGTTTCAATAGTTTGTTGGGTGTCCTGGCAAATACAGTTGTCAAAGGTGATTAGCGGTAGGACTCGACCTCTAAATGTTTTTTGCTAAATTATAAAGCATTATTTCATACCTGAAAGATAGGCGTGCTGTGTCTCAAACACTATTCCTTGTCTAATGACGTATTTTCTCTTTAAAAGCTTTTTATGGAACCAGGGGCGCTTTCGTCATGTCCTCCCGGTGGAAACAGTCGTTTCACTAGGGGCCAGAGTAAAATAAACAGTGGCTTTTAGTGATTGAAATTTTTTTAGAAAACCGGATTTCTTTAGGATACCTATAGCGAGAAGAACGCTTACCTATTTTGCCGTGGAGAACTGCCTGCTTCTCTGGTTCTGTTCTATTTACTAGTGGCTGTTCAGGGGTCAGTTTAAATAGTGTTTCCTACCTTTTAATTGGTTCAATATTGGGCCAATCAGTAGCTCGTATTTTAGGCCCCGGAATTTGCATATGCCGGCTCGAAGTGCCCTGATCTCATTGGACATTGTCTAAGACCCGTGATTGGTCTATCCCTTTATATTTATTTATTATTTATTTATTTATTGTGAAGTTTTGTATAGCGCGAACAAGACCCGTGGGTATCAGAGCGCTTTACATCAGAATAGTTAACCAACATCAGTGTTGACATTACAAGAAACAAACGGATATGAGATATATAATAAAATGCATATGAATAAAGACAATATATGTGCAAACAAAAACACCTGTGCAAATTGCATCAATATGTGGGAAGGCTAAGCTTATATCATATGCCCATATTCCCCGCCAAGGTGAGGTAGTCGATGGTACGCGTTAGGCATAGCAAAGTGTTAACTTTCTTAAGGAGACTTTTTTTTTGAAGGAGTCTATTTCTTAATAGACTTTGCCGCTGTTTTATGGCTGTTTGTTTAAACAATTTAAAGAAAGGGAGATGTTTTACTCCAACTCTATATATGTTGTGATTATTGGGCAGATCTACAGAAGATAAAAACTATTATCGTGCAAGCCACAAGTTATGTTAAAAAAGAAAAATTGTTTTCGCTTTGTTTAGGAACCGGAAATTATACCTTTGTACTTTAGACGAGGTTGGTAAATAGAAAGGATTTCTTTGGAAGCTGAAATGGGGAAATCATACAAGAAACTTTAAAAACGGAAACTATATTTATCAAAGGATAAACATTTTGGTTCTGCTTTATTGTTTTAGACTGGTGCTCGCATGAACAGATAAGTTATATTAATGCTATATGCATTGGGTCCGGTCTTCTCTGATATTCAGCATTTTTGTATTTACAGGGGAGGTTGTGTGTGGTATTGGCTTGAATCAAAAAAGATTTTTGTTAATGCTATATGCATTGGGTCCAGTCTTCTCTGGTGTTCAGGCCATTGCGTATAGTGTCTAAGAAGCAAAAATACCACTGTTCTCTGGTTTTCCTAAGTTTGTTAATGTCACCGCCCCGTCTAGTGGTCCTAATCTTTTCAATGATATACCACCGTATATCGTCACAAGTGTGGTTCTTTTCTTTAAAATGATCTGTCAGCGGTGCATTGATCTTACTTGTCCTGATAGCAGACTTGTGCTCCAGTACTCTTAATCTGAGCTCTCTGCTTGTTTCCCCCACATAACCAAGGTTACAAGGGCAAACCAACAAGTAAATAATGTTTTGACTTCTACAGTTGTTAAAAGGTTTAGAGTAGGGCGTTTTTCCTTTGTATTCGAAGCTGGAGCCTGTAATACAGTGCGGGCAAATAGAGCACGTTCCACATTTGTGGCTGCCCATTGCTCTCGATCCAGTTAAGGTAGATTGTGTTTCCGCTAGTGGTTTGTAGGTATGCACTAAGCTGTTACGAAGGGTTTTATTTCTCCGGAAGGAGAACAGAGGTTTGTCTAATTTGTTGTCATTGTCGTAATTTATTATACACCAGTTTCTATACACTATGTTTTTAATTTGATTACTCAAGTGTGAGAATTGAGTAACAAAAACTATCCTGTCTAACTTATTTCCATTTTTTGTTTTATTTTGGTCTAATAGGCTATCACGGTTATAGAACCTTGCCCTCTTAAGGGAGTTTTTAATCAATTTATGTGGGTACCCTCTCTCTTTGAGTTTTTTCTTCATATTTTCTGAATGTTTATAGAAATCTGACAAATTAGAACAATTCTGCCTTAATCTTAAGAACTCCCCAAAAGGCACATTATCTTTTTGTGCCTTTGGGTGGTTACTTGAATAATGTAGAAGAGAATTCTTATCAGTTGGTTTATTAAAGAGCTCTACTTTAAGGCTACCTTCTTCTTCCTTGATCTTAATGTCGAGGAATTCGACACTCGTGTTACTATGTGTTCCTGTAAACTTCAGGTTGGGGTCTCCAAGATTAATCCATTCCAGGAATTCAGATAGTTCCTCGCTGGCACCGCTCCAGACAAAGATGATATCGTCTATGTAGCGGTGCCAGCAGGAGACATTTTCAAAAAAAGGAGCTGCCTCTTTGAAAATATGTTTTAATTCAAAATTACCAACATACAGGCATGCCAGACTTGGGGCACAAGTGGCCCCCATACTGGTTCCCTTGATCTGTAGATAGAGGTCATCCTTAAACAGGAAAACATTCCTTTTAAGAATTAGATAGATGCAAGACATGATGAAATCGTCTTCACCTCCACGGAGGTCTTCACTTTTTAGTATAGATGATATCACTTCCAAGGTATTATTTTGGGGAATATTGGTGTAGAGAGCTTCAATATCCAGGGTGACCAGAAACTGGGTCACCCTATTGAACTCTCTACCCTCAAAGACCGATATTGCGTGGGAGGTGTCTTTAAGGTATGACCTTTGTTTTTTCACAATCGGCTGTAGAAAGAAGTCTACATACCGACTAAGGGGCTCCAGAATCGATCCTATTCCACTAATTATGGGTCTCATAGGTGGATCATAGAGGTTTTTGTGAATTTTGGGGAGACCGTACATGGCAGGGGTGATTGGATTTTGATTAAGTAGAAATTTATATTCATTTTCACATATGGCTCCCCTGTCTTTCCCTTCTCTCAAGAGGTGGGCTACTTCACTTTTTAGTTTACTTAATTCTTGGAATCTGGATTTTTCGTAATGTTCTGTAATACTCAAGAGGTCTCTCATTTTATTATCATATTTCACAGTATCAAACACCACTATGCCCCCACCCTTATCGGCGGGTTTAATTGTCAACTCCGTGTTGTTCTGCAAGTTGTTTAACGCTTCTCTCTGTGGCTTTGAAAAGTTGTTGTTGTATGTAGTTTTTTTGCAGAGTAAGTTTTTGACTTCTACTTCCACTACCTTTTCAAGTATTTCAATATTTTTGTCTACTTGCTGGATACTGGGACAGAAAGTTGACCTAGGTTTGAGTCCTGTAACACTTGGAGGTGGGTTATACTCACGATTCTCAAAGAAGCGGTTTAGTCTGATTTTCCTAAAGAATGTTTTAAGGTCACTCTCAATATGAAACATGGAGGGTGCCTGAGTGGGGGCAAAGCTGAACCCTTTTTGTAATACCGTTTGTTCTGTATCACTAAGGGTCATAGATTTTTTTTTTTTGTGTAAGACCTTTATTAACAATGATCATTTATACACAGCCGTGAGCCTACAACCCGGGGGCCGGCTCGCAAAGTATGAGCAGTTAGTACACAAATGACAACAATAACAATATCATTCTAATCAGAACAGTTGAGACCGGTCCCTGTCCAACCTCCGTAGGTCTCGCGGCTAGCACCCTGGCATGAGTCTTACATTTTGTGATTTTATAGATAGGAACAGTGAAAGAACGTAACTTAAAGACCTGACATTAAGACCATCGACATTGGAATCTGCGACCGATGTAACTGATTCGGCTCTCCCCGCAGGACGATTATACAGATGTGCTCAGTCTGCACATGAACCATTATCACCCCTTACAATACAGTTGTATAGCTACTCTTCTGTGTCATCCTCTAGTGAGTTGATATAATCTGTCAAAAAGCACCAATAATTCTTGGGCCTAGATTTTGCAGGGAGGTTTTCCTCGTATGTCATCAGCTTATCTCTACAGACGGACATGTCATGGAGCCATGTGGTTTTCTTGGGTACTTTTCGACTATGCCAGCACTGTGCAACCTGTCTTTTAGCCAGTAATAAGGATATAACACAGAACTTACGTTTTAGCGCACGAAATTGTGGGACAATACCAAGAAGGCACGTTTGTATTGTGCATTCCACCTGCTCCTCTAGCATGATAGTGAGCGTGGCAGTGACGTCCACCCAGTACTCTGATATCTTGGCGCAGTACCAAGCTAAATGTGTAAAGTCTGCACCTTCTCTGTTACATCTTTTGCATCTATCCTCATCTGGAAGTCCGAATTTAAGCAGTTTTGTAGGGGTGTAGTATGCCTGATGAATGAATTTGTAGTGTATAATTCTCAGGTTCCCATTAGGTGTGAGTATTTGTGTCAATGCACAGGTCCGTTGCCAGTCCTCGTCCGATAATGGATTCTCTAGCTCCAAGTCCCACCTCGTCTTGGCCTTCACAGTGGATTGTGCAATCTCGGACTGTGCTGCTGCGTACAGTCTCGAGACCAAGTGTGATAAGTCCTGTGTAGTAATGATTAGCTGTAGTGGCGCTAAACAATCTGGTTCCGCAGGGAATGATGGATAGTGTTCTTTTAGTGCGCGCATCAATCTATAATACGTGAAATGGAACATGGGAGTTTTGTTCTGAATATAGGTCAGGTGTTCGATGTCCAAGAACGTACTCTCCTGAAACAGATCCCCCATCTTATCTATGCCAGCTCTCCGCAGGAGAGACATGCCTACCTTTTCGCTAGTGACTGATAGCGCTTTATGGTAATGTAAGGGCATTGCTGGTGCATATAACGGGAGCTTGTGGGCCAATTGTCCGAGTTTACGCCAGGCTCTCACTGTGGTATCTATGGTGTTAATGTCTTTCGCATGCAGTGGTGGCCTATCATGTGATATGATCGCTGGCAAGGGGATAGGATCCGCGTCCCCCTCTTCTATGGCTGTGTGAGTGAGATATGGTAACTCATGATACCAATAAGCCACATACTGCGCTTGAGCACAGAGGTAATATAGGAGGAAATCCGGTACTCCAAAACCACCATATGCATAAGGGAGTGTTAATGTCTAGAGATCTACACGGGCTTGCTTGCCAGCCCAGATTAGTTTCAGTACCAGCGACTTTATACGGCGGAATATTTCCCCTGAGGGTGTGATGGGAATGTTGTTAAAGAGGTACAATAGTTTGGGTAAGATATTCATTTTCACTATTGCTATCCGATCCGCCAATGACAGCGGCAAGTGGATCCAGCGCTGTACTTTGTCCTCCAGCTTGGATATCACAACCCCATAGTTAGATCAGTCCTGAGTGACCCCCAAATCTAATGTATTCTCTGAGCAGACTGTTCAGATGAATGTCGGGATCGCGTACATATAGCAGCATATCATCTGCGTACAGAGATATGTGCAGTGGTCTGGCCGCGAACCGTAGGGCGGATTGTTTGTAATTTTGCCGCACTATGCAGGCCAGGGGTTCTAGCGCTAACGCGAAAAGTAAGGGAGAAAGAGGGCATCCTTGTCTGGTGCCACGTTCCACTTTAAAGGGTGCAGAGATGTACCCATTGATACGGACTCTGGCGCATGGTTGGGTGTAAAGCAGGGAAACCCATTGGACAAAACGTTTGGGAAAGCCCATCCTGTTTAAAATAGCAATCATATAACTCCATTCAATGGAGTCAAACGCCTTGGCGGCGTCAAGCATGACCGCCACGGCTTTAACGGAGGGCTGGAGGTAGTGGGACAGAGCAAATAAGGACCTCGTATTGTGGGAAGTTGATCTAGTGGGGATAAATCCAGTCTGATCTGGAAGGACCAGGTGTGTCATCAGAGGGGATAAGCGAACCGCAAGTAATTTCGCAAGTATTTTTGAGTCCACGTTAATGAGCGATAGGGGCCTGTAGGAGTCACACTCGTCCGGGTCCTTGGATGGTTTTAAGAGGGCAATGATTAAAGCTTCACGGAGTGTAGGCGGAAGTATGGATTTCTCGAAAGATGTGCCAAACATGTCCACCATGTAGGGCGCGAGAATGACGGCAAAGTGTTTGTAGAATTCATTAGTGTACCCGTCGGGACCCGGTGCCTTGCCGTTAGGGAGCGATTTAATTACTGCAGTCACCTCTTCCACTGTAATGGGCATCGCTAAATGTTCCCTCTGTTCGTCCGATAGCCATCCTATTGCTATATCTTGCATGTAATGGAAAATCTCATCTGTCGACGCCGTGGGTTGTGATTTGTAAAGTGTGCTGAATGAGTCCACAAAGTTATGTAGGATGTCTGCAGATTGTGTCTGTATCTGACCGTCTGGTGATTTAACTTGAAGTATGGCCGAGCGACTCCTCCCTTCGCATATCTTCCTCGCTAGCGTCCCCCCTGGTCTACCCCCTTCCCCAAAGGTCTTAGCAATGTGTTTGCGATCTAGATACTTGATTTCATCAGCCACAAAATCTTGATGTTCAGTGTGTAGGTCGCGCAGTTCTGCTAACAGTGAGACATCCTGCGTGTTTTCAAAAGCTAGTTCTATGTCCCTTATGCGTGCCTCGCAGCGCTTAATCTGACGTCTGATGTCTTTCAAAACCCCTATAGTTGTGCTGATGCATACACCCCTTGTCGTGGCCTTGAAGGCTTCCCATAATAGGCCTGGATCCTCAATGACTGGTGAATTGATTTGGAAATATTCCCTGATCGCCTTCGTTAATGTATCAGCGTAGACAGAATCGGCTAGAGCTTGTGAGTTGAACCTCCACTGAAATGGGGGTGGCGTGTAGTGTGGTAGAATGAGCTGTAGCAAGACAGGGTTGTGGTCTGATAATGTGCGTGGCAATACCTGTACCCTCTTGGCCCACAAAGCAATATCATTCGTGCCTAACCAGTAGTCCAGGCGAGACCAGCTGTTATGAATCGCTGAGATGTGAGTGGCCCCTGGCTCGTTAGCATATCGATTTCTCCAAATATCGGTTAATGACAAATCTTCCAACATATGTCCTAACATTGTCCGTGCTTGCCTATGCTGTTCCGACGAGTTGGGGGAGCGATCCAGCCCATCCAACAGGGTTATGTTCCAATCCCCTCCACATATTATATGCGTGTTTGTGAGTGATTGCAAGTGTCCCCATACCTCTCGGAAAAACTCTGGTGTATCTGTATTCGGACCATAGACATTAAGAAGTGTTACGCGTTGGCCACGTAATGTGCCCGATACTATCACATATCTGCCATTGGGGTCTTGTACAATGTGATGTGATGTGAAATTTACTCCTTTACGGACCAGTATGAGTACACCCCTAGAATAAGAGGAATAGGAGGCTCTATAAGACGATTCTGCCCACCGTGAACCCAGCTGTGGGTGCGTGTTGGGTGCGAGATGAGTTTCCTGCAGTAGTGCAATATCTATACCCCATCTGTTTAGACAAGCAAAAATCTGCCTGATTTTCTTTGGTTGGGCGAAGCCCCTAATGTTCCAAGTGAGGAAGCTTAAGTGTGTTCTACCTGTATGTCCAGTGTCCTGAGTCATCTAATAGGCCTTAGTGAGCAACCCATAAGCAAACAGCAATCAGAGGTGAGTTCTGAACCCATTGCATCATGAGCACATACATCAGAGTCGACAGTCCCCCGCCAGAGAGAATACAGCGTCATGCCCAGTTTCAATGTTCGTGGTCTTTCTGTACAACCAAAACCCCCAAACCCACCCTTCCCACCCACTCCAGCAACCCAAACATGCCGAAGCCATAGTCCCTGTGAATTCAAATCCCTCAAACCTGAATCAAACAAACCATTACTCATACTATTGAACTTGAGTTGGGTATTACCCTTGTGGAGGTCCGCTCGGAGCACAACTCTACACCCGGTGTATCGGGTGTGGGCAACACTTTCAACCTCTGTCACAAATGCAGATTTACGTGACTGTGTATCCGCCACCCCCCCTCCCGCCAGCAATAGCAGCGGCACAGAGCGACGCTCAGTTCAACAGCGGTCATCCGGACAGTCACATATACCACAGTATGTTTCAAACAGAAAATTTGTGTTGTTCTGCAGCATCAACAGAAAACAGTGCATCCCCCCCATATATCCCAGCGCACTTTCAATATAAAGTAACATACATTCACGGGTGTACAAGCGCGCATCAATTGTTCTTGCGGTAATACAGCATAGTATTGTAGCCCTCTACAGTCAAGCATCTGCGCTGTCCATAGCCCATGTCTAAGGCGCAACTAGGGTGCGCCAGTAACCAGAGTGAGTACGGGCCTCTGAGGATACCGCCAGGTCGTACTGGTCAAGGAGGAGTCTGCCGATGGTGAACAGAGTGGTGCGCCCGGCAGTAGTGATGTTGGCCTGTAGTAACAGGATAATGTGTGTCAGAACGCGTGGCATGATCTACTTTTAATCACACCAAGGCCACATATCTACAATCTCTTTGAAGGTTAAGGGGAGTGATCCGGGCCGCCGCCCTGGGCTCACAATGTTCGCCGTGGTAAGTATATCGTCACACCCACAGACCCACAAGCAACCATAGTCTAGTGTTAGCAGTGATCCCCAGAACCATACAAATCCAGTTCGCAACCAGGAAAAGTCTTACCGCCAGATCTGGTGGGTCCCACCGGTATCGTTAGTCCGAGTCCTGGTGCTGTCTCTCCTGCTCATTGGACCTGTTGTCTCGTAGAACTTTTTTAACGAATTCCTGAGCCGCCTTGGGTGAGGGTAACACAATCGCCTTATCTTTCCATGTAACGCGGAGTCTGGCTGGATACAGCATGGAGTAGCTGATGTTGAGATCCCTTAGTTTGGCCTTGACGGACGTGAATTCTTTTCTAGCCTGCTGAACCGCAACAGTATGGTCCGGATAAAATTCCAGGGAGTTACCTTGGTGAGTGATTTTTCCTTTTTCACGTGCCAGCCGGAGGATGGTGTCTCTGTCGCGATAATTGAGTATCCTCGCCACTATCGGTCTCGGCGTCGCTCCAGGTGGCGGTCGAGGCGCCAACGATCTGTGCGCCCGCTCCACAATAAATACTGGCGATAACGCTTCTGCTCCAAAGAGATCTTTGCATAGGTTTTCGACGTATAGCTCCATACGCCCGGTGTTGGTCGTCTCTGGTAAACCTGTAATGCGCACATTATTGCGCCTCGAGCGCGCTTCCAATTCCTCCTCCTTCGCCTTAATGACCTCCAGGATGCGTTCCATACCAGTACATTTGGCGGTCGAAGTGCGCACTTCGTCTTCAACGGCTGATATGCGTGTTTCGGCTTCGTCCAGGCGCTCACCGTGCTTCTCTTGTCTGGCAGCCATACCATCCATTCTACATGTTAGGTTATCTAATTTGCCGTTAATGTCTTGTAAATTCGCCTGGATGGCCAGCAATATTTTTTCCATGTTGCTGTTTGGTGTTGAATCGGTTGCGCCACCGGTGTCCGCCATGTCTTCTGAGTGTTTGTTGGTTTTCTTGTTTTCGAATGATATCTTTGGCTGTTGTTTGTCCGGCTTACCCATTGCCACTGCTTGAGGGGTAGCTGCTTTTGAAGCGGGGCCCGACGCCCTCGTCGTTCTCGCTGCTGCCGCCGTGGTGTCCTCTAGGGAGAAGATGCCACTGATGGTTTTGTGCACGCACAAATGTCAGGCGTGTCCGGTTGGTAAGGGCAGGCGTGTCCGCAATATCACGGTGTCCCTGCGTATTGCCTGGAGGAGCACTGTATATCCCAAGTTGTCCCACCAGTAAAGGAGAGGCAAGAGTCAACCCCGTGTATCTGTTGGGGGGGAGGGGGGGGGGGTGTCCGCCGCTCCAGGCAGCCAAATCTGCGCAATATTTCTAATAAAGATTGTTCTCCGTCCTCCTCACCTTCCACATAGGGCCAATGGTCACAAGCTCGACGGCTGCTAGTGGTGTTTCGCCGTTCTACGCTGCACTTTCGCGCCTCCCGCGCGTTGGTGTACTGCAGTGGCAAATTGCGCTGTGGCGGGCAGTTCAGATCAACCGCCGCGATTCAGAGCCTCCTCAGCGCAGCATTGGGGGCGGGCAGGGTGGCACGGTGCTATCTGGGTGCGTGTTTAAAATTGCTCAGCGTTCGAGCGTGCAAGCATCAGCGCTGTCTGTGTGGGCGCCGCCATTTTGCTAATTGTGCGGTCAGGATCAGTCAGCCAATTCAGATTATCTCCTGAGCTTCGGCGTGTGTGTAAAGGCCGTCCGCAGTGCCGCTGATCGCGACCCACCCACCTCTGTTCCTTATTGCAGCCTCAAGCCGTCCGTTGTTCACTCGGCCGCCGTGACTTCAAGCCGGGCAGCGAGTCGGCAGTCCACAATCTTGCCGGTCATGCCGAGCCCGTCCACAGGACACTGCAAATTACTCCCGTTTCCCCGGGGGGTAGTCAGACCAGCCTTCGTCCGCGGATGCACGGCGCCTTCCCATGTGCAAGGATCGGTGTGGTAGGCGAAACGGCGGGGTTAGAAGCGGGGGCAGTCCATTTTGTTGGTGGTCGCCCGGCGGACTGTGGATCACACAGCCATTCCGCTGTGCGCCCCCTAGCGCCTCCCTCACTAAGGGTCATAGATGACAAGTTGATTATAAGGAAACTCCCTACCTCCAATATTGGGTACTTCTTGTGGCTATGTACTTCCTGGAGCTGTTTTGAGGTTGTTGCTTCCTCCCATAATCTGGCGGTTGTATCCCCTGGAAGGTCTGTATCCTCGGGTTGGGCGCCTGTCTAAAAAAGGCTCTCTTTCATAATTGGAGCCAGCTCTATTATCCTGGGGTCTATCCTGTTCATCTTCGCCACTTAAGCCTGAGGATTCAGAGAAGGTTATTCGTTTGTTGTTGTGTCTAGAGTAAACTGATTTCTGCGGGTTAGGTTTTTCCCATCGGGGTTCATTCTTATTTGAAAAATAGTCTTTGTGGGTGTAAGGGTATACACCTTCTATGGTGTATTTTTCAACATCCTTTTTGAACTTCCTCAGCTTTTTGTTAAATAAATAATCTCTATATCCCTCTGCATCTAGATTTATTTCCTCAAGTTTCTTTTTTGCATCCTCAAGGGCAGGGGACTGTTTGAGTTCTGTCTCGAGTTTGTCTATTTCTTGTTTTTCTAGCTCTATCAGTTCCTGGGCTGTTTCAATAATTAAAATAAGCCAATCCCGACTACATCGGTTGGCTATCAGCGTCCAGGTTTCCACAAACTTGGGACAGTCAACAAGCAGTCCAGGTTCATTATGGACCTGTAACCCTATCGGTATAACCCCTTCTTTTAGATAGTTTATCAGAAATTCAGCATGGAGCTCCGTTCTAATAAGTTTCTTTTTTAAATTTAAAGTTTTAATCAATTGCTCATGGCTCATGTTATGGAGTCCTTTGGAGCCCCCAATTTTGGGGTCAAGGTTCATCAGCCTTGTATATTTGTCATCTGAGAACCCAAATGTTTTTAATTTATCCATGATTGGTCTCGTGTAAATCAAAACTTTAAGTGCCCTTTGCAAGAGGGTCACAGGAAGAGAAAGCTCCTCTCCAACCAAAGGGTTGTACAATACAGGTAAAAATATATGAGAGGTACCCCTTAAACTAGAATCAAGGGAAGTAGGGTTAACCAACCAGTAGACAAAAAGTATTCCCTTGAATAGAGTGTACTATTTAAACTGACCCCTGAACAGCCACTAGTAAATAGAACAGAACCAGAGAAGCAGGCAGTTCTCCACGGCAAAATAGGTAAGCGTTCTTCTCGCTATAGGTATCCTAAAGAAATCCGCTTTTCTAAAAAATTTTCAATCACTAAAAGCCACTGTTTATTTTCATTTCATTTCAATCTTTATTCGGTTTAAAAAAACCTTGTAAGATACAAACATACAATCATAATACATCATGTTACAATATAATACATAATGAAGCAATAGCAGCGGGTAAAATGTCAACACATTTCCTTTGCATAAAATACCTAAAATTCAGTTCATTTTTCAAGCCATCCACTTAATTGACTAGATCGTGATTGGCCCCTCTAGTATACAGAACACTAAATATTCAAATTTGATAAAAAAAATAAATTAACTGTTTTGTTAAAAAGAAGAATACACATCAGGACAGTAAGCAAACAACATTTAGCAGCTGACCAATAACGTAAAAACATGGTAAAGTAGCCTATTTCATTAGGTTTTTAGGTTTTTAGGTTTTTCATCCTCCTAATCAAGGCTACACATAGGAGAAAACGACTTAGGCTGAACACAATCGTTTGTGCAGTGTCACCCTTAAAAATTCTAAGTCCAACCTTAATTTGTCTGAAGCCTAGCCTTTTACAGATTGGCTTGAGCCATTTTTTCCTGGCTCTTCGGTAAGCTGGGCATATAAATAAAACATGGGACTCATCCTCTTTCAACCTCATCTCGCATAGCTCACATATATCAGAGCCAGCGGCCCCGGCCAACCCCTTATTACAGGTCCAGCTGGTTGTCCTTTCTTTTAGTTGTAAGATACCATACCGGAATTTTAAATATAGGCTTTTGGCCAGTGGGGGGTAAATTTCATCCATAAGGGGCTCTAAATACATAGTCATTTTAATTTCGAAAAATTTCGAAGTTAGGGTCCCTGTTCTGGGGTTTAATAACACTGAGTCTCTGATGTAATCCCAGTACCTTTGCTTCAAAATCTTTTTTGAACTATTTGTGAGGGATTCAGGATCAAACCAAAAGTCACTTAGCCCTAATTTTTCAAACCATTTCTTGACATACTCTAACCATGGCAAATGCATACTATTCCTTATGGCTAATATCTCTTTCAATGCTTCTCTATAATCTGTCAGCTCCTCAACGGACCATAAAAGGATCCAATAAAGGAGCGGACGAAGAGAAGCGTAGTCATCTGTACGTCTAAAGTTAAGGTCCCATAATACTGGTGTCAGTGGTGTTGACCCTGGTATCCCTAAAAGTTGCCTAATAAAGGAATTTTCCCTCACTCGAAAAGTATCCTTTGAGGCATAAGCCCAAAGGTCCGCACCATAAAGTGAGGATGATTGTACTTTATATTTGAATAATTCAATAGCTGGTGAGACTGCTTTAAAATGGCTATTCTTATGCCTCTTTAAAATCGGACACTGATTTTGGGTCAGCCTTAGTTTTGAGTTCTCCAATTGCGTCTTCCATGTGACGTGACTGTCTAAAATAATGCCCAGGTATTTAAAATTGGGGACTTCTTCAATAGGTTCATTATTTATCTTAAAGACCTTATTAAAACCTTTATGAGGGTTGATTGTCATAACTTTTGTTTTAGAGGAATTAATTTCTAATCCCTTGTCATGACAATACAAACTAAAAGTATTTAAAAGGTTTTGGAGTCCCCTAGGTGTCTGAGAAATTAAAATCGTGTCGTCTGCAAACAACAGTGCCGGAACGGCTTGCCCGCTCAATTTGGGAGAGTCATGCTCGCAGCCCAAAAGAGTTTCGGGAATGTCATTAACGTACAAGGAGAATAAGGTAGGTGCCATTACACACCCCTGCCTTACCCCTTTTGCTATTTTTATTTTCTCGCTAACTTCACCATTAGGTCCCTATCTGACTCGTGCATAATTATTCTCGTGAAGTCTAATTAAAATTTGAAGGATATTTGCAGGGACGCCCATCTTACTTAGTGTCTTCCATAGGGCTTCCCTTGGAACCATGTCAAAAGCTGCCTTCAAATCTACAAATGCCACGTATATATGGGAACTTCTTATAATCGTGTATTTCCAGACTAAACATAAAAATCTAAAAACCTGGTCTATAGTGCTTATCTTTGATCTAAAACCTGCCTGGTATTTTGTGTAAATAAAGTGTTCTTCAATCCAAGAGGTGAGCCGACCAAGAACTTGTCGGGCAAATTTTTTTTGCAACACGTCAATTAGGCTGATAGGCCGATAGTGTGAAGGATTTGACCTGTCCCCCTTTTTGAACAGTGTTACAATCTCCGCCCCCTTCCAGGTTTCTGGAACAGGAGCTCCACAAACAATTTCATTGGATAATAAATTGATGTAGGGAGCCCAAATATAATTTTCGTGTTTCCAAAGATCACCTGGTATTTTATCAGGGCCTGGGGCTTTCCCTGTCTTAACTGCCTTGATTGCTAAAATTGTTTCTGTCAAAGAAAAGACAAGAGGTGTGTCATGGGCTACAAAGGGAGCCTGTAAACTATCCCAGCTTTCAGTCTCACTTTGACTTTCACAAGAATAAAGCAAGGTAAAATGCTCGACCCATGTTTTCTCCTCTAGAAATTTATCTTTGCATTCCGTAGCCCCCCTGGTACCTCTAGCAATGAGGCTCCAGAAGGAAGTCTGGTCTCTGCACTTGCATGCATCCAGCAGATCTGACCAAACCCTTTCATCCCACTCTTTTTTGGCCATTTGCAAGGTTCTTTTATACTGAGCTCTCTTAGTTCTCACAATATTCGCTGAATCCCCCCTAACCGCTGTGATTAGATCTGTTTTAGCTTTCCGGCATTTCTGGTTATACCAAGTAATCCCGGCTTGTTTACTTTTCCGGGCGTTTTGTGATCTCTTTACAGCCCTGCTCAAGATCTCACCAAGTTGGTTAATTAGATGTTCATGGGATTTTACCAAAAGCGGACTTTGGATGGCAATACTGTTCCCTAAGAGGGCAGACATGTGCCTCACAAATACATTGTAGATTTGACTAATAATTTTTGTATTGTCTAATACCACTGGCCACTTCAGGGATCTACGGTTGTTTGCCACTAGAGGGTCCTGTGGCAAGGATACTGTGCTACTAACTGTTAAAAGTTAGGCTGCAAACGTCAACATTATCGGCGCCATCTTGCTCTTCTTGAACCCATTTGTGCACGTAAGCGGCAGCCATTTTGAGCACCATGGCCTCCCTGCCCCTCGCTGATAGCCAGCGCGTCTCTCTCTCTCTCTCAACCCCGCACGCTGACGACCCCCCCCGCTCTCACATGCCTTGGGTCGTAAACCCCTCTTCAGCGCAGCTCTGCCCCGGAATCCCATCCTGTTCCCAGCGCGACACCTCCCTTCATTCCTTTCATGGCCCCAGGCCCTTCGATACAAACCCCCTTTTCCTGTGTGCCCATTTGTCTTCCTCGTTCCCAGGCCGCCACCTGGCCCTGCGGATACTGTTTATTGCCCCCCCCGTACAGTAGGAAGCTTCCCCCATTAAAGGCTTCCTCGATCCCAGGCCGCCACCTGGCCCTGCGGATACTGTTTATTGCCCCCCCCCGTACAGTAGGAAGCTTCCCCCATTAAAGGACCCTCGAATTGATCAAAGCCCCCTCCCTATGAGATCCGATCAACCCCACACATCCCGTGAATCGGCGGAATGTCCAGCTGCGCGATAATCATCACCTGTTGTGACCGGGGTGGGGACTTCAACTGTAAATGTGTGTGGGAACGGGCCTGAAGGGGAGATTCCGAGGATGTCCTTTCATACTTCAAAGCATTGCAAGAATGTGTTACCTGCAATAAAGATCATAAACCTGTGTATAAGAGGCCAGGCCTCAGAGATGCGGTTAGAGCACCTCGTGACGATACTTGCTGTCCGAACTGATGTGTTCTCCTCCGGAGAGAATAAACCCTTGTTTCCTGCCTTCCAGTCTCCAGCGCCTGCCTCTTCATTGATTAATATTTTGTGGGTTAAAGAGGCGATACTGCCGGGCAATACTTAAGGGTCTTTGTTTATTGGTTGTCCCTGACCCTTTTTTACAATTGGCGTCCCATACGTGGGGCCCATCAGTGACTCGTGGATCCAGTGGGAGAGGTCCTGACGACAGAGTGAACGACTGCAACGATCGGGAAGTGCACCTGTCCGATAGACCCTCGTCTGACAGCCGATCATCCGAACTTCACTGGTTCCGAACAGACCTCTCTCGAGTGATCTACGGTCCTGACTGGGAACCATCAGGAGTGCCGCGAGGATTACGAAGAAAAGAGGACGATCGGGCGCTGGATTCGGAAGACAAGAAACTGTCCATGCGGTCCGGGTAAGGTCGTGTAAACACGACGAATTGCGAAATGATTGTTTGATTGTTTGGAAAATACTAGTATTACTCTTTTTCGATTTGTTTGGAGATTCGCTGTCTGCAAACGGAGAAACAACAGGCTCTCTCTTTGCAAGCAGTGAAGGATAGGTAACGCAGCCGTCGTGCCTATCTTTCTCCCCCACTGATTAATTATTTGAACCTGGACTACTGTTCACGGATTGTTTTCTGGAGATTCTCTGTCTGCAAACAGGAAAGAGCAGGACCCCCCCCCTTTACAGATAGTGAAAGGGTAGGTAACGCAGACCTTTGCGGGCCTACTTATTCTCCCCACTGAATTGTTTGATTGACCGAACGTTGACTATTCGATATTGGTTCATGAGGTATTCACTGCCTGCAAACAACGTAGAATAGAAATATTCTGTCTAGTCTTTGCACGCAGTGATAAGATAGGCAGTGCTGACTTTTGTCCCCGTTGTGATCCGTCATGCCTGTCTTCTCCCCACTGATTGGTAGCCTGTTTAGCCCGGACCGCTTATTAGAGATGAACCATCCGGCTCCACTGGAAGGCACCCCTAATAAGGACATGTTCATGAAGCATGGATTGATCGCTATAGCCTATAACAAGCTGTGGCATAAATACACGAAAAAGGATCGAGAAAGTCAGTGGCCACTGGTAGGATCCTTTGATGATGACAAAATAAACGCGCTAGAAACAGCCCTTGGTAAAAACAAGACAACGCCCACTATGCTTGATAGTTTCGGCATGTGGCGCAAAGAAACTGAACAACGTAAAAAGAAAACTGAGAGTAGGTTGGGAAAAGAGCTGCGAAAAGCAGCCCACCTAGCTGCTCAGAAACTAGAAGGAGAGATAAAGGAAAGAGAGAAAGCCAAACAGAAACTAGAAATGGAAACATCAAGCCAGTGTCCGGTTAGAACGTCCTCCACGCTCTACCCTGATTTACCCTCGAAACAACGAGCCAACGATGATCTGCTGTTAGGTCCTCCGATCATCTACATGCCCCCTCCATATGCCCCTTCCCAACCCTTAGCACAGCACCCACCACCCCAGGCACAAACGAGGGTAGCGCCACAGCTTCGGCCCCCATGGCCTCTGTGCCGGCCGAACTCCTTGTATTAAATACTACACAAACGACAACGTTAGGCGACCCAGAGACCCGAAGGGTTGGTTCTGCAAGAACAAGCAGACTAAGCAAAGATGAGCGAGCAGGGATCGACAATATAGCAAGGACACTGGTAGAAAGGAAGGAAGATGAAGAGTACATCACGGATATGTTTAACTCGTATACAGGGAGTCACAGACGACATTTTACCGTACGACTGTGTTACCATGTCTTGAACGCATACGAGGACCGATATCGAGACAAAGGTCCCGAGAGCCTAACGACTCTGTACCGGAAGGTCGATATCGGGGATGAGGGCGAGTGTGATGTGACGGACCTCCTTACGCGTACGCTTGAGGTTTTCCGCCACCTCACGGAACGAGAATCGGGAGCTAAACCCACGACATCCGTAGCGACCGAACCACAAACTGAGCAATCTAACACCATGATGCCGATACGAGAGGCTGCCCCTTACTGGGTTCCTCCACGAGGTGAAGGGACTAACGATGATGCAAACCACAAAGATGCAAAAGGAAGGGTAGTGTACAACTGGGTCTACCAGCCATGGGACCGGCAAGAGATTCTGACATTCCGGAAATCTCTGCCTGACCTACGAAAAAACCCCACTGCCTTCTATACTGAATTGGGTACAGCCCTAGGTTCAACGATTATGACCCTGACTGACATCGACTTGTTTTTCGGGTTATGTCTACCAGCTGATGTGTGGAAGCAAATCCGGAAAGTCGACCACCTTGAGCTGTTTGGACATACCTGGTCACAACTCGATGGCATTGATAAACAACGAGGACCTGGACAAAAGCATTTGAAACCCATTCTAGACCTTCCAGATAAAATCGTACAGAAATTAAAAACCCTGATTCCAGAAAAGAAAGTGGACTGGTCGATAGTAACGGCCTGTCGCCAGAAACCCCAGGAGGATGTATCGGACTACTTCTCCCGGTTTGAAACGATGTTCTCCGATTACAGCGGCCAGGACATGACCACTGCAACCGGACACCATCTGTTTGTCCAGAATTATGTTAAGGGTCTGTCACCGGAGGTCTCCCAGAAACTGCAGGCTAGCGAGAGTAGTTGGGCAGCCTCCAAACCTACGGCTATCCTCCAGATGGCCCAATATTATGAACATCAGAAAAATGAAAACGATAGAGCGACAGAGAAAAAGAAGAAGGACTTGAAAGAGAGGGTGATGATTGCCCAACTGCAAGGGGTGACTATAGGACGAGACCAATACCGGGGAAACTATCAGACGAACGTCCCTAAGACTGCACTTCCCAAGGACCGCACTTTGACTCCCCACATTGGACGTACAGACATTAGAGAGGACCAGTGTGCTTTCTGTAAAGGAACTGGCTATTGGAAATCCCAGTGCCCAGTTCTTCTGGAAATAATCAGAAGCAAAGACCCCAAGGACATAGCAAGTGGACCGAGAAATAAGGGACAACAGCGAGGGCCCCCAAATGACGCGACTAACGACAGATCAGGCAGACCCAATACATTTGATCGACCCAGACAGAACCAATGCCAGCAATCTGACTACGATGACGCCCACAACTTTGCATAGGACCGCCAAGGGCAAGGGAGGGATCCAGTCGAGCTCTATGTTGACCAACAAGGCCCTTACGTCACTGCTAAGGTCTTGGGTACAAAGTCTCCATTTCTGGTAGACACTGGCGCAACACGTAGTGCGTTATCTTAACGACTGATTCCAAGGGCACCCTTGTCTGGCTCACTTATAACATCGACAGGTTTCGATGGAACGCCCTCCACTAACCCTTTGTCCGCCCCGATCCTCTTCGACTTAGAAAACAACACCACTGACACCACGTTTTTGCTTTCCTCCAATAGCCCTGACGCCTTTATGGGACTTGACTTATTGAAACACTTCCGAGCGACAATCAGATGTTCTCAAGACGGAGTCCGAGTTTTCCTTTACGACAACCCCGTTCTGCTTAGACATTGCCCTCCCCGACGCATGTTTTCCATCACCGACGCTGACACATCCCTGCTTGACACTCTGCCTCCGTATCTGTGGGCCAAGACGGATTCGGACGTAGGGCGCATGTTGATTGACCCAGTGCACATTACTGTCCGACCAGACGCAACACTCCCAAAACTTCCACAATATCGGATATCGCCCGAGGGCGAGAAGGCATTGGTAAAGATTATTCAGTCGCTGATAGACGCAGGAGTGGTAGAGGAAGTGGTTAGCAACGTTTGCAACAGCCCTATCTTGCCCATCATCAAGAAACAGGGAGAGGGAGATGAGAAAGCATACCGTTTTATCATTGACCTTCGAGAGATCAACAAAGTGGTGGTACCCCAGTACCCCGTGGTCTCAGACATCACCACCATCCTGACTTTGATTCCTTCTACTGCCACCACCTTCACTGTCATTGACCTCAAAAACGCATTCTTTTCCATCCCCATCCACCCAGACAGCCGATATCTCTTCGGCTTCACCCTAAAAGCCCGCTCGTATAGGTTCTGCCGAGCACCCCAGGGCTACACAGAAAGCCCTAGCATCTACAGCCAGGCCCTCAAGAGACAACTGGATCAAGTCCAGTTACCCGATGGAGTGGTGTTAGTGCAATATGTCGATGACATCCTTTTGGCAGCCGACACCACTCCATTAGCAGTTACAGCCACCATTCAACTCCTGCACTTCCTTGCGGAAAATGGCCACAAGGTCTCCAAGAAGAAGTTGCAATTCTGCCAACCCCAGGTCACTTACCTAGGCCACCTTTTGTCCAAAGAAGGTAGGAAACTCACTCCCGACCGGATCCAAACCATTCTCGAAACTCCTGTCCCTAAGACCCAGAAACAGGTTCGCTCCCTACTAGGCCTCACCTCCTTCTGCCGACAGTGGTTACCAAACTTTAGCCTCGTTGTGAAACCGCTGCTTTCTCTGCTAGCTAAAGACGTCCCCTTCCCACTCCCTTGGACCCCTGAGTGTCAAACCTCCTTCACGGAACTACGAGATGCCCTTTGTTCGGCCCCTGTCCTAGGTACCCCCGATTACACAAAGCCCTTCTCCCTTTACACTCACGAAAGGGAGGGGTGCGCTTTATCTGTCCTGACCCAGTCCATTGGCCCAAAGCAACGACCGTGCGCTTACTTCTCTGCCACTCTTGACCCTGTAGCCAGAGCCTTGCCTGCCTGCCTTCAAGCTGTAGCTGCTGCTGCAATCTCTATCCGACAGAGTGAGGGGATCGTGCTCTCGAATTCCCTCACGGTACTGGTACCCCATGCAGTTGACACCCTCCTGAACCAAACCAAGACGCAACACCTGACGAGTGCACGACTGACTGGATATGAACTGACTTTGCTTGCACCCCATATCACCCTGAAAAGATGCACCACACTGAACCCGGCAACTCTGTTACCCTTACCAGAGAACGATCCCAATGTGCACCCTGTACATGACTGCGTGACTCTTACGGACGAACAGACTAGAAGTAGGGTTGACCTCAGAGACACGGCTTTTCCTGACCCTGACGGAGAGCTGTGGGTGGACGGTTCATGCATCAAACTCCCCGATGGCACCACTTCCGCTGCCTATGCAGTCACCACGGCTCGAACTGTAGTCGAGACAGCCCGCATCACGCAACGATCTGCCCAGGCAGCGGAACTGATTGCCCTGACACGAGCCTGCATTCTGGCAGCAGGAACCACAGCGAACATTTACACCGACAGCCAGTATGCCTTCGGGGTGGTTCACCATTTTGGGCTCCTTTGGAGGGAAAGGGGATTCCTGACCTCACACGGCACCCCCATTTTGCACGGGGATCTAGTCTCCGCCTTGATCGAAGCTGTCCTTCTCCCCAAAAAGCTTGCAGATGTCAAATGCCAGGCACACAAAAAGGTGACAGACATTATTGGGCAGGGAAATGCACTAGCCGACATCACTGCCCGAACGACAGCTGAAAATAGGACGACAACACATATGTACGTGACCAGGTCACAAGCAGAAAAATGGACTGACGCTAGGGACACTATTAGAGACATTCAAATGGCTAGCACACAGCACGAACTGACTGAATGGACACGGGTGGGATTAAAGGATGACGAAGGCTGCTGGCGGACAAGAGACACAAACAAATGGTTGCTACCTGACTCGTACCTGGTTCCCATACTGACTATGGCACACTCCCCTGCCCACATAGGATCAGCCCCCATGATTGAACTTGTCTCCAGAGTTTGGCACAATGATAAAATCACAGACTCCGCCAAACGTCTGGTCCAACAATGCTTGATATGCCTGCAACACAACCCCGGCAAAGGAACTGTAGTACCCCGGGGAGGATTTGGGTTCCCAAATCACCCGGTCGAAGTCCTGCAGATGGACTACATCCAGCTAGACAGATGCCAAGGCCTGAAATATGTACTTGTTGTGGTATGCGCATTTAGCAAATGGGTGGAAGCATACCCAACCCGTGACAACACTGCTATGGCCACTGCAAAAGTACTGTTAAAGGAGTTTTTCCCCCGTTACGGCCTTTGTCGTATTTTATGGAGCGATAATGGCCCCCACTTCATAGCCGAAGTCATCCAGCTCATCTTAAAGGGGTTGGGCATCAAGCAGAAGTTCCACGCAGTCTTCCACCCCCAGTCTGCTGGACTTGTTGAGCGACACAATGCCACACTAAAGCTGAAACTGGCCAAGATAGTGGCTACCACGGGTCTGAAATGGCCAGACGCCCTCCCACTGGCATTGCTATCGATGCGTTCCACCCCCACCAAACATCACTTAACACCTTATGAAGTTGTTTTCGGCCGACCCATGAGTGTCTGGTCTGCACCGAAACCAACTTCCATTCATGACGTCCCGGACGTCCTAATGTCTGATTATTTGTATAAATTGACTGAAACTCTGTCTGTCATTCATCAGCAGGTGCAGCAGGCCATCCCCGATGCTTCCAGGGGTCCGGGTCACGCCATCCAACCTGGAGATTTCGTGCTGATCCGAAACTTTCAGCGGTCGAAGAGTTTGGAACCCCGGTGGACGGGCCCCTGGCAAGTGTTAATCACCACCCGGACGGCTCTTCGTGTGGAGGGGAAACGGCACTGGCTGCACGCACACCACTGTAAGAAGGTCTCCTCGACCCTGGCCACGACAGAAAACATCGACAACCAAGAAGAGCTCCTGAACAAGGACCGACCGTCACTAACCTGCTATCCTGATACCGAAGCACTTGAACTTTCAAAATTCTCTGATCCCACTGTGCCATCCAGAGAAGGGTATTTCCTGCGTCGAAAGGAGGGAGCTTCGGCTAAGTAGACCACGGACTAAGTTAAATCTCAGAACGGTGACCTAAACACCACCAAGGGTCACCCGGAGAGAAGCTAAACGAAATCTGTGGTTCTGCCCGCTACCGAGCACCTTGAAGATGATGGAAGCGCCAGATAAGAAGATGATGATGGAAGCAACAGGAAATACCCACTACAGAAACCCAAGAACAGACAGACTCCACAGCTCAAAGACAATTGCACTCTTCATCACAATCCTTTTCTGCTTTCTCCTCATGACCACACTCTGGATTATGGAAGAAAATGCACCTGCTCACGAAACATTCCTGACCACTGCTCAGCCTACCACCATGAAGGAACATTATCTGATTTCGCTCTCTCCTCAACTCAGAGAGAGACGAAAGGAGTTTTGGAATAACTCTTTCGTACAGCTACTTCACCAGCACAATCTCGCCACCAATGCCACCAACTGTTGGATCTGTGGGTTGCTACCCCACGCCACTGGACACTCGATACCATTCATCCCTTCACCCTTCTCAGTTCATGCCTCCTGCCTTGCTTGGCTGATCCTCCTGCAAGAAAGCTATAAGGACAATGCCACCTCCAGCAAAACCGTAACGCATTTCTTCCACGGGGTCTGGCGAAACAAAACAAAGACACACTTCTGCCCGCAGACCTCCAACGACTCAATCCACATGGACATCCCTGCTAAAGAACGAATTGAAATGCAGGTGTTCAACAATCCAACCAGACCCACCTTCTCCTACCTGCGGAAGCGAACGGCTGCCACCCTGACTGTGGCCCTGTCAGTCATCAACATCACAGGCCACATGTGCATAGAAGGACTTGGGACACAGCTGGTGGGCCGCAGTGCTTGCCGTTTTACCAGAACTTTGGACTCCACGGATCCACCTTCCTTTGTGTCGTCCCCAAACATGTATTTCGTCTGCGGCACAAAGGCCTACACCTGGCTCCCCAAAGGCTGGGGGGGCACTTGTTTCATCTCCTTCATCCTTCCTCCGACTTATGGGGCCCCAGCGAATCATCATAGACAAAAATGAGCCAAGGACATTGAACAAGCCGACTCAACAGGAGCGCAGTTCCTCGATGCCATGAAGGGACTTGTTCCCCTCTGGGGCCCGATGGCAAACAGCCGTGCCATCCGACATCTGACTCAGGCAGTTGAGACAACAATGAACATCACAGCTGGTATCTTTGCTAACAACACCGCCGAGCTTCAAGCGGTCCGCTTGGTGGCCCTCCAGAACCGCCTTGTCCTAGATGTGGTTCTTGCGGACCGTGGTGGAGCATGCCGCATTATTGGGTCCAGCTGCTGTACATACATACCGGACAACTCACCCTCAGTGTACAAAGCTATCGAACACCTTCACAGACTCTCTTCAGAAGTCCACCAGGATCAGGAAGAATGGTCGCTTGGTGGTTGGTTCTGGAACACCGTTAAGAACTGGGGCTGGAGACTGTTCACCATTATCCTGATTCCTGTAGTTGTGATATGCGGTCTATGCTTAGGAATTCAATGTCTGCCACCTCTGTGTTCATTATGTACAAATTGTATTTGCCCTAAGACTGTGGACTTTGGGAACGAACGCATGGGAGCATTATATGATGCCGAGGTTAGGAATTTGATGAAGATTGACATTAAGTAGGCAAGTTGGCTAGATATGTTGAAAAGGGAGGACTGTTAAAAGTTAGGCTGCAAACGTCAACATTATCGGCGCCATCTTGCTCTTCTTGAACCCATTCGTGCACGTAAGCGGCAGCCATTTTGAGCACCATGGCCTCCCTGCCCCTCGCTGATAGCCAGCGCGTCTCTCTCTCTCTCTCAACCCCGCACGCTGACGACCCCCCCCGCTCTCACATGCCTTGGGTCGTAAACCCCTCTTCAGCGCAGCTCTGCCCCGGAATCCCATCCTGTTCCCAGCGCGACACCTCCCTTCATTCCTTTCATGGCCCCAGGCCCTTCGATACAAACCCCCTTTTCCTGTGTGCCCGTTTGTCTTCCTCGTTCCCAGGCCGCCACCTGGCCCTGCGGATACTGTTTATTGCCCCCCCCCGTACAGTAGGAAGCTTCCCCCATTAAAGGCTTCCTCGTTCCCAGGCCGCCACCTGGCCCTGCGGATACTGTTTATTGCCCCCCCCGTACAGTAGGAAGCTTCCCCCATTAAAGGACCCTCGAATTGATCAAAGCCCCCTCCCTATGAGATCCGATCAACCCCACACATCCCGTGAATCGGCGGAATGTCCAGCTGCGCGATAATCATCACCTGTTGTGACCGGGGTGGGGACTTCAACTGTAAATGTGTGTGGGAACGGGCCTGAAGGGGAGATTCCGAGGATGTCCTTTCATACTTCAAAGCATTGCAAGAATGTGTTACCTGCAATAAAGATCATAAACCTGTGTATAAGAGGCCAGGCCTCAGAGATGCGGTTAGAGCACCTCGTGACGATACTTGCTGTCCGAACTGATGTGTTCTCCTCCGGAGAGAATAAACCCTTGTTTCCTGCCTTCCAGTCTCCAGCGCCTGCCTCTTCATTGATTAATATTTTGTGGGTTAAAGAGGCGATACTGCCGGGCAATACTTAAGGGTCTTTGTTTATTGGTTGTCCCTGACCCTTTTTTACACTAACACTTTTATCAAGGGTTATGAAAATCTGGGTCTGGACAGATAGAATCAGGGGATAATGATCACTCTCTGTACGGTCATCCACCATTAAATCGATGGTCATAGGCCATAGATTTAAAGAAACCAACAAATAATCTAGATGGCTGTGGGTCACCCCTCTAGTAAATGTTGGTTTACTGGGGGAGTCTGATGGCAACCGCCCATTGCAGGCACGTAGGCCTGATTCTAGAGTTAAGTTCAATAGTTGTAAGGCACTCACTGTACAGGGTGCTTTGTAATTTGTATCAACTAAAGGAATATTGTTGGCACCGTCCTCATCCTTATAGATGTCTTCTAAACCTATGATAGGTTCAAAACCTCTGTTGAAGTCACCTCCTATAATTATTTTTGTATTTTGATCAAACCCTGTCACAATATTACTCAAGTGGGTTACAACTGATGATTCTGTACATGATCGATGTGGTCTACTATAGATATTGATCACGTAAATGCTGCAGCCCATAGTGTTTTTTAACTCAAGTAGTAACAGGTCGGGGTTATTTGTATCAATTTGCTTAAAGGACAGGCCTCTTGTAATTTTTACCCAAATTGTTAGGCCGCCAGAAGGTCTTCCCCCATTTGTATTTACTGCGGGGATGAAGAAGGATCTGTAGTTAACCTTAAAAAAGTTCTCAAGCCCCCAGGTTTCCTGAAACATAATTAAATCCCCACTAGCCAGGTAATCATGCCAGGCCGGATCTGAAAGATTTTTTTTCAGACCTGCAATATTCCAACAAATGATTTTTGTTAATTCCGAAACCCCTGGTTCCTTTGTTACCAGCTGCGGAGTCATTGGTCCATTTACATCTAGATGTGGTGTTCGCACCATTGTGTCTACGGAATGCATTAACTGTTGAGGGTTTTCGGCAAGTGCAATCTGTTTTGGTGCAACTACAGAGGGCAGACCAGAATGTATATGATTTGCACCACATGACTTTGTCAAAGCCCCTCCATCAAGTCAATCGCAATCGGATAAACCAGCTAGGGCGTCAAACCTATTTGAGGTACTAACTCCCCAATTGTAAGATGGAGCCCCAAAACCCCAACCATTTGTAGGTACATTCCATCTAGGTGTAGGTGTGATAGGAAACGGTGGATTCAGGTAAGTACCCGGCCATCCTCCATTAGAATTACCATTACCTATAGGTGCTGGGGTATTAGGGTGCAATAAACGCTGCTGCATACCTGGCCATCCTCCATTGTAACCAACAGTACCTAAAATCCCACAGTTATTTGGTGGTATACCAAGCCCTCGTCTACCCATTAGATTCAAATTTTGTCCTGGGGTAATATGACGAGGAATATTGTGTTGGTTGACTTGCCATGGGCCAGTCCTATCTTTGGAGACATGGTTTGTATCACACATTGTAGGTCCCCCACCCCATCCATTTTCTCTCGCTATCCAAGCTGGCTTCAGGGGCTTATGGTTATTGGCTTTTTGCGAATCATTATAAAAGAATTCCAATGTGAGGGGGATTATGGAACTACTTCTTCTTTGTGGTGGTAGTATGTTGGATAGAATATCAGGAAGAGCAGATGGAGTTGCGAAGGTTAGTATCACACAATCGCCCTTCCATTTCTTTTGTTTATTCCCTATCCATCCAACCCTCCTTGCCATTTTAATTTCGTCAGCCAGCCGTTGTTCCCCCCCCTGGGCTATCCGCAGGTTATTTGACAGCCAATATAATGCCTTGCTTGTTAGCGACGAGGCTGACTCAATTTGACCCGGTGATAGGATGGGTGTATTAGCTAACACTAACACTAGTGGTGATGCTTCAACTACAAATTGTGTAGAGTTATCTTCTATCGCCGGGGGCACTGTGTCATGTGATGGATCAACTAATTGAACGAAAGGGGCTTCTAATGGCAAGTCATGAACGATATGGCTGGTTTGTGGGCATTCTGAAAGAGTTGGCCCTGGTGGCGTAATATCTGATGTTGACCCAGATTCATTATCTTCCTTTGAGCGATCATGGCCGTTATTGACATTACTTAAAACTTTTCCTATGGCATCTGTTAATACATTTGAGTACCTCCCAATTTCTTTATCTCTGCAGAAAGTTTATCAATCTTGCTAATAAGTGGTTTGATAATTGTCTGAATTTTAATTTCTAACAGCTCCGCTATTCGTGACATTAAGTCCTCGTCCAATATTTCCCTCGAATTGTTCTCCTCATTGTTCTGGTGGGTACTTTTTGGATTTTGCAGTGGTATAGCCTTGCTTTTTCCTGAGCGTGGCCCTCCACGTTTGTTTTGTAATCTGCGACAGGCTCTGACTGCCCTTGCAGACTGCTTTGCAGGTACTTCATCCACCACTTCCTCTTGTTCATCATTGTCTACAACCTCGATGACAACCTGTGCATCTAACTCGTTGTCCGCATGTTGTTCAATATCCGTCACATTCGTTGTACTGATGTCAATATTAACATTTGTTGAGGGAGCTGTTTCAAGAACATCACTATTAAAATCTAATAGCAAGGACTCGTTTGATTGTGAGGAAGTAGGTGGGCTCAAAGAATGGAGAACAGGTGACTGGGACAAACCCAATTATTGTCTGCGCTTGCTGTTTATCTGAATAACCACTTGGACAAGATAGTTTTCCATAGTGTTCTTAGGTGTTTCAGATACCAAACGATGATTTTTTTTAGGCATTATTATGCAAGATATGTGATAGTCTTACACCCACAACCCAATAAAATAACAAGGTATTAGTTTCAATATTTTAAAACAAAAGTCTTACGTCAATGCCTTGTGCAGGTCTCCAATGGACTTGTTTCCTGGTTCGTAGAGATGTTTTATCTGCTGTCCGCTTTGCAGAAATAGCCCCTTCCTTATCCGAGCTCCAGAGTGAATCGATGTCAGCTATATGGCCGGTTTGCCGACCCCCGTCTAAATAGCTAGGATTTTGGAGCCGGTCAACAAAAAGGCTTTTACACCCCCACTGACTATGGAGTAACAGGAACTACTCCCTAGAGCACAAGGGTAGATTTTAGAGGGATGGCCTAGCCTGGCCTCCTCGTGCCGCTGAGGGCCGTAGAGGGCCCGCCCTTTGCCCGGGCTTCGCCCCGGGCGTCCCGCGACGCGGGTATCTGCTCTGCTTTATCCGCCCTTTGCGCTCTCCGTGCGCGTCACCCAACGCGCCGCCGCGAGGCCTGCCGGGTGTTGTGGTTCCCGGAGCGGCGGCGCGGTTTTACTGGCAGAATGACTCTCGGCGGTGGCGGCTTCTCCCAGGACAGGCGCGGCGTGTCAGGTAAGTATCAGCGGTCTCCCCCGCTTTGCCGGTATCTGCTCTGCTTTATCCGCCCTTCGCGCTCTCCGTGCGCGTCACCCAACGCGCCGCCGCGAGGCCTGCCGGGTGTTGTGGTTCCCGGAGCGGCGGCACGGTTTTACTGGCAGAATGACTCTCGGCGGTGGCGGCTTCTCCCAGGACAGGCGCGGCGTGTCAGGTAAGTATCAGCGGTCTCCCCCGCTTTGCCGGTATCTGCTCTGCTTTATCCGCCCTTCGCGCTCTCCGTGTGCGTCACCCAACGCGCCGCCGCGAGGCCTGCCGGGTGTTGTGGTTCCCGGAGCGGCGGCGCGGTTTTACTGGCAGAATGACTCTCGGCGGTGGCGGCTTCTCCCAGGACAGGCGCGGTGTGTCAGGTAAGTATCAGCGGTCTCCCCCGCTTTGCCGGTATCTGCTCTGCTTTATCCGCCCTTCGCGCTCTCCGTGCGCGTCACCCAACGCGCCGCCGCGAGGCCTGCCGGGTGTTGTGGTTCCCGGAGCGGCGGCGCGGTTTTACTGGCAGAATGACTCTCGGCGGTGGCGGCTTCTCCCAGGACAGGCGCGGCGTGTCAGGTAAGTATCAGCGGTCTCCCCCGCTTTGCCGGTATCTGCTCTGCTTTATCCGCCCTTCGCACTCTCCGTGCGCGTCACCCAACGCGCCGCCGCGAGGCCTGCCGGGTGTTGTGGTTCACGGAGCGGCGGAGCGGTTTTACTGGCAGAATGACTCTCGGCGGTGGCGGCTTCTCCCAGGACAGGCGCGGCGTGTCAGGTAAGTATCAGCGGTCTCCCAGCGGTATTTTACTCTGGCCCCTAGTGAAAAAACTGTTTCCACCGGGAGGACATGACGAAAGCGCCCCTGGTTCCATAAAAAGCTTTTAAAGAGAAAATACGTCATTAGACAAGGAATAGTGTTTGAGACACAGCACGCCTATCTTTCAGGTATGAAATAATGCTTTATAATTTAGCAAAAAACATTTACAGGTCGAGTCCTACCGCTAATCACCTTTGACAATTGTATTTGCCAGGACACCCAACAAATTATTGAAACGGACTGCTCATAATTAGGAGAGAAAAACGAAAAACGAAGCTAACCTTATATATTTGAGAAAAATACAACGTCACAATAGACCCTCATTTGATCATATCCAACGGATAGTTTTAAGGTAAATAGATAAAAATTAGCTCTATTTGAGAAAGAAAATTCACTCTGTTCTTCCTTTATCTTGCTAAATCTAAACATTTAGATCCATTGGGCGAATTAACATGCAACTCGAATTAGAACATTATGGTCCCGCTACCTTATGTTTTAGTAAGCCCTTGGGAAATATGATAGGGATTTGTATCCGGCAATTATAGAGAATTTTTCAAGAAGGGATATGCATGGAATGTTGATTGTTTCAAACTCCGAATTTCCAAAAAACAATACCAAGTTCTGATAACTAAGGTAGGATGATTGTCAGTCCCACTAGACAGTCAGAGACATGTGTAGTATGTAACAGATGGGATTGTCATTTGTTCAAGAGTATTACTAGCTGTTGTAAATTACCAAAGAGGACATGGCGAAAGAGACCAGGAAATTTGTTCTCAAACAGAACATGGATCTTGCTCGATATGCAATGCTTATGCACTTGGTTTTATTGATTGTACCAGCTCCTTTACATGTTTAAGAGAGTTAGCAAGAGCTACATAGGATTTTCTAATTAAATGCAAATGTTACTCTAACTGTTACTAACTGATTGAATATAGAGAAGAAAAAATGTTTATATGCCTCCCAGTAATATAACTGCTTTCCACTACATTGATATCATAAGTTTTGTCGCCTAAGTAAGAGAAGGGTCATGAATTATATAAATGATCAAACGCAAATGTTATTGTATTGCAACCGCCATAACATGTAGAATATTTTGAATAATTGAATTAACTTGAACACCATACTTGTATATATTTTAATTGCTTGTACATTCATCCCCTAGGGTGATCTCACTGACCCCAGAAACTCGACAGACAGAACGTAGTGTCTTGACAAAGGTGGCCCAAAATCACATGTACCACCGAAACGCGTCGACGCATTTCAAAGTATAATTCTTCAACTCGGACACCTGTGTTGACACATTAACAGACTGTGCATAACACCTGGGGGTTAGATAGAGCTTGAATATACACCCAGTATTGCACAATTGGATGTCTCACTGTTGTCTGTCCCCTCTACTTGTTTCAATTTTGCTGGTCAATCTTGAACCCCATGTACTTTGATTATTTTTCTCACTTTTTTAACTGGTTTTATTTGTGTAAAGTGGTGCTATTGTCCACTTGTTATTTTAAATACATTGTGTAAATTCAATAAATTGTAAAACATTTTTTGCAAAATTGATTTTTGTTTTTATGTATTGTGCTATTTGCTTTGAGTTTTAAATTGTTTTATTGTACACTCTATTCAAGGGAATACTTTTTGTCTACTGGTTTGTAATAGCAGTCCAGTGAATTTACTTGGGAGAGATATATTGTGTAAAATGAATTGCAGAATATATTGCTCACCTGGTGGAATTGAATTACAAACCATGGAGGAAGATGGGTTGTACAGATTGACTATGCTAATGATTGAGGCAGAAGAAGAAAAATTGTTTCCAACTTTTGATAAAGAAAATTTACCAGAGGAATTAAAGGAGACAGTCAAATCTGAGATTTGGGATTTGACTGGAAACGAGATGGGTCTGATGAAACATGTCGATCCAGTCAAAATCACAGTTAAGCAGGGAATAGAATTTCCAAACATTCCTCAATACAAAATGAAGGCAGAAACGATTGAGGGTGTTATTCCTGTAATTGAAAAATTCATCAAGCAAGGTGTCTTAAAAGAATTTATGAGCAGTCCTTGTAACTCACCGATTATGGGGATCAAAAAGCCAAACGGAACATATAGGATTGGTCAGGATTTGAGAAAGATTAACCAAATTGTTGTTCCTTGTTGCCCAGTTGTTCCAAACCCAGCTGTGATTCTTTACCAGATTCCGCATGATGCAGAATGGTACACTGTCATTGATCTTTGCAATACGTTCTTTACTGTTCCATTGCATCCAGAGAGCCAAGAAATCTTTGCTTTTCGGTTCCAGAGTAGGACCCTCACATGGTGCAGAATTCCTCAAGGGTATACAGAGAGTCCTTCTATCTTTAATGAGTTGTTGAAAAGATCTTTGGAGGATTTGAATCTACCTGGCAGATCGACATTAGTGCAGTACATTGACGATCTGTTGATTGCAGCAAAAACCAGAGATAATTGTGTGACAGACACAATTACACTTTTGAATCATTTGGCAAACGAGGGACATAAAGTGTCTCCTGGAAAGCTGCAGTTTTGTAAACAAGAAGTAAAATACCTTGGTCATAGAATTGCAAAAGGAATGAGACAGGTGACAATTTAGAGAATCAAAATGATTCAGGGAATGCAACCTCCAAAAACACAGAGACAGGTCAGAATGTTTCTGGGAATGGTTGGTTAATGTCGTCAATGGATTAGTGGATTTTCGGTAATTGCGAAGCCACTGCAGAGACTGACAAAGTCAGAAGTGAGAGATCCAATTGTTCTTACTGATATTGAGTTGGAAGCTTTTGAAAAACTGAAAAGAAGCTTATGTGAAGCTCCAGCTCTGGGCATGCCAGATTACGAAAAGGGTTTTGCGCTGTACTGCAGTGAAAGGGAAGGATGTGCTTTGTCTGTGTTAATTCAGAGACATGGTAACATGAGAAAGCCTATTGCTTAATTTTCAGAGGTTCTTGACCCAGTTGCGAAGGCCTTACCAGGTTGCTTAAAAGCAGTTGCAGCAACAAGTGTTAGCCTGGAGCAGAGTGAGGGAATAATAATGGGATTTCCTGTAAAAGTCTATGTTCCTCACTCAGTTGAAATTCTCCTTACAAGGAGTAAAACGCAGCACCTGACAAACAACAGGTTGACAAAATATGAAAAAATTATTCTGGGATCAGATAATGTATCAATAGCAAGGTGTGTGAATTTAAATCCTTCCACACTGTTGCCTGATACTGAGAATATTGATGAAAATGACGTGGAGCATGAGTGCTTGGATGTCTTGGAATTCTGTACCAAGCCAAGGCAGGACATTAAAGATGTACCATTGCCTGAATCAGATCAAGTCTTCTTTGTGGATGGTTCTTGTTTAAGATCAGAAGGAGATGTTTTGAGAGCAGCATACTCGGTCTGCACAGTAGCAGATGTTGAAGAAGCTTCATGTCTTGAAGGAATTCGTTCAGCACAAGTGGCTGAATTAATTGCTTTAATTCGTGCTTGTGAAATAGCAAAAGATTTGAGAGTTACCATAATTACAGATAGCCAGTATGGGTATGGAGTTGTGCATGATTATGGACAACTCTGGTCTCAGAGAGGCTATATGACGTCAGCAGGTTCACCAATCAAAAATGCAGAATTTATAAGGAGATTAATTGATGGCATACTGTTGCCAAAAGAAATTGCTGTAGTGAAATGTGCAGCACATCGAAAAGGTGAGGATTTTATCACCAGAGGCAATGCTTATGCAGATGAAATTGCTAAGTTTTGCGCAAGAAATGATTATGCACTCAATCGGGGGAAAAACAAAGAATATGGTTCAAGTTCATTGATGCTAACATCTGTTGTTGAGACATGGGAGGAAATTAGGGACTTGCAAAATGAAGCTGACGATGAAGAAAAAGACACATGGTTGAAAGCAGAATGTAGGCCACGAGATGAGGATGGAGTTTGGACTTACAAAGATGGCAGAGTAGTTTTACCAAATTGCATGATTGCTGACATGGCCAGAATGTGTCCTGGTCATATTGGAAGAGATTCTATGATTAGGCTTTTCAAAGAGACCTGGTTCAATACCAAGTTTAGAACGATTGCAGAGTCTCTTTGCCAAAGGTGTTTGACTTGCCAACAAATGAACCCAAACAGGAAATCAGTTGTGGGAACAGGAGTCATTGGTCGGGAGGGTGGTCCTTTTACCAGATTACAGATGGATTTCATTGAGATGCCTATACACAACTGGATGAAATATGTTTTGGTGATTGTATGTTTGTTTTCAAGATGGGTAGAAGCTTTTCCCACACGTCATTGTGATTCAATTACAGTGGCAAAGTTGCTTCTGCGAGAAATAATACCAAGGTACGGTTTCCCAGTCACTATTGAGAGTGATGGAGGGGGACATTTTGATAACAAACTGATTAAATTGATCTGTGAAGCATTACACATTGAGCAGAAGATACATTGTGCATACAGACCAGAGGCATCTGGAGTAGTTGAGCAGATTAATGGAACTATCAAAAATAGAATTGGAAAAATGTGTCTTGATACAGGCATAAAGTGGACAGATGCTCTTCCACTTGTTCTGATGACTTTAAGAAGTACACCAGATAAAAAGACAGGTCTGAGTCCTCACGAAATCCTTATGGGCAGAGTCATGAGACAAGCTTTTGTACCAGTAGGAAAACTGTTAAGCATTAATGAGTGCGATTTTGGAATATTGTAAACGGCTGTCTGACGTAGTGACTTCTGTGTCTAATCAGGTGGGAACTGAAGTACAATCAAAGGACAAAGTGCAGACACATGATCTGAGACCTGGGGACTGGGTCAGAACAAAAGTTCATCGAAGAAGAAACTGCTTGGTCCCGAGGTGGCAGAAACCAAGGCAGGTAATTCTTGTAACAACGAATGCAGTGAAGTGTAGAGGATTGAAAAGGTGGATACATCCAAGTCATACTATTCCAATACCTACACCTGAAAATTCTGATGAAGAAAGTGATACGACAGATGATTCAGATTCTGAGGAAGAAGTAGAAAGAAATCCAGATACTGAAGATCGACAGAGAGGTCGACATCTGGAAAAACCATCTGTGAATGGAGATTTGATTGGAAAAGACTTAAAGATAATTGAAATAGATTCTGAAGATGAAGATAATCTGCTAGACAAAGAATCAGCTGAAGAAGCAGACAAGGAAACAGGTGAAGTAAAAGAACCTGATCAAGATACAAGAAAAGAAAAAGAAATAACAGAAGAGTTTGATCAAGTTCATAAGGAAGACCAGGAGAGTATCGAAAGGCAGAAAATAAGCTCTGAAAGCAAGAACAAGAAATCCGGATCTGGGAAGTTAAAGATGATTGAAGAATTGGAGGAAGACGAATTGCCGAGTACCAGTGATGGGAGAAAGAGTGCTGTTCCTAACGGAGTGAGACTGCCGATTAGAAAAGATCCTGGGATAACAATTGAAATTTCTGACAGTGACTCTGGAGAGAGTGATGAAGAGTGTCAGAGGGAAAAAGTAAAGAAAAGATCGTGGAAAACAGAATCTAATGTGACTGAGCCAAAAAGAAAAATCCTGAGAAAAGGAGAGACCTGGCCATCTGAAAACAGAGGGTTAAGGGTTAGGTTAGTGAAGAGATCGAAGGAGCAGGTGAATGAAATAATGAGTCAGGAGGATCCTGAAAGGAAAGCGGAAAAAGGAAAGAAAATAGAAGTAATTTCTAGAAAGACAAAGAGAGTTTTGAGACCGAATCAAAAATACAAGACTCCTGAATGGGCTTATATTATAATTCCACCTGTAATTTAGATAAACAGTAGCAGTCAGGAAGAAATTGAGGACAATAGTGACAACGATTGAAGTACTACCCTGTTAGAATTTAGGATTAAGTTTAGGTCTCTGTTCTTGGCGTAAGGCTGAAGAAATTGTGTTAGGTGACACAAGGTCGAAGAAATTGTATTTAGTTGGAGAATAATTTGTGACGCAAGGCCGAAGAAAAATTGTTAGAGTTTAAAAAAAATAATAATAATTTAAAAGGGGGGTGTTAGGTTTTAGAAATTTTTAAAATTTTGTTTTCTCTTTTTTGTAAATAAGGCTTAAAAAAAAAAAAAAAGATGCCTTTTGCAATGACGCGTGGTACTTCAAAATGTTCAATTTTCAAGAAATGCTGTAAGATGACTCTGGTATGTGTGCTCATATTAATTCTGCTCTGGTTAGTTTTAGCTGTTATCTTTCCTTTCGGGATCGATAAGGAGAGGTAACAAGGTCAATATGACAAGCAAAGCTTCAGTTAGTCAAGACAAACATAGTGCAATACACAAAGCTAACAAGGTTATTGATCACAGACCAGATGTTCATCAGGACAGGTCTGTTGGTGATTTTTCAAGCAATACATTTTCAAGGCTTTTGGGAGAGTATGTTAAGGTCATGGGTGTCAAAGATTGCTACATCTGCGTAAAGTTGCCTGCTTCTGTTTCTGAGGGAGTGACATACAATATGCTTCCTCTTACTTATGGCATAACCTGCAGTGTGATAGCTAGCTTATTTTTATCAAACTGGTCGTTTGGAGTATTATTATTCCAACTATGATGAAATTTTTGCTAACCTGAAAATAGAGAATGCTTTAAATAAGCATAAAAAAGCTAAACAGATGAGGGAATTCTTTTTAGTCACTAATGAACTCACCTATGAGTACGCTTATAGAAATAACCTAACTTGCAAATTGAGAGCTGAGGAAAAGACTTTCCTGAATCTTGTTGAGGAGAGAAGGGCGATTTATAAAAGAAATGAGATGGTCAAACAGGCCAAATCGAAGTTTTGGCAGAAGGAGGATGCTAAGCTTAATGGCAAATCTTTTGACAATGTTGCAATTCACATAGACAAACCAATTAGTGGCAAGCTTTGCATTAGGAGAGACAATACTCTTTTTGATAATTATTTTGTAGGAGCTAGCAATTGTGAGGATACTTACCAAATCATGGGGGGTTGGGGATTCAAAGGTGGCAAAGATCCAATTTTTCCTGGGATCTATATTGTCTGCGGAGATAAAGCTTATTATAATCTTCCGGACCATTGGTATGGGACATGTTTTGTTGGTCTTGTTTTTCCAAAGATTTTTCATGTTGACAGAAATGCAGAAGGTTCTTTTGAAATCAGTAGTCATGCAAACAGGTTTAAAAGAGAAAGTTTCTCAGAAATTTTGGGAGTCATTTTTGAGGCAGTGATACCTTTAGTAGGTATAACCCTGAATGCAGGAAGAATCAGAAAATTGTCCACAATTGTTGACAGATTGTCCACTGACACAGCGGGTGGTTTTCAGTTAGTGGATGTGGAGGTCATTGTGGTCAGATCGAAGGTGATGCAAAATCGCCTTGCTTTAGACATACTCCTAGCAAAAGAGGGAGGAGTCTGTGGCATTTTACATGTACAGCATTGCTGTACCTACATTCCAGATGAGAGTAAGAATATTGAAATGTACATTAGAAACATCACAGAGATGCACTCAGAAATAGTCCCCTTAGAAGAGAATGATTTTTCAGAACGTCTTTCAAAAAGATTCCAAGCTATCAAAACCTGGTTTCAAGAAATTGGTGGTTCTGTTCTTGGCAAGATTCTAACACCTTTGTTTGTGATAATTTTTGTGATAGTTTTGACAAAGATCAGTTGCATGTTACACAAGAGAAAGAAGCACATGAGGGAAAAGAAAAGAATTTACAAAATCAAAAAGGAACAAGAGAGAGAAATCGAGCTTGAGGAGTTACGCAGAGCTCAATATGACAGTTGCAAGGATTTTGCTGAAACAAATCTTTAGATAATACTAACAGAGTGAAATTGAACCATTTTCGTTTAAGATAAAATTTTCCAAATTTTTGGGTGTGGTGCGGTGATTGGTTAATCACCGGATGAGGGAGTTGATGGAGCGAGATTCAGAAATGTTTTTCATTTCAACTCGTGAAGTCACACTTCCATAAATAAAAATAATAAGTTTAACAATTGTGCTATGTGTGTATTAATTCAACCTAGTTTTAAGTTGTATCTACACAAGAACACGCGGGAAACTAACATGTGTGCTCATAATTGTGCATTATGTTGCATTTCCTTGTTTGTGAAAATAATAAATTAATCGTGTCTATTGTCATGTCAAAAATTAACTGCAGCTGTTTAGAATAAATAGCATGTGCTTATTTTGCTTCCCTGTCTATGTGGTGTCACTCTATTCTCTATAGGTGCATAAAGAACTCTGCTGGATAAAATGAAGAATGGTAGATATAAAATGCTGCTTTATTTGTGCATTATAGCTAGGTAACTTAGACTAATGGGTTAATCATTAGAAATGGAGGGTGGCAACAGAACAAACTATATTACTCGCATTAATTATTCTTTTGTGTTTGTTTATATGATAGTTAATGAAAAAGGCTTTGGGCCTAGTGAATTTCCGTGCTTGCAAAAATCTGCTTGGAGCCAGAGTGAGTCCATGTTGGCAGCGTTTTCCTCCTGTCCTGATGTAAATTTGTCGTGCTGAGCTGACAGTCTCTTGGTCGAGCAAGGCCAAGGCCAGGAACCGGCAAAAAGGTTTGAAACAACCACGTATCCGAGGAAGCCAAAAACTTTCCTTGTAGCAATTGTTGCGAACTGGAGGAAGCTGCGTTGTTCGAAAACTATAGACAATGGTCTCTAAGAACGTGACGGAACTGTGATTCTAAAATGTGGTGACACGTCGCCTGTCATTTTTGGACCAATGGGACTCCAATTTCAGCAGAGAAAAATACATTTCTTTAGATTAGCTTAGCGTAGAAAGGTATAAAAACTCTTGCCTCGTGGAAGAGTTACGCTTCTCTTTGCGGACTTTTGATGAGGGTGTCGTGCGGATGAACTTTTCTTGGAATACGTAAGAACCCTCAAAACTTTATTCCTTAATTCTTTCTTATAGTTAGCATTAGTTAGGGACTTAGGTTTTGAAAAATGCCAAACTGATAATTTTCATTTGCAATAATATTTTTATTCATAATAAAACTGTCATAACCATTTGCAATGATTCAAATAAAAATGCTTTAATAACATTTCTAATACATTTTCCAAATGAGTAGCTAATAAAAATCTTACTTTGGAAAACAAGCTGGTCTTGTTATTGTATGAGTTTAGGTTACTTATAGCTAGATCTTATCGCCACAGTGGCTTAATTAACTTGTAGGGTTGTAAAGTGTGATGAATTCATTTACCATGGTTGTATATAAATGTATATAATTTTGTGAATAGGTTAATTAGGTCACATGATACAGTTGGTTATAATATGTCATGTTAGATTTATGGGCCTTATTAGTGTTTATTGATTGATGGTGTATATAGTGGAGTTGGGTAGCGTAGCTTATGACATATTTTCTATAGCCCGCTGGATCACAAGCACCTTAGGCCAAGTGGGTCCTGCAATTCAATGGCCTTTTGAGTTATTTTTGCAGTTTTGCTGAAGAGATTCCTATCAGGCCTAACTGGTATTTTCTGGAAAGAATAAAGGTACACTTGCAAGTATTTGATCAAAGTAGGAGCTCTGATTGGCAGGCAGCAGCCAGTCAGCAAGAGCCTACATAGACAGCAGTGAGGGTGCAAGGGAACTCATCACTCTGTTAAGATAAAATAGCAAAGTTGCGCTAAATCTAATCGTTTAACCTGCAGCAGCCATCTTTTATTGGGTTTCACTAACGCATTAGCTGGAAGCCCCTGCCTCAAAGTGAGAAAAGGGTTGTACATAAAACCTGAGATATGAACATTCAACATTGCTGTGCGTATAGAATCAGAATTACTTTACTTCCAAGAAATATATTCTTATAGAAATATTTACACACATTTCACGTTCATAAAAAAAGAGCAAAGATAAAAAAGACAATTTTCGTAAGCTAAAACAACAATTCTTGGTTGTATCCTTCCGCCACCACTACTTGTAGATTATACAATTTCAACTATATAAACAATTACATTTTATATGTATAGAATATGCTTAGAGTATGCCTTTCTCATGTTCTCATGCTAACCTATACCTGCCTCCAAGAATATCAAAGCTTACACCCAGGTGACTGTTCTAAAGGTTTCTTTTTTTTTTTTTTTTAAACATTTTTATTATAATCTTTTCACAGCATTTTTACCCCCCCAAATTATTACAGTCAGCTTTACAGCACAAAATGCATGTTTTTACATATCCCAGTACATTATGAAACAGATACAGATACAATTACATTCTTGCACCAGACCCTACAGGTAAAATAAGATAAAAAGAAAAGAGAAAAGAAAGGAAAAGGAAGAAAACAAAACCCAAGGATTGTCCTTTCCTACATACAGCTGTCTACCCAACCCCTTCCCTGTTTTGCCCAGATTTCCAACTCGTAATAGGTTTCCACATCTCCCCTCCCAATTTTTTTGCCCTTCCTCTCATATATTGCTTTCTCCAAATTATATGAGGCTAACAATCTTGCTATCCAAGTTTGGAATGTTGGAGGTGCCTTGTCTAGCCAGGCCCGTGCAATGCTAATTCGATATACAGCTGCCACTATAAACAGAAACTCTAGGGGGCCTTCTTCATACTCCGTCTCCACCCCCAACAATAACAATTCATTACTTAATTTAATCTTAATTTCCAGTGAATTCTCCAGAAAGTCTTCTATAGCCTTTTTCAAGGTATACAATTGTGGGCAATGTGCGAACATGTGTACTATATCAGCTTCAGTTGAATTACATCTGGGGCAAGTTATACCTTCCACCCCACCCCATTGCGCTATTCTTGCCGGCGTATAATAAAGGCAGAATAATGTTTTATAATGCTGTGACTGCAGTGTCGCCGAACATAAAACTGATCTTCCTAAGTCTAGGGACTTCTGAAATCCATCAGAGGAGGTCCCCACTTTTTCAATCCATTTTTTTGAAAATTTCTCTCTGTCATCTATTTTATATACATACAGTTCTGCATATAACTGACGTATCGTGCACTGTTTACTTTGTTCTATATAATCCAAAAGCCTGCAGTGTTTGAATCCTAACTGACCTCCCTTTTTATCCCTCAGGTAACTCCTCACCTGTAAATACTTAAAGAAGGTATTAGTGGGTATTTCAAATCTACTTTGTAATTTTTCAAATTGTATTATCCCCCCTTCGATATCAAGGTCTCCTATTTTCCTAATGCCCCTATCATTCCAAATTCTCATGGTTCTGTCCCTGAAGATATCCCCCGGGAGAGTTTCATTAACTGATAGTCTAGTGTATCTGGTAAGTCTACCAACTCCCAGCTTTTTTCCTACCCCTTTCCAAATCATATATGCAGCTTTTAGGGTCTTAAACCTTGTATGCTTAAAAAGTCTGTAATCTGTTGTATTCAGAAGCCCATCGACCGCACCCTCCCCCAGTACAGTTCTATACACATTTATGAAGTCATTCCCACCGCCTATTAATCCCCTGTTCTAAAGGTTTCTGATGTTTGAAATAAATGTGTGCACTGCTTTACCTGTTCTGCTTTTAAAAATCGAATCATGTGAAATATTGAGATGTTGCAAATGTCACTTTTTGCTAACTTTGCCCGTGTGATTTAAACATCACCCAGGCCTACTGGTGATCCTACATGCTTCTTACCCGTGGAAGAGGCATGCCAGCTTGCCACTAGGGTGAAATGTTTCTCTGTAAACAGGAGTGTGGCAGGAAAGGCAAACTCTTACTTAAATTAATATTCTGGCACTTGTCGTCCTGCATTTGACAGGCATTTTTTGTGAGTTCTATGCCTGCAAGCGAGGATTGCAACGCCTGCACTGGCGATGTTTGTACAGAGTGTGGCACACACAGTATTAGCAGTTGTGCATCATTTGGCGACCTTGAACATTTTCATTGATCCCAGTTGGGGTGTGGCCTCTGTTAGTATTTGATTGAGGAGCGCACCCTGCAGGGCAGTCTAGGATCTCCGATAAACATCTGGCACCCAGCCCCAGGCCCCATTTGGGTTGCATGTTATGAATGCGCTCTTTGTAAATCTTTGCCCAGATGCTCCTCCTGGGCTGGCTGGCTGTACTTTACTTCAAAGCCAAATGAACTTCTGATTTCTGTCAGGAGGCTCGCACAGTGGGCCTCTGTCTCGCACCACAGGCCTTGCACTTATATTTTTTTCGCGCTGTCGGAAGACAGAGCTTTATTCTGAGCGCAGCTCGTCATCTCAGCAGAGTGTCATTGTGTCTAGGCCTCCTCTGCCTGTTTGACCCGTTTCAGATTCTTGTACATATGTTATTACTCCCTATTATTTTCAGGTCAGATTTCATTACTTCCTTTTTATTTTCGGGTCAGATTCCAGGACTACCTTTTATTTTCACATCAGATTCAATTACTTCCTTTTATGTTCACATCAGATTCTATTGCTCCCTTTTATTTTCGGGTCAGATTCCAGGACTACCTTTTTTCAGGTCAGATTCCAGAACTACTTTTTATTTTCACATCAGATTTAATTACTCCCTATTATTTTCAGGTCAGATTTCATTACTCCCTTTTTTTCAGGTCAGATTCCAGAACTACTTTTTATTTTCACAACAGATTTTATTACTCCCTATTATTTTCAGGTCAGATTACATTACTCCCTTTTATTTTCAGGTCAGATTCCAGAACTGCCTTTTATTTTCACATCAGATTCAATGACTCCCTTTTATTTCAGGTTAGATTCTAGTACTCCCTTTTATTTTCAAATCAGATTCCTTTACTCCCTTTTCTTTGTATGGTAACCGTCTACCTTTTAATTCTAGAGAGGAATACAAAGCTCTCTTTTTATTCTCAGGTCAAATGCCTAGCAATTCCATAATTCGCACATCAAATATTCAGCCTCCCTTTTAATTACAGAACCTGGCTTTATTTTCAGACCACGTGCCTGGTGTAACAAAGAATCTGCCAACAAAAACAGCAATTTCCCACCCACACCCTGTTCACCATAAGTGTCAGACATGCCATTACCAGTGACTCCGCTTGCTCTGCAAAGGCCCAGAGATGTACTTGCCAGACATGTTGGTCTGGGATTGGTCTAGACATGTTAGTCCAGGGTTCGTCTAGACTTGTTGGTCTAAGGCAGGTCCAGACTTGTTGGTCTAGGATTGGTCTAGGCATGTTCATCTAGGGTTGATCAAGACTTGTTGGTCTAGGATTTGTCTAGACGTGGGGAACATCCATTACAACGCGGGTTTTACACCGCAGTGCCATTACAACGAGGGTTTTACATCGCAAGTCGTTACCACGACTTGCGCTGGAGGGCGCTCTAGACTAAGGAATAGTAGATTTACTATTCCAACACCTTCCCTACTGTACGTAGGCTGGTGTTGGAATAGTAAATCTTACTATTCCTAAGTCGAGCACCCTACAGCGCAAGTCGTGGTAACGACTTGCGTTGTAAAACCCTCGTTGTAATGGTACTGCGGTGTAAAACCCGCGTTGTACCGTCATACATCCCTAGACATTTTCATCTAGGGTTGGTCTAGACGTATTGGTCTAGGGTTGGTCTAGACATGTTGGTCTAGGGTCTGTGACACGTCAGCCTGGGGGAGCTGCACATACCTGACCAGGGGGGACGAGGGGAGTCCTTACCTGCTGCCGCCACCGCCAGGAGTCCATTCACCGCAGAAACAGCGCCGCCGCCCCGGGACTGCAACTCCCGGCTGCCTCAGCGGCGGAGCTGCATTCCCACGCATACCAAGCGCCAGGAGGCGCCTACAAACAGCGCTCTGCTTCACTTCGCGGGACGCCGGGCGAAGCCCGGGCAAAGGGTGGGCCCTCTGTGGCCCTCAGAGGCCAGAGGAGGACGGGGCGGGCCACCCCACTTGGTCCCATCATAAGAGGTACAGAGACATTATACATTATTATGTTCAATTGCCCAGTGTCGTAATCGGGCCTTTCGTAGTCCACCCACGATGTCTATTTGGGAAGAGCTTAATGCCATGTGCGGCACAAACTATGTCCCTGATATATTAACCCCCCCAGAGTGGGGAAAGACACTGATCTCATAAACTGTACCAACCAAGCTGTACCCTTATCCCCTGATTTAATTCTGTTTGAAGCTAACACACTATCCCGGGAGTCACCAAACAAAATGAACAACGAGGAGACTCCATTAAATGTCGATCTAATGTGTTGTAGCTCCTCATCCTTCTCTGCCAATCCAATTGTTTTAACGCCATATAATGCAGGGACTACATTAAACAATTCTGTTCCCCCCCTTCAATCGACCCTACTGGCCCAAATTGAACGATTGTTGAATGCAGCTATGTTACCCCTGGTCACTAAAATGAAGGAGTTGGGAGACAGGCTGACCAGTGTTGAACAAATAGTAAAAAGGATTTACCCACCGACTGTAAATTCTGCTGTTTCCCCACCCTCCACGCTCTCTACAAACCCTGTCAAGCCTACTTCCATTGAACACAGGAAAGCACGAACAATTGATTCTCCCCTGAGCATACCCTTCCCAATGGGCCGTAATAACACTCCTAAGCCTACTCGTGCCCCTTTTAGAGCCTCTAGATATCCCCAAGTAAGAAGGCATCGAATAAATTTACCCCCTGAAGCTGCCCCCTACGTGTCTGTTCTTTCCGGGGTGCCTGAACTTGGGCAGGGAAATCACGAAACAAGTGAGAATCTGCTAAATAAGACCATCTTTTGGCTTAACAACAACAGACCGCTGCCGCCCGCCTTAGATGGCGGAATTTTGAGCGTCAGGAGGGTGAGGTGGCTAGGCAGATTGCCTAAAGATATTTCGGGAGATCTGATATTAATCAGATTTAAACACAGGAACATTGTCCCCTATGTAAGACTTTCTCAACCAAAACCTGGAGATGGCCCTATTTCTACTTGGGACTTGTTTGATTTTTACCCGGGCCCCAGAGTACCGAACAATAACACTTGGTGAAAGGGGACTCTGTCTACCACGTGTGATTACTCTGCACCAGATTAGTTAGTTTTTAAACAACTGATGAGTCTTATACACAGGCATGTAAAATGGAAAAGCCCAATATGTTCTTAATAATTGTATTTAAATTATGCAAACATGTATTGCGATTTTATAGTTGATTAATTCTATTGTCTTTTTAATATCGACTATGTATACTTTTATGGTTTCTGCATGAAATCGAAATAAAGTTTTTGAAAAAAAAAAATGACACGTCAGCCTGTCTGGTAGAGCTAACTCCATGAAATACTGCCTTGGCAATTATGACTTTCATGAAAAGGTCCATCATTGTTTTGTTTGCAGTTTCATGAAAAGGTAAGCATAGTGCCATTTACGATACCATTATGTAGGCACAGGATGTGTAGTTTGCCCCATTTTTGGGGAAATCCCCACTGCCCACAATTATACCATAATACCATAATTTCTGCCAGCATTGATGGGCATTGGCACATTTTCCTCTGAAAAACTTTGAAGGTTGCTTCTCCCCAGGCAGATACAGCTACTTCGCAGCAGAACTCCATCCACTCCTTTGGACAATTCTATACACAGGGAAATCCTCAATCACCACTGTGCTGAAGGTTGTCAGTTTGGTCTGGGTCATCAGTAGATACCAAGTCTACTTTTTAGGCTCCCAGCTGCTGATTCTCAAAACTGGGCCAGAAGACAAGCCATCGTGCCTAAATCCTCCAGACCCAACGTCAGATAAGGCCTTATCGCTTAGTTTTTTTTATCCTGTTTAGGTTTGTTTATTGTACAGTTAATAAAAAGTCACAATGTGAATACTTACATTTGTAGAAAAGCCTTATTTACAATTAAAATATAGGAAAAGAGGGTGGTCACACTCTATAAGATCATAAAGGTCTCGATTTCATTTTGGTAAAGACAATAAAAATTGAGGGGACAAAGTACTCCGAGTGGGCTAGCATAGCGGTGGCTTGGCAGATGCTTTAGGTAAACCATGTGGCTGTTTCGTGATTCTTCTAGCCACTGTATCAAAGAATTTTGTTAGTCTGCAATTTAACTGAGTCTTTTTAGGATTAAAACACAGCATCACAGCCTGCCTACAACTAGTTATGCCCTTTTGGTTCCATAAGACCCGAAGTAGGGAGCGCCTTATGTCCACGAGATTTGTACAAATACAAATGATGTGTATTAGGTCCTCTTTTCCTGATCTGCAGAGTCGGCAACGATTTTCAGAGCATTCCTTTTTCCAAGGTGCCAAGTGGGGTAGTATTGGTATGATGCCGAGGCGCAGGTTTAAAAACTTGTTTTTTGTCATCTGTGTGAGGCCCATTTTTAGGTATTCTTGCGGCTTCAGAGCGTTGTAGTCTGTCAGCACTGCCCATCCGTGAGCCCTCTTGGCCAGGGTTTCTTTGTCCTCTATAGATGATATCATCTTGGTTACTTTCGTTACCACTTTTTTGAAGCTTTTGATATCAGTCCGTGACTCCCAGAGCCCCAAGGTCTCCAATGATTCTTTTAGGCACTTCCTTGCGGGTGAGTTCTCCCGGGTAGAGAGTTCAGTCCAGAGTTGGGCGTTTAGAGATCCTTGGTCAGTGTCTCTGATTTGTCGCCAGCTTTTTATATATGCGCCTCTTCTCTTCATTGTTTGTTTCTGTAGGCCGAATTCGAGGTGGATTTGAGCAGGCGAGGTGTAAGTGGGTAGATGGAAAATTGCCCTGTATGCTCGACTGATGGCGTTGTCTAGTGTTGTGGCGTCGTTTCCTTGCATGGATTCGCTGCCGTATGTGAGCATGGGCTGCAAGCGCGCTCTAATCACCTGCAGAAGGGGGTCAAGTGACCGGTCAGGGAGAGCTTTCTTCAAGGGCTTTATTGTTAGATAGAATGTCGTGCCCTTCCGATGGATGGCCTCTAGTTGATGTTTAAATGAGCATCTACTGTCTAAAAATACGCCTAGGTATTTATAAGTGGCTACCTGGTCTAACCTCTGTCCGTCCAGAAACCATACGAGTTTCTTTGTTTTGTTGTAGTTCATTGACATGACTTTTGTTTTATTTAAGTTGATCTTTAGTGCGTTGTTTATGGAAAATGTATTGGTGGTGTCCAGAAGATGTTGGTGTCCGATAGGGGACCGACTGATAAGGACCAGGTTGTCAGCGTATAAGAGGTTTGAGAGTGAGATATCGCCCAGCCACGGAGCATGAGATTTGGTTTTCTCCAGTTCTCCGGGGAGATCTGCGAGAAAGAGGTTGAACAGCATAGGGGCTAGGACGCAGCCTTGCTTCAAGCCTTTGGTGGTATTGATTTGCCTTGAGAGGTGCGTTCCAGAGCCCAGTTTGATCTTGACCCAGGTGTTGGGGTGTAGCATTATCAGCTGCTGTAGGAGTAGCCTGGGAATCCCCCATTTTTCCAGCTTCCGCCAAAGTTTGCTCCAGTCTACATGGTCGAACGCGGCGCTGTAATCTATGAAGCAAAGAAATAATGAGCTCTTGGTAGATTTTGCCGCATCTGTCAGAAGAGTTAGCGCCATGATGTTAGTCATTGTGCCCTGGCCTCTGCAGACTCCGGTTTGGTTAACTGGGATGATGTGCTTTAAGGTTGCCCAGGATGTTAGTTCCTCCAGGATAAGGCCCGTGTAGTACTTTGCCTCTGTGTCGATTAGGACTATAAGTCGATAGCTACTTGGATTGCTCCTTTCACTCTGTTTGTAAATCGGGCTTATTATAGAGCCTCTCCAAGTTATTGGACTTATTGCTGTTTCCCTAATTTCTTGGAAGACTGGCACCAGTGTGTTGCTCCAAAAGTCGGTGTCTTGCTTGTATGTTATTGGCGGGATCCCATTGGGGCCGGGGGCACCCTCGAGTTTGCCTTTTGAGATTTGTGACCTGATCCTAGTCACTATTGATGCATGTGTTTTTTCCTCTCTGTTTGCAATTGGTGTGAGTCTTGTAGTTGCTTCCTCGTCCAGATTTGCGATGTTGCGCTGGGGTAATTTTATGATGTAGTTGTTATTAGCTTCGTTTTTATGTTTGCCAGATTTGTTGGAGCTAGGATGCGGTCCAATTATCTGGGTTCCGCATCCGGGCGAGTACCCCACTGGTTTTTCGGCATTAAAGTGAGTTGATAAGTAGTGTGCCCATTCGAGTTCAGATATTTTAGAGTTGATGCCTTTGTGACCTGGCCGTTGGAGGCTGTGGATTGATTTTCAGAATCTGGAGCTGTTCTTCTGTTTCGAGTCGTATACAATTTTTACCCAGAGTTCGTCGTTCAGGTGTGTCAGGGAAGCTCTCAAGGAACCGGTGCTTAGTTTGTAAAAATTAAAGCAGGATCCAAAGGTTTTCTTAGGTGCTCACTGCTTCCAAATGCCAGGGATGCTGTGTGCCAAGGCTGTCTAGTCTTGATTCCACCTTGTGCCTTGTTCTTCCTCCCCCAAGATTTCCTTTCTCTTCATCTCAACTTTTCCTCGCCCTTGCTTCCTCCCTGTATCACTGTTTTCCCATCTTTCTGTACACGCTACTTTCTCCCTTTCCTACCTTTCTCTCTCTTGCTCTGGGTTAAAGTCGGAAGATGAAAAAAGAGTCCCAGTCCCCAGAATGGAGCACCCATGCAAACCCCCTTCAACCACCAACACAAATTAAGCACTGCATGCAACATTTATTGTGCACAGGTGTTTGTGGTGCCTGACACTGTCATTTATCAGCAAGTACTGGGCATAAGCATGGGGGCGGCATGTGCCCCTAATGTAGCGAACGCATACATGGGTGCTTTCGAAGAAAAGTATATCTATAATGAGATTGCCCCATTTTTTGAAAATGTCACTCATTACAATCGATATATTGATGACATTTTCTTTATTTGGCGAGGCCCTCAAGAACTACTGGATGAATTTATTCTGTGGATAAATCTTGTGACCCCCATCTGAAATTTAGCGCAAATACCAGCTCATCTAAGATTGAGTTTCTAGATGTTTGGATTCTAGTGAATAACAGCCACATTGAAGTGTCTCTTTATACCAAACCTTCAGCCCGGAATACGTTGCTCCTTTACGACAGTTACCACCCACGGAGCCAGAGAAACAGTATTCCATTCAGCCAATTCCTCAGGCTCTGTCGTAACTGTACTGATATGAGCAATTTTGAGTACCATGCTGGACAGATGAAAATCAAGTTTCTAGACAGGGGATACCCCAGGAGGTTGATTAGTGACTCTTATAAAAGAGCCAAATATTTTGACAGGGAAACTCTCTTGAAACCCAAAGAGAAAAAGGATGATAACAAACTCGTCATGGTCTCTACTCATTACAACTTCAATGAAAAATTGAGATTTATCATCAACTCTCAATGGCATCTCCTTAATATGGAGAAGTCTATGGATAAATTGGATAAGCCCATTTTTGCGTTTCGACGCAATAAGAATTTGAGAAACATGCTAGTGAGGGCATCCCCTGTTGACACCCCAGGTCTTGTCCAAAGGAGCATTACTGGAGCGAATCCTATTACTGGTAGCCATAGGTGTGGCGGCTGCCATGCCTGTGAACAGGTCATCTGCACCCCTGAATTGAAATGGGGTAAAAGGAACATCCAGTTGAGAGAAATGACAAACTGCAGGACAAGCAATGTGGTGTATCTCCTGACTTTCCCATGCTCTAAGGGCTACGTGGGTGAAACCGGGAGGGAATTCCGTACTCGGTTTTCCGGACATAAATCCGGCATTAGGAACTCACGTCTGGGAGCACCACTGGTTGCTCACTGGAAAGCCCTGAGACACTCGGTTGAGGATCTTAAATGGCTTATCCTTGAACGGATCCATTGTCCTAAAGATGGAAATATCGATGCCCTTAGGAGCAAAAGAGAAGTTTATTGGATTTTCTTTCTTGAGACGGCTGTTTCAGGATTAAATGAACATATTCCCTGGGAAAACGCAATTCATTGACTTTAACTCTTTGTTTCTGTATTTTTTACTTCATTCTAGTTTATGGTCATTATTATATATAGCTTGTTTCAGAGATGATTTAATTATGCTATTAAAACTTTTTTTCTTTTTTATTATTATTTATTTTCCGTTTTCTTAAATCTTCCATTAGTCCGTTTTTTATGTTTACTGTCGTTACATATTTCGAGTCTTCTATTTTTCTATTTTGAACTATCCCTTTTTCCCCCTTCCCTGGTGGAACCTGTCGTATTTTGTTGCAACCTTGGAGCCCTGTCTGATTATATACATCTACATCGAGTGCTCCGAGTATATCTCGTCGTTATGTAGTCACTTTCTAATATGGCCGCCAGTTCTCTCTTTTAGTCGGTACCGCCGTCAGCGGTCTAGTGTTGCGAGTGTCCCTTCACGTCGTCCTGATTTAATTTGCCCAGGTGCCGTTAATTGTAGAATTTACCGACGGTATTTAGGCCATCCGGTCGAACCTCGGGTTGACCTATTCCTGTTGGCGTAGGAGACTGACCCGTGTAACATGGAGATCGAGATCCTTTGAACTTTATGGGAGGTAAGCACATTTCGGCGTTGTCGACTCTGTGTCTACTTTGGAACGTAGCCTTGGCTGCTTTCTAAGTCGTGCATCCTGTTCTTACCTCGTAGGACTATGTCACCGGTTCATTTGCTTGTGACCCCGGCGGCCTTATCTATCTTTTTTTTTTTTTTTTTTTGCAAAAACGGTTTTTATTGGCAATCAGGTGGAAATGATACATTACAGGATAAAGCAATTCAGGCATCAGGGAACGATGCGATAAAGCGGCACAGCACCAACAAGACGCCTTTTAAAATGAACAATCCCCAACTGACCCCCCCCTCCCCCTCAGTTCCCCCCCCGTAGTCAGTGTGCCGTACTCTTCCCTTCCAGTCGATGATGTGTTATCAGCACTCGTCCGTAATAGGGACCACAATGGAGGGTAAGAGGCCCCCCTCAACGGAGAGTCCCGACCCCCAGAACAGCCAGCAGTAAGTGTAAGTAGTGTGTGCACCCTGGAGAGTGTGAGGAATCCCAGGTTCGGTGCCCTCACCCCGGGGTCCCCCCCTCATCCTCGCTCTGGTCGCCATCCGGCAATTGGAGCGCCACCACCAGGGCCTCCCACGCCCTGGCCACCTCCAGCGCTTTGTCATTGTCAAGACTCCTAGCCTGTCGCAGCCGCAATGTACTCTCCGCTTTCGCCCAGCGCTCTAGTGTGGTCTTCCAGCGCAGGTAGCTGGGGCCTTGAGTTGACTTCCAATGCATGGAGATTTCCCGCTTAGCCAATATTAAACCCAGGTCGCAAAACTTGCTGGTAACTCGGTTGCGAGGGGTGTGAGGGAACCACAATAAAAGGCATGTGCCCATGTCAAGAGCGATCTGCCGGTCCGTGACAGCATTCAGGCAAGACATTACCGCCTCCCAATAACCCGCTAGCTTGGCACAAGTCCAGAACATGTGGGCGAAGTCCGCATCCGCGGTTCCGCACCTGGGGCAAAGCGAGGAAGCCCCCTCGAAATATTGCGAGATCTTCGTCGGTGTTAGGTACGCTCGGTGTAGAGTGAAAAACTGGACCATTTGGAATCTGGCATTCCTTGTGCCCTTCCATGCTCTGCGCAGTAACTGTGGCCACACCGTGTCAGGAATAGAACGCCCGATGTCCCCTTCCCATTTGGCTCGTAGCCCGTCCAAGGGTCGCAAGGCCGCAGATGTCAGCCGTCGGTAAAGGCACGTGACGGCCTTATAGGTGCCAGCGGCCGTCACCACATACTGGCAGCACTCCGAAGTCGGGGGTTCAGTGAGCCCACTCCTCCAATATCGACGAATACCAGCCACCAATGCAGCATGCAGCAGGTACCCACCCCTCGGCAGACCGTAGGAGTCCTGCAGCTCCTGAAACGGGAGCAGCGAGCCGTCCCTGTAGAGGTCGCCGACCATATGCAGGCCAAGGTCCTCCCAGATTGCTAGGGCGGACCAGTCGCCACCATGAGGGAAGGCAGTGCACATCCCGAGCGGGATGTCTGGGGCGTAAGGGCGAACAGCACCGGAGCGCTTGTGCGCCCGAAGCCAGCAGCTGCGGATCGTCCGTTCCTCCAAAGTAAGCAGAGCTAGGTCCAGTTTCTGTCCCAAAACTATAAAGGAGATGATATGTCTCGGGAACAATTTGCCTGGCACTTCCTCCGGGCCACGGAACTCCAAAGCCACTGCCTGGGTCAGCCACTGCAGCTGCGCTGCCAGATAGTACCACTCGAAGTCCGGGGCTGCAAGGCCCCCGTCCGCCCTGGGGCGCATCAGCGTGGTCAGCGCAACCCGTCTCCTGCCCGAGCCCCAAATGAACCCCGTCATCAGGGAACGGAGTCTGCTGAAAACCGACACGGGTATCCAGATCGGCAGAGTGCGGAACAGATACAGCAATCGGGGAAGCGCTACCATCTTCAGCAGAGCGACTCGACCCGCAACCGAGAGCGGCAGCGTCTGCCAGAAGCCCATGCAACCCCGTAGGTTCCGAATTGCCCTGTTGATGTTACCGTCTAGGAGGGCCCAGGCGAGTGATAGACGAGCGTGCCCAGATAGGGGAGACAATGGTGCTCCCACTGCAAGGCACCCTCCAGCCGGGTGTCATCGGCCCTCGGAGTCAACGGGAAGAGGCAAGACTTCCCCCAGTTGACTCGCAACCCCGAGAGGTGACCAAAGTCCGACAGGAGCTGTTCGGCCCCGCGTAGAGAATCGCCCGCGTCTGCCAAGAACAACAGACAATCGTCCGCATAGAGAGAGATGTAGTGGGCGTCGCCTCTCAGCGGAAGCCCTGCATACGCCCGTCCCAGCCGGGCATGCGCTGCCAGCGGTTCTATGGCCAGTGCAAATAACAGGGGTGACAGAGAGCACCCCTGTCGGGTTCCCCTACCCACCACATACGAGGCAGAAATGGTGGACCCCGTTTTGACCCGGGCCGTGGCCGCAGCATAGAGCAAGGCAGTCCACTTCACAAAGCGTTCACCCAGCCCAAATGTCTCCAGGACATGGAGCAGGTATGGCCATTCGACGCTGTCGAACGCTTTCTCGATGTCAATTGAGAGGACTGCGGCATTCGGAAAGCTGGCGGCCTCACCCCCCATGATCCTGAGCAGCCGGCGCACACAGGTGGCAGTGGTGCGCTGAGGAATAAAGCCCGCCTGGTCGCTATGCACCAGGTAGCGCATGTGGGTGAGGAGCCGCGTCGCGAGAACCCGGCTCAGGATCTTATAATCCGTGGTGAGCATGGAGAGCGGGCGGTACGCCGATCGGCAGCTCGCATCACCCCCTCTCTTCAGTAAGGGTATCACCAAGGCCTCGCGAGTAGACGCCGGCAAGCGCCCCAAGTTCCAGGCCTCTTGGTAAACCGCCTGCAGCCGTGGAACCAGCACATCCGCATAGGCCGCATAAAATTCTATCGGGAGCCCATCCGTACCCGGAGTCTTTCGGCGAGCCATGTGTTTGATGGCCACCCTGATCTCACCCTCGGTAATATCTCCGCCCAGCTGTTTCACGTGCTCCGGGTCGAGCCTGGGTAACTGCGCCGACACCAGGAACTCCTCCAGCTCTGCCGGGAGACCCGGCATCCTGCTCACGTCAAGGTGTTCATAATACTGAAGGAATTGGTCGTTAATGTCCAATTGCGTGTAGACCATGCGCCCCTCCGGGGTGGCAAGCGCCACCACAGGGGAGCCACGGGCCCCAGGGCTGGCCAACCACGCCAGCAACGAACCCACTTTGTCAAGCTCAGCGTGAGCTCGGACCAGGAACTCCTTATAATCAAAGCAGCGCAGCTTTTCCAATGCTGCCGCCACCACCTCTCGAGCCTCCGAAACCGCGCCACCAGCCTCGGGGTCCGTGTGGCTGCGCCGTTCCTCCGCGCGCAATCGGTCCTCACTGCGCTCTACATCCTGTAACAGGGTTTTGCGGACACCTGCGGTGGCCGAGATGCAGACGCCCCTAACCACCGCCTTAAAGGCGTCCCACTCTACAGCTCTGCTGGAGGCTGTGTCCACATTGGTGTCAAAATACCCCTCCACCCCACTACGCACACTTGCCTTAAATGCCGGGTCCTCCAGCGTCAGTGGGTTTAACCGCCATGTTGGAATAGTTTGGCGTCGTCGCATCCACTGTACCGACACCAGGCAAGGATTGTGGTCAGACACCGTTCTAGTCAAATACTCACTATGGCGGACCAGGCTCTGGATATCCAGTGAGCACAGAATGCTGTCTAGGCGAACATGCAGATCGTGCGGGGGGGGAGTAAAAGGAGTAATCCCTTTCCGACGGGTGGTGGGTCCGCCATGCATCGATTAGGCCCCAACTACCCTGCCAATCTCTCCTACCCTGCGCCAACTTGTGAGCCGCTGCCTGCGCTAGCGGCGGGTGAGAACGATCCAGACCCACGTCCAACACAGAATTAAAATCCCCCCCAAGCAGGACCGTGCCAGCCAGGACAGTCGCCAGCTTCCCAGACAGTCGCGCAAAGAAGGCAAGCTGGTCCACGTTCGGGGCGTAGACACTGCAGAGTGTCACGTCCCTCCCATCCAGGCGGCCCTGTACAGCAACAAACCTCCCCTCAGGGTCAATTATCGTCACCAAAGGCTGAAAGGGAACCCCCGCCCGGACCCATATCAAAGCCCCCCGTGCAAATGCCGAGTAAGTGGTATAAAACATATGCCCCCGCCACCTGCGCTGCAGGGCCCGCCCCTCAGTTTGATCAATGTGAGTTTCCTGCAGGAAGGCGATCTGCACCCCCCTGCGGACAAGATGTGCATGGACCCTGTGGCGTTTCAACATGGAATTCAGACCCCTCACGTTCCAGGTCACACACTTCAGATCAAGGAGGGTCCCCATTCCTCAGAACAAGCACAACCCCAACGAAGGCAACTTTCGCACGCACACTGGCTACTCCCCATGAAATGAACCCCAACACACCCCAACAGCCCCATGTCCCACCCCTCCCCAGAATAGGTCCCCAACAGCGGAAACCCATCCAAATAAGTAGCACCCAACAGCAACAATCCCTGGTAACTACCAGAGTCCCACAATAGGTGTGGGAAAAATGAGGGGGTGGCCTGTTGCCTCTCTCACCAGACCGCCAGCAGTTCACTCCCCCGAGTCAGTGAGGCCTCCCCTACGCGCCCCATGCCCCCCGCATCCCCTCCACAAGTAAAGCTATCAGCACTACAGATGGTGGCCGCCCAACACCAGTCCCAGGTCCAACAGGCCAATGTCGCCAACCCAGGGCACGAACACAGCAGGTCATACGATACCAGTTCAGGAGAGCAGTAGCTTCACTCGTCCATCAAACCATCTGCAGTCCCAGGCGTGGCATGCGGAGGTGCGGGGTCCCCAGTCACCGAGTCCTCCGAGGTCCCCCCGTCGGTGCCACCTCGAGACCCCGACTCCACAGCCGTCGCGGAGTCCAACGCCTGGGAGATGTCGGAGACCGCCCGGAGGGCATCCCTGCGCTCCTGCTCAGTCTGTGAGACCGTGGGTGTCCGAACCTTCGGCGGACGTTTCTTGCGTCTCCTGCCCCGTCTAGGCCTCGGTGGTGCCCTCCTCTGTTCCCCAGGCGCGTGAAGTGCATCCGCGCCGGTCCTGTAGAGCTCCAGCCAGTCCCAGACATCATCGGGGTTGTCGTAGAAGGAAGATTTGCCATCGAGCATGATCCGTAGGCGGGCTGGGAACAGGAGAGAGTAGCGGACGCCCTCCTCTCGAAGCGCCTTCTTGACCGCCAAAAAAGTAGATCGCTGCCGCTGGACCTCCAAGGAGTAGTCAGGATATATGGAGACCTGGGCGTTGTCCACTTTATAGGGCCCCAGAGCTCGCGCCCTTTGCAGAATGAGGTCCCGATCTCTGTAGTGCAGCAACCGCGCCACCACCGGGCGGGGAGGCCGGCCCTCGGCCGGAGGGCGAGCCGGCACACGGTGAGCACGCTCTAGAGTGTAGAACGGCGACAGCCCCTCCGGGACAACCACATCCCGTAGCCAGGCCTCCAGATAGCCCAGCATGTCGGCCCCCTCAATTTTCTCCGGCAGGCCCACCACGCGAATGTTGTTGCGGCGGTTGCGCCCTTCTGCGTCCTCCGTCCTCTGTTCCAGCAGGTGCACCCTCTGCTGCAGCTCCCCCAGCAAGGCGCCAGCCGCTTTCGACGAAGGTTCCAGCGCTTCAATCCGGGTTTCGGTCTCTTTGACCCGATCTGCTAATTTGCCGTGGTCTGCACGTAGTAGGCCCAGGCTCGTGGACACCTGCCCGATATCACGATGCAGGGCCTCCCTGGTATCGGCGATTGCCTTCAGGATCTGCTCCAGCTGACTTTGCGGCAGACCCGCCGCCGGGACAGCGTCCGGAATGGGGCCCCCATCAACCACAGGCCCCCCAGCAGCCTCAGGGGGGGGCTTCAAGGGGCGTTTCCCCATGGGGGCAGCCGCGTCTCTCCCCCGCAGCAACAGGGTCAGCGTCTTACCCCGTGTACAGCTCGTCAGGCCGCAATCCTCGGGGCCACTTGTCGTGCGGTACTCCCTCTGGGTTCGCCGTTCCCCAAAACCAGCCACTTTCCGACGATGCCTGGGACCCTCTCGATATAATGCAGTCCGCCGGCCCCCAAGGGCCCCCCTGGCCACAGCACTCCCTCAGACCCAACTGCGACGTGCAGTTCCGCCGGCCCAAAATGGCGGCAGGGGCGGCCGTGCAGGGACCCAAGTGCGCGAGGGTCAGGGATCGGCGTGCCCGGGCCCCAAGAGATAGGGCCCCCCGGGCGTCCTCAGGTGCAGGTCACCAGTCAGTCAGTCGGTGGTGGCAGGGTCCCTCAATAGAGGATGGCCAGGGGTCGCGCACGAGCACCCCCCCCCAGGTCGGCAGCCTCAAAGTCCGGATGCGCCCCAATCCCGGGGTCCTCGGCCCGCAGCACCCCACTCCTCCGGGTCGCACTGGGCCGGTCCACACTCCAAGCCTGCGCTCCACAGGCGGTGCACAGCGGGGGCCCCAAATTCAAGCTGGGAGGGGGGCAGCGCCGGCCGCCGTGTCCCCGGCGGGCCGCGCAGGGAGAGGTCCGAGCCCAAACGCGAGCCCCACGTTCGGGCAGCAGCAGGGCCCCCCCGGGCCGGGTGCCTCACCAGGTCTTCTCGCATGCAGGCGCCCCCGACGGGTCCCCGCAGGCACCCCACAAGGAAGCGGTCCAGATTCCGCTGCTGCGGTGAACTTCGCACCCAGGTCTCCAGGTCACTCGGCAGTCGGTGGCCGGCCAGGTATCGCCGCAGGTCGGCCGCCGGAGCACCTGAGGCCGGGGATGCGGCCGATCTTCAAGGCCGCAATATGGCCGGCGCCGCCCACCAATCCGTCGGTGCGGCGCGGGCTGTGCGCAGCCGGGGGCTCGCCTCCGCCGCCTCCGGGCAGGCCCCCAGGAGTGATGGGGGAGACGCGGGTAGTCTCAGGGCGCCAGGGCCACCAGGATCAGCTACTGCAGGATTAATGGAGGAAGGCCGCTGCGGAGCTCAGCGCTCACACGTCTTCCTCCATCGGCCACCAAGCCACGCCCCGCCTTATCTATCATGGTGGACTGGAGTGTTTAGTCTCCGAAGTTAATGCAATACGCGCCTGTTGCCATATCTAAGGTAAATTATGCACGAGGTCAGCGTTGTCTATTGCGGGACTAAGGTCCCTTTTTTTGTTCCAATCCTGTTTTTACACTCCAGCATATATCTGGGCATTCCTTGACATACCGTATCGGTTGTAACGCTGAGGCGGCCCCCCCCCCCCCTGGAAATTTGTTGGTCTTTATTATTATTATCACCGTTACTATCCGTGTACCCATAATATTTTTGGTATATATCTCTAGGCAAACATATATATTTTTGTCTTCTCTATTCAGATTGTACTATGTTTACTCGACTACTTGGAGTTTTGCACATTTATCCTAACGTTACCTGGACTAGAAACTTTGGGCCCTGGCACTCTTTTTGAACACTCGTCCCTTTGAGTATTCAGGTGAGTCCCCTTTGATTTTAGGCACGTATAGTCCACGGATACGTAAGCACCCTCTGCATATTGCTCTAGTATACTGAAATCGGACATGGAGTAGTATTGTTAGTGTTATGTGCCATCCTACAAAACCTATATTCAGACGGCCCCCCTTGTCTTTTTATGTAATGATGTACAGATCTTCCTGAAACTTCTGTTCTGATTCGATATTGACCATTTAACCTCGTGAGGCTGTTCGTCCACTATTCTTTCGTTCCAGCCTCCTTGGGAGTCTAATCTCTGGTATGTTAATTTGTAAATATTCATCAGTTGCTTTTCCATCTACTAGTCAGTTGTCCTTTTTTGTTGTAAAAAAACCTTTTTTGCTGATCCTGTGATACCTAATTGTCAGATACTACTTGATTAATGGATCACTTGTGGTTCTTGATTTCGATGTTTACATTGTTGTACATACAATTCTGTATTGTATTAATTTTTTCTTTTTTTCACAGTATGTATGTTTGAGGACTGTATGGATTATAGCTTGATTATACTCTGTTTTACTCCATAACATGACCAGTGTTTTCTTCCTTTAACTAGGGTACCTTATTAGTTGTGCATTCTTTATTTATTATATTTTTTTGCCCACAGATATGCTTTCGCTTGCCCAGAACCTATGAACAGGATCTAATTTTATTGACCTGGATTTCTGGAAGACCGTGCCTTTCCTATGTATTTGGATGAATTGCGCCCTGATGAAGGAACTCCTCCCTGCGGCACAGTTCCGAAACGCGCGTCGGCGCTTTTTCTGTCTGATTGATGAGAGTAGCGAGTTGGTTGAGTCAATATGGATGCATCGGTTTGTGAGTGAGTCGGTGATTGGTAGAATGAGTGAGTGATGTATGTGCCTTTTTTTTATTGATCTTCCTGTTCTTGGGCTGATGTTACATGAATTATATGAAGTCTTCATTTAATGAATTATAGATTTTGCACTATGCATATTTTGATATATATTTTGTTATGAATACAAATGACAATAAAATAATTTAACTACATTTAGCTGTTCTCTGGGCAATTGCTATTATTGGAACTGCTCTGGTCCTCTACATTATTGGGAACTGCCCTTTCATGTTGTTATATACATGCCTGACACTGTAACATCATGTGCTGGACAGGTGATTTCATACCTGCGAACCCTCAGGTGGATAGAGTTGACCTGCCTTTAAAAAGGTTTCACATTCATCACACTCTCCAGTGTCATTCAGTTTTTAGGTCACATTCCTGTATCTCGCTTTCAGTATCACAGGAAAGCTCCAGTGTCATTCAGTTTTCAGGTCACATTCTGGTATCTAACTTTTAGTATCCCAGGAAAGCTCCAGTGTCATTCAGTTTTCAGGTCATATTCCTGTATCTCACTTTTAGAATCACAGGAAAGCTCCAGTGTCATTCAGTTTTCAGGTCACATTACTGTATTTAATGTTTAGTATCCCAGGAAAACTCCAGTACCAGTTCGTTTTCAGGTTACATTCCTGTATCTCACTTTTATTATCCCAGGAAAGCTGCTACTCTGTAATAGTTCTTGTAGTCTGAGAAGCTAGGGTTCAACATGCACTTCTCAGTGTTCACGCATGCCCCCTAGATAACAGGGCTGACTCATTTGGGTGGGGGCATGAATTAATGGTGCCCCAAGCAATAGCTGTTGCTACCTTCCAGGCAGCAGCACAGGTACCAGTATTTAAAAGGAGGACCGGTACAACTGCCAGAGTGGTGGCGGGGGATATCCCGCACCCCATACCCACTGAAGTCACCCCCGTTATACATGCCGCTCTTTTGCCATTCAAACTCTAAAGGAAGACCCTGTCTACTTCTCGATGGATAGTGCAAAATACTTTTTTGTTGCTATCTAGCTATTTCCACATTATATAAATATCCTTCAGGCTCAATAGAATCATGTATCAATGGAGGAGCAAATAATTTTGCAGGATTTACTAAATTATGCGGCGAGAAAAAGCAACTTAAACAGCGTAATGCGCCACATTAAGTGCTATTAAGATTTGACGATTTTGTCTTTTTAGCACACGTTTCACCCCAGTATCAGTTTATTATCAGTATGCAGCAATCAGCCACTAAAAGATGACCAGTTAGCTTCTGCATGATGATCCTGACACTACATCAGAACCTTTGATGGTACTTTTGTTTAGTAACTTTTCATCCGTTTGAGATATAAATAATTTTCGTGAAACCTACAAATGAGTCAGTAGATGGTTGATTGTGCGGCAAGTACAGTAAATCTATAATTGTTTCAAAAACGCTGTAGCCGCAGACTCTCATAACAGTTTCCCTAACATACACATAGAAATTCCATCTCATCAGACACTCACCCTCTCCCTTTCTCCCTATAAGCATTCATTATATTTCTTTGGCCTCTGTTCTTTATGTTCAGCTTTCTGTGACCCCCTGCCTACGCTATACATATGTCCCCACGTACATAGTATGCACTAGTTTTACAGCTCTCCACTTGTCACTGCCTGAGAAAAATGGGATATCCTGAAGTCAGAATTCCAGCTTCTTGTGGTTATCATGGTACTTTTGTTTCTCAGTCTGAAGTGGTCCTCAAATGGGCTGTATTAATGATTTGTGGGAAGGGTATGCCCAGACGTGGGTCCCGTGCTCACTACGCCACTGGAGTCAAGCTATCCTGGCTGATGACGGCTGATAGCCAGAAACCGGTCCTAGGATGCTTGATTCCGGTCCAGGGAAGACATGGCTTGGCAGTTCGGGCTGGACTGTTCCCATGAGGCACAGGGTCAAGACTGATTTGCATATGGCCATGTCTGAACTGGGGTGGCGTGGTGAGCAAAATATTGATGGATTAAACCCAGATCTGTGACTGGGGGTAAATGTTTTGCCAATGTGCAACATTCCGTTCATCATATTGTTTGTTTTAATGATTTGTTGCTCATTATGAAGATTATAAGTTAGAGCCTTTTTTCGGCTGCATTTTGAAAATGGAAAATGCCCTGAATTGACAATCAGCACATTTATAAAAATCAAAGGATGTCTCAATCTACTAAGGGAATCTGACTCAGAATTGCTAGAGGCAACTTGCAGAGGTGTACAGCGAATCCTGTTCGTAAGTCCTTCAGTAGCGACAGAGTGGACAGAGGAAGTTGGCTGCATAGATCCGGATGTCATAGCTATTCTTCCTCTGAATATTAATCTCACACCAGCCAACTACAAACAGGTTTGTAATGAGACACTTTATTCCTATTGTAATGTGACATTAGGTTTTTGGAAAAGATGATCTTCCAAGCAGGCTGGAGAGCTAATGTTCTCCAGATACCTGGATATAAATGAAGACAACTGGAGATTTATGGAAAGGCAGCTGCTGCTTTAACAGGGCTACAATGGGGATGCAACCTAAGAATCTGCATAATGTACCACCTCTTAGTCTTGTTGAGTTCACGAGTTGCAACATAGTTGCGACTTTGTGGTGATCGTGAAGTGCTCAAAGTACATAAAAAGATCACAAAAATGTAAACTCTCACTTAGATAATCAGCATGGTCTTTGAGAAATAGACTTTTAATGATTCTTTAAGGCGACAAAACAGTGTCTCTGGTTCACAGGAAATAATAAAATCATTGCAACAGTTTAGCCTCCGCATTGGTGTTAAGCACCCTTCTTCAGGACCGCAAGCACTAGTTGAATTTGTTAGGTTGTCGCCAATGCAAGTTGGGTGGAAGCAGTACAGTTTTGGCCGAAGTGCTGGGAGTCAACTAAAGACAGCCACAGATATTATATTCCATGTGACACCTGTGGCTAAGAACCTTCTGTGTACTCCGTTGAGAAAGGTGCAACGAAGGCATGACTCTGCTGACTGCGGTTGCAGGACTTCCCCCACCCCCTTTTAACTAGTTGATGGGAGCCATTCCTGTTACTGTACTACTGCGTCCCATTGGTTCTGACATATAATTTACTTATTTGCGATGTGGTATATTATTATCATTTATAGAGCACCTTCTATAGCATATTACATTCTAAACCAGGATACCTTTTTAGGGCTCGGCTATAACGCGCTGAAAGCGCGTTCTCGCCGAGAACTATTGTCGGCGTCTCAGCAGTCTGAGACGCCGAAGGGGGACAAGACCTGGCCGCGCGCAGCGTTTTTCCATAGGATAACGTTGTGCGCGCGGCCAGGTCTTGTCTCCACGGCATGCATGGCAGGCCGGATCGCGTCGCGCGCCTCTGTGGAATGCAGGGGGAGTCTGCATACCAGCGCGCGGCGCTGATCAACAGGCAGGGTCAGGTTTTTCACTAGCAGTATCTAGCCAGGTCTCCTTCCCCTGTGCTGCCTGCAAAGTGCACTTGTACAGAATTTCTATTTGATACATTTGTGGTGTTGCCCTTCAGTTGTGTGCCAAGCTGATGTACTGTGGTATTGATGGAAAATGTCGTCATTGTGTTGCCAAATGCCAAGGAAGACTGTGTCATGATGTACTGTAAATAGAAAGTAACTTGATTTTTCTTCGTTATTTTGCATGCGAGGCTGTCATGATTACATTGCCTAATGTCCGCTCAAGAATACACATTTGCACATTGCAGTGTTTGCATCTTACTGTCTGCAGTTGATCATTGTGTTTGACCAAGGTCTGTACAATTCAAAGTCTATTCCTTCATTATTGTGTTTTACAGAGTATACATTCATTTTGACTCATACAAAGGCGTTTCAAAAATTAGTTCACTGCATATTTATAGTTTGATTTTTGAAGAGCTTTTGTTATGAGAGGTTGTAGAAGTGTTCAGGATTTTGGTTATTTTACTTGTGATCGCTGCATATATTTTTAACAGTTGGATGTTTGTAAAAATGCATATTCTGCCCTTTTAGATTAATCTGTTCCTACTAGGTAAGTTTTGCACACTTTGGCCTTTGTTACATCTAGCCAGGAGTAATCCCACTTATTTATGTGAGAGTTCTGTTAATTCGGGGGGAGCGGACATAATAGGAAATACACATTTTTGAGCAACGTGTGGGAATCCTTGATGCCCCATTCCTGCATGTTTTAAACGCTGTGAGCATATGTGCGCGTGCACCACGTCCGACTCACACATAATTATTAGCATGCAGATGCTATAATGTCTGGAGTTAGATCTTTAGCTGGTAAGGAGCTAGAGAATACTTTTTTTTGCGTATCTATACTATATGTGCTGCATTTAGTTCATATGCATTAAAGTGCTTTTTTTTTTTACAGTAAAGAACGAATGACAATCCAGTCAAATAGGCACTGCTTTGTTTTTCAGTTGCCTAAGTGTGTACGCCTCATCACTTCCTTCATTACACACACGGACACGCACACACGGACACCACCACTCCCATGCACACACGGACACCACCACTGCCATGCACACACAGACACCACCACTGCCATGCACACACAGACACCACCACTGCCATGCACACACGGACACCACCACTGCCATGCACACACGGACACCACCACTGCCATGCACACACGGACACCACCACTGCCATGCACACACGGACACCACCACTGCCGTGCACGCACGGACACCACCACAGCCGTGCACACACGGACACCACCACTGCCGTGCACACACGGACACCACCACTGCCGTGCACACCCGGACACCACCACTGCCGTGCACACACGGACACCACCACTGCCATGCACACACGGACAACACCACTGCCATGCACACAAGGACACCACCACTGCCATGCACACACGGACACCACCGCTGCCATGCACACACGGACACCACCACTGCCATGCACACACGAACACCACCACTGCCATGCACACACAGACACCACCACTGCCATGCACACACGGACACCACCACTGCCATGCACACACGGACACCACCACAGCCATGCACACACGGACACCACCACAGCCATGCACACACGGACACCACCACTGCCATGCACACACGGACACCACCACTGCCGTGCACACACGGACACCAGCACTGCCGTGCACACACGGACAACAGCACTGCCGTGCACACACGGACACCACCACTGCCGTGCACACATGGACACCACCACTGCCGTGCACACACGGACACCACCACTGCCATGCACACACAGACACCACCACTGCCATGCACACACGGACACCACCACTGCCATGCACACACGGACACCACCACTGCCATACACACACGGACACCACCACTCCCATGTACACACGGACACCACCACTCCCATGCACACACGGACACCACCCGTGCTTAATTTGTAAAAAAAAAGTGCCAGGGCTTTCATTTGTAAAAAATTAAGTGAAAGGGCACTCGTCAGGAGGCTACTGTAGTTTGCCATACACATTAGGCGACTTTGAGCTATTGGCATTGTAAATGACAATGACTTTTATTTATCTTTTGGTTTTTAAAACATAAATAAAAGACCTTGTCATTTACAATGTCAAGACCTTAAACTCGCGTTCATTTACAATGCTAATAGCTCTAACTTTTGCAATGCCGAGACCGTTGCATTGTAAATGCTTTTTCATACGGTTTTGGGATTCCCATCCATCGGTTGTGTATTTGGTTGTGTATGGTTAGTAGAGATTTGTTCAGTGTCCAGCTTAGTATTTGTTCATGTGTTGTGAGACCCGTGACAAGCCTTTGGCATGTGTGGTATTTTATTCTGTAACATGATCAAAATAAACAGCTGCTCTTCTGGGATATTACAACTTCACAGAAAATATTTTTGTTGTCTAGTACATAATGACAATATATTAAAAATAGATACAAAGCATACCTTATGTAAACTTATGTTTATTTCAAATATAAACATGTATAAATAATACCAATTCACACATTTAGTTGTCAAGAAACGTGCAGGTATTTTTTTTTAATCAAAAGTCTTCAAAAGAGTGGAAAATAAGTGTGAGAAAAATCATCACCTGGCAACAGAAAAGTTTAAAATTTCAAATGTTTTCGTTGATTTACAAAGAGTAATCAGATTGTAGCAGTTTTACCTCACAATATTAGAGTTGTGCAAGGACAATGTGTTCGAGAAGTGCATAAATTAATCAGTGATCTTTTCGGCTCTATCCGGCCGCACATATATGTTATCTTGAACTGTTTCTAAATATTGCAGGTAAAGAAGAAGGCAATCTGGCCACCGGATGAAGTCCATCTTATGATGCACTGAAAAGGCAACGCAGGGGAAATTTCCTATCGGGACAGAATTTCTTTGTAAGTTCACGAGTATGCTGATGAAGGGCTTAGAAGTGCATTTGGACAATACTCCTGGTCACCATTCTAACAGGTTCAGAAGAAGGCTCTTTGGAGGTTATTTAAGGTCTTGTGAATGTTTCATTCCTATTTAGATTGTATTCATAGGCATACAATGTAAATAGGGGACATCAGTCAAGTTTTGGTGCATGTGTTGCATCTGTCAATCTCTAAATACCTCATTTATTCTAGGGCATAGCTTGGACTGACTTGGAGTTCTCCGGTGCAAGCTTATATCTGGTGTTCCCGCCCTTGTTTCCACCAGTGGATCCCTCCTGCTAAAAAAAGACAGTCTGGAGGGAGAGAAATGAGAGTCAGGCAAAAGGGGATTCTGATTACAAAATACACCTATAAAGAATCTACATTTAGTCTAGCGCCCAAAGCGGTAAATGCTAGTACTTGCTTTTTTCAGTGATATCTGAACTCTAAGTTTAAGGGCCTTATTTCTTTGGTTGTCTCATAAATGGCACACAAATGATTTTCATGTCATCTATGTATATTTATGTGCCCTAAAGGTAGCATAAATTACCTCACTTGAGGATACAGACCATGCTAATGCTACCTGGAAACACTGGTGCGTTTCTAGGGAAGACAGGCTTTGTCACTCTACAAAGTGCCGCAGAGTGAAGTGGGGAAGCTGAGGTAGACAGGATTCTGGAAAAGAACGAGGCATCAACAGGTCGTCTTCAATGAAATATGGATACTAGATTTATTAAATCCCAGTGCAATTATTCTGGAATATAGTTATTTTTTGGGGGTTAAAGAAGGAAAGCTGGTTCTAGAATGTTGTCCCTCCACCTTTTATCCTGCAACTAATTTGATGCCTAAAGAACTGATTACATTCGAAAATGTGATAATAACTGAGATTGAACAGATGTTCAGTGAGAAGAAGTTTATTAAATACAATTTCACGAAAGATGAGTTTGAAACTCTCAGAAACCTTGCTAGCAGAGATGAAATAGTAATCAAACCGGCCGATAAGGGCGGAAGCATCGTCGTACAGGATAAAGTTGATTATGATCAGGAAGTTGTTAGGCAATTGCAAAACAATCTTCATTATAAGAGTCTACAAGGAGATCCCACAGATAAAATAAGATCTAGTATTTTATGCCTGACTAAACAAGGCCTAGATGGTGGGTGGCTTAGTCAAAAAGAATTTGACTATTTAAACAAAAAAGACTATTCGATTCTAGTGTTTTATACGCTTCCAAAAGTGCATAAGGACAATAAAAAAAACCCAGGTAGACCTATCGTTGCGGGTTGCCAATCAATTCTGCAACCATTAGCAGAATATGTGGATTGTTTTATAAAATCAGCAGTGGTATTGACAAAATCCTATACCAGAGACAGCACTAGTGTAATCAATTGTTTGGAAGGCAAACAATTTAACAATCAAATCAATGTCCTTGTAACCATGGACATTGAAAGCTTACACACTAGTATTCCCCAAGAAGAGGCTTTGAATGTAATCAAAAGTGTATTAGAAAATAGACCATCTCCACACCAAGTCCCGACTAATTTCATCGCCGATTGCGCCAGAATTGCATTAAATGAGAATTATTTTATTTTTAACAACAAATACTATGGCCAAATAAAAAGCGTGGTAATTGGGGCAATTTTTGCCCCCGATATAGCGAATTTGTTTGTAGCGGCATTTGAGGATCGAGTCATTTATACCAACAATCCCTTTGAAAACTACATAAAGGAATACCTACGTTACATCGACGATGTATGTCTAATTTGGGAGGGTCTAATTGCACAACTCCAAGAATTCCATGGGTGGCTTAATGTTCAGGACCCTAACTTAAAATTCACCATGGAGTATGATATGGAGAGTATAAATTTCCTGGACTTGAAAATATGGAATGACGAGGGCAAACTCTCAATTAGTCTTTTCACGAAACCACAAGTCACCACCTGTGTAATTTACGTGACAATCTCCCTTTTGGTCAGTTCTTACATCTCAGACGCAACTGTACCAAAAGGGATGATTATTTTGAAGAAGCGAAAATATTGCAAACAAAGCTATCAATGAGAGGTTATCCCTATAGAATGGTGAAACGCTCTATGAAAAGGGCCTGGTATTATGATAGACAGGCTCTATTGGAACCAAAACTAAAACATGATATTGATGCTGATTCAGTCACATGTGTCACTACATTTGGATCTGAATCAAATGCAATTAAAAAGATAATAACAAAGAACTGGCATCTCAAAAAGCTGAACCGCAACTTCCAATACCTCGGTTCGCTTTTAAAAGGTCACGTAATTTGAGGGACCATCTTGTAAATGCATACTAAGAACCCACAGTTAGCACAATCCAAAACTTATGGGGACTGACACCCGTGGTGGGACACTTTCCATGTGGCTCATGTGTAGCAAGCCATACAACTTCAGTGGTAAAGATGTGTTGTATAAATGGAAAAAACTGGGTAATGCGACAACATACAAATTGTTTGACGGGAAATGTGATCTATTGTTTAGAATGCCCGTGTGCCCTATATTATATAGGAAAAACGACACAAGAAGGCAAAAAGAGAATTATGCAACACCAGTCCTGGATAAGATGTAAAGTGGACACCGCCCCCTTGGTAGAACATTATATCAAGAAACAGCATTCTCCTAGTGAAATGAAATGGTTTGTGTTGGAAACTGTAAAACAATCAAAAAGGAGATATGATATGGATCGCCTGCTTACTCAAAAAGAAATAGATGGATTTGGTCGGCTAACACAGTGAAGAAAGGGTTAAACTGTTTTGTGGAATGGCAAGAGCTAGCAACCCTTCGTTGATGCACTAGCTAAACGGTATATAGTTTGGATCAGGAATAATGTTTTTATAATGAACATAATTGATCTAGCTTTTTGGTAGGTGGTTGGATCTTGTGACTGTTTCATTGTGGATACACATGTATCTGATGTCATTGCCTGTATATATACAGCCACTTCCGTTATTATAATCGTTAAATGAGTAAATCTAGTGCTGCAGTGTCCATCTCAACATGGCCGACAGTGTATGATGACAGTGTATGATATAGATGCGGTCATGTGATTTGGCCGCTATATCTGTGACTCAAATATAGTGGATAAGATGTTGTACTCTAATAGAGCCTGACACATATTGAATATCTTATGGTATTATTTATATACACAGCCTTTTACCGTTTTGCAATATTGAAGTCTAGTGCTTCAGTGTTCTTTTAATATGGCTGACAATACAAGATATAAATGCGGTCACGTGATTTGGCCGTAACCATATCGGAGATTAAATACATTACAGATGTGGTAATTGACTCCGACAGAGCATATTGCCAGATTTTGTGGCTTTTGCAAAGAATATTTGGAAGTGAAGGATTTGCATGGTGAGCAACAAAGCGAGCTATAAGGACGTAGCACTGTTTCAGTGACCGTTCTAATATGGCCGCTATTTTAAACCATGGTTATGATCACGTGTTTTCTTCCAGGTCACGTGATCATACCCCGGGTAATCTGAAATAGCAGGAAGACGCCATTAATGGCTCGACGTTCCTAAACGAGAGAGGGCGGACGAGGTGAATTACTTTTTCACTCAAGTAAGGGAATTTCGTGTTGACACACTAAGGAGAGGTCGTTTTTTGACTTGGTTTGCATCGTTAATCTATAGTTTTGTCATATCTTTGTTTCAGATACTGCTAGGGCAACTTTGTGGCTTTCATAACTGCTCTACAATTGTGAGTACATACTCGTGTTTTTTGACATTGTCTTATTACCTGGATATGGCTTTGATGTAGCCGTACGCTTATAGGTTTGTTTGTCTGATTTTTTATTTAGAACATCATTAGAGGCAGAAGGTAAGACCGCTTGATGAGGCTTGGTCTTTGTCTGTTTTTGTATGTCACAAATACACGTATTAAACAGCTAATGGCAGTGGTTTGTTTTATAGGACCAGAGAATTTGTGCCAATAATTGTTGTGAGTGTTGCAATACTATGATTGTTTTAACAAGTGGGTGCATGACACAAAGGGGCATGACCACTGAGTGTATATATGTTGGCCTTATGCGCATTGGTTTATTGGAGTGTATTGTTTTTTAGCACTAGTGGTGAGGTGTTGGATTAATTGTATATATAAACAAGCACTGGCTATGGTAGTATCACCTAGTTGGGTGTGAGCAGACGATTCATGTCATGTTCTCAAGAGATTTTATGTACATAATTGATTATATCTATGTTGTTTTGTAATAGATTCATGGAGCAACGCATGTCCTGATGATGGACTCGATGAATGGCTTTATGTGAGACCGAGAAGTCGACGATACTGACGCTTTTTTGTATATATTATCATCACTGAATGGATTTCAAATATGTATATAGTTGTTAAATAATGTATATATGGTTGATTTGTAAATACTGTCTATATAGCTGAAAAAGTGTCAAAACGTGCTGGACATGTAAAAAAAACTGAGTAGCAGTACTAATTTACGTTGCCGTACATGGATGGATATATGGAACAATACCTATACAAATGAAAAAGTATATGTCTTGAAAAATTGATATAAAAAAAGAAATTATTTTTGATAAAATTGACTCTTGAGTACTGTGATTTCATGTTCACTAGTGTGACAAATTTCAAATTATAAATAGTGTAAAATTATTCCTTTAGGAACAATTGTTTGTTTGTTATTGGTTCTAGAATAAAACAAAAAGGTTTGAAGCAAATAAGATGTGTCTCTATAAGTGAGTGAATTGTATATTGTAGGTGTACAACAGAAACACATACGAATGTCACAAACATCACCATGAGGCCCAAATTCACATACCGAAGAAATGCCTGGTGTTCAGAAAATGCAGAGGCACATTTGTACACGGGGATTTGTCCAATCAGAGTTTAAAGAGTGAATTGTATGTTATAAGCAAGCAAGTAATGGAATGGAGCCAATGTGGTGTCTTGGAGACTAGAGATTCAATCAGAAGAACTGTTTACTCCTTGTGGCCCGAACTAGCTCGCCGGAGTCAACTGAATGGAAGAGAAGTCGCTACTGGGAGAGTCTTGGCCACTCAGAGAAGGAAGTGGTCTTCAGACATGATCAAAGTCACTTTGGATTTGAGTCAATGGAGGGCCAGTTTGTTCACCCGGATTGACTAAATTATGCTGTAAGAAAAAGCAAATGATGAGGCATAATGCAGTCCATTCAGTAGCATTCTCATTTGACTATTTTGTCTTTTTACCACACATTAATACTTAGTGACTGAATACAGCAATTAACAACTGAAATGTGACCAATTGACCTTTATAAGGAGTCTGCCATTAGGTGGCACCTTGTGTTGCTCTTTATTTTAGTAACTTTTGATCTGTTTGAGCTAGAAACTGTTTTTATAGAAATCTTCAAATTATGCAGCAGATGATGGATCATGTTATGTGTCAAGGGCGGTAAATAGATAATAATGGAGAAACTGCCTAGGCGTAGAAACTCATAATACCAATGACCATGCTTATGATCAGTTTGACGAAGGAGAGATGTCATAGTCCAAGAGTCCACAGGTGTGTCATTTTATACTTCAGAACAAAAATATATATCTTAATAGAAGTTGATGACCCAACAAAGTCAATCCGGATATCAAATATGGTCAAGAGGAGATGGAGAGCCGCCACCACATCATAATCAGTTAAAAAGAAGAAATGCTTGAAGTCTGTTGCTTTTAATCACCATCCCCGCTGCTTTCCGGTAGGTCTGGTATCCAGGGCCCCTTGGCCTCAGTGGGTCTCCCCATCTCCTCCAGAGTGGACACCCTTTCATATAACTCCACCAGCAGGTCGGTGTGGCCATTTAGGATCTGCGTGAGATTGGACACGCGATGGAGTATCCTTGCCGTACAAAGACCGTTGTTTGAAGGATGAAATGGTGTGGCAGTGGCTGACCTGCATGAGGCAGGTTTGCCACGACTTCTGTCCAAATCTCCGTCCTTAAGCCCGTTGTCGCCTTTCAGGCTGTTGACAGCAGTTCTGACAGGAGTTTGCGCTCCACCGGACTTAGCGACGTAAGGATCCTGCGGCCTGTTCACCTCCAGGTTTCCCACTTTGGAAACAAGTCCAGATATCGCTCCCTCAACTTGCGTGAATCTGGAGGACATGTCACTCTTCATGCTGGACATGCCTGTAGCAACCTCTGGAACAAAGAATCAGAGTGACAGGTCAGATCAGAGACCAGGAGTGGAGGGAAACTAAGAAGGGAGAAAAAAGGGGCGACACAGAAGGTATGGAAACTGGGAAAAAATATCAATACACAAAATAATGCTAATGATTGTATTAAGCTAGCACCTCAAGGTCAAAACTGAAACAGAGACAAACGGTCTCATTGGCTCCAAATGCCTAAAGTCAAAACAAAGAAGCAGAGCTACGAGGCCAAACAAATGGCAATAACATAACACAAACTAGAAATAAAAACTAGCGAAGGCATAACTTCATGGCACACAGACTCCAGCACTGCACTACGCACAGGGTCACACACAGCATAAAAAAAAATTTAAAAAAACCAGAAGGAAGTGTGAGGAGTGAATAAAGAAGCTGTGTAGATAGCAAGGTAGGCGGTTGGTCCAAACTGCAACTCTTTAAAAACATAAATTGCACTCCAAACCCTTGGAAATCCTAGTTTAGTTGATAGGATGGCTCTGTTATGTAAGCACTTGTAGCTGACCTCTGCTGTAACCCGTGGACCGTGAGTTGGAATCCCAGCATTACACATCTGTTTAATATCAGGATATACTGAAAGGTTTCCGTTACAAACTAATATAATCTAGGGGGTTGCGAAATTAATCTTTAAGGAACATCGGGAAACTCTCCGATCACAAAGATAAGAGTTGTGCCTCACTTGACCTCATTCCCTGAAGTGTTGCAGTCAGAACACAAAACTGAATACAACTGCTTCCTTTTCTGTCACTCACAGCCACCCTTGTCTCTGATTGACATCTGGGAAACACAACAGCTGCTGTTACTTCCCACTTTTTGCTACCAGAAGTCCTGCTTCAATGCTTCTGGCATCCAAGAATGGGAAATATGAGGCCTCAAGGTGCCTCCAGGGAACAATAAGTGGGGGCTGCCAAGTCGTGCGCTTCCTGCCCCGAGTGGGAACATTTCTGCTGCTGCAAAGGGGCGTCCATTTTGCCCCCTTTTCCAAAACTTCACAAACCTCGAAAAGCTCCAAAAAATATTTGGCAAGCTTGCAAAAAGCTTAGTGTTTCAACTTCTCACACACCACATTTTAAACTTCGCCCACTCTGTAAAAGAAGTACTATTTTAACCACAATGCCTATTCCGAAATTGTAAATCCTACCTATATAATCCATATGTCTTTACAGTTGTTTCTCATTGACACACAACAGTTTGCAATGATTCACCGAACTACAGCTAACTTAAAGGAGAAAACAGAGACCTGGTGATTTCTGGCACCACACCAAGGGGAAAATGACGGGAAAGCCCTCAGATGTTCTATGTAAATATCAACCATCTCCTGGCCCCGGTAATCGGTCCTTAGCTTGTGTTAGGTTTTTGTGTTATCTGTCTGTACATTATAAACCATAGGGTTGAACCCATAAAGTCTGAGGGACCTGGGTGATACTTTATATAGACAGAGGGGTCCCAGACTGCAACAATAATCAGAACAATAGAACAAATAGATAAAGAAAGAATTGAAAAGTCAAAACAATCAATTAAAGTGCAGTGTTTTTATTCACAGTGCACTGTTATAACCTTCTCATGGTTAGATAGCATATATCATACAAATTTTCAAACTGATATTTGTGCCCATAAGGAAGAGGGGGGGGAAAGAAGTGTGGGATAAGGTTGAGGTAAAAGTAAAAGTGACTCAATATTCAATTGAAACCATACATTGATAATCATGTATATTCTGTACAAGATGGTCCCCATTTGGCGGGGCCTCAAGACAACACGCAAAAGTCTAATACATTTTACATATAATCAAGCTCCTGAAGTGCTGCATAAATCACGCTGATATTCGGAGTTGACAGGGTAGATAACAGTCTACGTTTCGACCCTTGAATGTGTAGGATAGTTAGTCCTTACAATGCGGGTCTTCATTAGGACAGGTAAGGGAAGGGCAAAACCTCCTAGGGTAAAAAGAAAATAAGGACCAAGTAAGGGCTAATTTACAGGGAGAGACTCAACAATATATATCGAGCCAGCGGAAAAAACGCAGGTGGATTCGCATTAAAATACTGAGGACTATATACACAGAGGCACACTGTGCACTCTCAACACATAGATCAGGTTTACCTACCACACGGGTTGGTGCAAGGTAAGCCACTGTGGTTCGTCAACGATCTATGGAAATTAAAGGACCTAGTGAGCGATAGCCGTAATTGCATTTTTTACGAGCATCTGAGTAATTGCCTATTATTGTGATCCAAGACAATACAAAAGGCTGGATTTATAAGAGCCCCTTAATGCCATGAGATATTATTAAAGAGATTATTGGAGAAAATAAGTGGATCTTATCAGCGTGGGCTATAACTGTATCCAAATCGTGGGAGAATGACATTTAGGAAGGTTACCTGTAGTGTGCGGCAACGGCTGGAATAATTCAACAGCACGTCTGTTTGTAGAAAAAATCGGCAGCGCGATTCTGGGGGAGAGAGATGAAAAATGTAGATTAGTGGATCTACGCGCCACATTCATGATAGAATCCGCTCACATGGGCACTCTGAGGATCCGCGGTAGCGCTCACCTTAATAATCCGATGCTACAAGCACCGAGTCACTCGTTCGCTTCCCTTCACTGGAATCAGGAAGTCAGGCGGGAAGGGGGCGTGGCCTCCTTAAGGCCTACAGTGATGAAAACCGAGGACAGACTGGTCTCGCTATGCTGCTAGGCAACCATTAGCGTCCCAAAGAGGAAAAAAATCATAAACGAAGCTCCGTATTAGCAAGTTAAATTAAAGGACCGAAGAAATTCTCCCTGGGGGTTGGAACCTATATTGGTACATTAAGCCAAAAAGGGGATATGTCAATAGGTATAAATTACAATAGGTCAGTTGACACGTTTTGATGCTCGCTAGCAGTAAAAGGAAATAAAAGAGTTGTTAAACAGTCTTTACAGAGATTCTCATTCACGTGAACCTATCCACAGGATGGTTAAAACGTATTATGGATTAAATTTTGATAAGACACAGCCACGTTAATAATCTGCATGAAACAACCAAAGCGCGGTCACACGCCACATTGATTATATGCGCGAACCTGCCAACAAGGCGGTTGGGCGCATGTGATAGGTATCATAGTGACTGAAAGATGACGGAGAGTAACAGATTAGGTTTAGAGGAAAGTTCTATTATACAGGATAAATTTCAAAGATTGGCCCGTTGGGCGAAACTGCTTTCAGATTCATTGAGGCCATTGCGGACCGAGTCAAAAAAGTCAATCCATTTTAGTTCCCTTGTATTGAGGATGGGGGCTATGTTGCCACCCCTAGGGCCCAATGTGACATGTTCAAGTACGGTCCATTTTAGATTTTCTGGTAGGTGATTTTCTTTAGTGCAGTGCTCCACCAAAGGTGCTCCCAGAACCTTACAGCGGATACGACTACAATGTTGAAGAAAGCGCATTTTGGCTCGTTGTTGTGTCTGCCCCACATAGATTAGGTCACACGGACAAATAATGCAGTACACCACATTCTGGGTGTTACAATTGGTGTGCGATTTCAGAGTTACACGTAGCTGTTTGTAGGTCAATTCCTTGGTTTGTATGGTTGAAGGACATGCCTTACAGCTACCACATCTGTAATGCCCTACGATTGGTGCAAGATTCCACATGGAGGTGATGGTTTGTTCCTGGTTGTTTTCAAGAAATGAGCACACCACATGATCCCGTATGTTTTTAGCCTTCTTGAACGAGTGCAGCGGGGGATTCTTGAGGGCCAGGTCATCTGAGATCAGGTGCCAATGTTTGTTAATCACTTTTTTAATTGCATTACTGTGAGTGGAGAAAGTCGTTACACAGATCAGGCGCTTGTCATCGTTCGGTGTACGTTCACTGGGTTGTAACAAAACCTCTCTGGGATTGAACCATGCTCTTTTTCTGGCTTTCTTAAGCAGGCGTTTGGGGTAGCCGCGTTCTAACAATCGTTCCATCAAGATCCCAGACTGTGTCATGTAATCATCCTTTTTGCTACAGTTGCGATGAATCCGCAGAAATTGTCCAAAGGGCAAATTATCCCTCAGGCCTCGGGGGTGGTGGCTAGAGTATTGCAGTAGCGAATTTCTCTCTGTCGGCTTCCTGAACAGAGTTGTATGGAGTGTCCCTTCTTCTGCAATAACTGAGATATCCAAAAAATTAATGATTTTTTTGTCAAAATGGATAGTGAATTGAATATCCTGTGATCTCATGTTAAGCCAAACGAAAAAGTCTGTGATTTCTGTTTCCGTCCCTGACCAGATTAGGAGTATATCATCGATATACCTCATCCACATGAGTATGTTGGATCTGAAAGGATTGATGTCGTTTAATACAAATGTTTCTTCATACGTCGACATGAAAATTATGGCCAGATCCGGGGCAAAGGCTGCCCCCATTGCCACGCCTTTAGTCTGGACATAGAAATGTTTTTGAAACAGGAAAAAATTCCGCATCATGGCGATTTTCAATAATAGGATAATGAATGTTGTGGGGACACGAACAGGTGCTTCCCGTTTGTTCAATGCCATTGTTGTCACCACAAGTGCTTCATCTTGGGGTATGCTGGTGTATAGCGAAACAATGTCGCATGTGGCCAATAGTTCATTCCTTGGGTCAAAGGGGCGTCCATCTATCAAGTTAATCGTATGCGTGGTATCACGTAAGTAGGTAGAGGAGCCCTCGGCCAATGGTTTTAGGAAAAAATCTATGTATCTACATAAAGGTTCTAATATTGAGCCACAACCGGAGACGATCGGTCTACCCGGGGGCTTCTGTTGGTCTTTATGTATTTTGAGTAAAGTATAAATTGTAGGGATCCTAGGGTTTTTTTGGTTGAGATATTGGAATTCTTGTTCCGAGAGAAAACCTTGTTCCCGGCCCTCTTGTGTAACTCTAAGGATCTCGCCTGCAATGTCTCTCGATGGATCGCCCGGCAGCCTCTTGTAGCTCACTCCGTCTTCTAGTTGTCTCATGATCTCTTCAGTGTAGTCATCCACGTTCTGGATCACAATCGCGCCTCCCTTATCGGCAGGTTTCACTACCACTGCCTTATTGTCTTATTGTCTCTCAGTGATGTCAGCGCAAGTTTCTCTGCTATGCTGATGTTATGCTTTATGAACTTCTTTTCTTCTAGGGTCTTTTTGACATCACGTAGTACAAGGCTTTCATATGCCAGGATGGCATGGATTGACTTTTTTGACTCGGTCCGCAATGGCCTCAATGAATCTGAAAGCAGTTTCGCCCAACGGGCCAATCTTTGAAATTTATCCTGTATAATAGAACTTTCCTCTAAACCTAATCTGTTACTCTCTGTCATCTTTCAGTCACTATGATACCTATCACATGCGCCCAACCGCCTTGTTGGCAGGTTCGCGCATATAATCAATGTGGCGTGTGACCGCGCTTTGGTTGTTTCATGCAGATTATTAACGTGGCTGTGTTTTATCAAAATTTAATCCATAATACGTTTTAACCATCCTGTGGATAGGTTCACGTGAATGAGAATCTCTGTAAAGACTGTTTAACAACTCTTTTATTTCCTTTTACTGCTAGCGAGCATCAAAACGTGTCAACTGACCTATTGTGATTTATACCTATTGACATAAACCCTTTTTGGCTTAATGTACCAATATAGGTTCCAACCCCCAGGGAGAATTTCTTCGGTCCTTTAATTTAACTTGCTAATACGGAGCTTCGTTTATGATTTTTTTCCTCTTTGGGACGCTAATGGTTGCCTAGCAGCATAGCGAGACCAGTCTGTCCTCGGTTTTCATCACTGTAGGCCTTAAGGAGGCCACGCCCCCTTCCCGCCTGACTTCCTGATTCCAGTGAATGGAGGCGAACGAGTGACTCGGTGCTTGTAGCATCGGATTATTAAGGTGAGCGCTACCGCGGATCCTCAGAGTGCCCTTGTGAGCGGATTCTATCATGAATGTGGCGCGTAGATCCACTAATCTACGTTTTTCATCTCTCTCCCCCAGAATCGCGCTGCCGATTTTTTCTACAAACAGACGTGCTGTTGAATTATTCCAGCCGTTGCCGCACACTACAGGTAACCTTCCTAAATGTCATTCTCCCACGATTTGGATACAGTTATAGCCCACGCTGATAAGATCCACTTATTTTCTCCAATAATCTCTTTAATAATATCTCATGGCATTAAGGGGCTCTTATAAATCCAGCCTTTTGTATTGTCTTGGATCACAATAATAGGCAATTACTCAGATGCTCGTAAAAAATGCAATTACGGCTATCGCTCACTAGGTCCTTTAATTTCCATAGATCGTCGACGAACCACAGTGGCTTACCTTGCACCAACCCGTGTGGTAGGTAAAACTGATCTATGTGTTGAGAGTGCACAGTGTGCCTCTGTGTATATAGTCCTCAGTATTTTAATGCGAATCCACCTGCGGTTTTTCCGCTGGCTCGATATATATTGTTGAGTCTCTCCCTGTAAATTAGCCCTTACTTGGTCCTTATTTTCTTTTTACCCTAGGAGGTTTTGCCCTTCCCTTACCTGTCCTGATGAAGACCCGCATTGTAAGGACTAACTATCCTACACATTCAAGGGTCGAAACGTAGACTGTTATCTACCCTGTCAACTCCGAATATCAGCGTGATTTATGCAGCACTTCAGGAGCTTGATTATATGTAAAATGTATTAGACTTTTGCGTGTTGTCTTGAGGCCCCGCCAAATGGGGACCATCTTGTACAGAATATACATGATTATCAATGTATGGTTTCAATTGAATATTGAGTCACTTTTACTTTTACCTCAACCTTATCCCACACTTCTTTCCCCCCCCTCTTCCTTATGGGCACAAATATCAGTTTGAAAATTTGTATGATATATGCTATCTAACCATGAGAAGGTTATAACAGTGTACTGTGAATAAAAACACTGCACTTTAATTGATTGTTTTGACTTTTCAATTCTTTCTTTATCTATTTGTTCTATTGTTCTGATTATCTGTCTGTACGTCAGGGACCTCAACGGTAATGCTTAGCCTGTGCATACCACCAACCAGTGGTGCCACCTTCCCACCACACATCTCTCCTCTGATGCGAGCACCGAAACGTACATAATCCGTACACACGGTAAAATAATTTGCACATAGAGGCACATATACAGCTGGAGAATGCGGCCCACTGATATCCTTGTACACAATGACCAACCCTGTCACAGATCCCCATGCATAGATTCCAAATGTACAGCATCCCTGCACACAGACCTCAGACATACATACAAACATCTATGCACGCAAGCCATCAGATATGCCATAACCCATGCACGAATATCAATAGATATATAGATACCCATGCATACAAACCAAAGCATACAGTATCTCTCTCTCTCTCACACACGCACACACACACCCACACACCTTCTCTCTCTGTCTCTCTCTCTCTCTCTCCCATACAACATACATACACTAACGTAGCACTGAAAATGGCAACGCTCTACAGACATGGTGACAGACCACTTAATCTTTAGACCCTAGGTGGAAGAGATCAACAGGGTTATTCTTGAAGACATCTCTTTTACTTAGTGAGAGGATACTTGACTCTTCCTACCAAATATTTGCCCCTTTGGTATGAGCTCTTAAAGGTCATTAAAGAGTGGACTCTACAAGCCATCTGCACCCGTTGCCCATTAAGTATACTTTAATTATCAATGCAATTCAGTACATCACTCTGGGACTCACACACATTACATTTTGGATTGCAAGATCACCACTTCCACACCAAACAACATGTATCACAACTGATCTTTTCTTTTATACATCAATGTTGCCAAAAGAAGAAGTCCGGTTGGATGCAATGAAGAAACTACTACAACTCCCAGAATGGACTGATGCCTTCAGTGAAAACTAGAAGCATACTCTTCATCGTACCGGATGAGATTCTGAGGTATTACAATCTTTGTAGCAAACTGTAGGGTACATGCACTGACTGTGCCAAATTAATTCTTTTACACTAAATATACATTTGCCATTGTCACTGGTGAGAATTTCACTTACTTTCATTTACCTCCTTTGAAACTTGTTTTTGAGTATCAATGTTTAAGAAAATTTGAAACATACAGGGCATTTTAGTCTTTGAACAATTTTCATTTCTTTTTTTACTTGTAGTGTCTCGTGTAATAAACCACTCTAATGCATGTAGTGAGGTACAACTATTGCTTCAACCATTTCAGCGAGGGCCGAATTTAATTCCACCAATGTTTCCAATGGAAACAGCAGAAGCCATGCTAGCAAGGTGCATAGGATAACCTCCACTCCTGAAGCATGTCACTTGTGTTCCACTCCCACGCAGCCAATCACAAAACAGCCAGTTACATACAGTGTTACCGAGTGCCCCATACCCACAACTCCAGAAGGCTTCAGTGTTGCAACTCATGCACCAAACCAGATGCCCATCTATGTTGGAATCCTCAGAATGAGGTTAACAGGTCACTAAACCCCAAAGGTGACGCAAAGCCAAACTAATGGTGGAATGCATGTCACAGAATGCGTTTAAGACAATATAACATAAAAACGTAATCATTAAACAACTAATGCCTCCTTTGCTTTGCAGACATGTCTAGCCTCTTATTGCACTTTACTTTTTATTGGTCAAGGCTTAACAAAGTCCTTGACTAAACCCATACCCATGTACTCAACCTCTGTCCACTAGTCTTTGAACTCTGTTTTGAAATTACTTTCCTGCAGGCTTGTCCTAACCCACCTCACAATATGAGGACCTATGTGATGCACTCAATCCTTGTATTTGAGCGAGATTTCAAAATAAGAAACTGAACTGAATGAATAAACGTAGCTCACTCAGAAAGGGCCTCTTGGCCTTGGTGCTTGATTATTTGCCTTCAGTCAATAATTCAATTGATTTCCTTCGCTTCGTTAAGATAATATGATGCAAAATTATCAATCACTTCTTTGTCCTCTCTTATGTCTGCATTGCTGCAAGACTATAATTCCTGGCATCAGTAGTGACATTCTCTCTAAATTAACTTGAACGTTTGTCAAAGTGTTAGTTGTTGCCATTTCCACACAAACTTCCAAATTTTGAAGTCAGGATGAAACCCTGCTCCTAGAGGTCTCAAACACTCAGTGCTGTCTGATTGGTTTTAGCATCATAGCTGCACAACCAACATCTATTTACAAAGTATTAAGAAAGCCAATAGGTTGGACGTTTGTATGGCGTGGCATTTTCTTTGCAAATGCTTGTTTGCGTAGGGGGAGCACCAACAAATGTTTTTCTGTAGAATTCATAAGCCTTCTGCATGACTCGGTGACTAAAAGAGCTCCTCATGAATTCTATCTTAGGCAGAAAAAATCACCCAAACAGCCAATAGAAGTATAACGAGACTGAAAAATTCCTGTGGGTTGATTTAAGATGTTATTGACAATACCTTACGCCAATCGCTCAATGATCCAGTGCCAAGGAAGACAACAGCTGAGGGAGAAAGGGTGGTGAGCTGCAAGACCTCACAAGACAGCAAAATGTGCTGTAGCCACCAAACACAAAAGTGGCAATTCTTACCTCCTGTGCCCCTTTATAGGTCAAAGCTTACCAGACCATATACCTGTCTGGTTCGCTAAAGATATCTTGGGGAAATTCAGAAACCTGACCAAGGAATGTATTTTGCCCTTTGCTTACCATTGGCTTAGGGGTTAGTAGCTCACATGTTCTGGTTTTCTACTTGCTTGCTTTATTTCCTTTAGGCCAGTGATACTCAAAGTACGGCCCAGGGGCCACCTGCAGCCCTCAGGACCTTTGCATGCGGCCCTCTGGGCAGCAGCAGCACTGGGCTGCCTTTTACTCCACTCAGCATTAACATGAAACAAAAAGTTGAAGATACAGCAAACACTTATTTAAAGGTTAATTGCAGTTAGGGAAAGGAAATAACTAGGCCCTTAACTTTAGGAACACCTTCATTTTTAAAGACAGCCACTAGATATTCATTCTTTGCTTCCCCTACACCCGTTTTACACCCTCCGTTGGCATCAGTGCAGACCTGGGTCATACCATAGACAAAACTTTGTGGCCCCCGGAAAAATGTTTGTGAGTACCCATGCTTTGGGCTGTTCAGCTTGAGTTCCTCCCTCCCGTTGCCCAACTCTTGTTTACTGTATTCTTCCACAAACTGCCTTTCTGTAAACTGGCCTTTTAATCTTGTTCTTATCTTGTCACATTTGCTGTGCATTCATAAACAGAGTTCAAATGTCAATATCTCTCGTCCAGAGAGCTTGGGGTTTACTTTTCCTTCTCTGATTTCAGAGTGAGAGAATTCATGTGACAATCCTGCTGAGTATCCACGTAAGAGGAGAGGGTGTAGGATGATATTTTTTTCCTAGCAGACAAAAAAACTGTGCTGATGTTTTTGAATATATCAGAGTTAGTACAAATTAAGCAAAACAAATTGTAATTCTGTAGTGTGCTGGAAATAAGAATTTGAGTACCATCAACACACATCAATAAACTTGATGATAACATTTACACACATTATCATTTGTGTGCAGTAAAACCATATTTCAGTGCAAATGTAATGGTCATTTAATCTGAAAATGTGTTGTCTGCAATGCCAGTTTGCTACCACACCATGCATACAACACACTACACCACTCCAATCTATGCCCTTCAACTCTATGCATGCCATTCCATTCTAGGACACTCCACTCTAAGACACGTCATTCCACTTTATGCCCCTTCACTCTATGGCACTCTATGACATGCCACACTACTAGACTCCACGCCAATCCAATTATTGCTGCTCACACACAACACAACACACCACTCCACTCTATACCCCTCCACTCCACACCACTTACCCCACTCCACCCAACTCAAATCTACCCCACTCCACTCCAATCCATCCCACTCACTCCACTCTACTGCACCCCAATCATAATGGCTAAAACACATTGCCAAAGCCAATAGCTCTCACTTAGGCAAAACCTATTAGTTTTGCCAATGCTTGTTAATGAGGGAGTCTGTTTAGAAAGAGTATACTGGGGAGAGGGGTGAAAGTAGAAGGAATGGTTACTTAAAAGCAATCCGCAACTGGCTGTAGGGGATAGAACATTTCAAACACTTCACCACACCTAGAGGCTATGTACAAGCCCCTATCGCCACCACAACGTCACTTTTGTCGACGCTGTGGTGGCGATAGGGGCTTTGCCTTATTTACGAGGCAGCGTTAAACCACTTAACGCTGCCTTGTAAATCAGGCCCCCTTTCACGCTATGCTTAGCGTGAAAGGGGTGGGCAGTGGGTGTTGCGGTGTGCTTTCCACCTCAACACCCATGGATTTTGACACTGCCCCCTATGTACAAGGGCAGCGTACATAGGAGTCTTAAGTTGGCGAAAAAAGGGGAAATGCATTATTTCTCCTCGTTTTTGCTTTTTCCATGTGTGCAAAGAAAAACCAAAGGTGATGATGGACGGCGCTTTGACAATACAAACACTCACCCCCAGTCAACTGATCTGGGTTTAATCCATCATCGTTCTTTAGCTCACTCCGCCACCCCGGTTCAGACATGGCCATATGCAAATCAGTCTGACCCTGTGCCTCATGGGAACAGTCCAGCCCGAACTGCCAAGCCATGTCTTCCCTGGACCGGAATCAAGCTTCCCAGGACCGGTTTCTGGCATTACAGCCGTCTTCAGCCGGGCTTGCTTGACTCCAGTGGCAAAGTGAGCAAGGGACTCACGTCTGAGCATACCCTGCCAACTTAGGGCGAACAAAGAAAAACCAAAGGTGATGATGGACGGCGCTTTGACAATACAAACACTCACCCCCAGGCAACTGATCTGGGCTTAATCCATCATCGTTCTTTAGCTCACTCCGCCACCCCAGTTCAGACATGGCCATATGCAAATCAGTCTGACCCTGTGCCTCATGGGAACAGTCCAGCCCGAACTGCCAAGCCATGTCTTCCCTGGACCGGAATCAAGCTTCCCAGGACCGGTTTCTGGCATTACAGCCGTCTTCAGCCGGGCTTGCTTGACTCCAGTGGCAAAGTGAGCAAGGGACTCACGTCTGAGCATACCCTGCCAACTTAGGGCGAACAAAGAAAAACCAAAGGTGATGATGGACGGCGCTTTGGCAATACAAACACTCACCCCCAGGCAACTGATCTGGGTTTAATCCAACTGTGTTTTTTGCAATTTTCACCCCGAGTGGGCTGGGTATGCTCAGACGTGAGTCCCAGGCTCTCCACACCACTGGAGTCAAGCTATCCAGGCTGATAGCCAGAAACCGGTCCTTGGATGCTTGATTCAGATCTGGGAAAGACATGGCTTGGTAGTTCGGACTGGACTGTTCCCATGAGGCACAGGGTCAGAGCTGATTTGCATATAGCCAGTGTCTAACCCAGGGTGGTGTGGAGTGCAAAAAACCAATGGATTTAGGCCCAGATCCTTGTACTGGGGTGAATGTATGACATTGTTCTACATTCTGTCCATCAACTGTGTTTTTTGCAATTTTCACCCCGAGTGGGCTGGGTATGCTCAGACGTGAGTCCCAGGCTCTCCACACCACTGGAGTCAAGCTATCCAGGCTGATGAAGGCTGATAGCCAGAAACCGGTCCTTGGATGCTTGATTCCGGTCTGGGAAAGACATGGCTTGGTAGTTCGGACTGGACTGTTCCCATGAGGCACAGGGTCAGAGCTGATTTGCATATAGCCAGTGTCTAACCCAGGGTGGTGTGGAATGCAAAAAAACGATGGATTTAGGCCCAGATCCTTGTACTGGGGTGAATGTATGACATTGTTCTACATTCTGTCCATCAACTGTGTTTTTTGCAATTTTCCATGTGTGCAGCACACATGGAAAAAGAAAAACGCCATGGATTGTTTATGTACAGGAAGGTCCCCCTTCCTGTACATAAACAATCTTTTTAAACAATGCCATTTTGTGACTTTCATGTGAGCTGCATTAAGCATTTCAGGATTGTTTATGTGCAGGAAGGCACATCTTCCTACACATAAACAATCCTGACCCTGAATGCAGACACCCTTGCACTATGGTACAAGGGTGCCTGAATTGGTGCTACACTGCTAAGTGTAGCTCCATCGCAGGGGGAAACGGAAGGCTGCACCATTTCGTTGTAAATATGGTGCAGCCTTGTGTTTCAGAGGTGGCGGAGTGACAGCTAACGCCTCACTCCACCACTTATATTGTACATATCCCCCCATAGTATTTTATTGTATTGAAAACAAGAATAAAAGAATGTAGAAGTCTTGTTTTCGTTTTAGAATATCTGGCGACATAGAAACACATTCCCAGAGGTGAAAAGCCTGTAATCCACACTTCCAACGTTTTCAAATCGGAATATCTATACTACTATTATAAAGCAAGAACTTTGAACCTTTGAGGCGGGTAAACTCGGGAACCACAGCGCCAATCCACACACCCGATATATCATTGTAATCATCAGGGTGTGCAGATGGACATAGGCTATATAAACTATAAAAATATGCGTTATTTAAAAAATGTACCTTAAAAAAAAAAGTAGTCCCTTCGAAGTAACGCCAGCCGCGACCTGCTTGCTGACGTCAGGAGCGCGGGGAGGAGCGGCGTCCAGGAGCGGCGGACATGGCGTGGGGGAGGAGCGGTGAGGACCGGCGGACAGGTGGTGAGGCCCGGCGGACAGGCGGGAGGAGCGGTGACGAGCGCGGAGGAGCGGCGGAGCAGTGAACTGAGGAGCGCGGGGGAGGAGCGGCGGCTCAGGTAAGGCTCCGGGGGACCCACGGACAATGTCGGGGCAGGCGGGGGTCGGGGCAGGCAGGGGATGGGCCGGCGGGGGCCCAGGCTGTTGGACAATGTCGGGGCGGGCGGGGTCCCGGGCTGCTGGACAATGTCGGGGCGGGCGGGGGTCGGGGAAGCCTGATTGCTTCCGGACAAGGTCGGGACGGGCTGCTAGTTGTGTGATATTCCCGTAAGTTACATTTTGAATTTACGCACAATTAAATGTTTACTCAGCTATACTCTTTGGTGGTTGTCCTCACACAGAAATTTGTACTGGAAGGTATACGTCCAGAAAAAATGTCACGCAAGAGCCTATAGTCTCTCCTTTGTGTCGTGATGCAAAACTTAGCATTGGATCAAGATTCCCCATCATTGGCATCCAACCCTTTGTGAATATGGCGTTCAGAGACATCTTAAGGATTTTAGTGGCCCTGGGCCAAACATATTTTGGGGGCGCCTGTTCGGAACAGCTTTTATGATCCATTTTCAGCTCTTTCAATCCCACTTTGGCCAGGTCACTGACAGTGGACAGGCACACTGGTCCATATTCTTAATGTCTTTACACCTCATATTTAGGGGTAATGAGGTGTGTTTTGAGTATTGGAACACAGCAGCAGTTCACTTATATTATTGCAATGATCTCTGTGAGATATGAATATGTGAGGTCCTGTTTTGATCTGAAAGAATGAAACAAACGCAACATTTCTCTGCAAAATGCCTGTTTCAGATACCGTTTTCTTTTCATTTATTTTGAATATGAGTGATGTGTGAGAGTCTATTACAATCTGTGTAAGAATTATTCAGGGTCACCAGACCAAGACTCTCTGTAGAACCAAGCTGGTTCTATCAGGGGGTTCCTTGAAAGGCTGGGACCCTGGGACAGATCCCACTTTGGCCATTAAAATGTCTCTGATGGCGTTGCACAATTTTTACTGTTCGCTCAATGCAGTGCTTCAGAATTTCACTCAAAACTGAGCTGCCTGACTTGTAAATCCGAGCCTACCTGTCCAGACACCAGTGGATCAGGACTGAACTAACAAGCTATAACTGGACTCAGTTGTTGGAGACTGAGAGCCGGGTAGGGGAGACGCTTGTAGCAAGGGTTGGACTGGGACAGAAAGTTGGTCCAGGCATCAAAATAAAAGGGGTCCACATTAGCAGATCAGATAGCTCAAAAAGTGGCCCACATTCTGAAAATAGGGGCAGTTTTGACTTTGTAACGGAAGCTGCACAGGTGTTTTACAAGGTAAGGGAGACTGAATGCTTTTGTGCTTGTTGCAACAAATGTTTGTGATGATATCAGGGAAATCAACTGTAAAACATTTCTCTTCAGATCACAAAACAGAGCCCACAAAAAAACCAACCCACAAATAACCTGTCAGACTAGCCCTTCTGGCACTGTCAGGTTGCCCTATAGGCAAGTCCCACCCTGCTTGTAGCTAAAGAGAAAGGGCTGGGGAGATAATTGTTGGTATTCAGAATCTAAATAAAAATAAAGGGGGGGTGACGACGCCTCACCTGCTAAGCCTGGGGAGACCTCACAGGAATACACAAGTTTTAATCCTACAAATGTGTGTGTTCCTGCGAGGTCCTAATGGTGGTCTATGGGTGAAACAGGAACTGGTCGAGCTTCCCTGTTATTACAAGTCACACTGTCTATCCAAATTTACTTAGGATTGTGAATAAATGACTGTTTGTAGACGGGCCTTCCTAGTGCTTGTGAGCGGCGGAAGTCTGCAGGTGAGCATTAAAAAGGTATGTGCCTTTGCCTGTCTGTCTGGGCACAGTAGGAGCTGCCTTCCACTTCTGAGAAGTCTGTGGTGTTAGGAGACAGGCAGCCTTTACTTTAGCTGTGGTTTTGAAGATGTCTGTCTGTAAACCTCACCAGCAACAGATCCAACAGAAGCCTACATTATTATTTTTATTTTGAGTTTTATATAGTGCTAGGTAGACCCAAAGGTATCAGAGCGCTTTACATTTTATGTGACAACGTCCTTTGAAATAATATTTTGCTATAAAAAGTTGTAGTCTCACACACATGGCAGAGACGCTGACTTCTGAACTGTGGTGCAGTGCCCTGTGGCAGGAGAGTTCTAAAGTCGCCCAACTAAAATCTCTTGATAAACCAGCCCATGCATGTTGTCTCCGATACGTCTCTATGAAGGGACCAGAAAACAGATTCTATTGCAAGAACGCCCGGCCAGAGAGGCAGCGAGGGAAGAATTTTCATTGTTCCCCCAGGGCCTGCGTTTTTAAAAATCTTTTTGAAATTCCTGCAGCGAAATGTATTTATAGATTTTAAAGCAAAGCTGCCCCATTTCTTAATAACAAGGCAGCTAACATGGCTCCCAGATGCTAGATCTGCTGTATTTTCTCTGTTCCTGTCGAACATTTTTTTTAAAAAGTTCCTCATCACTTTGAAGTTCCTCTCTTCAGTTAGTTGACCGAGGCCCACAAAAAGTTTCGATATGCCTGACTGCGAGACCGGAAGCTCTGTCGCGCATACTTTTTAAGCAGAAAAATGAAGGCTGTTTCTGACTTTAAACAGTTGCAACCACAGACAGGGGTGTAGCTTGGTCAGTGACATTGGGTTGAGCTTCAGATTTTCCGACAATCAGACTGGCATATAATGTTTTCATACATTATAGGACAAGCAAGGCACATGAGAGGGGCCTAAGGGGTGATAAAAAGGGAGAGGAAATCGGATTGGTAGGATTACGAAGAGAGAAAATATATTTTGTAAAATAACCAATATTTTGAGGGCTTTCAAATCAGAGAGGGAACAAGTTTGTGTGCATTTTTGTCTGTGTTTATGTAAATATCCCTGGTGAAATTCGACTGATATCACAATACCCGACTGAAAGCACCTGTACCCAACTATTTATCAGAAAATACAATTATTAGGGGAATGCTACACCCCAAACACTCCTCCTGAAGCTACGCTCCGGATATATGACGTTACAACGCGGACTTTTACCACGCAGACCATTACCACGCATTTTTTACAACGCAGGACCCTTTACCACGCATACCATTACAACGCTGGTATTTACAACGCAGGTACTATTACAACGCATACCATTACAACGTAAGTATAGGTAAGTAAATAATATGGTAAAATAATTATTAATAATATTTTTTTTAATTAATAAATTATTATTTTAATATTTAATATTTTAATTATTTATATTAATATTTAATTATTAATTTTTAAATATATATGTTAAAAATACCCCTGTACCCCAAAACCCAAACCCAGCCCTAAAACCTAAAAATACCCCTGAACCCCAAAACCCAAACCCAGCCCTGAACCCTAAAAATACCCCTGTACCCCAAAAACTGAAAACTGACCCTGAACCCTAAAAATACCCCTGCACCCCAAAAACTGAAAACTGACCCTGAACCCTAAAAATACCCCTGTACCCCAAAAACTGAAAACTGACCCTGAACCCTAAAAATACCCCTGTACCCCAAGAACTGAAAACTGACCCTGAACCCTAAAAATACCCCTGTACCCCAAAAACTGAAAACTGACCCTGAACCCTAAAAATACCCCTGTACCCAAAAACTGAAAACTGACCCTGAACCCTAAAAATACCCCTTTACCCAAAAACTGAAAACTGACCCTGAACCCTAAAAATACCCCTTTACCCAAAAACTGAAAACTGACCCTGAACCCTAAAAATACCCATTTACCCAAAACCCAAACCTAAAATATTTTAAATAAAATTATATACTTACCAATACTTACGTTGTAATGGTATGCGTTGTAAAAGTACCTGCGTTGTAAATACCAGCGTTGTAATGGTATGCGTGGTAAAGGGTCCTGCGTTGTAAAAGTTGCGTGGTAAAGGTAGGTCGTGGTAAAAGTTGCGTGGTAAAGGTTGTATACCCACTGAACCATACTCGTTGGGTCCAGCCTCGCTCCATGCTGAAGCAGGGAAAGGGCATGTCCTGCCTTCATCCAGAAGGACCACTACCCATGCTACAACAGAGAGGGCTGGACAGTGAAACTCATGGATCCACTACTGCGTCGACCAGTATCTCTAGCTCGCAAGCACAGACTCACCCTAGCTCGGGCCTTGAAACCAAAATGTTATCCCTTACCCATTAAATAAAAATGCAAGCAAAAAAACAAGAACTTGAAACAGACTTCGAAAGACACCACATATCTTGTGTATGAAAAGCAAAGAGGAGAAGGTAAGGGAGCAGAGAAAGTGGCTTACAGAATTCACTAAGGGGTGACTGGTGGAAAGGTGGAGGCCCCTCCCTTTGGATGTGGATTATTTCTTTCATAAAAGTTATCATATTGAGTCGTTCACTCTGCTTCTTATTTGAGTGTTAAGTTGTACACTTTGCTGCTTTTTTAGTAACTTAAAATGTGTGTTTCTTCTGTGGTGAAACAGGGTTTGAGTTCTCGATAATCCTCAGGATCTTGTTATGTGTATGGGGTGTATGGCTGGGATTTCCTACTTTGGATCATGCCAATTTGACAATCACATGTGTGATTCTCTCAAATTCTAGAATTGCCTGTAGACATTCTCAAATGACTTTGATAATTCGCTCAGTAGTTGAGCGCGGGCGTCCGACACTGATCTTTCAGAGATGCCAGACACTAGTGGGATTTCAGAATGTCCTGCCACTTTCTAAGATTTGAAAAGGAATCTTCGTATGGGTCATCAAGGAATCTTGGGTACCAACAACTCGGTCTATTAGTACCTTGTCTACTTTGTCTAGATCTGCTGGTGTCTGGAGAAGCATATCGATCCAATATGGTTATCCCAGAGGTGCAAGATTTTCTAGTTCGTCTCTTCCTTGAGGGCTGGGTTTGTCACAGCCTTAAATATCAGCTATATCTACATTCCAATCTCTAACTGTGGGTAAACACTTCATAGTCAGTCGGCTATCAGGCAAAAATAGACAATTCCATAGGATGCCAGAGTCACAAATGCCTTTACTGCCCAATGTACCTAAAATATAGGTCTCTGAAACAACTCTCTGCTTAGTTGACTATGTTATTATGCCTTTTTCTTTTCACAAGGTTTCAGATATGACATTTTGCATTATGAGGAAATATAATACGAAAACCCAATTACCTCTCCTATCTTTATTCATAATCAGGAGACAACAAGTCGACTCATAGTTCTTTAACTTTATCAGGTGACAGGGTTTATCATCTTCTTTATGACATATAGAATCCGGCTTATGGTAGTCATGTTGGTGATGCATAGTTGATATAAACTTTGCCCAACTAAACTGCTCTAAGTATGGAGTTGCAACTCCAGCAATATACATACTGCCCTTTTGTAAACAAACACCACCGATTCACCTCAAGTGATCCCTGGAAAACATATACTGCATGTAGTGACCTCCCTGCTCTGGATTTTATGTCCAACTATCCAATACCGAAAAGCACAAATTCTACACCTTATGCCTCATGTAGACCTTCCGCAACAACTCTGTACCTGTAACAATATTTGGTGGAGACAGAAGGAGGTAGAAGGGCGATAGAAAGTAGGAGTATCAATATCTGTTAGAGACAGGAAGAGGAGTCTGAAGAGTATGGGGATAGGCACCTTGTACAGATGTAGAGGGGCAGAGAGTTGGAACCATAGAGCAAGGGGTAGATACATTTTAGAAGCAGAGGAAGAAAGAAAGGTGGAGCCACAAAGCTTGGGATAGGCACTGGGGAGATAAGGAGAGGGTGAGCCTTAGCCTATGAGATCGGTCCGTAGCAGAGAGATGGAGAGGGTGAGGCTTAACCTATGAGACCGGTCCGTAGCAGAGAGATGGAGAGGGTGAGGCTTAACCTATGAGACCGGTCCGTAGCAGAGAGATGGAGAGGGTGAGCTTTAGCCTATGAGACCGGTCCGCAGTAGAGAAACAGAGAGGATGAGCCTTAGCCTTTGAGACAGGTCCATATTAGAGAGACAGAGAGGGTGAGCCTTAGCCTATGAGATAGGTCCATAGTAGAGAGACGGAGAGAGTGAGCCTTAGCCTTTGAGATAGGTCCATAGTAGAGAGACGGAGAAGGTGAGCCTTAGCCCATGAGATAGGTCCATAGTAGAGAGACGGAGAGGGTGAGCCTTTGCCTATGAGATAGGTCCATAGTAGAGAGACGGAGAGGGTGAGCCTTAGCCTATGAGATAGGTCCATAGTAGAGAGACGGAGAGGGTGAGCCTTAGTTTATGAGATAGGTCAGTGGTAGAGACACAGAGAGGGTGAGCCTTAGCCTTCGAGATTGGCTCATCGTTGAAACTGAAAGGGAGCTTTATAAGGACAGCAATAGAGTACGGGGTGAGATATCTGGTAGAAACAGAAGGACACCAAGAGGGCAAGCGATAGAATATGTGGGTAGAGAATTGGTAAAAAACAAAGGAAGTCTTAGAGGACAGCAATAACATCTATGGGAACACATACATGGGAGAGCCAGAGAGAGACCATGAGAGTAAGCCACAGAGTATGGTACAGGTTTGCATGGCTCTCACAGGGCGCCATGAATGAAAACAAATTCTTCGAGATTGCACTGATGAGCGTCTCTCACTAAATGACTGTCGGAGATCGCTGGTTTTCCACTCTCAGTGTCAGAGAAAAGATTGTGGCTTTGGGGAGGGTGCTCAGAGGCGTAACACAGGCCCCTGCAGCCCCCGCGGTGCAGGGGACCCTCACCCTCCAGGGGGACCCGTCAGCACCGCACTTCTGCTGGGGAGCTCTAGATTGAGTTTGGAGGGGGCCCCTTCACTTACCCTGCAGGGGGGGGGCCCCCACAAGGTTTGTTACGCCACTGAGGGAGCTGGAGTGAATTTGCTGAGTGGGGCGTGGGAAGGTGGGAAGGTCACAAACAATGCAACACAAAAAGATGATGGACGGAATGTTGAACATTGTCAAACATTCACCCCCAGTCACAGATCTGGGTTTAATCCATTGTTATTTTGCTCACCACGTCACCCCAGTTCAGACATAGCCATATGCAAATCAGTCTTGACCCTGTGCCTCGAGGGAACAGTCCAGACCGAACTGCCAGGCCTCGTCTTCCCTGGACCAGAATTAAGCATCGTAGGACCGGTTTCGGACTTTCAGCCCTCATCAGCCAGGATAGCTTGACTCCAGTGGCGTAGTGAGCACGGGACCCACGTCTGGGCATACCCTTCCCACTTAGGGTGAAAATGCAACACCAAAAGATGATGGACGGAATGTTGAACATTGTCAAACATTCACCCCCAGTCAGAGATCTGGGTTTAATTCATCGTTATTTTGCTCACCACCCCACCCCAGTTCAGACATAGCCATATGCAAATCAGTCTTGACCCTGTACCTCATGGGAACAGTCCAGACCGAACTTGTGCATTATTCTGTTCGCCCTATGTGGGAAGTGTATGCCCAGACATGGATCCTGTACTCACTACGCCACTGGAGTCAAGCTATCCTGGATAATGACGACTGATAGCCAGAAACCGGTCCTAGGATGCTTGTTTCCGGTCCAGGGAAGACATGGCTTGGCAGTTCGGGCTGGACTGTTCCCATGAGGCACAAGGTCAAGACTGATTGGCATATGGCCATGTCTGAACTGGGGCGGCATGGTGAGCAAAATAACGATGGATTAAACCCAGATCCGTGACTGGGGGTGAATGTTTTGCCAATGTGCAACATTCCGTCGATCACCTTGTGTGTTATTCTGTACGCCCTATGTGGGAAAGGTATGCCCAGACGTGGGTCCTGTGCACACTACGCCACTGGAGTCAAGCTATCCTGGCTGATGACGGTTGATAGCCAGAAACCGGTCCTAGGATGCTTGACTCCGGTCCAGGGAAGACATGGCTTGGCAGTTCGGGCTGGACTGTTCCCATGAGGCACAGGATCAAGACTGATTTGCATATGGCCATATCTCAACTGGGGTGGCATGGTGAGCAAAATAACAATGGATTAAACCCAGATCTGCGACTGGGGGTGAATGTTTTGCCAATGTGCAACATTCCATCCATCACCTTGTGTGTTATTCTGTTCGCCTTATGTGGGAAGGGTAGGCCCAGACGTGGGTCCCATGTTCACTACACCACTGGAGTCAAGCTATCCTGGCTGATGATGGCTGATAGCCAGAAACCGGTCTTAGAATGCTTGATTCCGGTCCAGGGAAGACATAGCTCGGCAGTTCGGGCTGGACTGTTCCCATAAGGCACAGGGTCAAGACTGATTTGCATATGGCCATGTCTGAACTGGGGTGGCATGGTGAGCAAAATAACGATGGATTAAACCCAGATCTGGGGTGAATCTTTTGCCAATGTGCAACATTCTGTCCATCACCTTGTGTGTTATTCAGGACACAAACAAATCATGTTTTGGATGGGGAACGGGTGAGGGGAAAGTATTAACGACAATGGTACAATGCAGAGGAGTTGTCTTTTTGTATATTTGATCAGGGAATATATAGGTAATATTAATGGTGAAGATGGTGGGTGACTGGGCACCTCATATTTTTCTTAATATTTGGGTTGTGAAGGGTGCGTAATTTAATGAGTAAAATTAGTTGGGCCAGGAACTAGATATTTAAATATTTGAGAAGGTGAGTGTAATATAGGGATGGATAACGGGACCACGCATGCCATTACCACGCATGTCATTACTATGCAGCCTTACAATGCAATTCTTTACCATGTACTGCTTTTATCACGGAAGTCATTACCACATATATGCTTTTACCACACATACCTTTACAACAAAAATGTAAGTATACCACAAGCAAGTGAAAAACCTTTGTTATTACCTCCTAGCAGTCGCCAGTAGGTAGTTATAGTCAGGACCATATTTCTATAGAAAAAGCGTTTTTTTGATTTGACTATATCTTTGTAGCCGTTTGATTAATCTAAACAACATTTTCCCCAATTTTGTCATAGTGACTCTTGTTGTGCATGGAAAGTTTTAGGGTGGTCTTTCAAGTGGGGCCAAGAAAAAGGGGGTCAAAAAATGTGATTCTTGATCTTAACATTTTTTTTTTTACAGAGTTTTTTTAGCGCGAACTTGACCCAAAGGTATCGGGTATCAGAGCGCTTTACATGAGCACCAGTTGCGTTACATGATAACACATTCATTTTTGTTAGGCATGGGGAGATTAAGAGATTTGCCCAGAATCACAGGATGTTGCGTGTCCTGTCCCGAGACTCGAACCTGGTTCCCCAGCTCTGAATTCCCACTTTTAACACAACTACTGCCAGAACACTAGACAGAATTACATTAAATTTCACAGGACGATAGATTTTGGTGTGCAGATCCGGCTATGAGTTATCCGTTATAAATCTGCTCAGTAATTGTTCAGAAGTGTAATGGGAAGTAAATAAAGATATCTAGGCGAAGCTTAAGCTCAGATCTCATGGTGAGATCTGATTGGCTGCTAACAGTTCAATCAAGAAGTGTTGGCAGCCATAACAACATTTTAATAAAAGAAAAGGGGTCAGGATAGGAATACCCTGACCCCTTAAGTGTGGTGGTGGTGTCCCCCTGTAACCCAAACAGGGCCACAAATCACTTTAAAAAAAGCCCGGCCCCTTTGCTCAACCATTCTGCAAACGTGCCTCCTGGCACACTATTGGTTGGGGGATGAAGTCTGCTTGGCTGCTGAAGTCGTTGGGGACCAAGAACCCCTATTGGAGCAACCAGTAAGCCTCCACAGCAGGATTGCTAAGGCCTCGTCAGAGTCCCTGCCACCTTTCTCAGCTACTCAGCAAATGCGCCTCCTGTGTACTACTGGTTGGGGGATGAAGTCCCCTTCAAAGTTATGGGTAGTTAGGGGCCAAGAACCCCTATGGTTGCCACAAGTAAGTCCTCCACAGTGGGATTGCTCCGATCTCGTCTGAAGCCATGTCCCCTTTCTCAACTACTCTGCAAATGCGCCTCCTGGAGCACTACTGATTGGAAGATGAAGTCCATTTGGCAACTAAGAGTCATTGGGTGCCAATAACCCCTATTATTGCAACAAGTACTCCCCCCCACAGCGAACTATTTAGACTTTGTCGGAGGCCCCACCCTCTTTCAAAACCACTCTGAAATGTGCTTCCTGGTGTACAGTTGGTTGGGGGATTACGTCCCCTTGGCTATTGAGGGTCATTAAAGGCCAAGAAACCCTATTTTTGCCACAAGTAAGTCCCCCAAAGCGGAATTGCTTAGACCTCATTGGAGGCCCTGCCCCCTTTCTCAACCACTCTACAAACGGACCTCCTGGCACATTACTCTTGGGAGATGAAGCCAAGGAGTGAGCGCACCAGTAAACTCCTCCTCTGCCGTCGGTTGGTGGAGTTTTTCCTGAACTCAGCGTCCAAGCAGAGTTTACGACCCACCTCTTTGACAGACTCACACACCCACTTACAGCCCACTCATACTCTCTCACACCAACTTAAAAACCTACTCATGCACCTACTCATGACACTGATGCACTCACTCACACACTCAATGTCAAAGGTTAGTGGTTACAGTTAAGAAATAAAATTTGGACTGGCTAAAGCAACTCACAGCCCTTAACTGCACCCCACACGTGGTTGACTCCACTAAATCGCTTGGCATTACCTTGGACAAACTACTTAATATGCAAGCTCACATCAGTGCCACTATAAGGGGTGCCAACTTTCATCTTAACACTCTCAAGAAAATCAAACCTTTCCTTCCAACCGAAGACGTACAACGGCAGTACAATCCCTGGTGATCTCATGTCTTGAATAGGGGCTGGTGACCCTTGCAGGACTGCCTAAAGCGAGCTTGGCACCCCACAGAGTCACTCTCAAAGCATCAGCCAGGCTCATCATAGGCTCCAAAAAACATTATCACATTACACGGACCTTGTGCAGTTTAACTGGCTGTCTATTGAAGCGAGGATTCGTTTTAAAATAGCTTGCCTCACACATAAAGCCCAGCATTATAACACTCCGGCCAATCTGGCGAACAAGCTCGTTCTCTCTGGCTCGACTTGGAACTTAAGAAATACGTCCTCACTTCTCTTGAAACCTCCCAAATTTAAGAAGAAAAGTACATACAAACGTGCTTTCTCTGGCCTTGTACCTAGAATTTGGAACGCTCTTCCTACTGAGATTAGAGCCAATCCTTCCACTGCCTATTTCAAGAAACAGGCCAATTTTATTTTTCTGAATGATCATAAACTGCATCATCATTTCTCTTTTGCATGTAACCTTGTTTACAGTTCTGACATTTTTCCAAACTTAACTTTCTCAATGTATTTCATGTTTGATGGTTAATTGTTATTTTACCCAAGGGTCCTCACCCTACAGTGTTGTCAATTATTTTACTATGTTGTGTCAAGGGCACTCTTGCTTGTTTTGCTGAATGTTACAGGAAATATTTTACACCCGAGGAGAAATGGATCTAGGGTGGCCCACTACCTGGTCCCTGATCTTGATTGTATATTCCTTGTGGTGTCACTATGCTGACCTCTATTGTAGGGGGTTTATCTATGTTTGCGTCGTGTGTATAGCGCTCTGATACCCGCAAGGGTCATGTTTGCGCCTTATAAATCTTTCTAATAAATAAAAAATCCTTAAAAATACACACAAAATAATGGAGGTTACAGGGACGTTATAGATAGGAAATAGAATTTTAAAAAACGTAGAAATTTACTGAGAAAAACATAGGTTACAGGGACGTTATAGTTAGCCTCAGATTTCATTCGTATAAAATGAGTGAAATTCAGCAGTTATATTTACCTGAGCTAACTATAACTTACGGCCACGCAATGCACTGCTTATGACCTCACATATTACTTAATTCATGACATAGTCAGTGATATCACTGATGTCCTCTCAAATAACATCACTGTGGGGGACTTACTTGTGGCAATAATAGGGGTTGTTGACCCCCTAACAACCCTCAACAGCCAAGGGGACTTCATCCTCCAACCAGTAGTGCACCAGGAGGAGCATTTGCAGAGTCTTAGAGAAAGGAAAATGCTTTTTCTATAGAAACATGGTCCTAACTATAACTACCTACTGGTGACCGCCAGTAGGTAAAATATATCTATATTTATGTAGCGGTCCCACTTACCTGTGATATACTTACATTTTCACTGTAAAGGTTTGCGTGATAAAGGCATATGCGAAGTAAAGACTTGTGTGGTAAAGTCAATGTGTGGTAAAGGCATTGTGTGGTAATGACTGCATGGTAATGGTAATGCGCGGTAATGACTATGTGGTAAAAGTTGTTTCCCATAATAAAGAGAGTGGTAGGTGTGCAACAGGACACCAGATTTGTTTTCATATTTTGGGGGAGTGGAGACTGATGTGGGGACTGAAGATTTGGGTGGAGGATGCCAGGTTGTGATGGCTCCTCAGAGACAGACAGACACAGACAGACAGACAGACAGAGTCATACAGACAGACAGAGATAGACAGAGTCGGACAGACGGACAGAGACAGACATAGTCAGACAGAGTCAGACTGACATAGACAGACAGTCAGACAGAAAGAGTCAGACAGAGACAGACAGAGTCAGATAGACAGAAACAGACAAAGTCAGATAGACAGAGGCAGACAGAGTCAGACAGAGACAGACAGAGTCAGCCATAGTCAGATAGACAGAGCTAGACAGAGTCAGACAGAGTCAGATAGACAGAGACAGACAGACAGAGTCAGACAGAGTCAGATAGACAGAGACAGACAGACAGAGTCAGACAGAGTCAGATAGACATAGACAGACAGAGTCAGAGTCAGATGGACAAAAACAGACAGAGTCAGACAGAGACAGACAGAGAGACACAGACAGAGACAGACAAAGACAGACAGAGACAGAGTCAGACAGACAGAGTCAGACAGACAGATTAAGATAGACAGAGTCAGACAGAGTCACACAGAGTGACAGAGTCAGTCAGACCGAGTGACAGAGTCAGTCAGACCGAGTGACAGACAGAGTCAGTCAGACCGAGTGACAGACAGAGTCAGTCAGACCGAGTGACAGACAGAGTCAGTCAGACCGAGTGACAGACAGAGTCAGTCAGACAGAGTGACTGACAGAGTCAGTCAGACAGAGTGACAGACAGAGTCAGTCAGACATTCTGACAGACAGAGTCAGTCAGAGTGATAGACAGAGTCAGTCAGAGTGACAAAGTCAGTCAGACAGAGTCAGTCAGACAGAGTGACATACAGAGTCAGTCAGTCAGAGTGACAGACAGGCAGTCAGTCAGACAGAGTGACAGACAGGCAGTCAGTCAGACAGAGTGACAGACAGGCAGTCAGTCAGACAGAGTGACAGACAGGCAGTCAGTCAGACAGAGTGACAGACAGGCAGTCAGTCAGACAGAGTGACAGACAGAGCCAGTCAGAGTAACAGACAGAGTCATTCAGACAGAGTGGCATACAGAGTCAGTCAGTAAGAGTGACAGACCGACTCAGTCAGAGTGACAGACAGAGTCATTCAGAGTGACAGACAGAGTCAGTCAGAGTGACAGACAGAGTCAGACAGAGTGGCATACAGAGTCAGTCAGACAGAATGACAGTCAGTCAGACATTCTGACAGAGTCAGTCAGAGTGACAGACAAAGTCAGTCAGACGGATTAACAGACGTTCAGTCACAGTAAGTCAGACAGAGTCACACAGAGTCAGTCAGACAGAGTGACATAGTCAGACGGATAGAGACAGTCAGACAGAGTGACAGAGTCAGTCAGACATTCTGACAGTCAGTCAGACATTCCGACAGTCAGTCAGAGTGACAGACAAAGTCAGTCAGACCGAGTAACAGACAGTCAGTCAGAGTACGTCAGACAGAGTCACACAGAGTCAGTCAGTCAGAGTGACAGAAGGAGTCAGTCAGACAGTGACAGAGTCAGTCAGTCAGACATAGTGACATACAGAGTCAGTCAGTCAGACAGAGTGACAGACAGTCAGTCAGTCAGACAGTGACAGAGTTAGTCAGTCAGACAGAGTGACAGACAAAGTCAGACAGAGTGACAGAGTAAGTCAGACAGAGTGACAGACAGTCAGTCAGACAGAGTGACATACAGAGTCAGTCAGTCAGAGTGACAGACAGAATCAGTCAGTCAGAGTGACAGACCGACTCAGTCAGTCAGAGTGACAGACCGACTCAGTCAGTAGGAGTGACAGACAGTCAGACAGAGTGACAGACAGAGTCAGTCAGTCATACAGAGTGACAGAGTCAGTCAGTCAGACAGAGTGACAGAGTCAGTCAGTCTGACAGAGTGACAGAGTCAGTCAGACAGAGTGACAGACATAGATAGTCAGACTGAGTGACAGACAGAGTCAGTCAATCAGACAGAGTGGCAAACAGTCACAGTCCAGTTTATACAACGCATCTCTACAGTTACAATGTGTTCTGTCAAATGTTTTCTTTTGGAAATTTGCATTTATTGTCACCTTTTCGTTAGCACACATTGCTGTTTCATGACTGACGTTTGGGGTTCACGTTCGCTTATCAGCATCCACACATAACAAACACAGCCAGAGTAGCAGCAGAGAGCAGTATTTGTTACGCCAGAAGGATGTGATCATCGTAAGCTGAGTAATATAGATGATGACATGTGGTACACAAGTGGTGCCACTTTTTAAAGCAAAGATACACCCTGCAGCTGTGCATTATTTATGGATTTTAACAGTGCTGCTTGGCATATACAAAATTTTATTAATAGAAAAGAGTGGCTGCATTTCAATAGTAACCAATTATAAAGTAAATCTGGAAAATGAAATCTCGGCAGGGTAATTTCAAATCTGAGTTGTATCTAACTTGTGCAATTAAACCCTTAGCTGACGGCCATAATCATCACATGCCTAACTCAAGAATCAAGATATACAGGACAAGGGTTACTCTTTGAAATCTGCAGTATGCCTAGTTTGTCACATGAGATAGGTCCCCAACCGAGACACTTGTTTTACCATCTACGGCATATACTTTATTTGCTCCTGAAATTGATTGGTTCTTAAAACAAGAGGCAAATGAAACTAACTAAGAGGGAGGGGGAGAAGGGAGGGGGTGGTGCAAGCAGAGGAGTGCAGAGGATTAAGCTGACCAGAAGGGAGGGAGAGAAGGGAGGGGGTAGTGCGAAGACGAGATGGGAGGGGGAGAAGGGAGGGGGTGGTGCAAGCACAGGAGCGCAGAGGATGAAGCTGACCCGGAGGGACGGGGAGAAGGGAGGGGGTAGTGCAGTAGAGGAGCATTATTCTTGCGCTGTAAGGCTTAATGAGCCATTACAGAAACCCAGATGGCAGCTGTGCACGTGCACGAGCTTGTGAACGCAAGTTGAAGGCCAGCAAAAGCCTGTGGGTAGCACTTTAAAAAACCTACCAAATGTCTCGCAGAGCAGCGCATGCACTGGCTCAGGCGAGACCTAAAAAGGGTGGGAAAAGAGGGAGAGTTAAGAAGATGGAGAGGGGGCAGGATGTGTACTACTGGTGTCACCTTGGCACGCGGACAATGCACGGGTCAGCATAGCGTTCATCTTCTTCCACATGCTCTCCTTTTCCTCCTGGAGCCGCCTGAACTCCAGCCACAGCTCGATCATGCCCAGGTGCAGCCGCGGTACCATCTACAGGGTGCGATACAAACACACAGGAAATTAGAGTTTCTTTTAACCTTTCATCGGTGGAGAATTACAAATATCAAAATGTCTGCTAGTAATACTAATAAGACAGGGGAAAAGAACCTTCCCTATAAATCACAAATTATTAATCACTGTGTTTCAGTATAGTAAGGAATACTGTTTGTATGTGAAAAATGCAACACTTTTTTTATAGAGCCATGCCTTTAATGGATTTTTATGAGCTGTGCAGCTGAAATGAGGACTAATCTGTGGAAATCAGTATAACTGCACCAATTTTTACATTCAGTATCCAATTTCTTGGCCCAATATGCATTAATTGTCAACTTCCCATCTACAAATACCGGTACAGGTGATATTTAAAAATCTATATTCTAATATGATACCACAGGCTATTCTCTTTGTGCAGGCAGGCACACAACCTGCACCTGGTGTTGAGTACACTTTGAGAGCCTTTCCCAGACGTGTTAAGCACAGATCAACACCCAAAAGAGAGTGACCTTATTTAAATGTATTTTATTTATTAGAACATTGAAATGTTGGGCGCTCCATTGAAAACAATGGAGTGCTCCCGGCTTCTAATGGCTGGTAGAAGTCCGGAGCTCCAGCGTTCCAATGTTTGCTCACAGCTGTTGTTGTGAACAAAGGCCTCACGGAGCCCGAGAAAATTTCAACCCCCTCGGGCTCCGTGAGGCCTTTATTTTACAAATAAGAACATTCTGTCCTCTGGGCAGAATGTTCTAAAAGCCTTAGATCCCTCTGTAGTGGGCTCTACCGGCCATTAAAGCCCACTCCCTTGTTAAAGGATCTTGTCTTTGGCTCGGGCCTTTAACTATGGAGCGGGCCTTTAATGGCCTGTAGAGCCTTTCCGTAGCTCTTTTATCCACAGCATTGAACCCGTTGAGCGCAGAAGCCAACTGGGGAATTGGAAAGAATTCTTTCACTCAACTAACAGTAAATTAGAGTTGTTTATGCAGTTTATAAAGCTATAGTTATCTTAATTAGGTTCATGTTTTTGGTCACCAATGTATCCAGAAAGATTAAAAATTGGATACTAAATGAGGAAAATTATATTTAAGGGCATTTTAGGCATTAATACGACAAGCAAAACGAGTGAAAACAGAGCACGTGTAGGATAGAGAGCATATACAAGAAACAAGGAAGCAGAAGGAGAGTCTAAAGAGACCAACCAACATAGCTTAGGCTTTATTAAAGAAAAGCCAATTTTAAATACAAGACAAAGGTAGGATATAGGTTACCTGTTCTGTCTATATATATCCTTTTGTTTGATAAATAGTACATGGTGTGACATGATGAGGAGTGCTGTTCTGAGCTCAGTGCATCCCAACCACATGGTCTATCTGTGTTGCTTTTGTCGTTTGTGTGTAATGTCCTATCGAAACTGCTGTTGGATTGTGAGTATGTGTTGTACAGTGAGAGAATTGTACTGTTGCGGTTCTACAATATCCAACTAAATGACACGTCTATACCGTGCAAAATATGTAGGCTATGTTCGGTCTAATGTGTTTTGTTGTGATCAGCACTACCACAGAAGTTGGGTTAGTCAGCATGGTTGGAGAAACAAAGAGGTAAAAAATAAAAATAAAAATCCATGAACATGGTATCAACAAAATGGACATGTGTAAGACGGGCGGATTTGAATGCCTCACTTGGGAGGCAGCTGACACCTATTGTCACTGAGATTGGTGGTAGTAGGACTATCTAACCAGATATTTCACTAGACTAGACAGTACCTTGGTCCCTGTGGCTGGCTGGCTGCGCACACCCACACACATTTACTCTCCGCACCTTCACCACCAATATCTGGACCCCATGCCATTCTTGACTCAACAGCTTATATTACCCTGGACCAAAGGAAATGAAATCACTTCTGTATGACAGTTGGTGACCCCTCACCACTTTTCAGTTTCCCTCCCTCCCTCCCTCCCTCGCCCTTGTCAGTTTCCCTTCAGACAAACATTCCTGCAGCATATCCCGCCACGAGGCCACTAATACCCAAGGATAATTCTACCCCTGAGACGATAAAAACTCCTTCCCCAAGCAAGAATGAAGGCCGCCCTGACCCCTTTCACAAAAAAACAAATTCAGTGCAACACCAAAGAGGCCCCAGAAGACAGGCCTTTCATTCACTGCTAAAACATGGTTGGTTGGTGATTTAGCACAATGAAAGCAACTCAGTTTCTCATACTGATTACATTAGGCCCCAAGTAAAAACGTATCCAGTCAGGTAGTAGGAAATATACTTAGCAACGAAATGCGCGACTCTGGGCAAATCACTTCAACTAATAGTGATTGTAGTTGTGAATTTGTCTGACTCAAAAACCCACCTTACAGCGGCTTGGGTCGCCGTTCTATTTCGCATCTGTAGTCTTATATTTGCTAACCATATACCACACTATTAAATGCACAGCATTTGGTGTTGAGATGTGACAATGAACGTTCTCTGTAAAGTGCGCCTAGGAGCTAGGGCTGCAGCATGTGAAGTGCCCCCAAAAAAAGGGTAATTGTCTTCCATTTTTTTTGTAAACAAATGTTATTGCCTTTTACATGTCAAATCACATATCTATTTCCAGGATATCAGTGTATAAAATTCCTGTACGTGCCTCGGCGAATATATCCGTTGTTGCCCCATCTTTGTCCCCTCTGCGAGCGTTTGTTGTAAGAGTCACATCTCAAACTGATATCAGTCCGGTATACATTCAATAGCATCCCCCCTCCTCCCCATTTAACTGGCCCCCCCTTCCCAACCCTCCCCGCACTGCTGTCTCCCCTCTACTACTATTGAACCCAGTTAGTAGACTCTTTTGCGCTCAGGGTGTGGGTGTTAGGGGCGCGCCGGGGCCGTCCAGTGCTATCTCATCCTCTCTGGTGTGTGTCAGTGCCATGCAATGCACTGATCTCTCTGGCTCTGCTGGGTTGTTCTGTCCTAGTGTGGTCCCCGGGGATTCTCTACCTGTGGGAGTCTCTCTGGGGTAAAAGCCCCCGATGCCTCGCCATTTCTTGTTAAGTCCGCCAGCAGCCCCTCCCATGCCTGAGCCCGTTCCAGCTTGCCCACTCCGCTGTGCATTCCTTAGCAGGACCCTGCCCTCACATCCCGCCCATTTCACCAGCTCTCGTTTCCATCTGTGTACGCTGGGGCCCTCCGATTTCTTCCAGCTACTAGTTATTTCTTATTTCGCCAGGATAAAGGCCAGGTCCTGAAACCTAGCTGTGGTCCTGGTTTTGGCAGTGTATGGGAACAAGTGGAGCAGTACGTGTGCAGGTGACCACCCTCTCCGTCACCCTCGCTGTCACCTGCGTGACCTCCTGCCAGTATTGCGTTAAGGAGGCACAACTCAACGCCATATGAATAAAAGTCACCCTCTGCGTTTGACACCTCGGGCAGCGAGCGTCCGCGCCGTCAAAGTAGCAGTTGATATGCGCCTGCCCGAGGCCACCCGGTGGCCATCAGGAGGGCGGGCCCTTAGTCACGGAGGGCTGCCCCCGCCCTCCCCCAGCTGGTAAGTTGGCCACCCCTCCTCAGGGCATGTTGCCTAGGTGGAGGGGGGCGGTCTGGTGAAGCACGTCCGGGGGCACAGGCAGGGTGAGGGTATATCTCACCCCCGGCCATTGTGCGGCCTCTTTGGCGCTCCGGACGTTGCGGCACACATCGGGACACTCTTTCGTCGGGACATTCTTTACGGTGAGTGACCCAGGGGCTGAGGCCTTCGGGCATTACCCCCCCTCCGCCTACTCCCTCCCTTGAGGTTTCAGAGCGATGGCTAGGCGGCCCGCTTAGCGTCGGGCCGCTGTGGAGGTGGGGGTTTTCGGGCTTCTGCTTCGGCAGTATATTGCTGCCGCAGGAGGCCCACGGGCTGGCATTTCCTCCCCCTCCCTTCTCGGGCATGAGTCCGCTCCACTGAGAACGGGAGAGGTGGGGATTTTTGGGGCTCCCGTCACCGCTTGGTACCGCCGGGGTCCGAGCTGTCCGGAGCGGCGTTACCCTGGCGGCTTGCCCCAAATAGCCAGTAGGCGAAGCTGCAGTGGGCCACGGGGCGGCAGCGGTGTCGCTCGTCAGGGTTGCCCTGGTGCGAGGGAGCGCCCCGCCATTACCTTACGCCCAGGCCCAGTACACTCGCCCCTTCCCCACCCCATCCCGATGCGGCGCCCACGTGCGTGCCGCCAGAGAGGTAGCGGGTGGGGGCGTTCGTCGGGCCTAGCAGTCGTGGTTTTGCTGTGCCCGGCGGCCTTTTCATGGGCCAGGATGACTTAGGCCTCTTGACGAAGGACCATATCTCAGAGTTTAGGTCCGTGCATGCGGTGGATCTCCCCGTGTACATGCGGCTAATGGGCAAATGAACATAATGTTCGAGGTTCACGCGGTACGTACGTTTACCGGGTGCCCCCCCCACCAGGGGGCACGTTACCCCATGGTTTAATTCATTGTGTTCTCATGTATTGCATTTGTAGTACGATATTTATTTAAGGGAGGGCAGTGATGTTTTAGGCTAAATTTATGGTTGCGCGCATGCGGCGGGGCTCCACGTGCACAGGTCATGGTGTGTATATTGTGGGCATAAGTTTGTCATTGACGAGGCTCATGCTGCATGCGGTCGCATTGTTCCCCCCCCTGTGTTCGATATGTCCTAAGGGGTGGGTCAGCCTACACGTGGACAAGGAGCTTCTGTGGAGGCTGCGCTCCCGAGTTAACAATGCAGTAAATTTTCACATTCCTTTCTGCCTGCCACGACGTCACAATGCTTCCCTCGTGTTGTCGCTAGACTCGATGGGTGCGCCAGCTGCACACTGGCAAAGGTTCTATTGTGCTGTTTCATGAGCATTCCGTGCAAGCAATCGTTTTAAGGTCGAATTTTAATTACTATGTCGTTGTTTCACCCTCGTGTGCTCATACCGGCACGGGGATGAGTCCGCCTAGCACGTGCATAAAGTTTCCAAGTTATGCAGTCCTAGGGCCAATATCTTGTAGGTCTTCACGTGAGGCGCGCACAAAAAGTCCATTGTCTCGGCGCAGAGGGCCATAATAAGCGTAGGTGTGCCTCGCCACTGCACCGTGAAGTGGTGTGTTAGTGTCCTGCAGGCGGGCCTACGTCTGATGTGGGGCCGAGGTAGAGTGTGGGAAAGGTGTTTGGGGGGCCATGGTCCGACCCTCCCCCCGGTCTGGTACCACCTTCCCCCACCCGCTCCACGTGCCTACTTACGCACCACGTTCTCAATCTGCGAGTGCGTGTGCGACCCCATGATTGTGCCACCGTCGCACACCCCCATGAGTATTGTTGTCTTCCAGCAGATCGCATGTACGTTGCCATGCGGCCTATTCGCTTGGTTGTATCGTAGCCCGCTGCGGTGGTGAACGTTCTCGTGATTATGTTTTAGCTAATTCTAGCAAGGCAAGGGTCGTCTTGTCAGAGCTTTTATTCATAAGAACGTTTCCTTGCGTGTTTCAGGCCTCACCCTCCGCGCTCCTTCGGTGGGCGCCCCCATTTTCGAAACAACTGCAAGTATTGGAGGTACGTATACGCCCTGAGGGTTGCTGGGAGTGCCTCAGGGGTTCATGCAAGTGTGCTGATCTGGTCTTTGGGGTAGCTGTCTCTGCTGTTGTCATCCTAGGTGTGTCTCGCTCGGGGTTATGCCACCCACGTCGTGGAGACACAGACTCATGCAAGCCTTTGGGGGCGATTGTGGACAGACGGTTCATGCCCTTAATGTTGCCTTCCCAGCGCTCCTGTCGGGCAGTGGGGCGAGTCAGCGTGTCATTAGTCCTGTAGCCCGTGGACCACCACAGGGCCTGTCCAGTCTCACACTCTCTTTTTCCCATACAGAAACTCGCACTCGCCGCCGGCTTAGGATTTTGGAGGTCCCCTCGTTCCCGACAACACCCCCCGCCCTCTAACGCACAACAGGCGATAGGATCTATTCCGTGAGGTAAGGATACGGGGGCAAGGTCGTTGTGGGGTGGCAGGGCTTTGGGAGCAGGTCGAGCCTAAGTAGTACAAACCGTCCAATGATTTTTGGTTTGACTATTGCATCGCATGTGAGCACCGTGCCTGTCTTTCCGGCTGGGGGCAGTGTGTAGGTAGTCAGAGCTGTTGATTCCAACTTTATTTATACATGTACTTTGGCTCACAGTTACTTTTCTTAAGGGGGGGAAGAGCCAAATTTAGGCATGGAGAGTCAGGGGTCCCCTCCGCTTTTTACGCAGGTAGGAGATATCGGTGAGGTAAGCGTAAAGGGGCATGGTCATTGTTGGGAGCCGGGTCGGTGTGCAGGTCGAATCTAGTAGTTCAAACCGTCATTGGAGCAGGTGCGGACGTGGCATAATTTATGTACAACGTGCCGGTCATTCGGGCTGGGTGCGGTGTGTAGGTAGTTAGATGTTGAGCCCTAATCTTATCGTACCGTGGCTCACAGTTAATTTTTCTTACAGGGGAAGAGCCAAGTTAGGCATGGAGAGTCAAGGGTCCCCTCCGCTGTTCACGCAGACGTCACAGGCGACGATTCGGGGATAGGACCCACGCATGATGCGCAGATGAAGGCTTTATTGGACTTAATCAAGGCGAATGGGGTTGCGTGGGCTAGTGAACTGTTGACAGCCAACCCACCCAGAGTCCCCGTGGCCGGTCCCGTCCTAGAACAAGACATTGTGGAGGACCCTGGTCACACCAGGGCCAAGCGCGTGCGCAAACCAACAGTGAAAGACTTTCCAGCTGAACCTCCTCCCAAGACCAGGGCGCCAGAACTGGTTAGGAATGTGATTGTGCATGCCCCCGCCTCACCCCCGGCGGTGACCGCGGTTAGCGCCTCCCTACCCCCTTGTCCGGTGGCCCTCACAACAGACTTCGCCACCAGAGAGGACTTGGGTAAGCTTACGGTTTCGCTCTCTGCATTCATGTCCGAAGTTAGAGCGAGTTTGCGGGCCACACCCCCGCCGCCATCGCCGCCAAGATCCTCTTTGGCGAAGGAGCAACAAATCGCCCCCCCTTCACCCACGGCCCCAGGAGTCTCGCTAGTTGCCCGGGTATGGGGCGGGGTGCAAAGTGTACCCAATGGGGCGGCGCCCGAGGGTTCCCTCGTTGACATGGCGTCACTGGGCGATGCTTCACCACCTACCTCAGTTATTGCACCACCCCCTGCCTCAGTAGTTATTGCCCCGCCGCAGGTGTCGACACCTTTACCTGCGCTCCCTGCAGCACCTGCCTCGCGCTGATGCCTGTTCCCTCTGCGCCAGTGGTAAAAATGACTATGGCTCCTCTTCTATCGGGTAAATGTTCATTGGCCTGGCAGGTGCCCCAGGCAGCAAAAGAATGTATTTGGCGCAGGGAATTTGTCGATATTTTTTCCTTCCTCATGGTGGGTGCGGTTGGTTTTGACATCTGGAAGGTGGGAGGCAAAGATGAAGATAAGAAAGCGCGTTTTCGGTCCTGGCCGGAAAAAACTATTAAAAATTGGAGACAAGCTTTCTCCATCCTAGCGGCAGTGATCACAGAGCGCTTCCCAGAGCAGGCGCAGGGCCTCTTTCAATATGCTACTGTTATAACTGATGAAGCTGAGTCAGCTCCGGGCATGAGGTGGTACAAGTACGATTGCGAGTTTCGCATGAAAATGGCGGTGTGCCCTGAGTTGGAATGGGATCAGATTGAGGTGAGACTATGGATACAACATATGGGTAAGGGTAAATTAGAAGGAGGCGCTAAAGGGAGCACACAGGAAAAGAAAGCTGAAACTAGCAAAGGCCAGTACACCGAGAAGAAAGGTAATTTCAAACAGTCCTTTCGTGGGGGGCGTGGCGGTGGAGGCAATAGACAGGCAAGCAGGAAAAGTTTCACAGCCACTTGTAGGTTGTTCAATGCAGGTGATTGCTCCTGGGGTAAAGCATGCAGGTTTGCCCACTCTTGCAGTAAGTGCAGTGGGCCACACCCTGGGTCAGCATGCGACAAGCGAGATTCTGCAAGTACAACCGGCAAAGACAAGTAAAAACTTTCCCCAAGCATTGTCCTCCTGTTCACCCCTTTCCGCTCACCCCCCCCCCCCTCCTCACCCCTGGAGGGCCATGTAGCTGCAAAGATGTGCTTGGTCCCTAGAGAGGCTTCCTCCTATCATGCCAAAGGTCCGTCCCCTGTCATCATTCACAACCTACTACCCTTACTAAGATCCTATCCAAATGATAAAGACAGGACCATCCTAGCGGAAGGTTTTCTTGAAGGTTTCACCATACCGTATCAAGGGCCCAGGGTCAGTAGGGATGCAGATAACCAGAAGTCAGTCAGGGACCTCCCTGAGGTGGTAGATAAGAAAATATGCAAAGAAGTGTCCTTGGGGAGGGTGGCGGGCCCGTTCGCGTCACCTCCTCTCCCTGATTTTGTGGTGTCCCCACTGGGTGTAGTACCTAAGAAGGAGCAGGGGGCTTTCAGACTCATTCACAATCTATCTTTCCCTGAGGGTAATTCTGTGAACTCCTGGCTATCAGAGGGGGCTTGCTCCGTTTCCTACTGTTCACTGGATATGGCCATTGACATGGTTAGGAGAGCAGGAAAAGGGGCTTGGCTCGCGAAGGCGGACATTGAAGCTGCATTCAGACTTCTGCCCGTACACCCAGATAGCCAGCATCTCCTTGGATTCAAGTGGAGAGGGGAGTATTACTTTGATAGGTGCATGCCCATGGGTTGTGCAGTGTCGTGCGCCTTCTTTGAGGCCTTCAGTACCTTTTTGCAATGGTCCCTCACCTGGAAGTATGGTTTCTCTGCGGTGTCGCATTACCTCGATGACTTCCTTTTCATTGGGAGGGAGGGCACTCAGGAATGCAGGGAGGGGTTGAATGCTTTCATTGATCTGGCAGGTCACCTGGGCGTACCTTTGGCCCCCGGCAAGACTGAGGGCCCGGCACAGGTCTTAACATTTCTCGGCATAGAACTAGATACAGTTATGGGCGTGTCACGACTCCCCGCTGATAAGGTACAGGACCTCAAAAGGGAAATTCAGGACTTGCTAGGGAGAGACAAGGCTCCGCTGGGGGTCATCCAGAGTCTCCTGGGAAAACTCAATTTTGCAGCCAGAGTCATTCCTGTGGGCCGAGTTTTTGCTAGGAGATTAGCCAGAGCCACAGCTAAGGTAATCAAACGTCATCATTTTGTTAAGCTTACTGCGGGTTTGAAGAAAGACCTGATAATGTGGGCAGAATTTTTGTCGTACTTCAATGGGATTGTCATCTGGAGGTCTCCGTGGGTGGACAGCCCAGAACTTTGCTTGTTCACGGATGCATCGGGCAGAGAAGGATTTGGTGCAATCTTCGGTGAATTCTGGTGCGCACAGGAGTGGCCGAATGCTTGGCGTAAGCGGGGCATTACTTCCAACATTACAGTCCTGGAGCTCTTCCCCATTGTTGTAGCTTTGCATTTGTGGCCGGCCCCATTGTCCAACAGGAAGGTCCTTTTCTGGTCTGATAATATGGCAGTAGTTCAAGCCATTAACGGTCTAACAGCCAGCTGCCCATTGGTTCTGTGCTTACTAAGGGAGTTGGCTAGCAGGAGCCTGCGTTGCAATTTGGAGTTTAGGGCAAGGCACATTGCGGGGGTCATGAATGTCGCGGCTGACGCTCTTTCTCGTTTTCAGTGGGATCGTTTCCGGGCGGCGTGCCCTCAAGCGAGAACAGAGATGACCCCCTTCGCACCAGGACTGTGGCGCCTCTTGGAGTGGAGCAAGAACTGAGAGAGTTAGGGGAACGATCGCTAGCCCCAGGTACTAGGAGACGCTATGGTAGTCATTTGGCCACTTTCCAGAAAGCTATGGTTGAGTTGAGTTTGTCCCCCCTGCCACTAGAAGACAAGGTACAAGCTTTTGTGGTCTGGGCCAAGAAGCAAGGAAAATCCCACTCTTGGGTTGGGGGACATCTGGCGGCCATCAGCCACGATGCCAGGTTGAGACGGCTAGGAGATCCGACCAAGTCCTTCGTCATTAAAGCAGCGTTGAAGGGGTGGGCTCGGGACGAACCTAGGATCCCAGACACTAGGTCTCCCATTGAGTTCCCCACCCTGCAGGCTATGTTAGCAGTCCTGCAGTTGGTGGTGCACTCGCATTTCGAGGCCTCCCTTTTCACTGCGGCTTTCGGACTTGCGTTTTTCGGGGCTTTCAGGAGCAGCGAACTGGTTGCACGCTCCAAGTCGGATTTGTCTGGGGATGCCTTAGGGGTGGCGGACATAAGTTTTGAAGCTGGCCTGTCCATCACTCTCAGACGGTCCAAAACTGATCAGACAGGCAAAGGGACTGTTATCCGGTTGGCACCCTTGGGTGACCCCTGCTATTGCCCTGTAGAGACCCTCAAGTCCTACCTCGCTTTACGTCCTGCGGTCCCAGGTTACCTTCTCATCCATGCTGACCTGAGTCCCTTGACCAAATACCAAATGGATAAAATAATGCCTGCATGCCTTGATAGAGCTGGTTTGCTGAAGCAAGGGAAAAGGTTCTCCAGCCATTCATTCCGTATTGGGGCTGCCACCTCTGCTTTCAAGGCTGGCATGCAGCCAGAGAGTGTTCAGAAAGTGGGGCGTTGGGAGTCACCCTGCTATAAACGTTACATTCGACCATGAACAAGTTAGCCCGTCCTGGGCAGGTTATTGTATATATGTTTGCCGTGTTCTGCTTTTGTTTGGTGTGCTCCTTGCTGGTGTTGTACACTCTTGGTCAAATAAACATTTACAGCTATTGCGTTTGTTTTCTTTGACAGGGTCAAGAGTGTGGGTCTTGGGGCACTCCACGGTCGCCAGGTTGGGCCGATGGGCAGCGATCAGGCACTGGACGCAGGGCTTTGCTAACACTGACTGTTCTTGGATGGGTTTCCCTGGCATGCGTTGGAATAGTCTGGTGTACAGATTACAGGTAGCTCTAGCTACCGCGAGACCACCACCTGACCATTTGGTGATTCACCTGGGCGGTAATGACCTTACTAACTGGGGGAGGTCGCCCTTACTCCAGAGAATGAAGGTAGATATTGGGGTCATCTGCGGACTCATGCGTGAGTGTGAGATTTGGTGGTCTGAGTGTGGCGGGGCGCTAAATCATGCCAGGCTATTGATAGGTCCAGGAAGAAAATCAACAGCGCCATGAAGAAATTTACCCATCAGAGGGGTTTGGGGTTCATAAGACATGAGATGATACAGGATAAAGTCAAGGGTTACTTCGAAGAGGATGGAGTCCACCTGACGCCGGTTGGCTTGGACTTATTCCTCATCGATTTAAAAGAGGCTTTGCAGAGTAAAGGTTGCAGGTAAAAGTAGTAGCGTTGGTGGGGGACCCGTGCGACGTCGGGGACCATCACACAGGCTGTGGTGGAGTTACAGGGCAATCCGGAAACAGAGAGGTGCAATACAGTACTTCAGCGGGCACATAGGGGTGCCAGAGCCTAACCTAGAACCTCAGGGGAGGTCTAGGAATCCGAGTCGGCGCCCCAGTAGTCCTTCGGGCGGTTGTGGGCCTGTGCAACCGGGGGTTTGCCTAGATACGCCCTGCAAGGGGCGTGAGTAGTGTATTACCATAATGGTGCAGCAGCTGGCTGGTTGCCACTGTGCTGTTTGGCTCATCAGGCGGGCAGGTGGCGAGAATGCGGCCTGCCCTTGGATTGCCCGTAAGATAACCCAACGTGATTACATAGTGTTGTATGTAACAATAAACCTGCAGCAATATTTCCCAATCTCAACACTGGTGTCTGTGTGTTATTTGCGGGATATTGGCTATGTGGGGGCGGGGGGTTCCTGTGGCCCTGAAGTGACTATGCGCCTGCCCGAGGCCACCCGGTGGCCATCAGGAGGGCGGGCCCTTAGTCACGGAGGGCTGCCCCCGCCCTCCCCCAGCTGGTAAGTTGGCCACCCCTCCTCAGGGCATGTTGCCTAGGTGGAGGGGGGCGGTCTGGTGACGCACGTCCGGGGGCACGGGCAGGGTGAGGGTATATCTCACCCCCCGGCCATTGTGCGGCCTCTTTGGCGCTCCGGACGTTGCGGCACACATCGGGACACTCTTTCCCTCCCTACCTCTAACCCTGAGTGTCAAGTATGAGGGGGACTCCTGAGGGAGTTTAATGTGTTCCTTTTTTCGTTGCAGGTGGAGTTACAGGGCAATCCGGAAACAGAGAGGTGCAATACAGTACTTCAGCGGGCACATAGGGGTGCCAGAGCCTAACCTAGAACCTCAGGGGAGGTCTAGGAATCCGAGTTGGCGCCCCAGTAGTCCTTCGGGCGGTTGTGGGCCTGTGCAACCGGGGGTTTGCCTAGATACGCCCTGCAAGGGGCGTGAGTAGTGTATTACCATAATGGTGCAGCAGCTGGCTGGTTGCCACTGTGCTGTTTGGCTCATCAGGCGGGCAGGTGGCGAGAATGCGGCCTGCCCTTGGATTGCCCGTAAGATAACCCAACGTGATTACATAATGTTGTATGTAACAATAAACCTGCAGCAATATTTCCCAATCTCAACACTGGTGTCTGTGTGTTATTTGCGGGATATTGGCTATGTGGGGGCGGGGGGTTCCTGTGGCCCTGAAGTGACTATGCGCCTGCCCGAGGCCACCCGGTGGCCATCAGGAGGGCGGGCCCTTAGTCACGGAGGGCTGCCCCCGCCCTCCCCCAGCTGGTAAGTTGGCCACCCCTCCTCAGGGCATGTTGCCTAGGTGGAGGGGGGCGGTCTGGTGATGCACGTCCGGGGGCACGGGCAGGGTGAGGGTATATCTCACCCCCCGGCCATTGTGCGGCCTCTTTGGCGCTCCGGACGTTGCGGCACACATCGGGACACTCTTTCCCTCCCTACCTCTAACCCTGAGTGTCAAGTATGGGGGGGACTCCTGAGGGAGTTTAATGTGTTCCTTTTTTCGTTGCAGGTGGAGTTACAGGGAAATCCGGAAACAGAGAGGTGCAATACAGTACTTCAGCGGGCACATAGGGGTGCCAGAGCCTAACCTAGAACCTCAGGGGAGGTCTAGGAATCCGAGTCGGCGCCCCAGTAGTCCTTCGGGCGGTTGTGGGCCTGTGCAACCGGGGGTTTGCCTAGATACGCCCTGCAAGGGGCGTGAGTAGTGTATTACCATAATGGTGCAGCAGCTGGCTGGTTGCCACTGTGCTGTTTGGCTTATCAGGCGGGCAGGTGGCGAGAATGCGGCCTGCCCTTGGATTGCCCGTAAGATAACCCAACGTGATTACATAATGTTGTATGTAACAATAAACCTGCAGCAATATTTCCCATTCTCAACACTGGTGTCTGTGTGTTATTTGCGGGATATTGGCTATGTGGGGGCGGGTGGTTCCTGTGGCCCTGAAGTGACTATGTTCAGGGGTTCGATAGGCGTGGTGAAGTATTTAAAAACTTATCAGGCTAAACAGGGCATTTCGAGATACTTTGGTGGTTAGTGCTAAAATACTGTCCCAGTCCTTGTCGTCTAGTGGCCTGTCAATGCCGTCACCCCATTTGTGTCCTAGTCTGTCCAGTGGTTGTATGGAGGCTCGCACTATGGCTCTGTATAAGCACGCCACAGCCTTGATGGTCCCACCCGCCAAGCTTATGTATTCGCGGGAGGTATGTCGCAGCGGTTCCGTCGTCCCCGTTACCAATGTCGCCTCATCGCTCCTGTGACCGCCCCATACAGTAGGAAATGCTGCTGTGGTATTTCCCAGTCAGCACTGAAGTCCTCAAAGGAGAGAAGCTCCCTGTCCCGAAACAGATCCCCAACCTTCGGAGCCCCCGCTTGAACCCAATCGTCCAAACCCCACTACTGGGTAATTGTCTTCCATTTTAGCTTAGTTAGGCTTGCACGTCCCTGATAGTCCCGTTGCACTGTCTAGAAGGACAAGTTCCTCGTTGAAGGCAGTGAAATGAAGAGCTTGCTCCTTTGCAAACGAGTGCTTCTACTATTAAGAACGCATGCATGATAGAATGTACATAAGCTCCATTTTGTACTTCTTCTGTATGCACGCCAATGCTTGGCCATCTTGGAAAGGGACTCACTTGAAAACCAAAGAGAGGAGGTAAGCAGTAGCTTTCGTCTTAGCCATTCACTGCTCCACTCAGGCTCCTTTTTACACTCCTTTGAGTTTCTTGCCTTCAGTCCTACCCTTATGGCAGCAGACCAGTTGTTGAACGCCGTCATTGATAATTTACTAACTCCTGCTCTAGAATATTTGGTGAAAGTGCAACCTTCCAGGAGTCTCCTATTCACCATTTCAACTCCAATCAGTAGAGGATATTTGTGGCATGGGTTGTGCATAGTACGCTACAGTGTCATTCAGTGACTAGCGCTACATCATAAATGGTATGTGTGTGGTTCCATGCATCCTGTGTGCAGACCGTGATTGACTACCCTGTTTAACCTTAACATTTGTGTGACCCTTCACTCATGTAAAGCCAGCCTCCAGCCCCATGAAGGCCTTCTTTATTGGAGCGAAGTATGTGACATTCACCAGTATGCAGGGGCGGCTCCTCCGCTATGGCGAAGGAGCGTTGCCACACTGAAAAAAAATGATAATAACACTATTTTATATTTCTTACCATATTGTGAGCTGAGGTTAGGGCGGGGCCATGCTGGCGAGTGGTAGGCACTTTTAAGTGCGCATGTCAGTTTGGCCGGCCGTCTTAGGCCGGCCAAACAGAGAGACGCACTTAGGTCTCTCCAACCCAGCTGTGTTGTATAGCCGGGTTGGAGAAAAGCTGCAGGCTCCCTGTGCCTGATCGACCGTCAAACCAGCCTGCTCAGGCCTATCCAGGAGCTGCTCTCATGATAGGTATAGCATGAGAGCAGCGTCTGGATTGGGTGGGGAGGCTGTGCAGTGAAGCCCATCCACTTCTGGGACTAGAGGAGCAACGAGGCGGCTGGCAGCGGGAGTGGAGCAGCAGGTATTATTATTTTTTTAAAACCCAAGGCCCCCACCCCGACCTACCACTTTACTATAGCGGCAGCTGCTAATGACAGTATGGCTGACTCGACCAGCATCTCATTAGCCTAAAAATGTGCAGGGAATACTCTATCATCTCGGATAACCACACGTCAATCAGATGCTGACCCGGCACTATAAATCTGTTTAATATTCCCTGTAGTCCATGCTTTCTCCTCTGTTCTTATGCAACACAGTGACCAGACTCTAGCTCCCTTCCAGGCCGTCTGCAAGCTGCTGGAGCTGCTCTGAGTTGGGGTTCCTCTTTTGTGCCGTTTCCTCAGGTCCAGACACAAACCTACCAACAAAGCAGGATGCAATCTTGACATAGTGCTAATTTTCGCATAGCTCCTTGACTACTTTGGTATGACCACAGTCGCCCGAACCTCAACCTCACCTAATCCTCCTTCAGGGCTCGATTCATAAAAGCCTCCGCACTCGTGGTGGAGGCCCTGCAGTCATGGCGGGGGCACACGTGCCAGGACCTCCGCATTGCAATGTATCATTAAGGAGGTCCTGCCGCGAGTGCCGAGGCCCTTTGTGAATTGGGCCCTTACTCTTCATCTCATAATCAACTTCAACCTCACTCCACCCTTGGCTTCACCTAAAACTGACCTCACCTCTGGGAATTCTCAAACACGGCCATCAATTCACCTGCACCTCAAACACACCCCGCATAATCTCAAACCCACCTTAATCTCACGTCACGGCACCTAACTCAACTTCACCCCAACCATTGAGCACATAAACTTCACCTAAACCTGGCCTTGCCTCGCCCTCACCTGCCCTCTCCTTAACTGACAGTGCAGACTCATCCTTAACTTGCCCTAACCTTTCTTTAACATAAACCTAAGCTCAGCTTTTGTTTTGTCTAAAAGAAACCTCTAAACTGTCCTCCGCTATCATCATGAGTGCTATCATATGATAGCTCGGAATGCAAATGAAAAACAGATCAGATTGGAATAAAGCCCAAGTTGCAAAGAAATGTTCATGTAAACATCAATAACGCAAAAGACTAGTCTAGTTGAAGGTTAGCATTTAGATCAAAAGAGGACACACAAGTTCTTAGTGCCCCTTGTTTACAATTTGCCAATCATGCATTCTGCTGATTACATTCAGGTTTGGCTCTCAGCTTCACCTCCAGCTTTAACCTACTTGTTAAACGTAGCACAGAAATGTGGTAATAACTTGAGCATAATGTGATTAGCAAAAAAACAATTATATGAGTCAGGGGTACTTGCAAACATTTTCCTAGGGGCCAAAAAGTTTGGTCAGTGGTGTGATGGATGCCAGTAAGGGGTGGTCGGGTGGGAGGGTAGGGATAAATTTGGTGCATGCGATGCGACGCATGTATATCTACTGTCTGAATTGAATCGCATCATGTGAAACCAGGAAACCTGGCACCAATCCTGGCTTGCCCATTTGACAAAATTGTGTGATTGTAGGCAATTGTTTGATTTTACTTTGCCTCCATTATCACATATATAAGGGCCTCAAAATGCATGACCTCGGGATGTGCGCCATACAAAAACTTCTCCTGTGTTTGATTTAATAAACTTTCATCTTGTTCATGTATACTAGCAACCCTGGTCACCCAAAGGGTGCACATAAAAACTGACTTGCCTCTTAGGTCACTATTGGCACTGCTGCCAGAATGGAGGGAAAAGCATGAAAGTTTCTAAATTGATGTTTGAAAACTATCACTGTTAAAGAAAAATACTTCTCAATGCACTGATAGAACCTGATATACTAAGGTGAAATGGGTTTGCATGTTAATGAAACACACTTTAGAACTTTGAAGAGATTGCTGCAAGATGTCTTTATAAATCAAATTGTTCCTAAAGTTAAGCAGTGCAGGACACCCTAGTTACTTCCTCTCATTAACAAAAGTCAACCTTTAAATAAATGCTTCTCCATTTATTTAACATATTTTCAATGATAGTGCTATGTTGGGTAAACTGCAGCCCAGTGCTTCTGTTGACCAGGGGGGCAAACATAAAGGTCAGGAGGGCCACATGCAGCCCCCGGGCCGTACTTTGAGTATCACTGGTATAAGTTTTTCCCTACCCTTTTTTCTGCAGATAACTTTGGGAACCTTTTCAGGACTCCTGAGGCAGACAAGTTACTGGGCTGAGATGTTACCAACGTGAGCATTTTACCACTGTGCCCTGGGGCTTTACCTTACTGATGCACCCAAGAAGGAGCACCGAGTACACCGTTTTAGCACTTGGCCTAAAGGAGAGCAAAGTTGAGCAGCCAAGACTAACTCAGAAAGGATATGCAGAATAGAAACTTAGTACTACTCGGTGGGACACATAATTGTAAAATATAATGACTGTACTTAAGAGCCATTTTCCTTCTAGTAAAAATGGTCGGTACAGGGCTTTCCTAATCTGTGTGTTCCCCTGTGTATCCTTCTGACAGGAATACTGCTTAGTTCATGGCTGTGAGTAGTAGTGCCAAAGTCACACCTTCCCGCAACACCTCTCCCTTGCACTGTAAGCCCGTCTTTTAGTTCCTGGTGGCTCGGCTCACTTTTGCCAGCTGAGGGCAGGGGCTGCGCTCTCCCTAGTGTCGCCTTCCCCAAATTAATCACAGTAGCCGGGAGCAGGTTTCAACACGTCTTTATTCGTACGTGCCTGCTCGAGAACTAACTAACTTCCCTCACTTCCTCCCTTACCCACGCCCCTTCCTGCCTTGCCTGTCCTGTCGCAGACAGGGGTCAGGCAACAACGATACGACACCTCCCCCTTTTGTACAAAGTCTTACTGTCTCTCAGATCTCTTCAATGAGACGCTTGGGTCGTCTGGCCTGTCGCTTGGGGCGGCTGAGCTGGTCCGATGTCTTGGCTCGGTGACTCATGACGTCGTCCTGTCGTACTGGGCTATGATGATTACGATCACTGCTTTCAGTTCGACTACCTGAGTCAGTGGAGAGCTCACGGTGTTGGCCTTCATGGCGTTTGTGGGAGTTACATTTCTTGAAGTGTGAGACATTTCGAGTTATCCGTTTGTGATCAGCCTCTGCAGTGAGCATGGTTCCTTTCCGACTACTAACTTTCAGAGGGTGAGCGAGATAGCGGCTGTCCGCTTTCATTCTTCGGTCACGCCGGACCATCACCCAGTCTCCTTCTTGGATGTCCGTGAGTTTCGCGCGTCTGCGCCGATCAGCATAGGTCTTCATTTGTAGTTTTTTGTCATAGTCTATTTTGACTAACGTGTCGTGGTCAATATTCACAGTTTGATGTTGGAGGGCACTGTCCAGTGGGGGCAGTCGAGTGCGGGGGACTCTTCCTAGCATCAGAGTGGCTGGGCATTGGTTGGTAGTATTGTGGGGCGTGGTGCGGTAGGCCCGAAGCACTTCATTCAGAGCTTGCTGAATGTCTCGGCGTGCCAGTCCTGCTTGTTGGACTGCTTTCTTCAATGTTCCCATAACGCGTTCCACCATGCCGTTGGCTTGGGGCCATAAGGGTGTTATATTTTGGTGCTTAAAGTCAAGGTGTTTTGCGAATTCTGCAAATTCGTGGCCATTGAACGGTGGTCCATTGTCAGATTTGACTCGCAGTGGAATACCCCATGCTGCGAAGGTTTCGTCGAGAACTGGGATCACTGCGGTCGCTTTGGTGGATGATACGAGGTGTGCAAACGGAAACCGGGAGTATTCATCCATGAAGACGACGATGTATTGGCCTGATTTTAGAGGGCCGAAGAAGTCAATGGCGACCTGCTGCCATACTCCTTCAGGTAGCTCTAACATTTGTAGAGGTGCTGGTGGTTCATCCCGGCTCACCAATTGGCACGAGACACAGTCCTTGAGTGTGGCCTCCACCATCTGATCAAGTTTCGGGAACCAGACACGCTCCCGTAGAGCCTTTTTGGTAGCACATATCCCTCGGTGGCCTTCATGAGCGAGGTTGATCACTCCTTGCCGTAGTCCTTGTGGAATCACAATCCTCCCCCCTTCTAGGATCAAACCATCGTCACTGATGGACAACTCTTCATGGATGTGCTTGAACGCCATCAGTTCTTGGATACTCTGGTCAGAGTGCTGGGATGAGTCTTTCACATGTCGCCATGAGTTGCTGCGTATGCGATCTGTGACGTCTTGTATGACCGGATCCTGGGAGGACGCATCTCGGATCGCCGCTAGGGGGACCGTAGGCGGACAGGCAGTGTCGATGACGAAATGGATATACTCTTCTGCCAGAGAGCACTTTTCACCGGTAGTTGTCTGGGGGTGTCGGGACATGTAGTCTGCCGGATTTTCAGACTTCCCCGGCTTATGGACAATAGTGTATATATAGTCCTGGAGTCGCAGTCCCCATCATTCAATGCGTGGAGGCATCTTGGCATTGGGATTACCAAAGATGGTGACAAGTGCTTGGTGGTCTGTGATGATGGTAAAATGTTTGCCGTACACGAAGAGATGGAAGTGCTCGCAGGCCCACACCACCGCAAGACTCTCCTTTTCTGGTTGGGAGTACCTTTTCTCAGTGCTGGTAAGACTGCGACTGGCGTAGGCAATAATGTGACGCTGTTCTGAGTCCTCCCGATATTGTGCCAGAATGGCTCCGAGGCCCACCGGGCTGGCGTCAACAGTAATTTCAGTTCTTTTCTTGGCATCAAAGTAGGCCAGGTTGATGGCCGAGCTGACAGCGTGCTTGATTCTGTGGAAAGAGTGTTCACAGGCCTCCGTCCATGCAAAAGGTTGGCCTTGACGGGTGAGCTCTCTGAGAGGATGGCTGATAGTAGCAAAGTCCCGGATGTAGCGTGCACAATAGCTTGCCATCCCAAGAAATGAACGGAGGTCACTGACGTCTCGTGGTGTCGGAGTGTCCGCAAGGGCAGACACCTTGTCTGGGTCTGGCTTCATGCCATCTTTGGAGAAAATGTGGCCGTAGAATTTCAGGGTCGATCTGTGGAACTCACACTTCTCTGCCTTCAGAGTCAAATTGGCGTTCAGTAGTGCGTGGCATACTCTGTCTAGAGCCGTGTCATGTTCGGTCTGATCTTTCCCGAATACTAGTAGATCATCGCTGTAGTTGAAAGCATTGGGAATTCCTTGGATCACACGCCGAATGGCTTCTTGGAAAATTTCGGCGGCCGAAGAAATGCCAAAGTTCAAACGTTTGTAGCGGAAAAGTCCTTGGTGAGTTGTGAAGGTTGTGATGTAACGTGACTTGTCGTGCAACTCTAGCTGGTGGTATCCCTTATTAAGATCAATTTTCGAGAAAACCGTGGCTCCATTGAGGCGAGCGATCATATCGCTAATGTGTGGTCCTGGGTGGCGTTCTCTTTCGATAGCCATGTTGGGTGCACGCATGTCCACACACAGACGCACTTTGTTATTTTGCCCTTTCTTAGGTACTACCACCACGGGTGATACCCATGGGGTTGGTCCTGATGTGCGCTCAATGATGCCTGTCTGTAGCAGATCTTGGAGTTCATCGTGTACAGCTTGCTGTAAATGGAACGGCACCTCCCAGTGATGCTGCGCTACTGGAGTCACACGCTCATCTATATGTAGTTTTACCTTGAATTGATTTAGCTTCCCTAGCCCTTTGAAGAGGTTCGGAAATTTAGCGACAATGTCTGGGGCGTCTTCAGTCATGTAGAGGAGTTCCACAAGTTTCAGTCTTTCAGCTGTTGGCAGGCTGAGCAGGCAGTCAGCCATGTCTGGGCCCTCTACCACGTGAATATAAGCTGGGATTTGTCGGTACTTGTATGAAAGAGTTGTGCTGAAACGACCTAGGCATGGCAATGGCTTTCTGGACATCCAGGTAAGTATCCTGACAGCTGCTGGTTCTAGTTTTGGCTGTGGTTTCATACTTTGGTGTTCAAGCTCGCATATGTAATTTAGGGAGGCTCCAGAGTCCAGGGCAAACTTGGCAGGATGGTTTCCGATTCGAATGTCTAATTTTGGGTATTTCTTTAGCCGGTCCGGATCTGACACCATACAGATGTATTCGTCACTGTCTTGTGACACCGGCGTGGGTGATGATGACTCACTGGATGTTGACCTCTGTGATCGATAAGAGCTTGCAGCATGGACACTCGACCGGGATGAGCTGGAGGAGCGTTCACCTCTTCCTTTCACTGCGCGAGCATGATGTTGCGTGATGGATCTAGACGTGGACGATCTTCGCCCTGAACGTTGAGTCTGGCAGACCACTTCGAAGTGATTCTCCCTGTCACAGCGATGACAGCGCTGGCCGATAGCTGGACACTGTCCTGAGTGTGGGTAATCCTGGCCGCACCTGTAACACGCTGGCGCCGTTTTGCTGGACTTGGTGTGTCGCGACTCCTGCCGTGATGGCGTCCTCCCGGAGGTTACAAAACGTGGCGACTTGCTTGACTTCCGATGGTCCGTCCGATGTTTCTTCTCCTTGTGTGCTTGTATTCGAAATGCTTGCACCTTTTTCTCAGTCTTATTAGTCTCTATTTTCCTGGCATGATCTTCCGCTTGGTCGTTGATTCGTGCCATTTCTTCTATTTCTTCAAGAGAGTAATGCTTTTTTAACAGTCGCCGGCGCAATGATTCAGATTGGCAACCTTCAATGATGCGTAGTCGCAACGCGTCATCAGTGGTGAAAGCGTCGAACTCGCAGTGTCGAGCCAATCTCCTGATGCGCACAATGAAGTTGCACATATGTTCATCTTTGTCCTGGGTAGCTAGATTGAATGTGTAACGCTCATAGTCCAAATTGCGTTTATGGAAAAACCTCTGGTCAAGGACTCCCTTCACATCGTCGTAGGAGGCAGTAGTTACATTTGGCAATTCTTTGATAATCTGTGCAATGTCTTTTCCCACTAGATTCCGTAGGGCTATCAATTTTTGCTTTGAGTCTTGCACTTGGGACCCGGTCATGTAGTCCTCAAAGTCTTCAGCCCAGCTCTTCCACTTGGGCCCCATGCTGTTGCCGGACGTTAGCTCTAGGGGGTCTGGTGGCCGCAGGTAAGGTACCCCCATGAGCACGTGGGAAGGTGGTGCAGGCGGTGGAGGTAGCGTGGCTGGAGCCGTAGTCGTTCCTCCTCCTGAGGCGCCTGTCTGGTTGAGAACCGACATTGGGGCTTGGTTAGGTCACACAGTGGTTATAGCTCGCCACGAGTGAGTGTGGTGGCCAGTATTACTTTGTTCCAATGAACTATCAGCAGTTTCAAGTGAGAAAACAATGATGCCTGACTCCAAAATGGCCGACACCAAAATTCCAATGGGTGTCTATGGCAGCGCCTGACTCTAAGATGGCCGCCGTGCAGGACACGTGGTTTCCAATTATTCTTGGTTTCCATTTATTCTTGCAATCGCCACTCTCAAAGTCTCTTGCTCAGGTGTACTGGCACTCGGGACTCACCCTTATGTTCCTGGTCTCGGCCAGCCGTCCCTGGGTGTCCCTTCCGGCGTCCTCGCCGCTTCGCGCCAATGTTCTCTCCCTTTTTTTTTTCAGTCAGGCTGATTCTGAGCAACTCGCCAAGTCAGGAAATACTTGGAGCGACGATCCGGCAACGCGGGCAGTCTTGAGCTGATGCCGATTGTCGCAATCTGGGGCAGCATTCGAAACGTGGCGTGTGGCGCGTTTTGATTTTCGCGCTCTTCGCGCACCACGCCGACACAGGCTGCAGGCTCGCTGTTTCTGGCCGTTCACACGACGGCAGGGGTCTTAAGACGTGTGGGTGCTCCAGCAGGGATCCCACCCTCGTCGCCAGTGTCGCCTTCCCCAAAGTAATCACAGGAGCCGGGAGCAGGTTTCAACACGTCTTTATTCGTACGTGCCTGCTCGAGAACTAACTAACTTCCATCACTTCCTCCCTTACCCACGCCCCTTCCTGCCTTGCCTGTCCTGTCGCAGACAGGGGTCAGGCAACAACGATACGACACCTACAGAGGGAAATCTTGAACAGACCACCAGATTTGATCATTCTGATTCTGCCCGACCTTGCTGCTGACTCTTGCCTACTTCTCATGCGCTGCCCAGATGAGGAGGTAGGGTGGGATACACTCAAGGGAGGAGATGGCTGTACTCTGCCGGAGCTGCTCAGGGTTGGATGGTTCTTCTCTTGTGCTTTTTCCTCAGGTCCAAACACAAACCTACCACCAAAACAAAGTGAAGATTGCAGCCCGGATAGCAACAGTGAACAAGATGCAATCTTGATATAGTGCCATCTTTCTCATAGCTCCTTGATTGTATGACCGCTGAAATGCGATAATAATTTTGTAGGCATGCTCAGACACAGGCGCTTATTCTTCTTTGGAACTGAATACAATGCAGAGGGGGTGAAGCAGACATAGCAGTTCTAGAAATAAACACAGTATTGAGGTAACAATTATTTCCAGGTCCAGGAGGTGAGTTACAATACAGACCTTTTCGTACATTACAAAATACATAGAATCGTGTCACATGTCCCAGACCCCACTACGCATTTCTATATCTACGCTATGGTGACCATATTTTTTCCCATTTCTTCACACACACCCTACTTTTATATAGCCCCAGGCACTTCTGAGCATGCCTTAGGGGTTCCAGGATTTCGAGACATCACCTCATTACCTGACAGTGCAAATCCTTCCCTGCTTGCAGTGGACATTTTTTCAATCATTGTTATGTCTTGCCTACACAGCTGGTGTGCTGTGCTGCGAGACGTATTGTTTAACATTCAGTGTTATTACAACCCACCCACAGCACACCATCAGTTTTTTTGTTGTCATTCTTATTTGCTACCTTTTGATTACTTAGCTCCTTTGGCTTCCCTTCTTTTCTTGTGTAAGCTCCTCCTTGGAGCATGGCCCAGGTACATGTGTTCTTCCTGGTCTTTTTTCTTCCTTGTCTTTTTGCAACACATTGTTTTTTTATTTTATAAGCCTTACAATATTATTCTGGCCAAGCAATGTGCTTTCCTCCTTTTAACACAATCTTACAGCTTCTTATTTATGTAGCTTTCACTCTATCTGCTGTTTCTATTGACGCTTTAGTTACCTACAACTGTCCTAGTCTATGTCACTCTACACCACTCCACACTACTCCACTCTGCTCCACCCTACACCAATCCACTCCACTGCACTCTCCTGTGCGCCACTCCACTCTACTCCATTCTACACCACTCTTCTCTACGCCACTCTACTCTACACCATTCTATGCCACGCCACTCCACATAATGCCACCCTGCTGCACTCTACCCCACTTCACGCCACTCTCCTACACACCACTCTATGCCATTCTACTGTACACGCTGTGCCATTCCACTCTACGCCACTCCATGCCACTCTAAGCCACTTCATTCACTCTACTCTATGCCACTCCATTCCACACAATGGCACAGTATGCTACAGAACTCTATGTCACTCCAGTCTACTCTACTCCACTCTACTTCACCACACTCCAGTCTATCCACCCTATTTTATGACACTCTACTGTATGCCACTCCACCCTACACCACTCTAATCAATTCCACTCCACTCTCCTCTATGCCACAGCACTAACTTTTAGCCATGCAGAACAGCAGCCATTCTGCAGCACAATATAACTAAAAGATATTGCCAAAGCCAATAGCTCTCACAGAGGTGAGACCTATTGGTTTTGTCAATGCTTGTTATCAATCCTCCCACATCAACCCCTGAAGCCCACCTTAATGAGCGAGTGATAATCTTTAGAATGAATGAAAATAAATTTGTACAGAAAGGGCATAAAATGCCCACTAGTCAACAAAAACAACAAAAAAATGCCTCACTTGTTTTAAATCTTTTAAATGAAACTATGATCTGTTTTGATGCCAGATGGCCATCTGGGGCTGCAAGAATGACAGCAAATAAAATATGTAACTAGGCTGGCTTGTGTGATAAACAGCACACAGTTTGCTGTTGTTTTTTCACCCCGCAATCCTGCTGCCTTCGGCTGTTTGGCTTTTCCACCCTGTCTAAAAGCTCTGAAGCGGTCGCCACCGTCGAGGGTCAGACGGGACAGGAAATGGGCCCAGGCACCAAAAGAAAAGTGACTTTCATTAGTGAATCAGACATAAAAACCTGGGCCACACTTAACATTCGGGGCAGTTTTCACTTGTCAAGACACGCTGTATAGGGGTTTTTCAGGTAGGGTGGACTGCATGCATTTGTGCTTGCTGCTGGTAGCATTTGTGGTAATACCAGGAAAATCAACAGTAAAAACCATCCAGGCCTTAAAACAGACCCACAAACAGCAAAACTAACAGCCAACACACTGACCTATCAGAGCAGCTGTTCTGGCTCTGCCACACTGCCTGGTAGGACAATTTCACCCAGATGTCAGTGCCATGTTGGGTCTTTACAAAAGACAAGAAATGTCTGCCCGTACTCTCGACATAACTTCAAAATACCAGACCTCTGTGACACCTGGAACTCGGACACCTCGAGGCTGCTCCTCTGCATCATCAGAACCTCCTGCTCTGGGATCTTTGTGCCTACAGTGTGGCAAGTGTCGGCCAAAGGTGACAGCAAAGTGTCGCACACACAACCTCTCCTATCACAGCTCTTCTACCCTCTTGCTTTCATTTCTCTTACTTTTTTTGCACCTTCCACCTCATCACCACCTCTCCCAAAGCCCCATTTTCCTCTGGTGCCTATCGCTGTCTTTCTTTCTGTGCTCTGGCATAAACTGGGAGGATAACTCAGTGAGTTGAACGTTTGTTGCTGACAAAATGTCCCTGGTACCAGGAGCTTCAATCCCGGCAAGGCAGCCTTTAAACCGCCAGAAAATTAGTACATTGACTTGGGTAAAGAAATATAATGTTATTGAAAGGGCGAGATTTTGATCGATACCTTATATCTATTGATCCAAACCTCGATCTGGTCGACTGAACCTTTATTGCCTGTCTTGGAAGGAAACAGTACACCTATCTGCAAATTAGTTCACCCAAGAAAGGACTCTACTCTCAAAGATCACGGACAACTTCTAGGTTTCAAAAGTTTATTGTAAAGATATAATGAGCTGCAAATACAAGCATCTCAGAATGAGATTCACGAGATACACAGGTCCAATTACATACATGTGCTCTCGAAAAGCCCTCAGACGAGCAACAGAAATCACTAACACAAGTTCTAAAAATAGCAAAGCTATCAGCATAGACGCATATCTCTCCTTCATTTAGGTTGGAGGAAAACAAACACAGGTTAGGCGTCCCTACCCTGTTCTAGATGGTATCCCTACTTAACCAAATCCCAACCTAACAAAGGTGTCAGCAATGAATGACCCCCAAGGGAAGTCACCCACTCTAAGTCTCTTGGTGAAAACCTAAAGTTCTCCAGTCATGACCCCTCACTGCCTACCCATCCGCTCTCTAAAGGGTCCTCAGGTCTCTGCTCTAACTCCACCCAGGGGTGCTGTCCCTAATACAAAACAGTCAACAACATTGAGACGCCCCTTGCGAAACGCCTCTCACGTGGTGCAACTTCAGGCTTTTTCCATGATGCTTTGTATTGGGCCTCAGACGTTAGAGTTGACCTTGCTTCTCAGTCTCTTCTCCGGCCCGCTGATACCCCTTAAACATTCCAGAACCCTCCTCCATGTCTGGGCCGTCTACTGAACAGACCTCTATTCATTCACTTATAATTGGATCCCCCCTTTCCTGTTGCAGACAGATATCTGCCGCCAAGAACCCAACTCTCATAGACTTCTAAAAAGGCTTGCAACATTTCTCAGCCCAGACATGTACGTGTAAATCACTGCTAAAACATTTCAGGCCTACAATATTTCACATTATGATTATAGCATTCAAATTCTTCATTTAATTAAAGCATGTTAAACTCTTATTCTATTATTTAGAAAACATTACTCTAAATCACGGCCCATTAATGCAATGACCAAAAACGTTAAACAATCTGTGTCGTGAAAAGAAACACCTTCCCTTTTAGCTCCAACTCTGGCCCTGAGGCCTACCACGTTCTGCGTTTTACCACAGACCATCTTATATGTTAACAGCTACACGACATAGATTCAAAATAATCACGTCTAATAAAATCATATAATGTCACACATTTCTGTATTAGTTCCACTTCTACTTAAATCTCTATATTAGCTATACATTTAGAATATAATTTCAGATACTATTAGCACTCATGGCATTTCTCATCATGACTTGTGCTTACTATAGGTAAGTGTGATGTACTCATACATTTATATCAGTTTGCGCTCTCTCAGTTCCCCCCTTTGATGACCTCTCGGGGTCATCACTAACATTTAAACTGCAGTTATTGCTGGCATTCTCTGTGCTTCCAGAGCTCTCAGGCTCCTGTACTGATTATCTTGTATGGCAGCCAATCTCTGCAACTGTTCTCTTTGGGCCCTTTCTGACCTTCTTGCTCTGTACCATTTGAATACCCTCACCAATCCCCACAATATTATCCCACAGATCAATATTATGATGATAGGCTTTAGGATATACCAAATAAAGCTTTTGCCTAAGGTGGAAAACCACCCTCCAACTGTACTCATTCCGTGGCCCACCTTTTCCCAGACATTTTCTCTACTCAAGTCTTCGATCTCTTTGTGTATATTAGTTATGTTCTTAATAACTTTCTCAAGGGGTTTTGAAAGGTCTGGAATGTAAGTGCAACATTCCTGAACCTTCAAAGCCTTACAGACTCCGCCCTCTTTTGCTAATAAGACATCTAATGCAAGCCGATTTTGAAGAACCATAGCCCTTATCGATTGCATCTCTCCTTCTACCAGCATTAAGGACTGAGCAGTGCTGGCAGACAACCTGTCGACAACTGTTGCCAGTCGTCTAATTTTAACATCATTAAGGATTATTCCCAAAAGAGGGAACATAGCTCCAAAGACATCTCCAACCATTTCTGCATCGCCTAAATCTCTCCTTCCCCTCGATGATGTCTGGCCCTCAATGATCAATAAGTCTTGTGCATGATATATTTTGGGGAAGACAATTGCCAAGTAACATGATCCATACCAGTTGTCAGGTAGTCTCACGTAAGCATTTCTTCCACATACAAAATACACATTTGGAATCACTTGCATTCCCTTCAGGAAATCCTTAGTGTAGTACTCTAAATTAAAAGCATGTTCACAGTCAACTTCACCCACGTATACATTTTCATAATACGTTTTGGCTCGGTGAAGACATAACTTTCCTTTCTGCGCTTTATCTAAAGCTATTGGACCACTACTACCCTTTCTCTTATGTGACTTCTCTTCCTCGGTCCAATCTAATTTCCCTTGTCCTGATTTTTTCAAAATCTTTTGTCTCCTGTAACGATCATCCACCTGCCCTATGAACTTTTTCTCGACTTCTGACACCTTGCATGTCAGATTATTTCTACGGGCATGTGAAGTATCTAAGGTAATCCAAGGAATGAAGAACTTGGCCAATCTGTCTTCACTCTTCCAGTAATCCCATTTATTCATCTGCTTATAATTCGGGACTTCTGGCAACACAGAATCATAATTGGAGAAATAGTATTCAAAACTATCTCTCTCATAAAATATACTAAGCAATAAGCTACATGTAATGCCATATGTCAGAGGGAGGTGATGATATCGAATTCCTTCATCTACAGACGCAGGCAACTGCATGCAGACGTAGCAATCCTTAACCTCCATGGCATCCACGTATTCATACAAAAGTTTAGCATAAGCATTTGACCTAAAGTCTCCTTGGGACTCGTCTACATGTAACCTGCGGGCTTCTGCAGCCAATAACGCTTTCTCTTGAGTGTTTTCCCTTTTCTCACCTGCAACAGTGGGTGTAAGTGTTACTACAGAATTCGCATCAGTTACCTTTACCTCTTCCTCATGTCCCTTTACATAAGAAATTGTTACCACTAAAGCTATTAATATTATCACTCCTACTATTAGTGTACCTATTATACATTTAGCTCTGCGGTTCGGGGTGCCGGCCTCCATTTCGTCAGACAATCTAGCTTTTCCCTTTCTCTTTGCAAAAAAGTTCTTTTCCTCTCGTTCCTTTACAGTCTCTTTCAATCCTTTTTTGTCTTTAGAATCCACACAGCTGGAGGCTGACAGCCTTTTTCGCAAAAAGTCCTTTCACAGTTCAAAAAGACAACCCTAGCCCTTCTCCATCCACTCAAGGGGTTCCCTAAAATTCTCTGCTTCCTGGGCGCTAGGTAATCTTCTTTTCTTCTGCTTGCTTTATTTACAAAGTCCTTTAACAATCGACTATTAGATTTGTGGTTGCAGCTTCAATAGCATAGTTCAATATTTCCAAGCGAAGAGTATGCTCTTCATGTGCTGTTATCGTTGTACCAAAGTCGGGGAATTTCAATTCTGTAAGAAACATGTGTTTTAACTTGCTGAGGCGGGGAGGTCTGGGGAGCACGAATGTTAGTGACCCTTCTTGTTCGACACCGGGTACCAACAGTTGTATTTCCACGGTGATAATGGGCTCAGAACTGGACACCACCACCGCTCGGATCCTCCCTGTCTCCGGTTTCACAGACATTTGTCGCCAGATATGTCCACTCAGGTGTGGAGTATCTTCTGTTAGGCACACGCACTCTTCTTGACCTTCTTCGGTCTGGTGCTTCAGCGCCCTGAGCACCTTCTTCTGGGTCTGAGTCTTCTGATATCGGAGGAAGGGTTGCTTCTGGAGTTGACCTCAGGCTAGAACTTCTTCTTTGCGGCCAATTTGCTTCTCCACGTGCCCTTCTACTCCTTCTCCTTCTGGTCTGTTCTCGCTCTCTTTCAGACCTGTCAGGGTCAGACTCGTACTCCCAGCTGTCTTCTCCTTCTGTAGCGTCTTCTGTTTCGCTGTTGTACTGACCGTCCTCAGCTTGGTCAGACTCGTTCCCTGCTTCCACTGGCACCTCTACAGCTTGGCTAGCCCCCTCTATGGCTTCTTGGTCCTCAGCTGGACGTCCATTCGAGAGAGGAGCTGTTTCCAGAGGTGCTGGAACCCTTTTCGTATGCGACGCGTGTATCCAGTTGGGCAGGCCTCCCACCTTTACAGCTGTACTTGTGATCAGGATGACCTGGTAGGGCCCACGCCAACGAATATCCAAGCAGCTTCTTCTCACATGTTTCTTCACCAGGACCCAGTCCCCAGGATACAGGTCATGGCAAGGGCCCTGGCACGCTGGAACCTCTGCAGCCTGCACCTGAAGGGACACAGAACGCATGGCGTCAGACAGCCCCTTACAATAGTCCAGGATCATATCATCTGTGATATTTAACAGTGCAGTAGCTGGAATAGATGGCAGTCTCATTGCTCTCCCCATTAACACCTCATGTGGTGACAACCCTGTTCTTCTGTCTGGGGTACTACGAAGGCTCATGAGTACTAATGGCAGGGCGTCAGGCCAATTCAGGGTTGTTGAGGAGCAAACTTTCGCTATTCTGGACTTGATCGTGCCATTAATTTGTTCCACAATTCCTGAGGCTTCTGGTCGGTAACTGCAATGGAGCTTTTGGTCGATATTCAGTGCAACACAAATCATCTTCACAAGCTCGCTGTTAAAATGTGTTCCCCTATCTGATTCCAAAAAGGCCGGCACCCCGAACCGAGGGATAAGTTCTCTAAGCAGTAACTTAGCCACTGTGAGGGTGTCGCACCTACGTGTAGGGTATGCCTCAACCCATCTGGAGAACACACAAACAACCACCAGAACATAGCGGAGGCGGTTGCATCTTGGCATTTCAATGAAATCTATCTGCATTCTGTTGAATGGACCTCCAGACCTTCCTATGTGACTTAGTGCAACTGGTGTTCTTTTCCCTACATTCAGCTGCTGGCAGGTCACACAACGCTGGCACACTGCTTCTGCTGCTATTCTAAACTTAGGATTGTACCAAGTCTGTCTAAACACTCTCAGCATAGCATCTCTCCCTAAGTGTACGGGACCATGTATGAGTCTAGCCATTGGACTCACCATCTCATTGGGCAACACTGCTCTGCCGTCTGCTGAGACCCAAAAATGAGTCTCACCCATTACACATCCTGCCTTTACCCATGTTTCCTTTTCTGAATCCGGAGCATTTTCTTGCATGGTTGACAGTTCATCCCAAGTATCAACAGTTTCCAGTATCATGGCTAATTCAGTTCTCACATTTATTCCACCCACATCCACCTCTGTGAAAGAGTAACCTTGTTCTGCGCAATACCGCGCAACTTCATCAGCATATCTATTGCCTTTCGAAACAAAGTCCTCATTTTTGGTATGTGCGATGCACTTTACAACTGCGATACTTGCTGGACATTGCAATGCTTCTAACAACAAGCGCACAAACTCTCCATTGCGAATGGGAGAGCCTGAAGAAGTCATGAACCCTCTTTGAGACCATAACTGCCCGTAATCATGAACTACCCCAAACCCGTATTGGCTGTCGGTGTAGATGGTGACTCGAATTTGATTGCCTGCTAAGCAAGCACGTGTTAGGGCAATAATCTCGGCTACCTGAGCGGAGTGTACTCCTTCCAGGCACCCAGCTTCCACAACTCCTTCAATTGTACAAACAGCATAAGCTGCTCTCAACTGCCCAACTTCGTCTCTTACACATGAGCCATCGACAAAGAAAACTTCATCTGGGTCCGTCAGTGGCTCATCTACGATGTCGGGTCTGGGTTTGGTGCATAGTTCAGTCACATCGAGACAGTCATGGTCTGTATATTCATCATCATCATCAATATCATTTGGAAGTGGCATTAAGGTAGCAGGGTTCAAAACAGAGCATCTCTTGAGGGTCACGTTCTCTGCAGCAAGAATAACTTGCTCATAGCGCGTGAGCCTGCTATTGGTCAGATGCTGTGTTTTGGTCCTGGTCATCAACAGTTCAACAGAATGTGGCACGCACACCTCTAACGGGTGCCCCATAACAATATTTTCACATCTCTCAATGCTGACACCCGTTGCAGCAACGGATTTGAGACATCCGGGCAACGCTGCGGCTACTGGGTCTAAAGTAGCCGAGAAATAAGCAACTGGTCTACGGGCATTCCCATGGATTTGGACCAACACAGACAACGCACAACCCTCTCTCTCACAACAGTAAAGAAAGAATTGTTTATTGTAATCAGGCATTCCCAATGCCGGAGCACGACACAGGTCCTCTCGCAACTGTAGGAACGCCATCAAACAGTCTTTGTCCCATGGTACCGGATCACTCACCTCTTTGTGCGTCAGTTTTTGCAAGGGCTTTGCTTTCAGTGAAAAGTTCACGATCCACTGTCGGCAATAACCCACCATCCCTAGGAACATCCTGACCTCTCTCTGTGTCTGAGGCGCGTTCATTTTCATGATCGCCTCTATCCTGTCTGGTGACACTTTTCGTTTGCCTTTCTCAATTCTGTGTCCCAAGTACTGTACTTCTGTCAGGCAGTACTGCAATTTTCCCGGGGACACCTTGTGCCCATTGGCAGCTAGGTGATTTAACAAAGCAATGGAATCTTCCCTGCAAGCTTCTTCTGTTTCTGACGCCACAAGGAGGTCGTCTATGTACTGGACCAGAGCTGACTTCTGGGGCAGCACTAGACTTTCAAGATTTTTCTTCAGAAGCTGGTTAAAGATCGATGGACTCTCTGTATACCCCTGAGGGATACGACACCATGTTAGGACGCGATTTTCCAGCTTAAATGCGAAAAGAAAATGGCTATCTTCGTCCAAAGGGATCGAAAAGAAAGCCTGACAAAGATCTATCACAGTGAACCACTCAGCTTGGAATGGAATCTGAAACAGTATCACTGATGGATTCGGTACCACTGGACAACATGAAACGACTATGTTATTAATCTTTCGAAGGTCCTGCACTATCCGAAATTTCCCATTTGGTTTCTGCAGACCCATAATCGGGGAGTTACATGGACTACCCACGATTTCTTTCAGTATTCCCTGTTTAATCATGGACTCGATCACGGGTTTTATGCCTGCAATCGTTTCTGGAGTCAATTTATACTGGGGTGTTCTTGGGAACTCAGCATGCGGTTTCACTACAATTTTCACTGGGTCCACCCCTTTGACTAATCCAATCTCTTCCCCAGTGAAATCCCATACCTCTGATGCCACTGTCTCTCTCAAATCCCAGGGAAGCTCGTCCACTGTCAAAGTAGGGTACAGCTCCACACATATTCTTGAGTTTGCAACTTTGAAATCTGCATCATCATCATTAGTCAATACCTCCACTCCCTGGGGTGTACAATATATAGTACAATTCAATTTGCACAACAGGTCTCTTCCTAGCAGACACACAGGGCTTGAATCGCAAACCACAAATTGGTGCTCATCGCTGTACTTCCCTATTTTCACCTGTACCGGTTCTGTCAATTGGCTGGTTATTCTCCTGTTTGCGACCCCTACCACCTGTATGGTCTCTCCAGACATGGGCAGGTCTGGAACTGCAGCTGATCTGATCGTGGATCTAGTGGCTCCTGTGTCCACCAGAAATGTCGTAGGGCACCCTGCTACTTCTGCTTCCACATAGGGTCCCCTCTGATCTACCTCTAAGGCTGCCCCAAGGGTGCAGTCTTCTCTTTCCACTCTCTGTCCGGTTAATGGGTCCACATAATAGCATTCTTCACCTTCCACAAACAGGGGCATTTGTCTATAGGTCTTACCCATACTCCCTACTCGAGGAGGTTGCGGGAACTGGGCTCGGGGAGGAGCCCCCCCCCCTTTGAGCACCTTTCCTTGGTATGGCGTCGCCCCTCTCATAGGTGCGCTCTGGACCTCTTCCTCCTCTATCTCTTGCTCTCCTATCTCTACATTGTAAGGGCACTCGCGTTTCCAATGCCCCAACTCGTTGCACTGGTGGCACCTAGTCGTTTTCTTCAAGGTAGCTATGTCTACTCTGGGTCTGAAGGTAGTACTCTCCTCATTACCCTTGTTCTGACTGTACTGCTTCTTACCTCCTGTACCTGTCCCTTGCTGCTGTTGTTGCGGTCCCCCCTTTCCTGCTGCCTGCAATTGTACCACCATCAGCTTCTCTTTTAGTTTCTTAGTCTTGGAGTCTACCTCATCACAGCAGTACCTGGCATATCTCAGTATTTCATCTAGGGGTCTACTTTGCCAACAAATCGAGTGTTGCTGAATCATTAAACTAATATCCGGTCTCAGTCCCAGGACGAACTTGGACACGAATTGCCCTATGTCCTTTGGATCCATTACATCCAAGCCGCTATACTGTTTAAACGCCTTCAGCAATCTCTCGTAATATTCATGGACTGTCTCTTTGGGTTCCTGTCTCGTTCTGTCTATTCTGACCCAATCTATGTCTTGCATTGGCACTTTTTCTTTCAGCCAAGTCATCACTCTCTCGAATTTTGCCATCACGATCTCGGACGGCCCATTAGTCCTAGCATCTCTCTCTGGTTCCGTTGTGGGCCACTCAGCGCTAACCTTGCATGCTGTCCACAGATCTCCTGGTACTACAATGTCAAACAGCGTGTTCAGATCTATCCATAGGACTTTTGAGATCTTTACAAACCTCTCGACTTGCTTGTACCACTCCACGGGGCTCTCTCGTAACTTGGGGAAAGATGTGGTAAAAGCAGCTAAATCTCCCCTACTCCAAGGGACATGTACATAGCTCCCATTGGCAACTTCACGCAAAGGGTAAGCTTCTATTCCCTGCTGTCCTGGTGTTATACCAATCATGCTTCTTCTGCCGGTCCCTTTCTTGGACCACCTCTCTTCCCATTTATCTAGTGCCCTCCATGTCCTTATTCCAGTAATCAGTTCCCTTATGTGTGTTTTCAGCCCAATCGTTCTCCTCTCATCTAGATCTCGATCTGAGTAATGTAGCCTGTGGTTACCCTGTAATGCTTTGGTTCTTGACAAGTCCACCATATATTTGCCTGCTAGTTCGACTAACTTCTCATGGACTGCTCTCGCCTTTCGTGTGATGTCCTTTGCCATGTACAGTATTTCATCCTGTTCATACATTTCCATTCTTTCTAAAGGCAGGGTACCATCTACCATGTCATCCAGATCTGACCTTAAGCTGGAGACATCAAGTCTCTTGGCTTTTATCTCAGCTCGCAATATGTCTTTTGAAGGGGGCTCACTGGTCTCCCTCCCATCCCAACTTCGAGCTCTGCGTTTGGGCTCAGGAGAATTAATGGGTGGCCTCCCTTGCTCCCATCTCTCCAGGTCCCATGCTCGGCCATCCAATCTTGGAAGGTGATGGAACACGGGCCTTTTATCCCTACTCTCTCTCTGCCCACTCTCGTCTTCTTCTCTCCTCTCACCGCACATCTCTCTGTTATTTTCCCTCTGGTCGCTACACTCCCTTTGCCTCGTATCGCTCAGTATCCGATACGATCCTTCCTGGTTCCCCATATTCCCTGGGCTGCGCTCATTTCTGTCATCACAGGGACTATGGTGCGACCTCTCACAACTCCCATTCTGTTCTCTGGTGCCAGGCACACAGTGTGGACACTTAAAGCTGTTCCTGTACTCTTGCGCTCTCCTCTCCCCTTCACTGAGTATTGGGCACGCCACCCCTTCACTCCCGGGGCCCCCGTTTTCCAGGTCTGTTCTACCTCCATTCCGGGCCCAATGGGTGACTCCCCTACTCCCTCTACAGTCCCACTCCGGGCTACTCTCCCCAGCCCCGCAGTGAGTTCGTGCTCTGCTGTCCTGACTTTCCCTTTCTGCTTCTGCAGCATTGATGCACTTTTGAGCCTTCACTGCCTCATCCCACTGCTTCATGTACTCATTTAGCTCTTGAAAGGATTTTCGTCCAGATCCCCTCAGATCCATTGGCCATCTAGGGCCCCCAGGATCTCCTCCTGGGTCCCCTGCTGTGTGCATCGGGGTGCTCCACTCTCTGGGTATCGGCATCTGACTTGGGGAATTAGTGGTATCGTTCCTCCTTGCCTGCTCTGCTCTTTCTCTGTCTTTCCGTTTCCGTTCTTCCCCTTTTGCTCTCTCTTGGTCATATATCGATATTATAGGACCTATGGTAACAGGTACCTGTAGTGCATCTGGCAATGGGTAGGATGTGGCGCTTTCCGTTTCCGGCGCTCTTTGTACCACAAACCTACCGACCACCTGTTGCACCTGACTAGGCTGGAGCAACTCTTTCTTTGGCTCAGGATCCCACTCTGAACTGGGAAGCGGTCTATGCTCTCCTGCATTGCCCCCCTTTTCTCCTTCAGTATTCTCGACCTCTCCCCCTGCTCTATTATACGGGGGTGGCCTGTCTGTCAGTAATCTGTTTATCAGGCTGTCCTCTGTTTCGCTCTCGTCATCTTCTTCTATGGGGCTTTTATTTACTGGCGCCTCTAACACTGGGTACAGTTTATTTATTTCCAAATTATGCACTCTCCATCTTTTAGCATCCGCATCCCACCTGGCATCCTGCACTGCCCTTACCGAGCGTTTCACCCTTTCTTGCCGTCTGTTCATATTCCTTTCATGCGCTGCCCTAAGCCATGCTTCAAGGGCTTCAAACTGGGTTGGTCTAGGCAAGGGTCTCTTTGAGGTCATGACTGATTTCAATCGATGTAACACCTCTAATCTGAACGTCCCGTACTTCGGGAACGTCAGTTCCTCGTTTCCTTCAGTAATCTTACTCCACTCTGATATCCAAAGGATCGTATGCAACCCAACATTTACAGCCATATAACGAGCTGGCGTACCCTCCGGCGGGGCTTCTTCCCCTTCATACGATCCTCTCCTCTCTTTCTTAAACAGCGCTTTCAACCATTTAAAACACTTCATAATTATGCGCACAAAATCCAGCCTCGCTACTCTGTTTACTTCCTGATGACAATCCACCAATCCTGTCGCGGCTTTGCTAGCTTGGCCTATCACAGCGCGGTCTTTCTCCTGTTGGCCAATCACGTCGCGACCCTGTATGACGTGTTCGCTAGCTGGCCTATCACAGCGCGGTCTTTCTCCTGTCAGCCAATCGCTGCGCGACACCACCTGACGTCTCTTTTCTCCGCTTCGCAGCAGCACCCCTCCTTTCTCAACTCGTCTCCCGGTTATGCATGCGTCCCATTCATACACTGAAAAATGACTACTTCCGACCAAGCGGTCACTTCTCTCGACTGTACGTCCACAGTCTATCTGTAATTGTCAACACAACTGACGAGATGTCTATCGTCTTTCTGATAGGTTACTTACACACACAGTAACTTCCGACCAGCGTCCGTTACTCACGCACTCACTCTTACGTTCCCCCTATCTCGGTCTCTCGGGTGATCAATGGTACCTCATGACCCCCTTCACACTAGTTGACAATTACTCTGGGTGTCCGATACACCCGAACCACTTAAGCTCTCCTTGAACTTAAGATTTCCACCGGTTGCGCGCGCTCACAACCTGTTCCACAGTCACTCTACAGACATTCAACTCCGCCAAACATTACAACATAGATACAATACAAAAACACCGCAATCTAACACGCATAACCCTTTATACTCACTCTCTCTGATACTGCTGCTTTTCCTGTCTCACGTCATCCGGATCTTCATCTGCGGGCTGTTCTTCCGATCATCGATTTCTAGGGGCCTTGGGGTAAGCTAACCTGGCCTAGGTCACCGTCCTCAAGAAGGCAACCATCCTCTATAGCTACCAACTGAAAGGGCGAGATTTTGATCGATACCTTATATCTATTGATCCAAACCTCGATCTGGTCGACTGAACCTTTATTGCCTGTCTTGGAAGGAAACAGTACACCTATCTGCAAATTAGTTCACCCAAGAAAGGACTCTACTCTCAAAGATCACGGACAACTTCTAGGTTTCAAAAGTTTATTGTAAAGATATAATGAGCTGCAAATACAAGCATCTCAGAATGAGATTCACGAGATACACAGGTCCAATTACATACATGTGCTCTCGAAAAGCCCTCAGACGAGCAACAGAAATCACTAACACAAGTTCTAAAAATAGCAAAGCTATCAGCATAGACGCATATCTCTCCTTCATTTAGGTTGGAGGAAAACAAACACAGGTTAGGCGTCCCTACCCTGTTCTAGATGGTATCCCTACTTAACCAAATCCCAACCTAACAAAGGTGTCAGCAATGAATGACCCCCAAGGGAAGTCACCCACTCTAAGTCTCTTGGTGAAAACCTAAAGTTCTCCAGTCATGACCCCTCACTGCCTACCCATCCGCTCTCTAAAGGGTCCTCAGGTCTCTGCTCTAACTCCACCCAGGGGTGCTGTCCCTAATACAAAACAGTCAACAACATTGAGACGCCCCTTGCGAAACGCCTCTCACGTGGTGCAACTTCAGGCTTTTTCCATGATGCTTTGTATTGGGCCTCAGACGTTAGAGTTGACCTTGCTTCTCAGTCTCTTCTCCGGCCCGCTGATACCCCTTAAACATTCCAGAACCCTCCTCCATGTCTGGGCCGTCTACTGAACAGACCTCTATTCATTCACTTATAATTGGATCCCCCCTTTCCTGTTGCAGACAGATATCTGCCGCCAAGAACCCAACTCTCATAGACTTCTAAAAAGGCTTGCAACATTTCTCAGCCCAGACATGTACGTGTAAATCACTGCTAAAACATTTCAGGCCTACAATATTTCACATTATGATTATAGCATTCAAATTCTTCATTTAATTAAAGCATGTTAAACTCTTATTCTATTATTTAGAAAACATTACTCTAAATCACGGCCCATTAATGCAATGACCAAAAACGTTAAACAATCTGTGTCGTGAAAAGAAACACCTTCCCTTTTAGCTCCAACTCTGGCCCTGAGGCCTACCACGTTCTGCGTTTTACCACAGACCATCTTATATGTTAACAGCTACACGACATAGATTCAAAATAATCACGTCTAATAAAATCATATAATGTCACACATTTCTGTATTAGTTCCACTTCTACTTAAATCTCTATATTAGCTATACATTTAGAATATAATTTCAGATACTATTAGCACTCATGGCATTTCTCATCATGACTTGTGCTTACTATAGGTAAGTGTGATGTACTCATACATTTATATCAGTTTGCGCTCTCTCATTATCTGCAGCGCTTAGAAACTGCAGCTTTTAGGTGTGTAATGCTATTTAGAACACAACTGATTACTTTCTCTGCATCCTTCTCCAGTTCCCACCGGTGACTTTTCTCTCACCCACCAGGTCCTTTTCCCCTATCACTGTTTTTCCTCCTATCCCATCCCATCTCTTTTCATTTTCACCAGTCTTACCCCTTCAGCCATCCTCCCCCAGTCTATGATCCCTATATCCGTTTCAACTAGAAACAAACATGTTTGTTGAAATCTGCAAATTATCCACCGGCTGTTGGATTATGTGGCAAGTGCAGTAAATCCATAATTATGTGGTAAATACCAGCCACAAAATCTCATAATTCTATTGTTCCTGGTCTCAGCTGCCTCTGGTGCTTGTCTGTCTGCCACTGCTCAGTGTGAAAGGTGTTTTAACGTGTGGAATGTTAGCGTGTCACACTGTACCTGGAGAGTCAGTCACTTCAGGAGGAGAAGGACCCGATAGCTTCCTACATGCTGGCGTGGACAGCCTTTGTCTCTTGTGCACCCTACTACCTAAAGGGGAAGTCTAGTGAAGAAAGAAAAACACAGTTCTCGTTCCCAAACCCTACATCGCTAAAGGTCACTCCCAATAGGCACTCTAGAGTGTGGCTTTGTTTGATGACGTCTTCTATGACATCATTCACTCGATGGCCCCATTTATAAAGATGCTACTTACATAAACCTGGGAGTCTGCTTTCCTACACCTGTTGTATCCTCTGCTTCAAACAGTCACTACTCCTGCCTGACACAATATGCGTTGGTGTTATATCAGAGTCTCCCCCTGAGATACGATTTCACCTGCCTCCACCTCACATGTCCCCTGGCCAGTATGGTTTTTGCTCACTACCTGTCAACCTTTAAACTATGTGTAAAGTCCTCCCAGGCAGGCTTCTGTTGGAGACGTGTGAGTGGTCATGTGGTTGTGTGGGCTGTACGGTGGACTGGTGAAAGTCAAAGAGCAGGCAGGGAAATAAGACATGGGCACCGCTGACAACTGCCCGGGCCCCACCTTCCAAGGGGCCCCTGGGAAAGTGAGCCTTTTCTCTATCTCACTTCTGTCTGTTTCTCCTGCTCAACCTTTAACTTATAATTCATTATTGTGTGCACATGCCTTGAATTAGCAGAAATTCGGTAATAAAATTCAAAGCTGTTCTGGACAGGGACCCCAATTATAATAATTTTTTTGCCCTAATATGACACTGAGAGCAGGCAAAGTGGCCACAAGGGAAGCCACAGGCAAACTATTTACAGGGGTCAAAACAGGAGGTAATATCGCAATGCAGCCAAAATGGTGGGGGTGAGGGGGTCAGGAGTGGTGTAACAGGAAGATAGAAGTCACACTGTCACAGAACAACCACAGCAAAGACAGAGGGACCACGAACACGTTACAAAGAGCAGCTTCACTAGGAACCCCCAGGGCAGCCATAGACATGGGCGACAAGTTCTGTGGGAAGGAAGGCATTAGCCTAATAAAAAGAGATGAAATGATGTTTGAAAAGCAGGGGAAGACATTTCTTAGAAACCATGCTGGGTTGGAAATACGACAAATAAGAGTGATTAACTCCAGCTGGGGTAAAAAGGAAGGACTGGAAATCACAATATCCCCTAAGGAAATAAGGAACGTTGATGTAGAGGTGTTAGCTGGGAATAGATATAGAGCTCTAGCATATGCGGAACATGAGGAAGAGGGGTGCCTGAGTGAAATTGATTAGGAATTTGGGACGTCGCACAGCCTGGCTTTACTAGCTTGGAACATAAATGGATATAAAAAAAATAGTGTCCCAATAATATCTTTAAGAGCACAGACATCGTATGTTTACAGGAGACTTGGCTGTGTGACGAAACCCTAGTCACTGAGGGATTTGCCCACCACCTAAAAGCAGCAAGGGAAAACCAATTTGGTAGACCCTCAGGAGGTCAACTGATGCTGATATCCACAAAAATTGCTAGAAATATAGAATATCTTGAATTAAAATGTCAATGGGCATTAGGTAGTAGAGTGTTGTTACTGAACGTCGATACTTGTTTTGAAGGAATATGTATTTTTAATGTATATATCCAGAAGGGAAAGAAAGAAGTTTGTAAGGAGGACCTGGAAAATCTAAAAGACGACATGGGGATTATATGTGATACCTACCCAAAGGATGTGTTCCTGATGATGGGCGACTTTAATCATAGATTAGACCCCCGAAGAACTGATTTATGGTGTAGTGACTTATTAAGAGCCTATAATATAGAGACCGCAAAGTTCCCCCACGGTGACATTTCGCCCCAAGATGTGGCTCTTGGTCATTTCTGGGCTCCATGGGCTTGTTATGTGTGAATGGTAGAATGGAAGCCGACCGGCCGGCCAATCAACCGTTTATTTTAGGGCACCAATCGTGCCCGATAGACTACGTGTTTACACACTCTTGGAGCTTTGAATTAATCAAGCATTTTGAAGTAATAAATGTGGAAGGCAGCTATCAATACCCCCTTTTGACTAAACTTAAAGTAAAAAAGGGAAGCCAGAGGGAGACAGCCCTTCAAGTACATGTAGAATACCCAAAGCGGCTTACAACCCGTATTTCAGATGAGTATATTCAAAAATTGAGTGCGGTTCAGCAAAACCTCCCATTTGAAAAAATGCCATTAGAGGATGATAATACATGGTATGCAAATATAATAAGTCAACTAGTAGAATGCCTAAGGGTAAAAATTAGAGGTGGTAAACCCGGGGCAAATATTAATAAAAGATCGTACACCAAAAATAGACCATGGTTTGATGAGGAATGTCGTAAAGCAAAAGCTAATATCAGGCAAAAGGAAAGAAAACTTAAAGGAAGGTTTAATGGAGGACTGTTTACTAACCTTGAGAAATTAAGGATGAAATATAAAACAATCATCAGGAATAAGAAAAGAACTTATAAAGACAGATGCTGGGTATCCTTACTAGAGGTAATTGAAGATAAAAATGTGAAAAGCTTCTGGCGCCTGGTACAAGAAAGCATGGGTAAAGTGGCAGGGTCTCTGCAGTGCTCGGTTCCCGAGGATAAATGGGTGGACTACCTAGGGGAAATTTATGGGAAGTGGCCAACAATAGATAAAATAAGTCCAACGGCATGGCCAGGTGTGAGGGAAGAGCTAAAAGAACACTTTACCCCAAGCCATATTAGGAAGATAATTTCTAGATTAAATTTGACCCGTGCAGCTGGCCCAGACAATTTACCGGCAGTTATTATAAAAACTAAGCCAGAATGGTGGTCAAAGTTCTTTGCGAATATGATCCGGGGTATTCTGGAGACAGGAATTGTGCCAGATAGTTGGAAAGGAGCTATTGTTAGACCTATCCACAAAAAAGGCGACGTAAACGCCCCAAAAAATTATAGACTAATAAACCTACTAGACATAGGTGAAAAAGTATTCGCTAAAGTAATCCTAGGATTACTTAACCCCTTCGACGCTGATGACGAGCTGGGCTCGTCATGAGGTAGCCTCCTCGCACGCTCATGACGAGCCCAGCTCGTCACGTAAAGTGCGCTTTTAAAAAAGTCAGCGTACGAGCGGAATTCCGCCCGCACGCATGCGGTTAAAGACTGGGTGGAAGAAAAACAGATCGTGCCCCCCGAACAGGGAGGGTTTAAAGAGGGACACTTAACGGTAGACCATTGCTTCACCCTCTGGGCAATTGCGCGAAAGTCGCTCGAGCAAAGTGGCAGTCTGTTTTGCTGCTTCGTGGACTTCCGCGCAGCATTTGACCTGGTGGATAGGGAGCAGCTATGGTTGACCTTTATAGGGTACAATATCCCAGGGGATCTATTGAGCTTGGTTCGAGCCCTGCATACGGAAAATTGGGCGCAAATCATTTTAGATGTAGAGGGAAGTTTAACGCAGAAAATCCAAATTGGTAATGGGTTAAGGCAGGGGTGCGTACGGGCCCCCCTGCTCTTTTCCCTGTTTATCGCTGACTTACCCCGAATCTTAGGAAATGCAAAAGGGGCCAGCCCAAAACAAGGTGGGAAACATATTTTGTGCCTACTTTATGCGGATGACCTGGTAATCATGGACCAGACGGAAATTGGTTTACAGAGGAAATCAAACCTGTTTAAAGAATACTGCCTGGTCAAAAGATTAGTGGTTAATATGGAAAAGACCAAGATGTTATGCTTTGGTAGAAGGAAAACAGGGTTTTCTTGGTATTTGGGGACCGAAAAGTTGGAAAAAATAACAGAATATAGATACCTGGGGATGTGGTTTGAAAGAAGCCTTCAATGGCGTACCCATCTCGACGCACTAAAACTGAGGACAGCGACCTCATTGAAGGGTTTAAAAAAATGTAACAATGTGTATGGTGAAATGTCTAACCGACCGGTCCTAAAAGCCTACTCTGCAATGGTTCCACCTAAATTCTTGTATGGGGCAGAAGTCCTTTTCTTAAGCGGTAAAAATCGGTGGGACTTAGAAGAGGGAAATAGCTTGAAAAATCTATTCTCCCTGCCTAAATCGTCAATGGTACAGGCAGCGAGGCTAGAACTGGGAATTACCTCATGGGGTATAACAGCTTGCATGGCATTACTACGCTTTAGGCAACGTTTGGGTTTGGGTGAAGAACACAAAGTCTCACAATGGTGTAGGAATGAAATTGTAAATAGTGAGCTAAATTGGGCAAGAGAGACCAGAGATATTGTCAAGAAAGCATGTAATATTTTAAAGCTTAAGCTGTGCCCCCAGTCCCTTCAAATTAAGATAGATAAGAGGGAATTTAGGATCCTGGGAAAAGAAATATCTCGAGTACAGGACCAAGATTACCTCTTGAGGAAAGCTCAGTTCTTCATATGGCCACAGCGTGGCAAAAGGAATTACACTTCCCGTATATTGACAGGCTACCTAGTTGCCCATTAAGGAGAGAGGTGTTAAGGCTAAGAATTGGAGTAAATCCATGTCACGCGAACAAAGGGGTAAATAGTTCCATGATAGATAAAAAAGGAAATGGCACTTGCACCGTAGGAACAAAATGTGATACTATACGTATTTTATTAGATTGTCAGAAGTTTTTAGAAATTCGAAAAGAGTTTTTATGCCCGATTTTTAAAAAGTATGATATTAAAAATAGGATGCATGCAGTAAACCTTTTAGTGGAAATGATTAATTTAGACATAGATGTGCCATGGGAAAATATACTTAAAAAGTTAAAGAGGCCCTTAAATGCATTGAGAATTGAGATGATCAGGTGTATAGGTACGAGGGGAATTAGTCACAAAAGGGTAAAAGCCACGTGAATAGAAACACACTACCCTGAGGAGATCAAAATGAATTTGTGAACTTTAGAAATTAATTTTAAAACTGTATATATCTATTTTATTAAAGGCTTGTTAACAATTGTATACTTTTATGGTTGTAAAAAACCGAATAAAGTTTTATCGAATTGAATTGACAAGTTCTGTGGGACCGTGGGCTGGGACCACAGCGGAATTTCGTCTGAGGGGCCACATATATACATACAGAAGCAGCGCATGGGCTCAAGGGGCAGGCAGCTGAGAGGCGGAGGGCAGTTTGTTGGCCGAGGCAGTGTGTGTGGATGGAAGGACCGGGTAGAAGAGACTGCCGTGTGTGAGCAGAGGTGCAACTTGTAGCAGGGGGCGCCTCGAGCAGCAGTGGAGGAAAGTCAAAGAATAGCAAATAACATAAACGGACATTTCAGAGTAGTCACAAGTAGAGGTAAGTTGCAGAGCAGGCACCGGTGGAAGCCACATGAGCCAAACAAGACACAGAGAAGTGAGAGGCGGGAAGAGGGATGCACTGAGAAGCCAAGGAGGAAAGCTACAGAGCAGCCACAAAGGAAAGAACGGGGAAGCCACAGATGGAATAATTAGTCACTCGGCAGCTGTCAGCCTAAGTCAGTCACCGTGGGACAGAGAAGGGAGTCGCAAAGAGGCATTTGCGGGAAGACACGATTAACCATAGACAGTCAGCCTCTTTAGAGAAGTCACTCACGGAAAATGTACTCACTAAAGAACATCTGGTCTACAAAAGTTTTTTTTTCTCATCTATTTGCAGGTTTGCATAACGCGAACTCGGCCCAAGCGCATTTCAGCGCTGTGCCGGAGCATCCAATATTATAAAAGGTCAGATTCATTTTAGGCCCAGGGAGAGGAGATTTGCCCAGAATCACAGGATGTTGAACGGACACAGGGACCCGAACCTGGTTCCT